>NC_067453.1:8111666-9325833 GCF_025434085.1 Hippocampus zosterae
CGGACGGTCGTGCTCACGATCGTGGACCGCTTCTCCAAGGCCGCTCACTTTGTGCCCTTGTCCAGGTTGCCGTCGGCGCTGGAGACCGCCAACCTCCTCATCCAGCACGTCTTCCGTCTCCACGGCATTCCGGCGGACATCGTATCGGATCGGGGGCCCCAGTTTGTGTCCCGCGTCTGGAAGCGGTTCTGCCGGTCCCTCGGAGCTACGGCCAGCCTGACCTCGGGATACCACCCTCAGTCCAATGGGCAGGCTGAGCGCGCCAACCAGGATCTGGGGGCGGCCCTCCGCTGTGTCTGTCTCCACCGTCCGGCATCCTGGGCCGACCACCTGCCCTGGGTGGAATACGCCCACAACACTCTCGTCTCCTCCGCTACAGGCAGGTCGCCGTTCATGACGGCCTACGGCTACCAGCCACCGCTGTTCCCGTCCCAGGAGGGGCTGGTGGAGGTCCCTTCCGTGCAGCGCCACCTTAAGCGGGCCCATCACGTGTGGAGGGAGGCCCGGGCTGCGTTGTCCCGCACGGCGTCCCGGAACCAGCGGATCGCTGATCGTCGTCGGCGCCCGGCGCCCTCATATGCGGTGGGAGAGAAGGTGTGGCTGGCTACGAGGGATCTTCGCCTGGCCGGCTCGTCTGCCAAGCTGGGGCCCCGATTCGCTGGCCCGTTCGAGGTCGAGGCCGTCATCAGCCCCGTCGCGGTCAGGCTCCGGCTGCCGGCCTCCATGAAGGTCCACCCCGTGTTCCACGTCTCCCTGCTCAAGCCTGTGTCTTCCAGCGCCTTGGCGCCCCCTCCCGCTCCGCCGCCGCCCCCGCGGGTGGTCGACGGGGACCCGGTGTACACGGTTCGTGCCATCCTGGACTCTCGGCGCAGGGGCAAGGGCTTCCAGTACCTGGTCGACTGGGAGGGCTACGGGCCGGAGGAGCGGCAATGGGTGCCTCGCTCCTGGATCCTTGACCCGTCCCTTCTGCGCGACTTCCACGCTGCTCATCCGTCCAAACCGGGTAGTCCGCCGGGAGGCGTCCGTTGAGGGGGGGGTACTGTCACGTCGCGTGCTCGCCAGCAGGTGGCGGGTTCTCCCGCCACCTGTTCGGCACACCTGCCCGTTATTTCGGGCTGATTACGTGCCTTTATTAGGCGACTCCGGCAGTCATCTCACTGCCGGAGAATTCCTTACCGTGCCATTGTTCGCTATTTGCTATTCTCGTCGTTCGACCATTTCTCGCTGTCCTATTGCCTTACGGCCCCAATTCTTCGCGTACTTCATATTGTCATCTAATTGATTATCTCGGTAGTTCCTCGCCCTTTATCGTTTCGCGAGCGTTTTCGGTTATCTTCCATATTCTTTCCTGGTTCTTATTTGACCAGCGCTTTCTGTTACCGTTTTCCCTGTTCGGGCTCCTTTTGTTATTTATTAAAATCCCTTTGTTCACACAAGATCTTTTCGTTGTCTGCTTCTCCGGGGATCCACCTCGTCTTTTTTTTTCTGTTGTGCACGAGGCGATTTCTCATCGCCTCGGGCTCAACGTGACATGTACAGGGCAAGGGAGAGTGCAGCATGGCTGAGAAGGAGCAAAGGGCCACTTCAAAGAACAGAAAGTGTTGCTTTTGTTCTTTCTCCCTGATGCTTCCTCTGAGGAATGTTCACAATTCTCACGTGCTCGGTTCTTTCGACAACTGCAGTGTTCAATCACTGCTTTGCACACATCCAATATAGGTTTCATTTTTATCCAGCATGACAAGAGCATCAGGCAGCTCACACCGTGCCCCATTTAAAATGTGAGTGTTCCTATAACAAACATAATTCTCAAAGACATGGTTTAGCTTTTCATTTCTCATTATTTCAAAGGTGACCCTTTGTGGATTGCATCCAGTTTGCTTTTATTGCACCTGGATACAATATCCCCCCCCTACCCCCACCCCCCACTTTAAAATGCCACCTCCTTCTGATATAGCTGGTGACATTGATTGTACAATCCAAGGTCAAATAGCAATGTCTATCTCACTATATTTGTGTATGTGTGAGTAGATTTGCATTTGTGTGTGCGTGTGTGTGTGCATTCATGTAGATTTGCATTTGTGTGTGAGTGTGTGTGTGGATGGTGAGCCTAGCCCTCTGCGCTCATCGTGTTGTACTTCACCGGCTGTTGGTCTGTGACAGTGATAGTTGTGCAGAGGGCCTTTTTTCTGAGGTCTTCCTCTTATTTTTGGAGTTGTATTACTGCGACAAAAGCTACATATTTCATGGAATTGCAGCAGGACCAATCCCGTCTGAGCCACTTTACTGTCTATTACTTGTAATATTTTATATTATATAGCACATGCATTCGATATATTGTTGGGAATCTCTTCATGGTGCATGGTGAAGCTAGAACTGTTTTTGTTGATTCTTCTTTACTTTGTAATGTGTGTAGGCAGTCATTGTGAAGAGCTGTGAAAGTGCAAAAGCCCCGTTCTGGACCTGGGTGCTTGCCCTGCCTGACATGACACAGAGAGGGTATAAATAGAGGCGGCTCACATATCATTGTGCCAGACAGAATGTGGCATCTGCTGTGCAAAGTGTCTGAGAACCTCCGAAGGCTTCTACATTTCTTTCCACCTCCCCCCTCGGACCTTTTATTCTTCGCACTGATCCCATCCCCCGCCCCCATTTGTCTCTTTTTGTTGTCCTCCTACTTCCTTTTCTCTCTCCATCGCATTCCATTCCTCAGCCTCCTTCTAATTGGCCCTTTGCCCTCCCCCATTCACACTCACTGCCACACATCTGTTGCCATGTGTTGAGTGTTGTGGAAGGGACCCAATTCTTTTTGAGGCAACAAGATCTTATTTCAAAACATAGATAACCGGAAAGGGGAAGAATAGACGAATAATGAACGGAAAGGAGCGAGAGGAGTTGAAAGGATGATACTGGGCTCTCCTCCTATCCTGATTTCATATTTACATTTGTTAACAAATGTTTCCTCAGGGAGTTACACGTGCATGCAAATACAAGTTAATCTCTTGGGATTAAACGGTCTATTTGTGAGGGAATTTTGAAAAGGATTGCCACTCTGTGAGAGATATAAGCAGTCATTGTGATTCTTTCATTCATTCATCTTCCAAGCCGCTTGATCCTTACTAGGGTCGCGGGGGGTGCTGGAGCCTATCCCAGCTGTCTTCAGGCAGTAGGCGGGGGACACCCTGAATCGGTTGCCAGCCAATCGCAGGGCACACAGAAACAAACAACCATTCGCACTCACACTCACACCTAGGGAGACCACAAGTATTGCATCCAATTAAAAGGAATAAAGTCCATTCACCATAGAGGTGACTCTGTGTGTGCATGTGATAAGGCCCAGTTGCATGAGTCACAGCTAGAAATGAGGTCTTCTCTGACGTCCGGTGTATTTGGTGTCAGCCCGGACCTCCCGTCCTTGTCGGCGCCTCCTCTCCTTTTTTTCCAGAATCCAATCTCGGCTCTTCTTTGCCGATTTTCCCTTCATGTTTTTGAATCGGCATCTTTGCGGGAACAGAGTGAGGAGATTACTTGTTTGTTGGGTGCGATATATTATCCCATGTAAAAGGCAGGAAAATCCGCCTGTCGGGGTTTCGCGTCAGGCAGGACGACAACCTTTTTTTTTTTTGCTCTTTACTCTTGGCCTGCTGGCATCATGAGTTCAGGTACAACAGAACCTGACCCACACCTGAAGCCGAGACCGGTCATTGTGATTCTCTGCAGGTTATTCCTCAACCAAAGCTCATGCTAATGATTTTGCGATGCAATTCTCTGCTCTCGCCCATCCAGCGCAAAGTCAGTTTAACCTTTCTTTTCTTACTTTGTCTTGTAATACTTCACTCAGTGACATGACCTATTGCGTTCATATAGTACAGTGATACATAGGAATGGATCGGTTCCGGCGTCCTTCCATTTGCTATGTACATTGGTATCTTTTGTTTTCCCAGAAGCAAACCACTAAATCTCATAATCTGCTTTCACTGTGACTAGTCTTGAATTCATTCAGAGGCAGGGGACAAAGAGTAGCAGATTGCAAGGCATGTACACGCTCACACACACACACACACATACACACACACACACACACACGCGCGCGCGCACACACAACGCTTAGTCACGATGCCTGCCAAATTAATGAGCATCTTAACATTCATTACATTTTTTTTATGATGCATCCTTCCTTTGTTCTTCATCTACCCTTTCCTTTTCTTCCTATGCTTTTCATAACTCCCC
This sequence comes from Hippocampus zosterae, assembly GCF_025434085.1. Classification (NCBI taxonomy): domain Eukaryota; kingdom Metazoa; phylum Chordata; class Actinopteri; order Syngnathiformes; family Syngnathidae; genus Hippocampus; species Hippocampus zosterae. Next base: position 8,115,894 of record NC_067453.1, read on the forward strand.
CCACCTGCTTTAACAGGTAGAGTTCCATTAATGTTTGCTGACACAGCACTGTGTTCGCCCTCTGGCAGCCCAGTCATTGCTTTGCCAGTTGACAGTGGAGATTCACAGTAGGATAGAGCGCGAGTGGGAGAGGCTGCAAGAAGATGGCAGCCTGTCCAACTGTCAATCGGAGAAACGCTGCGGGTCCTCTTTTCATCCTTTTGTTTGCTTGCAGACTGCTTTGCCGGTTTTGAAGATGAAATTCTATCTCCATCCTTTCTCTAAACCTATTCTCTCCTTATTCTCATTCAAAGCTACTCTGTTTTTCCTCTCTTTTTCATTTTCCCTCGTGTTCTCTCTTGCATGTGGTGATAGCAACAAAACATAAGACAAAGATTCTCCTTTTTTTGCCGGGAAAGGTTGCTCAGGTTAACATTGAGTAAATGTCACCCACCTTTAAATCTGTAATTACCTTAGTGATGGAGCCAAATGCATTTGCAGTCACTCATCTTCTTCCAGGTCCTTTCATGCTGCGTCCTTAGGAGTGAAATAAGGCATATGCTGCCAACTTTTGACTGGCAGATGCAGTGTTACCTTCAGTTCAACTGTTAGATTTCAGGCCATTGGATAAGATATGTTATCTTCAATGCTAAAATAAAGAGATTTATGATTTAAAAATCAAGCGTCATATCGACAAAAATTGATCTGCAACTATAGCAGACTGCCTCTCACATTATTGTTCGATGGTGCATACACTTAACCCTGCAAAACCAGAACAACTACTAAGTACTATAAAACTCACTGAAAATAAAGCAGAAGCAGGAAAGAAGCGGCTATCGAAAAAGAGCCAAAATTCCCATCGCTGCCTCGGTGAGATTGGTGTTTGTTATGAGGTTTGTAGATTCCAGGAGAACACCTTTACTGATGTTGGTCGCAATCGAGAGGGTCACCAGGACCTTGAGGATAGTGGCGACAAAGAAGATAACTAGCATTTGAACTCGTCATTTTTTCTTGATAAGGGTCTCACGTCTCAATCAGTTCATTTAGATCTCCAAGTTAGTTGTCTGCAATCATGAGTATAATGAGTCGCAGGCAACGAAGCATGTGCCCCACAGGGGCTTCAGCAATTCAAAAGCGGCAGACTTGAGTTTTCATACTGTGAATGTTTCTCATCCACAGCAGTGCCAGGATACCGCACATCAGGGAGTGCAGAGGAATATTGACCACATTTAAGGGGCTGCTGAGAGGGATCACGAGGGAAACACTGAATGTCATTAGAGTAAAACACAGATGTCCTGCCTTGTGTCCTAAACCATCCATAATGGTGAGACATGAGTCCAGCTATGGCAGAGTGTGCCTGACAGTTGAAAAGACCAAGATTGTGCTTTTTTTTTTTTTTTGCATACCGTACTTTGATTGTTTTCACTTTAACATGATTATAGTTTTGATCCTCTACAACGGGGTTCGGTTTGAATCTTTGCTGTATACTGATCCCTCCATCCATCCAACCATTTTCTGTACCACTTGTCTTCATTAGCATCGTGGGTGAGCTAGGTCCTATGTCAGCTGACTTGGGCCGAGAGAAAAGGTACACTATGTCCTGGACACACATAGAACAATTCTATTCTATGGCAGCCCCATAAATGTACTTTCTGTCTCGATGCCAAATACCACAGCACCCCATCTGGAGTCCATGCCTCAGTGGGCTCAAACTATCTTGGCACCAATAGGCTGACCTGCACAATATTACACAGGTGGTTATGATGATCCAGACCAGCAAATTCTACTTGAATTAGATTTTATTTCATCTTAAACCCTAAAGGACCAGAGATAAGATTCCCACTCCCATCTTTAATCACTTCCACTAATCATGTACGGTGATCCCCAGACACTCAATTTCTGCCTCTCAGAGAGAAGAGTCAACCATGAAAGCAACGGAAAACTGCTCGTTGTATATCACTGCCCTACAATTAGTGGTGTAAGAGAGTTACCCTGATCACAGACTGGGTAGAAGAGGAAGTTAGGATCAAACAAGATACTGTAGGCAGGGATGGTGCAATCAACGCCAAGACACTGAAGAAGTACAGAACATGAAAATGTTGTGACTTAAAAGCGCAACTACAACAAATGAATACTAAATCCCTCATTTCTAATCTAAACGTAAAAAAGAGGTCTTCTCAGCCTTAGCCAGTTACTAAAGTATGAATGTATCGTTAACGAGACAACTTTCAAAATAGGTCTGGATGATCATCATGTACAATAATGAACATGTGAACCATGAAAATGTTTAATAAAAAGAGAGAAAAAAAAGAAATGTGTGTGAGTGTAAGTGTATCTATCTATAGCCATCCATCCATCCATTCATTTTTTTCTGATCGACTTATCTTCACAAGTTTCGCCGGGCATGCTGGAGCCTATCGCAGCTGTCTTTGGGCAGTAGGCAGAGTACACCCTGTACTGGTTGCCAGCCAATCGCAGGGCACACATCGCTGATCAAAAACCATTCACACTCACAGGGAGAATTGATAGTGTTCCATTAACCTGTCACGCGTGTTATTGGAAAGTGGGAAGAAACCAGAATACCCGGAGAAAACCCACGCCGGCATGGGGAGAACATGCAAACTCCACACAGGAAGGCCAAAGGTGGAATTGAACCCTGCACCATTGCACTATGAGGCTACTATCTATCTATCTATTGTTCATAAATCCATCTAAATGTATGCTGAAACAATCCACCAGTGATTGTAGATGATAATTTTTGCACAGGTGTGCCTGAGGCTTCCCACACCAAAAGGTAACAAAAGTGGAATCATACAGCACAATGCTAAAGATGTCGAATTTGGAGCGTGCAATTGGTATGCCTGTAATGTCCCCCAAGGCTCTTCTGTATTTCATGTTCATTGCTCTGCCATAAGCATTCTCCAAAGATGTTTCAGAGAATTCAGCAAAAACGCAGACCATAAGTAATACAACAGCCCAGGATTTCTCATCCAGCATCTTTACCTCCAAGATCATATGGGACCATCCATCTGGACTGCTGCTGTAATATCGGTTTCCAGAAACAAAGAATTTCTGCACAAACTTTCAGAAACTGTCTTAGGCAAGCTCCTTTGCATGCTTGTCATTTTATTAGGATCTCCACCTGAATGCAGTACGCCAGTACACATATTTTGCTGTCTTCATGTGCATTATCTGCTTACATTCAATTTTTAAAAAAGCGTCGGTGCTTGACCACTGCACAACAGAACATCGAATGCTACTTAATAAAATTAACAATAAAGTTCAAGGGAAAAAAGTGAGTTTTATGGTGAATTGTGAGACTCTCATTCAAGCACGGTGGCCAACGCTACCTTTTGTGCACTGCGCCAATATCCAACCACGGCAAGTCCCACGCTCAGACAAAAAAGAGGTGCGTTGCATCAGGAAGGGGATCCTCTGTAAAAACTGTGCCAAACAAACCATATGAATGTCTCCCCGTGGTAACCCCCGATGGGACATGATGAAAGTGACAACTTATTGATTTGACTCCTGAATTGACTATTGGAATTACAAAACCAATTACATTTCTTAGTTGACCCGCAAGGTTTAATTAAATGTGCGCTCTTCGGGGAGAATGTCAAAGTCACGGCCTGTGAGCTAACCTCTCACCAACCAGTCCCATTGTCCAAATCCGAACAAAGTGATGAAGATAAATATTGACTTTCTCTCCCTTTGCAATTTGCTTTCACAAATAATTAGCACTTTTAATTGACTATTAATGGTTTCACAACAGGTAGTCTTGTTTTTGTCTTTATCACTAACATGTATTCTACGGAACAATGTATGCTTTGTATTTAACATTATTATTATAAAATGATCAACAACAACAATGTATGCCCAAATTTAAATTGGTTTCTTGGGAAATTGCTTTGAATTCACACTACTATGTCTTAAATGCATGTAATTAAAAGATCAGGTCATCAATAAATCTTTTACAGATATGCATATACACCAATGAAAAAAAATCATCTAAAATAATAACAATAATAATCAAATAAGAAAAACAAATAAATGAAACACAAATACAACAATACAATAAAACTAACACATTCAAAAAAGATATCAGCGAATTACTCTTTGAACTTTTCAGAATGTATATCAAATATTTATCTGCACATTTTATTTGTGATTAAACCAATGAAATAATTGTCTACCTCGATCAAAATAATTTAAATAAAGGGGTGGAAACATTTTTGACAACACTCGCGTAGGTGTGTGACGTCCTACTGGAATTCGCAAAACAAGGAAGTAAACTCTGCTTGCTCGGGAACGATCTTCCGATGTAAAGTGAAAGTTCACTCGACCGGTCTCTAATAGAAAAAAAAATAGCACGTCGGCTATCCTTACGGGTTTTGGTTTAAGTCAAATACACCAGTTGACTTATTTTAACACGCCCTTGTCTGAAAAGCCGAGGTGGGGGCACGAAAACACCGATCGGTAAGTAAACTTAAACTCCGGAGGACCGCGTGTGTTCATAGAAGGAAACACCCTGCCTGCACACATCACACATACAAATGTAGTAATGGTACAAGCACTGGTAAAATAGAGTTCTCCTCGCCTCGAAAGATGTGTGCATGTGTCGCTAGTTGTGAAGGCAGTGGCGGTCCTCGCTTGAATGGCACCCTGAACAAAAGCACACTTGGATGCCTACGCCCCCCCACCCCACTTACAGGCACAGGCATCCACAGACGAAAAACGCACTTATAAATATATAGAATTTAAAATACGAATGTAGTAATTGCAAAGAATATTTACATTTGTGGAAAGAGAGAATTAAATGTATTAAAATACACACACTTTACCATCTATAAATGGGGGTGGGTGATTACAATTTACAGTTTTATATTTTTGAGCTGTGGAGATGTAGATGATTGTGCATCCTCAGTGGGAGAAAATGTTGTAATATATTTGAAGAGTTCTAACATTCCATACAAACACAATCGAATTTTGAAATGAAACGTGCATGATTGAGCATTATTTTGTTTCATGTTATTAATTTGATTGTCAATGCATAGATAGGCCCTCTACCTTACTGATACTATCTAATCCTATTATGAGTGTAAGCTGTTTTCCGGGGCTATGCCGGAGCTAATTTGCAGGTGTGAACGCTCTACTGGGGCAGCCCCGGCGTAGCACCGGACCAAATCTTGCCGTGTGAACACCCCTTATGACTGCATAGATCAGTGGTCCCCCAAACTTTTTCCTGTGAGGGCCACATAATTTTGCGCTTCTCTGGTGGGGGGACCGGGGTCAGCTTGTAACAGCAAAAGTGTGACTGCAAGAGTACCCAGACGTAAAAATGTATTGTTTCCCAGAAACCCACACAAAATCAAATAACTTTTTTTGATACACTTGCGGTATTAAAGACGTCTTTCTTCTCGGGACACACCACCTCCGCGACAGCATTCATGCATTTCTTGATGAACTCTCCTTATCGCTGCTTGCTATCAGTTGATTAAACCGAAAGCTAGTCCGAACAGATGGCTGGTTCAGCTGAGTTTGGCGTACAAATGTATTTTGCTGAGCTAACGTTCCTCTTTTTAGCGTTGACAGTTTGTCTGCTCTCATTTGCCAATGCAAAAAATCGTACTTGTTGTCGTGACGGGATTCATAGTGTCTCCGCAGATTGTATTCTTTGAATACATACAGACAGATGAGACAGACAATCTTTTCTTTGCATAAAAAAAATTGTTTCTCCATTTTGGGTTAAATTCCCTGTATTCCGAATATATTTTTTTCTCTTACCTCACCTTTTCGGCATGATTACGTTCTCTATAAGAGGGACTGGTTTAGGATTTTTTTTTCTGGGGTTGCCAGATAACGGCACAGACCGCAGAAGGATGGAACAAATGTCACGTTATCTGTGTTTATGAAATTGTTACTAGCCAATAGTTAACCATGAAAATAGTTCATAACTAAGGAATATTTTATTGCAAAAGCCAAATGTTATGATAAAATACAAATATACATAAGATAAAAAATAAATCAAAAGACTCTGGTATTGTTCAGGGGGGCCGGACCAAATGTGGAGGCGGGCCGGATCCGGCCTGCGGGCCGTAGTTGGTGGCCACTGGCATAGCTCATGCCAATTATATTAAACAGAGCTCTGCGTCATCAACTTCTCCTCAACGCCAGGGTAGTGAGGCAGAGTGACAGACATCTTTCCCTTGACCCACTTTTAATACAATTCCCCAAAGTGTGTGTGTGTGTGTGTGTGTGTGTGTGTGTGTGGTGGTCTGAGAGGACAGTCCAGGTGTTGTCAACTGGATCTGTCAGTTTCGTGTGAATTGTCCTTCTATTGTGAATCTTCCTTTGATGCGGTTATGGTCATCCACATTTGGCCGTCTTTTGTTGTTGGAAGCGTTCGTCCTGCTGTGGGAGCCCTTTTAAGTGCCGATTGTGATCTCCAGTCCAGGGATCCGGCCAGGGTCCCCCCTTGCTTGTGGCACCATGGCATCTCCTCTTCCTCAATCGCATCCAAATGCAAACGGTCTCTCATTTACACTCAGCAAAACATTATTATTTGCAGTCACGCATTCCAAACCTTCACTCGAATCATCTGTAACCCTGAAAAGCAGCACTGACACAACAGCAAGTATTTTGTGACTGGATGAAAAAGAGCAATACAGCAATATGAAAGCCTATAATGTGAATGAAAATCGCTTCAGTGGCTACATGTATTGCACATATCATAAACCACCCCTGATTGCAAGGCTTAGGAAGGATGTGTTGCAGGTGAGAAGCATGCAGCACCGTAGTTTAAAAAAACAATTTTGCTTATCAATGTAACTGCAGGCAACATATTCGTATTTGTGCTTTTTAAATCTTGTTTGATTGAGTGCAGTTGTTGTTCTCTGCACATCATAACTTCTCTGATACATATCTAAACTCAGCATTGCAATATTTGTCAACACAGAATATTTTATGTTTCTTCTATACTGCAATGAATGTGTTGCCTCTGTTTGTGTGGGTTCCGGCATCAGCCTACACAGCACTTACTGTGAGTCAGTAAACAAAGTGAGTGTGTTTGCACTCAAATAGTCTCATGACTGCAGGTTTTCTTTTCTGTTTCCTGCCCTTGTAAAATCATGGGCTTTGCTAAAGCTTGTTTCTGTTCCTTTGGGCTCTCTCTATCCAGTTGACTCTGTTTTGGGAATATTATGATGAAGGGGTCGTGAAGTGTGTGCTTGGCTCTTTCCACTGGAACCAATAATAGCACCACTCGCCGAAGGTCATTGTTATTATCCTGTAAATTAATTTTTGCACTTTATTGTCATCTGCCATCCAGGTATATTGTCAGCATTCAGGGACCACAAAGGAGAACCTTAGGAAGGAGTCATGAACCTAGACGACATACCACAGATGGATGGAACATGTGATGCATGTGAGCCTGACGAGGCTCAAGTGGCCACCCAAGTGTGTCACAACTGCAGATTTGCCTTCTGCTGTTTGCATGCTGACGAACATGCTTCCAGTACACACCACTCATTAGCACCCTATGACCAGGAGCGGATGCACGCTAATGGATGTACCTCAGACGCATACTCGGGATTTGAAAGTGGGACCAAGGAGACTCCGCCTCCTTTGAAGGGGGTGCCTAATGAACAGGATGGAGTTTTGAGGCATGAGACTGGTGATATGAATGGCCATAAATCCAAGAAAGCCCTGCTAGTGCAGGGAGCGGATTTGGGAGCCGATTTGAGGGTTGAGGGTTCTGAAGGTTCGCCCGTGGACAAGGCTGCTACAGAGGCAGTGAAGAACGACAGTGTATCAGTAGTTAGGCTACGTTGCATGGAGCATGGGCAGGAAGGCTCCGTCTACTGTAAACCGGATGAGAAGATCATCTGTGTTGTGTGTGCTATTCACGGTGAGCACCAGGGACATGAGATTATCACCCTGCATGATGCTTACATCTGGCAGAAGGTGAGTCATGCACATGGAACGTGACTGTTTATAATGCAATCCATAGCCATGACAGTGGTGTAGGATGAAAAACCTCAATCTCAGTCTTTGTCAGTAGCATCTTTGACAGAGTCATATCACAAAGTTGCCACATCACAGCAGCGACACAAGACCGAGTTAGCCGCTCCTGATTTTTGTGACATTCGGCTTGTCCTGTCAGAGCTCACCACAGCGCGTCACTTGCATGGTTTGTTTCACACATGAAGTGGGATATCGCAGCAACTTTGTGTGCTTTCACACTGTGACTTGGCATCCCACAAGCATGACGACAACAGCGCCGGCTTCTGGTGTGACATATAAAATACCTGTTAGACATCGAATTGTTTTCAGAAAAATAAGTGACAAAACTGAGTGTCACCTGCACATTCCTAGCATATCAGTCATCTAGTGTTGATATAAAAAAATTACTTTGATACTATGCTTGTGTAAAGTACCATGATACCAATATTGAAATGATACCACGGCAAAAAAACCCCGAAAATGTCAGTTAAAAGCAATGCAATCACAGATGACAAAACACCAAACTTAAAATTCTCTGAATTTGTATGAATTCAAACTATTGCAGTCGAGTCCTTTGTTACAGCTGCAGCTGTTGTGAAAGCGCTATATAAATCAGGATGTATTTTATTGAGAATATTAAATGAAATAATGTTTATCCTTTATTATTTTCATGTCCTGTTATATGGTCTGAACATTTTATATCTTTTTTAAAATAAATCAATCAGTAGCACTCGATCGTAGCATATTGTGGATTCAACTTACTGTATATTTTTCTCCTTTGCTATTTCTGTTGTTGCCCCTCTGCCCTTGCGCTACTGTTGTATGGCGCCCGAGGCTGAATAAAAGTACAATGCAGTCTGCTGCAGTGAGCTTATATGACCTTCGTTCTTTCCACAAACAATTACTGGACATATTTCACAGGTGTGACTAATAAATAGCTGAACGGAATTACACAAACAATTAATGGAGAACTGTCCCGTTTGCCAAAGTGTGTACAATTATCCCAACTGAAAACATGTATCATTTCATTTTTGCTTATTGATTGTGGTAATTTAGCACCGGGCTGTAACCCTACGGTCTTCCCATATACACAGGCCACTTCTGTTTTGGCTGTGATCTCGCCACCAAAGGTAGAATGGTCTCAGGACCACACCATTTCTGTTTAGTGGCATTTACACAGAACAGCACCGTGGGGGGAGATCAATGTAAGACCTGCCTGCCAAAGTGGAACACAAGGCCAAACACAATCAATTGTGAAACCATTACTCTCGTTATTCAAAGACATTGCAAAGGCTCCGAGCAGGTCTCTATGGTAATTTTTGCACGAGTAGCTTTGGTGCCTCCAACTTCTTCAGTCCAAGATTTGATCACATCCTTTTTTGTTGTTACAACCAACAGCTACAACATGACTATATTTTCTGTTTTAAGTTGTCTTAGTAGGCATAATCACTGTTTAGTATGACGGTAAGATTGACAGTGATTGAAGATATGTTTCCATAATATTTTACTGCAACAAGCAGTGGCTGATAAAACAGTTTGATTATTTTATACAATGTTAAACGAATGCATAACAAAAAAACAAAACTAAACAAAACAAAGACTTTGCTTTTAAATCAACATATTTTTTCAACTAATAACGGCCGGCTCTTTTAGTATGGCAAGAGATTTGTCTCAAAATTATTCACAAAAATACATCCGCAATTTTCATGTGTTTTCCGGATCCACAAATATATCTGCAATTTACACACGTAATTGTTTTGTTTTTGTTTTTAACGTGTGTGCATTGATCACGACTTATCATTTCATTATGACATATCATGATTCATTCCTGCTTGTGAATCGTTAAATGTGCATTTGTAGATTAGCGGGCACACACATTTATTTTCGAGACAAACGTCTGACTGTTGTCAAAATCTGCACTCACGTTTCAAACATTTATGTGTGGAAGGGCCTGTCCCTCATGCACCTACTCAGACAAAGGCATATATCTATCTATCTATCTATCTATCTATCTATCTATCTATCTATCTATCTATCTATCTATCTATCTATCCATCTATCCATCTATCCATCTATCCATCCATCCATCCATCCATCCATCTCCACAGTGTATACACACACACACAAAATCGTTAAAAATAGCCCAGGACAGCTTACCATTTTAGCAGGAACAGGAGCAGTGCCCATCATGGAGTGTTGTAGCATTGCTGTGGAAACGGTGTTGTCCTCTGGCCTACGGTTGAGCCTTTGAAAAACAAAGTAGCTTACATTAGCTGCAGCACTTTCCCTTCCATCAGGGCCACATATGGATTGGTGCGACACAAAGGGGGTCACTCACAGCCCAGTGCTGTATTATTTATGCTAAAACCACTCAATCTTTTTATCCTCTTTCTGTGTATTCCTGTGAGAGACGTGCAGTGGTGGTTCTATGGTGTCCCTTTGGTTTGAGCTTTTGAATCTTTGCCCCTCATACTTGGCCTTCCCCGCCTCATTATACTGCTTGGTTTCACAATAGCTTTATTGTGAAACCATTCCAGCAATTCGAACCTGAGTTGAATCCATAATTGAGGTTCACTGATATTTGTCTCTCCTGTTCGTACAAATACTACCATGATAATTGATGACAACCTTGCATCTATTGTTATCTGTGTATGCTGTAGAGTAGGCACCTTTGTGACCTGCTGGACTGTCTACAACAGATGGAAGAAAAGATCTCAAAAAAGTGGACAAAGTCAGAGGTGAGTCTAAAGCTCTCAATAAACAAAGTGACGACAAAAAGCACAGAAAAAAATTATAGTTTTTGCTGAATCCTTGGAGGAGTTGCAGTTCGTGAGCCAACTGCCATATGTTCTTTCATCATTATTATTATTTTAAATAGAAAAAAAAACTATTCTGCTGCTCAAAGTATACTATACAATAATATACTAAGCTACAAAGCAACATCATGCATGGTAATGATTTTATCTCTTCTTGCTGTAAGACAAATTCAAAGATGTTCTGTTTTTAGTTCTGTTCATGAACCAAAATATGAATATATTATTTGTGGCTTTTCGACGCCTAAAGAATTGTTCAAATAAATACATGTCTTGGAATAAGACGATTTTTCATGAGTTTACATGTATATTATTTTTGCATGAGCTAATTTGAATTGTCGTAAATAAGCCATTTTGCCATCACTTTTGATGTCAGTCTTTCACGTTGACGATAAGCAATAGTAATTCTGACATTGTCTTATATAATTGAGGAGAATGCGTCCAACCAGATTTCCTCTCGCTGTGGCTTAACCCTGTCGACCAAAATCAGTTAATTGAATCAAGGATGTAGCAGGATGCGTGTTATGTATTTCAAACAGGTGTACATACAGAACATTCAAATAAATAAAATGTGGGATGGATGGACTGAAACTTTTGATATATTGCAGTGACATGCTGCACAAATAACATTCTGAGTGTACAGGGACAATTTACACCTTAATTAATTATGGCTCCACTGTAAGGTATTCCTTGTCTATTACTCTTCTCAGACTTACAGACTCTGGTTTATATTGATTGTGCTGGAGCTGTAAGTTCCCCGTTCTTATTGATATCAATTTAATGGCAGCAGAAAATAGAGCGAGAGAGAGAGGGCTTCGCAACAGCAATTTATTGCTGCTTTCAAAGTGATATTGGTTCAGCTTTGGTAACTTATCTTCAGTGCTCAGCTGATGCGTGTAGTGATGAATGCAGTATAAATACGACTGGGATAGATCAACTGTGAGCTGATATCGCCAGAGCTGGACACGTTACCTTGTTTGCTGGTCTATCCTCGGTCCGCGATCTGGGTGCCCTTCCTTCATCGTCCCTTCTTCCTTAGTGACATAATAATCGTCCTACGTCCCGGTCCATCGTCATTGTTTTAAAGCGCTTCTGTACCAGTTTTATGAAACAATCTCCGGATTTTACAGATAATCTTGAAGCCACACATAATATGGCGGATTGGGTTGACATATCGCTTTGACAGGATTCAACAATTATTTACAACAGAATTGGCAAGAAAAAGGAAGAGAATATTGATGTTCCTTTTAGATTTCCAGAGTTTATGGCTCCAATGGAGTCTTGTAGTAAACACTTCAAATGGCTCTTTAGTTGCCGACATTAATGTTCTATGTCCTTCCGAACTTGCCATATCAGGACGCAACATGTAGGAATCTAAAACGTCTCCTAATTTGCCAATATTGCAATCGTTTATTACCAAATTCTATGTTTACATATTTACCTGTGCTCACATCAACCTCTGAAAATAGAATGATTACTTTCGTTTTAGGGATTTTAGGGTCTTGTCCTCCTCATAGAGGCACTCACTAGAAAGCTTATGTCACTTCATGAGAGAAAGGCGTCGTCCATAGAATACAAAATACATGACATGTCTTCCCACATTACTCAATGCCTCACATTGAAAAACGTGCGGGACTCTACATTGACGTATTCATCGCGTACACGTCTGCGTCGCAAACCTTATTTCAGTAACGCCGTGATTGGCCGTCGCAGATAAGACTGGCCATCAATCTAACAAAAATGACATCACAGTTTCTTTATATTTTTTAATGTCTTCATGATAAGCAAATCAACATTGGTACCTCACAACTATGCTATTATAATATAGTAGTCCTGGACGAACGGACCGTTCTGTCGCAGGTACGGAATGTCCATCTCTGGAGATCACCACACTCATCGAGCAATATCCTTGTTTTAAATGTGATTTTGCAGAGTAGTTGTGGTAGTAGAAGTTGATAATGCTGCACCTTTCTCCTTCTGCAGTGAATGTCCTTAAATGAGAACTCATCGGGAGTGGGGTGGTACAAAGCTGTGCCTTTGCGACAAATAAGTTGGCTTTCTCAGGCTTGTTCCCCACGGCATACTGTTTCTGCCCTCGTAAATCTGATTACCCTTATCAAGTGTTTTACATTCAGTATGTTAATTATCTACCCAGTGTTGTGCGATGTGGCTTAGTTTCATCTGCAAACACTGCAAATGGAGAACAGGCTTTTGGTACCTCACCATTACAGAGTGTAACACTATTGTGGAACACATTTATTTAGTCAGCCATAGGAAATACTGCAATATGATAAGGGGTCACCGTATAGAAAAAAAAATCCACCATAACTTTGCAAAACATGTTTTATTTCCCATCCTGGGATTCATTTTGCAACTCTAACTTGACTGCCCTAGTTGTGTAATGCACAATGTCAAAGTGAGTGTCAAGGACAGGTACAGCTACCATAATCTTGGGCTGCCATTCATCACTGAGAGCATCTGTATTCCTGCCATCTACAGCCATCTACAGTAGTAGTAGTAGTTAACTGGGTCTGAACCCAGTGGAAGAAACGAGAACACCAGAGCATTGTTAAGTGCCCGCAGAGATTTGACCCAAGAGCAGTAGCGTATTGCAGAAAGTTAATTTGAGTAACTGGCATCTGGCGCCGTATCGGAATTTGCGTGCTATTATCATTTTGAAATATCAATGCTGCCCCCAGGACTGCTTTTACATTAATCAGTCATCTGCTGTTCCAGTATAGAGGTGCAGTGCACCAGCTGAAACCCACGTTCCTGCTTCCTCAAGGGGCAATGGTAGCGATATTATGTGGATTTGTCAGCGTGTCCTCTCTGCACTCCCAAATGTCAGCGCCTGCATTATTATGCATGGCAGGCGAGCATCAGAGTGGCGGCTTCTGGTAAGCAAAGGTCTCTCTGTGAGAGCGCTCGTAAAAGAGCGAGACAGAAGTTGCACAAGTTTGAGTCGTATTAACGGCTTTCAAAATTTGAGGAGAAAAAGGGGTGTCTGGATTGAGAATAATTTACCATTGACTCTTTAAAAGTTAACCTTGCTTAATCATTCATACAAAAGGGGATTTCACGCTTTTTCAACACATGTACAAAGATGGTTTTGAATCTCAATAAATTGGTACAAAGGTCTATGCAGCCTGGTCACAAATCTGGATGTATTGTGTGCATTAGCTAAATGTGTCTTCTCTGCCTCGTAATACCATCAAGATTAGCAGACACATATAAGATTGTCTTCTGGAGGAGAGGCGAGGGAACAACCAGGACAGACCTCGAAAAAAAAAAAGACTTGGTTTCTTTTTACATCAGGTGTTTATACTTTTTCCTCTCGTGTACTTTGTCCTATCTTCTCTCCTCCTACTTTTCCTCTCTACTCCCTTCTCCCATTGCGCGTCGTAAGTTTGTAGCCCTGCCGCTGCTCACAGAATTGTAATTGGATGACTCAGTATCATTCCCAAAGAATTGGCATGCTACTTGGGCTTCTGTCAAAACCAGTATAAAGTTGTTGTTTTCTTTCCCCTCTAGGTTTTCTTCTTCCTATTTCAATGTGTCCACTTTAAGGGTGCACTTAATGATAATTTTAGTAATCGTTTAATATGTTAATTAGTTATTCAATTAATCGATGAATTGGACAAAACTGTTTTGATTTCTATTCCTTCATAAAAGGACATTAACAGTGCAGTGAATGCACAACAGATATCATTTATGATTCAGTTATCGTTTTGGTCCGTAATTTGGCAGAAAATTGACAAAAATGGTCATCATTGTTTTCCAAAGTAAATGCAAGTGTTTTATTTTGAGTCAACGGTCAACCTGCTTACATGGAGGATAAAATAAATTGGTCAATATTTACTGTTGAGAATTGTAATTTCTGTTATGTTCTTGTACTAGCACAGACGATTCTCACAATTATTTTGAAAGATTTTATTCCAAAATATTGTACATTCATTGTAAAAATATTTTATTGCAGAACTATTTGAGACATAAGAATGATCAAACCCCAAGTGAATATGAAATTATGGGAAAATACAGTACCTGTATAGCTTTTGCTTTGTTCACACATCACATCTGCCATGTTTATATCGGGATCAGTGCGAGCAAAAAGGCCCTACAGCAGATATATGTGATGAATATTTGTTGGATACGTTAAAGAATGGGCCAGGAGTGGACTCTGAAGAGGGTTGTGGAGTGATGTTAACAGGTACTTGCTGGCAAGGGGTGAGGTGAGGCGAACAAAGCAGTACAGGAAAGGAAAGATGGTGCAGGAACTCTGAGAGGAATATAAAATACAGGTTGAGATCAAGGCAATAGTGCCTGAATATGAGTTGTATGTAAGTGACTCTTTGGCAGAGTCACACACATACAAATCAGAAGAGGCAGGGCAGCAGACATGACACCAAATGGACACGGCAACGAATTAAGCAATCCCCGTGTAAAGGTCAGATGACAAAAGTCTCCGCTGTTAATATGTCACAAGTTGCTGGGGTGTTGAGTGAAAAATAACGTACCACATCATGTGTGATAAACCACGGCTGAGTGAAAGTTAGATTGAATAGTTTGGTGCGAGCTCTTTTGGAGTTCAGAATGGCATCAAAGTAAAACACCATTTTACACTGATCAAGGAAGTGCTGCATTGATAGCGTAAGAAAATGTTTTTGGGGGGGGGCATGTTTGGAAATGTTAAAAACAAATCCTTTTAATCCTAATGTTCAGTTAATTAAGTTCCGTTTAAAATGAAAATAATCAAGTAAAAAGTGAGCATTATTTAATCTTCTGAAATTATAGGACTATAATGGCCGAGTGAAATCTATGGATGTCACAAGATTCCATCATCACAATACTATTTTTCATTCATTCATTCATTCATCTTCCGTACCGCTTGTCCCCCCAAAAAAAGAGGTCTCTCAAGTATAGGGTCAGCCTTTATAAGTGCTTCACCTCTCCCATCCCACTTTCAATGAATTTAAGGGAAAGAAAGCAGTGGACATAAATCCACTGAACACTCCTGCATCCATTAGCCAAGTCACAACAGGAATTCTAACATAAATCTGATTAGCCTTATTATCTTATCTGTCATGATCTGACACATTCTTTCACTCCCACAACCAATTTGTCAGACTTTCTTAACACCCATCGAGTTCTCTGGCCACTCGCAGATTCCCTTTGGCCTCAACAGCAGATGGGGCCTTGAAGCAAGATCCCAGTTCTTTGTTGGGAGCAGCTATGTGCTCTACTAACTTTTATTTAGGGAAAGCATTTGCCTGAGAACGTGTCAAGCTTGCAAGGAAGATGCATTCATGCTCGCTAAACTTCATTTGCATTGCAGGCAAGCTGAGGTCACAAAATGAAGCCTCAGGAGAGTCTGCTTATATGAGGCAGTAAGAGGAAGTGATGAGCGATGAGAGAGAAATTAGAACAAATACAGGCAGAGGTAGATCTTCATGCTACCCCACTAGTTGCAATCTAGCCGGCCAACAGAAGGCTCTGTTAGAAGCAGGGCTGGGGACCCGGCTTTTCAATAAATTCCCACGAAACTTCTTCATGACTTCACGACAGACTGTAATTACGACTCGAGCTACGACGTCCAAGGGAACCGACGCGTTTGCCCTCAGCTCAACGGGGCGAGTGATAAATGTGCAAGTCGGGCACCACTACTCCCTCCACCATCACCTCCTCCGACGCCTTAAGCGCCTCAAAATTGCTTGCTGGAACATCCGGACTCTCCGCGACGAAGGGACCCAAGCCCTCACCATGAGGTCACTTCACAACTATGGCGTCAGTGTGGCATGCCTTTCCGAAGTACGCCTCCCTGATGCCGGGCAGCGAGAGCTTGAAGGTCCCTGGTGTCGATGTGGTCTACAACCTCTACCATAGTGGAGTGACGGACAACAGCGGCTGGCACGGCGTTGCAATCGCCCTTGCTCCCGAGGCACAGGCTGCACTGCTGGGGTGGGAACCCAATCTCCCCCCGCCTTGCCAAGGTGCGCTTGAGGGGTGCCATTGCCAACATCTGTCGTGGCGGTATATGCGCCCACATTGAACGCTGCTGACGTGGACAAGGACCAGTTCTATCATAAGCTCCAGACGACTGTCGATGGCATCTCCTCCAATGACATCCTGGTGGTCGCAGGAGACTGGAATGCGTCCGAGACCATCCCGGATGACTGGAGCGAAGCAGTGTTAATACCCCTTTTCAAGAAGGGAGACAAGAAGCTTTGCGCCAACTACAGAGGCATTAGCCTTCTCGATGTGGCTGAAAAAGCATTTGTCGTCCTTCTGCTGAAACCCTTCCAGATGGCCCGGACACACTCAGGGTGGCTTTCGCCCCGGGAGATGATGTGTAGACCAGATCTTTAGCCTGCGTCGCACCCTGGAGCAACGATGGGCCTACCAACAACCAACAGTCGTGTGCTTCATCGACTTTGCCGCAACATTTGATTCAGTTGACCGGGGTGTGTTGTGGATGATCATGAAGGCTGACGGGATCCCTGTGAAATTGCTTCGGCTCATCCAGGGATACTACCGGTCAATCCGAGTCTGAGTGCGGGCCTACAGCAGCGAATCAGAAACCTTCGGGGTGCGGTCGGGCCTCCGACAAGGCTGCGCGCTCTCGCCAACCTTATTCAACTATGCCATCGATCACATTCTCAACACGGCTCTCCGTGGCTTTGAGGGTGTGAGGGTCGGCTGAGATGTCGCAGTGTCGGACCTGGCATACGCAGATGACATCGCTCTACTTGGAAACACGTTCGAGGAAGTTGAAAACGTGCTGATGAAAATTCATCGAACGGCCCTGACCGTTGGAATGTGCATCAATGCCTCGAAGACCAAGAAAGACCAAGATCATGTCCTCCCTCACCAACCCATCTGACCAACGGTCGCTGTCACTGGAGGGCGTGACCCTGGAAAACGTTGATTCCTTCACATATCTCGGCTGCTCTGTGGTTCCGCCGGGGCAAGGAGAAGCTGAAGTCGTTCATCGCATTGGGGCCGCCAGATCCGCCTTTGTGCGCCTACAACGCCATCTGTGGGGTTGGCGCGAGATCTCGGCGGTGACAAAGGGGCGTGTCTACCAGGCGATCCTGCGGATCATCCTACTTTATGGCTGTGAGACCTGGCCTATGAGAGTGGCTGACCAGCGCAAGCTGGATGTCTTTGATAACGATTGCGTCCGCCGTATTCTCCGCCGCCACCGATCGGACCGCGTCCCCACTGCTGATCTTCGTCGCTGCCTGCACCTTCGCCCCTTACCAACGTGTCTCCTGCAACGCCGACTCCGTTGGTTCGGGCATGCGGCACGCCACCAGGAGGGCGAGTTGATCAGGGTGTTCTCCTTCCTGCTCCTTTGCCAGCCTGGCGCAAGCGGCGTGGTGGGCCACCACGATGAAAGAAGACCTCGCGTACCTTTCCGGCCCCCAGGTGGTGGGTCTGAGACGGTGGAACCAGGACTGGCTGAAGCTGTCGGTTGACCTGGCACAGGATCGCCGCGCTTGGGTCGCCATGATCAGGGACGTCATGCGCACCAAGAAAGAAGCCGGTTCAACCCGCCCAGGGTGAAGGCCGTTGCAAACAACAACAACAACTACCCTCTGGTGGCTAATTTATTATGGCTGTTAAATTTGAATTAGGCATGATTTGGCCACCTACGTCTAAGACCCAGACTAATTTCCAGATTATCATGATATTGTGGGGAAGTTGACGATTTAAAAAAAAGCTCACGTACTGTATAAAAATTCATATTGTGAAAAAATCATATTGGCTCAGCGTCAGTCATTGTCTTATTAGTTCATAATGTTTGGCTGATAATAATAATAATACATTTACCCTGATGATACTGCATATTGAGCACCTAGATCACCTAGCAGTACAGCCATTAATTTAAACATTTATGTATTTACAATGATTAACATGTGAACAATAATCAAAATTTCAAACTACTCAAAAAAAATGTTGATTTGTTTTGTATTTGATTTGCATTCTTCGCTGGAGGCCAACTGACAGTTTGTAAGGCAGTCAAATGCCAACACGGATCAATTTCTATGTGAAGGAATCAAATACAAATAGAGATTTGACTTGTTTTTCCAAGATGGCGCCCGAGTAGGCAGCCTTCGGCAAGTGCTCTTCAAGAGCCTTGCTTTTTTGTTCTTTTTTGCTGTTTTTGTCTTTTGTTTTGTCACATGTTGTTTGTTGTTTCATTGTGTGGACCAGATATGGACTGTTTTCAGCGCTTTTTGGCCACGACATTCGTCAAAGGAGCAGTATCTGTGCTTGGTGGTTGCGCCTTCTCGGCAGCACGCCTGGACCAGCACAGATTTTGATTGGGAGGAATGTCGGCGCCATTGACTGTCGGTGCTGGACAGACCTGGGCGCTTGCGTTTTTTGCGCCAGTAATGGGCAGCATTTTTCACAACCCCGATTTGTTCAGTGGCTATGTCAGCGCTGTTGGACAGTTGGCGATGAGGAGAGAGGAGCGTTGGCGAAGAGCGCCGATGCGTATTTGGGACCGTGAGTCACCGCTTGGAATTGAAATGGAGTTCCATGGGACAGGAGAAGTGAACCAATCTCTTTTTCGTCAATTGATGCTACAGCTTCCTGTTGACTTTGAAACTTAGCTTGTAGCCGACTTGTGCACATTTTGAGCATGACGTCTCTGATCCACTGGTTAAAGGACACTTTGATTCTCTCCTCTTTCATCTCAAACTGCTTCAAGCAACAAAGCGTGTGACGGAAAAGTTGTTAGGACTGCACGACTGTTTTATGTTATGTGTTGTGTTTATTATTTTACTTTATGTTAACTGTTTTGTAAAGCGCTTTGTTACAGCTGCCGCTGTTGTGAAAGCGCTATATAAATCAGCATGTATTGTATTGTATTGTATTGTTGGTGCATGCATAGACATGGAAATACCTGAGTTTCTTCTAAAATTTTCAGATTGAATGAAAACGTAATTTGTTCTGTCTGAAAAGAAATCCTGAACTTCTGTCAGACAATTACACTTAAGGGTGCACTATTATGGTGCTCAGACTCGACGTCTGTACGACTACAAATAGGCCAAGCCAATCGCACTCCCCTCAAAGATGCAATGCAGCACATTGAGCAAAGAAAAGGAAGTGATATATTAATGACGTATCACTTCAGTTTTGCTGTTAGTTTTATTTTCTAAAGTTGTGGTGCTCTCAAAAAGCAGTCTGCTACTTCTATTTGGTCACTCTCTTTTTTAGATAAAACAGATGTAACATTTCCTCCTACTCTCTGTTTGCCTTAATGCTCTCTCGGTTTCGACTAAAACACCACATACCTAAAATGCACTATCCGTGAAATGTGTGACAGGACTGTCAGAAAAAATTGCAGTCAGTAATGACAAGTTTTATTTGAGTGAAACTTAAACCATGTTCAAAAAATGTTTGTGTCTTTGGCTGAAATAGAACACGTTTTGATCACAATTGCAAGGTGTGATGGCATTATCAGGTATCAGTGCTCTGTATCGTTGAGGCAACCGTAGTTTTCATAAATGTACCATCAAACAAATACACTCAGGACATCAATGCTGCTGAAGCATGAAGACGAAATTCCCCTACTTTCCAGGTAATGTCAATTATATCTCTGATCTCATTGAGTAGGACTGATGAAAATTCTGATTCCTTTTGCCACTAAGGAGAGGGATGTGGAAACGAGATCAAATAGATAAAAGGATGTAAGATACATTTTCCAAGGGAGGGAGCCGGCCGAGCAAATGATGCACATTTACAAGCAGAAATCATGTGGTGGGCCTTCGAGGTGTTTCATGACATTTGGTTGGGAAGATTCAGGTTGTTGTCTATTTATTTATTTATTTATTTAAGTAATGAGTCAGAACTAAAGAGTTCCTTGGCGGTGGGAAACAAAGGTTCGATTAAAGGAATATGGCAGTGAGCAGCTAAATTGCTTTGAAAGCCAAACAGATGGCCTGCTGTTGCAGAAAGAGCCTCTGCGGTCTTCATCTACAGCTGGGATGCATGAAGTTTATCTCCAGGGAATCTGCTTCAAACTATCAATTAGCCACAGCATCATAAAGACATTTTGGTGTTGGAAAATAATCTTCCCCTATTGAAGTAAGTCTATATTTGTCTAATTTCACATTGTAATTGTTTTGGTTAATAAACATCCGTCCATCCATCCATCCACCCATCCATTTTCCAATCCGCTTATCCTCACAAGGGTCGCGGGGGGTGCTGTAACCTATCCCAACTGTCTTTGGGCAGTACGCGGGGTACACCCTAATCTGGCAGTGGCAGAGCACACATAGACGAACAACCTTCCGCGCTCACACTCACACCTAGGGACAATTTAGAGTGCTCAATCAGCCTGCCATGCATGTTTTTGGGATGTGGGAGGAAACTGTAGTACCCGGAGAAAACCCATGCAGGCCCAAGGAGAACATGCAAATTCCACACAGGGAGCCCGGATCTGTACTTGAACCCGATACCTCGGCACTGTGAGGTCGACGCGCTAACCGCCTGGTCATAACATGTACTTTTAATTTTCTAAATTTTTTGTTTTTACATTTGTGAGTTTTCTGTCTTCAAAACCTCTATTTGCAAGATGCAAGTAATGAAGCAATTTAACAAGACTTTTAGAAGAGGTCTTGGAAATATTTGAGTAGCCTACAAACGAGTGTGTTTATTCACCGATTACCATTACCACACCGTCTCACGAACAACGTCTCATTACAGCCTGTGGTATTCAATGTTTCAACTTGGCAGTTATCGTAAAACATGACCAGTGGGAACATTTTGTTTGTATATTGAGATGCATGTAGATTAATTAGTAAACTAAAATGATAAAGCCAAGTGAAACAATTATCACTCTTTCCTTGCCCCGTGAAGTGATTACCTTGCCTCATTACACTTGTTTGACTTATGGCAAGATGTGATTATATCATCTTCTCAAATGTGCTGACCCCTTACTCGCTGAAGTCTATGAAGTCCTCTGCATGCGGGTGAGTGGATGCTCACCGGAGATCTATTACAGTGTTTGTATCAGCATCAACTAATTGCACTGTGGGGAACTCAAGTCCCATTTAGTGTTGTTTAACCTAGACTGAAAATTGGGGCTATGAACATCCTTCATGTGACTGGGAAAGCATGTATGCATGCATGCATATGCACATCTATATATATACTATTCTCGCTAATTGTTTAAACATATTACCAGATCGTCCTAGGAGAGTTCTAGTAAATGTCTGTTTTCTAACTGACTATAGTTGTTGAGATGCATTCTTTAACTCTTTTCTATCCTTTCAATTACAACTCAGATGTCTACAGTGGAATTGGAGGCATATGTGAGCAGTCAGTTTGATGCGCTTCGCAGATTGCTATATCTGGAAGAAAAGAAGACCCTACACATTTTAGATCTCAAAGAGGCATTCCTGACGGCATCTGCTGCAGAGAAGATTGCAGAGATCAATGTCCAAACTGAGCGTCTCCAGGAAGAAATGGCCAGCATTACCCACCAGCTATGCTTGTTGGACAAAGCAACCATTAGTCCTACACTGGCAGCGGAGGCCCTCATGGAAGCATCGGGACCAGGCCATAGATTAACGGTAACATTTTCTCCATCCTCATGAGCCTTCCTGTACTTCTTACATTGCCTAGACAATTAATGTAATTTCCTACTCATAATAAGCACAGTCTGACAATCTCGTGATGCTCATTGTGTACCTCACTCAATTAACTCTGAACTATGATTGCTCAGCCAGCCCACCCATGCCTGGAAACATGCTTTGTATTGGCAGCGGTTTCCTAATTATCTATGTATGAATGCGTGTGCGCATTGATTTGTTTGTTTGTTTTTAAATACCAAATCAGATGTAAATAGCTGAAAAGTTCATGATCATGGTGGGTGCCATGTACCTTTGTTGAAAACAGGTTAACACATCAGGCATACGTACAGTCTATCATCACATTGTTGTTAGTGCACAAGTATGCAAGAAATTATTTCTTTAAAACATCCAGTTGACCAAAACAGAATTAATTGTGTTTTACAATGTGGCAATTAGACAACAAATACCTCCCATGGCAGAAATCAAGTGTCTGCTCCCATGTGTACAGTGATGTGTATGTATTTTTCAGCATGAGATGCAGCAGCACACATTAAATGATTTCTCTTTTACATCAGTTGGGTTAATAAAGTATGGAAAGTAGGGGTGTAAGGAAAGACAATTTGAATAAGAATCGTTTGTAATTTAAAAGATTTGAGTGCATCGGTAGACAAGCTAATGTGTCTGGTCTCCCCACAGTTTGAACCGGTCATGAAGGTATGAATCAGTATAAGTTGATTTGATGTTGCTTATTATTGTGGTTCAGGCTTGGGAGATCTTAGACATGACAAAGGCAACAAAAATATTTCTTCTGTGTCTTTTAGAGCTCTCTTTGAAGGAAATTCCACATTTGATGCTTTGACAAGTCAATTGACATTGTAAAATTTGTGTCTACCTTCAACATGAAACATCATACCCTGTTCAATTTAGCAGTACCTTCCAGCGATCCATCCATTTTCCACAATACAATACAATACATGCTGATTTATATAGCGCTTTCACAACAGCGGCAGCTGTAACAAAGCGCTTAAGAAAACAGGTAACATAAAGTAAAATAATAAACATAACATAAAACACGGACAGTTGTGCAGTCCTAACCACTTTTCCGTCACACACTTTGATGTTTGAAGCAGTTTGAGATGAAAGAGGAGAGAGTCAAAGTGTCCTTTAACAAGTGGATCAGACATCATGCTCAAAATGCGCACACGTCGGCTACAAGCTAAGTTTCAAAGTCACTCCTCTCTCCTCATCCTCAACTTCAGCAGCCATCCATCCAGCCGCACCAACGTCGACTGTCCAACAGCGCCGACATCTCCACTGAACAAAATGCTGCCCCTTACAGGCGCAAAAAACACTAGCGCCCCAGTTCTGTCCAGCACCGACAGTCAATGGCGCCGACATTCCTCCCAATCAAAATCTGTGCTGGTACAGGCGTGCTGCCGAGAAGGTGCAACCACCAAGCACAGACCTTTGACGAATGTCGTGGCCCAAAAAACGCTGAAAACAGTCCATATCAGGTCCACACGATGAAACAACAAACAACATGTGACAAAACAAAAAGACAAAAAGAACAAAAAAGCAAGGCTCTTGAAGAACACTTGCCGAAGGCTGCCTACTGAGGTGCCATCTTGGGGGGGAAAAAAAACATTCCGATACACTTATCCTCACAAAGGTCGCGGGGGGTGCTGGAGCCTATCTCGTCGATCTTTGGACAGTAGGCGGGGGACACCCTGAACCGTTTGCCAGCCAATCGCAGGGCACATAGTACCTTATTAAATGAAATAGTTTTTCTTTAAAATAAAGGTGAAAATATTTATCAATAACAAATTTATTATATGGGTCATTGATTAAACATTTACGGGACCATTTGATAAACATTTTTTCCAATCCTCTGAATTTCAGCTTTTCAACAGTAATAATCTCAAATTTTTGCAGTTCTGTTTAAAAATAGACCAATGTATATGTGTTGTTTATGTTTTGTGCAATTTCTGTCTCTAAATAAAGAGACGAAAATTGAAAAATTTCAAAAATTCGATTCTCGATTAATTCTCAAAATGATTAACAGATTAAACGTTTCTTGAAATAATCATTTGTTACAGCCCTACTTTGAAATGTACTGCTTATAAATCCTGTCGCACCCCACGTTTTGAGATACATACCGAACACTTAGTGAGATGCACACCCCTAATCGAAAGTAAAGCTTCTGCATTTGCACTCCTCAGTGAATCTATTGTCATGCTATTCCTTTTCGAGGCGATTTCTGATTCTATGGATTTTTTATATTTTTTTACAAATCCTGTGCTTGTTTGGGTGAAAAAGCGGTTAACGGTTATTTTCAGTGTTGTTTGTTGCATTAACAAAGCTAAAAACTGCAATGCCACACAGAGACATTTCCAGAAGTTGTGTCAATCCCTGTAATCACGAGTTGACTGTTGTCAGCATGACAGTCCAGCGCAGCTCAACTAGCTGGTGCCTGCAGCGGCACACTAATTGTACATTGATGAAAATTAAATGATTCCGTTCAGGGATAGACAAATTAAATGATGGAAAGGGCCACCGTTTTTCATCAGTGCTACTGGGGCGGTGGCTCACATCAGACCACAAACTTTTCAGATCCTTTTCAGATGTATGACAGAAGAAAACTTTAAATCTGGACAAACTGTGTGCATGGTAGGCAATGGCCTACCCCACAAATAGTGAAAGCCGCATATAACTAAGCAGTTGCTCATTCCAGGGGTCAATGTTGGTTACACCATAGGCATGGGCCAGCTACCAATTTGACGGCTTATCTTGGTTTTAAAAAGTCAAGGTTTTAAAAGCCGCTAAAAATGTCCGGCACCGGTACTGAGCTTTGCCTTTCTTTTTTTGAGGGGATTCCAAGCGGGCAGCATCCCACTGCAATATGACTGGCTGCTTGCAGAAATCACTCGACCTGTTTTCTTTAAAGTTAATGACGAGAGGCAGAGCAGATAGGGGAGGGATGAGCAGAGGACACAGAGGGAGGGAAACAAGAGAACGCAACTGTGTACATTTCACCATACTTAGGACAAACATATCCCTTTTGCTATGTCGAT
Organism: Hippocampus zosterae; assembly: GCF_025434085.1. Lineage (NCBI taxonomy): Eukaryota > Metazoa > Chordata > Actinopteri > Syngnathiformes > Syngnathidae > Hippocampus > Hippocampus zosterae. The sequence goes on from NC_067453.1 coordinate 8,141,343, forward strand.
TAATGTGCAATGTCCTAAAACAAATAAACAAATACAAAAAAAAATACATGGTGCCACCAAGTACTAGTTAGCCTCCAAGGACAACATGAGCCAACTGGTCTCTTTTAAAAATCGCTCGCCAGTGATGGGACACCGTGGCTTACTAAGAATTTCTTTTCACTGTATTCATTTGATTCTAAGGCTGACTTGCTAAAATAAACTGAGCAACAATCCTATCTGCAAAATGAAAAAGAACAAATTTCTACCCCAGAGGTTAAATTGACATCTCTGATTATTCTTAGCATAAAGCAAACATTGCCAATGCCTTTGTTGTCATTTCATAATGTATTGAGTGTTCAACCATAGAATGGCTTTCTAAAGAATAAGCATTTACATGCTAGTTGCTGGTAAGAATAATACTCCACATAAACATTTTGTCTGGTTCTAATGAAAAGGAATCAACCACATGAACACATGCTATTACCAAAACCGTGTCTATTTTTTTCCCCGATTTGTATGCTGGTCAGTCGTTTGTCAGGACAGATAGAAGTCATCTGTCCTTTAATAAGTGTTTGGAGTGTGTGATCACTTCTTGTGCACTTCGGGTCATTGTTCCAGTGCCCCGAAGTATCTCTGCAGTCTTCAATGCCTTTTAAACTCAGTCACAGTTAATACGCTCCCTCAGCTCTTCTTCAAAAACCGAAGAGGAATCATTTATTGCTCTGTGGCCGCAAATTAAAGCATCACATTGGTGTATTTGTCATAGTTTAACAGCAGCCAGGGTGTCTTTAGTGTAGTGTAGTGTAGTGTAGTGTAGTGTAGTGTAGTGTAGTGTAGTGTAGTGTAGTGTAGTGTAGGGTGTCTTGATGCTGCGGTGGATAAGGTAGGCATCAGTAGTGGTTGTATATCTGCTGCAGCTCTATCTATAAATAATCTGTTATAATACGCTTAAATAACCCTGCCCTTGGTATGATGTATGTTGCTAAACAAATATGTTGATAAACTTGATATTGAATAAGCAGGCCCATCATTTTCAATGTTTAAACTAGGGGTCCTGATACTACTCACTAGTGGATCTCTAGATATTGACATTGAAATTATCCCTCATTCAAATCCATTGTTCTACTTAGTCTCTTTTGACGATTACAAAATGTGTCTTTTGATAGCGGTGCGGACACCCGCAGCGGCTCCTCTTCTTTTATGTTGAGAGGGAAGAAATTTCATCTGTGCTCTATGTTACACACAGTACATTTGACAGTAAAGTTGTATCAATCCAATATGCTCTAGTTGTTTTTGAATGTTTTACTCCAGTTCATGGACGTAAAGAAGAAGAATCATAAGAGATAAAATCATAGATCAAAAAAAAATATTGTGGATAATTCAATGCCACAACCATCATATATCACCACAAAAAAATACATTTCGTACCACTTTTGTGCTTTCACTGTTAGAATTATACTACTGTATTCTCACAAAAAAATGCAACAGTCCGTTTTCCTGTATGAACGAAAAATAAAAAATAAAGGTGCTTTACTTTTTAGCACAGATCTGCTCGCTGCTCGACAGAATCAATTGAGCTCTATTCGTGGTTATGAAAACTCAGAGCAACACCGGAATAAAAATGAATAAACACATCCCCAGTTACACTCCAATTATAATTCTTACTTTCTTACATTTAAAAAAAGATTCCATTTGTGGAGCAACAAGGAAGACCATACATGTCTTCACAAATGTGTTGTACTGCCAGTAGATTGCATCTTTTTGGGATGCTTGCATGTCACTGGCGGACGTTTGGATCCCAAACAAATCTTCCACCCTGTTCAAATATTTAAAACAAACCATTCGACGAGATCTAACACACATTAAATTTTCAGCTTGATGGGCCAGATGGCAAGGCGCTGCTCACTGGCCAACACTGATCAGTTCTCTTAAGTGTTGTGTGCTTCCAACGTCTCAGTGGCTATAAGAGACTGTGTCACTATATTTATTCTGGCTGTAGTCAAGGTCCAGCTCTGCAGTTCAATCTGTGCTGTGCGAGATATCGGAGCCGGTGAAAGCGGCAATCTGGTGCTCTTTAAATCATTTTGCAAAAACTAACATTAATTTTGGGCTTTGCCGTGTATGTCAAATTTCATATTTGAAGTCCCTGTTAAATTAAACTGAAAAGCAGAAGTCTTCTATAAACTTAGCAAAACACATACATTAATGTTTGCTGTCTTATAAACCAAAAAAAACTGTCAAAGTATCTTGAAAGTGAAAAGTGTAGCACTACAGTAGATCCATATAATGTACATGCAGAGCCAGACCATTTACCTCATCTTACTTCGACTAGATGAGCATCCGTATTGTAAATATATTCTTAAACGAAGCAATGAGTCACCTAAAATGTTCTAATATATTATAGAAAACATAAATCTATTCAGAAACAAGGCAACAAGTCACATAAAATATTATAGAAAACATATCTCTGGCAAGTCGCTGATGATGTAGCGCACTTGCCAGACGTGTGTGCAGGCAGCGTGGGATCGGTTTTTGCTCAGTGACGGTGTGGGTGTGAATGGTTGTTTGTTCTATGTGTGCTCTGTGACTGACTGGCGACCTCTTCAGGGTGCAGTGTGCCTTTCACACAAAGTCAGCCGGGATAGGCTCCAGCACCCCCTGCGACCCTGTACAGCAGGGGTGTCAAATACATTTTTTGTCGTGGGCCACTTCGGAGTTATGACTTCCATCGGTCGGGCCGGTGCATAATCTCAACGTTTTTTTTTAGCCATGACAATTTGACATTTCGGTCTGGATTTTAGCAAGAATCATGATAGTTGACACACATGATTTGCTTCTGTGGGCCACATTAAATGACATGGCAGGGGGGCCGAATCTGGCCCCCGGGCCTTGACTTTGACATCTTGCTGAACAGGATAAGAGGTGTTGAAAACGACACTGATTCTTCCAATTTCCATTGTTTCCAATGAGAGTATATATTTTTTAATCCATCTCTCAGCCATTGTGGAGTCCTACAATCAAAGGTTTCAGATTTAAATGGTGCAAGTCAGCTGCTGTGAGCACAATTAGTTAAAAATAGCTTTAAGGATATCAAGTTTATGCGAGCATTTCTTTGAATTCACTGCATGTATTGTGTTCATATTTTGAGGGCAAATTGAGTGGACGCCCACCCTACCCCAATAACCTCTTATAGAGTTGTTTGCATTTAAAGAGTAACTACTGACTCCTTCACTTAAAATATAGGCTAATGACTCACCTTTCTTGATACTGGATTGCAAATATTTCCTACAGTTGTCACTTTTTTTGACTTTTTTAAATAACATTTGAAAATTGCCAAAAAGGCTGCTCAAAATACATAGATGATAGGGATGAGGGAGGGAGGGAGTGGGTGAGTGGGGAGCATTCCTTCTGATCGGAAAATGAGAGTGAGAATTAATGGGTCAGATTTAGAACCACACCAGCAGTGGGCCTTGTTAACGTGAATTGTGTTGTTTACCTTGTACTTTACCACAGCACCTGCACAATGACTTTTAATATTTTATTCTTACTCTGTTTTTGTCTTTCTGTCTCTCTGCAGCAGGACTTTGAGGCCAGACCAAGGTAAGGATTCCAGTTTGATCCATGTTCACCTTTAGAGTAAGATACTGAAGTAAAGGCACTTTGCAAACAATTCTTTCAGTAGCAATGTGACTAGGAGCGCCACCTTGCTGACATTTTCTCAAGAGCTTGTCGACATGCTACAGTGTATATTAAAAAATATATATATATGTTTTTTCCCTTTATTTGTGGCTGAACAATGCCGGACCATATTGATAAAGTTTGTATTGAGACATATACTAAAAATTAGAATAGATATACTAAAAATAAAAACCGAGAGATGCATGGGTGTGTCACGACGTTGCACGAACAAAATACGTAAAGCTCACACACAACTTGCGTATCTTGCAAACACAAGTTAGAAGTCGTGCATGCGTCTCGTAACTCAATATCATGCTGGCTGCTGGGTTCTGTATTTATTTGGGTGGTTCAGTCAGTCATATGAGCTCCCAGTTTGGAGCAGATGGCAGCACGGCTGGACTAAAGGGTGAGATACAGCTGCCCTTCACCAAGGTTAACTGCTACATCTTACACAGTCCATGAAATAATAACACTCAAGTCGCTCATACGGCACCAAATTGCAGTGATTCAGAATCTTTTGAAACTAGTGAAAAATAACTTAAATATCACACGCGGAATGTTTTGGAAGAAATGCACTGGACAGCTTTGTGTCTGAAATTATTGCCGACCGTGTCTGCATTTCACAGCTTGACGAGGGGTGAGCATTTGACAAAGTGTCCTTGATCCAATTTATTTACGATGAATGAATACATTTTTATTATTTTCAAATTATCAGAGAAAATCTCTTTTAATGTTCCACACTCCATTTTTAGATTGCAATGATGTAGTGGATTACACATTGGCAAGGTTTCCATACCAGAGAGCTCTGTGAATGTGGCTCAACTTCCCGTTGCCAATTTTAGTTTGTCATTGTTTCGACCAGAAAGTTTTCGAAAGAATCAACAGCATCTCTGCTGGTTGTAGCCATAGAGTGCACTCAGTTTAACCTCAAATGCTTCAAGACACAGTGAATTAATCATACATTCCACACAATCGTCTGAATTCTTGACTATACATTAATTTATTTTTAATGAACTAATTTACATAGGTTTGACAAGCCAATTAAAAGTATAAGAAATGAGACATAATTCACATCAAGGATTTTACTTTTTTTTAAATGGAGTTGATAATTGATAATTGATAATGCATCCATGCGTCAGGAACAAAATTCTGCAATCTGAGCCCAATATCATTACTTTTGACAAAGCATTCCCCTAAGACTATAATCCTTACACCCCCACACCTCTTTCCACCAGTTCCACATCGATACCTTGCCTGCCAAAGTCTTCTGAATTTAAAACTCGCTTTTCTGCTCTCAGCTCATCCACCAGACTGTGGCCTTAATGAGATGCATTTTCATTTAAATTTAAATTTCATCCCTCTGCTTTAACCCCCACATGTCCCCTGCACTTCCTGACACATTTTGTTTTACATATGTTCTATATTGATGCACTCCGAATGCATTTACTGTATATGAACACCATGAAGCTCTCAGGCAGATTGGTCTTTAAAATGTCCATCCATCCATCCATCCATCCATCCATCCATCCATCCATCCATCCATCCATCCATCCATCCATCCATCATCTACCGCTTATCCGGGGCCGGGTCGCGGGGGCAACAGCTTTAGCAGGGAAGCCCAGACTTCCCTCTCCCTAGCTACTTCTTCCAGCTCTCCCCGGGGGATCCCGAGACGTTCCCAGGCCAGCTGGGTGACATAGTCTCTCCAGCGTGTCCTGGGTCTTCCCCGGGGTCTCCTCCCGGTGGGACATGCCCGGAACACCTCACCAGGGAGGCGCTCAGGAGGCATCCGAATCAGATGCCCAAGCCACCTCATCTGGCTCCTCTCGATGTGGAGGAGAAGCGGCTCGACTCTGAGCCCCTCCCGGATGACCGAGCTTCTCACCTTATCTCTAAGGGAGAGCCCGGACACCCTGCGGAGAAAACTCATTTCGGCCGCTTGTATCCGGGATCTCGTTCTTTCGGTCACGACCCATAGCTCGTGACCATAGATGAGGGTTGGGACGTAGATCGACCGGTAAATTGAGAGCTTCGCCCTTTGGCTCAGCTCCTTCTTCACCACGACAGACCGATACAACGTCCGCATCACAGCAGACACTGCACCGATCCGCCTGTCGATCTCCCGCTCCCCCTTACCCCCACTCGTGAACAAGACCCCAAGATACTTGAACTCCTCCACTTGGGGCAAGATCTCCTCCCCGACCCGGAGGGGGCACTCCACCCTTTTCCGACTGAGGACCATGGTTTCAGATTTGGAGGTGCTGATTTTCATCCCAACCGCTTCACACTCGGCTGCGAAGCGCCCCAGTGAGAGTTGGAGAGGCCCGTTTGAAGGAGCCAACGGCACCACATCATCCGCAAAAAGCAGGGATGCAATACTGAGGCCCCCAAAATGGACCCCCTCAACGCTTCGGCTGCGCCTAGAAATTCTGTCCATAAAAGTTATGAACAGAATCGGCGACAAAGGGCAGCCTTGGCGGAGTCCTACCCCCACTGGAAACGATTCCGACTGTCTTTAAAATGGTTTTTTTTTTTTTTGAAATTGTATTTTACGTTCCTTGTTGAATTGACCTAACAAAAAGAGAATCAACTGACACAATGCAGAATATGACTTTATGTCAGATGCACCCCAAAAGGAGTCAATTCATTTCAGGGTTATAGTGTGCAACAGTATAATAAATTTTGTTGCACACTTTAAAATAATGTTCACAATTATCCAAACAAAGTTTCTCTTGTGCAGCTTTCCTAAATTCTGCCTTTGCTTGGCTAAATGTATTTACTTCTTTATTTCATACTGTAACTATCTGATCAAATCTGACGATTCAATGTCTATAATCTCAAGTCTTTGTTCATGACAGGACACATTGTTGAAGAATTATGAAGGGTACCATTGACATTTGTCTATCTATGCTTAGCTAAATTCAGTCATTTACCAGTACACAATGGGATGAAGCTTGTGTAAATTGTAATTGTTAGCAAATTACATAAATGTCCTGCTTCCGAGTTCATGTTTGATAATATATCAAAATGTCTTTCGATTTATATTCATGAATTTTATATATTTTTAAACAAGAGTGAAATTAATAGGGAGACCAGGCATCTAAGGGAGATTTGACATTCATGGTGTCTGATGAGAACACAAAATACACAACTCACAAAATTCAATATTCCATCAAAGCCCAATGATCAGTTGATCAGTCAGATCATTAGTAGGGAAAGAAAAGCAAAACAAAACACGGTCCCTCGACCCGCAGGAACATGTTACAACTGTATTTTCAGCACTATAAGGCGCTTCAGAGTATAAGGCGCACCTTCAATGAACGGCCCATTTCAAAACTGTTTTTATAAATGGGACGCACTGCATTATAAGGCGCATAGAAATGAATAGAAGCTACAATAGTGGCGGCGGTTGCGTTATGCAGCCACTAGATGGCACTACGTTAAAGGGAGTAAAATACAGCTTTATTTATATCGAGCTTTCACAACCGCTGCAGCTGTAACTAAGCACTTTAGAGGACATATATAACGCCCATGAAACCAGAATATTGATCCATATATGAGGCGCACCGTCGGCTTTTGAGAAAATCTAAAGCTTTTAAGTGCGCCTGAGAGTGTGAAAAAAGCAGCACTTTAGCACTATTTCTCAATATTTATTATAATTCTTATTCATTCACTAACTGTATCCTGATAGTTTTGTTTGAATGATCTTTTATGAAGTGGTCATTGAAAAGGGATTCCAAGGCTAAACCATCCACTTTGTCGAACCGAGTGATGGTTTTTAGCTTCCCTTTTTCATAGTGTAAACGCACATGGAGACCAAGGGGACACCGCCTGACAGGGCATAGGAGTGTCGACACCGGAGGATATGGCATCAGCCTATCTCTCTGAGTAGTTTGCCCTTCACATAGTCAGAACAGATGAGCTCAGCAAGGCAGGGATGTGTCAGGGGATCATGTTTGGAGGACACAGCACAGGACTAGGAAATAAAGGTAATTTAGAGTTGTGTTTCCTCGTGGAAAATTCACGACTTGCTAAAAAACAACACGGCATGTTGTTGTGTTGGCCCGGTAGTCCAGTGGTTAGCACGTTGGCTTCACAGTGCAGAGGTACCGGGTTCAATTCAAGCTCCGGCCTCCCTGTGTGGAGTTTGCATGTTCTCCCCGGGCCTGCGTGGGTTTTCTCCGGGTGCTCCGGTTTCCTCCCACATTCCAAAAACATGCATAGTAGGCTGATTGAACACTCTAAATTGTCCCTAGGTATGAGTGTGAGTGCGAATGGTTGTTCGTTTCTGTGTGCCCTGCGATTGGCTGGCAACCGATTCAGGGTGTCTCCCGCCTACTGCCCGAAGACAGCTGGGATAGGCTCCAGCAACCCCCGCGACCCTAGTGAGGATCAAACGGCTCGGAAGATGAATGAATGAATGAATGAATGTTGTTGTGTTCACTATCAAACTGTTGTTTGCTAAGTTATGCTGTGCCAAGTAAGCAATGAGGTTGTAAAAGTAAAGACTGCAAATAATGTCAGCACTGCAATAGTGATGTAGTTTGCACGCTTTGTCAATTAAGCATAGGGTGCGGATACTGTGGCAGGCGATAAAGTATTTGGTCAGTGGCTACAATGAATTTATTCAACATTTGAAAACGTGCATCACGTTTTTTTTTTTTTTTAAACGAGAAGTACAATAATTTCATTTAAAAACTAATGCAGTGGTGATGAGGCTTTTGCTTCGACTGCAGAAAAACTTCTTATATTTCATTAGGTGACAATTTTGTATCCACCGACAACAACAAAAAAGTATTCAAATATCAGACGAAATAACATTTTAGCAATCTAATATCTGTCTAGATCAGCAAAAATCCTCTGATTCAAGTATACTGTAATTGGACTAGCTGACTGCTTGTATGACAAACTTGGGCTGGGCTAGCACAGGGACAGGGAGTCTGACTGACATACACGCAGAAATCAATTCAAACACACCAGTGTTAGGAATATGAGTAAAAATTTCTTTCCACACACAAATTGAACAATTGAAGCAGTGCTTTTGTATTAAAAACTAAATGTCTGTCACAGGTGGACAGTTCCTTGCTGCCCCAAATGTAGAATCACAACTGAATAAGTATAAAGGTTTATGTGAGTCTGTTTTTTATTACATATTTATAGTAACTGAAACTGCAAATGCAACATCAGTGCTCTCATCGACAAGTTATCCAATGCATCTTTAAGGTGCTTGGAAAGTGCGGTACTGATGTTCTTCACTCACTCTGAATGGAAGGTATGATGGTTGTCTGCAACACTGTTTTCGACAGAGTTCTCCTAAAATAATTGTTTATATACTAGCGATTTATTGTGATTGAGTTCAGCTTGATTTTTTTTTTCCTGTTTCAGACAATTATCGTTTTTTTCCCTCCAAAAAGAGATGTTTAAAGTAATGAGGCCCTGGCCCCAAAGAGACTGAGAATCCTTGTAAAAATACTAATGAATAAAAACAAAGCTTTTTAGTCTGAATTACATAGAGAGAGCTAGCAACCAAGTGATCAAACTTGCACTTTGTAACAATGCTGAGCAACAGCTTTCAGCATTTGATGCTGCTTGTTCTCCTCTTTTATCTGACAAAAGTTCTTCTTCGCACTCTTATAGCCACACATTCAGCATTTTCGTATGATAATGACACAACACTTGACACTCTCTCCTGTTCACAGTTTAAGCTTGTTGCAGAAACAAATGCAAGATTCGTGTTCATCCATTCTAGGGTGGCAGTAGTGCTGCTAAATTTGCTAACCTTCGCAACCACGCCCCCACTGGAATGTGTTAACAATGCCAATGCCAACAATGGATTGACAAGTGACATTGTGATTATACTGTTTGTTACCAATTATATGCATCACTGGCCGCCGAGGGAATTGTGGGATTATCTGATTTGCATACCAACATTTCTGGGGACGTCCGGTGGCAGGGGCGGGATGGAGAAATTATGAGCTTTTGATGCAGTTTTCCCAAAGTGATTTTGTCAAGACATGTCTCCCATTTGGCCTGGTAATCTCTCACGATTCCCTGGAAAAGCTGGACAGCACGGAAGAGGGAGGTCTGGGTTTTTTTTTTTTGCTGAAGCTGCTGCCCCGTGACCCAACCCCTGAAAAGCGAAAAAAGAAGGAAGGGATGATTATTTAGTATTAAGCGTAATAACTTTTCTTATTGTTATAGTCACACAGTCATTTGGACCACTACTTGTGACGTGCTGTAATTCTGCTACATATTCCTTTTCAAGTATGTAATAGTAGTAGTCGTACACTATTGGGCCTGATTGGTTCAAGTCTGTAGCTTGAAGAGTGCTTCTCGTATTGACCTCCTCTGTCAAAAGATAGAAAGCTACGATCTTAGAGAGCTAAGATAAGGGTTTAAGTGTCTGCAATGCATCCAACGCTACAGAGAAGCAGAATCAGGTTACCACTGTGTTTGGGTTGAGGCACTCAAGTCTGTGGCGCCAATGAATAATGGATTGTTAATCCGTGTGTGAAAAATACATCTCCCCCTGCATATACTTCTTTGCCTCTTCATCTCGCTGTTTGGGATGCACTTGTGTATTCGTATTTGCCCTCATAAATGCAGTTGAAGGCCCCTTCGTGTGCTGCGGTGTTTACCGTAGCATATTTTAATTCCCAATAGAGGCCCTTTCTTTCTAAAGACAGGCTGTCAACAAGGTCTGTTGTAACTTTTTACATAGCTTCACACACAAATTTTGTGAATTAACTTTTAAAGTACCGTATTTTTATTTTATTTATTATTATTTTAAAGTTTTTATCATTAAATGCACATTTGTCTAAGGAAATCTAAGGTCCTTCATGAAATGTTTAGTAAAAATATACATTCATTAAATTTCAACATTTTCCTTGTATTCTAGTTCTTCTTTAGACCAAAACAAAGGAAATACATATTATTTTGGTTATTTACCGCAGAGTATGGAATCATTTTTAATGGTCCGGCCCACTTGACATCTACAGAGGCCGTATTCGGCCCACAATGTGAAATGAGTTTGGCACCCCTGATCTATCTGTTGCATTTTAAAAAGTCTGCACACCCTTGTTGAAATGCCAGGTTTTTGTAACATAAAAACAACAACAAAAACGGTTTATTTATTATCTGAGGCTGAAAAATATTTATTGTGACAGGTGACCGTATTCTCTCCATATTATCCATCTCTGACAAACTTTTCACAGATGTAAAGATTAGGGATGCAGTTATTGAAGACATTGGTATTATCCATCCACCCATCCATCCATCCACTTATCCTCACAAGGTTCGCGGGCATACTGGAGCCTACCGCAGCTATCTTCGGGCAGGAGGCAGGGGGGAACCCGGAACTGGTTGCCAGCCAATTGCAGGGCACACATAGATGACCAACTATTCGCGCTCATAATCACACCTGGGACAAAGTATTCCCTGAGCCAGCCCCAAATTATTTTGGAATATGAGTGGAAACCGGAGTACCCGTAGAAAGCCCACACAGGCATAGGAGAACATGCAAACTCCACACAGGAAGGCCGAAATGGAATCAAACCCCGTACTTCTGCACTGTGAGGTGGAAGTGCTAACTAGTGCTGCCCGGTATTCGGATATCCGACTGAAAATTCTGTCTAATAATTGTGTACTGTATTTGGATATTTTTACCCCCTTGGTTCACGATACAGAAGTCAAGTCAACAGTATTTTTAGAGCGCTTTCAAACAGCCATCGCTGCATACAAAGTGCTGTACATAGAGCGATTTAACATACACAATAAACAGTAAGACGAATCGGTAATAAAGGCGGTAGAAAGCACCAAGCAGTAAAATCAAGAACAAATCTAAGTCATGGTGAGTCGAACGCCAAAGAATACAAGTGAGTTTTGAGGAGGGCTTTAAAGATGGGCAGCGAGGAGGCTTGCCGAATGTTCAGTGGGAGGTCATTCCAGAGAGAGGGACCAGCAACAGAAAAGGCTCGATCCCCTCTGAGCCTCACTTTAGTTCTTGGTACTTCTAAAAAAGACTGGTCCACAGAACTGAGGCGCCGGGCAGGTGTGTAGGGGCGGATGAGCTCAGAGAGGTAAGGTGGCGCGAGATTATTCAGAGATTTGAAAACAAAGAGGAGGATCTTGAAAATGACTAAAATGAATGGGGAGCCAGTGAAGGGATGCCAGAGTAGGAGTTATATGCTCCCTCTACCAGTCAAGAGGCTAGCAGCGGCATTCTGGACCAGCTGAAGGCGCTTAATGGAGGACTGGCTGACTCCAAAGTACAGGGCATTGCAGTAATCCAGCCGGGATGTGACAAAGGCATGAATTACTGTCTCAAAGTGTTCATGTGAGAGGAGAGGGTTTATTTTGGCCAGCTGTCTAAGGTGAAAGAAGCTTGATTTAACAACGGCACCAATTTGCCGATCGAGTTTGAAATCACTGTCCAGTTTAAGGCCCAAGTTTGAGACCGTTGATTTCAGATAAGGAGACAGGGGGCCCAGGTCTACAGGATGGAATGTACAAGGGCCACTGGGACCAAACAATATCACCTCTGTCTTCTTTTCATTGAACAGAAGACAAAAAGACGACATTTCCACGCGATAATAAATGACAAATTTACTTACATTTTTAGCTGATCAACATTCTATACTTACATTTAAATTGCACAGTAGCACACTATTTTCCGTTCTCAAAAATATTTGTGAGATTTTAAACAAATCTCGCCCCATAGTTTTTGGTTCATAAGACAAAGAACCGCATTTGCGGCTAAAACAACACCCTTGGCCCGAGTAGGCAGCCGTCAGCAAGTGCTCTCATGAGCCTTGCTTTTTTTTGTTGTTCTTGTGTTTCTTTTGTCACTTTGTGTTTGTTGTTACGTCGTGTGGACTTGATGTGGACCTTTTTCAGCATTTTTTTGGCCACGACATTCATCAAGGAGGAGACTCTGTGCTTGGTGGTTGCGCCTTCTCGGCAGCATGGGTATACCAGCACTGTTTTTGACTGGAGGAATGTCGGCGCCATTTGACTGTCGTTGCTGGACAGTCCCGGGGCGCTTGTGTCTTGCGCCTGTAATGGGCAGCATTTTTCACAGCCCCGCTTTGTTCAGCGGAGAGATCGGCGCTGTTGAACGGTCTGCGGCTGGATGGATGGAGGTCTTGAGGAGCCGACGATGAGAAGAAAGGAGCGTTGGCGCGGAGTGCCGATGCGGATTTGGAGCTGGGAGTCGCGGCTTGGAGTTTGAAGCGGATTATGTGGGACAGGAGAAGTGAACTAATCTCTTTTCGTCAATGGACGCTACAGCTTCGTGTTTGCTTTCAAAACTTTGCTTGTAGCAGACGTGTGCACATTTTCAGCATGATGTCTCTGATCCACTGGTGAAAGGACACTTTGATCCTCTCCTCTTTCATCTATAACTGCTTCAGACAACAAAGTGTTTGCAGAAAAGTGGTGAAGATTGCACGACTGTCTCTGTCCTATGCGTTGTCTTGTGTTATTTTTATTTGACTTCAAAATGGCGCCGCGAGAGTGGCTGCCTTTCCAGCAGCTCCTATTTTTTTGTTGTTCTACTTCTTCCTTTCATAACTTTGCTGCTGTGAATCTGGAATTTCTCCATTGCGAGACTAATAAAGGTTTTCTTTCTTTCTTTCTTTGATTCAGCCAGGTTTGTTTAAAAGTGATAAGTTGGAACGGCATCTGTGTCATGCAGTCAGCATTAATTGGAATCAGAATCAGATTTATTGGCCAAGTATGCAAGAAACACACAAGAATTTACTTCCCAGTTACAACCCGTTCAGAGGAACATAGACAAGACAGCAATAACCAACATGGGGGAGATAGAATGAGAAGCCTGGCGGGTTGCTGTTAAGCGCCGCAATATCTTAGATGTGAAAGGCAACAGTCGAGAAAAGGAGGGACAAAAAAAACTAATCGACTCCAACCATTGTCCTCAATGGAAGGATGGCTTGAGCAAGAGAGACCTCAGCACATGTAGCATACATTTCAAAGCACAGTACAATTCTCACGACTTAACATGAATGCAGCCAAGACTTTGACATGGCACCTGCAGCTACGAGTCCAAGACATGATCAGTCACAGGCTCGGGGGGCGAAAGTAGAGGAAAATAGGGTAATTGGAGTCACGTCTGTGTGTTTTTTCCATCCAGTGGAGTCCAGATAACAACTGTTTTGGGAACAGGATTGTCCACAATTTCAGACAGCCTCGAATGTCTTTTAGCATGTGACTCTCCGTGGCGTCAATCTGCCAAATTCTTGATCCATCAGTCAATTGATTTTTTTTTATTTTATTTTTTTTCCCACCCCCAGGATGGTACAACTACTTCCGGTCTCTTCCATTTTGCGACTCTAATACCACATCTACTTTATGGTTGAGTTCAGTCAACGCATGAGTCTGAATGTTGATCACCTGCCTCACACTTTCTATGTCGGCCACCAGCTTGTTACTATCCAATGAAGCTGTCCCCAACGGCTGAATTTTGCGATAGATCAAGAGACTGCTCACACCAAACATCAAGATACCTGTAATCAAAAGGCCAATAATATAGGTATCTTCCACATCCTCTACGGAGAATATTGTCAAGCACACCATTCTCCATTTCTGCCAAGGATCTAAGATGTACCCAGCAGCATATGTCCCAGAGGAGCAAGAGGGCTCCCCACCAACTGCTCTTTTCAAGGTGTAGAAAATTATGTTCATGATACCAATTTGTAATTTTTGGACAATTAGAACATGCTGCAACAACCGGAAGGGCATTAACTATTCAGATAGGGACTGTCTCTGCAACTCTTCTCTTTTACGCCCAACACATGCACATTACATGTGTTGGAATAGAATTACATGTCTGATCTCAGTTTGGTGAAGATGTGGGAAGATAGTGGCAGACTGAATCAAGGTGCAATGAATCAGTGCCTTATCAAGCCCTTGGCCCTCGGTTGGATGTGTCAAGACAGAAATAGAACACACACACACACACACACACAGTTGGCAGACATCTCCCTTCCCAGAACGCCTACAGTTGGACACAGCAACATCACAGCAAATGTTTGTTGACTCAATGGGACTGAGCAAGGGAGATGCCCTTGCTCAGTCCACACAGCGTCCCTCTGCTCAGTTGTCATCCAAGTGAGGCAAGGGAAGTGTTTGTGAGTGTTTTCATGTTTAATTCAGTAGTCCTACCACAAGCTCTGACACCATGTCTATATATAGTATTAGTTAAAGGGAAAGTGGAGGTGGTTTGGATTTAATCACCCAAGGATTGGAATTTGTAAAACCAACATATATGTGTTATTTGCTTGTTGGCCAACAAAAACCTTATGTGGGATCAGCAATGGCATTTCATTGAGTGACATTGTGAAAACTCAGGTCCGGGAAAGCCTGTTTAATTTTTGAAAGAAATTGTTCTCCTGCAAAATCAAAATTTTTCATAAATATACCTGTAATCTGATTAGGTTGTTTTTCTGTAACTAACAGATTAGAGTTCCAATTCTTGTGTGCTGAATATGTAATGCATGCATATATAGTACCTAGCAGCCACTTATTACACAACCCAGTGCCATACAGTATGTTGCATTTCTCGTTCTTCATTATCCATCTCTTATGTCCAAAAATAAATGAATAAATAAAAAAAATCAGTGCTCCAAGCAAGCAAAGATAAATTTGCCCTTCCAGTGTGCATTGGGGAGGACATTGATGCACTCACTGACACCATCACGGACTATATAAACTTCTGTGAGGAGAACACCGTACCCACCAGAACTCTGTGGTGTTTTTCCAACAACAAACCATGGATTAATCCTGACATAAAGACCCTGCTGAAGGAGAAGAAGAGAGCTTTTCGGTCGAGAAACAGAGAGGAACTGAAGGACGTGCAGATTCGGCTGAGAAGAAAGATCAGGGAGGGGAAGAAGATATACAGGATGAAATTGGAGGACCAGTTACAGGCCAGCAATGTCACTGGTGTCTGGAGGGGCCTGAAAACCATCT
Source organism: Hippocampus zosterae (assembly GCF_025434085.1). NCBI lineage: Eukaryota > Metazoa > Chordata > Actinopteri > Syngnathiformes > Syngnathidae > Hippocampus > Hippocampus zosterae. The sequence goes on from NC_067453.1 coordinate 8,156,988, forward strand.
CAGGCCATGACAGCCCAAAGACAGTGATCGAGAAGGACAAGGACTGGGCAGATGGACTGAACCATTTTTTCAACCGTTTCGACCAGTCGTCTGTCCCTTCCCCCAACCACAAACTGCAACCTCTCTCACTGAGGAATTCTTCTCCTCCCCCTCCTCTTTCGACCAGCTCTCATCAACCCAGTATGTCACCTGGTTCCTGCCTGTCCGTCACAACAGAGCAGGTAAGGAACCAACTGAGGAAGATGAATGTGAGGAAGGCAGCAGGTCCGGACAAGATCAGTTCCCGGCTCCTCAGGACCTGCTCTGACCAGCTGTGTAACATTGTCCAGCACATCTTCAACCTGAGCCTGAAGCTGGGCAGAGCTCCACAGCTGTGGAAAACTTCGTGCCTGGTCCCAGTGCCCAAGACCCCCCACCCTAAGGAGCTGAACAGCTACAGACCGGTGGCGCTGACGTCTCACCTGATGAAGACGCTGGAGAGACTCATCCTCGCCCACCTTCGACCGCTGGTGAGCCCGTCACTGGACCCGCTGCAGTTTGCCTATCAGCCTGGCATCGGCGTGGAAGACGCCATTATCTACCTCCTCCACTCAGTGCTGTCACACTTGGAGAAGGCTGGGAGCACTGTGAGAATCATGTTCTTTGATTTCTCCAGTGCCTTCAACACCATCCAGCCCAATTTGCTGGGAGGCAAACTGCAGAATGCCGGAGTGGACCACCATCTCACAGCATGCATCATAGACTACCTCACAAATCGGCCGCAGTACGTGAGATTGCAGAGCTGTGAGTCGGACCGGCTTCTCTGCAGCACTGGAGCGCCGCAGAGGACTGTTCTGGCTCCATTCCTGTTCATCCTCTACACCTCGGACTTCAGACACGACACTCCAAACTGCCACCTTCAGAAGTTCTCCGATGACTCTGCGATTGTTGGCCTCATTACAGAAGGGGACGATCGGGAGTACAGGGGACTGACAAAGGACTTTGTGGACTGGTGCCAGCAGAATCTCCTCCAGATCAACTCTAGGAAAACTAAGGAGTTGGTTGTGGATTTCTGCAGGAAAAAGTCCTCACCAGCACCGATGAACATCCAGGGTATGGACATAGAGAGGGTGACCTCCTACAAGTACCTTGGTGTTCTTCTGAACGACAAACTGGACTGGTCTACAAACACGGACACCCTGATTAGGAAAGGACAGAGCCGACTCTTCCTACTCAGGAAACTGAGGTCTTTTGGGGTTCAGGGGTCACTCCTTAAGACGTTCTATAACTCGGTGGTGGCCTCGGCCATCCATTATGGCATTGTCTGCTGGTCAGGCAGCATCTCAGCCCGGGACAGAAAGAGACTCGAGCGACTGGTCAGGAAGGCCAGTTCTGTCCTGGGTTGCTCCCTTGACACTCTGGAGGAGGTGGGCAACAGAAGGATGCTAACTAAGCTAAAAGCTATGATGGCCAGTCCCTCCCACCCCCTCCAGCCCGCCCTGACAGCACTTGGTAGCTCCTTCAGCCAGAGACTGTTACACCCTCGCTGCAAGAAGGAGAGATACCGACGCTCGTTCCTACCGACTGCTGTCAGGCTGATGAATAAAAAATAACAATCATAATAATAATAATAATTAAATTATGTGAAGTAAAATTGTAAATAGTACTGCGATTTATCCATTGTGTTCATATTGTATTTAATTGAAAGATGTTTGTTGTTTTTTTTTTCTCTTTCTCCTTTCTTCTTTCTACATACATTCTTGCTGCTGCTGGAGGCTGTAAATTTCCCCAGTGTGGGACGAATAAAGGATATCTTATCTTATCTTATCTTATCTTATCTTATCTTATCTTATTATGTTTGTGGGTTGAACTGAAAATGCCAGAGTATCCAATTCTCCTTTGAAGTTAGAAGTGAGCTGTGTAAACTGAAATTTCAGAGGTGTTCTTTTGAAAATTCCAACTCACAGGGTAAATTGCCCGCAGCAGCAACTATGACTTAAGTGCTTGTACTGAACACACTGAGAGGCACAAAATTGCACATTCGGCTCAGTGATGATGTTCCACCCCAAAGGCGTTGGGAGCTCACATTTCAAATTGTTGCCAACCTCCAAACTTATTAAAAGTCAAGAGCATTTTTACTGTCTGTGGGTGTGGAATACCAATGCTTAAAAAAACGATAATGAGACATTATCATGATACAACACACTTTGCAACATGATTTGTACATTTGATTTGTTCTACTTTGTGCAGATGGAGTCAGCAGAAATGTTGTCATAACTCTGTATGACTGTGTGAGATCACCACTACCACCACCAGAATTCATTTAATTCGACTGGTTGAAAATTACAAATCGCCGCGTCTTCCCCACTTCAATACTAAATGACTAACCACACCTGACAAGACTAGAAAATCATTTTAAATATGAAACGGCAGAATTGTGCCACCATTAAAAGTGCATCTGATAACCCCCAAGTTTCTAGGACTCACACTGATTTTAACATTTAGGGCGAGCATTATGATGAGCTGTTTAAATATTGATTAGCCAGAAAATACGAGACAAATACATTTGTAAATGTATATACAGTAAATATTCTCTAGTACTCGTGTTTGCTCTGTCCAATTTTTCTGATAACAGAAATTCCTCATTTGGGAAATGTACATGTCCTTTATGAACCTGCAAGTATGTTGACAAAATGCATGTGTACTAACACAATCAATAAAATACAAAAATATACTGTCCAAAAACTGTTTATATAACAAAAAGTGCAATGCAGGTGTATCCCCCCAAAAAATCGCAACAGTAAAATACATACAGTATTTTAATGTTTATTTTTTTTCTGTCTTGGGAAAAAAATGTGTATTTTGGATTGTTTTGTTGGATGCATTCTTTGGTTTATGACAATGGTTTCCTACGTGTCATACAGTATATGTCAAGGCCTAATTTTTGATGTGACAGTAGGCTTTGCCTCATTGGCAGTCTGTTATTGAGCTCTGTTTCACAGTACTTTTTCATCTTTTGTCCTCCGTGCCATCTGTGCCTCCGATGGCCCTCCACTACTAAGGAGGGTTCAGAAAGAGTAGGAGTCATGATCATTTCTTAACGGGGTGTAAACGGGGGTGCATTTTAATTTCAAAGCCCCTCCAGTGCAATCCAGTTTCTGTGGTAACATGTCAGGGAACCTGGTCATTTTGCTGATTCAGATGGCGACGGCAGTTTACTGTTTGAGAAGGGGCTGTGAGAAAGAGGCAACAGGAGGTAGGCTACCAGCCTGCCAAGTGTGTATGCACTACTGTGACCAGTCGGCCCTCATAATGGTTGTTTGGCACTGTGAAAAAGGCAGTTCAGTCATCACGTCTGCCTAAAAAGGTATCCCAAAGTAACCCTGAAAAGACGGAGCTTTTTGTTGGGATAGCAAAAAGGTTGAGAGGATAGGCCAGAGCGGCAGAATATCGGAATAGTCACAAGTGATTGGAAGGAGACCATATACGGTACATAAAATACAATCTGACGAGGTGATATCACGCAGTAGGCGGTGACAAAGTCTGAATATAAGACCTTAAAAGTAAAATGAAACGTGGAGCCAATGTACTGTTGGTGCTGACTGTTCATTACTTCTAAGCTGAAGCTGTGCATTTTCAGAAGAATAGATAACGCTTTATCTCTCCAATGTACGTATTTTCTCTGACTTCTCTCTCATTTGGGCATGAAATTCAAACTTCAAGAAACATTGAAGACTGCATTATAGAATTTTCAAATTAAAGTCCCATTTCGTGCTTGAAATACATAATGTATTGAAAAGACAGGTTTTGCTATACTGGCAAAAATCATTGCCTGACCAGGGAGTTGTATAATGCAGTACAATAAATGGAACTTGTGCCTTCGGGTTCCGTGATGAGTAGCTGCTCGGAGCTTGGCAACAATCTTACTTTCCTCTTGAGGCAGTAATTATATGCTAATAAGAACATACTCCTATTAAAAGTAATTTGGTGAGAACTCCTCATGGTCTTTGCTACATAAAGTGTTACAATAGAATACTTCAGTTTTTAACATTGCCAGTCACTGCAAATGATTTTATAAGTATATTTGTTTAGACTATTAAACATTGTTTACAGTCTTTAAAATTACACTGGAACCTCAGGTTACGAATGTAATTCGTCCCCTGACTGTGTTTGCAACCTGCAATGTTTGCAAATCTCGGTAATGTGTCTCATTGAACTGAATGGTAATGCAATCAATCCATTCCAGCCCCACAATATAGTTTTTCTTATGTTATTGTAATGTTTGTTTGGTTGAAATCAAAACTATAGAACAGGGATATGCAACTTAAATGTTAGAGGGGGTCCACAAGTTTTTTTTAAAATATGGATACAGTAAATGTGTATGTGCAAAATATGTGCTCTTAATATACAGTATTTTAATTCATTATAACACATTCCTCAATGCACGTATAAAAGATACAGCCTCGAATAACAAACTGTTTGAACAAAAAACAAACAAACAAAAAACATACTGTGGGGGTTTTTTGTACATAAATTACAGCCGTTACCTGCAAAATAGCAGGACCCCTAACCCACAACTTGAGAGGTAATGTAATGTTGGATTAAACTTTTTTTCTTTCTACACAATTTAATTGATATCGATTTTTGGGGGGAGGTGGCTAAAATGAATTCCCGCCGACATATTTGTCATGAGTGTTGAAAAATGCCTCACACAATCGGATAAAGTGAAACAAATGTAATTGCTGTGTTTATTGTTAGCCCAATTGAATTTCAGTGTGCAACGAGTACACTACCGTGGCATAATATACAAAAATGGTGATAGATCTTCATCAAAATTTGTGGGCATGTGTACGCATGTGATAATCAGAGGCTAAAAATATTCTTCAGCAAGACAAATTATGGCAGGATCTGTGCTCATGAAGAATGAACCAGTTTGAAATTTTGTCCAAATTCCCTCTCCTAGAGCCTCATTTATCAAACGTGTGTATGAAAAAAAGTTCATGCAGAACATATATAGAATTGCTATAAAGATATTATAAATAATTAGCAGCTCATGCACGCAGAAAAAAAACAAAAGGTGTACAAAGATTCTTGTCGCGTTTCCGTTCCCAAACAGCACCACGCTCGGCCTGGCCTGGCACCACACAGCATGGCCCCTTGCTTTTCCACAGATGTAGGGTGGGTTCAACTGAACTGCGTTTGCAGCGTGTGGGCTTTTGCCATCACATTTCAAGAGTCTCGGCCACTGTTTTTGCGGCCGTTCTAAATATGACTTGCTGTTGAATGATGTAGCAATGTTGCAAAGGACAACCCATCAAATTCGGTGTTTTACATCAACATTGAACCATATTACATTTACAATTTTGCATACAGTATACCATGGTGCGATAATATTCGCGAGCGGCACAGAAAGCTAGCCTGCAGTGCTCATTTATTCTGAATACAAAGGTCAGTCTCATAATTGGCCTACCCCCCTGCTCTTCCTCAAAGCAAGTTAACATTGGCCATCTTACCGCAACCACCCAAATACACGCGAAGTTGCTGCATGAAGACCAACAGTTAAGAAAGGAATTAGCCACAAGCTCCTACCTCCCCGGAATAATATTCACGTGAAGGGGAGTCGATCACTCCCTCATTCGAAATGTGGGGATGGATTACAGAAAGTGGTGACATCTGAGGCAAATCGCTGGAAATTGGCTGGACGGCATTCGTGTCGACAGTGGTGGAAAGTTTCTAAATAGATTCTGTAATATCCCTCAGGAGATGCTCACGTCTGCCGAGCAGTGCACGCCGAGCACTGGCGGCTTGATGGATTGTGTTTAGGTCTGCCCTAAACCGGAGTCTGCTTGGGTGCATGACGAGTCTGAACATGCTGTCACGAGAGGAGCAGAATTTCGACCCAGAATCAGAGAGGTCAAGGAAGTGGCAAACAAAAGTCTTTATTTACAAAAATAAAAAGGACGTAATAACAGACAGCTGGTCTGGATGCAGACGACATGGAAGAAAGCTTGACGATTTGACATGGAAGATAGCTTGACGTTCTGACAATGTGTCACTGAGCCCACTCAAGCTTAAATACTCAGAGACATCAGGCCATGCCCAATCCCATGTGACACAATAAAGTTTACAACAGAAACTGTCAACTTACACTCCCAGCAGTGTGAACTGACTGACACTTAAGTGCAACAAACTGAACAAAAGACTGAAATGTGATGCAGGTTGAGACAGAAAATTTGGTGATTATGAAATGTGTAACTCAGGCTACCACTTAAACATGTATTGTATAATGATGTTTCCAAAGTTATTAACTTACTGTGTTTTCTGCACTAAAACACGCACCTAAAAGCCTTGCATTTTTTTAAAATCTCATAGCACGCCTTAAAATCTGATGCACCTTGTGTATGGTCATTACGGTAATATGTCAACCCCAAAATGGCTCCTTGCCAGAGACATGCTTACAACGCAGAGTTCAAACCTAGGGCGATCGGTTTCGCAATTGAACACGGAAATGGAGCAGCGGCAAGAGAGTTCAACATTAATGAGTCAATGTTGTAACTTGCTGTTGGTTAAGTCAACTGTGTCACTGCTTTAATAAATAACATTTACTGACATCTGATCGTCACTATATAAATCAGGGTGTAGTTCAACAGCATTCTGTTGGCTTTTCCTTAAGCGTAGCTCCATTTAGTGGATGCATTGTAGATTGTGTCTTAGAATGCGAATCCATGCGAGTCCAAAACTGTATTTGAAAAAAAAAAATACAAAATAGACCATTCATTGAAGGTACACCTCATAACCCAGTGCACCTTTTCGTGTAGAAGATACAGTAAAACCGAGGGCAACGTTGCCAAAAACACCTATGGAACCCAAAGTAAATTTGTAGCTGTTCTTGAACCATTTGGATTATCAGCATAGTTTTGGTCTCTTTTTGAAAAGTTCAAAATGTTATTATTGTTATTATGAATATTTCTTCTGTACAGTAAAAGTCTGTAAGTGCTCCTGTCACTGAACTATGGATGTTCGAAAATAGAAAAAAAAGGGTGAATCTTATGTTCGTCCAATTTCTTTTCACAAAATCTGCCTTTAAAATGGATTTAGAATGTTGATTAGGTCACTACAGGACCAAAGCTTGAGGTCTCCCCAAATTCCGGTTCAAATTTGACAATTGTAACATGCATGGTACCATTCAAATCTCCAGACACTCAGCTTTTAAAAGATGTATAACATGTTCACACATGTACTCAGCTGACGACGTGCATCAGCGATTTTGTTTTGGCAGATGGCGGAGGGCCCTTTGGTGGGCCCTCCTAACTTTAACATTTACCAATTTGATCTGGTACCTAAGAATATTTGTTAAAATACTTTCTTCAAAAATATACAAGAAGCATCTGTTCAATCGTGGAATTTGCTGAGTATACTTAGCAAAAAATATCAAGTGTTCGTTATGCACATTTTAGCCCACGTTGGTTCGAGAGGATTGAAGTTCTTGGATGAGCTCTCTATTGCCCCATGTGGACACAAGAGCTGTTGAAGCACCAAATGAGCCAATGTAAGAATGAGGTCAAATGGCATTATCATAATGTCTCTGCATTAATTTGTCTCTGTGATTAACAGTTGGCATCTGTGTTTAAAAGGATTGGGAATTCATCCATTTTATGCTAACATAACCATCCAACTCTTCACACCTGCTGCAACACAGAAATCTGTGTGATCCCCCATCGTCAGCTCAGTCTTAAATTGTACATCGCTGACCTTTCCGCCCAGCTGTTCAGTCCATATGCAGGTATCCTCGGGATAATACATGCATCACGAACGGTCGGCTTCATGTGAACCTTTGGAAGGAATCGTTGGCGCTGCCTTTACTCACCACATCATGCCATGTATGAGCATTTGGTGGGTGATGAGATTTATTTATTCTCAGTAGTTTCACTTTGCCGCAATGAGTAAGCTTGAGAACACACAAAGTGTTATATTAAACCCTGGGTTATATTTGTCCCTGCCATGATGCATTGCCTTTTTGTTTTTCCCCATCTCTTCCTTTCTTCCATGAGCCGATTAAGTCTCTAGAACAGGCTGGAAACGCCACCGGGTGTTGTATTGTTTTTCAGGGGGAAAAATGTCCCTTGCCTCTTTTTGGCTGCCATATTTATTTATTTATTTAGCAGGAATTAAGAAATCAAATGTTATTTCAATGATTTCTATGATGTGTCCACTAATTAATGTAACCTGCATAAAGTGTGAAATAACATTTGATTTAAGAACAGATAAATCATCGTTTTTATTTATTTATTTTTATAAACAGAGACAGTTTTCTCTTGCAGTTTATATGAAAGAAAACTGTTACAGGTACGCTTCACAAATCTACAGTATGTAATGACTATTAAAATTCCAGAGAAATATTAGAAACTGCCGTGGACATCTGAATTTTGCGGCAAGCCAAAATCTGGATTTAGTTGGTCAAAAAAGAATCTTCACCTTCAGTCCTTTGTTAAAATGCCTTGAATTGCTAAGTCTTCTCAACGCAATATACACTTCCACGGCTGCAAACCAGAAAATATAGTTTTCTTTTGGCAGAGAAGTTTGAACTAGCATTAGAGGATGTATTAATGTCAAAGGGTTTTCAAATAAATCCTAAACCTGTGTGGTTGTCTCAACCATAAATTATCGATGGAATCTGGTGGATTAGTCGAAGAAAGAGTTGAGGATTTATTTTAAAATCTGTACTTTGGAATGAAAACCAAACATCTAAACCGCACGCACGCGCACACTTCCCTGTCATTGGTTGAGCTGCTTTGTATTTGGAGGCGGCTGCTTGCTGCCGATTAAAAGGAGCATATTGATATTGAATTATCGCCCAGCGCTACTTTAATGATTCTGGCCTCTTTGTAATAAAATTATGGAGGTAAAACTGTGATGCACATTCCACACGGCCTCTTCAACATTGTCTCACTTGAGTCTTATAATCAACACGAGTATTTTTTGACAGTACAAGAGCTGCTACTGTTGTTTTGCCTGCAAAATCTCCCCCTGATCAATTGTGTTTCCCCACACGATGACTCTTCAATTCTGTGTAATGGTTCTTTGGCTCTGCTTGTTTCCCCTCCCTCACATTTCTTATCATTAGGATACAAACAATAAAAAAAAACAAATTCTTGCTCTGTGTTGAAAGATCAGAGACGTACGCCGATGAAAAGTATGTGTGCGGCCTGCCTTGAAATGATCCTCAGTCAGGCTTCCGTGGCAAACAGAACAAAATGGGCCATTGCAATTAGACATAGTTGTGTTCACAATATCAGCACATCTTTTTAAAACTCCAGATTGTTTCCATTTTGTACAGTTCCAGCACCCTCTGGTGGTTAGTTTATTAGTGCAGTCTAATTTGAATTAGGTACGTTGTGGCCACCTATGTTTAAGGCCCACGCTAATCGCCATATGAAGGCCAACATAACATGTTTTAGTTCTTCCACAAATTGACTTGATTCACAACGTGCACATGCATTAGCCAGTAAATCGCTCAACATTGTTAGGTTGATTGTAGGTCGTTTATGTACTATAAGATAAGATATCCTTTATGAGGTTAATGTTACCTGTACTATTGTTAACTATACGTGTGTAGAATTATGACCTCAGTTAATTAGCATTGTATCAATGAGCCATTTACATGCACCTGATCATGTTTATTTCATATGTATTTGGTGTTCTGCGGTGATTTTTTTCCCAGTATGATATTTTCATTTTTCACAATGCAGTGAAACTCCTGTGCAACGAAATCATACTTGCAACAAGAAATTTTTCACTACAGGGGACTTTTCACTCTTACAAATTTATCTCAGATGTAAACACATGCACGCACACACACACACGCACACACACACACACACACACACACGCACACACACACACACACACACACATTAATATCGCCAATAATTATTGTATCGTGAATTTCGTATTGTTGTTTCATATTGTTACGTAAGTAATTTTGAACATATTGTGTCCAAATTGCCAAACGCGTCATTTCCATTTCTCAATGAAAAACAGCTACAAAGCATGACGCTGCCACCACCCTGCTTCACTAAAGGTACGTATGGTGTTCAGTTGGTGACGAACAAGTGATGTGCCTGTGCCAATCCTACCTTTTGGATTTACGGCCAAAAGGATCGGCCTTGCATCGTAGAATCTCCCAAACGCATAGGAAAATGTGTTCTGGTCCAATGTAGCCCAAGTTGAAGGTTTTTGGTGATAATTCCAAATGTTTAAGGCTTCTGATAGAGAGCAAAAACAAAAAAATGTAGGATAAGACTTTCTTTGGAATGAATAAACGAAGGTGGCCGATGTGTGCTGACCCTCATTTAACCTGAGTTTGAATATGACTGGTTAGCTCTGAACACCAGCCCCATTCCGGTTATAACAAAGAATGCACACTTAATCTAATTTTTTTTTTACCCTCTCCAAGACGTTTTTATGAGTCATGCTGGTGAGATACGTTTTGAAATTATTTAGAATCAGAATCATCTTTATTGGCCAAGTATGCAGAACACACAAGGAATTTGTCTCCGGTATAACACGCTGCATTAGTATCATCGTAATTAACAAAACCTTATCTTAGCCTCATTAGTTTTATGGATTAAAGACCTTGCGTTTGATCACAGTTACATAGATTTTTATATATCTACTGTAGCTCTTTGGTTCCTCTCTTGGTGACTGCGTTCTCACACACACAGACATACACACACACTATCTATCATATCTAAGATATTGTCGTCTGATTCACAAGTCAATATATCTGGATCAAGCTTGTGAGGCTGCTACAAATATTGGGAGTGTTACTAGATGATGCACAGCACACTTGCTTGGAGCAGTACATTTAAACTTCATCAGGGGCCCTCAGAAATTTGAGACCCCAGAAAGGGAATGGAATAATAGAGACCAGTCTTGCATTGTCAGTCTTGTAATGTAGTGTGCTTTCTGACGGGTATGTTTTCAAGAGACAGACAAAACCTATGGTCTTAGTTTTCGGCAAAACACTGTAATATGTGTCCAGCAACAGTAGTTTGCCATGAGTTTGTTTGCCACTGGTGTTTTGACTGTCATGTACAGTACTGGTGCTTTTCCGCGGCCAGCGTGCCAGATTTCCTTTCCGGATCTCACCCCATCCTCAGGCCACGGTCACACCAAGGGGAAGAGGCAATGATCGGTCCGGATCAATAATACATTGACTACATTAATGCTTATGAATAAGTCATAGAAGCAGAGAACCCAGGTGACAGGAATGACACACCCATAATCACGGACACACACCCGCACAGTCAAATGATCTTTTATTATAGGGCTGGGAAGATAAATGAACGAGAAGAGAAGGAGAGCAACGCAGGGGCTTTAACTTTGCACTTGAGGATGTATCAAGCACTTGCTGACATTTTGCTGCATGTCAAGGCTCCTCTCTGTCCTTTTTCTGTCACTGGCCTTTTTCTCTCAAGGCCCCTTTTCCCTGTGGGTGGAATGAATAAGTTATTGCATCTGTGTCCTTAGTCTTACTCAAGACGGGCTTTATATAACAACTCAATTTGGTTTAGGCCATGCTTTGATGCCATATGTCATATTATACAGTACATGTGAACAGACAAATACATCATATGTATTTGTCTGTTCACATGTATAATATGCCAAGACATTTTTTCCCGGATGCCATCTAAGACAGGAGGAGACTTTTTGTGTGCTGCTAACAACAAAGCCTGAGCAGCCTGAGCAGCCTGTGAGCCGGTTTGAATGCTCAGTAAAATTAGTGTGGTCGAGGAATGTACACGTGGTACTGTTGCCAAGAATTTTGAATGGGAACATCACTATTGAATAATTAATCCACTGAATGTACACCAAAGTGAGATGGGAGAAACTATAGCAACTGCTGCATGTGGGTGTATTCACGTCATCTGATCTGTTGGCTGTCTTGCTTGTATTGTAGCATTGCCAAGATGCACGTGTTTGTGGGGCTGCTGCGTGCTGCGGTGTTCTTAAAATACAAAAAAAGTGTTATACAATCATTAAAGTTTGTTCTGGCTTGTGAGAAGCCCTGTGGTGAGTTTTGAGTGGTGTCTCCCCAGGAAGTGTATGACGGGAGAGAAATCAGCTCTTTGTTTCTGCAAACATAAATATCCAGGGAGCACTCCAGCTCAGCACTATCATTGGCTTATATCAAAGATTTTGGTTTTTCCTTTCCCTCAAAAATCCCGCCGCTCCTCGCCCGGGTTGAAAAAGTGATGCGGTGGAGGTAGAACAGTGTCGTTGCTGCTTCATAATGACAGCGGCTGCGGATGATGGAAATATGTCCTTGGAGGGGAGACGGCAGGTGAGGTCAGGCAATGCAATCATGTGGCCGCACAACAAAAAAACATCAGGTTTCTGTAGATTCCATCAATTTGTTGCTTGAAAAGAAACCATTCTTCAAAAACGTATTCATTTCTCGCACAATGGCTTACAAAATTAAAGACCTGCTCTTGCACAGATTTTTGGCAGTCATAGCATTAATCTCTGCCACTTCGGCTAGTCATAAATGTCTGCCTCCACATGCTTAGAGTAAAAGGCCAGGCAATTAAAAAAAATCACAAGAGCTGGGTCTCATCCTAAGTGCATCCAATTATCAAGTATGAGACATTTCACAGTTTATAGTCACGAGATTCAACATATCTCAGACTCTTTAGTACAGCAATTCCACAGTCGTCAGCCAAATTGTGTATGAAGAGGCCACACATACTGAGATAGGATATGGATAAAGTCTTGGGTTTGCACAACTTCATAATTGTAGCCATTTAGTCAAAGCTACTAAAAAAAAACAACAAAACAAAACAAACGTAAACCTCCTCCTATGTCATCGGGGGTCTCTTGTTCTGGATGTGTTTCCGATGTGAATGGGGTATATGATGTAGCTTCGGGCACATTTCAGGAAGAGCTCTTTTCGTCACATTTGCCATTTGATCATCACATTCATCCATTTTTCATCAGGTCAGATATGACTGAATATGAGAACGTAAGGGGGAATGTGAAATGCGCTCAAAGCAAGGTGTGGGTTTAAGTTTTTCAAATATGCTGGGAATAACGTTGCCTTAATCCTGCACAGTATTTCACTCACTTTGCATCACGGCTGAGCAATTCTTCAAAATTCAATCGTGATTTCGATTGTGGCTTCCCTCCATTTTAACAACACAATCATTGAAGAAAAATTATGAATGTGCAAAACAGTGCGGTGTGTCCGCGTTCCTGATTTTGTGAAAGTATCCTTTATAGTACCATGTTACTGAATCAAGCATGCCGTTTATCAGAATCACAGTCTGATTTATTGGCTAAGTAATCAAGAAACACCCAAGAAATTTACTTTCCAGTTACAACCCATTCAGAGGAATGTAAAACAGAACAGCAATAACCAACCTGGGGCAGATAGAACGAGAAGCCTGGTGGGTCGCTGTTATGTGATTCTGAAGAATGACGTTATAACAGCTTGAATTGGAATCAAATGAACGAAGAAGAAAGTATTTTCTCATCTTTCATATTTATTGTTTCACCATCGTCCTACATTCATGCGTCACAAATTCGCTTGCCTCTCGTCTAAACACAAGGCAAGGCAATTGGCTCGCTGTTGCTGCTCCCTAGCGGTATGGGAGGGTACTACACGATTACTTTCTGGGTTGCACAGGCACACAAATTGGATATTTTGCCGCGGCACACCTGACAATCTCTTGCGGCACACTAGTGTGCCACGGCACAGGGGTTGAAAAACACTGGTCTAAACTATACCTTTTAGGTTAAAAACGTCATCACATTCGTCTTTGAACAACTGACAAAGTGGTCATGTAACTCAGAAATCTCTCATTTAAAGAACACCCATTCTTTACAATGCATGAACTTGTGCATCAATCTCATACCGACTTAAATTCTGCCACAGCTTTGTTTATAGAACACAAGTGCTGGTGGCGGCCCAGTGAAATACCTTTCTTGTATACCAAAAGTGCCTCACGCCAAAGACATTTGGCGAAATGTCTTTGAACAAATTCCGAAAAATCATTTCAGCTGCACATTTTACACTTTTATCCTCTCTAACTCTTTTGGACACAAGTGCATGAATGACCTAACTTCTAATTCAACCCATTGCACTCGCACTACGCAAACCACAATTTTTCAGAAAAACATCCCTCCATATTAACATTGTATCATCAAAGTTGTTTTCAAAACATGGACTTATCAATTCGTAAAATGAACAGCTCCTGTAGTGACTGACAAGTTATATCTATTGGTTAAAAAAATTGTCGACCAAATTTAGACAGAGAACATTTCCACAGTGATGAGTATGCTCCAACAATGTTTCCGCAGTGTGCAATTAGAACACTTTATGATGAGTGTGGCCCATCCCCGGTGAGACTGAATCTATCAGCCAGCCCCTGATTGCTGCAGGTCTCAGCAATTTAGCTTTCGCTTTGTCTCCATCACCGCATAGCTGCTGAAAGAAACACGACCCAATGGAGGATTTTCTGCTTTAAATGTTGATTGATTGAAGCTGATAACATCTCGCAAAGGTTTATTGTAGTTCATATTTTGTGTGTGGTTGGGGGTTATGTTTTGTCATTTGGAAAAAAAAGAAAAAGTGTTGTGATTTATTCTTTTTGTGCTGCTTTCAGGCTACCAGTGCCAAGGGCAGACCCGGTGGACCTGCAGGAATTGGATGACAGTGGTTCCGGACGTTGCACGGACCACGCCCCATAGTTGTTGTCTTTCTGTTTCATAACTTGGGCTTCAACCCACTTTTAGCATCCTTGTGATCTTAAGTCTCCCTTGTCCTCAAATGGTAGTGAAGTGGCCTTGAAATCACTTGTGATGGCTCAAGGCGGTTGTAACCCCCCCCCCCCTTCTCAAAAATTTTAATTTTTCTCAACCATTAACTGAATGTAAACACTGCACTTCACTGTAATTGATTAGAATCTGGCCCGATTTCTACTGCCAGTTGGATTGGAGGCTCACTAGTGTGCTTGCGGACTTGAGAGATGGAGATTGACTATCAGTAAGCTCGGCAGATGTCAGAAATTGGATATTTCTTCAATACTGGGATTTTTACTTTTGTTTTTTTTTTCCCAGTTTTAGAGATAGTCGTGTTGAAAGCTATTTTGTATTTGGTGGCGATAAAAAAAAAAGGACATCTACAGTCGCTTCTTTTTAAACTCTGTCTTTTCCACTTCCCGTCATCCTGGTGCTTGAACGTTTTATTCCCTCATACGCCTTTACCGAACCAGTCACTGGCGAGCTTCGATTTATGTGCAACCACTTGTAGGATCACCAACTGGGGCATTTGACACGTCTTGATTTTTGGATGTATATGACTTAATGGGTGAAAATCAAACTGTAATTTGAATTTTTCAAAAAGAACTCTTACCCAATGTCAGCTCACTGTCTGTGTTGCTCATACAATAAAACATACACAGTCTGTGGCAAATTTACGCACTTTCCACCTTGACCTGCTCAAGAATGATTTTCACCGCAGTTGAATTTTTTTCTCTCTTGTCATACGTGATATGTGAAAGATACATACATGACAACACTCCCTGAGCGCTGCAGTCAAGGTGCAACAATAACAAAAAATGTTTATATTTTCAAATTTACCCACGGAAACATTAGCAGTTTAGCTGCTAACAACGAGCTCGCAGCCACCACTGAAAGTGGCAATCAATCGTATTTTGCCCATTTGCAGTCATGCGAGTGGGATATGTAGGATCATAGTGGATCATAAAATGTTATTTCATAATTATCTCTGTTGTTTGTACCAATGCTTTAAATCTGGCAATTGAAAAACAACGGCAAGTGCATTTTTAAATCTGTGTCTTTTCATTTTTTTATTTTGCTCAATTTCAGAAAACAGCTTAGCCGTGATTGGGTGTTACCTGAACTTTGAGCAACTGTGATATCATTTTCAGTCGACAGCAGCTGGCAAAATGGCCTCCCCCTGAGATGGATAAAAACATGTGGATGTTGCTACTTAATTCATATTCCACAAACACAAATTTAATCAGAATATAGTTTTTCGACTCGTGGGGCTGCATAGAACAAATTGTAAAGAAATGGCAAGGGTTGACTTCCCCTTTCAAGAAGAAAGGAGGGGCAGTGATAATTGTATTTGTTAGTGTTTTTCTAAACAAAAACATGTACGGATAAGATTGGCATGAACCTTTAATGATATTGTCAGGAGTAATAGCATTGTTAAAATGTAAAAAAATCATTTTAATGTGTGTAAATCTTTGCCTGGGAAGTAAGTCGTGTATCTCTGAGTGAGCTGACATCTCATTTGCTCTCGACTCATACAATGCAAGATGAGAGATTGAATTCCAACTTTTTGACATTTCAAAAAGAATGTTGCCTATATCTGACTTTGGAGTACACTTTTCCTTTTGTAGACCAATGAAACCATAAAATAAGAATCACAGAGTTCCTCGTCGCCCAACTGTTTTCTATTCTTCTGGCAACTCAACCCGAATTTGTACGTCAGAACCTGCTATATAGCAATCACCTAATTATGCTAATGCAATCGTGAACTCATAATTAAAATAAAAATCAATATTTGTCTGAAAAACATAAACATGAAACTAATCAAATGAAGCGCAGTAAGTGAGCACGACTTGTGCCGCGGGGCGACATTCCGACACCGTTAACCTTGAAATGTCATATAACAGCTCTGTTCTCGAGCGAGGACCCTCTTTAACTGATTAAGTCAGTGTTAATATTCTCCAGAGTCTATGATTTTTCAGCACGGCTGTGGATGAAATGATTTGGGTGTGAGAGAGAGCCTCATCGAGTGACACCTCGTTCATGCTTTTGCCTCTGTCGCTGAGTCCAAAGAAACAATGACAAACATGAGTGGGGTGGGGGGGGGCACAACAATCTGTCGGTGGTCTAGGTCGGAAATGGAGGGAGGATATCTGATCTCGTTTAACCTGGGAAACCACAGGGTTCCCTTTTCTTTTTCCCCACCCCCAATTACACCTGCTTTTCCAAGTTCAATTCACAGGACCTGACGGGGACACACGCACACACAAAACACAACCCTTGGTCTTCTACCTCCTGCTTCTTTAGTTTTTTGTTTTTTTTCATATATTAACACCATAATTGCGTCATTGATTGTGTGATTCAATGAGCTACGTGACTGGCTTACGAGTAGTGGTGCCGCTTTGATGGTTCTGTTTCAAAATACATTTGACCACTACGAGTTTGCAATGATGGAACGGCTCGACACCAGCCCACTGTGACATGCAGTAGTGATGCTCTTCCTTTCTAGCATGTAAGATCTGGCAGAAATGTGAGATTCTTCTCGACCAACACATTGCCCCACGATTCAAATGTGTGGGTGTGCTTCTTCGGTGTTTGTGTGAATGTCCATTAGCCTGTGAAAAATGATACACATTTGCAGAGACCCACACACCTCCGCCTTTGCTCAGATTGCTTGTTGTTTCTTGTTTCATTCAAGAGATTGAATTGCTTGTCTCACACTAAATGCACTTTCTTATTCATCTCCCCAAAGTCCTTCCTTTGCACACACAAATACAACACACACACACACACACACACACACACATATGCACACACTCATGGCCTCTAACATGTAAGCATACGCGAACAAAGCAAACTAGCCAGTACTATAGATTTTCACATTCCCCACAGTTATTTTAGATTTAACGACAGACTACAACCAAACATTGTACTTACAGGACTCGATATTTTACTCAATACCGAATGATAAGTCACCCTTAAGCTAAATGCGACACATCCAGGTTCCTGAACAGCATGAATGCAATTCCTTTCAAATCTGGCCTTGGTCACTTTTGTATGTTTTCCTAGTTCAGATCTATATCACTGGGATAAAACCAAAACCTCCTATGTCACAATTAGCTATGTGCTGAAAATGGTTCGCTGTCTTTGATGATGCAACGTTAATGGTTGAACAAACATCTCGTATTTGGCCTGATGACAGCGATATCTATTGTGCAAAGAAAAAGGCTGCAAGCCAAACAGTCATATCACACTAATTCTGACCATTACACCACTAAGGCGCTTCATTTGTCACAATTCTGTATTGGATCTAACAAGAGACCAACTCCTACCAGCTTGCTTAGAGATATTAGGTGTTGGTGGTGCGCATGTTCCTCGAGTGTCTTAAAAAAACGCAATGTTGAATCAAATCCTTTTATTTGAAATCTCTGACTGAAAAAGAAAACTCTTCATCCGTATCCTTGTTCTTGCTATCAGTGGCTCATAAGTTCGTGTAAAAGATAAACATAAAAAAGTGACCAGTTCGCTTGTTCTAAATGTATGAATGTATATGCACGGCACACGTGAATCAGCAGTTCTGTTCGCTTTTTTTTTTTTTCTGCCACCGGCACCTCTGATTCCATCTTGGGGTCATCTTTTTTATCGCTTCCGAAACACCAAATGCATGTCTTTAAAAGCCGGGTGCTTGGGCTCCTTGTGCTAAAGCATTTTTGATGGCCGCATTGCCCATTTTGCGAGCCATACTAAGCAGTGTGAGTTTGGTGCGTCAGCAAGCAATCAACCCATACCTTAAGTACGACCGCCAATTTTAGGATCACAGTTTATGTACTGTAAGATGGCGGCGTCCTTGTTGGTGCCATGCCATTTTTTTTTTTTTTTACTCTGGGATCCCAGGTTGTTCATAACCATTTCCCATATAAGTTATGGAAGTGTTGTGTGGCGCTAAAAGTTTTTTTTCCCTCGCTGTCTATATTTGGTGAGTAGAATGCTGTTGAGAAACTGTCAGTCATACATTCGTTGCTCGTCGGGTTTCTGGATTGGAGACTATAGAGCATCCTTGAGTGACTTACCTGACTGCGAGAATCAGTCATTGGTGGCAGGTACACACAGCAGCTTGGCTTATGAACAATGACCTGGGTGGGGCCTAGGCAGCCAGAGAGGTCATTTATCCTGACGACAGCCTCCATCACTCGTACATCGTCGGGTCGCCCTCTCTGACCTCTGAGGAGTATTTTCTTGTCTGACCATCCTACTTGGACAAGTAAGAATTACAGAGGGGAAACGAAGAGGGGTGAAGATGTGCATGACTGATGCATGATCATCGTCTATAATGACTGTTGTCAGCTGGTCCCATTCATGCTATTAGAGATGGAGGATCACAATGGTACCAGTGCAAAGGGAAGGAACAGCAGTGGTTTGTTTCCTTGAGCTGATAATGGAATGTGCCTCTGAATTCTAATGAACATCCCGTCTCGATAACACCTTGCTTGTGGAAGCTGATGCACGGTTTACTCTCCCGCCGTTACATTTGTGATGAATTGCCTTCACAAAAAAGAGAAATGTAGAATGTAAAGAGGTGGGAGGAAAAGTCAAGTATTCTCGGGCTCCCCTCCCAATATTTTTGCCCGAAGCAATTTGGGAGCAAACACGAGCTTTGCATAAACACTGGTTTTAAAACTAAATCTTGCTTTTCATAAATGGGTCTCGATGAGGGAAAAAAAAAGACTATTGAAAGTTCCTGCCTCCCTCCAGGGAAATGAATGACAGATATGACTTTGTCAACCTTGTCTATTGCACTCAACGTTTCTGTATGCTCATGATGCATCTTACCATTCACTCAGTGTACACAGTTTGTCCCCTTCTGTCTCCTTCGGAGCTTGTTCATTGCTTTTGCGACACAGTTTTAGTGTGCGAGGCAGCAGGCATATTCTCCGACCTGTACTGAAGAGAGAGAAAGGCGCATCTGTCTGGTTCTGCCCCAAATCTGGGAGATTAAAAACGTGGATTCCTCGTGTGATAAAAGAGCTCATATTAGCAGTTTTATCAGGGACCATGTCTTCCGTTGAGCTTGCACCGCTGGCTTTGCTCAACCAAACGGCATCAATATGATGAAAATGCTCTCTCCTGCAATGCTTCGCCGAGTTAGCCAGTGGCGTTGCCATGACCTTTACATGACAGCAGGACAACTCACTTAATTGTCCTGCTTGCTCCTCTATATTCAGAGACAATATCACAACATGCTTTCACTATGCATGATTTGCTCCTCTACATGCGTTAAGGTCGAACCGTTAAGGCTCGAAGTGTCATGAATAAATCTGGACCAGCATGTAGCTCCCATTCATCATGTTCTCTTACAAAAGTATAAAGATGTCGCTGAAGAAATGATCTTAAATGAATCAAAGAACACATTTGACTGATAACTTGCTGAAATCCGTTGCTCATTTACGCCAATACACCGTTGTGCTATTATTAACAGAATTCCCTGTCACACTATAAATCATGTACACTGAACTGGAGTTTAGCGAAGTACGTTTTTCATATTGCATGTGGGCTTTGACCCTTCCTGTTGCTGTCAAGATGAATGGACAAAATAAAGTGCAAATGTTAAGTGAACTCTATGCCGTAAGACTCATTGATAGCTCACAGCTTCAGATGTCATGCAAATATGCCCCCTAGGGACGGTGAGCCGAATAGGTCTGAACTCAGAGATTTCATGTTTTGGATCTGTCTGTTAAAGTAGAAACAGGAGCAGTACACTTCACGTTTGAAAGATAATTGTGACACTCTAACTCTGACACAGTACTACTGTGAACGGATAATTTGTTGTACTTATTTGCAAAAGGTGACAATGTGCAATATCGAGAAACTATTGACCGGTAATTTTCCCCCCTCCCATATACTTTAAACCACATTATTAAAGTCATTAAAACTGACTTTTTACCTCCATTATAAATTAAGGGAAACAAATGCAAGCATGAGGAGGGAGATACTGTATATTGTACAGCATCTCTGTGTTAGATATGTGCCTTTAAGAGACGGGGCCTGGTTAGGTTGTGTGTGCGAAGGTCTGGATGAAATCCTGTATTTGCCCGACAGCATCTTCTGCCTATTGTGCTCCTTATGTATTATTATTGCTCTCAATAAGAGAAGTGGATTGGTGACTGTGTCTCTCCTCACGCAGCAACATTACAGTAACTTTACTGTAAAAATCCATCAAAAACGCTAACTTAAAAATTTGCCATTGTGCTTGGCCGCCAATGAGCAATCAAGACGTCATGGGCAAACATTGTCCCAGCAAGTTGAGAATTGTTACCATCACCATTCTGCACCATGAGTGATGGCAAAAAGGAACAGAGATATGATGACTACAGTGTTATGTATTTAAAAAAAAAAAAAAAAAAGCAGAATGTCCAGGGAAAAATCATCTGCGTTGATTGCTGACATAAATATAGCCTACCGTACTTACTTTCCAGTCACTTGCACTGACGTTGCAATACCTTCATCACAGTTAAGGTGGAGAAGACCACAACTTGTTTTTGCAGTGTTAAACTTCTCTTTCACTTGCATGCCAGTTTTGAGAAGAATTTGAAAAAGCAAGGCATAGGTCGTTTTGAGATGAAGGCATGCACAGATGAAGGCATTTGTCCGTTAAAATGTACAATCTTTGTTAGCTTTAGCATTGTTTTTTTGGCATGAGCATTCCTACTCCACCGACTGCGCAAACGCCTTCTTTGTTGTTAGCTTTGAGTTTCATGACAGCTGAGTAGATCATAGCGTGTAGGTTGGAATTTAAAATGAAGACTTGTAAATCACACATTGTATTCCCATCTACAGGGAAGGAGAATAAAAAGCATCCTTATTTCACCAAGCTTAGCCCCACAGGAGCTCCTAAATCCCCTTAATCGACATTAAATCCTAAATTCCTCCAAAGGCAAAGACTTTAGAAATGTAGTGTAAAAGGATGATCCAGGGAGCAGAAACCTCGTGATTTTAATGCTACTCTCCTAAGAGATTTCAATTTATGAGGCAAAAGTAAAAGCAGACATTTGATTAAGTTTAAACACAGTCAGAAAACACGATTGGGACAAAAGGGACATGGTTGTCCTAAATTGGCAAAAAGGCCATGTCTGTAAGTGCTACGCAAATGTAATTTCCACCGTTGTACGGAATGCAGTATCAAGAAATGATGTCCACTAATCTGACGTTAGATTCATTTTCTAACCCTTTCATGCACCAATAATGATAAATTGTAACTTGATAAGTGTATAGTCTGTCCACTGTAGTAACCGCTGTCCCCGAAAGGGTTCAAATGTAAACCTGAGATTGATATCAAGATGGAGCCTACTACTTCAATCATATGTCCTGTTTATAAACACAGTCAGAAAACATGATTGCGGATGTGTCTATGATACCATTCAAAGTTACTTCAATTTGGAAATAGGATACGGTTTTGGTTATGTTTGAAAAGATATGGTAGCTGGTTTGGAGGATCTGACCGCGGCTACATTCGGGTGCAGCAGCAAAGCATTCATAGACGCCTCTGATTGACACTGTCTGCTGACAGCCAATTATAGCAGCGCCGCAGTGTATTTGCCCTCCCACTAACCTCGAGTCTCCAGCTACCACAACAAACCCCAAAGGACATCCCGCCCTATCCCTCCCTTGCTGGACTAGTCAGGAGCACGTTCGTATCTTGGTGACCCTTGAAACTTTGGAGGCCTGATGCCCATGTCAACGAGCAGTCATGTAAGGCCAGGTACGCAAAGACAGCTGGGCTGTTTTTGTCCTGATTACGCCCCTTCACAATCTCATGTCTTCTTAGAATGTCCTGTAAGGTGTGGATTTGTCCCGAGCAAAGATGGGCATTGGGATGGAACGGTCCGGATGGCTGCCAATTTTTAGCATGGGGGACCGACGACTTGAATTTTTTTTAAAAGGACGGACTAAGCGAGGACGGAAGTGGGTTTTCTTTAATCGCCCCTAACCGGATTAAGTATGTGGTAATAACATGGCCAGAGTGGAGCCAAACATTGTTTTGTTTTAACAGACTATTTAAGAGTATCATCTCAAGAGTATTTTTATACTGTAGCAACACTGCCACCTATTGTACAGTCAGAGCACACAACAAAGTACTGTACTTATAGACACCCATTTCGGTAACAAGCAATCCAGCCAGTTGAGAGAGCTGGCTGTGTTGTTATGTCTCATGGTGCCTGCCCACCAAGATGCTCATGCCATTTGAGGCATTGATTTTTATTATTATTTAATTTGATATAGTAGCTATTTTTGAGTTGTGAAATTCTAATATTGAGCTGCTTATCACTAATATAAACTATAAAGAAACAATTATCTCATTATTGTTTGATGGACGGACAGTCTTATGTGCAACAGCCAATCACAGCCTGACTGAAAATAAGGTTTGGTCGGCAGGCGCATATGTGATGAATACGTCAATGTTTGCATGCGAGAGTCCTGTATATTTTTCAGAGTGTGGCATTGTGTTATGTGGCAAGACGTGTCGTGTATTTTTTTATCGACGATGTGTTTCTCTCGCGAAGTGACATAAGCTTTGTAGTGAGCTTCTTTATGAAGAGGAAAATCCCTAATACTTGGGCGATCATTCAAATATTTTCAGATATTGATGTGATCATAAGTAAAGACGTCAACATCAATTTTGGTGACCATCGACTGCGGTTTTGGAACATTCAGGGGCGTTTAGATTCCTATAATCCAGGTTTTGACTGTCTTGTTGCATGACTATCTATATATATATTGCGCACGCGGTCTGTCCTTCCGTCTGTCCCTTTTCAAAACGTACCTACTTCACCGCGCCGCCACTGCGCGCCGCCACTGCGCCGCTCAGGCAGTGGCTCACTACGATCGCGCGGGCATCTTAGCGAAAAAATGTTGTCTACCCACAAGCATTGCAATGAAATTGTTAGTTATTTAGTAGAGCTAAACATCTCTTTATTTTCGTGATAAGCAATGAAGATGAACAAAAAGTTGAATCAAGCAACAACACTTTTGTGGGCCGAAGGCCCACCTTACCAGCCTTCCGCAGGAACTAGCTGATGAGCCGCCCGGAGGGCGGCGAACCACCACCTTACCAGCCTTCTGCAGGAACTAGCTGATGAGCCGCCCGGAGGGCGGCGAACCAGCTAGTATGGTCATAAACGAGAACGGACATAGATGAGCCATTTGCACCATTTACTCTTATTTGCCAATCTATTTAACTCGACAGCAGGAACGCGCTGGTGGCTGCCTGCGGCAATTTTAAGTCCTAAAACGGCAAAAGGTTTCACTTTAAAGTTTGGCTTACCCTAACTAGAGGTCCGTGTCACATTGTGGCCAAAGTTACAATTTTGTGCCTCGTAATTCATTGTGGTCAATTTCCACAACATTGTCATGGCAACAGTTGATTTTTATTTTGATGTTTTTTTTGGCGGTTTGGTGGAGTTAAACAACTTTTAATGCATTACCGCCACCTTCTGAAATAGAGTGTGTGGGTCTTGGTCTGTTTCACAACCTCCCATTTAACCCTTTTTTGTCCCAAAATAAAAATTGAAACTTAACTCACCCGAACTTCTCTTTCATACTCTAGCATTAAAAGCTGCTTTCTGACCTGAAAGCTCATTAATTAGTTGTCTTACTTGACGACACAAACATTCTAATCATCCATCCATCCATCCATCCATTTTCCGAGCCGCTTGATCCTCACTAGGGTCGCGGGGGGTACTGGAGCCTATCCCAGCCGTCTTCGGGCAGTAGGCAGGGGACACCCTGAACTGGTTGCCAGCCAATTGCAGACATTCTAATCATCATAAACAATATAGTCAATGGAAGCAACCCTGCTGAATTCACCCCACAAACAAACAAACGCTAGATAGGCGGGGCGTCTTTCCGTCAGTCATCACCGAAACGGGCAAACGTCAGTGACAAAGGGGACAGATTGTAAGGGTCTCATTTTGTACTCTATCTAAATACTCTCCAGTACCCTTAAGGGTACTGCAACAATGACAAGCCATTGGATCCTCAAAGGTCCAAATTTAGCAAAAAAAAAATTCTGACACTGTAGGATAAAGTTAATTCTCAAATATCTGACCCCAAAGGAGAGATGAGATGTGCTCTCAATATCTTCTGTTACTCCAAGATGTTCAAATGTGATTAACAGTCTAGACAAGGTAATATGAGGACATAAAGGAAAGTTGAAAGGCAACTGAAGTCTTAATATGCTCTTGGCTAACACCATGGATTTATTCACTGACATAAGGAAGCCCTTTATGTCCTTGCATCCCTGCCCCCCTGTGGTGACTAGTCCATGATGAGATTCATATGGGAAGGAACAAGATGAATTACATTGAATAGACACAAATTTAAAATACACACATTCTACAAAAAATTAAAATAAATTATCACAGGGCGGTAGTCGAGTGGTTAGCACGTTGACTTCACAGTGCAGAGGTACCGGGTTCAATTCCAGCTCCGGCCTCCCTGCGTGTAGTTTGCATGCGTGGGTTTTCTCCGGGTACTCCGGTTTCCTCCCACATTCCAAAAACATGCATGGCAGGCTGATTGAACACCAAATCGTCCCGAGGTGTGAGTGTGAGCGCAAATGGTTGTCTGTTTCTGTGTGCCCTGCAATTGGCTGGCAACCAGTTCAGGGTGTCCGCCGCCTGCTGCCCGGAGACAGCTGGGATAGTATCCAACACACCACGCGACTCTAGTGACGATGAAGCGGTTCGTAAAATGAATGAATAAAATAAATGATCACATCTCACTATTTGAAGTTTTGGGCAAATGAATGAATTACAGCTTTGAAAGTGCAAGCCTCCCTCTCGTCATAGCTGCACCTCCCACTTCTTATCTCTCATGCTGTACCCTCCTTAATCCTTCAAGTTTTTACGGGGAGGGAGGATGGGTGGGTTCCAGCAAGAGGCAATGGTTAAAATAGCTGCCCTTTCTAGATAACACATACTGGAGCTAAAAGTGTTTCGTTTTTGTTTTTGTTTTTTAATATAAGTTTGGTGGACGGCCAAATTAGAAATGACAAACTATTTATATTGCACAAACTGTCACACTAATGGATTGAATGTGTTTCTAAATGTCGATTTCTTGTATTTTAGTGCTGGCTACCAGTGGTTTGAGATGAATATATTCTGATTTCAGCTGACCGCCTCAATAACCGATACAGTCTCTCAATGTACAGGACAGTGAAGTGAGAGCTGTCCCAAGGTACGGTAGTTAGGAATGTTTTGTTTACCTGTGGACGGAAAATCAAACGCTCTCCAAACGTGTTTGTACAATTCATTCGGAACTGTTGCAATAGACAGCTCTCTGCATCCTCTATGATGCATATCTACAGCCGCAAAGGGCAAGCTTTTAAAATCTCTTCTAATCATCTCAGAGGTGGCTATTTTATCTCCATTACCATTGACATGCATGGCAGATAAATGAGGTGTGTGTGGTTTCATTCATAAGAAATGATCGTACTTCTTTCCGTGAGTGAGTATCTCTTTATTCACCTATTCTGCATCTCGCGGCCGAGCTACAAAGAATATTTTCTCCATGGAAGCTTTTCCAGCAGGGAGAGGAATAATGAGAATACAAAATTTATGGTCATGGCTTTTCCGGTTATGCTGAAAATGAACCTAAATGCCATGGAGTCTGGATGCACAATGACTGGATGTTGGATTTATTATTTTTTAGTAATCATACATTCGCGTATTATTCGATTGATTCTCGCGTCGTCAATTTATGCTCGCAAAGAAGAATGCTTCTGCCTGTCATGATAGTTTGATTTTGCTTGCAAAGAAGAACGCTTATGCTTGCAATCATTAGTTGGCTTTGCCTGCAATGAAGAACGCTTATGCTTTCAATAAAGATATATCCTTTCTTATTTACTCGCATCTATAATCATTATATATTCTTCATTATATGATCACTTTTGCTTGCTGTACTGTGTGAAAGGTTTAGGGTCGCAACCACCTTTCCGAGGACGTGGTTGGGAAGAGATAACTGTTAAGACTAAACAGTGAGCAAGGGTGAACAGTGAATGGAGACATCAACACTAGCTGCAACGTGATGTTTATGTGACATTTGCACACATGTACGTAAATTGCACTCAGATACACACACATAGTCAAACAAGTTCAGTGTGTGTTCAACAGCCCCCACCCTTTAGGTTGGACACACCTATGTAGTAGCTTTCCCAGTGAGGCGACCCAAGTGAGGATCAAGCGGCTCGGAAGATGAATGAATGAATGAATGAATGAATGAATGAATGAATATACTTGTATATCATTTTTTTTAATGGTAGCACATTCCGAAGATTGAAAGTAAAATAAATATATTTGATAACTTCTCATGTTATTTCATTCTGTGGCTGTGAAAAAATGAATGAATTAAACTAATTTTGTTTCTTTCAATTTTTAGTTTCCAAATTCATCCGTGTTTTTTCCCCCACTAAGCTAATTTCCTCAGGTAGTTAAAACTGGCTCCCGTTCACTCATGACTGAATGGAATAAGCAGGAGAAAATTAGTGAATGGTTCATTTTACTTTTTTTTTTGTATGCAAAATAAAACCCTACAAAATATCTAATCGAAAATAAACCCATATAAGTTGTTAATTATCATTATTGCTATTTTTTTGGGTGCAACCATTTCAAAAGCAACCCATTTGTGTCATTGACTTGAGATGCATCATCATTTTTCACAGTTAGGGACAGCAATATCCCGTAATAACGTTCCTAATTACAATACTATATATTGGGATATGTCTGTAATCTGTGTACCTCATGCTGCAGGTTGATACTGTACAGTATTTTGAGGGGAAATTGGATTGAACCATGATAATTGTATTAAAATAGCTCTTATTAAAGGCGCATTCACTTCTGTTGATTGTCCCTATAAAGAAATGTCATGCGTAGCACGTGCCTGGACTTAGTCGCCTCAAGCAATCCTATGTATTGAGATGTTCTCGATTGTATCAGCCACCGGAAGGCAAAGTCGGGCCCAGTTCCTTTCAATCTGACGTTAAGATGACTCTGGGTGTGTTTCCTGAAGGCATCAGGGCAATGAAAAGCAGTTGATCAAATGTCAAGAACGGGCTGGTTTCAGCTGTTTTTGAAAACACTTCAAGCCTGTAAATACCAAAGTATCAGCACAAAGGAACTGAGTATTATGTTGGAAGCAATGCTCGAACATTTGCCGGAATTCGGGTACTGACCGTGGCAGCGCGCAGAGAACCACCTCCCCTCCTTTGAGGATTACAAACCACAAAGCCCTGCTCATTCCAGGCTCACATTTCCTCACTCTCGACAGCAGGCTGGAAACCCCCATTGGTGCAGACACACCGGAGAGAGGATGGGAATACTCTGCCGAAACCTGCCATTTCATTCCCCCTGCATCCAAAGGGCTAATTTTGTAGCTGAGTTGTAGAATCATACTGTGGTTGCAATATCACAATTTGAATCATTCTGGGAGAGGTTTAGAGTAGCGCTTTTCAGATATTCAAAAATGTGTCCCACAATACTCTGGTGGTGCATTTTGGGCGCTGGCCAATATGTGAGCGTAATCTTGTCTATTTGATCACGGTTCACAGAATATTCACACTGACATCTTTAATACTGGAACGAAAAGTTCCTAGTGAGAAGCAATTGGATAAGAACATTACAAAACAATGGGTTATTTATGATGATGTAGGACTGGATTTGTGTCTATATGGTGGCACATAAAATAAAAAATAAAAAATTGGATGCACTGGGTGTGCCTCATTTGCAGACACCACAATGATATGCTGCAAGTGGACAGCGATTCTCACAAAAGTACCAAGTAACAAAACTGCTTTGATCCTTTGACGAAAAGAACCATTGTGGTTTTTGTTTTATTTTTCCAATCCGCTTGTTGTGTGTGAGCTGGAGCCTGTCTCAGTTGATGTTCAACAAATGGAGAGTTACCTGGTCTCCAATCAATCAATTACAGGGTTTGACTGATACCATTTTGTCATTTTCCTACTCTTTCTGCTGTCATTTTCACACACCTCACCTGAAGTGATGCACCCGGGTTTGCTTTTATCTTTTCAAGTCACCTTGGTCCAGTTGATTGCTATGAATGGTCGCGCTCACACGACAACTGTCAGAGAATTTACTCTTCGATTGGCCAAAACTGTCAACACACGCTTTGTATGTCAACCTCAGTCCGCTTTACTAAGGGCGGCCAGGTGATCTCGTGGTTAGCGTGTCGGCCTCACAATGCAGATGTCGTGGGTTCGATCCTGGCTCCGGCCTTCCTGTGTGCAGTTTGCATGTTCTTCCGCCTGCATGGGTTTACTCCGGGTACTCCGGTTTCCTCGCACATTCCAAAAACATGCATGGCAGGTTGATTGGGCACGTCAAATTGTCCCTAGGAGTGATTGTGAACGTGAATGGCAAAAAGTTGAGGGTGGACCCTGCCTACTGCCCGACAACAGCTGGGATAGGCTCCAGCACCCCCTGCCACCCTTGTTAGGATAAAACGGATTGAAAAATGGATGGATGGATGGATGGCTTTACTAAGAAATCAAATGTTCAAATTTATCTGCACTGGAAAAATGACTTAAACAATGCAATCACTTGGTACTTGTCAGGTTGTTGGGTTAAGTGCTGTAATACACCCCTGATTCTAGGTAGAAGAAGATCGAAAAGAGCTTTGTAATCCCCCTTACCTGGATAAATAAAGGAAGAATAATAAAATCAGGTTATGATACATTGCCTCTTGTATGAGGTTTTTCTTTTTTTCATGAATAATAATTTTCTTGTGATTCTCTTGGTGTATCTTTGTATATGTACTTTGTTGCTTATTGTTCATCTTGTAGAGTCTGTAAATAAAGCTGACTCGAAACAGAAGAGCAAAGCCTGAGCTTTTGGCAAATGGTGTTGAGCTTCGTATTTGAACATCAACTCACTTTATGGCATTTTTCTGGCTGGGAGCCCAGCAGCAGTGAGCACTGAGCTGGTTAGTCATGACAATCAAAGGTTTTGCTCTCTGCTCTCGCTCCGCTGGCCTTTTTCAGCCAGCCGCCTACACCCTCTCCTAGTCCCTCCCCCCTCATATGGCTGCTCTAGTTCGAGCACAGCACAGCAGGGCGTGAGCTATAACCATGTGGCGTTACCGCTTGTTATCCCGGAGCCTTGCAGATCTTACCGTTTCCGACAAGGCTGTCTGACCCCTCACTGTGCTGACTCCTAACCCTCCTGAGCACAACTTCCTCCTGCCAAAATCAGTCACCATCACTAAGCAGTCTCTTTTTCAACGTTTCCGCTCATCGTATCCTCCCCATGTGGTTTCTTAAACTCTGTCTAACCCCACCATAATCCAGTTTGGTGACCTTGACCATCCATAAAATTGTCATTCCTTTTTTCCCCCTTTGCACACACAAACGCATCGAAAGCACCTGAGTGCGGAATCCGTATCTGAAGCTGTTTCTTTACTTCTTGTCTTTTCACAAGTCAATTTTCTCAATTGTTGTTTTTTTGCTTCTTCTATTCCAATTCATAGATCAGAACTGTCAATCATATGCTTATACTACATGCCATCCCATCGCCCTATAGTACCATCTTATCAACATACATGACAGCTTTTGTACCTTCACGGTTACTCTCAAGGTTACGTTGGCACCAATGTAGGTCTTATTTATTTATTTATTTATCTCACAGCCGAGAGCACTGAGCATGTTGAATGAAAAATGCAGAACTATGCCAGGGCATGGCAAGCAGGCAGGCGGGCAGCGAATGGTTGTGTGTGTGTGTGTGTGTGTGTGTGTGTGTGTGTGTGTGTGTGTGTGTGTGTGTGTGTGGTGTGTGTGTGTGCGTGACCCGCTCTGTATATTTCTCATCAAAGTCATCATTTTATTTGGTGGGAGGAGATAAACTTGAAAACAAGTGCATTACACCATCTTTGCCATGGCCAAGTAGTCAAGTATGGATGC
The DNA here is from genome assembly GCF_025434085.1 of Hippocampus zosterae. Taxonomy (NCBI): domain Eukaryota; kingdom Metazoa; phylum Chordata; class Actinopteri; order Syngnathiformes; family Syngnathidae; genus Hippocampus; species Hippocampus zosterae. The sequence continues at coordinate 8,187,730 of NC_067453.1, forward strand.
CGTGTCAATGGTAGGATGCAAAGTGTTCAGTTCCAGCGAAACAAGTCATCAACCCGTGTCTGTATAAACTCACAGAGTCCTTTTGCCTTTAGATTTCCACGAGGAACCTCTAACCCTGTGTCACCATTTGATGGATTGGAAGGAAAACGACGGTGTCTCCTTTCTGTTTTTCTCTCTATTGCTCTGTGCCTTGCACGCTCCCTGGCACCTGAACAAAGATGTCCTCTATATCAGAAGGTGGGTTAATAAATGTAAGATGAATGTTAGGAGTCTCGCTCTAGTGAGTGAAACTTCCATTTCCAGGCCTCTTGGGGCCTTGGCATTTCATAGTTAGCCCAGTGCAGTGCAGTCTGACGTGACAAGGACGTGACACCTTGAAGCTCTCATGACTTGCATTACTGCCATCCCCTGGCTCATTTCATCCTCTCATTAGATAAATTGATGGAGCTGCAGTGGCTACAGCTCTTGCCAAGGTTACAGAATGTTTCTTTGCAACAATACATGCTATTATTTGACATGTTAAATGAATAACAAATAATTACAATTATTTTAATGTCATTTTAGTATCGCTAAAATGAACACATTAAAAAAAGGCACTAAATCAATGGAATATTTTCCATCCATCGAACCATTTTCTGAACCGCTTTATCCTGGCTTCCTCGCATGCTGCTTTGCGAGTGTTATTTTTGACACACGCAGGTTCTCTTTGCAACTTGGGCCATAAGAAAAACAGTAGAGTCTTATATTTCTCCAGCTCAAATTGTCTCCTTCTCAATATCATTACTCACCCACGGGCAAAGTCTTTCTCGGTTGTCATGTGTAACAAGTATTTATTTATTTGTTTCATGTGGCCTCTAATTGGGGTTTTCATATTACAGTTTAACATTCCTGTAATGAGTGAATTTGTCAGCAACCATCTGATCAGGACATTGCTTTTTATTGAAAATCAAACTTAACAGTGTGCCGGTCCAAATTTGTGTCTTTAGTTTTCAACTTGGTTGTACGGAGTCCTTATGACATAATGTCATGAGACTGTCATTCCTAAAGCTCAAAAAGGTACTTCATTCATCCATTTAATATTATACTTATATACTCTATCCTATCTATTTAAAGGCAGATTAAACATGGACTAATCGCCTATTAGTTGCAGCGTCATTTTAAATAGCACATGGAATGTGAGTCACATCAGCTGCAAAAAATAAGTCAGAAATGTGAACAATAGGTCATCATTTTTAAGAAGATAAGTTGACTGTGAAGGCGTTCGACCGCAATCCTAGTGAGAAGAAGTGGTACGAACTATAGATGCGTGTATGGCATCGGTTATCATTATTGAACATGTTTGTTTTTAAGGGATTGAGTCTCCAGAATGAATCTGATAATATGTCTTCGGACTCAATGTTCTGAACTTTTGCCCCGCCCCACTTCTTCGATAACAGTGACACAAATGTTCATATGTGCCACATCCACGCAGAGTTTTTCCACCCATGACATGATCGACGAGGATATCAAAGATACAGATCGATTGTCGCGCCACCGTCAAGCCATAGAAATACAGCCGACATACATATTTTAGGGTGACCATATTTTTATTTCTAAAAGTGAGGACACTTGCTCCGGCTTTGAGATACTGACACTCAAAGATACCATACATTATGACTTTAATCATTCTAAAGTATGGTTGCACGAAATTGGACAAACATGCAGGATGTGACATGGATGTTGCACATTGCAATATCAATATAGTGCGATTTTTGTACCCAGTGACATCTTCATTCTTAAATAAAGGTAATACATCTTTTTTTCATGGGGGAAATATATACTGTATGTATTCTTATCTAACTAAGTTCTTTAGCGTTTTTAATGCTTCTAGATATTGTTCTCTTCTTGGAGTTAACTGACATTGTGATGACATGATGATGAAATGAAAAGTTGTATTTGACGTTTTTCCCAAACATTTTAGTTGAAGTCCAAATTGTTCAACTCAAGGGAATTTTGACTTTGGAAGTTTCACCATTATAGTTACACCGCAGTTCTGCAATAAGTTCCTTATTCACTTTTATCTAAGAGCTTTGCCTTACTTTTTCACTTGTCAGGTGATTTTATTTGAGATTTGTGCTGAACACACTCCGCCATCATTACCTCTGGCAATCATTAAAATATTCATATCTGCCAAGCATAGAGTTTTTAAGAGCGGTTACAGAACACACTATCTGCACCCGTCAAAATGTAATGAAATATATGGGGCCCTTTGGTAGACATACCTCCGCAGATAACCCTGCACATCAGATGGACTGCTACACAGTTGAAAAACTCACCTGCTGTATCCTCGTGAGTCTATCTGCCTAGCAGGTTAACTTGCAGAAGAAATCAGGTAGCTGTTCTTTTTCTTTTTTTTTGGGGTGTGGCATATAGATGAATAAAATCTTCATGGCATGCATGACATGGCCATCCCGGGGGGTTTGGGACTGCCTGAGTCTTGTTTGATAAAGCAGAGTTAAAGGAAGAAAGTAAGCTGGAGAAGTATAATATTGGGCCCATGCCTCCAGGTGAGCACACAATCAAATGGAGCTGTTTGTTTGAAGACATGCAGCCTCCCTGCTCACAGCTGTGGTTCAGTGATAAAAGGGGGAGCTTCAATAGGTGAGGTCCCTTGTGTTTCCATTGCGTGCTTTCACTTTTGGTCCTCAGAATTGGGCGTGTCGATACATTTTGCAACTACATTATTCGTCATTCGCCAGCAGCCGGACCACCAGTATGTCATTGTAAGTCTGTTATCGTTTCAAGCCGAACCAAACTGTAGTAGTCAGACCGCCATCTTTATTTTAACCACACTCGCTAACGCCAACATGAAACTACAATACTGTCGTCCGATTTTGAGCCGACAAATGTGTCACTGACAAACATAGTGTCTCGACGTCGATTTTCAGTTGTCTTGATGTGTTGTCCCCCATGTGATGTGACATACTCAGCGACTGTTTGTGAGGTGTCTGGGACGCTTCATGACCACGACAAAAGTCTAGCACATCTGAATTTTTGTGAGTCTTGCTGCTTAGTGTGACATGTCTTGCATCACCTTTCGATTGGTTGGTACATTACTTCCCATGGGTCAATGTTGATTGACCCATAGGAAGTAATGTACCTGATATGTGATAGCATTTTTTTCTGAAACTGGCACATTACAGGTACGTAATATTTTTGTGTGAATATGTTGTGTTGTCTGAATGAGACTGGCCATTATTAATGTTTGTAAATCATGTCTCATGCTCAGAGGAATAAAATCTTGTCCTCACTCAATGGAAAAAAAGATGTAGGTGGAGGTGGTGATGCTGCTTAATCAGATGCGTTAACTGTCTATTCAATATACTCTATTTTATACCGTAGTGACTGAGAAGCGCGTTCTCGGAAGGGCCGCTGGTGGTCCCGAGCCGAAGCACAGTTCGGTAACCGACGTCCCAGAAGGTCGACCCCTGCAGCCGGCTTTCTGTCTCCGCCTCCGCCTTTGAATAACAACACAGGAGCGACCTCAGCCTGCTCGGCTCTACCCCGAAGACCCGTCCACATTCCCGTCACAGCCTGCCCCCATCTCCCCAGCCCGAACGCCATTACTTCATCTCAACGAGAACTTCTCCACGAAACGCCAAAAATGTTCTCTTTAACTCGGACGGTGGTAAAGTAGTTCCAGGTCTAAAGCCCAACAGGCGGCAGAGAGCGCCGCCGAGGAAGTTTTTCACCGCCAGTTTTCGGCCAGAAAGCTCAGGTCTCTGGGGAAAGGAGTGTATATGATGTGGATCTGGTACATTATACTCGGCTGGAGAACAATTGGTAAGTTTTTGAAAACTTAAACGTAAACTAATGGTGGGTGATGCGTGGGGGAATAGCAGAGAGTGGAGGGTTTGCGACGTGGCGAATGTATCTCTCCGCCGACAAGCTGAAGAACTTTTGATCCACCTCGACCTAATGAATGTGCGTCTTTAGCGTCAACATAGAGTAGTTTCGCATCTGGCTCGCTCAGAGGTCCTTTTTTAAAGAGTGACGAGCGACAGGGGCGTTCAAGCCACCCTTCACGCTTGCCATCCTGTGTGCGATTTACGGCAACGAGTTGGAGCCTGCTGAACGGCGTCCCCACTGACAAACTGTTTCCCGAGTAGTCCATGGCAGCCGGGCCATTACAGAGCTCACATAGGCGGCTTCACCAGGGCTCATAACGGGACACTTGGCATTTGACAGCTCGACTGCATTTGTGCTGTTTTTCCAATCAGTTGCGGTCGCAAAAGTTGTACCTGTCTACGTACAACTACAGATTGAAAAAAAATTCTGGTAAAAGTAAAACGGATTTAACAATGTATTTAAAAGTAGTCAAGTGCAAACTCTGAAATCTACTTCAATACTAAATGTGTTTTCTTTCATTTATATACCCATTTTGATATCTTGGCTTTGGTGTATTTTAAATGGAGAAGATTTACTTTGGTTATTTTGGAATGCATTGTTATCATTATTTTCTGTTTAATATACAGTGCTTTGGTACCTCTGCGGCTACTGTGAATTTTTGCTGGTAAATAATGTGGTGAGATGCTTTGCTGGATTTTTCTCTCCTCAAATAAGGAGTGCTGTCTGTTTACTTTGTTGTGTAGTTTGTGTATCAATCTTATAGCTGTCTCTGATTCAAAATAGTTAGGCAGACTAATGTTCATTTTGCACAGTCTTTAAAGAGTTGCACAGCTCCAAACATTCATTGTCTCAGTCTATTTAATCATTGTAAACATCTTTTACCGCATATAACTCTAACAATTTCTGTTACCTACCATAAACCGTGTTTTGTTATACTTCTCTTAATATCTTGCAATGAAAATGTCTCCTTTTCATTGCATTTCAGACTTGGCCTTGTGGTTTGGTGCTTTGCGCAGTTTCGAAGGTGATCAGATCAGACAAGATGAATTGACTGACAAAATACCAATCTGCTTTGTGGTTTCTTGATTTATTATCTGAAAGATAAAAATGAGGGTGGCGACACAAAAGACTTGTACAGTATTCTGTTCACGAACTGGATGCCTCCTGTTTAATCAGTCAGTTTGTGATCCATTAGTGCTACCAGAACATACACGCGTACACAAACTCACATCTAAACGATTAATTTCCAGCCAATTACAACAAGACTACATATTTTGGTCAATTCCCCCATTGAGGCAACGAAACTCATGGCGGAAATGGAGGGAGAGGGGAGATTAATACCCTACAGACAGCACGTGCTTAGCTCCATATGCAGTATTCGCCTAGCGCTGCTGATCCCATCTTCAATGGTGCCTTGCAAGCAAGTATTATCATTTACATACACAACATTTACATTACGGTGGCCCGGTGGTCCAGTGGTACCCAGAGATACTGGGTTCATTCCAGCTCTGGCCTCCCTGTGTAGAGTTTGCATGTTCTCCCGGGCCTGCATGGGTTTTCTCCGGGTATTCCAAAAATATGCATGGCAGGCTGGTTGAACACTCTAAATCAGGGGTGCCCATAACGTCGATCGCGATCGACCAGTAGATGGCGGACTGGTCCCAAGTCGATCCCGATCAGAGCTGTTGCACTATACCTTTGATCGTTGTCATTATTCTCATTCAGTTTGTTTCGTGTACAATTCACCAAAGGGATAGGCAAAGAATAGGAATCTAGAGGGCTGAGGGAAGCACTTTAAAATGATACGAGTGAGCTACGATAGTTCACAGGGTGCAAAAGTGCGTCGCATGCCTCCGTGTCAGACTGATGCTCATCATGGTGTGCGTGTGTATATGCGTGCCCGGTAACGGGTCGATCGCGGGAGGTAGGTTAATCGAAACGTCGATTATCGGTCCCAATATTTTGGGCACCCCTGCTCTAAATTGTCCCTAGGTGTGTGTGTGAGCGTGGATGGTTGTTTGTGTCTGTGTGCCCTGCAACTGGCTGGCAACCGGTTCAGGGTGTCGCCTGCCTACTGCCCAAAGATGGCTGGGATACGCTCCAGCACCCACGCGACCCTTATGAGGATAAGCGGATTAGAAAATGGACGGATTGGAAAATTATTGTGCTAAGATATCAAAATGGGTATATAATTGAAAGAAGAGAGTTCAACGTTACCAAGTCAATGTTGTAACTTGCTGTTGGTTCAGTGAACTGTGTCAGTGCTTTATTAAATAAGTTTTTGTTGCAGCTCCAAAAAAAGGAGAGCTGTTTTGTTGTTGTTGTTGTTGTAAACACACACTTTATTAATGGTTTTCACAGTCTCAACAAACGTCTTTGTACTGACAGCTGATGCTTCTGTTTGCATTTCCTTGAGCGTAGCTCTATCTAGTGCATGCATTGTAGATTGCATTTTATGATCCGGTGCGTCCATTATATGAAAACAATTACAAAATAGGCCATTCATTGAAGGTGTGCCTCATATTCCAGTGTGCCTTTTAGTGTGGAAAATACGGTTTGTCCTTCTTCACTTGCCATACGGTGTCTATACGTAGGAATCTCAACGTTGTGTAATGTGCCAAAACTGCGATCAATAGTCACCCAAATTAATGTTGACATATTTATGCTCACATAAATCTTTGACATGATTGGAATGATCGGCCAAGTCCAAGAAATTTTAGTGTTTTCCTCTTCATTTAGGCTCTCACGACAAAGCTTATGTCACTTCACTTTTTTACGATAATGTATTCATGCAGGCATTAGCATTGGCCTTTATAAAAGCAAAAGCAAAAAAATTTTTTTTTTTAATTCTCTTTTATCCGCTACATTGCCGAGATATCAGATAAGGTGCAGATCTGCAGATCCTCAAAAGCAGGTGGCTTGGACTCCAGTGCAAAAAATATGATCAGGATATTCCTAGTAAAAATCTGAATCCATGGACAGTACAGTAGCTGTGTGTTCATGAACTAAACTTGCACAAAAGGTTTGTGTTTTATAGATAGAGCACTCATGTTGTAACCATGCCCTACCAGGCAGCTAGTCCCTGCATAATTTCTCTGCCTCATTGTCAAATCTCACTAATCTCACATGAAGTGATTTACTGTTGTGCACTTTTAGAATTTAAACACCCTCTATCTGGAAATTAAACTGCAGCAGCCTCACATCATTGCATCTATGAAGCCACGATCATAATAAGCAAGACGATAAAGGCATGCTTTGAGCCGTAAAAAGCAGAAAGAAATATGGAATGATAAAACACATGGCATAGTGAAGATAAAATACTTTTTTTGGGGTTTGATATAAAATTGAATTCAATGGATGACCTATTCTTGCTTGAGAAATACGCTTCTGCTAAAATACAAAGAGCATACTGCTTTAAATGCAACAATCACTAAAGGAAGCAACTTATGCTGATTTTCAGTATGTTCACTACCAAACCACATTTTTTGAGTTTGCAAGGACTAACACAGTCTAGAACGATGTCATGACACTGGTGTTAATGAGCTGGAGCTTGTTTTATTCTTACAACACCACATCAGCTTCAGTATTCTCTGCTTAAATGCTTTGATTGCTGCCCTTTATCTTCATTAAACATGCACTCCATGAGAAAAGGACGCTGTATTTGTCCCCTGTGTTGTTTTTGCTGCCCAGGCAGATTGACAGCTGGCCAGCCTGCTGTCCCCATTATCAGCAGTCATTTGCTATTTTGTTGTTGTCTCATATACACCATGGCAGGCACTTTAGCTGCTGACAGTCTATTTTAGACTGAAATTTGGGCAATGGATCCAGTGGCGTACCACTCAAACAGTACATCAAAGAAGGGTTAAACCTCTCAAAAGGTAATCAGTATAGAATGTAACCCCCCCCCCCTGAAAAAAAATCTTAATTTTATTTATTTATTTTTTTGAAGACCCTTCAACACAAGGAAAAGGCAATGCATGAATAGCACAAGTCAGTTTTTAACTTTTTTTTCAGAAAAAACAAAAAATGTAAATACATTCTGATTGTCTTTTATGTATTCATAATTTCATTTCAGGAGGCTAGTGAACTGTTTAACGAAGGAAGCAGATATTTTTTGGAAGACGTGGCTAGTGACATATATATATGTGTGTCTGTGTATGTATGTGTATATATATATTTATATAGAAGAAGAAGAAGAAAACCTTTATTAGTCTCACAATGGAGAAATTCCAGATTCACAGCAGCAAAGTTATGAAAGGAAGAAGTAGAACAACAAAAAAATAGGAGCTGCTGGAAAGGCAGCCACTCTCGCGGCGCCATTTTGAAGTCAAAATAACAAAAATAACAACACAACACATAGGACAGAGACAGTCGTGCAATCTTCACCACTTTTCTGCATACACTTTGTTGTCTGAAGCAGTTATAGATGAAAGAGGAGAGGATCAAAGTGTCCTTTCTCCAGTGGATCAGAGACGTCATGCTGAAAATGTGCACACGTCTGCTACAAGCTAAGTTTTGAAAGCAAACACAAAGCTGTAGCATCCATTGACGAAAAGAGATTAGTTCACTTCTCTTGTCCCACGTATTCCGCTTCAAACTCCAAGCCGCGACTCCCAGCTCCAAATCCGCATCGCTCGCTACGCTATAAACACAGTATATATATGTTAGAGCTGCCAGTTTAGCGCGTTATTATCGGCGTTCATTTAAATGAATTTTAACGTGATTACTTTTTTTCTCGTGAGATTGATGCAGCACACGTCAGCGGATTTTACGCTGCTCGATAAATAAACCGGAAACAAAACAACAAGCGCGCTGCAGAAGTCCATGCCCATGTCTGTTTTGCCAGCCATGGCAGCGCGAGACACCGAAAACGGATACTTAAAGAGTTTATGAATGGAAAGCTTACTTTTAAAAAGTTGCCAGATAGTACCTCAGACAAGACCAAAGTTACCTGGATTTTTTGCAGTCGTAAACTGAGCTATCATCATAGCACATCGAGTCTGAAATACCACTTAATGGACAAGCACACATCTGATGTGAGTACTCTGCCCCCTCGTCTAAGACAGACAGCAATGGATCATTTCAAAGCGCAGAAAATGGATAACACGACGAAGAACAAACTTGCTGAAGCCAAATGTGTGTATGTATTGAATCGAATTGAATACAACTTTATTGTTAAATGTGTATGGATGTATGTACACATTTATATTTCTGTAGTCTAGATGAAAACATTGCAGCAAATAGTCACACATTTGTAAATTCTTGACCAGCATGTGGCCTGCACAGCCTGTGATTGGGTCAAAATCAGTCAAGCAGGTAAACCTCTAATTTCACCGTCATGGGCTTCTCATCAGCACCGTGTCCTCTTTGGGTCAGGGTCTCATCTGCCCTGAAGGAACAGCACAGTCACTGATTATGATGGATCATGATAGAAACCTCCTTGACTGACCTCTGTTGGCAGTAAAATTCTTCACTGCGCCTGCACACCCTCAAACATTTACATGAAAGCAAAAAATGAAAAATAGTTTTTTTGTTTTTTTGGGGAGCGGGGGGGGGGGTGTCATTCTGGATCGTAATCTTGTCGGATGTCATCATACAAGTACTCCGCAAAACAGATGTCCATCCACCGGTGTATCCAGATTAACAATTGAAATGTTAAGCAATATTAAAGCCAGATGGAAACAAACTCTTGCTGGGAACAAACATTACTAAATACAGCTAAATTTTCCTTTGACTTTCATCGGGGCGGCATTTGAATTATTCATGTGCATGCATGCATCACGTGGAATAATACACATGCATGGGATGCATACAGACGTGAACCCTTACATGTCGTATAAATGGAACAGTTGATAAGATAAGATAAGATATCCTTTATTCGTCCCACACTGGGGAAATTTACAGCCTCCAGCAGCAAGAATGTATGTAGAAAGAAGAAAGGAGAAAGAGAAAAAAAAACAAACAACAAACATCTTTCAATTAAATACAATATGAACACAATGGATAAATCGCAGTACTATTTACAATTTTACTTCACATAATTTAATTATTATTATTATTATTATGATTGTTATTTTTTATTCATCAGCCTGACAGCAGTCGGTAGGAACGAGCGTCGGTATCTCTCCTTCTTGCAGCGCGGGTGTAACAGTCTCTGGCTGAAGGAGCGACCAAGTGCTGTCAGGGCGGGCTGGAGGGGGTGGGAGGGACTGGCCATCATAGCTTTTAGCTTAGTTAGCATCCTTCTGTTGCCCACCTCCTCCAGAGTGTCAAGGGAGCAACCCAGGACAGAACTGGCCTTCCTGACCAGTCGCTCGAGTCTCTTTCTGTCCCGGGCTGAGATGCTGCCTGACCAGCAGACAATGCCATAATGGATGGCCGAGGCCACCACCGAGTTATAGAACGTCTTAAGGAGTGACCCCTGAACCCCAAAAGACCTCAGTTTCCTGAGTAGGAAGAGTCGGCTCTGTCCTTTCCTAATCAGGGTGTCCGTGTTTGTAGACCAGTCCAGTTTGTCGTTCAGAAGAACACCAAGGTACTTGTAGGAGGTCACCCTCTCTATGTCCATACCCTGGATGTTCATCGGTGCTAGTGAGGACTTTTTCCTGCAGAAATCCACAACCAACTCCTTAGTTTTCCCAGGGTTGATCTGGAGGAGATTCTGCTGGCACCAGTCCACAAAGTCCTTTGTCAGTCCCCTGTACTCCCGATCGTCCCCTTCTGTAATGAGGCCAACAATCGCAGAGTCAGCGGAGAACTTCTGAAGGTGGCAGTTTGGAGTGTCGTGTCTGAAGTCCGAGGTGTAGAGGATGAACAGGAATGGAGCCAGAACAGTCCCCTGCGGCGCTCCAGTGCTGCAGAGAAGCCGGTCCGACTCACAGCTCTGCAATCTCACGTACTGTACATCTGCGATCCTCATGCAGTCCTAAGCGGTCTGCTGATGTGCAGTGCGAAAAGAATGAATCAGCCTTTGTGTTCTGTCCAGACAGACTGACAACCAGTGATAAAATCACCACGTTGCCTAGTGCGTATCTCTTTGATGGTATAGGAGACACCATTCATTCATTCATTCATCTTCCGAGCCGCTTGATCCTCACTAGGGTCGCGGGGGGTGCTGGAGCCTATCCCAGCTGTCTTCGGGCAGTAGGCGGGGGACACCCTGAATCGGTTGCCAGCCAATCGCGGGGCACACAGAAACGAACAACCATCCGCACTCACACTCACACCTAGGGACAATTTAGAGTGTTCAATCAGCCTGCCACGCATGTTTTTGGAATGTGGGAGGAAACCGGAGCACCCGGAGAAAACCCACGCAGGCCCGGGGAGAACATGCAAACTCCACATAGGGAGGCCGCAGCTGGAATCGATCGAACCCGGTACCTCTGCACTGTGAAGCCGACGTGCTAACCACTGGACTACCGGGCCGCCAGGAGACACCAGCATCTCCATAAAAGAGTGCAAGACTGCGAATGCCCAGCCTCTTGAGAATAGAAGACCGTCGAATTCAGGGCTCCCCAACCTTTTTTGCCCCACGGACCGCTTTATGCCAGACAATATTTTCAGGGGGCGGCATTTAAGGTATGGAGGAAATAATACGACAAAATAATATGGTATGAGCTGCATGAAAACGGTGGCGTTTTCGAAATATAATAATAAACACAAGGAGCGTGTAATCTGGCCGCAACACTCATATCGCAATGGTCATGTTTAATGTCTTCAAAAAAGGGTGCAATGCAAATTCAAAGTGCATGAAAATGACGACTCACCACAGCCCCGAGCTTGATTTTCTGCAACCAGACAGTCCCATCTCGTGGTAATAGGAGACAATGACATCTCAAGTGTGTGTTTTATGTCCAGTCTACTTCGTAATTTTGCTTTAGTCGCCGTTGCTGCAGAAAACCCCGCCTCACACAGGTAGCATGTCTGAAATAGCAACAGTGCTATTGTGGCGATCTCAGAATATTAATATTCATTAATCCAGTTGGCTCGAACATACTTTTAAGGTCGCCGTCATTTAGGATCTCCAGCGTTTTTTTTTTAGTTTTTAGTTTGTTTTTTGTTTGTTTGTGTTTTTAGCGTAATCGGTCACGCTTGACTTGTGTCTAGCGTGACATAGACGGATGTAACGGAGAATCCGGTAATTTTTCAAAATAAAACATTTCGTATTCCGAAATAAATAAAACGGAATAGAGGCAAGTTCTTTCTGTGCGGCCTGGCACTAAATGCCCTGCGGACCGGTACCGGTCCGCGGACCGGCGGTTGGGGACCACTGGTCTAATTAATTTGAATGTCCACTCTGAAGTTGCCCATGAATCTAATGTGCGTTTCTGTTTTGATGATGAACATTGAAAATGCTTTTAAAATGATCAATAGTGGTATTATCAGTTTTATTTCCTGTCTGTGAATTGAATTTCAGTGGGTGACGCTACACTGGAATTAAGTCAAAGTTCTACTGCTAAGTTTAAGTACAGCATTTATGAGAAGTAGGGTCATGTAAACACATGCATAAATATTGCTTCTTTTTATTTGAATGAAAATGTGATCACGTCTTCTTTGCAGCATACAAAATAAATGATCTTTTGTCAGGCCTTATTTATTGCAGATAAACTGATTTACCAATCAAGTCACTGTCAATCTTTCACATAAAATTACAGTATATGCATTATGTAATACGTACTCCTATTCATTAGTATTCATGTTCATGCTGTTATTCCCCCCCCCTCCTTGATAAAAAAGGAGGGGGGGGGGGTGACCAGAAGATGTGCTGGTGAGGCTTCCTGAGAAAGTTGGTCGCACCACTGCTACCGGTGGTAAAGTAAGTGGCAAGTCTTTTGGGAAGGTCAGAGCCGCACGCTAACCGATTTCGCCACTGGACAGAACAAGCACGTACCTGTATATGCATGTTGCAATGTGATAAATTTCAATGATTAATTCTTGTCTTTCAGGATGATTATTATGCTGTATTTATACTGTATTATTTAAGCCTTTAAGAAAATGTTCTTTATACGTACTTTTGTTTCATGATACTTTTGTTTTTATTATTCTATGTAGTAATTTTTTCAGTACAAAATTTTCGTGAAAAGTCAACTTTGGGCATTTTCTGTGTTTTATATTGTGTTCGAGCCATTCTTTATGTAAGGATTTAATGTAATGTAATGCACCTCAAAAAAAAAAAAATCACAGTGAGACAAATTTACTTTAACCTCACATCTTAGCCCAGAGACTCTCAATGGATTCACATCGAAATATAATTTTACTGTGACCTAGCTCTGACATGACCAGAAGAACACATTCACTACCTATTGCTCTTATGACATTTCTCGGCCTATTCATGTCTTTGCTTGGCACGTCACCTCTGTTTTTGAGTTGGCCTTTTACAGAGATCACATAGATAGTAATCTTTGGGGAATTACCTTTCGGAACAGCATCATATGCCAGAGAACCCTGTTCAAACCCTGTTCAATAGTATTTGCCTTTTAAAACCAAGCCCTTCATTTGGTTGTTGAAGTACGCACAAATAAAAGCCTGACATAATTACTAAGACACCACACACTATGGTCATAGTCTCTCTGGTGCAAATCCTCTTTTCTGGAATTTTCTCTCTCTCTTTCTCTCTCTCTCTCTCTCTCTCTCTCTTTGCCTCGCTACACAATTCGGAGTTAATTGCTGGTTTTTAAACGAGAACATGGACAAAAGCGGTCTATTTAGTCTTATTTAATGCATCACTTTTTGTGCTAATGGTTTTTCTTCTGTCTCCCTCTTGACATATATTCCTCTGATGATTCATCCTGAATTTAAAATGCTAAAAAAAATTAAGGGAATTATTTTTGGATTATATACTGTCACGTCATTGTTTGTGAATAAACTAATGTAATGAATAATGTTAAGAATAAAAATGATTAATAGAAAGCCAACCATTTTACCCGCTAAGAAATGGATTCATAATGGCAGTGGAGTAACGAGAACACTGATCTATCCATTCATCCATTTTCAACACCGCCTATCCTGTTCAGAGGTCCAGGTCGCTGGAACCTATTCCAAGTGACTTTGGGCTAAAGACCCACCCTAAAACTTGCCATTTACACTCACATTCACACCGTCACTGAACGAACACTGCTTGCACCCATGAGGCGAGTGTACACCATTCGTGACTGGGCTGCACAAAAGTAGCGGATGACTTTCCTCAAGTCAACTCAGTCATGTGTATGGCCTCCATGTTCTTGTATGAACTGTCTACATTGCTTTCGCATTTTTCTGATGACAGATGGCCTCCCGGGTCTAGATGGACTCAATCAGCTTCTGGACTATCTGTGGTGCAACATGATTGCAGTGAATACATCCATCCATCCATTTTCCGAACCGCTTAATCCTCACCAGGGTCGCGGGGGTGCTGGAGCCTATCCCAGCCGTCTTCGGGCAGTAGGCGGGGGACACCCTGAATCGGTTGCCAGCCAATCGCAGGGCACACAGAAACGAACAACCATCCACGCTCACATTCACACCTAGGGACAATTTAGAGTACAATGATATAATATGTCCCAGAGGTTCTAGATTGGATTCCAGTGTCATCAGAAGCCTTCCTTATCCAGAGATGCTGACACACTCTTGTCTCACTCTTGAGGCATTGTCTAGTACCAGAACCATCTCACTGCAACAGCATGTAATGAATATGTGTTGTAAAACTGTCCGTTATTCCTCACTGGATTCTTCCAACAATACCCACTATTGAAGTCAGCGGTGCCCAATACGTCGATCGTGATGGAATAGAAATGGAATCGAATACTATATATATATATATTTCAACCTGTAGAGCCCATAAAAAGCTTGCTGTTAGTATGAAAGTGAAATACTGATCACAGGAAGTATCACAGAATTTTTTATCCATTAAGGTTTGGTCATCAGAAATATATATATTTCTATTTATGCCAACTCTGTCTAGTGACAGGGAGAAAACTCAACGTTCTTTCATTGGATTGCATGAATTACAATCGGCCTGTATATCCGCTGTTGTCACTCATAGACATCAACAGAATAAGTCTTGGCTCCCTGCAAGGACTGCATATCAGCTTTGTGTTCAATTGAACAAGCCCAGATTTTGCAGTGAACATGGCTTGACACTGCGACAGATATGCTCGCAAATGCGGCCAACTTTTCAGTGTGTGCTAATCGAAATTTAATCTGGTTGTTCAGCATCAGTACATGTTTTAATGCTCCTAGCGGTACATACAGTGAAGGCGATCCAACTCTGTGTCCATGTAAGAGGCAAAACATTGATTACTTAGTTATCTGTATCTCTGATAATTTTAGGCAAAGCCGTTAAGGACATAAAAGCCATGTTTTGTTTCATTTGCCTCATGCCAAATGTGTGGCAACTGAATGAATGTGCCCGTCCCTCAAAATGTGTTTGAAAGTGGAAACAGCATGACTGGAAAACTGTTCCAGGCATTGTCTCGAAGCACCCATATGCAAGGAAATGACAAGTTTTGTGCACAACCAGTTCGGGCATCGGCCAAATAGTGCAGAGGTCCAGAGTTTGATTCTGGCCCGTGAACTCCATGTGTGGAGTTTGCGTGTTCTCTCCTGTGCCTGTGTTGGTTTTCTTCAGTTCTTCCGGTTCCCACCCACATTCCTAAAACATGCACAATACTGTAGGTTAATTGACCACACAAAATTGTCCCTGGGTGTGATTGGGAGTGTGAACGGTTGTTTTTAGAATAGGCTCCGGCACATCCACGTGGCTCGTGAGGATAAGTGACTCAGATAACGGATGGATGGATAGGACTTGACTCCTATCTGTGACTGGCTCCAAGTTACTCCTAAATTCATTCAGAAGCTCCAGAATTGATTCATTGAATAGAAGATATGACAATTTTGTGTTCTTGGGATTTCAAAAATGTTTGCCCCAGCTTATGAGTTCTCCTCACCACCTCTCGCACAATTCTGTCACTGCTTTCTGTGCTGGTTTGCACCTGCCTTTCAGACACAATATTTAAAGATTCAGAATCAGTCATTCTGATTTATCTCAGGCGTGATCTCATTGCATGCCCTACATTCACCTTTTTGAATGTACTCCTTCCAGAAAATGCAAAATGAACTGCACGGCAAATTTGAGTGTTTGTGAAACAACAAAAAAGCAACCGAAAAGGCTAAACATAGAAATGGGAAACCCATAGATTGTTGGAGGCAGGGAAAGGCTGGGAAAGCCAATTACCTTGTGCATCCATGTTTCACTTTACTGTCTGTTTGCATTCATGGCTTCCTTCTTCTAAACCTGACCCTCATTAAGGCCAGACTTGATCTGTTGCTTTGTGAATTCCTTTGCCTGCGTACCTCTGCAGGGTGCCTTTAATGGAAGAAGGCCAGCTTTACACTAGTGCTTACTCTAACTGCAGGCTTCAGTGAGCTTCAGGAATAGACTGGAGCATCTTCTCTCTTCATACACGTGCACACTGCACACAAATGCACTAATGTACACACACGCTCACGGGGACAGCAAAATCACCTCCTGCTGCTCCACAGAGCCTGATTATGTCTCCAGCCCATTGAGAGTAGTGTATAATTTAAAAAGTGTGCTCTTTACCTGAGAACTTGTGAAGCCTGAGTATTGTTATTCAGAGCTTGGTAATGAACTTATTCTTTTCCCTTGTTCTCAAAACTTCACACTAACAATTGCAATAACATTTTTACTCACTCAATTTGCATTCCACTTTACAAGTTGCCTGATATATTTTATATATATATATATATATATATATATATATATATATATATATATATATATATATATATATATATATATATATATATATATATAAAATATATGTGTGTGTGTGTATGTATATGTATGTACCGTATTTTCACGACTATTCGACGCATCGTACTAATGGCCGCAGTCTCATTAATGGGTGACATTTCTGTATTTTACACATACACAGGACGCACCGTACGAATGGCCGCAGTTTTACAGTAGTAAAACATACGCCAGCTTAAACATACGGCATGCATGCGCGCACTCTAACACGTTAGCTTGAAGCATACGGTAGCATGCCAAGACATACAGATAAGATAAAAACACGTTTTTAAAAAGGCAACGAAAGCAGAACTGAGTTCGGGTGTATTTTATTTAGCCATCGTACAATGTTCTCACGTTTTTCGATCAATCATCACCCAGAAATCCATCAAAGTCCTCATCCTCTGTATCAGAAGCAGAGGACTGCACATCTCAGTTGTCATTGAATGCATCACATGCTAGTGTGAGTTGCTACGCATTGCCGAGCGGAAAGAAGGAGTAGCAACAGCAAAGTCAACATTTCTCTCATGTGAAGCTTTCCCACATTTGAAAGTAAAGAACAGAGCGAAACATGGTGGCAGCGCGTGTGTGTGTAGAAAGAATTGAACGATTGTGCAAGTACCGTAATCCATCAAAAACGCCGCGTTCCCTCTCGTTGTTGCGTATTGTGCCGTAACTCGCCAAGCGCTGCCTCTCACTCTTTGTAAAGTTGTGTTTGTCACCGATCATCCATTGTTCCCATGCCGTTTGCAACTTTACTTTGAACGCCCGGTTGATGCCAATGTCCAGCGGTTGGAGTTCTTTAGTCAAGCCTCCGGGAATAACGGCAAGCTCGGAGTTAATTTGCTTGACTTGTTTTTTTCACCGCTGCTGTTAGATGGGCACGCATGCCAAAAGCATAACCGGTGGCTTTAAGTTTGAACTGAGCTTCGTAGGCGTGTCTTTTTGTCGAATTTATTTTCAGGGGTTCTTAGAAACCAAAACCGGAGTTGTTTTGCAACAATGCACATTGCCACACTCTATACAAGTGTTGATACTGGCTTGAGGCGTCCACTTACACGCCCACCCTTCACCATTGGCGGACTAGCTTGCCTGTCCTCTCTCTCCCTCTCTCTCTCTCTCTCTCTCTCTCTCCCTCTCCATATATGTATATATACACGCCCACCCTTCCCTGATTGGCCGACTTCTTTCCCGCATGCCTGGCCACAGTCACTTCCGCCTTTTCTCTACATAAACAGCGTGTCGGCTGTCAGTCAGATTTTGGAACTCAGTGCATATAAAGGACGCTCCGCACCATAAGGCGTCCTGTCCATTTTGGAGAAAATTTAAGACTTTTAATTGCGCCTTATAGTCGTGAAAATACGGTACTTTATATTGTCACAAAATCAAGTACAACTTTATTGTCAAATGTGCTGTATGTGCATACAGCACAGATGAAATGTCTTCCCTCTAACAACATACAATAAAATAAAATGCAATACAATACAATACAAAGCGCTGATTTATTTTGTTATCGCTTATTTTATGAATATTTATGAAGCCTGATTTTCATGAGTCACTAGTGTGGACCAAGATCTGATCAAAGCCACTCTTCCCATCTAGTGGTGATTTACCATGTTGAAATCCTTCCAAAATCATTGATACTTACGGAGGAGCTGCGCGAAGCCCTTTATTAAAATGTTATTTGAAAAACACCAAAAAGATCATTTTACCTTATGTCTTTAAATTAGTTGAGCATTTTAGACTGTCCTAATGCAAACCCATTCCTCAGAACTCCAGACAAGAAATACTGCATCGGCATCTTTTTCTAATTATTCGTTCATGAGCATGCATGGCATGACGATGCTCTCCATTTGTCCTAGTCTCTGCTGCCATGATCAGGCTTCCACAGAAGAAGGTCAAGTTTTCACTAACTTTCTCAAGACGTTTCAGTCAAACTTGAAGTGATTTCCGCCTTGAGCGTTGTACCGACTTTGAGGCTTAACGTTTCACTCAGAGCAAATTACATTGTTTTCCAAATCATGAAGCAGGGGCCGTTTTTTTTCTCGTCCCATTTTCCTTAAATAGAGTGGTGTCTTGGAAAAAATAAAATAAAAATGCCACTCAATGAGCCAAATTCTATCCCATTGTATCATAAAATAATTGGCAATCCTTTTCAGCGATTTCCATGGGGTAATTTTTACAATCCTGGAAAATGTGCTGTCAATAAAATAATTTGTGAAAGTTCTATTTTCATAAAGAATGAACACATAGTATTAGTTCTCATACTTGTGGCATTTCTCGAAGGCAATTTTAACATAGTAAGTCTAGTTGTAGTTCCACATACAGTAGGTATACTGAGTGTGATACCAGAATGTTCTGATGCCCATTGGTGTAGAGTCACTGTGAAGCCTCATGAAAGAGTTGCATCGAATAATGTGGGGAAGCTTGAAAAAAAGGTTTTCGTATTTTGTGAAAATCCTCTTTTGGGATTCATTTGAGCATTCCTAAAATTGACCCAACTCTAACTGACAGATGTTAAATTGGAAATCTTTTGTTTTTGACATAGCAGCGAGCAGAGCATCCATTCATCTATCCATTTCCTAATCCGCTTAACCTCACAAAGGCATGCTGAAAACCTATCGCAGCAGTCTTCAGGCAGTAGGCGGGGGATACCCTGAACCGGTTGTCAGCCAATCGCAGGGCACACATCGACGAACAACGATCCGCGCTCACACCATCGGACAATTTAGAGTGTTCCATTAACCTCCTTCAAATTTGAATGTTTTTGCTAAAGCCTTAATGGACAATGGAGGTCCTGACCGAAAGACATCTATATTACAAGTCTGATCATTTTTAAACGGCTTACTATAGAAATAATTTCATACATCTTTTCCCATTTATATGATTTGCATTATTCTATTTAAAGCCTAGTGGGCTGCAGTATTTCTCCTCGTAATTACGCAGATGCGCATCAAGATCTCTCTTTGTCTGGCCTCTTATTATGTGTTTCAGCATAATTTTGTCCTGCAAATGCATTTAACATGCTCATAAAAATATGGAGATTATTTTCACCTTAAGTAAGTTTGCATTTTTTTTTCTGCGGGAGTTCAGCGGGGGACCGCACCGGGAGGCGCTCCACGGCGGCAGGGATGCAGAAGCGATCCCCCGCCTACTCATTGGCCAGTGGTTTATAGTACAGTGCGGCGCATATATTTACAAAATAGACCCGGTAGTCCAGTGGTTAGCACGTCGGCTTCACAGTGCAGAGGTACCGGGTTCGATTCCAGCTCCGGCCTCCCTGTGTGGAGTTTGCATGTTCTCCCCGGGCCTGCGTGGGTTTTCTCCGGGTGCTCCGGTTTCCTCCCACATTCCAAAAACATGCATGGTAGGCTGATTGGACGCTCTAAATTGTCCCTAGGTGTGAATGTGAGCGTGGATGGTTGTTCGTCTCTGTGTGCCCTGCGATTGGCTGGCAACCGATTCAGGGTGTCCCCCGCCTACTGCCTGGAGACAGCTGGGATAGGCTCTAGCACCCCCCGCGACCCTAGTGAGGACTAAGCGGTTCAGAAGATGGATGGATGGATGGATAGATTTTTCTTCATAAATCTGAGCATGTGGCTCTTAATCAGGTGCTGTCTGTAGCCCGGAATTTACGGTATATGCTTGCTACGCAAACAACATGGTACATTCAGGTCCCTTTTTCCGTTCCACACCGCACTGTTCTGCACATTAATCATTTTTCTTCCATTATAATGCTTTAAAGACTGAGAGAAGCCAAAATCAAGATTACATTTAGATTAATCACCCAGCCTTAGCTTCATATAACACTGGATGTTTAGAATTTTGAGGTCAAAGCTTCCCCACTTGTTTTGGGGTTTATTTTGAGTTATTCCTGATGTCAGGAAAAGCTTACTCTTGCACATTTTTGCAATTGGAGTTAGTTAGGCCAATAGGTCACTAATGGCTACAAGTCCAAAATCTATTGGCAGCAGACCACAGCTCCTGAGTCTTCTAAGTGCAATGAGGCTGGCCAGCCATGCACCCATTTACAGCAATGCAGCATAACCGTTTCCTCTGGTCAGTGCGACACTCATTATTGCTTGCTCCGTAGTGTCAGATCTCAGCTAAAAGGCCATGTTTCACATGTATGCCTATTAAGCACAGTCAAATGCCCCAGACAATGCCTCAGTCTGTTTACGAAACTCCAGTCAGTGCATAAATATGTCTTGTTTTCTATTTTGTGGAATGTTTATTTTTTGTGATATTATAACCATTTTTGGCCAGAACAGGAATCAGCAGTATTAAATTTTTATTATGGATGTTGACTATTTCATAGATGCAAATGAAATCCACCTTGCAGTTAACTTTTTTTAACGGAATGGTCATCAGTCTCTCTTGTGTCTGCTTTTTTGTTTTCAGAGAGCCAGCTGCTTTCAGGGAATAACTTCACCACAGAGTGCAACATCCCTGGAATTTTCATTTGTGGAGATGGGAAGTGTGTCCCAGGAGGGTGGCAATGTGATGGATTGCCCGATTGCTTTGACAAGAGTGACGAGAAAGGCTGCCGTAAGACCACTTTATTTGATTGATCATGGTTTCGTCAATCCTGCCCCTCAACAGAGTATTTGCGAGCATTTTTACTATGCTAAGTTTTGAGAACGGGGTAGTTAACTGGTAACACAATTGTAAAAACAAGAACACTTCTGAGGGAGAACATGAACGAAAGAGGGCAACCCCCCCCCCCCAAAAAAAAACGGTGAGGACCCAGTTAAAAGTAAAATGACCATTTTTATTCTTTACTTTATTTTTTACATTGTTCACAGCTCTCATTGATTGTGCAATAATCTAAATGTAACATGTATTTGTTACATATTTTTATTCGAGCTGTCAAACGATTAAAATATTTAATCTAATTAAAAATGCAACTGTCATAATTAACTCAAATGAACTAAAAAATTAATCGTGATTACTCACACATTTTTTATCGTTTCTGAATTTCCTTTTACATTTTTTGTCCTATTTTTCCCCATTTTAATGCCCTCTTCAACTTGGAATCATGAATCAGTTTTCTATGTGCCAAATGCAAATGTTTACTGAAATAACAATTTCAATTTTCAATTTTACATGAACATTTTTCACTTGAAGCAGTTGTTCACACATAATCTCTCACACAATATTACTGTCCATCAACAACAGTGAAAAAAAATATTTTGTCACACAACAGCTGCTTTAACAGCTTTTTTAATGAAATCAAAACAGAGCAATATAACATTATAAAGTGCACATCTAAGGTAAACTATTACTCAGCCTATAGTGGATTTAAACCATGGTTGCATACTTCATTTTTCTCAAGTTTGCTTTGAACACAGCAGTCTGTTTCTGTATGTTTGTTGGAGAATAACGAGACCCCGGACACCAGTGTTCGTTATGTGCCGCTGTATTCAACACTGCCGGCCGTACAAACAAGCGCAAGCACTTCCCCCGTGCTGCTGGGGCAAACCATTCTGAAAGAGGGGGGTTTCACTCCCCCTAACAAAGTCAGGCTATGTTGATTATGTTGGCCCTTCTTGCGCCGAAGTCTCTCTACGGTTTTTGTGTCTACCTCATTTCGGATGACTACACTTGGTTCGATGACAACACTGGAGACGTTTAATTTTCGCTAGGTCGCTACAACAGCAGCGCACTGTCACTGTCAAACGAACACAGAGAAGCTCCACCCGCTCTATTTATATGGACACGGAACGCTGTAACCTTCCACACAAAATAGTTCCAAACAAGTAACAATCGCGTCAGTGGCATACATCGTATACCTGTATGATACACACAGAGAGAAGAACAGGTAACTTTGGTCTTGCCAGTGGAGCAATCTGGCAACTCTTTAAAAGTAAACTTTCCATTCATAAACTCTTTAAGTATCCGTTTCCGGTGTCTCGCGCTGGCTGGCAAAACGGACATGGGCGTGGACTTCTGCAGTGCTTGTTGTTTTGTTTCTGGTGTATTTATAGAGCACCGTAACATCCGCTTGTGACGTGTGCCGCGTTAATCTCTCGAGAAAAACTATAATCCCGTTAAAATTCATTTAAATTAATGCCAATAAAAACGCGCTAAACTGACAGCTCTAATTTTTATGCATTTTTATGCTTTAGAAAACAGTTATGCATTATGAATGGGGGTAGGGGGATGCTTGGAACGAATTAGGACATTTACATGGCAAATGCCTCCCTTCTTCCCAAATTTCTAAATAAGACATTTCTTCCAGAACCAATTCAATTAGTAAGTAGAGGTACCGTTGTATTTCTTGTGTTTTGTCCAGGTAATCAGACATCTTTCCCAAGTCCAAACATGTATGCTAGGTTTATGGATGACTTTGTCTGTTTTGTTTGGTTGTTTATTGAACATAAAACATATACAGTAATAATTTGACAGAAAATAAGGTAGATAAAAAAGTAAAAAGAAAGAAATCAGTCTTCATTCAACACAGTTATTATGTTCAAGGGAGTAGGATGAAGTAAAAAAACTTATCTAGTCCTACCCCGTTATGTGTTTATATCTACTCAATCATTTTTATATCAATCAGAAAAGAAAAAGTAAAGTAAGTCTCCATTAAGGCTCATACTTTACCCTTAACCGTGATATTTTCACAACTTTTGGTTTGTATCGGGATTATATACATCCTCACCCTGGCACTCTTGTGTCAATTTTCTCTTGTATTCATAATGATATTTCAATACCTTTCTCTATTTATCAATTTTCTCTTGTATTCATAATGATATTTCAATACCTTTCTCTATTTATCAACTTAGTTCTGATTTATCATTATATTTAATGTTTAGAATTTATCATTTTAACTCTGATTGATGTAGGTTGTTTGTACTATTGTTTTAAATTTGTTTTTGAAATCAGCAAGCGATTTACTCATTTTTAGGTCCGTTTCAAGATTATTCCACATATTAACACCTTTGCTAGATACACTTCTTTGCTTGATGTTTGTTCTTGTTTTGAGTTTTTTGAATAAGTTGGTACCTCTTAATTCATAGTTGCTTTCTCGAATTTCAAAAAACTTCTGAATGTTTTGGCAGAGCAGGTTATTGTGTGCTTTGTACATTAATTGGGCGATTTTAAAGTCAACCAGGTCATACAATTTCATCGTATTTAATTTGATAAATAGTGGATTCGTGGGTTCCGTATATTTTGATCTATTAATAATTCGAATTGCTTTTTTTTGTTTTTTGAGAATAGGGAGTGTGTTTGTTTTGCAGGCATTTCCCCATATTTCCACACAGTAGGTCATGTATGGTAATAATAATGAAGTGTATAATGTGTACAAAGATCTCTTATTTAACACTTCCTTGGTTTTGTAGAGGATCCCTACGGTCTTGGCTATTTTTCTTTTTACGTTATCGATATGTGGTTTCCAACATAGTTTTGAGTCTATTACTAATCCGAGAAACTTGGTTTCATACGCTCTTTCTATTTCAATTGAGTTTACCATAATTTTAGCTTGGTGTTTGATTGGTCTTGTGCCAAAAACAATTGACTTCGATTTTTTCAGGTTAAGTGACAATTTATTTCTGTCGAACCAGTTTTTTAATTTGTTTAATTCGTTTTCTACGGTTGTCAGGAGCTGTTTCAGATTTATTCCAGAACGGTAGAAAGTTGTATCATCAGCAAATAGGACACATTTAAATAGTTTTGAGACCTTGGAGATATCATTTATATATAAGATGAATAGTTTTGGACCAAGCACTGACCCCTGAGGAACTCCGTGAGTGATTTTCAGTTGATTCGTTTTTTTATTGTTGAGTTGCACGTACTGATATCTGTTTTCTAAATAACTTTTTATCCATTTATAAGCTACACCTCTAATGCCATATCTTTCTAGTTTTTTCAATAATATACTGTGATCTATTGTGTCAAAAGCTTTTTTTAGATCTAGGAAAACTCCAACAGTAAATTCTTTGTTGTCTATATTAGTGGCTATTGCTTCCACAAACTCCGTAACTGCCATTGAGGTGGTCCGTTTTTACCTGAAGCCATATTGATTCTCACTTAACAGCGCATGCTTTTGTATAAAACTATCAAGTCTGCGAGAAAATAGTTTTTCTAATATTTTTGAAAATTGTGGTAGTAGTGATATTGGTCTATAATTTGTAAACAGATGTTTTTCTCCACTTTTATAGATTGGAATAACTTAAGCAATTTTCATTTTTGATGGAAAGATACCAGCTTTGAATGACAGGTTGCATATGTGCGTGAAAGGTCGCATACATATTCTATAATCTGCTTGATTATTGTCATATCAATATTAAAGCAATCAGTTGACTTTTTATTTTTAAAAGTTTTTATAATATTTGATACTTCTTCTTGTTTTACTGCAGTAAGGAACATCGTGGAGGAGTTCTTTTCTACGTATCTATCTATTTCAAACAGGTTTGTTGGATCAGGAATTTGTTTTGCTAGGTTACTGTCGATGTTGACAAAATACTCATTAAATTCAGTTGCTATTTCTGCAGTTTTTTCCAAAATAGTATTTTTGCCTTTGATAAAATACTCTGGATAATCCATTTTTTAGGACTATTTCTGATTACTTGGTTAAGTATTTTCCATATTTCTTGTGTGTTACCTTTATTCTGCTCTAATAGTGCATGATAATGATCTCTTTTACTGGTTCTTATAATATTTACTAGTTTATTTTTATAGGTCTTATATTTTTTTTCTGCTTCTTCAGTTCTGAATTTTAAAAACAATTTATATAAATTGTTTTTCTTTTTACATGCGTTTTCTATGCCTTTCGTTATCCATGGCTTACTTGGGTCTTTATACTTTTTGGAGACTTTAGTTAATGGAAAATGTTTATCATATAAGGAGATTATGGTGGACAGAAATACATCAAACACTGTATTTGGGTCTTCATTTGAGTAGACCTCGGTCCAGTTTTGTTTTTCTAGGTCTTGCTTAAAGGCATCGATGGAACGTTGGGTTCTTAGTCGAAATAATTATGAAAAACTGCAAAAACAGGTAGGTGGTCACTTATGTCATTAATGAGAAGTCCACTTTCCATTTTATGATCAATCTTATTTATAAATATGTTATCTATTAATGTGGCCGTGTCAACTGTTATTCTGCTAGGTTTCAGGATTACTGGGAAAAAGCTGTTGCTGTACATAGTATTTATGAAGTCAGTTGTTTTTTTTGTGTCTATTTGGGTTTAATAAGTCAATGTTAAAGTCACCACATATTATTCGTGTTTTCTTATCGTTGTAGTAACTGAGCATATCTGTTAGTTTTTTATTGAATGTGTCAATACATGTTCCTGGTGTCCTATAGATGCAACTTATGATGATATTTGATGCCTTTTTATTGTGTATTTCAATGGTTAGACATTCCATTAGGTTTTCTATTGTGTTTGTCAATCTCTCGATTTTACTGCATTTAAGTGCTTTGTCTACATATATTGCAACCCCCCCTCCTTTTTTGTTTTCTCTATTAGTTGCAAACATTTCATAACCTTCTATTTCCATTTCAGTTGTTTTATCTTCATCAAGCCAAGTTTCTGATATGGCAATTATTTTAAATTTATTGAATTTAGTCAGGTATTCTTTAATTTTTGTGAAGTTTTTATAGAGACTTCTACTGTTTAAGTGTATTACCGAAAGTGCATTTTCCAATTTTATATTAGTGTTGAATTGTTCATCCAGGTAATAGTCAGAGTTTGTTACCCTTTGTTTGTTGTTGAAGAAGTTATTGTCTGGGTCCAAATCGTTCTCGGGATCGAATGGCTTATAGTCAATATCTTCAAAGGGTTGGAAGTTCATGTTTTTGGGATGTGAATTTCCCGCTCCCACACGGTCGTCGATGGCTCCCTCACGGCCGTCGTTGGTTCCCTCGCTGTCGTCGCTCACTCTCTCGCCGTCATCACTGGGTCCCTCGTGGTCACTGGCTCCCTTGCGGTCGTCGCCGACTCCCTCACGCTCGCCGGCTGGCTGCCTCCCGGCTCTCTCACGCACGCTGGCTGGTTGTCTCCCGGCTGCCTCAGGCTCGCCGTCTCCCGGCTCCCTCGCGGTCACTGGCTCCCCTGCAGTCGTCGCTGGTTTCCTCTCGGTCGTCTCTGGCTCCCTTGCGGTCGTCGTTGGCTCCCTCACGGTGGTCGCAGGCTGGTTGTCTCCAGGCTTCCTCACGGTCGCTGGCTTCCCTGCAGTCGTCGCTGGCTTCCTCGTGGTCATCACTGGCTCCCTCACGGTCGGTCGTCGCTGGCTCCCTCGCGGTCGGTCAGTCTTGAAAAAGTTATTGTCCGGGTCCAAGTTGTTCTCCGGGTCAAACGTCTTGTGGTCAGTAGGGTTGGAAGTCATCAAAGGGTTGGAAGGGTCATCAAAGGATTCGAAGTCCATGTTTTTTGGTATGTGAATTTCCTGCTTCAGTAGGGTCAGAGTTTTTATTGTCGGGTGGTGAAAAATTCTCAGTATGCTGCTTGATGGTGTTGAACTCCAGCCTGTTGTGTTGGAGTACTGGTGCGGGGGTGGACAATAAGTTTGTTATGTCTTAAGTAGGCAGTTTCCCCTCTGTCACGTGCAGCTTTTAATTTTGGGAGGAGCTCTTTTCTTTTTTGTCGTACGGCATCTGTAAAGTCTTCGTTGATGTAGATGTTGGAGCCTTTTAAGTATTTTGCTTTTTGTAGGATCCTTGATCTGTCCTTGTATCTTAGAAATTTCACCACAACTGGCCTTGGTCGAGGTCTTCCAGGGTCTTGTCTTCCTGTGCGGTGAGCTCTCTCCACCTCAATTTGCCCCTGTATCAGCAGTTTCTCCTTAAGGATTTTTTGAACTTTTCCCTCTGTTTCAGTCCATGTTTCTCCCGGTTTTTCCTCAATTCCATCAATTACTAAGTTGTTTCTTCTTGACTGTCCTTCCAAGTAGTCCACCTTGTCCGTTAATACAAGCATGCCGTCACATACTTTGTAGAATTCCGTTTGCATGTCTTTGGAATGGCCAGTTTGACAGATTAGATTTTTTTTAATGTCGTCTACCTCTTTTTGGGTAAAGTTGATGCTGGTTTTTATTTCTTGGACTTCCCTGGTAAAAGTGTCAAGTCGTGAGTTTGTTGAGTCTATTATCATCTTGACAAATCCTTTGAAATTTTCCTGTTGTTGTTGCAAGAGCGCCGTAAAAAGTTCTTTTTGTTGCTGGAGTAATTCATTTACTTGAGTGAGGGTCAGGGTGTTTGGGTGGCATTTTGTCGGGTCTCGTTGCTAGCCGGTTGTATGGTAGTTTGTGACGTGTCCAGTAGGCTTGCTGCTGGGTGTTTCTAACGTGGCAAGTGGGTTTAGCGGGTCCCTCACGCTCGCTGGCGTTTGGTTGGTTGGTCTCTGGTCGTGGGTTCCAGCTGCGTAGCGACTTTTCGCAGTTAGCTTCCATGCTAACGAGCTAGCGTTTCGTCCAGCCCCCTCTTCACGTCGCCAATTTCTACACACGCGCTGCCACCATGTTTCGCTCTGTTCTTTACTTTCAAATGTGGGAAAGCTCTTGTGAAAGTTTTTGTGACTTTATTTGTCAGCATTGTGATTGACATGTTTGAGTGTACCCTACCTTTCTCCCTTTTGAAAATGGATGGATGAATTTTATTGTTATTATTGTTGTTTTTGTCATAGTATCATTGGGCAGCATGTGGAGTTTGTATCCTCTGACTGGATCTGTTTTGAGGTTTCATATAATGTAGTCCAGATCAAAAACGTATATGCTTGGATGGGAATATGAATGGATGGATGATTGAGTGTCTCCTATGTGTCTGCTCCTGGTATTCTGTCCACGATGTAGCTCATCTCTCGACTAAAATCTTGCGGGTTAGCCTCCCGATCCCTCCAACCCTGCACGTGCCAGGCGGTATTGTGTATGGATTCCTCCACATGGTACCTATGGAGCCATACAATCTCCTAAAGTCGAAGTCCGATACATGTATCGGATTACTGGTGACGAGTGACTTGTGAAAAGGCTCACTCTTCTCACAAAATGGAACCTCTACTGATATATTGCTTTGGCTCACAAATTATACTTTTTTTTTGGTTGAACTCTTGACGTGTTAATTCTATTTTATCAACTGGTGCCTAAGTCTTAGCCTGCAGTTTCTGTGCATTGTGTGTTTGCAGTTAGAAATTCATTTCTGTCACACTAATGTGAGACACTGCAGCAGTTAGCTCAAGCAACAAGCTTCGCCTGGGTGCTACTGCGCATAAACATGTTACAGTTTCGCTCCTGTGTGTGTGTGTGTGTGTGTGTGTGTGTGTGTGTGTGTGTATATATAATATATATATATTTATATATATTATATATATATATATATATATATAATATATATATATATATATATATATATATATATATATATAATATATATATATATATATATATATATATATACAATAGAAAATTGTGTGTGTGATAAAGACTTCTGCTTCTGCTTATTAAAATGAATACAGGTATGTAATCAAGTGTATATATTCAATCAACAGATGACATTGTGTTTAGGTGCGTGGGTGTGAAATATGCCATATGGCATGAGGGAGAGGGGCCTGTGTAGAGCATACACAACAAACTGATGCAATACAGAAGTATACAATTAATTTCATTTGGTTAAAAAAAACAGGCTTGATTCTGTCTCTGAGAAATATTAAAATTATGCCATTTGCTGTTTAGAGAGAGGTGACAGTCTTTAAAATAATTATCAACATAACATAAATACAACATTGTTGCATTGCAGCACCATCATCATAGCACCTAGTTTAACAGTTTTCTGAGTGATCCATACAAGGTGGTTAAGAATAAGTTAGTAAGTCCATGACGAACAAGTCACCAAAAAGGTATGAAGCCATTAATACTCTGCCAAATGACAAAGCAAGTTGATTAAATATTGCTACTGAACATCATTCAGAACATCTGTTCGTAAGATGTTAGCGCTTCTCCTTGATCACATTAATCACAGGAAGTTGTTTTTTATGAATTCCATAACATTTGAAATAAACGACATGTCAATTTCTCTAATTTACAGAATCTTCTAATAGAGGTCAAAAGGAGCACAGTCACACAATGTCCTAAATGACCGGAAGAGACAAAATAGATTCTGACAGGGGAGTGAAGAAGTAAAGCTGAGTGAGCCTTCTGGGCCTTCGAGCCAGGATTAGCCTCTTTGCCCTTGTCTGGATAGGGCAAAAGCAGGCAAGAAGGGAGAAATGAAACGCATAGGCAACCAGGTTGAATGGGCATGACTCGTAATGATAAGAGAACATATCATAAGATGAAATAAATGAAAGTAATAATAAATAAATGTAAATGTAAATAA
Organism: Hippocampus zosterae; assembly: GCF_025434085.1. Taxonomy (NCBI): domain Eukaryota; kingdom Metazoa; phylum Chordata; class Actinopteri; order Syngnathiformes; family Syngnathidae; genus Hippocampus; species Hippocampus zosterae. Next base: position 8,217,719 of record NC_067453.1, read on the forward strand.
GGCTTTGTTGCAGACATGTCATTTCTGCTTCCGGTGCAATTGAAAGATTATTGTTAAGAGCTTAGTTGCCTGCTTTTTTACTGCCTATTACTTACTTCATTGATATTCTTATCAGCGGTGGAGCACACTTGTCCCATGGATGCTCACTAACTGCCCAACGGCTCTGTATGTGTCAATACTACAGTACAATGAAGACCGAACGTCAGCATTATGGTAGAAAAAAATAAGATGAGCGCCAGTGGAATTTTTTCTTGCAGTTGAAGCACCCGTCCACACAGTCATCGTAATAAAGGGTTAATCGATTTTTTTGGGGGGGATGCATTTGATGCGCCCCATGTGTCATGCGTTTCATTGCAACCTGGTCAACTTTCAATTTGCAGCGTCTCCTAAGCTTTCCGAGAGGAGCACGGTATTCAAATTATAGTGATTTTTATTGGATTTATTAATAAGTGAATGCAAAAACACGCACTCCGCCAAAGTAGCCTGTCGATGAGCCACAGGTGGTGCAGGTCCAGGAAGCAAATGAATTTATTTCACAACCAAAGTGTGCCATTATTTTCAAAATGGATCTCTATGGAATTCTCATGTCTCGTGAAAACTCCACAATTTGGAAATTGTGGGTGGGTGATATATATATATATTTTTTAATTAATAAGCGCCATTCAAAACACTCAAGGACACCTTGCAATCAAACAAGAACAATAAAACCACAGATAAAATTATAAATAATGAAAGAAGAGATGAGTTTAAAATGAGTATACAATTTTAAATAGGTGGGTTTTGAGATGAGTTTTGAATGTGGGAAGAGAGTCAATATTACGGATGTCGGGTGGGAGTGAGTTCCAGAGTTTGGGAGCAGAAAGCTGTGCACCCATCGTGCTGAGACGGGCAGAGGGTACACAGAGGTGGAGGGAGGCTGAGCACCTGAGGGAACGAGAGTGAGCGGAAATTTGAAGCAGGTCAGACAGATGAGTGGGGGGGGGGGGGGGCAAGGTTACGGATGGCTTTAAATGTAAAGAGGAGTATTTTGAAGTTAATTCTCAGTTTGACAGAGAGCCAGTGGAGCTGTTGGAGGATGTGGGTAATGTGATAGAAGGAGTGGGCTCTAGTGATGACACGAGCTGAAAAATTCTGGACCAGTTGAACTTTATGGAGGAATTTGTGATGGACACCAAAAAGAAGTGAACTGCAATAGTCCATACGGGAGGTGACGAGACTGTGTTCCGTTTTGTCGCTGTTAAGTTTGAGGAAGTTATGTGTGAACCAAGATTTTCTTTCTGAGAGGCAGTGTGAGAGGGAGGCAGGTGGGAGGGAGGCCTCGGGTTTACTGGAGAGGTAGAGCTGGGTGTCATCCGTGAAGCAGTGAAAATGTAAACCGGCGTCCGCTGCCATAAGAAGGTCGTTGGTGATTTTTATGAGGGCTGAATCTGTACTGTGACGGGGGCGGAAACCAGATGTGATTATATTTTTAAATGATTATATATGTATTTTTTTGTTTTGTTTTGTTTTTGTGTTTGTTTTGTCACTTTGTGTTTGTTGTTACGTCGTGTGGACGTGATGTGGACTTTTTTCAGCATTTTTTGGCCACGACATTCATCAAGGAGGAGACTCTGTGCTTGGTGGTTGAGCCTTCTCGGCAGCATGGGTATACCATGACTGGGAGGAATGTCAGCGCCATTTGACTGTTGTTGCTGGACAGTCCCAGGGCGCTAGTGTCTTGCGCCTGTAAAGGGCAGCATTTTTCGCAGCCCCGCCTCAGCGGAGAGATCGGTGCTGTTGAACGGTCTGCGGCTGGATGGATGTAAGTCTTGAGGAGCCGACAATTTAGAAGAAAGGAGCTGTGAGTCGCCGCTTGGAGTTTGAAGCGGATTACGTGGGTCAGGAGAAGTGAACTAATCTCTTTTCGTTAATGGACGCTCCAGCTTCGTGTTTGCTTTCAAAACTTAGCTTGTAGCAGACGTGTGCACATTTTCAGCATGACGTCTCTGATCCACTGGTGAAAGGATACTTTGATCCTCTCCTCTTTCATCTATAACTGCTTCAGACAACGAAGTGTATGCAGAAAAGGTGTGAAGATTGCACGACTGTCTGTGTCCTATGGTGTTGTGTTGTGTTATTCTGACTTCAAAATGGTGCCGCGAGAGTGGCTGCCTTTCCAGCAGCTCCTATATTTTGTTGTTCTACTTCTTCCTTTCATAACTTTGCTGCTGTGAATTGGGAATTTCTCCATTGCGAGACGAATAAAGGTTTTCTTATCTTGTCTTGTATATACAGTATACAGTGTGTATATATAATGTACATCTTTGAACATGATTATTGTTGTATATTGTCAGGTAAATTAGTTTGAGGGAAAAAATGGATTGCTTATGGTACTGTATACACACAGGGATTGCTACACTATATTCATTGCTTTTGCTCTCTCTCAATAAATGATGTTTGTATTTGTGCGATATAATACTTGAAAAAAGAAGTGCTATTACAACATGCTTATGGTGTAATTTACAAGGGATACTGCACATCATGTGTTTCACTCCTTGGGGGTGTGGTCTGGAACATAACCCACTGGGATGGAGGGGGAATTACTGGACACAATTTTAATCTCAACTTCATTCATAACTTCCACTATGCAGCCAAATTAGCAAGGTATTTTTCAATTACGGTACTCAAATTTTGAAGCCGAAATACAGTATAGTGGGGGTTTACAGTCAATGGCATACGGACACATCATTTCATATTTATTCAAGACACTGATGTTTGTATTCTTCTCAACCATCCATCCATCCATCCATTTTCTGATCCACATTTTCCTCACAAGAGTCATGGGGTGTGCTTGCGTCTATCCCAGCTGCCTTCGGGCAGTGGGTGGGAGACACCCTGAACTGGTTGCCAGCCAATCGCAGTCTTTTAAACCATGAGTCTGAAAATAATCCTGATCTTCTTGCTAACACGCTGAGTCAGATACTTTATTGATTGCATTTTCACCTTTGGTAGCGTTGAGCAAAGTCAGAAATGTTGAAATCCTCTTCTACTCAATATCTGTGCTCTTGTATTTTGTTTGAGTCTTTTCAGTTCCTCCACAGCCTGCTCAACTCTCACTCTTGTATCAATCATACCTGCCCAATATGACCAAAACTACCTTTGCCAAACAAGTGCTTCTTTCGTCTGGGGAAGTGAGAAAAGAACAAGAAGGGCATGGAAGTGCATATTGGGGAAGGGCAAAACACCAAGTACAGAAGTACAGTAGCAGGGTCCATGAATTGAATGAAAAAGTGTATGCAGGAGAGCATAGTGCTCCAGTTTATGTCAGCTTGAGTTGCTGATCTCCTTGGCCTGTTTTTTTTATCATTTATTGCTAACTGTGAAAAGGAACACAAATTAAACCATCTCAAAATGTTAGTTTCTTCTTTTTATTTTCTGAAATGCATTTAATTGGAACTAAGTGCAATTTTGCTCCTTATATTGGCTTGTGGAAGAGTCGACCATTCATCATTTGCCGCCAAAGTGCAAGTGCATTGAATTGAACAGAATCGAATAATTCCACTTTAAATTATATTGAGATCTGTATTGAATTATCTTTCATTAGAGATTGATTATGTTTGGGGAAAATGTCACGGTACAACACTACTGACTTTAAGTTTATTCATATGTCAATAAAATTTGTTGATATCACACGCTCTTGAACTGAGCTTTACTATATTGAAGTGATTCGTAATCGCACTGAATCTCATCGTTCCACATTAAAATCTAACCGTCCTCGGATCGTATTGCACCCCATGTGTTGAGATATGTATGCAATCCTTTATTGGAGAGATGTGCGCCCTTCGGCTTCTCTGTCCAAATTTGTCGACTCAGCAATTGACTCTTAATCTCTAAAACTGAGTTTACTGTGATAGACTCCATAGAAAATGGTAACATGGATAAAAGTGCGCGTGCAAATGCAAAATCCACTGTAATCTTGTCTCTTACTGTGCTTGTGATAGTTTCACCTCAGGAATCAGCTTGACTATGGCTTCTTTCGCATTGATTTGAGCTGTATACTCATCAACATTCAGGCTAAGTTTGCAACTTGCCCAACACCCGGCTCTCTCATCGGAAACAACCTCTATAGAGCGAGGAAAAAGAACATTTGGCACAGAGCTTTAAAAGTTCAAATGATGAAAGACTGTAATGGGAGAAGAGTAGACGACGATATGCTATCATGCTCCTTGAGCATTTTCCAGATTGTCAAAAGCTTACTGATGAAAGTGAAATAGGACTCCTTCATAATGAAAAAAAATCATGGTAAAATGATTTGTTTTTCCACGTTTTCTACTGAAACTGCTGAGTGCGTGCTGGAATAATGTTTGTTCTAAATCCCACTCAGCGCATAGCCTTACATCCTCAAATGGGTATAAGCGCTTAAGCTCATTCCTTTTGCTGTCTTTCCCACCCACAAATTTCTCTTCATGAGCTTGCCCTTCATGCGACTTTTGAGTTAATTGGGAACACAAACATTGGGTCAGATAAATCCAGCCAGCAGCAAAAGTGGTAATGAGGATGTAGATGAGACAGGAAGTGAATGGGGGGCTCTTGAGGCAATCACAGAGCTGTCTCAACTAAGAACATCATAGCCACCCATTTAGCAGAATGCAATGTAATGTCTTTGCGACAAAGAAAGAAGGAAGTCAGAAAATCAGGTAAAATTTTGTGTACAGATAAATTCTGTGTTCACCCCAATTATTTTTTCCATCTCGCTGAGAGCCATGTTTATTTCTTCTTTGGACTCCAATGGGCGTGATATACCATGCCTAACGAGCTTTGGGTGATTATGGGTGTGCTGTCCAGGTAAACAAAAGGCTTCCCAGGGTACATAAAGGCAGAATGGACTCAAGCCCAGTTCCCTCCCTTGTTCTGCAGATTACTTTTCATCTTGGAGACGGGGCGCTCCCCTTGCTATTCCTGTGCCTATCCCTCCTGCTTTGCCAAATGTATTTGTGCTACTTGAAAGGGCCTATATCTCTGCCCACAACATTGTTGTTTACTGAAAATATTGCGCCCTTGGCATTTGAGTTGTGAGTATTTCAACGTTCAAGTATTCAAAAAAAATTATTGTCCATGTTCTTTACATCCAAGAGAATCACAATCCTGTTTCTTGAGTAAGCAATCATACAAAATAAAGATAATTGTCTATTTGTGCTCAATTAGAGGTGAAGTGAGCTGCCGGCCTCCTTTCTTTCTCATTCTGCAATAATACTTCAAATTGTTTGAATCATGTTTTCCCTGTCAAGTACTGTGAATTAAATGACATCCATACAGTCCAGTTGAGCCACACAGTCCATATTATTATCACGACACGTTATTGTCTACACATCACATAATACAGTGGACCTCCACGTATCAGGGGTCAAGGTCAAGGGTCAAGGTCCATCCTATTGTCAAATATGCTTCATGTATAACATGCAGCACAGATGAAATTTCTTCCTCTCAATCCTCAGTGCAAACATGCCATGCATTAAACACACAGAGCTAGATTACGAACATCCGAGTTACGAACAACGGTACATACGAACATTTTTACGGGTATGTCGAAAAAGAAAAGAAAAAGTTATATTTTGTATTGTATTTCTCTCTCTCTCTCTCTCATTGAAAATTGAGACCACATGGAACCCCACCAGTCCGGGACTTCCACAGCTCGCATCTTTTCTTGCAAGATAGTTTGAGACCAGCCACCCATACAACTGCTACAACATGTATAACGGCACAATTCCTGCGCAAACTGTCAGATGTCATCTCAGGGAATCTCGTCATCTGGATCCCGACCTGACCGCAGTTTGTCTTCATAGCTGATTTGAGTGGGCAAATTTGATTGAGTGTGGCACAATGGATAGCTTTTCTCTCCATGCACAAATCCTGGTTTGTCACTGTACAGGCAGATTACAGACAAGCGTGCATTGCGTCATGTGGGTCAGTGCTTTGCTGATGTCAACATTGTGGCTTGAGTTGGCCCAGATCTTGGTACGCGTATTTTAGGTGTTTTAAAGAGGTTCATTTAGAATGTGGAAAGATCCTGAGGCCTGTTGGTGTGTATATCATCCATAATCGATCACCTCATGTTGCAAGGATGTGTGCACAATATACCTTAAGTAGGGAGAAAACGTTAACTACTATTTTTCATTTCTGCACTTCCATCACCCTCTGGTGGTTAATTTTTAGTGCAGCTTAATTTGAATTTGGCAACCACGCTAATCGCCAGACGAAGGAGAATGTAACATTTGAGTTCCTCCACAAACTGACTTGATTCACAATGTGTGTGTGCATTAACAAGTAAGTGCTTCAATATTAAGTGTTATTAGTGTTATTAGCCAAACACGGCATTTTGAAATACATAAAGAATTAGAGAATGAGAATGAATAGGAGCAACTGACAACAAAATGACTAGGTATTCCAATTTCTTTGTCACTGTTCTAATGTACGAAAATGCAATTTAATAAAATCATGACTTTATATACAGTATCAGGCTTTTTTTTAATATCACCACCTTCCCCACAATATTGTGATGCTTGACGTATTGTGAGGAAGGTTCATATCGTGATAATATTGTATCATATCTTGGCTTTTAAGACGTTTTTACTTTTCAAAGACCAAGTGATAGCTGCAGCAAGTCGCTTTTGAATTTTAACATGAATAATTAATTTTAACCACGTTTTTACACGGCGACAAAAAAATTACTCAAGGTAGATGTGCTCCGTGTGTCAGTCCATTCCTGGAAACCCAAAACATCCCAGTTCTCGCATGGCCACCATATTCAACACACATGCCACCCATTAAGCATATATAGCCCCTTCCTCAACTGGCGGACCGCGATCCACGACCGGACCGCCGACCTCCTCTGTCCGGACCCTCGGCAAATTGTGTAAAATAATAAATTATAAAGCGATTTTTACGTTATACATTTTCTATTTTTGGACTATAATCGGCGCAGTACCGCGATCGCTTGTTAAAATTATCCGTTGTATTATTTGCGTGCACGAACAGATGTATTGCAGAGGACGCAGCAGGGCGACTCTGTGTGTGTACAATGTTTGACGAACTGGAGACGGGGGCATGTCGGCGATAACGATGCGCTGATTGGCTCCTCTGAACTTAAGGTGTGCCCATACATCAGCGTCACGCATTCAAAATGGATGATTGTGTCAGGAAACAGACGCATGCGCGACGCCACAGTGTGCTCACAGCTTCAGCACAGGAGAGCCACACACAGACTTTAATAGGGATCTGGGTTAAATTTGCTCCAGAGCAAATGCTTGTGAAGAGTACGTATGGCGAGAATGCGTTGCTTTCGTGCTCTGTCGGACTTCCGTAATGTGTTGATTCATAACGACACAAGACTTGGCTAGTAACATCTTTCCTTTTGTAGGAGACTGGACTGTCTCGGAGTTGTTTGTTCCTTTGTTGTTTGTTCACAACCCCCCTCTTGATTTTCTGTTTGGCGCATTAGTGTCATTGAAGTCATCGTTCATTTACGTTTTCTTGGGCGGTCACTCTCGAGCAGAAGGCGCGGAAACCGAGAAGGAGAAGGACGTGCCGGTCCAGTAGTCGCTTGAGTTGTGTATATACAGTACGTTTTAAAAAGAACCAACACGACAGCTCGTTTGTTTTCTGTCGTTTTGCTCCGCTGCAGAAACTGCCGTGTGAACGCAAGAGGGGCACCCCCGACACTGTGTCGGGGCTGCGCCGCTCAGCGGCTTTGTACGTGTGAACGCTCCACACAATTTGCTGCGGTGCAAAATGTATCGCAACAAAATATATCGATGCAGCGCCGGAGCAAATGTGTGCCGTGTGAACGGCCCTAATTAGACAAGACAAATCGCGGGACGTTTAGATTGTTTGCAGTTTTGCTCCCGTCTACCCGGGGATCTTTGCAGCTGTTTAACAGCAGAACACCGCAACATGTTAAATGAACATCCCAATGGCGTCCTCAAATAATATTTGCATGCCTCAGACATTGCATTCACCTTTAGTGGAAGAACAGCACTGTACATTCCTGTGCTACCTTGTGTCAGTATTTAAAATGGTTCTTAACTCCTCTTCTGATATATTTGTCAATGATTTCAGAGTGGATGTGAAAAGGGGAATTGTACAAATGAAATAATATTTTTGTTTTCATTTTTAGTATTTATTTTGGTAAAATGAGTATTTTGATTTGCTTTTGTTAAATTAAGGGGAAAAAAAGACAACTACTGTTTAACAAAGTTAAAGTAAAAAATGTCTTATTTCCCTAAAAGGGCTATTTCTATTATTAAGCAGGCACAACTTAACAAAATAAAAGAGTTCCTCTGCCTCAACACAATACCTCTCATTATTTGCTGTGTACTGGCAAAGTGAATAATGGTTATTTTCATGCACCCCATTATTGGTTGGTTGTGAGGAGTGTTGATTTGTATAAGCTTGGCTTGACCATACTAAATGGTCATATAGCCCTGCTCCCCATGACCGCCGTGCATGGGACCGGAACTTGGTCTTATTAAAAAAAAAAAGTGGACCGACAGCATTTCTAGTTGAGGACCACTGATATATAGTATGCCCTGTGTTGGCGTACTCTATAACTGCATGTTTCAATTCCAGCCAATATCCAGCAACTTCAAGAGGAGTGGAAAATATTCCACTGATGAGAGAGGTTTTTCACTGTGTGAGGCAAATTGTGGTAACTTCACAGACATCTTCCCCCCCTGACACACCCAATACAGTACAACTGCACATTTTACAAAGATCCTTTATTGTGGCGGCCTACATGCATGCCTGTGCAATAATACTCTTGAACCAGCATTTAGATTTGCCCACACCTGTGAAGTAGATGGATTATCTCAACATAGGGGGAAATTCTCACTAACAAAGATTTGGACTAGATTACATTAGATTAGGTGAGTGTAGAATATATTCAGAAACATTCTTTGACATTCATCTGTGTTTTGCGAAAGGGAATCAGCCTTCCAAATATTGCTTTTAGCCATGATTAAACAGTTGAAGCAAGTACTTTTCCACACAGGGCCATCTTTGAATACATCTCTCCAACAACCTCCAATCAATATATCCATCATCAACCTGCATTGTATTTCTGCTTGGATTATTGAAAGATTTGAGAAGAGTGCAAATATGTTTTCATGGCACTGCATCTTTGCTCTCGTGATGAGTCATGGTCAGCTGCCCTATTGATGCCTTATCATAATAAAACACTGGCACCATAGATAACCGTCATGGTTCATTTCTATAGTATGTTGAATCAATCATTAAAAACCATGTTTCAGACAAACATGGTTGATGTCATGTCACAAAAAATGGTACAACTATATCATGTAGATGTTTGATTTGCACCCCGGTTGTTCAGGACTCCAACCAAAATGCATGTATTATGAATGGATTATTTTTGTTGTTGCTTCCTCTGGTTGAAGACTAATGTGTGATTTTACTTGGTTTCCTCCCCTCAATCACTCCTCAGCTAAAGTCAAGTCCAAGTGTGCACCTACGTTCTTTGCCTGTGCCAATGGGGTCCACTGCATCATTGGACGTTTCCAGTGTAATGGCTTTAGTGACTGCCCTGACGGGAGTGATGAAGACAACTGCAGTAAGTTTCCCACAACCAACATGAAATGAGTGGTAGGTGTCTGAGGGATATGGATATTAGACCCGGTGACGATACGGCAGTCTTGCCATCACAACATTTGGCTCTACATAACAACATAAACGATTTATCTGTATTTTGTTCTTAAATCACTTTCTTTTAAATTTATTTTTAAAACTACATGAGGTTTCTATTCCCAATTCCCTACGCCCAAAAAAGCAGGGTGACATGAGAAGCGGGGATTACTGAACAAAATGTATTTTTTTGAAAAACACTTTTGCAGGTGTACACTGGAATAACCACATCGAAAACACAAACCAAGTCCTGAAAAACCCAAATAACTCAATGTAACAAACTAACAAAAACACATTCCAGGAAGAACAAAAGAACATGAAACAAACAAACACACACACACACACACACACACACACTCACACACACAAAAACGATCCCAACAAGACTAACAGAACCGAGGGAACTAAATACAATAAATGACAACAAGTGGAAACAAAACCAAATGTTTTTAGAATCTGGAGAAATTCCACGCAGGCACGGGAAGAACATGCAGACTCCACACAAGAAGGCCGGAGCTGCAATTGAACCCTAGATCTCTGCACTGTGAGGCAGGCATGCTAACCAGTCAATCATTGTGCTGCCATGGATGAATGTGATGCCAGATGGATGAATATCTCGAACTGACATTGGAGTAGCATTGTTTCACAGCCTCTTAGTAAAATTAATAAATAGAATAATTACAAAATAATCGGAAAAAACAATCTGTCTTTGAAATCAGTACAGTGCACTCCGCTTAATAGAACACCATTGGGCCGAAGTGCTTCTGTTCTACTAAGCGGGGTTTCTATTAACCGGAGACACTTTATTAGGTACACCTTCAGACACGTCGACGACCAAGTTATGCACGCAGAAAACCCCCTGCTGACGAGTTAGAAGAGATATTTCGACTGTGGACGTCCATATCTTTAATCAAACAACAAAACAACAACTTTAATCAACTTCAGTCTAACATCTCAAATCACGAGAAAAAATTCGTTACTTTTGTCTGGAAACAGGAGTCCGTAATTTTGCGGTTGACTTCCCTCTCAATGCGCTGGAAAAGAGGGAAGTCCTGGAAACCGCGGGCGTACCTTCTGAGAATCCGGCAATGCATCGTATCGTCTGAGTATGTCCTTCTTATCCGCAGGTGATAGCCCTCGTCTCTTGAATGAAGTTGAAGCGATTGTGACGTGCGTGTGCCTATGTGTGGAGTGAGCGTGCTACCTGTTACTGTATACGGCTAGAACTACCGCGTTTTCTCGCGATAGTGGTACAGTATCGCGATAGCTCCACTTCTCGCGATAGCTACACTTCGAAAACCACTAGTTTACAATGTTCATTGCTTACGGCATGTTCTATTAAGCGGAGATCTGTTCTACTAAGCGGAGTATCTTTATAGGAAATTGCATTAGGCAAATCGGTTCCAGAGCCTTTTGCTCTATTAAGCGGATTACTCTATTAACCGGTGTTCTATTAAGCGGAGTGCACTGTACCAGTAACCATTGAAAAAAAAGCATACTCACTTTTCAAATTGCTTTTATTCATCAAATACCAAGGTAGTCAAGGTTTTGCCGTACCCTGAAGACCTAATCGTCCGTTGATGGTTGAAGTGAGGGTCGACACGAGGGCAATTGGTGTTTGAGAGGAGGATTGTAAAGATAGACTAAAATGGAAAAGTATGACACACTGTTGCAACCCCAAACGGGATAAGCCGAAAGGAAAAGAAAAAAAATCCCGTATTGTCATCCTGTGTTGTAGATAACGACAGATACAACAAAGTGAGGGAAAAATACAGAAACTCTTCGGGGGGGGGTTGTTAGCTGATAGGCTTGACTTAATTATGCTTTCTGTTTGTTTTCCTCTTGAGCTACCTTTAATGGAATTCCCCAGATCTACTTACACGCATTATGATTAATTTCATTCACATGTGATGTCTTACGTGAATGATTTCTTTTCGAATGCCATGATGTCCATTCACTTGAGTTTACATGCTCCCCATTCACATCAAAAGTTACTCCAAGGTACTTTTGCATCCGTTCCAGCAGAACAAATCCAGCTACCGATAAATTGGTGAAAGAGAGAGGGTGAATTATGCCCTTGAATTACAGCGCAAGGTTTGAGTCTTGCTCTTCTAATACTGAATACAGTATTGTATTGTACAGTACAATACTGAATACAGTACAATACAGTACAGTACTGAATACAATACATATTTGCCCTCAGGACCAGAACTGAAAGGTCTAGCCAGACCAAAAGTCTTTTCCTCCAATTATGTAAATTCAGCATATGTCAATCCTTGAATGTCATGTTTTCAAGGCAGCATGAGCTATGTTAGATTCGACTACATTTTTGGTGACAAAAATGATTCTTGAGCCTATTTATGAAGCACAGTGAGTCAAAGCAGGATGAATAGGATCAGGAAGTCTGAGTTCTCATCTGCACTCAAACAGCAATATTCTGGACTCGGTGTCATTTGAAAATGGTTCTTCAGTATGACAACAGAAAACACTAATTAGTTGTCGTGCAATGGTGACAGTTTTTGTGTGCATGTGTTTGTGTCTGTGTGTTATTTTCTTTATATTTTACGTTAAATTGGTGAGCGTACTGTCAATGTACATTTATTCTTCTGTGAGTTGAATAATGCCCTGACGAAAGGTACTGTAACGCTTGTTGTAAAAGATCAGAGCAAAACTTATACAAGTTGGTGATGGATCTTTTTTTTTTACAGCAGGTAACCCCTTGGTGTGCTCTGAGGCCCGCTTCAGGTGTCGAAACGGCCGCTGTGTCGACCGCAGCTTTTTATGTAACGGTCAGGACAACTGCCAGGATAACAGTGACGAAGAGCTCTGCCTGAGTACAGAAGGTAAGCCAAGCTCCTGGATAGCTTCATGTCCAATCAAGCCCGTCTCATATTTACAGGCTCAGCAACACACATTACTTCGCTGTCTTTGTATCCATTCAATGTTTCCCAAGATTTCCACAGAAAACTCAAGCTGTGCTGTCTCTGCGTGGTTTTCAAAAAGCAGCTTGTTTTACCAAGGGCCATAAGATTATTGCTCTTAAACGCCGCCAAGACATGTGTGACTAACACACAGCACTCAAAAAGTAGCCACACGTTCAAGCAAATCCTAATTTATTTACCTTATTCAGAAACTATAGCACAAGTGTTAACAGAGGCTGCGGGAATGCATTAAAAGATGTATCAGAATAGATCTGCCCCAGTTTTGAGTGGATTCTTTCTTGACCCTCATTACCCCAACGTGAATAACAGTAAATCTGATGATTGCAGTTTAAATGTTAACAAATTTGAGCAAGCGTCATCTATTAAAGCATTACAGTCATTAACACACACACTTGCAGATATCATGTTTAATTATTCTATTCATTCAAATTTAAGATAACTGTAGTGGCTCAGAATGTCAATCTTCTGATATTCTAGACATGACTTCGGAAATGTTTATGTTTATGTTTGTGCTTCTTAAAAACAAATTTTCTGACTTCATGGCACACTCGATGCAAGGGGCGATGATTTCAGTTCTCTTGTGTGGGGGTTTCTCTTGGATGTTTACCAACCATCCACAGCATTGTGACTACGCGCACAATACAATGTTATCTAATCCGTGAGCTAAATCAAATATTCATGCATTCATTCATTAATTCATCTTCCTAACCGCTTGATCCTCACTAGGGTCGCGGGGGGTGCTGGAGCCTTTCCCAGCTGTCTCCGGGCAGTAGGCGGGGGACACCCTGAATCGGTTGCCAACCAATCGAAGTAAATCAAATATTTTCCCTGTCAAAAGACAACAATCTTCAGTTACCTTTGTAGAGGCAGAATATTTATATTGGATTGCATATTTTATGGCTGGTTCATGTACATTATGTTCATATCACCGATATCAGTGAATGGGGAGCCTTCTTGTGTCTTATTCTCTGTCAGGTATAACTGTAAGTCTCACATCACAGAACCAGCTGCTGTCTACGGCTTCTTGTCAATACTTTAGGAAAGATTCAAGGCAAGTCAAGATGCTTCTTATATGCTGTCAAACCCTGACCATCCTTGTTTATTTAGGGTTTTTTTTTTCTCTATTAAGAGTGAAGTCGTTAAAGAGGAACAAAAAGGAATCACATGGATTGATGGCCTTCCATAATAATGCACAAACAACAGTCATTTATTGTTTGCTGCGATGGGCAAAATGAGTGTTTATTTGACCCAGTGGGGCTGAAATCCTTTTGCATCCCGCCAAATGCCCTGAGATATCTTAAAAGTTTTGTATCTGGCACAAGTCAAACCTATGTAGTAAGCCTTCTTTTTGTTGATCTTGCTTTTCTGCTTTTTAGTTTAGTTTTATTTTGTTTTTAAACCTCACGAAATTAGTCTGAATTAAAAGCTTTGTAGAATTAACTGCATAATTGGAAAGAAAAAGGTTATATTTTAATGTTCCAGAATGGGGGTTTAAAGCTTCTAACCTCTGCTCATGAGTTGTCACAAATACATTTGTTGATGATCTTATCACCTCACCTTATAAACAACAACAATGAAAGGTGTGATAGTATGATGAAAGTATGTGATGATAAATATGTCTTCACTGGAAGCAAATACTGTTCTCATAGGTCACTGCAACTTGAATCTCTGTATGTCAACACAAACGCACGCGCACACACACATGCACACTTTATAATAAGTACAGAGCTGCAGGTGACAGATAAGGCATGCAATATCCGCCATCAGCCACCTGCAATTCCTTCCACACTTCCCTTCTTCTACCAAGTCCTTTCCCACCCTAATGACTACTAAGTGCCCGGTATCCACATTGTGTTTCTGTTTATGGAATTCACAGCCATATATCAGCCCTATGCCTTATAGAAGACATGGCTATGTTACAGTTAGCTATATTGCACCATTTTTTCTGTCTTAAGTGTTTTCTTTTTAGATTCCAGTAGCCTTCAACTTGTTGGCACATATACATCAACCTGACACTCATGCTCTTTCTCTTTATTCTTTGTATAACGTGTACCGGTAATTGAATTTTGCTGTGACAGATGGTGTGCCATTTTCCCAAAAAATGCAGTAATGCATTCATTGAATGGGGAGAGAGTGATATCAAGGGCATTTCCCAGAAAGGAAAAATGGAAAATGCTCCTCATGAAAATGCTCCTCATGAACAGAATAGAAAGGGCATCACATATCGTGATGAATAGCTATGCAGGAAGATGGAGGTAAGTAAAGATACAAGCAAGCAGTAAATGATGTGGATTTTGCAATGGACTAGAGAAGATGAAAACATCCGCCTTCTCAAATCAAAACCTGCTGCTGAGCGGCGGGACAGCTGGAAACAGAAATGGCGTGAAAACTACTTTTGCAATATTCTCTTTGATTTTCCCATCTGCTCATAGCTTTTGTCATTGATGCCGGACTGATTGTTGTTTAAACAGAGCTGCTGGGCACGTGGGACCCTTGCTGTCACGAGAGAAACACTGACACGTTCAACACTTAGTCTGTATATTTACAGTAATTTGAGGGTGTGGGAGGTTTGCATGGGGCGAAGCCCCAAAAACACTCACATCAGAGTCTCAATTTACACAAACACTTAAGTCCAAAAAGCATGTCTGATTGTCTGATTACATGTGCGGACACTGAAATGTCTCATGAAGACACTTTAAGGAGGCTCCATCTTGGCTGGCTTTTAAAGTGACATTGATCTGAAATAGAAGCAGCAGGAACAGTAATTGAAATTAATTTTAACGGGATTCAATTTTTGCTCGCAAGATTAATGCGGCACACGTCGCAGGGCATGTGACGTTGCTCTAGAAATAAACCAGAAACAAAACAACAAGCGCGCTGCACAAGTCCACGCACAGGTCTGTTTTGCCAACCACGGCAGCGCGAGACACCGAAAATGGATACTTAAAGGAGTTTATGAATAGAAAGTTTACTTTTAAAAAGTTGCCAGATAGTTCCACTGACAAGACCAAAGTTACCTGGACTGTTTGCAGGAATAAATTGAGCGATCATTATAGCACAGATCAAATACCACTTAATGGCCAAGCACACAGCTGATGGGAGTACTCCGACCCCTCTCTAAGACAGACGGCTATGGATCATTTCAAAGTGAAGAAAATGGATAACACGACGAAGAACAAATTTGCTGAAGCCATAGCTAAATGTATGGCTCCTGCATGCAAGCCTGTCAACATTGTCCACAGCCAGACTCAAGCTGAAATCATTCCCATTGCATCGAACTACTCCACTACGGATTGCCACCGAGAGCCTCCATTGCAAGCAATGAACAGAAATTGTACGTAGCAGAGAAGGCTAAGGTACACCAAGCGGGAGAAGACACTGTTTTGGGAGAGAAATAAAAGACTAGGTTGATGAGGCTCTGCTGAATAAAGAGCAGGCATTCTGTTCAGTTCGGTGTATGCCACTGACACGATTGTTACTTGTTTGGAACTATTTTGTGTGGAAGGTTACCGTGTTCCGTGTCCATATAAATAAATGGGGTGGAGCTTGTCCATGTACGTCTGACAGCGACGGTGCGCTGACCGCCGAGGCACGTCGAGAGTTCAGCAGTGCAGTGGTAGCAACCTAGCGACCACACCAGAAATAAAACGTCTCCAGTGTTGTCATCGAACCAAGTGTAGTCATCCGAAATGATGTCCACGCAAAACCATAGAGAGACTTCCGCGCAAGAAGGACCAACAGAATCAACACAGCCTGACTGCTGTGGTCAAAGCAAGCTTGAGAAAAACGAAGTATGCAATCATGGCTTAAATCCACTATAGGCTGAGTCCTACTTTACCTTAGATATGCACTTTATAATTTTATATTGCTCTGTTTTGATTCCATAAAAAGAGCTGTTAAAACAGTTGTTGTGTGATAAAATATTTTTTTCACTGTTGTTGATGGACAGTAATATTGTGTGAGAGATTATGTGTGAATAACTGCTCCAAGTGAAAAATGTTCATGTAAAATTGAAAATCGAAATTGTTATTTCAGTAAACATTTGCATTTGGCACATAGAAAACTGATTCATGATTCCAAATATAAAAGGAAATTCAGAAACGATAAAAAACGCGTGAGTAATCACAATTAATTTGGAGTTAATTTGAGTTTATTATGACAGTTGCATTTTTAATTAGATTAAATATTTTATCGTTTGACAGCTCTAATATATATATATATATATATATATATACACACAAAATACCATGGAAATATATTATAATACGCGAAAATAATTATTAAATACAACATGGCACAGTATATCATTCATTAAAAAAGGTTTGCGTTATTGTTTGTAGTCCAGTGTTCAGCTTGTTAGCAGATCAACCTCACAGTGCAGAGGTTCAGGGTTCAATTCTGGCTCCGGCCTTCCTGTGTGGGGTTTGCATTTTTCCTCCGGGCCTGCGTAGATTTTCTCCGGGCCGGAGTACCCTCCCACATTCAAAAAACATGAATGCCAGGCTAAAGGAACACTCAAATTGTCCCGAGGCGTAAGGGTGGATGGTTGTTCGTCTCTGTGTGCCCTGCGATTGGCTGGCAACCAGCTCAGGTTGTTCCCTGCTTATTGCCCGAAGATAGCTGGGATAGGCTTCTGCACGCCTGTGACCCTCGTGAGTATAAGTGGATTGGAAAATGGAAGGGTGGATGATTGTTTTAAATTTGTATCCAGGAATGGGAAGGTTACTTATGATGGGAGGGTAATTTTTTTTCCCGCACCCAAAATTGAAATCTAAAGCACAAGAACTGTAAGGCAGATATACTCATCATGTGTGCACCTTAATGCATAGCTGGATGGATGGATGGATCTATTGATACGTTTTTCAGATCTTTCCCCGTGACCAGTTTGTTACAAGTAAAAGGTATAAAAAATCATCAAAATTCAATCCATGCTTCTCACACACACGCACACACATGTATACACGCGTTCGTAATTTTGATACGATGATATGTGTCAGTAGCGAAAAAAAAAGTTTTTCTTTTTCCAGTGATAGATTTAATAGAAGAAGCATAGAAGCAGAGTCTGAGGACCCTGAGATGGGCTCTCCTATCTATGTGGTTGAAGTCACCGAGGTGGTAAAAAAGCTCCTCTGTGGCAGGGCCCCAGGGGTGGATGAGATCCGCCCGGAGTTCCTCAAGGCTCTGGATGCTGTGGGGCTGTCCTGGTTGACACGCTTCTGCAGCATCGCGTGGTCAACGGGGAGAGTGCCTCTGGATTGGCAGATCGGGGTGGTGGTCCCTCTTTTTAAAAAGGGGGACTGGAGGGTGTGTTCCAACTACAGAGGGATCACACTCCTCAGCTTCCCTGGTAAGGTCTATTAAGGGGTGCTGGATAGGAGGGTCCGTCAGGAAGTCGAGCCTCAGATTGAGGAGGAGCAGTGTGGTTTTCGTCCCGCCGTGGAACTGTGAACCATCTCTACACCCTTAACAGGGTCCTTGAGGGTACGTGGGAACTTGCCCAACCAGTCTACATGTGTTTTGTGGACTTAGAGAAGGCGTTTGACCGTGTCCCTCGGTGAGTTTTGTGGGGGGTGCTTCGGGAGTATGATGTACCGAGCCCCCTGATACAGGCTGTTCGGTCCCTATACTGCCGATGTCAGAGTTTGGTTCGCATTGCCGGCAATAAGTCGTAATCGTTTCCAGTGAGGGTTGGACTCTGCCAAGGCTGCCCTTCTGCACCCAGAATTTCTAGGTGCAGCCGAAGCGTTGAGGGGGTCCGTCTTGGTGGCCTCAGTATTGCATCTCTGCTTTTTGCAGATGATGTGGTACTGTTGTCTCCTTTAAGCAGGGCTCTCCAACTCTCACTGGAGCGTTTCGCAACCGAGTGTGAAGCGGTTGGGATGAAGATCAGCACCTTCAAATCTAAAACCATGGTCCACAGTCGGAAAAGGGTGGAGTGCCCTCTCCGGGTCAGGGAGGAGATCTTGCCGCAAGTGGCGGAGTTTAAGTATATTGGGGTCTTGTTCACGAGTGAGGGCAGAAGGGAGTGAGAGATCAACAGCGGGATCGGTGTAGCGTCTGCTGTGATGCAGACTTTGTATAGGTCTGTCGTGGTAAAGAAGGAGCTGAGCGAAAGGGCGAAGCTCTCAATTTACCGGTCGATCTACGTCCCAACCCTCATCTATGGTCACGAACTATGGGTCGTGACCGAAAGACCGAGATACCGGATACAAGCGGCCGAAATGAGTTTTCTCCGCAGGGTGTCCGTGCTCTCCCTTAGAGATAAGGTGAGAAACTCGGTCATCTGGGAGGGACTCAGAGTAGAGCCGCTTCTCCTCCACATCGAGAGGAGCCAGATGAGGTGGCTCGAGCATCTGATTCGGATGCCTCCTGGACGGCTCACTGGTGAGGTGTTCCAGGCATGTCCCGCTGGCAGGAGACCCCGCGGACAACTCAGGACACGCTGGAGAGACTGTCACCCAGCTGGCCTGGGAACGCCTCGGGATCCACCAGGAAGAGCTCAAAGAAGTGGCTGGGGAGAGGGAAGTCTGGGCTTCCCGCCTAAAGCCATTGCCCCCGGTGGAAATGGAGATTTAATAGATGATATGGCATTTAAATAGTATAGCTGTGGGTCATTCATGATGAAATTAGTTTAGTATTTACTGACATGTTGTGGGTGTGGTGTCATCCTGCTTAAAATGAATGAATGAATCCTCCAGCAAATATGATCCAAAACAGTCACTCATCAATTGCCTTTGAGTCACTTTCCAAACTTACCACGCTAAGACCAACACCTACCAATTAAACCACTCATCTTTCTCATTTCATCTGTGGCCAACAAAAACCAATTCATGGGCTGACGATTGAGCCATACTAGTTAACAGCGGGTGACCCTGGACTCTCCGTCATGCTATCCCTTAGCTTGTTAATAGCATCTCATGCTGCCCTTCCCAACACACTGATTGCTGCCAGAGCACAGCTCCAAATAATATAGGCTCATTAGATTAACATGTTAATTAATGTGCAGGTTTTGTAGTGGAGCACTGTGTCTCTCTGAAAGGGTTGAGTAACGCCCATCAGCAGCAGCTCTCTTGAGAGTTGGCAGAGTACAAAGATGTGGGAGAGAGTGTGAAATGATGTAAGGGAATGTAATGGCTTTTGACGGAGGAGTTGGAGTCCAATATTTAGTGTGAGACAACTCTTATAGGAGTTCACAAATGTCACCACTATCAATGGATCTGCAATGATCCGCAAAGAAGGTTACCTATAGGTATTGATAGGGTCTCAGTTTACCTGGAAAAGAGCATTTAGTATCTATACCAGTGATTCTTAACCTTGTTAGAGGTAGCGAACCCAACCAGTTCATATGCACATCCACCGAACCCTTCATTTGTAAAAAAAAATTAAAAATCAGATTTTTTTTTACAATGTAAAGACATTAAAAAAACACATTTTTAAAAACAGAAAAAAAACTATAAATACATTTTCTAGTCATAAGTACACGTTGTTTTGACTGTGTACAAAATAAAGCAGTCAGTGATGGCCAAGCAGGCGTGCCTTAACTAATTGACATGTTGAGTCGGATGTGCCTTAACCTCAATGGCTGAGGCTCCGTTGAACCCCTGAGACTGATTCACCGAACCCCTAGGGTTCGATCGAACCCATGTTAAGAACCACTGATCTATAATGTCACGATCCATCAGCTCATGTGGAGTTCACATTACTACTATATGGATTCTAATGCTAAATGTTGTTTTTTGTTTTATTTTTTTTTTATGGTTTTGACATAAGTTGTGACCATGATGCAATTTTCTTCCTTTCAAACCTTCTCAACACCCACTGACCAAAGGATATAAGAGTCAGTCTTTTTAGAGCCCTTGTTCTTGACGTAATTGTTGGAATAGTTTGTGACCACACCAAATTGTAATGGGTCCACATGAATCACCCCACGTCTTTGGAACAGTTCTAGTCAACTGTCACTTGTCACGTCTGTGTAAATCAGCAACCTTTGCTTCCACAACCTACGTAGTCGCCATGGTGATGGTTGGTCAAGAGACGACAGGCATTCATAGACAGCTTGAGGAATTTCCCTGTGAACAAAAGCTCCTCTGTTGCTTTTGGTTCGTGCAGCATGAGGGGAGACTGTGGGCCTTTACCTGTGTGTGTATTTGCATGTGCCATTGTGCATGTGTGTTTATGGCAGAGTCATCCAAGATGAGATTTCCACAAAAAAACAAAAACAAAAGGGTGTCAGCCACCTCCACAAATTTGAAAATTTTAAGAAATATTGGGGAGGGGGGAAGACAAATTGTGTACCTAATAGCTACACAATTGGCAGTGGCAAGTCAACACTTAATCAACACTTGCATAAAAATGTTCCTCGTGCAGCACTCACACATTCTACATACTGTACTGTAAATGGCTATCATACGTGGAATCATTCATCATTTTGATCAGTAAATGCTGACTTACATACTTTGCCCTAACGTTTTTTTTTGCAATGTTCTTACAAAGAAACTAATCCAGAATGAAACACGACGTTCAGGTAATCCCCACGTGAATCTTCTTGAGGGGCAGTGGACCTTAATTATGGGCAACATTTAGTAAAGAAATCCACCTAAGTGATGCATTAGGTGTCAGTCTGCTCTCGCTGTAATGGGCCAGGCTATTTTCTGCTTGATGCCAAATCTGTATGTGTGCATTCACCCGCAAACCCATTCAGATAAAGTTGTTGCTGACAGACTGCAGCAATTGTATATGCGAGTTATAATTCAGACCTGCATGTAGAGATTGTCATATCCATGTACTGTATTTGGCTGTTTGTGAATTCATCTGGCAAATGCTTAAAAAAAATGAAAAAAAAGGGAAGTGGGGGGGGGGGGGGATTCACATGAACATTAAAGAACCTTGCCCAGGAGAAAGGACTCACGTCTGAGAGAGACAGAAATGTGAGTGGATCGAGGGTCTGCAGTATAGAAAATATGATGGGTGGGGTGGGGGGGACGTGTGAAATAGGATGGAAAGATTGGGGAAAAGAAAGAATCAGTGAGAGAAAAGCTGATGGAGATGCGGGATTAAGGAAAGTGACATAGCTATTGAAGGAAAAGGTATAACCCTCTGGATTCAGTGTGCGGAAAGACAAAGAATCACAGTGTGGATGAAGCACAGGATGATAGAGATGGTTTGACCGGGGAGGGGTCGTGACAGCATATAGAGAAAAGGAGATGAAAGGGAAAATTGTGAAAGGAAGTAGAATATTGTGCTTTTGCTGAATTGGGAATGAGCAAGCGGTATAAATGCTGGAGCCCGAGTAATAAGGACGGATGGATTTAAGTTGAGCCACTATAGTGATATGAAAATGAAACGCAGCACTACAAAAAAGAAAGTGGAAAAGGAAAAAACTGGGTTTTAGCAGAATCCCTTATAAAGCTTTCAATGATATAATTCTTTTTAATTACAAGCGGCTCAGGCTCATTCGTTTTGTTGTCGCCTTCTTCTTTTCCAGAAGTGAAATCTTCTGGTTCTGACTCATTCCTGGCATGGAACCGCAACTTTGCAATGTCTGGCAGTATTTGCTTTTAATTTCCATGCTCCTTATTTGTGCCATGATGTCTCTTCACAACCCCATTTTACCACGACTATTTGAGCCTGTCAGATTCTTCTTCTTCAAGTTTTCAATTGTAAGTCATACATAATTTATCAAACTATTTTTTTTACATCATAATGTCACCTGACACCGATAATAACAGTGCTGTGCTGTTTATGAGGTAATGGCAAAAGGCACAGCTGATTCAGTGTACGTTTCCGCATTCATAAAATAAACACTCCTGTTTCTTTGCTTTGCTTTTGCAAGCTTAGCTAGAAGGCAATTTCTGTTGCAACCACTCTCACCGACTGAATGACTAGACCAAGTGGGTGCACTCTTGAGGGATGGCTTTTGAGTGATGCGCTGTAGCTACTAGTGTCACAAAGACACGGCAATTTACTGGGAAGCTTTTACATTAAAATTCATAGAAAGAGGATCAAAATGTAGAGCTGTGCTTTCCTTCCCACATACTATTTTCTTTTTGGGTGAAAGTAGTACTGTGATTTCCAAATTTTCCAACATTTCCAACAATTCCAAATCCGCAACAATTTTTAACAGTACATAAGTAGATCAGTTGAATATCTTGACTGATGTGTCAAACTACGAATTAGCGATATTGACTACTGTATTTTTCAGATTATACGTCACTCCGGATTATACATCACACCAGCCAAAAAATGCATAATTAAGAAGGAAAAAACATATATAAGTCGCACTGGAGTATAAGTCGCATTTTTGGGAGAAATTTATTTGACAAAATCCAACACCAAAAACATATCTCAATGTCATCTTGAAAGGAAAATTAAAATAAAACTAGAGAACCACAGGCTGAATAAGTGTACAATATGCTCACACTATATGACGCTTTATCAACGAACTGTGAATGTACCTGGTATGTTCACGTAACAAATTAAGAGTTATTTAGACAACTATAGGACAAAGAACATGCTAATAAATTTACCAAACCATCATTGTCACTCCAAATCACGAAATCCAATAAAATCTTCATGCTCAGTGTCATTTTTAAACAACTCTGCCAACTTCGGAGGTAGAAGATGCAGCGCTTCCTCTTCTACATCGCTTACGTCAGAGTTATCGTCAGTTGTATTTCTCAGTTACCGCCAACGTGGAAAGTATCAACACAGGTCGAGAGCACCCTCCTGCGGCTTAATGTGAAAATAACGTGTGTACAATGTGTTAACAACCATTTCACACATAAGTCGCTCCAGAGTATAAGTCGCACCCCCGGCTAAACTATGAAAAAAACTGCGCCTTAAACTCCGGAAAATACGGTTATATGGAATACTGATATCGTGAAATATTTTTCAGCCTGATTGCCCAGGCCTACTAAGAACATTGTGTTTAAAAAGGTGTTTATTCAATGTTTGAATTGACCGCACTTTTTTACAATGTTTCATCGCTGTGTTGACCTCTTATTAAAGGTTAAACATTCATGGCAACGGGTAACGGGGAGCACGTTTCCCTCAGTATATCATAGTTGCTTCATTATCCAACAGCAGAAACAAAAGTATGCAAATGAGAATAACTTCATTAGGAATTCAGCTCTATTATAATACTGCGTATGTGCAGTTTCTAGCTATGTTTTCGCCCCTAAGCTAGTTAACCTGGCTGTGGCTGTGCCTATGTGTGGTAGCGTGAGGTTTGGCCTCTCTCCACCGCATCAGCAGGTTAGTCAGTCAGCTGTATTCTATCATCTGGATTTATGCAGCAATCAAAGTAAATGATAACATACAAGTGATATCTTATTTTAGTGTTGTGATGTTCACAAACATTTCTTTTTGGGTGAATGATGAGAATGCATTTGCGTTTTTTTTTTTTTTTTTAATTTATCTCCAGTATATCAACTTGTCTCACTGTTACTTTTGCTTGAGAAGACCCTGGCAGCCGTTAGATAAATCTTTATAAAGGCCGCTTCATCAAATAAGCTGCAGAAGCTAAATCTTTATTAAGGCCGCTTCATTAAATAAGCCGCAGAGCTGAAAGTGTGTGACAAAGTTGCAGCTTATGGTCCGAAAATTACGATAAACATCAACTTTAGCTGCCTAACACTGCCCAAATCCAAACTGATCCACGAACAGAGGCCACCGTTAAGATAGAGGAAGGATACAAATCATCTTAAGATGCGAGTAGCAGAAGGGAACTTGGTGGGTGTTGTGTTGTTTAACTTTGATAAGACTCAGGGGCTTCATTCTCTTCCTCCAGGATATTGTTGAAAGAGAGCGATTAGATGGTGGTATAGGCACTGGGGTCTTGCTCTACTTTTTTTACTCGGAGTAAAATAAAGCAGAACAGAAACCGAGGAAATAGCTGGGATTGTATGCTGGAAATTACATTTGAAATATACGCATGTTCAGTCGTGTTGGGAATCACGTGTACTGTGTAAACAACTGAAGATGGAAGACGAAACTTTATTTTCTCAGAGTTATTTTTGCTGTGTTTCTTGTGTGTTTCTATGATTTGTGGTTGGGAAGTTGCTGCTTACGGTACCTTGAGCAGATCACCCTCAATCAGTTTCTCATTTTGACCTTCAGACTTGGATCGTGGGCCTCTTCTGAATGGTAATGCTAATGCATTCATGAATAAATTAAACCGATACAGGCATTATGAAATAAGGCAATGTGTGTTATATTTCACATTTTAATCATCCATACATGATTTCTTTAAAGGGGAAGTTAACTCAAATATTGTCATGACAACAATATACAGCCCTGCTAGTCTAAACACTTTATTCTGAAAATGATATCACAGTTGCTCAGGGCTCAGGTAACGACCACCTGAGCAGCTGTGATGTCATTTTCATTCAAAAGCAAATAGCAAAATGGCAGCTCCCTCAGATGGATAAAAATGGGTTGAATGTTCTGCTCAATTCATTTTCTATAAATGTACTATTAGTCAGAATACTGTGTATAAACTAGGGCAGCCACATAGAACATATTATAAAGCGCAAAAAAAAGTATTATCACAGTTGGTTATCCAATAGATGATAGCACATTTCCCATTTGTATTCTCAACTTGGGGTTTGCTCAGTGGACTTTTCTAAACTCACCACTGTCTGTTCCAGGAGGCATTTAAACCTTTGATTTGGTGAAATGAATGTTTCCCCTTCCCCTATTGCTGCAATAAAATGTGGAGCAGGCCTTAACTTTGATGAATACTGCTTTCAGTGATAAGTTCCCATAAGCATTTAATCTTAGCCATTTCTTTCTTTGGCTTATCGTCACGGATACCCTTGTGAAAGGGTATAAACACTTAAAAAAGCATTGGGCACATTTTGAAATATACATATTAGGAGGAAAGTGAGGTTAGATGACGCTTAATGATCCGCTTTGTGTTCTCTGCCTCAGCTGTTTTTTTTTTTTGTTTTGTTTTGTTTTCATTCATTCATTCATCTTCCGAGCCGCTTGATCCTCACTAGGGTCGCGGGGGGTGCTGAAGCCTATCCCAGCTGTCTTCGGGCAGTAGGCGGGGGACACCCTGAATCGGTTGCCAGCCAATCACAGGGCACACAGAGACGAACAACCATTCGCACTCACACTCACACCTAGGGACAATTCAGAGTGTTCAATCAGCCTGCCACGCATGTTTTTGGAATGTGGGAGGAAACCGGAGCACCCATAGAAAACCCACGCAGGCCCGGGGAGAACATGCAAACTCCACACAGGGAGGCCGGAGCTGGAATCAAACCCGGTACCTCTGCACTGTGAAGCCGACGTGCTAACCACTGGACTACCGGGCCGCCCCTTGTTTTGTTTTGTTCTGGGTTTTTCTTTGACTTTGAGATTTGAGATCCTTTGAAATTTTAAGTTGAATTCCATGTTGTTTGTCCACCAAGCAGTTCAATTTCTATATATCAAATATCTTGCACAAAAAACATGAATGCATCAGTTGATTTTACTCCCATTTTTCATGTACTGAACCCAGAGGGCAAAGACCTTTTCTATGTATTTTTAAAAAATGCCAATTTATTTCAAATATTCACAAATCTGTGAGTGAAAATTTTTGCCAAAGTTCATTTTTGAAGCTTAGCAGTTGATAACTTTTATTTAAGCACACACACACACACACACACACACACACACAGTCCACACTGCAGTTTTATGAACATTGTTTAATCAACATGGGAATTGGGAGGAATATGTCAAAGTACGGTGGAAAGAGTACCGTATTTTCCGCACTAAAAGGTGCATCTAAAAGCCTTCCATTTTCTGAAAAGCTCACAGCGGCCTTCAAATCCGATGCGCCTTGTGCATGGTCATTACGGTAATATATCAACCCCAAAATGGCTCCTTGCTAGAGACATGCTTACAACGCAAACTTAAGGCGATTGGTTTCATGTTTGAACACGGAGTCAATGTTTTAACTTGCTGTCGGTTAAGTGAACTGTGTCGCTGCTTTATTAATTAAATGAGTTTTACTGACATCTGATCGTCGCTATGTAAAACAGGGTGTAGTGTAGTGTTCTGTTGGCATTCCCTTGAGTGTAGCTCCATCTAGTGGATGCATTGTAGATTGTGTCTTATAATGCCGTGCGTCCAATACAGTATATGAAAAAAATGACAAAATAGGCCATTTATTGAAGGTGCGCCTCATAATGCAGTGTGTCTTTTTGTGTGGAAAATACGGTAGCAAAGAATGAGAATTTAATAGGATGAAATAAATGTAAACAATTTAAAAAATAATTGACAACTGACAATCGGATAGTGTTGGGCACGCCACCGACAAAGACGACAAAGAAAAGTGGCAGCCAGTGAAAAAGGAGAGAGAGAGAGAGAGAGAGAGAGAGAGAGAGAGAGAGAGAGAGAGAGAGAGAGAGAGAGAGAGAGAGAGAGAGAGAGAGAGAGAGAGAGAGAGAGAGAGAGAGAGAGAGAGAGAGAGAGAGAGAGAGAGAGAGAGAGAGAGAGAGAGAGAGAGAGAGAGAGAGAGAGAGAGAGAGAGAGAGAGAGAGAGAGAGAGAGAGAGAGAGAGAGAGAGAGAGAGAGAGAGAGAGAGAGAGAGAGAGAGAGAGAGAGAGACCGAGACCGAGACCGAGACCGAGAGAGACCAACCGCAGGCTCATGGCCAGAGGAGAGGAGGAAAAGGGACAGAGGCTAAAAGAGGCCTGTCATCCAGCCAGAGGGGGGAAAAACAGCAGGAAAGACAAAAGAAGAGAGGAACAAAAGAGGGAGAAAGAGAAAGTGGCTTCAGCCTTTAGAAGCTGTGAACTCAAGCCAGTCCTCTCCCACAGTCTTATGTGGGGACCAGTTGTGACTTGTCTACCCCCTCTCTCCAGTCCAAGTAAGATTCGGACTCAGGGTGAAATTAAATCACTCTGTTCTATATCACACAAAAAGACATTTGTAGCTGCCCTCGAGTGTCACGGGACTTTGGAATGCAAGCATCTCGGGATGGAAGATGGTCTGCATCCTCCCTTAGAAATCCACGTCCCCTTTTAGGCACACCAGTGTACTCTTGATGATGATGACAGAAGTTCCTTGAAGCTTGTAACGGCGTTGTGACTGGAGCTATCAATTACAACATGTAGCATTTTATTTCTCCAAATCTTTGCAAGTGTTTACATTTTCAAAAGATCACTTCGATGGCATTCCATGGTTCCCACTCTTCCACTTGCTTTTTATTTATGGGCCTTTTAATGATTTTTGAGGACCAATGTATCAATTTTAAGGACTTTTTCTCCATTCGGCGGGGGATTCACGGTGGATTTAATGCCCTCCCAGCAATACACGGGCTGAATAGAAAGCCTCATATCACTGAGCTGGTGTTCAAATCATTGCTGCCAAAGGAAAGGCACAGCTTTATTTTTAGGGGCAATCATTTAACCCTTTATTTGACATACTGTATGTAAAATTTTCACTTTCCTAACTGTATCACAGGTAGGAAGATGGAAAAAAAACGTAATTCATTCTCAAATAAAACACGAAGAAAATTTTAAATTGAGAAAATATAAAACTTCAATTTATTTTCGAATAAACACAACACTAATAACAGAGCTAATGATCATATGGGTCACCTTTACAGGGTTTAGACAAATCTGGTTTCACTAACAGTAGATTACAGATTGCCCGTTTTAGCAGTATCCAGTATACCTGAACAGCTGAAATGCATGTCAGAAGTCTAAGTCGCAATTGGTCCCTATTATTTTCCCTCATATCACCTTCAATGATCAGACATGTTTTATAATGACAAATATGAAACTGATATGACAATTAGGGAATAGCAGACAGTGACTTAATTTTCTCCTCAATCTCTTTTGCAAGTTCTTGGCGATCAATTTTCTTCTGTTTTGCTGTGTGCCTCAATGCATTAGACTTGACCAGGAGGCTATGACAAGTTTTTCCTCTCACGGAGATGCTCTTCTTGCACACTCGGCAGTCGGCTGACATATAATCGTCAGCAATTTTTCCGACCCAAACGTGGAACTCTGGCTTCTCCAGCCACGGCACTTGAAAATAGCATTGTCCTGGAATATTTGGAGCGACGCCACTAAAGCAAGGCGCGCCTCAGCAGTCGAAAGTCCGCTGGTCTCTGCAGTGTGTGCGTCCCCGCGAACATATACGCACGCGCACGTCTGTTGGTTTCAACCACGCAACCGACGTCACAAATCAAATACGCTTTGACCTACGACAACAAAAAACTAGCCTAACCGAGACAACAGCTAAGCTTAGCTGACGCACACACAGCAGAGAGAAGCGGACTATCGACTGCTGAGGCGCGCTTCGCTCGAGTGGCGTCGCTACATATTTGTCTGTCACTTGTTGAGATTGATCAATTTGATGAATAGATTTTTCCAGAAAATACGGTAATTGTTTGACGAGCCAGCAACCAAACCATTTATTGACTGTCCCAGGGTGGCGTCAATCTATTCCCGGAATGACCCGAAGTGATCACGTGATCATCGTCGGAACTAATCGGAGACGGCGGAGAAGCAGAGCGAATACCAGGTCCTGCATGTTCAGACAAAACTATGAATTGAAAGGGTGGGGGAAATGACATACACAATGACACCGCATGTTATTTTTTATGGATTTTAGAAGATTTCCCTGAAATTAAGAACATAAAATTGCAACTTCTTTTTTTATTGATTTTTATGTACTTTAAGAACCCGTACGAACCCTGCATTCTCAGGGAATAACAATGTCCCACCAGTGTTAGAGCTATTCTTCAAACTGCCATGCGGGCTACTCATGTGACCCTTGTGGGCTCCCTGGCGCGTGGACGCTGGGCGTCAAGAGAGTTCAGTGTAGGTTGTCCCAGTGCATTGAAACGAGACGAGTCATTGGATAAATGTTGGTTTTGTCCCGCCCATCGGACGCTCAGCGTCCCTGTGAGTCTATGGACAGTGGCCGTGTATCGGCTGGCCCGGACGCTGAGCTATTCTGCATGATGATCGGATGATCTGTCTGAGGCTCAAGCTGTTTTTGATTGACAGCCTCCTGCTCCCTTGAAGATAATAACTGTGTTGATTGAAGACTGATTTCTTTCTTTTCACTATTTTATCTACCTTATTTTCTGTCAAATTATTACTGTATATGTTTTATGTTCAATAAACAACAACAACAAACTAAACAGCGAAATGAGCCAATCACCGATCTTATGATTTTTTTGAAAAGGAACGGAGAGTAGAATTCACGTATAAATAAACGGACACATTTTATGATTTAAGCCAAAATTGAGCTTTTCCCCTCCTTGACAGACCATCATCCACCACTTTTGGGCACCATTGTAGGGGGTTCTTCTGTACAATGTTTTCCGACAATTTTCTGCCATTGCAAAATGCTTCATTCCAATTTTCCACATGTATTTATTATTACCTTGGTGTTTAATAACGTTCACCTTTTCCTAGAATTGCCTGTTATCTCATATCTACCTCTTTGCTACTCAGGCTGCCAAACGTGTCTGTGACTCCCTGTGTGACTCCTGCTTGTCGTCTTTCCTGGTGTTTCGTCTCCGTTGCTACAAGCAGCAATCCAATGTGGTCTCTAGTTGAGGTCTATCCCTCAGGATCCCATTGTTGCACATGTGCAAAGACCTGAAATACATCCAATGTCTACAAAAGCTCTGTACAATGTTGGCACATGTGTCAAGCACATCTGAGTTTGATATGCACTGTCAGGCTATCTTCCGCTAACCTTTGAGTCTAAAAGAAAGTTGCCATGGTGACTGTACCCGTTCGGCATGAAGAGACAAGCCAGTCATCAAAACCTAAATGATCCTTTACAACATTTATTTTCCTTTATAATCTCCAACCCTGCTCTTCAAATGACTTTTTTTTTCACAAAGAAGGAAAGAAAGAACCCCCCTCCCCCACTAGTAAGACTTGAAAGCCTTGATAGCCTTGAAAATGCTGAGAACAAAACACATACAGCATCTCAAAAAAGTCACAAGATCCCTGTGCCCACATATTATTGCAAATACTCTATATTTCTGTTCATCGACCAACAGTGAAAAAGTGACACTTTGCTACAATGTAAAGTAGTCACAATGCAGCTCACTTAGAACCATGACTGCCAGCATCGGCCATGACGTACCGAAGCAGTGCATAATATCCTCCCTTCGGAACCTGGACGACAGGACAGTATTTCAACATATCAATCCGAGACACACCTCTAAGATTCCCACTACATTCCGAAAGAATCCAGGGTGAAGTTGATGGACTGGTTAAACATATATCCAGACCTAAACGGAGCATCTATGGTGCAAACCTCCAAAAACTCCATAGAATTGGAAGAGTCGAAGGGAATTACGTTGGCAACCTGTGAAGCTTTGGTGACTTCTATGCCCAACATGATGAAGTCACGGTTGGAAAATAATAGTGGCCGTTGGCTATTCTAAATATGGACACCTTTGGTACAATGTGGACATTTTCACTACGGGGTGCACTCACTTTTGTTGCCAACTGTATTTGTTCATTTTGCTTCTACAGTACTAGCTTATTATGCATGTAAAACAGAAGCGCTTAAAGCATGTTCAGAAAGCAGAATGCATTATATATGCAGTCAAACCTTCAATTGTTGTCAACCCTCTGTGGTTTGGCAGAGGGTTGACTTATGTATTGCATGCATCCATTTTTAACTGCATGTGTGATTATGCATCAGAAATATGAAAGACATGTTTTGATTTCTGAATAGGTATACCGGTACTGTATTTACTGCACATGAATGAATGCTCAGTTGTTTTTTGTTTGGTTTTTTTTTGCTCTCTATGCTTCAACTTTCAACGTTCTATAACTCGGTGGTGGCCTCCGCCATCTATTATGGCATTGTCTGCTGGTCAGGCAGCATCTCGGCCCGGGACAGAAAGAGACTGGAGCGACTGGTCAGGAAGGCCAGTTCTGTCCTGGGTCGCTCCCTTGACACTCTGGAGGAGGTGGGCAACAGAAGGATGCTAACTAAGCTAAAAGCTATGATGGCCAGTCCCTCCCAACCCCTCCAGCCCGCCCTGACAGCACTTGGTAGCTCCTTCAGCCAGAGACTGTTACACCCGCGCTGCAAGAAGGAGAGATACCGACGCTCGTTCCTACCGACTGCTGTCAGGCTGATGAATAAAAAATAATAATCATAATAATAATTAAATGATGTGAAGGTAAATTGTGAATAGTACTGCGATTTATCCATTTGTGTTCATATTGTATTTAATTGAAAGATGTTTGTTGTTGTGTTTTTTTTTCTCTTCTTCTTTCTACATACATTCTTGCTGCTGGAGGCTGTAAATTTCCCCATTGTGGGACAAATAAAGGATATCTTATCTTAACTTCTCTCTCTCTCTCACACACACACACACACACACACACACACACAACACCACCCCCTAAATGCATGTGAGCATGTTGTTTTCCTCTTTTTTTGTAGTTCCACTCTCTACCCGATTCTGAATTCGTCTATTAATTCTAGCCTATCCTCCATGCCCTCCTTATGTCCTTTGGTCCACCACAATAAGCTTTGACTGAGTGTTATGGTGGCTCCAATTGTAGCAAGCAATGGAGCAAACAAGTGATTACGGAACAGGCAAATGGAGGTCCTGTGAAGCATGACAACCCCCTTTTTTCACACATTAAAGTATAGACCAGCAGTTAAGATGTGCTGTATACCCACTTTTCTTTGTCAAGACATAGTTATTCATAGAGATCTTGGATCCCCTCAAATTCTGCAGATGACATAAAAAGGTTGGTATAGACTGAAAGCTGGCAATAGGTGCATGGCTACATCCATCCGTTTTCTCACCCGCTGATCCTCACGAGGGTCGCGGACGTGCTGGAGCCCATCCCGGCTGTCTTCGGGCAGTAGGCGGGCTCCATCCTGAACTGGTTGCCAACCAATCACAGGGAACATATACACAAAAAAACCCCATCCATGCTTACCCTCATACCGAGGGACAATTTATAATGTTCTATCAACCTACCCTGCATGCTTTTGTATTGTGGAAGGAACCCCATCCAGGCACAGGGACAACATACAGACTCCACACAGGAAGGTTAAATTTGGAACTGAACCCATAACCTTTGCTCTGTGAGTCGGCTGTGCTCTCCAGTCGACCTCCGTGTCGCTCCATGTGGCTGCATTTGTAACCAAATGAGGTAACTTCTTTTTTTTTTAAAGAGCTATCCATATGGTCTCCACACTGCAGAAACAACAACGGCCATATTGTTGAATTAACCTCTGACAGTGTCAATCAAAATTGAGCATGATTGTCTCTGTAAGTGCTTAATTTTTCATAAATTCATTTGATGTGAGTGCTGAGCTCGTTTTAGAGGTGTGACAACCACAGTCACTTGTTTTCAGAGGTCTGTTGAGTGTTAGTATTGAGTGTCGCACAAAGGAATTATCCATCCATCCATCCATTTTCCGAACCGCTTGATCCTCACTCGGGTCGCGGGGGGTGCTGGAGCCTATCCCAGCCGTCTTCGGGCAGTAGGCGGGGGACACCCTGAATCAGTTGCCAGCCAATTGCAGGGCACAAAGAGACAAACAACCATTCGCACTCACACTCACACCTAGGGACAATTTAGAGCGTCCAATCAGCCTGCCATGCATGTTTTTTTGGAAAGTGGGAGGAAACCGGAGCACCCGGAGAAAACCCACGCAGGCCCGGGGAGAACATGCAAACTCCACACAGGGAGGCCGGAGCTGGAATCGAACCCGGTACCTCTGCACTGTGAAGCCGACGTGCTAACCACTGGACTACCGGGCCGCCACAAAGGAATTAATCACTCACAATCATTTTACACAG
This sequence comes from Hippocampus zosterae, assembly GCF_025434085.1. NCBI lineage: Eukaryota > Metazoa > Chordata > Actinopteri > Syngnathiformes > Syngnathidae > Hippocampus > Hippocampus zosterae. The sequence continues at coordinate 8,251,142 of NC_067453.1, forward strand.
CGTCAGTCAGCCACTTAATGAAAACATCAATGAGAATACTGTGTAACAGTTTTTCCACAGTTCTTTCACTTAAAATCTACCTGTGCGCTGCAGATGTTTGTCTCATAAGCCATTCATTGCGTTTGTCAGATGCGACATGTTTCCTCTAGATCAGGCGTGTCCAAAGTCCGGCCCGCGGGCCAAATCCGGCCCGCGGTCGAATGTCATCCGGCCCTCGGCCCCTGTCATAAAATCAGTGCCGTCTGGCCCGCATGTTGGGCGCAATGGAACACGTGTTGCATTGACTGAGGTCTCGTAGACTGGTGAGTGATGTTTCATAGAGTACTGCTTCCCTCTAGTGGCTAAATGAGTAATAGCATTCACTAAATGAGTAATAGCATTTAGACACTAGGGGGCATCACTCACGAGTTAACAAGACATCACTGCGTGTTTATATTGACTGATATGTCATATTTCAAATGATCCTTGCAGTTGTGGATATGTGTATTGCTTGTTCATTTCCCTGTTGTTCGGTTTTGGTGACTATTGAAAAGTCATGGTGATACATTTTATGTTTCAAATCAATCAATTTGCACTCAGGAGACTTCTGTTTAAGAAAAAGTCAAGTGAATAAGCAGTTGCATGTGATATACCTGTGTCAAATGAACCAAAAGAAATTCTTAAGATTGTTGAAATTAAAATAAAAATGGAAATGTGAAACAGACTGGCTTACTAAAATTTGTTGAACAATATTGTTGTTCAATGTAAAGAATGTAGCCAAGGTCGGCCCCCCGACATTTTACCACATAAAATCTGGCCCCCTTGGCAAAAGGTTTGGACACCCCTGCTCTAGATGATATTGCAGTTCCTTTGTGACTCAAACAGCAATTACAAAAGTGTCAGACTCGTGGGTGATTGTGTGTGTGTTTCACAATTAATTTGTTCGCTAGCAGGATACAGTACTTATTGTTCATGACTCAAAATGGCAAAAAGTGAAAACATGTTTTACTCCTTTACCCAGAATCTGTCCAACTGCATTACGTCTTTATCGTTGGTACTTACACAAACCAGCTCTTCACAATTTGTGTGGGATTCAAACTACAAAAATAGTCTTTCTTTTGCACAGACTGAAGTAATTACATTACATCTGATGTGTTTTGTTCTTATAGCTGATGAAGATGCGGGTGATGGTGAGATACAAAATAGAATACTCTGGATAGTGTGTGTAGCTTGTATGGCTGTTAGTGTAGTATTTGGGATGGACTGCAAGCTAATTGCGCGAGTGAACTATTAGAGCAGTGTGAAGCCAGATGGTGTGGGCTACCTACCCTGCTCCCTTTACAATTGCCGAGTGTTTGTATGTGTATAGAATTGCGTGATATGTCTGCCCCCTAATGTTTCTCTTCTCTTTGAATCTCATCCCTTCTCTTTTCTCCTCTTCTCATCTCATCCCATGAAGGACGTAATATTCTGAGCCTGCCAAATCAGTCTCTGCTCCTCCATCTTATTAAATCAGACAGAGGTGAAAATGTTAACTGCGGCAGCCGAGATGCCAAAGGTGCCAGCAGCCACCGGCCCCACCTGTAATTAACATGACACAAAGCTGTGATGACTGTGCAATGAGGGGAACATGTAGCTGTGACATACTTCTGTCAGCATTTGACAGACTCGGATAACAGACCCTGCAAAAGTTGAGACGACGGATGGTAACTAATTTCGGCCCACACTTTTGAGTCGGTTTAAAGAAAGGACTTTATTAATATGAAACAGGAATATGCAAAAGTACTGGATATTTCCATCTCCACTTTGGTTTACTCCACTGGTTTAAGTATGGCTATTAAGAGACTATCTGAAGTTTATTATGATCCCAAATTCATTTTTATTTTATGTGGCATCCCAGTAATTGGTGTTTTAGATACATGCATAAGTCAGATTTAACTTCAGCAATCTTAAAATAGAATATTTTAATGCTCTACATTTGTGGCTCCAACTTTTCTTAAATTGTTACCAACAACTCTAAATTGACTTTGCCAGCGAGGAAACTCACAATCCACTGACATATAAGAGGGAATTGTTGATGTGAAAATCTCTAATCTTTTTGTCACCATTAAATATAATTGATCATTTCCCCCTTATAAGGCCAGTTTCTACCAAGAGCCCAGCATATTCTGGTGACTTGACAAAGGGTACAGTACATCACTGTCATTCATTCATGTACCGGTAATTGGTTTAGTTTTTCACCACAGCATCCCAACATGAGCACACAGGCACTGGGGAGAACATGCAAACTCCACACAGGAAGGCTGGAGCCGGAATCTAACCCTGCCAGTTGTTATCTATTAAAATATAATTATTAGATAGTGATACCTCTCCCAAGACTGCAGAAGGGGAGATAAAAAATGTGAGCATAATACTGAAAAAGGCTATTTTTCACCTGTGAGACATCTGGTCCACAGATGTTTCTTCTATGCATTAAATGCCCAGGATACTAATGCAGCAAGGAATTTACAAATGAAGTAGTGAAATGTCATGACGGTGGAAGGACATAGGGACACAAACAGCACTGAAAGCAAGGGAGCAAATTGATAGTGTTTTTGCAGTGTATACGCACTGCAGTCAGCATCATCTAGCCTGAGTGCGGTCAAAGCATTCTGCATCTCATCGCAATTACTGTACAGTAATTTACCACGGTAGGGGTGGGGGGGGGATGAAATGGAAAATGGAAAAAGACGGTGGAGAAGAGGGGAGAGAGAGACAGAGAGAGACGGCACACAAAGAAAACCAGTAGTGTTGGACAGGAGGAGGCAAAGATCGTGAAGTGGTGTACTTTGTACCTTATGGATGGATTTGGAAAGCAGCTCACTGGTGTAATTCAAGCGATAGAGCGGAAAGCCTGCACCTTGCATGCCGCAGCCAGCCTCTACCTCTGAAAATCTAATGTATGTCGTATCCACTCTGGAGGAGTATGCGAGCTGACATGGTAGATGTTAAGAAACATTTATGACAGTGGAAAAAAATGCATAACAGTCCCATTAATCCTACCAATTTGACCAAGTGCTGAATCATGTTTGACCCATCGTGAGATCAAGTACTTTCCGTGTTTATCATGTATGCACACATTTCGTAGGGAGACTTCAGTGGATGAGACCCCAAGCTTTTCACGTCTGTGTGTGATGGTATGAAAGCCTCTGGAGAACCGCACAGTGCAACTTTGATCATGACAGTGTCGCATTCAATACGTTTGGTCCAACGTAAGCACGGTCAGACCCGCTGGTGGGGAATGTTACATTTCATATACAATGAGGTCACCCGTCACAAGAGATTTATGTGATGAAAGCCGGCGTGCTCCACATTGTAGCTCGCGGGCACCCAACTCGTTGCTAAGTTTGCGTCATGAATCACATGGCTCCAGCGAGAGGTCTGACCACTTCAAATAAGGATGCTAAAAATATTGATCGGCAGGTCGTGATAAAAGTAAGAAGTGAGCGAGTGAATCTGTGGATGTTGTGAGTGTGTTTGTAAGCCACAAGATAAGATGGTGCAGAAATTAGAAGTAAAGGTCAAGTCCGATCTTAGAAAACGTAACATCATCATGGCTGTCTCACTGCTTGTGCTGCCACAGAAAGCCAGCATGGCAGAGATAGCAGCTAGCTGCACTTGTGGCACAAAATGACGACACAACACTTTTGTGTGAACTTGAAAACAAAGTTAAGCAATCAGTGAAAGATGAGCATTTTAGTTGTATTGAATTTTTGGAAAACTATTGACTGTTATAAAGTGCAAGGAGAGATTTCATTGTTAATGTCTTCATGTAACTTTGAAATGCTGCTGAGCTACTTGCACAGTTTGTCAGAATTTTAACAGAGTGGTCCATTTTCTAAGATAAAAAAAAACCTTTAACATGTTACAAATGATGGAAGCTGCTTAAAGTCTTAAAGTGGAGGCTGCTCTGTTGCGTTCTTCTTTTCAGTCTTTGCAGCTAATGCTGACGAGTGCTGATCAAGCTCCTCATCGTCAATGCTGGAACATTATGAGTTCCCTTTGTGTGTTTATCTGCACTCCCACAGTGACATCTGATCGACAGACTTGAGTAATGATGGTGGGGTGTCTGCATTTATGCTTTTTCAAGCCAGATAATTATGGAAAGTGTTCTCCAGTAAGAGTCCAATCCACATTGAATTGGTAGCATGAAGGACTGGCCAATTTTAAATCACAAGAGCTCTTATTTTATTGGCTGCTGACTAGTTCAGGAAGCAAGCAAGTTGAGCATCTGAATTAGATGACTAGATTTAATTAATGGAGCCCCCAGCACCTCAGCTACACACTGGTACATGAATAGGTGGCCTGCCTTGTTGGGAATTCAACAGGATGTGTGCACACACATACATGCACATACGTCTCAAAAGCCTCCTCGGGGCCTCAAAGGTCAGATCTACAGTGAAAACATGCAACAAAGAGCCTGAAAGAATCAGACATGAAACAAGTCAGAAAGGTTTATTTTTTTTTATTTTATTTTTTTTTAAACAAGGAATGCAAAGTAACATGTAGAATCCCATCAATACAATAACTCAACTCGACTTAACTCAACTCAACCCAATAACGGTCCAACAGTTATCATGCATCCCCACTTTCTATCAGCTGCCGCTGTTGTGAAAGCGCTATATTAATCAGCATGTATTGTATTGTATTGTATTGTAACAGCTTCTTCTTTGCAACTCATTTCCCTCAAGGTAAAACGAAGGGGAAACCATCATATGTCACTCACTATGTTTGTCTCGATGTGCATTGAAACAAACGGCTGACTTTAGCTTCCTCCACTCTCCTAACTAGCACAAAAGAAATACAACAGTTTCCCATATGGTATGAAATCTCGTTTCACCTCAGCTATAATAAATACAATCAAGCATATTGCACTGATGTTTTACTTCGATTTCCTAACTGTTAAATCACAATGCGGAAGACCAGCTTTGCTAATATTCTCAGAGGCCCTGTAAGTTTATGACATGTCAGGGTTGCAAAACATGATACCCCTCAAGTGCTCGTATTCACCGAAGACTTCAAAAGATGATAAAGGGCTTCCTTATTCCCAGCCTTAAGTCTTCCAGATGGAAGCAACGTCTTGCTATAGCAACCTAGCGGTATCTTGAACTGGTCATTTGCCGTCAAGCTCTTTTGGCATGTTTGCTTGGTTGCTAGGCAACGCAGACCACACAGAGTCTCACTTGGAACTGTAACAAAGTGTATTCGGGCAGTGAAGCATTACACTTTCCAACGTAGACCAGAAAAAAGTATTTTGTTGTGCGTTTTGAACTTTTTATGATGGACCCAGAGCTTTGCTGTTTATAGCCTGAGCCCAAGGCACTTGTGTAATTTGAAATAAAATTTCTACCCGTAATAGAAAATACTCCCTTCTCATTAGCACCCATCGCCTGCAGTGCCTTCATAAAAAGGAACGTGTCCCTCTCTACCTTCCTTGTACAATTATATTGTACGAGCTGCCAATACGAAGCTGGAATTTGATTTGCACATGCTTTACCCTGATTCAAATAGCCAAGCTGTCTCTCAGAGCTATTGCCTCATTGCGTTTGTAGAATAATGATGCAGTGCTTTCTAGCATTCCAGCAGTCCATTCTTGTCTTTCATTCAGCAGCACAGTCTTTTGTTCCACTGTGAAGTTCCCCGAAATTGGGTAGTTTATGGAAACCCTGATGTGGCAATTAAACCGTAACCTCGAACTTTGATCTGCTGTTACCCTCTCTTATCTGTAACAGCCAAAAACATAGATCATGCTTGATTTGAGGTGGCTCACGTCACTTGGCCTCTGTCCGTTTTCTTTCTTTGTAATGAGTAAGCGTTTAAATTTTTAACCTGGGTCACCCAATGAGTGCAGCTTTGTTTTTTTTTTAAACTGCGTTCATACCTCTAATAAAATTCTGGGGTCTCCCTCTTTAGGATTATATTGAGTCTATTTTCAAATGGAGACAGTTCAGTGCTTTCACGTTCTTTTCCCTTTTCACCCCGACATTGTTCTCCTCATTCTTAATTGATTCGTTGTGATAAGGGAGTCCTTACCACTTCATGGCTTCCTAGCTTCCACAGCCTTATTTCTTCCTCATATCCATCCTCACTTGACGCTTTCCCTTTTCCCTTACAGAAGCGTCCGGGCAGGACTTTGTGACGTTGGACTACCGTCTGCGGTACTACCCCAGCATCACCTACGCGGTCATCGGGAGTGCCATCATCTTCGTGTTGGTTGTAGCGTTGCTGGCCTTGGTGCTTCATCATCAAAGGAAGAGGAGTGTTCTGCTTCCCACTGGTGTAAGGGGAGCCTCCCACAACCAACAACCGTTGCTGCTGTCCCGCTTGGTCATCTTGGATCACGGCCACATGCATCCCGGTGATCCGGGTCTCTCTCCTGGCTCCCCTTCTGCAGTCAACCAATTTAGCTCATCTCCTCAGATGCTGCGAATCCTGTCTGATGATACTCTTTGTTCGACTGCACAGCCAGTGGAGACGCCTCCATCATACTCTCAGGCCGTCATGGATGTCAGGTAAAAATAATAATAATAATAATGGTAAAAAAATACTGGATGCTGTATAGTTGGGAAATGCAACGAGATACAGTATATCACGACTATTTCAAATTGGCTAATAATGGTTTATGTACTAATGATTGTGTGTACTGATAATGGTTATTTGCTGTATATATACAGTATATACATATATATATGTATATACTGTATATATACAGTATATATAGCAACCTCAAACTGGCAACAAGGAAAGCGGCTACGGCCAAATACCTCCAGCGAGTGAGGCAAGTCCTATGAAGCCAGCTCAATGGCAAGAATAAGACCCGGGCAATAAACAGCTATGCCCTGCCAGTGATCAGATACCCTCCAGGAATAATAAGGTGGCCAAAGGAAGAGATTCAGACCACGGACGTTAAGACCCGAAAGCTAATAACCATGCATGGAGGGTTCCACCCCAAATCCAGCACCCTGAGACTGTACGCAAGCCGAAAGGAAGGAGACCGGGGACTAGTGAGCGTGAGAGCCACTGTCCAGGATGAAACATCCAAGCTCCATGAATACATCAAGGAGAAGGCTCCAACGGATGACGTACTCAGAGAATGTCTCAGACAATGGGGAACTGAAGATGAGGCGCTGGAAGGAGGACCATCATGGGAGGACAAGCCCCTACACGGGATGTACCACCGGACCATAACTAAAGTGGCCGATCTCAAGATGTCCTATCAGTGGCTAGAGAGGGCTGGCCTGAAGAACAGCACTGAGGCACTCATCCTGGCTGCTCAGGAGCAGGCCTTGAGCACCAGAGCCATTGAGGCCCAGATATACCACACCAGACAAGACCCAAGGTGTAGGTTGTGCAAAGAGGCACCTGAAACGATCCAACACATAACTGCAGGGTGTAAGATGCTGACAGGAAAAGCCTACATGGAACGCCATAACCAGGTAGGTGGCTGGCATAGTCTACCGAAACATCTGTGCGGAGTATGGAATGGAAACCCCAAGGTCAAAATGGGAAACACCTCCGAAGGTGGTGGAGAATGACAGAGTGAAGATCCTGTGGGACTTCCAGATCCAGACTGACAAGATGGTAATGGCAAACCAACCAGATATCGTGATCATAGATAAAGGGCAGAGGAAAGCCGTTGTAGTGGATTTAGCGGTCCCAAGTGATGGAAACATCAGGAAGAAGAAACAGGAGAAACTCGAGAAATACCAAGGGCTCAAAGAGGAGCTGGAGAGAGCCTGGAAGGTAAAGGTGTCAGTCGTGCCTGTGGTGGTCGGAGCACTCGCGGCAGTGACCCCCCCAAACTGGATGAGTGGTTGCAACAGATCCCGGGAACAACATCGGACATCTCAGTCCAGTCAAGCTTCCTGGCCTCTGGTAGAGGACCCGAGCTGAATGAGGGACAGACACCATATATATGTATATGTATACACCATACACACACACACACATATATATATATATATATATATATATATATATATATATATATATATATATACACACACACACACAGTGTATAAAATTAGGACCTAGAGATAATAGGATGAATTTCGGTCATTTTATTTCAACATATAATATTTACCTTCAATCATAGGTCAATGTAACTGAAAAAAAGTCCAATAAGCTGGTCAAGATCAAGATTAAATAAGGGTCTTTTTAAACGTAATAGGCATAGTCGGGCGGGGCAATAGGGCTGAAAAATGTTTCACTGTTCAAGTATTTCATATCAATCAATATTTATAGATATTTTATTAAGAAAAACAATTCAGAGTTTTTGTGTGTATTGTGTATTTTATTTTGCGATGCGCCTCATCATTATTGTTGATTTTCATTGGCAAAAACGAATACAAGAAGGTTCTTTCTGGGTCTGCTGGGTTTTCGAGCATGCCCAGTTGAGCTCATCGCCACATCTTTGTATTATTTGAAAGGAAGCGAAACATGACAAAAATCAACACGCTTCGTCGGCAATGCCATAGTATTGGTGAACCCCGACGATTTGCCAATTTACCTTCAATGTATTTGTGATTTAGTGCAATGATACAAAAATGACTGGCGTTGTGTATGTGGACAATGTAATATTATCATTTACCAATGCGATAAAGATAATATCATTGAAAATATGAATAGAATAATACTATACATACTGCATGTGCTTTTCTGGGTTGGCAGGTGATTGGCATTCTGTTTGAGTGTTTCACTGCATGCAGTGCAGCATCTCTGCATATTTGTATGCTCTTTCTTTCATCCCTGTATACGGCATGGTAATTCGAAGGCTTCTAGCGAACAGCTGAAGCGTTTAAAGGAGGCCATGATGCCCCAAGAGAAGGTAAACCTCTTGGATTCGGATAAGGAAAATGTTGCAATGCAACATCTCGCCATTATGATGTGAATGACACTAACGTATGGATGTCAATAAAATTCCGCAGCGCCATTCGCATTAGCATGGAAATAGACATATGAAACATTCTTCGTCTTCGTGACAAAAACAACAGCAGCAGCTCATGCCTATCATGTTTGTATTCAAGCCGGTCAGAAAAGTCACACCAAATCATACAATTACTTTGTCTTCATTCATCAGAATGTACAATCCGGCAAATTCATCATCCTCTTCGTCAGCTGGTTCATCATGTACTGTTAAACTTGTCCTCATTACAATACTGTAATAAAGTTTAAAGATTTATTTTGCCATGCACTTACTACATTGTATGTACTTAGCTGCAAGCCATTTATTTTGAACGGAATAGCAGTGTTATAAGTTGTTTGGTAGACTTTAAGAAGACAAAGGATTTGCTTGGCAGGGAGGGTGGACTAATAATTCATCTTGTATTTATGGTTTGAAATATTGCACTGTTTATCGATGCAGAAAGAAAAAAAGGCAGTTGTGCACAGCACAGACAAAAAAAAAGTGAACTTAGGGAGAATTGTACATGCTCTCAGCTTTTCGCCAAATCACGGGAGGGCTCTCGCCACATCCCTGTACATCAGTCTCTCCTTTGCTCTCGCCGTCCGTAATGGTAGATATTGTCAACCATTGTAAACCACATATTTTTATTTCTCATTTTTGTCATTTATAAATATGCATTTCCAATGAGGACATTATTCAGGGTAATTTTCCTTGTCACGGAGCACATCTTAATGGAGAAAGAACATTCTGTGATTTGTGCTCACGTTCGTCGTTTGTTTTTGTTTTCCTCCAGTCGGCCTCCCTGGTTTGACCTCCCACCTCCTCCTTACCTACCAGATGGGGAAGAAGCTTCCGAAGGCGACTTGCCCCATTACGAGAGCCCTTCTCCATCTGTCGCCGTCAGAACTACGTCCTCAAACAGTCAGCCCAGTTCAAATTTTACTTGACAGTTGGCAGATCAGCTTTAGCTACTCTCCAAGTGACTCCCTGGTAGCTACTGTGGGACTTCACAAAGGCGCACATTCCAGAGCGCAGACCTCCTGAGAGCACAATTACAGGAGACTGAACAACGTTGGGAAATCACCTCATCTTGAAACGTAGTCTTGTGTCTTGGCGACCCCTAGTGGACACGTCTGCAGAGCCACATCTCTGTCAGAATGAGTCGTTACTTCATTTCATTTGAATTGATTCCACAACCAGTTACCACTCCCTTAGAGAATTATCTCAAGTTAGTTAGGAAGACTGTGTTAAGAGTGCCAATAAGATATATTTTTTCACTGCGGAACAGTAAATAATTCAATCCCACGAGGCCTTTTTGAGGTTCTAGGCAACAGTATATATACTGCCTCTGCTCTCAATAGAGGTGTCTGTAAAGCCATTTCAGGAATTATTCAATATCCTTGTTATTGAGCTTAAGATCCATTTTCCTTGTTGTTAGTAGAAGGGATAGTTCAGCACACAACTCAGATTTTGCATACATGCACAAATGGCTTTATGCAAAACACTTATGCGTTTGCTCTTTGTCTTACTAGTACAACGAGACCGTAAGCTGGCAGGACAACTACTTGTAACAAGTGAGACTACTGCTTGGTACTAGTACTAGACACATGATACAATTCTACTTGTTAACATCTAGCACTTCAAGAGAACGGCTTTTGCCTCACTCGTAGTCGTCCTACTGGTAAGTGTACAAGTTGTCCCAACAGTGAAAACAAAGAGCAATTTGATGCCCTACTACCCTCTGAATAGTCTTACTTGTGATGACAGCAGGCGTACTAGTACGGCCCTTTAGCTCGATATCAAGTACAGTGAACCCTCGCTATAACGCGGTTCACCTTTCACGGCTTCGCTATTTTACATGCAACGAACTTCCTACGATCGACCCATGACCGCACGTATACACGCACGCACAGACACACGCCATGATGCGCGCAATGGCCATAATGGCCCTTAACATGAACAAAACAGTAAAATAAAGTAGATACAAGAGTTTGTGAGTTGATGAAAAGGAAATCATTCACTACCTGAGTACAGAACTGATGCGACGCAAGGGACGCACTTTTGCGGCGTGTTAAGTGTGGAAACGATCATACGTACGTGTACCGTTTTAAAATGCTTCTCCTGGCACTCCAGATTCCCATTCTTTGAAACAAACTTCATCCATCCATCCATTATCGGAACCGCTTTATGCTCACGACGGTGGTGGGCATGGGTAAACAAGAGTTCATTGTCCATCGAATAAATGCTCAAAAGGGCTTTCGATGGATGTGTTGCTTTTCAACCACAGTAAGTCTCCCCAGTAAACTTTTGAGGACCAGTTTGTTTTGACAACCCCACTCAAATATGCTCTTTCCTCCTGATTTGTGACCACATATTGTTTTCAAAACTGAGCAGTGTTACGCAAAGAGGCTTGGGATCGGTCCTCCAAAACAGAGGAAAAAACACTCAGCCCCTGAATCGGTACATGGGTAGTGTCAGCAAGATATGCAAGTGATGTTATTCCACTCAGTGGAAATCGACTTTGGTTGCACCTCATTCAAAGTCACCTCTGCATTATGTTTCCTGTATGGGAGGTTTATTTTTGTGTGTGTTTAAAACATTTGGCGACTCCAAAAGAAGTATAAAACATTTGATATATTTGACACCTGCTATTCTGTGAATTTTCAAATCTCAGTATTGTTGCCTTATTTGGGTTAATACACTAAGCAGTATTTCAATTTTACGTTAAGCGTTGGAAAAGTGTTTGTATAAAACGTGGTTGTAAATTCACAAAAGCAGCTAACTCATTGGTACTCGTTTGTAGTTTTAATGTTTTACAAAAGAATGTATCACATGCCCACTAAGTGGCAGTTCATGTAAGACTACTTCAAATGACTTTTTAGATATTTCAACTGCATTGTTTGGAACAATTCTTATTTGGAGGAGGGTTCTTTAAAAGCAACACTAGATTTTTCAGCTTCTTGTGTCACAATAGTTGCTAATAGCTTGTTTTGTTTTATTTGGACATAAAGTGGACCAATAACATTTCAGGAAATTACACCCAAAAAAAAGCAAAGAACCTACAACTACTCTGCATTTAGCTGAAGCATTCCTCCACTCAAACACAATGACAACAAAGGCACTTCTGGTCATTTTCACTTTTCAGACTGAAGACGTGTTATGTTAGTTACAAACAACCAGTTGTATTATGCAACAAGAATATGACGCCATTTTACTTCAACTAAATGATTTTGATGGCACTCTGGCTTGTAAAAAGGAGAATGGTGGCTCTGCTCCTGACGTCATATGGTTCAGTGTTCTATTTTGGCTGCTCAACCTGAATACAGTTCATGTTGCTTGCATAATATTACTGATCGTGATTGCGTGCCCTGCCTTTTATTTCCTAATGAAATGAAGAGTGTTTATTTCAGTCTTTATTGCTATGGCTTTATTCCAATACCTGAAAAAAATGAAAATTGTATTTTGAATCTTCAAAAGACATTCACTGCTGATGAACTATTATGAAAATAACATGCAATATTTTCTGAAATTAAATCACACGTGCTGGGGAACGTCCATCCGCAATTTTCAAGATCAAAAGTGATGTTACCTTTTTTCATCTCGGTCAGCTTGTCAGTAAATTTACTCACTGAAGGATCTGATTTTATGTGTTTGTTCTTTTGGCTTCAACCCTGTAAAAAAAATTACATTATTTACTTTGTAAAAAAACATGTGTATTCCTTTCCGCAACAAAAGAACATCCATGTCACCTTGCTGTGCATATATATTATATTATATTATATTATATTATATTATATTATATTATATTATATTATATTATATTATATTATATTATATTATATTATATTATATTATATTATATTATATTATATTATATTATGGTATCATCAAGTCCCCTGAGGTGTGTCGTAGTTTGTGCATCATGTACTGTATATTAAAATGATGTACAATTCTGATCCTTAGACCATAAAAACATTTTGCAAAATGTATGTTTCCGTGCGTTTTTTTCTCAATAGAATTAATTTCCAATTTTTGGATGTTAGGTGTATGTTCAACCACAAGATGTCATCCTTGTTCGTAAAATTGAAATCTCTGAAAGCTCCCTTCTTTTCGAATAACTGGGGAGCTTTCTTATTCATAACATTCATGTAAACGAGGATGTCTTTCACTTTTAATCTACTGTTGTTATCTACTGTTGTTGCCCGGATAAATGAACTCATGATCCATATCTGCCCCCTTTCGTATTCATGTCAAATAACATTTGACATGAGTGGTCTTCAATCCTGTTCTTCAAGGGCCGCTCTCTCCTGCTTGTTTTCCATCGCTCACTGCTGCAACATACCTGATTCAAATGACTGAATGGGAAACAGGCAGAACAACGTTTCTTGAGGAACAGGTTTGAAGCCCACTGACTTATATGAAACCCCTCCAAGTCCATGAGAACATGAATTATTTATAATCATGCTTTTTATGATTAGATTGCCCTAACCAGAATATATTTGGGTTTGCCTCAGATCACTTGTGATATGTTTGGCTTGACAGCAAAAACTGTCTCATCATTTTACGAGGAGCACTTATCATTTGTTATCAACCCTACCCTCCTTCATGCAGCTCACAATGATTTTCACCACCTTTACACCTCCCTCCGCTCTCTTTAGCTGGGCTTGAACTGTGCTGCAAGAGGCCCATATTTGCTTTGCCCCAGCCCTTAACTACACAGACTTTAATTAAAAGCCTGCAGGCCACTTGGCCATGTCTCTCTTGCTCTCTCTGTGTCCCTCTGCTTGGCAGCTGTTGGATTTCCAGGAATGCTTGAAAACTGCACTAACAAACCTGGATACTGTCAATTACGTACCTGCAGTGTTAGTTTGGCTATGATGAAATAGTGGCTAAACAGTACTGCATAGAGACTCCGAGGCAAAATGATAACACTCTTAACAAATTCCACTCCCTTAAGTGTCCCGTTCTCCCGTATGCTGCAGGCATTGCAAATGAGAGAAATCCAACTGGTTGATATCTCTTTTTTCACTGCATTGTATGTGTTTGGATGAACACAACCTTACTCTTTTATTATTGACACTCTCCCATTGGCAAAGACAAGTACAGTGCTACATGATACTATTTCCAGTAGCTGGAGCTTAATGTGTGCTTTGGTTATGTTTTATGGCTAGCGTAAACTTCTGCTGGTAACATAACATTTGAGGATACCGTGGGGACAAATTCAACGTAACCCATTACTAACACCATTATCACATTCCGCTTGCTGTAAAAATAAATAAAAAACTGTTACGAAAAATGTAGCATAACAATGTGCAACTCTGCCAAATACGTCATCTGGAGCAGTTCAGAGTCAATCTAATGACTTAACAAAAACATTAAAACGTTTAACCCTTTCAGGGACAGCGGTCACGACAGTGGTCAGTCTATCATGTTATCAGGTTGCAGGTTATCATGACTGGTGCGTGAAAGGGTTAAATAAAACAGATACCGGATATGCTAATTAGTGAATGTAATGTGTGCAGAATGCTGCAGAGACGTTACATTAAAGGCTGCAATCTGATTAGGGAAAAAAATAGCTATATCCACATACACTACTAGAAACAGAACAGCCAAGAGAAATGGTACAGAGTAAGAAGAAGAGATTGTTGGGAATAAATGAATACGGTTTCATGGAAGAACTATTAAAATTGCGATCGGAAATATCGGTCAGTGCTACCAATTGTGTTTAAGCAGGCAGAGAAGGCCATCGTGGCCTTGACCGTCAACCACAGGTGCGAACAATAGCTGATGCTGTTTTATTGTAGTGCTGAACGCTGCAGTAATATACTCCACAGTCATGACTGCCTATTTTCAGCGTGTGCTTAACAAGACTGAGGTGGTGGGCAGGACATGTTTTTGCTTTTGTCTTTTCAGTCTTAACTTCCCCGTATCGGTGGAAAATTATAACAATCCAGTATTGACTGTCTCAAAGGCAACACATCATTCTTCAACTCGATAAAACTGTGATGTAAATGAAATATTTTCAATATAGCTCTTCTCTGAGGGAAAAAAAAGGTATACCTAATTGAATCTATATGTAATTGCATCAAGTAGCATAGCACGTTGACAGACATGTACCACACATAACACTACTGCATTCAGCAAATAACGACCTTGCTGAGCTGTAACCCCAACAAATGGGCTTTTTGCGAAAGATTTCCACTAATGTAGAAAACATACAATAGCTCTTGTATCAGACATCGGATTGTGCATGTGTACCTGATGAATTCTCCTCCGACTATGGATACAAGTGCTTCTTTTCAGTATTCCCTTTCATTCATGCAGTTATCTCAAGGCCACCTTCTCTCAGCAAGAGAGTACACACGAACACTCACTTTGGCTGTTGAGCCAAAGCTGCGGTGCACTGGAGATAAGACCATGTGTTTTCACATGCAAATAGTGTGAGTGTGGAGGCGAAGGAAGGTGCATTGTTCATAGGCAGAAGCTGTGAGGGGCCCGAGAGGAGCTCTGCCGAGCGTTTGGCCAGTGCTGCCCTTATCAGATGAAGAGCAGGCCTCTGAGGGAAGGAGGGGTCGGCGACGTGCGAACGCTTGGTCGGGTTGAGAGGGCCATGCGAGAGAATAGAACAGCTGGCAGAGTCACGCGTGCAGCCCCAAAAACATACAAGAGTGCAGACACGTTGAGCACGGTGGGAATCTCCCCTGCTCAGAGATCCACAAACACACACGGCTTCTTGTGTTATAATCAGCCGCCGACCAGCAGGTCTGAGCACATAATCACACACGGACGCACAAAAAAAGGACAGAATCACAAAATCCAAACAGTTCAAACCATCACATCTTCATAAAGGTGTCGTCACCCATGAAAGTACATATTTGTGAAAGTAGGAGTGAAGCTCAGTTAAATGTTGATATATTTAAAGTTGGATACTTTTCTTGTGAATTAGTGATTGTTTTTTAAATAGACTTGGAAAAATTAACGTCAACATTTTCAATACAGTGCTCCTGGAATATCGAATATTAGAGCAGGTTAATGTGATTTAACCCGTTTTATCTCAGATGCTGGTTGAGTTCTTTTGCGATTAAGCTACCGGTCAATCTCAGAACGTCGCAGTGCTGTTCAATTCGTTGACATGCTTGTGGATATGCTCACTCATTCAAGTCATTTTTTTTTTTTTCCAAGATGGCGCCCGAGTAGGCAGCCTTTGGCAAGTGCTCTTCAAGAGCCTTGCTTTTTTGTTCTTTTTTGCTGTTTTTGTCTTTTGTTTTGTCACATGTTGTTTGTTGTTTCATTGTGTGGACCTGATATGGACTGTTTTCAGCGCTTTTTGGCCACGACATTCGTCAAAGGAGCAGTATCTGTGCTTGGTGGTTGCGCCTTCTCGGCAGCACGCCTGTACCAGCACAGATTTTGATTGGGAGGAATGTCGGCGCCATTGACTGTCGGTGCTGGACAGACCTGGGGCACTTGTGTTTTTTGCGCCAGTAATGGGCAGCATTTTTCACAACCCCGATTTGTTCAGTGGCTATGTCAGCGCTGTTGGACAGTTGGCGTTGGTGCGGCTGGATGGATGGATGGCCGCTGAAGTTGAGGATGAGGAGAGAGGAGCGTTGGCGAAGAGCGCCGATGCGTATTTGGAACCGTGAGTCGCCGCTTGGAATTGAAATGGATTTCCATGGGACAGGAGAAGTGAACAAATCTCTTTTTTCGTCAATGGATGCTACAGCTTCTTGTTGACTTTGAAACTTAGCTTGTAGCCGACGTGTGCACATTTTGAGCATGACATCTCTGATCCACTGGTTAAAGGACACTTTGATTCTCTCCTCTTTCATCTCAAACTGCTTCAAACAACAAAGCGTGTGACGGAAAAGTTGTTAGGACTGCACGACTGTCCGTGTTTTATGTTATGTGTTGTGTTTATTATTTTACTTTATGTTAACTGTTTTGTAAAGCGCTTTGTTACAGCTGCCGCTGTTGTGAAAGCGCTATATAAATCAGCATGTATTGTATTGTATTGTATTGTAAGTCAGTCAATCTTCAGAGAAGTTCATTGATCGCAACTTGACTGCTCTGCTGAAGATGTTTTCGCCTCCAATCCGAGTCGGCTTCATCAAGTTCGTACAACAGGTCTCATGAATTGGGACTGCACCAGAATGTTTACATCCAGACCATGAGACAACTTTGTCGTTTGGTGAAACTGAGTAACATTTTTATAGGTCAAATATATACAGTGCTTATTACACATGGAAACCAGCCACGCAATGTTAATTATCAAAATCATTTTCAGTTATGGTTGATCAAACAATACTTTATGTCAAAGCTCTTTGACCAAAATAGCATTTTAAATGTGAAAACATAATTATTGTCGTGCATAGTCGTTATGCCTTCTTAAATTACTCAACCAAACTTTATATACGTGCCTGTGAGAAAAAGCCTTCCACAAACGCAATGACTGAGGATCCTACTGTGTCCCCTCAGAAGTTGCTTTTGTAGCACCAAGCAGTCTTGTGATACGAATATTATTAATGTCCAACTACATACAACATACAAAAGCATCCCGGATCCATCCAGAAGTGTCTTGACGGCGACTGTTTACAAACAATGAGATGAGCAATATTTCTTGATTCAAATTGATTCGTGATCGAATTAATGGAAA
This sequence comes from Hippocampus zosterae, assembly GCF_025434085.1. Classification (NCBI taxonomy): domain Eukaryota; kingdom Metazoa; phylum Chordata; class Actinopteri; order Syngnathiformes; family Syngnathidae; genus Hippocampus; species Hippocampus zosterae. The sequence goes on from NC_067453.1 coordinate 8,268,721, forward strand.
TGATGAAGTTCCTGGAGCACACTCGAAAGGAAAAAAGAAAAAAAAAACATAATTAAAGCACTTTATTTTAGGACTATGATAACCATTGAGATTAATACAGACACCTAATTTAGCAGACTGACAGTAAATCGTGCAAACACTTCAACATAGCCAGCGTTGTGAAGATGATTATCTTCACATGTTGCAATAACGGTTCTGATTATTCTTTCATCAATGGTTGTTAAAAGCATAGCGATAGATCCTCGATATATGCATGAATGCATATGTGCATAAGTCAATCTGGAATTAGCAGCTGAAACAGTAACACTTCCCGGTTGAAGAATAGGCTGGGGGTGCTGGCGCTTGTCCCTTGCATTCAGACCAGTGTTAAACACACAAACTAGCATGCTAATGGGTAATCCCTGAGGAGCAGCCACCTTTGTCACACCCCGAAGAGGATGTCTCTCTCTGGGTATGCAGTGACAGCCACCAGGCTGCCTGCTTCTGGACAGCCAGCATGTTGCCAGATAGTGATCTCGCTCCAGAGGGATGCCAGCAGGTTGCCAGGTCCTCATTGAGATCTGATGGGCAGAAGATTGACGTTTGTCCTGATTTTCTTTTGTTTTGTTTTTTTTTTGTCTGTGCGACACCGGGGGCTTTGATATCTTCCTCGTTGAGAGAAAAGGGAAAGTGTGGCCTGCGGGTGCTTTGTCATGCAGCAGGCGGTCTCCACGTGACCACAAAGACCTACCGTCAATCTGACAAATACAGTAATGGAAAGAGGTACGATGTTCATAACTTTGTTGATTTATTTGATCTCCAAAACACATTTCAAAAGGCCCTGAACACAAATACTCTCATAGCAGAGCAACTGGTTGCACTAAAACAGAGCCGTCTGTATTAATTTTAGTAATGGGATGTCTGAAGGCAAAATAAATCAAAATTCAAGTAATGTCAGGAGGCTGAAAGGGATCGAGGGGTGTCCCTGCCGAGTCGGCCACTTGTTCATGTGTTTCGCTGGATTAAAGACATTCCAGTTCGCAAGGTGGACTCCAGGAGAGGGAAGCAAGTTGTTTAGTCGGCTATCACTGAGTAGCAGGGAGGAAATTCCACAGTGCAAGGTGCAATCGGGAGACCAAAGAACGAGGCTAATCTCATGGGAACACTTTAATCCTAAACAGAGATGTCAATAAAATGAGCCGCTTCATAAATGTTGGGCTTACGATGTGGGGTACTGTGTGCTATTATCTGAAGGATTGCGTCATGATGATTATTTTAATGCATCCAGTCCTGGTTTGATACTGTCTGTGATAAAATATTGTGTCCTCATGCCCGTGCTCTACACTCATTTGTCTTTTCACCCCCAGAGAATTGAGCTCCACATTCAGCAGCACGCATTTTATTTTAGCAACAAACACGGATGTACTTGTCCTTGAGTTTTTTTTTTGTTTGTTTGTTTGTTTTTTTTGCAGGTTATCAAAACTTCGATAGCTCTTTGATTAGCCATGCGTACTGGTGGTTATTTGCCCCGTTTTCTAAACAAAACACGCACCCCTCGCTCCCAGTCCGCCCACTACAGAAGGCCACCCCATGCCTCGCACGTTCCTCTCAGACAGGCAGCACGACACTTGGGGCCCCCCATCTCCATCTTGTCCATGGCCACCCCCACGCCCCCCAAAAGCTTGTCTGAGGTCCACAGTTCCATCCATCATATTTGCCCCCTCGGCCTCCATTGCATCCCCACAAAAGCAGCCAAGTCAAAGAAAAGAAAAGGTGAAAAAAAGAGAGGGAGAAGAATACAACCGCTACCATGCAGAACAGTGCCGGCCCGAGGACCGTCTTTTGTCCCAAACCCTGCCTCTCTTCGCCTGGTCTTGCCTGCGAAACACACCCTCTTCTTGGAAGGAACAACAGCCCGGAGGCCTGGGGGATGGAACCGGGGTGTGATGGTAGCTCAAGTAGAATAGTTTGTTGCCCCCTATGGCCCCCTGGTCACCAGCAGACTCTGTGTGTTGAGCTGTCAAACGGGGCCGCCCTCGCCCTCCCCTCGTGGCCACGGGCACTCCCTCTGGGGGACAGCAGGAACCACCAAACTCCTGACTCATGGGCCTCAAGCAGAGGTAAACTGTGCTCTGTTGACTTAACCACTGCCGCTCTGTGAAGTGGAACTGTAAGACTCAGGTGAGGAGGGGGACTGAGGGCACATCTGCAGGAGATTTGCATAGTTTTACTTTCCCCACACCTGTGACTTTTGTCTGCTATGTGCATTCAAGTGAAAGTGCCACTGGACCACTGGATTCTTTGACTGACTCTTCCATAAGGGAAGAAAGAGAAGAGCTGCCTCTTTCAGCTGGAGCTGATGAAATAAGAAAGGGAGGAAGTGAGCAAAACGTTGGGATCCGTTAAGCGCAAATAAAAGCGGACGCTGATGTTGGCCAACCTGTCTTGGTTGCACAAGGAAGAGAGGAAAGCCCCCACTCGGGAGAGTTGACAAACACACACACACACACACACACACCGCTGAGAAACAATGTCACGTTGTGGCTCATTGACGTTCGAGCCCTGCAGCTGTGTAGGCGTGATTGTCAATGAAGGGGAAAATGACGTGAATTACTCAATCAATTCAAATGCCGTACGATGGAAATTAAAATAACTTTCAAGTTTTAAATCAACACTTCATATTCAGGAATGCAGTCGTCATTCGTTCCTTTGTGTCTGCCACACTTTAATCACTACAGTAATCCCTCGTTTATCGCGGGGGTTAGGTTCCAAAAAGAACAAGTGAAATCCGTGAAGTAGTGAACTTTACTTTTTTACAGTTAATATACAATACTTAACTATATATACAATGAAATCAAAGACCAAAACCTGTTTTCAGTCCCAATTAAAAAAAAAAAACGTTTTCAACAAATAACTATCATAGTTTTTGGAAATATTGCATTAAAAGCATTAAAAAAACTGCACAAAAAAAATATGTGAAACAGCAAAGCCGCGGAGAGTAAACCGCGTTAAAGCGAGAGATCACTGTACACGCGAAAGCGCTATATAAATCAGCATGTATTGTATGTATTGTATTGTATATTTGCTGTGACATACTGTTGTTTTAGTCTCATTTAATACCACGGTATGTCTTTCCCCAGTTCCAGTATTTTGCTCGTGAAGACTCAAATCACTGCCCATGGTGTCTTGCAGTACATCGCTGCTGTCCACCAGAAAATCCTGAAGGAGAACGTCGAACCATCAGTTTGCGCCATCAAAGTAAGCACTCTTTGATCATGCAGCAGGAAAACAATCCAAAACACACCAGTAAGTACACCACTGAATGCCTAAAAAAAAAAGTTTTTGAAGTGGCAAAGTCAATTCTGGATTCTAATCCAATTGAGATGCTATGGTGCAATCTTAAACGTGGAGTTCATGCTAGAAAATTACTACTTCTACTCCACCACACTGGAAATAATGGAGGAGTAGAAGCAATTTTGTGAAGAAGAGTAAGCCAAAATTCCTCCAGAGTGATGTGAAAGACTCATCACCAAGTATCTCAAACGCTTGATTTGAGTTATTGCTGCCAAGGCTGGCACAACCCATTATTAAGGGGACAAATACTTTTTCGCAGAGGACAGGTAGGTTTGTATTTTTTTTTAAGTCTTAATAAATTGTTATTTAGAAACTGCATTTTGTATTTCCTTGGCTTGTCTCTGTGTGAGATTTGTTTGTGAATTGAATCCTCCGTCTGTGATAAAAATGCAAAGAATAAAAAATCAGGAAGAGGCCAAATACTTTGTTACGGCACTGTACAAGGTGATAAATATTGCTAAAATAAATGACATGGGGGGGCGGCCCGGTAGTCCAGTGGTTAGCACGTCGGCTTCACAGTGCAGAGGTACCGGGTTCGATTCCAGCTCCGGCCTCCCTGTGTGGAGTTTGCATGTTCTCCCCGGGCCTGCGTGGGTTTTCTCCGGGTGCTCCGGTTTCCTCCCACATTCCCAAAAAAAATATGCATGGCATGGCATCTAAATTGTCCCTAGGTGTGAGTGTGAGTGCGAATGGTTGTTCGTCTATGTGTGCCCTGCGATTGGCTGGCAACCGATTCAGGGTGTCCCCCGCCTACTGCCTGAAGACGGCTGGGATAGGCTCCAGCACCCCCCGCGACCCTAGTGAGGATCAAGCGGTACGGAAGATGAATGAATGAATAAATGACATGGGGATTCCAGGCACATGCAACATTCGATAATCAGTCTGCAAGAGTTAGACAAACTGCAGTAGGCCAAAGGGCACATCAAATCACCACGCGGCCTATGCAAAACCGTGACTGGCCACGTTCCAGCTCCATTCAGCCAAATAACAATAGTGCGTAGCGACTGCAAAAAGCCAGCCACTGTGAGTCCCTGGTGTGCATTTTAACGTGTAAAGCTATGTCCGGTCCTCAGCGGCACAGATTGTGATTTTCCCAGGTGAAAGACGCCATGAAGAGCGTTGGATCTTCAAGCCCATTAAAGAGCATTCTGAGCCATTAGAATGCATTCAGAAGGGTGCGCATACCCCCAGAATCCAGTGTCAGGGCACACAGCCAGGCCCAAAGGCCTTGGGGTGGGGACCTATGCTCAAAGAGCCCAGGGAACTCAGCAGAAGGAGTTGATCCTTGTTTTTGTTTTTTTTCGTTCTGTGTGGGCAGAGAGGCAGGGGCGTGTGCGCAACAGCTTGCTGGGTTCCCTCGCCTGAGGAATTCAGATGATCCATGAACCTTTGACTGGAATGATGGATGAATTTGAAGCACAATTCCTGAAACCCATATGTTGTGCTATCAAGCTAAATCCAACCGATGATCTCTATAAGATAGCATAATGCTGTCGAGGTTGTGTTGACAGTTGAGCAAACACAAACAGTCCCCCTTGTGGACAGCAGCCAGATTCTCCACCATCATTGAATCTGCTGAATATAGAGTCACACTACAGATCACTGCCGTGCCATTCAGTGTTGTGTTGCTAGGTAGAGTGCCACCAGCCCATGGTATATTTACATGTGTTTTGTGTGTGTGTGTGCGGGTGAGTGAAACAGACAAGCTTGCAGCGTCCCCTCCTGATTGCTTGATTGTTATAAATGAGAGTCATGTCAGCTCAGGGACCCCAGGCCATCTGTGATATGCACGTTCACACACACAGTCATAAATAGTGCATGCTACCCTATCCTGGAATTGTCGAATGCTTTTTTACGCACGTTGCAATAGATGCATTTTTTCATTCTTTTGTCCTCAAAATGGGCACAAATATGTGTCCATCAAATGTAATCCAAAAAGACTAATGAAAATAAAAAAAATCTCCGCGGCACAAATTGTATGGCCAAAGTTTCTAACAAGGCTAAGAAGATAAAAAATTAAATATAAAAAGAGAGAAACTAGGACTCAGAGTGTAAAGCAGTATGCTCAGTTCAAAGGAGGAGACAGCAAAGGATGTGTGGTTTTTGCTGGTGTAATGTGTCACTGACAACAAGCTCCATTTTAGTGCTGAATAAGATGTTGTGTAGAACGTAGAGGATAAACCGAGTCTTATTTTTTTTTAGGCCCTCAAAAATGGGATTTATGTCCTCTTTAATTCAATTAATCAAACATTCCCCTCTGGCGAGACAGTGTAGCTGATGTTGTCAAATTATTTATAGACTCACGCTCCTGTTTTCATTTTTCTTTTCACCTACTCCAGCTTCCGGGAATCCTACTCTGGCATCACTGAGTATCTCATCAGACTAAATCTATCCCGCTTCCTCAGAAAGTCATAATTTTGGCCCATATGAAATGGCTTTTATTCATCCATCCTTCCATTTTGTATCCCGCCTTCTCCTCATTAGGATCGTGGGTGAGCTACAACCTATGCCAGCTAACCTGAGTGAGAGGTTTACCCTGGACTGCTTGCAAGCCATTCGCTGGGCACACATAAACAAACAAGCATTTATTTACATCAGTGGTGTCAAACATGAGGCCCGTGGGCCGGAACCGGCCCGCAAGGAGGTTTGATCAGGCCCCGGGATAATTTAAAAGTGAAAAAATGCATAAAAGACACGGAATGAATATTTTTAATAAGGTGCTATTCATGGAATATCCGCTAGGGGGACACACTGTTTTGATCAGAGAAGAAGACAACAGCAGCCTCAGTCTGTCATAGAGACAGAGCCAACACAGCAGACGCTATCAAGGACATGTGAGTACTTTATTCTTTACGCATATTATCACACTCTCCTTAATTTGTAAGGTGTAGGCTAGGATTATATTTCGATTTTATATGCACGTGTAAATGGTTTAAAAGTTCCTCTTTATAAATCTCATTTATTCTTAAAAGTGCATTACTATATTTTTCAATACCAATTACTTTTTCAATGTAATTACTGCCTACAAAGGCACAAAATACACAGTTTTGTGCCTTTCTACAGTCAGTGGGATCAGTTGCAATGCATATATGTGAATGATAAAAGTAAATTGCACATTTGTCTAAGGAGGTGCTTCACGAAATGTTTTGTAAAAGATATGATATATTAAATTTCAACATTTTCCGAGTGGTTTTGTGCTTCTTTCGACCAAAACAAAGGAAAGACATATTATTTTGGTTATTTATAGCAGAGTATGGTATAAATTTAATGGTCTGGCCCACTTGATATCTACCGAGGCCGTATGTGGCCCATAATGTGAAATGAGTTTGACACCCCTGATTTACCTATATAATTTGAGTTTATAATTTGCTTGTTGTAGAAAATCTAGATGAGAGGAACAATCCATTCAGTGACATGAATTACCATTGGAAATGTAGTGGACAAAATGAACTATACAGGTATTGTTTAACGTTTTTAAATGTCAAATCACATCAAATATTCATCATCATCTTCGGCCTCAGTCTTGCGTGGATGGTGGCTCGGCCTACACTAGCATAGAGTCAGTCGCATCCAGCTTCTATTTATTGATTTGAATCAGTATAATAATAATTAATATCGTAGTAGTCATAAATATTCCCCTCTAAATTCCTGCCCAAGCAGCCTGTGCACCTGCCGTGTTTGCCTCACCTCTGGTTTACCAGCACCCTGGACCTGCGGAGCTCATCTTGGAGCCCTGTATGGCTTCGACTCCCCTGGCCCGTGCCTTACCTGATTCAAAGTTTCATCTTGTAAATCTGCTTTTCTGCTTTGAATCTGCTCACCTCATTTATACGTCAGGTGTATTTTCTGATGTGGAGATGTATTCCTCGGATACTGCCTGAACCAGTGTCTCGTGAGATACAGTTCACACAACTTTGTGCAACAATAGTAGCTGGGGGGTTTTCTCCAGATTTGTCTTTTTTAACTTGCCAGTCAAGTGTTATATTCATGCTTTTCATGAATTGTGTCATGGTGATCTTACATTCAATTCTGTGTTAACTTTTCCAGAAATATGTTTTTGAACTGAACTTGAAATAATGTTACAAATGTTTCCATCAGCTTGTATCTTGCTTTAAAGACACTCGCAGTGGAGAATTGAGACTGGGGGTGTTATGCCGATGCCAGTTCCTCCAAAATACAATCCTGAAAAGAAAGTTGGTTGCTAGAGTTCCCTGTCTTGGTATGTTTTGGTGTAGGCCAAGACAAAGCAACCCAGGACTTGGGGTGGCCTTTACAGCTGTGAGTTGTCTGCCAGGCAGGAGATGGACAGAAGGGCAGGAAAACGAGAAGAAAAGAGATGGATAGAAGGAGAAAAGACTGAAAAAGGAGTTCTATGGGGTAAGGTGGGGGGGTGAGGGGGTGAAAGTAAGAGGACGGAAAACTTAAAAAGTAAATCGGGCATGAGAAGAATCTCACTTCAGACAGAACAGAAGTAAGCATGAGTTTGCATATCACCAGTGCGCGTTCCCTGCTCACTGCTGCTTCTGCACAGAGAGATAACAAAACGGGTTGCAAAGCAGCACAGTTGTAAAAGACAAAAAGAAAGTAAGCGTAAATTCACACAAAAAAAGGTAGCAAGAGTAAAGGGTCATAGTGACAGCAGACCGAACTCTCGACCTCCATGGTAACCAAAGGCTGCCACCCCACTTAAAACAATATACTCATCATCTTTCCCTCTGTGTGTGCCTCAAGCCTCCCCGCTGGCATCTTTCATCACTAATCACGTCTGCCACCCTCCCTCCTTCTGGTCAGAAGCCCCTAAATATGCTGCACTTGGGAGGGTTGCCTCCTTCCAACAAAAGACATCTTCCTCTCATCCTTCTTGCAGGAGACAGCGGGACAGATGAGGAGACACAAGAGCATCAGCTCATCCTTTTAATGCAAGAAACTCTTCAGTGAAGAGGTGGCAAATCCACTGATCAGCGGCTTAACATGCAAATGCTTCAAAAGACCTGTGGCTCTCTTTTCGGAGAATCACAGCAGGATGGCTTTGCAATTTCTGCCTGTGAATTGTGAAACACATGCGCTACAGCACTGTTAAAGTGATGCACACACCGTCAGTATCCATTTGCAAACGTACTGACCTTTTAAGTGTAACTTCTTCACAGATTAAGTTGGATTGATTTTCCTTGCATCCATGCTCTCATTAGTTGAGGTTTATGGCTTTCAATGTTCCTTTTATAGAAATTGACACAGTTGGGTTCCAATGGGCTCGCTCCCTTGTGTTCAAATTCATCATCCAAAAACAGGAAAGAACTTTTCAGACACTAGAGGCATGTGTTTTGTGCATCAGTATGAGCATGCATATCACTGTGCGTGTGCGTCATTGTGTTTTCCTTTGTGCGCGCGGCGGTGAGTGTGCGCCCGCATTCAGCATCTCCCTGCAGCTAATGAGTGGCGGCCCACCTCTCCAGCAGGCCTGGCAGTCCTCAGCTATGAGGCCGGGGCTGCCTGCTTTCTCATGGTAATCGCACACTTTGTCCCTGGGTGGATAATCCTGCACTGGCTTTGTGCGGGCCCCAGAGGAGAGCCCCACAAGGTCGACCCCGCTTCATAGAGAGCCACAAAGAGCCAAAAGCAGCGGCAGCACCCCACTCTAGATCCATGCACCCCTGTACGCAGACATCCACAAAAAGCACGCCTGCTCTCAAACGCACGCTCACACTCATTAGTGATTCTCAATTTCAGCAGTCTCGAGCCATTAAAATGAGCGGCTTGTTTCCCAGCACAGACACAAATCCTAGTATACAGTACACAAGCAGTAAGAAAATGTCAACGGAAAAGGGTGTTTTAGACTATTACTGCCAAACTCTTTCCTAATGACATATATTCATGCAATGCTTTAAAGTGGAAGAAAATAAGTGCTGGTACTCTCCTTAGTCCACCATTGCTAGGTAAATGTGATGGAGAGAAAATATACACACACGCGCGCACACACACACACACACACACTCTCACACACACACACAGATACAGTATGTACATATTAACTCATTCAGTACCAGCCAATTCTGGAACAAATCTGAAAAGACGTTTAAAAACGTCTTTGGGAGTGAATGAGTTAAGGTGGGTTTGCTCCCTGTACGACCGGTGTCAGAGTTTTGTCCACAATGCTAGCCATAAATCAGATTTGTTTCCAGTCAGGGTTGGACTCCGCCAAGTCTGCCCTTTGTCACCGAATCTGTTCATAACTTTTTGGGACAGAATTTCTAGGCGTAGCCGAGGTGTTGTGGGTATATGAATTAGGGGTCTCAGAATTACATCTCTGCTTTTTGCAGATGATTTGATACTGTTGGCTTCCTCAAGCTGCGATCTCTAACTCTCACTTGAGTGTGAAGTGATTGGGGTGAAAATCAGCACCTCCAAATCTGAGACTATGGTTCTCAGTCGGAAAAGGATGGAGTTACCTTTCCAGGTTGGGGATGAGATCTTGCCCCAAGTGGATGACTTCATTGATGACTTCGGGGTCTTGTTCATGAGTGAGGGCATGATGGAACAGGGGTTCGAAATGAGGATCGGCGTAGCGTCTGCTGTGACGGAGACTCTGTTTGTTGTGTTGAAGAAGGAGCTGAGCTGAAGGTCTATCTACATTCCTACCCTCACCTATGGTCACGAGCTGTGGGTCGGGATGTCAGATACAAGCAGCCAAAATGGCTTTCCATGGCTCTCCCTTAGAGATAAGGTGAGAAGCTCAGTCATCCTGGAGGGGCTCAGAGTTGAGCCGCTGCTCCTCCGCTTATCTCAACGTTTGGGCCGGTTGAGGTGGCTCAGCCCCTTCTATCAGGATGCGGCCTGGACGCCTCCTTGAGGAAGTGTTCCAGGCATGTCCCACTGGGTGGAAGTCCCAAGGATCACCCAGGAAACGCTGGAGAGATTATGTCTCCCAACTGGCTTTTGAGAATGTCTCAGGATCACCCAGGAGGAGCTGGACGATGTGGCTGGGGAGAGGGAAGTCTGGGCTTACATGGTGAAGAGCAGCGTTTCACGTGACCAGACTTCGGATAAGTGGAAGAGAATGGATGATGGATGGATGGATGGGCGTATTCATCAATTAATACATCTTAGATCTGCTGTTGCATGCCATCGACTTTTCCCTGCAGTCAAATAAGGAGAGGGCCAGCAGTTATCCTTTCCATCCAAAGCATTGTACTTGAGGACAGTGCATCCAAAATAGTACAAGGACAACATAACCATTAATCATAAAAGACAGTTATTTGAAAACTCAAAGGACAAAGAACACACAAACACATCACAAATGACAGACCTATATCAGGATGTCACTTTTAAGTTGGCTTGCATTGTTTATTTGACTCCTAATACCCAGCATCTTTTAGCTTTCACCAACCATTATCAGGTGTCACATCCCGAGTGAACATGGCAATTACCCTTAAATTGCATGACACAAATAAATACATCTGGTACATTTACTGGCTGCACATGGAGGAAAAATTTACTGACGCTGTCTGAAATTTTCTAAGCGAAATGGAAACATTTCGGGGGGGTCTTGAACCCTTGAGTTGTGTGGGGTTTCTTTTTTACCTTGACACAAAGAACGGGATATTCGTCATAGAAAATGAATGTTTGGTGTATTTTATCCCTACATTGCAATGTTGAAATGGCCTATCTTGAGGGACATTTTGGGATGAGTCCATCTCAAGGAATGAATATGACTTTGAGCTACCTCATTAGCCAGAAGCAGCAGAGCACTGTAGGCCAGTGTGAAGAGGCAAAGAGAGGGTTTGTAATCCTCTGTGGCTTGCTAGACAGCCCAATGTCTGTCCAGGGACACATGAGGACAGTTTTGTTCCACAAACAAGGGACACACACACACACACACTCACACACACACACACATACATACACACATAAGTGCACACACAGGCCCAAGTCTAGAAATTGGACTGCTTCTAGGCTCTCCTCATTAGGTATTCTGACAGAGTTTTGCTGTGGACACCAAGTTGACCGACAGAGTGAGAGAGGAACAGAAGAAGGGTGGAAGGAGAGGGGGCAATCACACAACAAAAAAAGGAAAAAAAATCCCCATCACTGCTTCCTCTGCCGTCATTGGTAGATGGCACAAGGTCTTTTCTGTGCTTTTTGCTAATTGGCCACCCAGGCATTGACTCTGGCATCAGTTCTCTGCCAAAACACATGCACACTCCCACCTCCTGGCTATTCTCCACTCACCTTGCCATTTAAATGACTCTGATATGCCTGTTACAATGGTAAATGAAAACATCCACTGAACATGGTGGCAAGAGGGCGTCCTCTTTTCATCACTCCATTAGGTACACCTGCAAAAATGAAATCCATATCGGAAATCCTGCCTTTTCAAAGATAATATTGCTCGGTTCTGGGTGATACTGTCGGAGAGATATCACTTGTTTATTATTGTGGTGATATTTAAGTACGGAGTACATCATACAGAGTAAGAGCTCTTTATCTTATTTCACAACATTAAATACCGTATACTAATATACTGTACACTGAAAAAAATGATGTGTTGAGTTTACTCAATTTTATTCCGTCAACTGACTGCACAAAATCAAATCTTCATGAAGGTCCTCAGCTTTGAAGCAAATAATTTCAAAAGCGCAATTCTTTCGATCGTGATGGACAAAGGCTGATGTCGTGATTTCGTTAAATTATTAGCAGAGGTCATCTTGCACTTTTGCCTTACCTCCTTTGGGGTGTCAAAAGGCATGCCATAATTAATTTAGACAAAATGAAAGAAAGAAACAGAGAATGGGTGAGAGGAGAAAGGAGTAATTTGATTGTCTGGAGGCTCCATATGGTTGTGTGGCATTTTCCTTCACCCTGACCGGCTGAGGCCTTTCTTGTTTCAAACTGATGACAAACTTCCTTATCCTCCCCGCATCCATCTCTCAATAGCGCCACGCCAACAACCAACCCCCGCCTCCCAATCCCCAAACGCTGTGAATCTGCTGAGGGGAAGAATAGGCAAGGCAAACAATACTGGTGTGTGTGTGTGTGTGTGGAGGGGGGTTGGGGGGGGGTGTCAAGTGACCCGCAGAAAACACTATCAAACAAAACTGGAACTTTGAGGGCTCCACAATGGAGCACCCTGCTCTTTTCCGTGGGGTGCCACTGGTGAGGAAAGATAAGGGAATTTCTCTATACAGCAAAGAGAAAAAGGGAGAGTTTTGCTTTTGAGTTATTCAAACCTCCAGTGCAAACACCCCCCCCCCCCACACCCCCGATATATTAGGTCTTCTGTGTTTAAAAGGGACGCTGAAATAAAGAAGCACTTTGTTGGACAAGTCAGCCTTGTTGGTGTTGATATGTGCATTGTGAGCAGCGGTTTGATGGCGCTCTGTGCAGATAGCGGGCACAGTTGCAAAGTCCATGGAACTAACCATAAATTCAACACGTAACACAGCAGCTGTCTGCTTCTATAGAGATGCAGACGCAATAGCATTATCACACCAAGGGGAATATGACCGTAGAACCAAGCCTTATTCGTAATTCCTATCATGACAACAACAACAAAAAAATTTGGGATATAAATCTTTGTCCTGGCCATTTGGTACAAAATCCACTTTCATCATAATTTCATCCCCTTAGTTGCTGCTGGTAGATAGGTGAGACATTTTTGTCAACGTTTACTCTGCACACCTAACACCCAGTTCTCCCGTGAGCTTTTAAGGCGTCTTCCAACGTTGTAAAAACATGCATGTTAGATTCGAATGTGAGTGTGAATTGTTATTTTTTCCCTGTGTGCCCTGTGACTGACAAGCAGCGTAAGAAATGGAGTGAAGAAATTAACTTCTTCATTAATGTTCCGGTTTTTGAAGAACAAGTCAGTCTGCAGTAAACTTGTATAGCAATAATATAATTTTACAATTATGTCCTTTTTGGTTGATGCCACCGCAGTGCCCTTTTTACCTATTCATTTAGTTCATGTGAAGCATCTGCTCTCAGATCACCCTTGCTTATCTCACATTAAACCATCCACGTAATCCTTATCATATCGTTGGAGGCCATCTGATGTCCACGAACACCAAATTGGTAAACCCCAAAGTAAAATTTAAAATACACAGTCAGATAATGCATGGAGGTATGCTATTATTTTATATGCATATCTGTGGACCCAAGAACGAGCAAGGTAGCAAGCAAGAACTACAACTTGTGTCCAGAGTGTTGCCAACTTAGCAGTGTTTTTGCTTTGCTAGTTTTCCGATTCCTCTAACAACAAATTTTCCCCAAAAATAGACTTGCAAAAAACTGCAAGCATTGCAGTTTCTCATGTTGTACCTTTGGAAAATGAATTGCCCGCCCCTGCTGTAGATGAATTTTTTTAACCTGTAATTTAAACAAAAATTGTAATTCTGAGTAATAGTTTTGTTGTTGTTGTTGTTGTTTTTTTAATCTTTCCATCTAATTTAGAGAGTACACTCACCATAATTCCTCTGTCTGAGTTTCTATGCACTCTCTTGAAGACAAAAATTTAACAATTGAGCATTCATAGTCAAATAATTTCCAATGTTAGCACATCCAGTGGGCTTTACACCATTTTTGGGAATGACGATGGCATGGCAGTGAGCCAAAAATAAAAAGCCTGTTGAGACATTTCTCTCTGCATAAAACCAAACCGAGCGCTTATCTCAACGCTTGGACCAGAAGGGGCTTTACTTTGGACAGAGCTACTCAAATATGCGTTATTTGCACAGCATACAACTTCCCAGTCACTACGGATTAGGCAAACAATACAGCTCCCCCCATTCTCTCCTCCCAACCCAACCCCCCTGCCCCCCCCCCCAAAAAACTCCACCCAAATTAGTCTTTCTTTGGCGAGTTATAAAGACCTGAGTATGAATGAGGGCCTCTGTTAGTCCAGAGAAGATAACACACACTCACTCACAACGAGGGGGAAAACACTGCTGTGAGCTCCTCTGTATCTTCTCATTGGCATGACTGGTCTCATTTCTCATTGGCTGATGAGTGTTATCTCCATGGGGGGGCTTTACACCTGTCCAACCACTCGCCTTGCAAAGTGCAAATGCACATTTACTGATCACTGCATTTGACACAACCGTTTATGAGTATGGTATAGATCACATTTGGAGATAGCTTCATATCAAAGTGTGTGGGGTGGTTTAAGTGACATAGATGCAAATCGCAAGTAAGCGTCAAATTTTAACTTTCTAGTCTCAAGCAAGTCCCAATTTGAAAAATCAAAACAAACAAACAGAAAACAAGTCGAGTTACCATCAAATTTCAACAATTCGAGGGACACCCTGAACTGGTTGCCAGCCAATCGCAGGGCACACAGAGACGAACAACCACCCGCGCTCACACTCACACCTAGGGACAATTTAGAGTGTTCCATTGACCTGCCATGCATGTTTTTGGAATGTGAGAGGAAACCGGAGAGGAAACCCACGCGGGCCCAGGGAGAATATGCAAACTCCACACAGGAAGGTTGAACCCACGACATCTGCACTGTGAGGTCGATGCGCTAACATTTTAACTGTAGGTTTAGGGGATATATTGTCCCTACGTGTGATTGTGAGTATGAATGGTTGTTTGTCTATGTCTGCCCTGCAATTGGCTGGCAAACTGTTTTGGGGGTCCCCCACCCATAACACTGATGAGGATCAGATGGATGGGTTTAAGGCTTTCAATCAGCTACTCAAATCGACTCAAAGTCATATGACTCAAGTGCCACGCATCTGTATTTGAAACAGTGCAGTTCTATTCCTTGGAAAACTGTAATCATAATAATAATAGTCTGTTTCTTTAATGAATACCTCATTGGCAATGTCATGAGTGAACATTAATAATCACACAAAATGTGTAAGGATTATGAAAACTCCCAAATTGATTTCTATGAAACTCGGAAGGGGATCACAACATACACATACATGTATGTACCATACACAGAAATTAAAATCCACCAAATAGTGCAGAATATGTTCCTCGCCCTTACCCCAGAAAGCAAACTGCATCCATCTATTTGAGGCCATCTTACAAGATAACGATTCAGCAGTATAAGAAAGTGGATATCTACATTTTAAAACATTTTGTTATTTATCATATAAATATCACATCATAAAGCCAAAAAAATGAATACAAATCATTGTGATGTCCCCTGTTTACAACATTTTTTACACCTTTTTTGTTTGTCTGTTTGTTTGTCTGTTTGTTTGTTTGTTTGTTTGTTTGTTTGTTTGTTTCTAATCGGCCACACTGCACCCACCATTTGGGATCTTAGTAAATCAATCACTAAGTGTTTGTTGATTTTACATTTGAATGGTTCACTTCTATTTACTTCCAATGTTATATTGTTTGGCATGAGGACTTTTCAGATTAAACTACAAAAAATGTCCTTGCCAATCAATAAGGGTTTTATAAATAGCAAGAGTAATTAATTAATTTTGCTTCTATTATCTCTGAGTAGATACACTGTTTGATTGTATAAGTATAGCTATTCACAGACGCCTCTGGCAAATTTCTCACAGTCACAAGTGGGGTACCATGTACCACTCCGATCATTTCATACAAGAATACAGCTTGTCTATGATGCAATACTTAATCTTGTCTGAACTCAATACACCTGTGAAGTGTCACTCGAGACCTTCTGCCGGCCTAGTCTAGCATGCAGGGTAAAACATGTCACATCATCAAGCGTAAGCGTGATTGGTTGTTACCCAAGCCTTGTGCAACTGTGATGTCATTTTCAGTCGACAGCAAGTGGCAAAAGGGCTGGCCCCCGAGACAGATAAAAAGGGGTGGATTTTGCTGCTTAATTCATATTCCACAAATAACATACAGTAATCGGAATGCCATTTTTAGACTAATTGGGGGGCGCATACAAAACATTGACAAGAAAATGTTTGGGTTGACTTCCGCTTTAACTAATAAACATATGGCGCCTGTTTTGCACAATATGATGTGTGTGTGTTCCCTTCTTCATTGGGCTCAGCAAGTTCTACGAGACAAAATACCACCTCCTTTGGGTTTGTTTGCAAAAAAATTTGTGATGCCGTTATACTATTTTCCAACTTCATGAAGAGCGCCCTCTCGTGTGGGCAGGAACTCAGATTAGCGCTCTTGAACTCAGATATGCAGACAAACTCTCTCCAGGATGTCTGAGTGACTGGGCTGCTCAAAATTGGAACCCTCTTAGCCTCGGCCATGTCTGCAGTGTCGCCACAGTCAATCCAACTGTGCTAGTGTCAACGGCTCACAAGGTGGATTCACAGAGGGCAGTTTGCTCAACCTCAGTCTGTACCGGCATTCATCTTGTTGACACCACTTCTCTCGCTGGCAAATTCGCACTTTTCCAAAACAACACTTCATTACGCTGGTGAGGGGAGTTCAACGAGAAAGACAACACAACTTAAATATGTTCGCCTTGCTGGGTTTGGTAAACATCCACAAGGAAAGCATGTTTTCACCCCCGTAGGCGCAAGTGTTACACAAACAAAATGCGTGTTAACTGACTAATTTAGGAATTGAAATGTGATGGCAAGTATGTTTGAGTGAGATTAACATTCTCGTGGGAGACAAAGTACAACCAACAAGCAGGTATAATTGGATTCTGTTTCTACTTTGCTGTTTCCACTCTTATTACTCAAGTCAAATAAGAAATACAGATCCATTCACAGGTTAATACCCCACTTCAGTAATGGATGGAATGTAAATGGTGAAGGTCTCAACATGGCACATTCAAAAGGGATTAAAGTCATCCACTCAATACGTCCAGGTTATCCTCATCAAGACAGCCTTTTCAAATCTGGGACTCATTTAAGATATAAAGATACTGTCCGTGGACAGAAAACTTGTGAAAAGAAAAATGTTGAAAGAATGCTCAGCTTTATTAGTTTTGATTTTTGTTGTTTGTGCACAAATGCAAATTGTGTGATTTTAAAACTCGCTTTCAGTATATGGCAGAAAAAAATCATAAACATAATGAAAATCATAAGTATAGTCACACAAGAACTTATTGATTTACAACTGAACTATTGCTTTTGATTCTAAAATGTAATTCTCACTCAATTTTACAAGTATTATTTTGATTATTTTATGGCAAATACAATGGGCACATCCAATATGGTGGATACTTGACTAATATTCTGTTGAATTTGAAAGCGTCATTATTTTTCCTGTGCAATCAACACCTTCAAAAAACACATTTTGCCACTTGCTGTCAACTGAAAATGACATCACACGTGCTCAGGGGTCATGTTACGAACAATCATGGCTTCACATCTTTCAAATTTAACATCCACTCGCATCCACTGCACATACACTTATTTGCCATGTGTTTCCATATATTGTCAGTCGAAGCAAACCTGCAATATTCAAACCCGCAAACAAACATACAAGACAGGCGGGGCATGTTTGTCAGTCGTCAGTGAAACGGGCATTTCTCAGGAATGGGCTGAAAGGTCCGTCGGTACGTTGCCAGCTAGTGACGATTACACTGGCAGATGAAAACCCACTTCCATCAGTGCTTAGTTGATCATATTTTGAAGTTTCTCATCATTTGTCATTCACCAGCAAAACGGGTGTCAGTGCTGATGGTATCCCCACCTCTGCTTGTTTATTACTTATGGGCTTGTGTTACCCTTTGTTTTGTGCTTTCCAATGTTGTTCCCAGGCGGCAGAGTGTGTAGAACTCTTGTTGTCTAGCGAGGTCGGGGTCTGTCTTTGTGCTGATTGGTTTGTAGCATAGGCTATGTTTGGAAATGAATGGAAGGGGCGGGCGCTTCGCTTCTCCAAACACACTTACTCAGAGTTGGGATTTTGGGTGTCAGTCCGCGCTCTCATTTTAATGTATCCAAGCTGGATTTAACTTGCAGGATCAGTCAAACTATTAAAAAAAGTGTGATTTATATAATTTTGTATTTCCATACTGTCTGACCCATGCCAGACATTTTACTCCTCCATTGAGTGTTCTCGCCCAGCAATTGTAGCATCCAGATGAGTCAGAAAACCTCTGTGATATTGCCGATGGGGAGACGAGAGGCAAACAAACACGATTTGAGATTACTTAATTTCTAGTATGACACATCGAGATGCAGAGCCGTAAATTGGAATCTTCAAGAAATTGACTGATCAGGATCATCCGTCCATCCATTCTCCGAACCGCTTGATCCTCACTCGGGTCGCAGGGGTTGCTGGAGCCTATCCCAGCCATCTTCGGGCATTAGGCGGGGGACACCCTGAATCAGTTGCCAGCCAATCGCCGGGCACAGAGAGACGAACAACCATCCACGCTCACACTCACACCTAGGGACAATTTAGAGTGTCCAATCAGCCTGCCATGCATGTTTTTGGAATGTGGGAGGAAACCAGGGCACCCGGAGAAAACCCACGCAGGCCCGGGGAGAACATGCAAACTCCACACAGGGAGGCCGGAGCTGGAATCGAACCCGGCACCTCTGCACTGTGAAGCCGACGTGCTAACCACTGGACTACCGGGCCGCCCTGATCAGGATCAATACAATACAATACCTGTATACCACAGCCAACTATGCATGAAGTTGAATATTTTGGCATCCATTCATTTGAGAATGTCTTCTTCAATTTATTCAAATGTCCTGCTATCTCGCGGATAGGATAAATGAGGCCATTACCTTTGATGTCTCCAAAAAGATTGGAGGTTGAACCGATGCTTTAGTAGTAGTTAGTTAGTTATTATCGATCAATATTAGACAGACCGGTAGACCTGGACATATTCGGCACGTCTCTTCCCAATCACTCCTGCTTGGTGATAGCAGCGAAGCAATCTACTTGCTGGGAAGGTTATGCTTATCTCTGTTTATCTAGCTGCACACCTTCATCATCTGACCTGTGATTGTCACGCTTACTTGGGCTGCATAGAGCAGCGCAGTCATGAACCTAACCTGCGCTATATTTTGAAATGCCGCCTCGTAGGAATTGCCAATTGCTTGTCCTACTGTGTCTGATCCAAAAGCAGGTTTTGAATATACCTGGCCAGCTTATGAATGTCCCTTTTTACTTGACATACTTTGCTGAAGAATCTTCAAGCTGTGTTCCACCATTGTTGTTAAGGTTGCACATTCTGAGAAAGAACATTAAAACATCCATAGCATTTTGCAGGCCATCATTATTATGGTTTACATATCAATAACAATGTAAGAAATGTTCAAGTTGTGATGTCTTTTCAAAGATTGGCGTTTTCAAATTGCAAACCGTTATTATCTGGAGAAAAAAGAAAAACACAAAATGTCATTGGTAATTTATTGGTACTTAACTCCTCTTTTTTGGAAAATAAGCTTCATAATGTGGCTCATGTCTAAATACGTGTACGGATTGCTGCTCTGATGAATACTAAAATATCTTCATATTAATAGCTGCCTAACTTATATATTTTTGCCACCCATATTCTTACAGGAAATGACTCCAACGCAGTCCAACGCAGATGTTGCAAGCTTGCTCAAATACAAATTTGCTCTCAAATGCAAAACATGAGTTAGACATTGGTTATTCGTGTGACGATATTGTCCAAATCAAAGACAACATATTTTCTGCACACGGAATCAGAATGTGTCATTGTCTTTCACTCGCCTAGAACATTGCAGAAAGGTGAAATTTAGTGAATACGGTATTTGTCCAAAGTCATAAATATAAAACAGTCAATTGGAAAACAGTCGTACATAGGTACTGCTACAAACCATAAACCCCATAACCCCTCTTTTTGCTCACAACACACCAATAATGAATCCACGACCAATTCAGAATCGCTGATCTTGATGAATGCCAAAAAGCAAAGGTTGAATTTTCCTTTTAGGTAAAAAAAATATATATATATATATATATATATATATATATATATATATATATATATATATATATATATATATATATAGCCACGGCATGACCAAGCCACGGCATGACCAAGCTGATTCCTGAACAGATAGTTGATGTGAAAGTGAACATCGAAATACCGTTCATAAATCCACAGTTGTTTGTTGCAGCCAGACTTGAGGCCACACACGTGTGTTTGTCTGTGGGCTTGTCTCTGCATTCGTAAGTACCCACTGGTGAAAGTGCGTGTGTGCCTCCAGATCTTGCCTCTGGGATTTGGATCCAAATGAGTGGAGTGTCGGTGCATTAATGAGTAACACACATCCCTCATCTTGAAGCAAACTCCCCACCCACCCCAACAAAACACACATGCATTCAACACACACCCCTTTTGACATTTCAAGGCTGTGTTGGGAGCCAGAGGAGGAACTTCTTCATTTGGAGACTGAGACAATGTGGCAGGCTGGTTGGCTTTGTGCTCCTGACATCCCACCGAGGCACAATATGGCTCCGTCAGGGATCAGTGGGAACACACAATGCCCATTACCCACGGGGGCCGTGCAGAGAGCCTCAAGGGCAGGACCGGGACGGGCCCGTTTCCAGACTACGGGGTGTCTAGGCCACACTGAGAAAAAGGCGGAAGGGGGAATAACGATCATAGATGAGTTGAAGTGACAGAAGATTTAAAGATGAAAGAGATAAGATAAAGACGAACGATGAGAAGTAAAAGGGAACGTGGATGATGAAGATTTAAAAGAGAGGTTATGAGAAAGTGGCAGGATGGAGCCTGGAAAAGACGGAAGGAAAAAAAGGGGCCATTGAACCAAGAAAAAGAATGGAGTAGGTCCTGTGCCAGTGATGCAATGAAAGAGACAACACAGGCGGTGCATCTCTCCTGGGAGAAGAGGTTAGCCTTTGAGCTGAACTTGGTGGCTCTGTCTGCAAAAAGGCCACCTTGAACAAACAGGAGAGGCCAGAGTTGCATTTTCACCTTCACCGCTGCACATTTGACCCCTCATTTCTCTGAGTGGACACTGGGGGGTGGACATCAGGCGCCTGAGAGTCAAAGGTGGTGACCAAAGGGTCATGCAGGGGCACCTAAAGGCACAGAGACACAGATAGAGTGGGTGGATGAGGGTCAACGAGCCGGCTGAACTTAACCGTCAAGATCCCTCGAGAATCGGCCTGTCACTTCTTTTCCTACTCTAGACAGAAGCGTTAAACCAGTTAGCTCAGCAAACAAATCTGTGACGCGGAGACCCTACCTTTGAGTTGGGTGGGAAAGGATCGCAAAAGCGATACAGTGACGTGTGTTGAAGCCCAAGGTCAACCATCCTCATTCAGTCTTATCTGTTGTGCTGACCTGACTTGAATTTCACACCAAAAGTCACAGGACTCCACAGATCGGAGCTGTTTTACACTTAAGGCTGACCAAACCTATTTTCAATGCTTGCTGACAGAGGTGCATTCATAATGAGAAAGTGTCGCTTCAGAAAGAAATGGTGGACGAGTGGTGTCTGATTCTTAGTTTTGAAGTTTGGAGGACAAATGGCAATTTTGTCCGAGTTTGCACGGTTTCCCCTCCCTTGTTCCAAAAACATGCAAGTTAGGTTCTTTTAAGACTCTTAAGAAATTGTCCATTGGTGGGAAAGTCATTCTGTATGCTTGTTTGTCTTTCAGTGTCTTGTGATTGGCAGTGCACCCTGTCTTCCACCTAAGTCAGGTGCGTACAGTTCCACATTTTAATTTGTTCTACTTTTATTTTCACAAATGTGTATTTACTGGGTTAACCTGCGACCTCGGGTGTCCTATTTTGTACCATATCAGAATCATCTTTATTGGCCAAGTATGTAGAACACACAAGGAATTTGTCTCCGGTTTTACACGCTGCATTAGTATCATCAGAAACAAGGACAAGACAAATAAGTATGGAAGGACATGTCGAAATGTGTGTTGGCAAATGACAAAACTTCCTTGAATCCTTGAAGACTCATCTTTAAATATACCTTAAAATAACAACGAGAAAATGAAGTAAAGATAAAGTAGGAATATACTAAAATAAGAGCAATGAATAAACATAAACACGGCTCTTGCTGCTGTGTTGGCCTCTTTGGGGCAGTGTGCTGCCATGCATGCATGGAATACAGTACACACAAAAAGTTAGGAAGAGCAAAAGAAGAAACTGAACCTGGGCTCTCTTCATATAACTCATTTTTTCACAGTTGAGGTAGAATTTGTGCCTTTTAGTATTGTTATATTATCTTTATGAGTGTGTCCATAGAGCCAAGTACAATATATTACAATGCAAAGTGTGCTACCAAAACCAAAAATTGGATATTTTTATTTGAGCCCTCAGAAATCATTACACCTCATGTCTGCTACCCTGGTTCATACCCGATTTGCTGCCACAGGTTTCAGGAGCTGAAGGAGTCCACATTGCACAGCTTGTCTGAATGAACACTCAAGTAGCGCCCCCACTCCTCACCAACACTCGCCATCTGGCTTGGTCCTTTCTACAGCATGAGAGCATGCACAGATGTGGGATGAAGAAAAAAAAATTCCCATGCTAGTGCGCATATGAAGTACCCCTTTTTGGTGCTTTTTTTTCCGCAGCACATTACTTTATAACTCTAGTAGTGAATCATGTCATACAATCGCAATTTCATCAGACTGTCGAACTGGGATGGGGAGCTGGCAATTGTTTAGAGCAATGCATGACAAACGATGCCCATGCCTTGAAATCATAGCACCAAAAGGGAGTTTGTTTGCCGAGAACACAGATGAATTCATACAGTGTCTGACAGCCGTTTCTTAGTAGTTGGAAAAATCCAGTTCACACCTTGGTCGCTACATGCTCCAGTGTGCTCACCACTCTAGTCAGCTGTCCTGAGGAGGACACGTTCCATCAGCGTAGCAAAATGTGAACATAATAAACGTTAGGCAGTTTTTCTTCACCTTGTTGTGCATGAGGCTGAAAAAAAGGAGTGAATAAATGAAAAATATTCCGAAAGTGAATACCGATGCCTCAGAGGTTCAAAGGTTTGAGGTGGATCAGAGTGCACAAATGATGGGTGATGGGAAAGAGCCCAGCGACCAACTTGGTGGACGACAGCCTGTTGTGCGGCTGCCAGCCCCATCTGTCTACTTTCTCATCACCTCTGTTCGAGACACAGAGCCAGAGACAAGATAGCATTGGAGAGAGAGCAAATTGACCCTCTAATAAGATAAGACAACCTTTATTTGTCTCACAATGGAGAAATTCCCAATTTACGGCAGCAAAAATTATGACAGGGAGAGGTAGAAGAACATAAAGTATATCAGTAAATCTAAATGCTAAAATATAAATATAAGCATCTTCAGAATGGGTGAGTCCAGGTTTTCAAGACAGGTCTCTCTATTCAACAGCCTGACAGCAGTCGGCAGGAAAGAGCGGTGGTACCTGTCATTCTTGCAGTGTGGGTGTTTCAATCTGGTTGAAGGAGCTGCCCAGTGCTGTCATGGTGGAGAGGGCGGGAGGGTCTGTCCATCATGGCTGGCATCGTCCTGTTGCCCACCTCCTCCAGAGTGTCAATGGACGAGTGTTAATGGACGATAAGTTGACACCATGGCCACATATGTGATTTTCATAGCGTGCCACTGCACAAAGGGCATATACGAGTGATCCGTTTGAGCATGATAGACTCTCTGGAGATTAATCACTCTTCTCTAACCCGTGCAACATGAATCCTGCATGAATGCATGCTACACATCTAGGCAGTCTGTTTCTTCCATATCCTCTGCAATGATCAAAGTGGCTCATTCTCTCCTCGTCACAGAACAAATGTTCAACAGCAAAGGTGTGCCCTGTGCTTCCAGTCAGCTCATTTGCCTAGTGCTCAGAAGTACTGTGTTTGTTTCTGAGAAAAGGCTGTGTTGTTAACCGTTAAGAGCCAACTGAAGTTGGCCAAGTGTCAAAGTCTACACTTAGGGGAAAACCATGCTCAATCGCAAAGGTCTACCAAGTGTGCCGAGCAAACAGTTGTGTGGCCAGAGGTCAGCCGTTGTGGCATGACACCTAAAGATTCCTGCTGGAAATCGGGTTGGACTCAAGTCAGACCACAGCATTGCAGTGCAATTTACAGGGTATGCTGTTCTGTAGTGAATGTAGTGAAAAAAATAGCTGAATCATTAATACATGTAGTATCTTCATGTCAATGATTTACAACTGTGTAAAAGAGCCTGACTTAAATATTCTAACATTAGATTAAGGAGGGGTTTGTTTTTCCCCTAGCACTATATTCCGTCTCATCAAAGGCCAACATGAAAGGAGCTGCAACAGCAACATAAAAGGATTTGTCGCATGCTACACCCTGCCTGGAAGATCATGTAAACAGTCAGGTCAAGTCAACTTTGTTGTCAAATATGCTTCACGAGCAACATAGAGCAAAGATGAAATTTCTATCCTCTCAACCACAGGAGAGAGGAGCCGCTGCGGGTATCCGCGCCACCATCAACAGAACACTTGGCATAAAATAACAAAATAATACAACACAACACATAAGACACATGCCAGAAGTCGCGCATTCTTAGCCGTCTGCTCGCACTTTGTTGTTTGAAGCAGATTTAGATGAAACAGGCCAAGTAATTTTGTGTAGTACTCTAATATGCAATCATGCTCATACAAAAGACAGAAAAAAAGATATCACTTGCTGCTTTTAGTGATTGGTCACTTTTTCATTGTAAAAATAACTGTTGTTCTCTATGCATCCAAGGAGGTAGCAGAAGGTCAGGCACCCTTTTCAGATTTATGATCTTTAAATGAAAGTACAGTCTATGCATCAAGGTTTCAAATGCATTGAATCCCCACTACACCTTGGAGCATTTTAACAATATTTTTTGAAGGACTTTACAATATGCAGTCTGGCCCGAATTTAGAGACGTGTGCCTTTGGTGCAATACCACGTTGTGCCACAATATGCCAGAAGGCACCTCGCTCTACTGAAAGACAGCGCAATAGAAAAAGAGCAAAAGAAAGGAGGAGCAAAAAACGTCCCCAACTGAACTCCAATAATTCACTTCAACTCCCAAGTATAAACACAGTCATCACAGAAATGTGATTTGCATACTAGCCGTCATAATGTGTCTAATTACTCTTCTGCTTTTCATATCTATTTCTGTATTGTTTCCTTTTTTTTACCTGCCATGCAGAAATGGATTGTGAAATTCTAGAGGGTTGTTTTTAATTCACACTCACAACGCTGGTTTCGCGGCCCGGTAGTCCAGTGGTTAGCACGTCGGCTTCACAGTGCAGAGGTACCGGGTTCGATTCCAGCTCCGGCCTCCCTGTGTGGAGTTTGCATGTTCTCCCCGGGCCTGCTTGGGTTTTCTCCGGGTGCTCCGGTTTCCTCCCACATCCCAAAAATATGCATGGCAGGCTGATTGAACACTCTAAATTGTCCCTAGGTGTGAGTGTGAGTGCGAATGGTTGTTCGTCTCTGTGTGCCCTGCGATTGGCTGGCAACCGATTCAGGGTGTCCCCCGCCTACTGCCCGGAGACAGCTGGGATAGGCTCCAGCACCTCCCGCGACCCTAGTGAGGATCAAGCGGTTAGGAAGATGGATGAATGAATGAATGAACGCTGGTTTCTTACAAAAAAATCCTCTCCAAAAGTATTGCAATAGTGCGTCCATTTCCTTTATTTTTCTTGGAGACTCATAAAAAAAATACGAAACAGATATGAGACAGGTATTTCCACCTTGATCTGACACCCAACTTAAACTGCAAGACAGC
The DNA here is from genome assembly GCF_025434085.1 of Hippocampus zosterae. Lineage (NCBI taxonomy): Eukaryota > Metazoa > Chordata > Actinopteri > Syngnathiformes > Syngnathidae > Hippocampus > Hippocampus zosterae. The sequence continues at coordinate 8,294,662 of NC_067453.1, forward strand.
GCGTCATGTTTTGAGTGGGCGCTTTTCATCATTTGTTTGGTGTAAATGACAGAGAAGAAAACGGAATATAACAGAAACCTTTTGAGAGTTGCAAAGGAACTCTCTTAGACAAACGTTTGTGACATTTGAAACAACCTGCAGAGGGTAAGAGTGAAGGTCATAAGCAGAGTGACGATGGTACTTTGTTTACTTGGTGGTCAAGGGAAAGTATTCATTCACTGTAGCCTTCACTGCTGTTATGTAGTCTGATCGCATTCGGAGCATCTGAAACGCTCGGTTCTGCCCCCGCGTTTAATAATGCGCTGACTAAACGAGTTGCCCGTTTGACAGCTCATTGTGGTGAGGCTGAGAGGAGTTGTCCAACGTTGCCCTGATTTTGCCCTTCATTCTCATTTCAGCCGCAGCCACTCGGTCATCCTCGTCTAGACCAGTGGTTTCCAACCAGTTTGCGGGGGCATATTAGTGTGCCGTAAGAGCTCTAATGGTCTGCTGCGGGAAATGTCACTTAATTGGGGAGAAAATTATGTATTAATAACAAATAATGTATCCCTGTCCATCTATCCGTGCCAGCAACCTATAGTGACAGAAAGAACAAATAAATGATCTTCTATTAGATGGCAACAAATATGCAATTGACATATGTATCCTCTTTTTGTGACAGTATTATGCATTTTACTTCATTGAGGAAAATGATTCTCGAAAAAAGACTATATTTGGTCCCAGTGTAAACAGAGTAAAATTTACACTTGGGAGAGATTAAAATATTCAAGGCCGGATTCACTAATTGTGTGACTTTTGTGTGGCGCTAGCAAGTAAAAATGATGCAAACAGATAGCATCTAATCCACAAAGCACGCACAGATGTTGAAATGCGTGACAAAGCGAGACACCAAGCAAAATGCATCTCGATGCGACGGTGGTATTTGCGCATATTTAAATGAGGTAATATGCTTATATTTGGTGAAAAAAAATTGCCCACCTCTATGCAAATTGATAAACAACGTCTAATTCACTAACGACAGCACTAATCGCCACTTGTGGTTTGATTGAGGCTAGGAATATCAAGAAAAAAACTGGTGTAGAATTGGCGCAACTCAGGTGAAGCCTCTTTTGAGTGAGGGAACGCATTGCCAGCGCAATGTAATGGAAGGCTCTGACATGTCATCCAAAATTACCACCCCTCAACCCGCCACTCCCTGCCAACCTAAAAATGCTGTGCCAAAAGACAGGAGTTCGCGGTGGACTGATCACATGCAAGTCCTGTCACACCTGATCAGCAGGATGCGAAATTTGCATTCTGATCATTTCATCTTTCTATAATGACAATAATTACAAAAATGGACCAGACTTTGTTAGAAGTACCAAGAACTAAAATGAGGCTCACAGGGGATCGAGCCTTTTCTGTTGCTGGTCCCTCTCTCTGGAATGACCTCCCACTGAACATTCGGCAAGCCTCCTCGCTGCCCATCTTCAAAGCCCTCCTCAAAACTCACTTGCATTCTTTGGCATTCGACTCAGCATGACTTAAATTTGTTCTTGATTTTACTGTTTGGTGCTTTCTACAGCCTTTTATTACCGATTTGTCTTACTGTTTATTGTGCATGTTAAATCGCTCCATGTACAGCACTTTGTATGCAGCGATGGCTGTTTGAAAGTGCTCTATAAATACTGTTGACTAGACTTGACTTGACTCATCCACACGGTCAAATTATATCAACACGATTTTAAATAGTTTCTTCTCATTTTGACGGATCACATTCTTTCAGTGCATACCCACTGATTATTTTTCCTAGAAAGTGAATATCGCACTTCTCTTCACAAGGGTTTCCGCTAGGTACTACAACCTCCTGATACAAGGCTCCAATTGGCTGATAGTTGTTCATGTGAGTGTGAATGGTTGTTCGTTTGCACGTGTGTTAATGCCCTGTGACTGACAACCGGTCCAGTGATACCCCGCCTGTCACCCCACAGGCAGTTGGGGTATGCCGCTGCTCACTCATGACCCTGAACAGCACATCTGCTTGAAAATGGATGGAGGGACGCTGATATATGTCGTATTTTGGAGTCATTTAGGAGTAATCATTATGGGTTTGGTTTTGCATTCATGTTGCTTTGAAACTATCTAGATCAAATGATAATGTGTCAAATTGCCGCAAGAACTCCATGACAAAAGACTGGCTATCATTTTAATATTTGTCGGTTCAACTGTCCCCAAATCTCCCGAATGTGGTACCTTTGTCCAGAATTGAAATGCTTTGGGCTCACACATCCGTTCAAGTGGCCTTTCTCTCTCCAATATCCAGGTCTTTCTATCAGCTAAAACCAGAGCCTGCTCCATTTGTAAAACCAAGACAGACCTGTTTGTGCAAGCGATATAGAATCGTTGTTCAAACATTGACATCAGCTGGAAGCGTCTTATTCCTTGCCCTCTTCGACCAGACAAGGCTTCCCTGATGCTACAACACTAATATTGACTCATTGTGGCTAATCCCTCACCGTCTTGTCATGACTCAAAACTCTGAATGCTCACACCAAACAGGCCATTTATCATATTTCAAATGGTCACCCCCTGGAACCTGCCCTCTCCCCCTCACATTTTCTCGGCCAACTGATTGTTTGGCTAATACGCAGTTCAATGCCAGAGCGGACTTTCTGTTTCGTTGTTTGGCTTTTGTCACCCCTCCCACCTCCGCTACGCTTCCTAACGGACTTACAATGAGCTTCATTCTCTCTCCTTGTTGGCCTCTCTCTGTTTGAGTTGCTCGTATGTCGTCTATCTTTACATTACGGCCATACGTGCATTGTGAATAATTCCTCTCCACGACCCCAGACGGCTCCCTCCCCCAGTGACAACAAATCATCACGTGTCAGTTTGAGCTTCTTTCTGTGCGCTTCTGCATATAAGTGAACATTTACATTGCTGTTGTGCACGTTCAACCGTTCTTAGTGAAAAGTCATGTTTAGCTTTTGCTTTGCGACGGTTTTTTCTTTTGTTGTTGCTCAAACCAGCTGGATTTAAGACACACAATTCACCTGTTGAAAAATTATAGATCAGAGCAAAACTGAACTTATGATATACAGTACACCCAAAGACAGAATAAGACACAGTTTTTGTACTGTTTTAAAAATTACGCTTTGCATCTTTTCGTTATTCTCCTTCTCCGTATGTGTGGTTAGAGAGTTCAAGCCTTTGCTCCCTCCTAACTGCTCTCACTCCTCCTCCTCCTTATTTACAGGGGCGCTGGTGTGCCTCATGCTCCTTATAGGGCCCCACATTGCATTTTCCTGCCCATCAGAGCACTAATGTGCGTGAGCGTGAGCGCGCGTGTTTGTGTGTGTGTGTGTGTGTGTGTGTGTGTGTGTGTGTGCGTGTGTGTGTGTGTGTGTGTGTGTGTGTGTGTGTGTGTGTGTGCAGGAGCCGCGATGACTCCCCCAACCCCTCACTAGCTGAAAGCATAGAGACAGCGTCCCACTCCTTCAGCCCGAGGATAAGTCTACTATCATGCTAATGTCCATGTCCTGAGACTAATAGGCCCTTTTACACTGGAGGTTTTCATTCCTCTTGCCTCACTAAAGGGTTTAGTGGCAAGGTCCTTTCTCTCCTTCCTAAACTTTTAAACAGGATAAATATTTCTGTGATTCCAACGCCTGGATGATATGTTGGGAGACGGCTCTTTGTAGATTTAGCTTCTATAGTCCTGATAGGTCGGCTGTAAATATCCTTGCTGGATGCAGTAAAGTGCCGATCAAAACAAAAAGAACATAGCGCCCCACCCTGTACTCCTGTGCATTGGAGTGAGGGTATGGGCATACATTTGAGTGTCGGGTTGATCGTAGGATGATTTCGATGAGACCCTCAGGCCCTCTGCTCCTTCCGTCTTGTTCTGTGCAGACATATATGTGGGGGTAAATTAAGAGGCCGTTAATATAGGACCTTGGAGGGGGACTCAATATATCTGTTAGCTTTACTCATATTCTTGAATAGAGTATTGTATATTATTTATATTTTTCTTATCTTATATGCTTTTAAGGCTTCCTCCATTTGTTTAATTTGACCGTTTACGTGTTATTGTCATGATGTGTGTTTTCAATTAGATGAAATTATTTGTATTTCAGCGGCCCGGTAGTCCAGTGGTTAGCACGTCGCCTTCACAGTACAGAGGTACCGGGTTCGATTCCAGCTCCGGCCTCCCTGTGTGGACTTTGCATGTTCTCCCCGGGCCTGCATGGGTTTTCTCCGGGTGCTCCGGTTTCCTCCCACATTCCAAAAACATGCATGGCAGGGTGATTAACCACTCTAAATTGTCCCTAGGTATGAGTGTGGGCGTGGTTGTTCGTCTCTTTGTGCCTTGGGATTGGCTGGCAACCAATTCAGGGTGTCCCCCACCGACTGCCCAAAGACATCTGGGTTATGCTCCAGCACCCCCCGCGACCCTAGTGAGGATAAAGCGGTTCGGAAAAAGGATGGATGGATATTTGTATTTCAGGTGGCCTTGTTGTACACGTCTCTCCTGTTAAGAGTTTTTGCTTCCACTTTTGCTGGTCGACCGAGTCCCCTGTGACTACCAATTGGCTCCCTCAGACATGTCCAAGGCTTCCTTGTTGTCTCATTGTTGTTAAATTGTTATGGTATTTTCTTTGCCTTGTGTGATTTCTTTTTCTAGTTGTTGTTGAATAAATTCTATTTGAGATTTCTTCATGCAATGGGGGAGAGCAAGTTACCAACCTTGATAGAATGAACCGAACAAAAATGAAACCCACAGAGGCATTCCACTCTGATAGAACAGCTTGGCTGGTGAACTGACACCCCGAGGGCATTTAAGGAGGCTCTTTGGAGCCTGTCTTCCAGGATGAGCGTCCTGGCTACAAGAGTGGACAAGTTGTTGAACTTGGTCTCATTCCCACCTGCCCCAGCAGCACTTGTGGCTTCCACAAGACCTTGTTCCGGTGGTTCAGTTCATAAGTGTCTGAATTCTGGAGCAAAAATTATCCATCTTAAATTGAAGGAGAATTGAATTGACTTCCATTATGGCGTTTATCAGTGAGTAGGAATGGCCAAATGTTTCACAATAGAGTCCTTGACTTTTGGGGTGTCACGTTGCATGGTGGTGGTGGACCCCAAAATGCAGGCAGGAGAGAGGAGCAGGGTGTATTTGAAGATGTGTATTGATAAAACACAGAAAACTAAATCCTAAGCAAACAAAGTCCAAAGTAGCAAACCAAAATCATGACTGAAGATAAAACATAACAGCAACTCAAACAAACATGACAGTAGCAAAAGCAACAATGACCCGACACTGAGTGTTCGGGCAGGAGTCCTTTTATACGCCTGATTACCTATGACCAACAGGTGTGCAGCTGCCAGGGGAGCCCTACAGTGCCACCTGTTGGTCCCTAAACCGAATCGTGACATGGGGTAAGTTTGAAAAGTTAATTCAAAACCGTTACAATCACTCGGTTGTAGTGTTGCAGTTTTCAAAATCAAGCTTGGTCTCAAGACCACTTCTGGAGGGTCTCATCTTGATATCGAAGGCATTTTTAGTCCATCTTGTCTCGATCTCAGCCAGAGTGGATTTGAGATTTTTGATCAAGACGAGTCAAGACCAGGCCAGTACTACCTTAAAGTAGAAAAACACAGGATGCAGGTCTTGCACTTCCTTCCCGGTGTCGCCTTGCGTGCCACACCCTCTGTATACAGAGAGCGTTTGAAGACGACTGGAGATGCAACGTCCACGCAGAATTAGAAAGAAAATGTTCGGCAAACTCGCCAGCAATTAAGTTTGGTCTCCAAAACCATAAGTTCATTTGCGAACGAAATGTAAGCGTAAACACTGCAACATGAAAGTTCTGTGCTGCAGTGCTGACAGAAGCCACCGGCACAGCGTCCACCTCTTACTGGAACACTCAGAGAGAACATAAAGTCAGGTTAAGTAACCATTAAATGAAATACACTGGGAAAGTTCAAATCAGAACAGTCCATTCGAAGACAAAGAGTGAAAACAGGCTCTTTACCACCCTTGATCGTTTTTTTTTTTTTTTTTTTGCTGTTGTTCAGAGCAAACAGCGACTGAATAATATGGCCAGGTTAGCTTGCATAACATTGTCACAATAACACAAACAATGAATTTGTCAGGTATAAGTCAAGCCCCAAGGCATTACAAAACAGTTTTTTATGCAATGGAAACGTTATTCATGACACTAGTAAATGAGATGAGCTTCAGACTCAACCAACGGGACATATTTCTAGTCTACAACACCCTCTATGCTTGTACTTCATCTGCAGAAAGTAACAACAATGAACCTGAAAGTCAATAACAATGAATGTGGTTCATTACATTTGTTTAGTAACAAATATTGAAAAGAAAGAAGAAAGCAATTTTACAACAATAAAAACTCAGTCAGTATAACGTTAAAGATTCTTTAAAAGCAGACATTTGAAATTCATTTTAAAAAGTGAATATTGTACATGGAAAATGTATTGATGCATGATGTGTTTCTCTTGTAGAATTTGTTGCTTGTTTGTACTCAGCACATACTTATAATGGTAATTTTGTTGTGGGTTTTTTTTTCCCCTCTCGACTTCCACAATACTTGGTCTTAGTGTCGCCCTCCAAAAGCCTTAGTCTTGTCTCTGTCGCGATACTCTTTAGCCTAAATATTGTACTGGTTCTGGTTGGTGTGGTCTTTACGACACTACTAAAGAGACAAGAGGAGAGGCGCAGAGTGGGAAAAACGACAGGGCTTGGTGGCTGAGGAGTAGCTTCGTCAGCAGAATGAGGGCAACGGTGAGTTGTGCGTTGGCGAGCATGTTGACACGGTGTGCTTCTTGCTCCCCTCATTTTACCTTATTTTGGGTTTGGGATGTACGTGATGGTGCTGCTGTGGAAGCAAAGAAGTGTGGGAAAGCGGTCAAACAAACGGTAATGGTGTAAAAATAAAACAAAGAGCTCCAATTACATTCCAAAAAACAAGATACAAGGCAACAAAATAACACAATGGAAAGATTCTGAACTACAAACAACAGGACATGACGTGACACGGGTCACGTCACGTAGGACAATCCACCAAGACTGACTGAAAGAAAACAGACAAAAATACAAAATAAGATGGATTGACTGTATGGCACACCTGCACATGACACGAGTGGCTGGAGGAAGCAGATTAGTGGACATTGGTTGACACAATCCCTGCCACGTGGTGGGACTACCCAATGAGTAGTTGATGGCGCCCCCCCCCCCCACCCTAAAGAAAAAAAACATTGCACTGCCTCTATTAATAGTGTCAACAATACCGTAAATATTGTATAAACTATCATCTGAAATAGTTTAAGATCATTTTAAACTAATTTTAGAACATTATTCTTACATATGGATTGCTTACACGTTTGATTTTTTTTTAGAAAAATGCACTCAATGGATGTGTTCATTTTCTTAACAGTGAAGACTCTCCTTTCACGGTCACTCGGAACCGAGGCTAAACTGAGCTCCTCCCTGACATGCAAAGCTTGATTTCAGTTGAGATGGATCCCTTCGACACATCACCTTGACATCAATTACTATTTAGACAGGTCTTTGGTGTTGTTCTGTGGCATTTTGGGCCTTTTTGGAAAGATTACCCCCAAAAATCGAATCTATAGGTAAGCTTTTCAGCAAATAGTTGTTGCACAGGGAAAATAAAATTGTTGAAATCGGGGCGGCACGGTGCACGACTGGTTAGCAGGTCCTTCTCATAGTGCAGAGGTGCTGGGTTTGATTCCGGATCAGGCCTTCCCGCATGGAGTTTGCATGTTCTGCTAGTGCCTTCATGGGTTTTCTCTGGGTGTCCTTCCACATTCCCCCAAAAATGTATTGCATGTTAATAGAACTCTCTAAATTGTCCCGAGGTGTGAGTGTGAGCCCTGCGATGGGCTGACATCCGGTTTAAGTTGTACCCCGCTTACTGGCTGAAGACAGCTGGGACAGGCTCCAGCACGCCCACGACCGTTGTGAGAATAATCGGATTAGAAAATGGATGGATGGATGGATGCATAGTTGAAATCCTGGTCCCATGAATGGAGTAGAGGCAGCAGGCGACTGTTTTAAAATCATTTTCATCTGTGTACAAAACTAAATTGAAGTCCTGTTTATGCTGGTTCATTGTTGCGTAAACCTACCTTAAAACCACAAGTATTTTCACCGTTAGTATTGGAGATGTGAAGGCAGAGTTCTGTGATTGTCTGGCGACGTTGTGCTGTGTGTGTTCAAATTCAGCTGTGATACGTTCCAGCTCACCCATAAAGGGGTGAAAAAGTTGAAGAAATGGAAGGATTGAGGCAGTTTTTGAATGTGTGTGTTTTGTACGTGCGTGCATGCGTGTGTGTGTGTGTGTGTGCGCGCGTGTGTGTGTGTGTGTGTGTGTGCGTGTGTGTGTGTGTGTGTGTGCGTGTGTGTGTGAGAAAGACGGGTTGAAATCTGACAGGATAAGAGGTTTACAATGCACATCAAGAAGAGTTATGACAGCAAGAACACACAGTATTGGAAATATGTAGTATTGCCATTAAAAAGAAACAAAAAAAATCCCCCAAACAAACAGAATACCAAAAAAAAACATTTTTTTTAACCATAAGGTGAGTCTACCAGCGTTTCGGCTAGTAGAGAAATGTCTCACCGTCAGTATTGCCTCACAACCGGTATTACGCCAGTTCTCATTCTGTCCATGCTGTGCTCTTGGCATCACTCCATCTGACTTTTAATAATAACGGGATAAAGATCTTTTTTTTCACACCACATATACATGAAGATCAATTTGAAGGCATCCAGTCAGGAAGAGTTCAATGTTGAGCTTTTACAATGTTTTGGGTTAGCCTTATCTGACTGTGCAAAAAACAAACAGGCAAAGCTTTGGCCGCAGACATCAAAGTGTAGGCCAACTGCTGCTACATCAATCCATGTGACACACGTACACCCACACACACACACACACACACACACACACACACACACACACACACACACACACACACACAAAACATACCGAAGGCCCTGACAGTGTTTTTATTTACACTACACTGGATGCAGTCTATTCCAGTGTGATGGCAGTTCAAGATTCTAACACTGATTTTGTATTTCTAGCTCACTCTTCAGTAGTATATATCCTGGCTCACCTAATCGGCATTAGGCATTTATATTCTGGACCTCATGTCATTGTGTTGTCCAAACATATTTTTAATTGATGGCTTGTGATACTTGTGATCGGGATGATTATTAATCCTAAATGTAATCATGTCGTCATCAAGAAAAAGGACAGAACTTGGAGGTAAACAATGAGACGGGCTTGAGATGGGCTTGTTTTCGGTATTTTTCCAAACGGGTAATTAGAAGCTGCTTTTGCTTGCAGGTTTCTATAACCACAACCAAAATACTGTACCTGGAGTTTTACGTTTGCACGCGTACTCGTCATTTGGCAGTTAAAGGGGATACTATTGTCATAACCTGCCGTCAGGTAAAAAGGCAGGCCTGATCATGTTTCCCATCACTGCTGAAAATGAACGTAGCTCGGAGCAAGGTTGTATTTGAATGTATAATAATGTGAGTGTCAGCAGAAGGTTGAAAGCAAAGAAAAACATTCTGAAATCATTTTTTGTAGCGACGTTAAAGACTTCATCGGACTTACATTTGCTTAAGTTACCAAGTGATACACTCGCCTCCGCGGAGGAACTCTTGTCCTGGATGGTGAGCCTCGCACGAGCGTGACTAACAGGACGGATGGCTCGCAGGGCCCATCAGACCGTGTCCCACTCCGCTGACTGGCAATGTCACTTTCTGTATGTTCGCGAGTTCGGTACTGCCTTTTGTGTGAATGCGCCCGTTGTTATGGACAAAGATACCTCCCAGGTTGTGTCCTCCAATTCTTGGATGGAAGAATGCACGCCCTGAACTCCTGACAGACGGCACCCAGGCCAATGTATTCTGACAGCTCTGTCAAGCACAAGAAATGACTGCTGGCTGCCCTGCTCAGGCGCACAAGCAAATAACCGGGAAGTCACACAGGCAAGTAGTTTGGTGGTCGGAACTTGGATTATACCATTGGTGTGCTGTCAGGGCCAGCAAGGCCTTCCCAATTGTGTATATTCTATTCATTTCTTTGTGTTTCCCCTGGCTGTACTTATTACCGGTATTGTCGAGAGTGCATATGAAAAATCTACTCACCCACTGAACAAATGATTCTCGGTTTATGTTCGTTATGGATTTTCTTGTCCTTTAACTTGACATGCAATTTTCGTTTATCTCGTTCCTTACCTTTTGCAAGTGCTCTTGGTGTGTTCTTGCCTTTTCGTGGTTCTCCGTTACCAGCGACTTTTTCATTGTACTTTGTCGGTCTTGCGTTTTTGTTAATAAATATTTTTGTGATCAAAACTTATTCCCTGTGTCGACGCTTTTGGAATCCTCATTCAGTACAGATTTCGTCCGGACACCTGCTGATGTTGCTGTGTTCAGAATTAAACAATTAGCAGGGTTATGGTGGGAAATTGGCACAAGTCTCAAATGGCCGGTCAATTTCAGTCCCAGTGATTTATTTGTATTTATTTATTTTCCAAATAGGCCCTAATTTCAACATAATTTCTAATGAACACAGCCATCAAAATAATGTGCTGTCTTTGTTGTGTATTTCAACTCAACTCCACTCTATTTATAGAGCACTTTCAAACAGCCATCGCGGCAAACAAAGTGCTGTACATGGAGCAATTTAACAGATAAAATAAAGTTTTGGCGCGTTTGACAAATGGTTAGTAACTTTCTCAAATGGTAAAAACATTGTTCCTAGGAAAATCGAACATGAGCAAGCGTTCGTAAACTTCAGTGTCGTTAACTAACAAAACAACAATGATGGACTACAGCACTCATCACCATGTTCCTTTTCAAAGTGACACCACCAATTACAGCAAACACTAATTACTGACTCAGAAAGCATACTGCACTCTTTCTCATCTTTTTTTTTTTTTTTACCTTGTCAGCGTGTTGTAATCTTTCCATCTCTGACCTTTTGACTCTTTCTAGCGCTTTTGCTTTTGGACATGCATGAACTCTCAACTTTTTTCAAAGTAGTAAACCAACAGTTTTTCTCCTATGTATGACATCTCTTCGCGCTAGTTGAATGACTAGGGTACACTCGTGAAAAACATGTTATTCTTCTTCTTCTTCCGTACCGCTTGATCCTCACTAGGGTCGCGGGGGGTGCTGGAGCCCATCCCAGCTGTCTTCGGGCAGTAGGCGGGGGACACCCTGAATCGGTTGCCAGCCAATCGCAGGGCACACAGAAACGAACAACCGTTCGCACTCACACTCACACCTAGGGACAATTTAGAGTGTTCAATCAGCCTGCCACGCATGTTTTTGGAATGTGGGAGGAAACCGGAGCACCCGGAGAAAACCCACGCAGGCCCGGGGAGAACATGCAAACTCCACACAGGGAGGCCGGAGCTGGAATCGAACCCGGCACCTCTGCACTGTGAAGCCGACGTGCTAACCACAGGACTACCGGGCCGCCCCTGCATGTTATTAGTGAGGCATGAGTGTGCACTAGTTGACATGCATGCACTACTACTATTGAAGGGCTAGACGTTAACTATTAGAATTTTATAATGACACGTTCACAGCAATAATGACAATGTTGAATTCATATTATTACTCATAAAATTACATTATATTATGTTATTATTCATTTTTAGAGCGCTCTTCTAAGTGTAAATGAAAATCAAACGTAGATGAAATTAAGTGGGTTAAAAAAGAGAATGTTAAACCTAATTTAAGTAAAGCAAATTATGATATCCATTGTAAATGACAGCTATGTAGCATATGTTGAATATGCCGTATTTGCTATTTAGTCCATAGTAGTAATATATTATATCTATCTACCTGTCTGTCTGTGCGGTTTGATGTTTACTGAAGTCAGTGCCTGTGAGCTGTAGCATGTTGGGATTGACAGGTAACCTGCAGGGATGAGCGCCAGGTCTGCACACGTCTCCACCAAATGTGTCAACACCTGATCACCCGTGATAGGAAACGGCACAGGCCTAACTTTCTACACTTGATGTTTTTCTGCAATATTTTGCAGTAAAGGTCTCCTTTTTAAACCACAGCAAGTAAAGGAGGTCCATTTGTGGGATGTTCGCTAAGGATGGTGGAGAATCGGTTGTGTGTCTGTTAATCCTGACAGACACTTTCAGGCCATTACGTTTTACGTCATTCCAATCTTGCCGACAGCATAAAAAGGGACAGACACGTGTAGCTTTATCTATTCGACTTTATTCTACAGTTACTCCATCACAACAGGTGATTTGTTTGGACAGATCCATGTCTCCAAGTCTGTTTATTTTAAACCCTTATACACGTATGCAGAGCCGATCCGTGTCGGTTGACTGATGCATGCAAAAGAGAGTCAAGTCAGAGATCTCCACTGTTGATATTTCACCTTTATGTGTTTTTTTTCTGTGTCAAAAAGCCTAACAGGAATACAGCAGGCTATACGGAACGCAATTACTCATTTTAACTCCTCAGAAGAAGCTTCAGACCTGTCATTTCATTCTCCACATGACATGAAGGTGTTCAATACCATGTATAATATTTTAGTTCAGCTTTCAGGTTAGGTCATTCAGCAGCTACCAACATTGACACATAATTACCTAAACTGCTCAAGACAAACGGGACACTTCAGGTTAAATGTGTACTTTAAATCTAGTTTGTGCTTGTTTGCTTAGCATTTACTTTACCGCTGTTACGTGCCATTTCTGCGCGTGATCCACCCATTGATAATTCTAAAGCATTTCCTGTTGTTACCATCGCGGATGAACAGGAGCCTATGCAAGATGATGTTGTACTGGTCAGCAGCTAATCGCAGTGCACATTTAACCAAAGAACCAGTCACACTCACATTCACAGCGATGAATAATTTAGAGTCTTCAATTAATTAACGTTGTGGAATGTGGAGAGGGGTCATAGTACCTGCAGAAAATCGCAACTGCTGGTAATTCACGCAAAGTCCATAGAGAGAGGGCCTGAGATTTGAACCCAGGACATTTTGATTGTGAGGGAGCTTTGCTTAACATGACAAAACCCTGCTTCCAGGATGATGCAAAAAAAAAAAAAAAACCCAGAGCTCCACTCAACTTCGCGGATAGGTGTCAAATAAATATTTGTATCTACATCAGAATCAAATTGTGAATAGAGGAATTTATTTCAGTTAGATTATTATGCAGAAGGAATGCGGTCGAGTTCTAGTCCGCAGACTGGTCCTGAGGGGTATCGGGGGAAATGGAAGAAGAAAAAAAAGGTCTATGTGCATGAATTAATATTACCGGTATATATTTTTGTGTTAGTTTCATGTTCCCCAAAAAAATAGATAAAATCAAAAAGAAGGGTCAGTGACCCTTGTGAGAATAAGTGAATTAGATCATGCAAAGTTGGCAGATCTATGGCCAGAAAAGTGCGTCACCTTTAATTTACGGTGGACCTCCATCCATCACAGGAAGTTGTTAGCAGTCAGCAGTCTGCAATTGCAGCTTGCGATCAGAGCTGTTGAGACATACCTATTTTTTGTTGGTTATCATTCCAGGTTTGTTTTATCTACACTTCACTGATGGCATTGTCAAAGAATTAGAATCTAGAACACCAGGAGCAGCATTTTAAAACGGTACATGCAAGCTATGATAGTGATGTTTCTGCTCTTAACATGAGCAAAAGTGTGTACCTGCCTCCCTGTGTCAGGTCTCCCACTAAGATAGGCAACGATTTCCTTTTTACAAACTCAGTCTTGTCTTGTATCTGGTTTATTTTTCTTTTTCGTTTATTTTAGGCTCCGTTATGGCTTTTGCTCATCATGTGTGTGCGTATGTATGCCAGCGTGTTTGCGTGTGTGCATGCACACGTGTGTGTGGTAATGGGTCGATCATTGGGCATATCATTCAATGAACCTGCCATGCATGCTTTTGGACTGTGGGAGGAAACCGGAGTACGTGGAGAAAACCCACACAGGCACAGGAGAGAACATGCAAACTCCACAAAGGGAGGCCACGGGCCAGATTCGTACCAATGATCTCTGCACTGTGAGGCAGATGTGCTTTCCAGTCAACCAACGTGCCACCTCAATCTTTTCATTTTAGCGTAAATATTACATGTTGTTGCAACTTTCGGCTTGTATCCTCAGGGGTCGCCACAGCAAGTCACCGGCATGATTTTTATTTATTTATTGATTGATTTTAAAGATGGATACCTTTCCTGAAACATCACACCCATTTTTTTTAAATGGGTTTCGGACCGGCACGAGCAGAGGTGTGTGTGTGTGTGTGTGTGTGTGTGTGTGTGTGTGTGTGTGTGTGTGTGTGTGTGTGTGTGTGTGTGTGTGTGTGTGTGTGTGTGTAGGTATTCTTATAAGACTAGGGGAATATGCTTAGGCCCGCCTACAGCTGTGATGAATGGGTCGAAGCCTTTATTCCACAATGGCCCTCACTTCATTACTGTCACATGGAACAGATGGTGCCTTTCACCATGGCATCACTCGTACACAAACTCACACACACGCGCACACGCGCACACTTTCATTTCGGTGATGTTGTCACTCTTTGTCATGCAAACACATGCGAAGGGGCTTAATGAATTCTACAGTGCATGCGGCATGCTCAGCAAAGGCATTAATTTACAGATCTGTGGAGCAACCAAACAAAAATGAGAGCATGAATTTCAAATGTTTAACAAACACATGAGAGGCTAATTTAATGAAGAATAGAATAAACAAAGAGCCCTGATGTATGTTCCAAAAGAAGAATGATTTTGGTTCTCCGGAAACCAAATCTGCCAGCACAGCGACACATCCTCGGGATGGCTTGTTTGTGTGTGTGCACTTGTTACTCAAGAAGACAGCAGGCTTATCATTCCTCCTTTTGCTGAATATTTTAACTACTTTGCAAACAAGCACATTGGAAAATTTGATCAGGTGCGTCTAGTTAAAGCAATCAAAGCACAATAAATATGCAAAGAATATGCATACGCTGTCACTCATTTGTTGTCCACTCGCCTACTCTGAGTGTATGTCACATTTGTGAAGGGTAGCCGCTTCCGCAAATCTCCCTCTGGCTGCCAACGTGAATTCTCCTCCAAACTGTCACATTTTGCCCTTCATTCAAGTCACACATTTATAGTACAAGAGATTTGTTGCACTGTTGTACAGAAATGACACGGTGAGGAGCTAATTGGAGTATGTGCTGTGGTGAAGTTGGTGTGACAAAGCAAGGTGCTGTACGGAAAGCCATTTCAGATACTTGATATCATCTTAAGGTCCATGTACTAGGACACTCTTAATTTGTCCTGACTAGCATGACAATTCAGCGTAGTAGCATCACAACTGTTTTCGTGCTTGTTCAACGTAGTAGCACAACGGACATTTTGTCTCAACTACGAGTGTCACATTTGGCCTACTTGTACATGCAAATAAGCCTTACGGGTAAATTTGGCTGTAGGAGTAGCAATACGAGGAATAGTATATCCACCTTCAACATGGAATAAATGCCCAAACAGGTTTTTGAATGGCCATTTGAGGATATTTACGTAGCTTAAGTTCTGTTCTAGACTAGGGGAATAGCGCCTCTTTTTTTAAGCCCTTATTATCCCACATCGTTCCTCTTGTCAGACTTCAAATAATCGTTGCTGTGTTAAAAAATACAATACAGTATGTCGTTAAGTGAACTTACAAATATTCAACAACAGATCCTAAAGCCTCATGTACAGTCCATGGGTAATTAAAAAATTTATTCTAATGTAAAAAATTACATCAGTCCATATTAGTGTTTGGCCCAGGAATGTTAGTCAAGTCATGCAATGTTGCCAATGTTTACCAAAATATCAGTTTCAATAACTTTAATTTTTAAATGATTTTTTAAAAAAAGCTATATTACCTTGGATATGGCTGAAATTCCAGAATTTACAAACCCCATTTCCACTGAACTTGGGAAAAATTCAAAGTCTGTGAATAAGAAAAGAAAAAAAACAATAGCTAATCAGTTTGAAATTTTAAATCATGTTTTTGTGATGTTTACAATAAATATAAGTTGAAACTGGCCTGCAAATCATTTTATTCAGTTTTTTATTTACGTTTTACATAACGTCCCAACTTCATCGGAATTGGGTTTGGATAAAACGTATTCAAATGGAAGGATTTTGTCACTCAACATACGGGGTACTCTTCCCTTGTAAATGTGTGGAACAAATGCCTTCTAGTAATAAGTGTAAAACAATTCTTTAGTCAGCCAAATGTTCATTTTAAGCTCTCTCTTTGTGATCCACTTTGTCGTCCTGATCCGAACTGTATCCCACCTGTGCCCCATGAATGGTGAAGAGCAAAGTTCAGAAGGCAGCATGCTCGCTAATTAGCAAGCTAGTAAACACTACTTTTAGCTTAGCACACAAATATGCCGTCACACTTTGACCCCGTTATCTAACTGAAAATCAGAGTGACTGATACGAAGGCTCTGACTACATGCCACGCAGGGCCCAAATCAAACTATATCTGTGGATGTAGTGAGTCTAGACTACACAGTGTCTGCATTATCTTGTGGGCTTAACATTGAGCAAACTGTGGCAGCACACCAGACCACCAGTCGCTGACTTGTCTCTTTTATCATATTTCTGTTTGCACTCCTTTACTCCTGCTATCTTGAAGGGATCCATTAAAGATGCATCTCTCTTTGCAAACAAAGACTGTGTGTGTGTGTGTGTGTGTGTGTGTGTGTGTGTGTGTGTGTGTGTGTGTGTGCGTGTGTGTGTGCGTGTGTGTGTGTGTGTGTGTGTGTGTGTGTGTGTGTGTGTGTGTGTGTGTGTGTGTGTGTGTGTGTGTGTGTGTGTGTGTGTGTGTGTGTGTGTCCACTGACTATTCTGGTACGATCAGAGGAATTAGGTCAAGGGGTCAATCAAATGACGTTGGGAAGTAACTCTAGAAACTAAGATATTGAATAAATTTAGTAGGTAAGGAAGTAACTTAGTGGGTCGAATCCTGAATTGGTTTACTCAGGAATAACATGAATAGCATGCAGTGACTATAATGAGTTTTTGGAACATTAGTGCAGTAACTGGTCCCAGTGGGCAGCAGATGCAGGACAACCTCCCCACCGTGCAACAATAGCTTTCACGCCGCGCTGTGCGTCCATCTGCATTTGTCCAATACAGTAAAGAATCCCTGCCAGAAAACCAACTGGCCTTATTCCTCTGTTGTCTATTGTGATGAAACTATCACCGGAATGAATCATTACGAGGACAACACAAGCCATTTCTGTTATTCCAAACCGAAAATCGACTTTGATTGATCAGGAAACAACTGGAGCAGATTCTTGCCACCCGCCTTTCTGTGTCCAGACGAGAGCAAGTGAATGGCTAACTCAGTTAATTTCTGTGCCATGTGGCCTCATCCTTGTCAAAAGCTGACAGAGTGGCTGCTTCCAGGGCGTGACTCTTGTAATAGTTCGGTGGGGGGCAGCGGGGGGGGGGGGGGGGGGGGGTCTGGCAGTTAAACTTCTGCTGCTGTAGCTCTGCCGGTCTTTGAGGAAAGTGATAGGAGATGTGCAAGCAAATCAAACGTCGTTACGTCTATAAAGGAGGTCACTATTCGCAGCAGCGACACACAAGCACACTTGTGCGCACTGACAAGCATATACAAAGGCGTGCACACACACACACACACACACACACACACACACACAGAAGCATTTGCGTTAAACCAACTTCTTTCATTCATTTCCCTGCATCCATCTAGTTGCAGACCTTTACGTAACCATGGTCGCAACATGACTTTTCAGCATCTTGTTTTTGCATGTGACCTGTGAGTAACCTATGATGTTCTTCCATCGTCAATTCCTCTTGGATGTATTTTGACCTGTATTCTGTTGTATTTTTTTTGTCTGCGCCACACACTGACATGAAATGAAAGATACTACTCATGAATTAGTCTTCATCCTTACTAATTCATATTTGAATTGTTTTAGATTTCACAATGTCATTCAATCAGGGAGTGTGTGGTGGGCACCCTTTGTAATCAGATTTTTTAAAATATTTTATACAATGAAATAATATCATATCAACACTGCCAATGGATGTATGGATGGATGGATAGATGAATCACTTCCGCTGTGTATACAAGGGTGTCCCATAAGTCTCCATACATGTATTATTTCTCCTATGTATGGAGACGTATGAGACAGCCTGTAATTAGTGTGTTGCTTTGATCTTCACATCGGCCCAATGTTTTATTTCCTGCTGTCAATGCTTTATGGTCTATGTTCACCTGCTGAGCGACCATCAATTGTCACTACTTTTACAATTGCATTGTGGGTAATTTTGAGTCCACTCTAGTTTTTCTTTTGGTCACTCAGACACCCCGACAAAATAGCGTAACCCCTTAATAGTCCACTAAATAGCAACTAGGATGTTTGCTATTTAGATTGGACACAGACCCTATCTCTCTGTGGAGGGCACTCATTTCCGGGATCTTGTTCTTTCAGTCACAACTCGGAGGTTGTTACCTTTCTACTCCTGATATGCCAGATGGTGGATGAGAATTATTTTGGAGGCCATCCAAAAGTCATTTTCTATGGCCTGACCAAACTCCTCCCACACCCGAGGTTTTGCCTCAGCAACCGCACAAGCTGAGCTACGCTTGGAAAGCCCGTACCCATCATTTCCCTCAGGAGTCCCACAGGCCAAAAAGGCCTTGATAGGACTCCTTCATCTTGACAGCATCCATTATCACCAGTGTCCACCAACGGGTTTGTGGATTCCCGCCAGGGCACTCACCGACCACCTGACGGCCACAGATTCCGTCAACAGCCTCGATAATAATGGAGGTATGGAACATGGTCCACTCTGACTCAGTGTCCCCTACCTCCCTGGTACGTGGGTGAATTCCTGATGGAGGTGGGAGTTAAAACTCCTTCTGACAGCAGACACTCGCAATCCGCTTGGGTCTCTCATGTTGGCCCAGCATCTCCCCTACCATTGGCGCCAATACACCACCAGGTGGTGATCAATTGACAGCACTGGTTGTCAACCTATTTGCAAAGTCTGCAGTCTCAACCAGAGAGACAGAGCCCTTGTGCAGAGGATGAGCAAAGAAGTAAGGGTGGGTTGTTGTGAAAGACAGAAGGAAAGAAAGAAAGTAAGTAGCTGAACACATGCCTGGATGTTGACTTAAAATCTTTATCACCAATATCTAATCGCTTGCCCCCACACCACCAGCACTGGCTGATAAATGGTCTCACGTTGGAATTTTCTTCCTCCAACTAGAAGACATGCTAAACACAGCTGTGAGCCTATGTAGGACAGATAGAGGAAATGTGAGCATTTGGTCACTGATGTGGTGACCATAGTTAATACTTAAGCAGGTTTAGGTGTGTGTATGTGTATTTACCACTGAATGGGGCATACATGGGAGGGCTACGAAGCTGGGCAGGTTGTTAAAGAAGGCTGTTATCTAACATACTGCCGTTAATGGTGAACAGAGTCGACTTGCAGCCACACGCCATTAACATGACCTGAAACCGAAAACCTATTCACGAGGTTTGAAGTGAGACCTGCTTTATTATTATGACGTGGTTCTTAAAAATGAATGTGTGTGGTGACTCACTGGGTTTTCTTTCTCCTCTTGCACGGAAAGAGGGGCTCTGACATTCAGCGCAGTGACTAAACAGCAGAAAAGAAAATGAAGTGATGTTTAAAGTTGAAAGCGGCTCAGCGGCTCCCTTAGATCACCAACAATGATAGTTCTCTTCGGTGCACTGTGTGAGGGGAGAGATTGACACACATCAAAGTGTCAGGATTACACTCATTTGCTCTGGTTAATCCCAGGAGTCGGATGACGGGAGCTGCCACATAATGATGCTTTCCCCAAAGGTTTGAGGAGTCGCAGGAAAAACACATCGTGGCACCTGAAGAGAGTCTAAATATTGACTTTGTTGCTGCATCAACTTTTGCTGCCATTCACACAAGAACTGGGTGAGCCAAGATGAAAGCGCTGCGCTTAAGGAAAGACTTTACACACCGGGATTATCATATATTTGGAGTTTTTGATTCTAGTTCATTTGTATTTTGTTTAGATATTTTTTCTTTTAAATTGACTTACAATACATCACAATACAATACAATACATGCTGATTTTAGTTTGAATTCATTTTTTTCAGCAACTATATGAATTTTTATTACAAACCCAAGGCTAATGAAGTTGGGACCTTGATTTGCAAATCAACAAATCACTGCTACGTATTCAATTTAAACATTTGTTCAGGGAACACTCAGGTGAACATTATTTGGTTCAATGACTTCCACTGGATACTTGGAAGGTCATTCACCTGTCTGTCTGTGGAGTGGAATAGACACTGTCAGGAGAACTCAAGTCCCGCCATACCCGGAGGTAGACATTAGAAATGACCAAATGTGAACAGACTATAGAGTAAACAAGTACATGCACGCATACGACAATGATAACTATAGTTTGCGGCTTTCGCCATAAGACATCTATTTTCTTACGAAACAAAAAGAAATAAAACAAAACTAACAAGGAAGACAGGATGCAAACTGCAAGAAAACAAGTAAAACCAAATACTATATAATGTAGACAACAAAACACAGATCATGACATGTTTAAGGTATCAGAAGCTGCAGGCTTTCCGAGCTAACTCAGAACAAAAGGCAGACGATTCCGTGGACTGGTGCCCATTCGATTACAGGGCACACGTAGAGACTGACCATTCACGTTCATGGGTACCTTAAAACGGAACCTGCCCTGCTTGCACCAAAATGTGATGTATGAACTGCTACACCAGACACCGACACCACCACCACTAATAAATTGTCAGATTTTTCTGCAGACAATGTTGGTTCAGTCCTCAATCAGTGATGGTGTGAATTGGAGTTTGAAATGCTGTTTGTGTCTATAAATGCCCGGGAAAGAAATAAATGACTTTCCCTCTCAGTCAGGAGCAAAATTACGTCTCAACTATGTTCAACTACCTGCGATTGGCTGGCAACCGTTTCAGGGTATCCCCCGCCTACTGCCAGAAGACGGATGGGATAGGCTCCAGCACCCCCCCCCCCCCCCCCCGCGACCCTTGTGAGGATAAAGCAGATCGGAAAACGAATGAATTGAATGTTTGACTACATTTCTTTGCGGAACGTTTATTCATTGATTCAGGCCAGTTCACCTAATTTTCCTCAGAGCTTTACAGACCACACCGGGATGAGTTTTCTTCCTATCTGGATTTCATGTAAAGACACAGACCCTCCAAGAACTACAAAGAAAGTGAGGGGAAAGTACACAAATTATTCGAGGTACCACCTAGAGAGCAGGTGAAAACACACTGTGAGCAAACGGTAGGTGTCACTGAACAATAGAAGGCCAGACACCTTTGGGAGGTTTCTGTCGAGTGAACGTAGACACACACTGATAGAGGGCAATGTGGTAATAAAAAAGAAAAAAAAGTGAGAGTTTTACCAATGAGACCACACAAGATCACCAGTATTGTACAAATATGTATGTTTGAACTGGTTTCAACCTTCTGTTTTTTTTTCTGGCCTCTGGGAGCCTGCCACTGAATCAGTCCAGCACACTTTTGTCCGCTGCGATACATTTGAAATAGATTGGCTGCTCATGCCTCTGGTGTCACTGAATGCGTCTGAAACGGGATTACACAGTGACTTGTCTTCATCTCTGTCTTGCGTCCTTTTTTTCCCCTTTTAGAGTCTCGCTCTGGACATGTCTGCCCCTTCTCTCAGGTATAGAAAGCCACGCTGATGAGTCCAATTGGTCTGAACTCTTTTAGCCAGCAATAATCTCTCTTTAGCCTTTCTGAAGGCTAAGAGGGTGGAGTGAGCCATAAGAACCCTCTCTGTCAACTTGAACCAGCCAGCAAAAAGAAAAAGTCATAATTATAGTGAGCTCTCTGGCTGGATTTAAATAAATCTTCCTGGTTGGGGGCCCTATATGCGCGCACACGCACACACACACACACACACACACACACACACACACGCTGCCATGCACTTCAATAAAAAAGCCCTAATCAATCAGAGGTTCCCCTGCCATGGCTTCATTGAAGGCCCGCTCTGAAAGAGGGAGTGACAGCCCTCAACCTCCCAGTATTGTTAGATGAGACTGATTAGGCCTCTGACTGGCTACCTCTGCCACCAGCTCTTTCGAGCACAGAGGTCAAAGGATCTCCATTTGAAATCGACAAGCACTGAAAAGTTCTGGACACCTGCTTTTTAAAGTGATGCTTGTCTCTGCGCTTCTCTCCTCCTTTTTTGTCATTTGCAATTTGAGGGCAACACACGCAGAGAGTTGTTTGAGAGATGTGTGTGTGTGTGTGTGTGTGTGTGTGTGTGTGTGTGTGTGCGTGTGTGTGTGTGTGTGTGTGTGTGTGTGTGTGTGTGTGTGTGTGCGTGTGTGTGTGTGTGTGTGTGTGTGTGCGTGTGTGTGTGTGAGTGGCTGAAGTTTTAGAGGGGGGCGGGGGGCCTGGCTGTGGGCTCAGGGCCGTAACAAAGAGGAGACGCTTTTTACATGCACATCCAGACACAGTAAAGTGACCTGCAGCACTGACAAGCAAATACAGGGCTAAAAACCTTGGGGAAAAATAAATATACCGGTACAATGTAGTCATTTTGCTCAAATTAAATAGTTTGTGCTTTTTGCTCTACAGTATTTGTTATTCATTTATTGTGAGGCTGTAAATTTCCCCAGTGCGGGACGAATAAAGGATAGCTTATCTTATTTTTTATTGTTTGTTGTGGTATGCATTAGTTTTGCTCCGTGTACAGCACTTTGCATACAGCGGCGGTTGTTCTTAAGTGCTCTATGAATACAGCTGAGTTGAGTTGAGAACACTCCGTGGCCATGAGTACCGGTAGTCACATTATTGCTTTGCTCGTACCAGTAATGAATAAATATAATCTATAAATGGAACACGTGGCACGGATCAAATCCGAAAAAAAAGTATGGGCAATGTTTTGTTATTTCATGGATTCCTCTGAATGGCCTTATACGGTATAGCAAACAATTCTTGAGGTATATGTTTTTTACTCCATCCCTCCTAAGATTGCAAGAATGTGCACAGGATTCCCGTACTCTTATTCTTTCCTGCTTTTGACCGGAATCAGCTTTAAGCTTTGCAACAATTTCACCCTTTTAAAAACGAGAGCCACTCCATCAATTGGGGACAATAGCATATACGGACAAAAAGTCTGAAGGCTTTGCGCCACCCTGCCATCGCTCTGCTTCTTTCCATACAGCCGCTGCTGGTGACTGGTAAATGCCACTCTCAATCTTTCTCTTTGCTCTCCTCATCCCTTTTTACTCCTCCTATTCCTCGGCCTCAATGGGTGTGTTAAGTATTGTGCACTGTGATGGGGGCGGTGAGTAAGTCAGCATCATTAAACGCAGGCCAGGCCTGTGGCCAGATCACAATAATTAACTGGAGAGGTCACAAGCTAATGAAATGAAGCGGGGGGCTGAAAGGCGCCCCTAAATGGTGCTCACTAATCCCCCCTTTACCTTGTTTTGGGGGGGGGGCAGGACTTCATAAGCCAGGGCATATCTGTTGATAGTAGAGGGGACTTGTGGTGCATGCATGCAAATGTGTGCGCGTGTGCATTCGTGCGTGTGCATGCTCGACCATTTTTGACCACTAATTTCATGTTCAAGATTCAATTTCAATTCATTTCAATGTTCAAGTGACATTCACCTGATCCATGTGCATTTTTCTACACTGTAATTCTAACACACTTATCGGTACATATTTTTAACATTTGAACAGAGTTTTCTTTTGTGACCCCATACATGAAAAGAAAAAAAAACTTGCTGCTCTTATAGTGTACGGTGTACAATACACACATAGCGATCAATTCTCCTCCCTCAAACAAGATATATGTCGTTGTACCAAGACTGACCTTCGCATGTGGACCTTCCATGCTAAGGGCAGCATGGACTCGAGGGATGTCAAAATGGGTGTGTGTTGGGTGGGTTGCCTTGAATATGATGTTATCATTTTTATTAACTCTTAAAATGGAGTAGACCTACAGATGCCCCCCCCCCAAAAAAACTCCCCATATGTCCCTGCACACGATGACAAATCCCCTCTTCTTCCCACTGACTTCCCTTCGCTGCCATCATTTGACCAAAGTAAACATGTCAACAGTATATAAACTGTCAGGAGCATAGGCAAGCGTATAATAATTCTTGTATGTTGATAGGATTTTTGGGCAAGTGTATTCCTATTGTATTTCAAATCATTTGCTTTTTTTCATCTATGTTCATCCATCCATCCATTTTCCGAACCACTTGATCCTCACTAGGGTCGCGTGGGGTGCTGGAGCCTATCCCAGCCGTCTTCGGGCAGTAGGCGGGGGACACCCTGAATCAGTTGCCAGCCAATCGCAAGGCACACAGAGACGAACAACCATCCATGCCCACACTCACACCTAGGGACAATTTAGAGTGTTCAATCAGCCTGCCATGCATGTTTTTGGAATGTGGGAGGAAACCGGAGCACCCGGAGAAAACCCACGCAGGCCCAGGGAGAACATGCAAACTTCATCTTCATCTAACTTCATCTACGTTTTTTTTTCATCGATTTTAAACTTTACTACTTTACTTTACAGCTTAACTTTAACTTAACTCCTCTTGTTTTATGTTGTCTTGAGAGGGAAGAAATTTAATCTGTGCACAGCACAACTTTATTTGACAATAAAGTCAAGTGAAGTACAACTTTATTTGACAATAAAGTTGTCCTCACTTCACTTGACTTGTGAAGTATATAAATCACATTTTGATATTTTATCCTATGAATTACAGAAATGGCGAAACGATATTCAACGTTTTGGTTTGTGTATGTTTCATCACCGATAGGCAGGGACCTCAGACAAAATCTTCCCCAGTGAACCACATTGGCGCAGGCCCGCCCGAGAGAGGCATAACGGCATCTGCACTTCGGGAAAATTCAAAGAAGTAGAAAGCGCAACAGAAGAAGTTGTCGTAGAAGTAGAAACAGAAGAAGTGAAATCTTATATATTCTTTGACAACCTCAATCCTCACTCCTCTGACACTTCTTGGACAAAAAGCAGCAGATTAACTGTTATATTTTACTGCTCCATTTACGATCCAGTCGGTCCAGTTAAGAGAAATGCGATCCAGTCTAATTGTTAATGTACCATATTGAAAACTGGTCTCCTTGTGATTTTTTGGTGATGAATGACTTGGTAGACACGCTGTACAAACATTCAACACAACCAAATATTTTTCTCACTAAGCAGAAGCGACTTTTGGGCTGTCAACAGAAGACATGTTTCAGACGTTTTGCTTGAGTGTGGATTTACAGCACACGTACCCCCGTCGAGAGAAAGGGCTTAAGTGAACAATAGAAACACATGCCATTTTGAAGAGAGTGTGTGTTTTACTGTGCGTCACTGATCAGGTTTTGCGGAGGCAAGCTCCAACCTGCTAAGAACTAGGGGGGGGGGGGGGGGGGTTAAAACGTTGTGAGTACAGTACGTGTTTGTGTTTTTGGAAGGGGATTAATGTGTGTGTGTGTGTGTGTGTGTGTGTGTGTGTGTGTGTGTGTGTGTGTGTGTGCGTGTGTGTGTGTGTGTGTGAGTGTGCGTGTGTGTGTGTGTGTGTGAGTGTGCGTGTGTGTGTGTGTGTGTGCGTGTGTGTGTGTGTGTGTGTGTGTGTGTGCGCGCGCACGCATATGTGTGTGTGTGTGTGACCGACAGACGGGCAACACATTTGTACAGCAACCCATCTTTAAGATGTTACGTTTTGTTGAGTGAAAGAAAACACCTGATGGTAGCAGGGGAAAGGGGGCAATCTTTTTAAACTGAGCTCAGAAAGAACAAGTCTCCACATGTATTCGGACCGTTTGAGGAGTAACTTTTTTTGAAATGATGACCTTGGGGTCATACCTTGGTTGTCTATATTTGTAGTGCGTGCAAGTGCGTTGAGTATAAAAACAGGCGCAACGTTTTGTGAGTTTTGTGCTGGTGTGTTTTGGAATTTGCTAGACAGTTCGGCACCATGGTCGGGTGTTTTGTTAAAAGCAGACTAAATTTTATGCTTGCTTGGCAGGGCCGCCACTCCTGATGTGCAGATACCGTGCAGTGCGTCGGTCATCATCGTCCTTGGCATGAACTTTGGGGCATGAAAAAGTTGCGGGATGCGAGGGCATCATTTGACGTTTCAGTGTAAGGCATCCAAAGGGGTAGTGGCAGCAATACCTGCTACAGTCAAGGTCTTGACAACAGCATGCATCAAACCCTCTGAATCATTTTCTAGATTATTTACTTGAAAGTGATATTATTATTATTACTGCCATCTTTATTGTACGTCATTGCCCTCTTAAAATAACGCCCCGAGTCATCCCTGTGTTTTGACAAAGAAATATTTCTTTGCCTTCTCTTCAGGATGCTGGCCACCTCTGCTAAAATTGGCTCCATCCTTAGTTAAACAGATCATTCAGTTCTACCCAAGAAATTAAATTAATTAATGTCATACATCCATCCGTTTTTTGAATGCGCTTACCCTTCACAAGGTGTGCTGAGGCCTATCCCAACTGTCTTCGGGCAATAGGCGCAGTTATAAACATTATACAATTGGAATATTCATTCATTCATCTTCCGAGCCGCTTGATCCTCACTAGGGTTGCGGGGGTGCTGGAGCCTATCCCAAATGTCTTCGGGCAGTAGGCGGGGGACACCCTGAATCGGTTGCCAGCCAATCGCAGGGCACACAGAAACGAACAACCATTCGCACTCACACTCACACCTAGGGACAATTTAGAGTGTTCAATCAGCCTGCCACACATGTTTTGGAATGCGGGAGGAAACTGGAGCACCCGGAGAAAACCCACGCAGGCCCGGGGCGAACATGCAAACTCCACACAGGGAGGCCGCAGCTGGAATCGAACCCGGCACCTCTGCACTGGGAAGCCGACGTGCTTACCACTGGACTACCAGGCTGACACAATTGGAATATACTTGACGGTTTTGTGTTTTCTGTTTGAAATGGAAAAAAAAAACGTTTGAGTCCGTTATTTTAGGACGGATTTTTTAATATAACCCCCTTGCCCCCCCCTCCCCCCACCGCAGCCATGTCATGTGTCCTGTGTTAGACCTATCACCACAAATCCAGGACGTTTTGTCTGCTTTCTATCAGAGGTCAGCAAAGATCGTTATTTTGTGAATGTGATTGACATGTCGCCAGGTGAGGTTATGGTATGCATATGGAAAGCTTTTATTGTCGATTTGCATAAGTTAACGCAACACCTGTACTATAAACATGCTTTAATCTGCATTTTAATGTAGCTCACTTGTCACCTTGATGCATTTTACGAGCAAGCTCTCATGAGCTCCTTAAATCACATTTCAAGAAATGTAATGATTCAATATGGAATAGAGGTTGGCATGTTTGGCTCACAGTTGAGGTGTTCTGGGTTCAAATCCTGGCTCTGAGTTTGCATGTTATCGCTGCGCTCGGGTGGGCTTTCTCCAGGAACTTCGATTTCCTCCCACCTTCAGAGATCATGCATGCAAGGTGTAAATGTGAGTGTGAGCGGTCGCTGCTTTATATGTGCCTTACGGCTGCCTGGCAACCATTCCAAAGTGTATCTCACATCTCACCCAGTCATTTGGGATATACTTTGGCCTATAGACTGCAAACCACCCGCATCCCTAATGAGAACATAGGAAATAAATCATGATAATGATAATACCGCTACTAAGGCTCTACGTTTGTCGTTTACTGCTCATTATATTAATGTCTTTTTTTTTTTACTTCAGCATTTCCAAGTTTTGTGCTCCATAGTTTTGACTCTCACTTCCCCATAGAGCTCAACAGCGAAAAGCACTTGTCTCACTCTATGCTGCCGCAAGCTTGCACAAAACCATCATTACAGTCATTGGGTCGCTACAAGCTCTGCATCACAGGAGTCCACCAGCCTCCAGTTTAACCCATCAGTAATTAGCACATCTGTTAGAGTAGAATTAACCTGTACAATGAGACAGAAGAGGCAAGAAAGTTGGAGCTAAGAAAGAGGGTAAGTGTGAGGTAAATGGGCAAAGGACAAATAAGGGAGGACAGGGAGGATTAAAATTATTTGAATTAGGTCCACGCTCGCCCATTCATTTGGTATTCTGCTCAAATCAGCGCTTTTGTTGAGTCTTGTGTAAAGTAGTGTCAATCATCTCGACCCAATTTTGTGCAATGGGCAAATTTATTATGAATTTTCTCCAGCAAATAATGAGTCGGACCCCCTGCCTGCGCTTTCCTTCTCCCCCAAGCCACCTCTTCTCACTCTGCCTTGCCTCCGCCCCCGTATCAATGCTGCAGAATAGGCGAGAGAGTGAAGTTAGCAATCTGAGGGCCACTCGCATTCTGGACCCACATCAAAGTGACACAGATGTCCAATCAGATTTGTCTTACAGGCATTACATGATGAATATGGTGCAGCCGGAGCACAAAAGCACCTTTGTGTCTCCTCCGAGCCGAGACTATTCACAGCCCACCACAGCCAGCCAGAGTGGAAGTAAATGGCCAAAAGGGCTCGGGACAGAAAAAAAAAAAAAAAAAAAACACCCAAACTTGTGCAGCACAATAGCCCATGCAAATCACAGCCCCCGCCGCCTCCACACAACGCTCTACTACACAGCCACACCTCCAACCCCATCCCTGCACCAGCCACCCCCAGCACCCCTTCCAGCCTGAGCTTAGTTCCTCACACATGCAGAGGTGTCAGGGATTCAAGTTCCAGGCTCCTTTCATTCCCAAGATTGGAGACTGACTTTTTTCTTCCCTAAGCAGAAGTGACTTTGTGGCTGTCAACAGAAGACACGACGTTTGACTGAGTGTGGATTTCCAGCGCACATAGCACCATCGGGAGAAAGGACAAAGTGAAGTTTGTGAAAGTACTCAATGTAAATTGTCACATTGTCCAGTAGACCTAAAATCATCCTCCCTAAATGACAAGATATATCGGTGTGCTGTGGTTACGATTGCAGCTCATTGGCAAATGTCAACACATTTATGAGCTGCATGGGTAGACTCAAGGCCAACTCAGAGGGGACAAAGAACACGTCTCTTGTTGGTATACCCACCGAGACCCTCAACTGGTTTTCTACTGGTCTGCATCACACAAATGCTAAACTCTCAAATATGCAAATAAAAGTTTGGATCAAGGAACAGTTGCTGTCCTTTACAAAGTGGCATTGTCAACTACTGGCCTGTCATGCATACGACAGAGTTTTGACAACACTGACGGCAGGTCAAACTTTGGACAAAAATATGCCATGATCACACACTTACTTCCATGCACAATCTCAATCTCAAGCCACGAAGACACGTATCTCCCTGTCAGCACCTTAAGGTTTGATTTGACTGACGAATAACTCCCCCCCCCCCTTTTTTTTAAAGAACCTGCTTTGCTTTTTGGGAAAAATAATTAGCAACAAATTTCAAACTGAACAAAAACGGGGGGAAAAGTGCACATGGAACAAAAATTAAGAGTGTTCATCGTCTTTGCTCACTACTTTGTTGATGCACCTTTGGTGGCAATTACCGTTTCAAGTCATTTGGAATATGATGCCACAAGCTTGGCCCGATATTTGGGCAGTTTCACAAGCTCCATCAGTTTAGATGGGCAGGGTCAGTGTGCAGCCATTTTCAGTCCTCTCCAGAGACGTTCAGATGCATTCAAGTCTTAGCTCTATGCTCAGGGTCATTGTCCTGCTGACAGATGAACTATCACCCCCGTCTGAGGTCAAGATCACGATGGAGCAGGCTTGCATCCAGAATGCCTCTTTACCTTCCTACCTTCCCTCAATCCTACGACTCTCCGAGTTTCTGCCACTGAAAAACATACTCATGCTTCCACCATCGCGCTTCACTATGGAGATGATGTAGGCCATGTACTTTTTACTAAGCAGTGGACCTTCTATAGACAAGTGTGAATCTTTCCAAATCACGTCCAATCAACTAAATTTACCAGAAATAGATGCCAATTTAACTGTAGCTTCTTGCTGGAAATGGAACTTTGTGCGCAAGAATTCATCTGACTTTGTATGGCTGACTGAATCACACTGAGCTCCTGAATGGCTTTTTACAAATCACTGATGCAAACAGCACCACTTCAATTGATATCATGTAAATCTGTTCTGACTTCTTAATGCTGTGTTGTGTTGCTTGTTTGTGACATACACACACACACACACACACACACCGGCAAACATATTTCAGGATTAAAACGCACTTCCTGGCCATTTATTCAGCAAGACCTGATTTAGGCGCGACCGCACACACACACACTCTTGTCACATTGGACTGGATGCATAAATGGGTTGCACGTGATGGATTATTTAATGATGGATTAACGTGAACATGGCCCTTATATTTGCAACATGAAAATGACCCTAGAGGACAAAGTAGCATGAATAAATTCATCTTGTCCCGCTATAGCTGAGGGGAAAATTGCGTATCAATCAATCCGTCAGTGGACAAACGCTTTCTTTCATTGAGAAAGCTGGCCTCTGGTTGACACTCAAGGACATCAGAGACACCATCAAGCGTGTCATAATGGGGCAGCGGGGTGTTGCACGCCCCAATTTGATTTGTCTTTGAGAGTCCTGGTGACGTAGGAGGCTTATACGACACATTATGTTCTTGAAGTCATTTATCACTTGTTTGATCCTGACTGTGCCACTGACCAATGGATGCACCAGAGCTTTTGTCACCCCCTCCCAAGCGTGGGCACGTGGCTAACACCTGCAGGCTCCAAGTGTGTGTGTGTGTGTGTGTGTGTGTGTGTGTGTGTGTGTGTGTGTAGCCTTTTTACAGAGCATCCAAGAACCCGTAACTTAAACTTCAGTTGAATAGGACTCACTCCCCATGCCTCCCAATGAGACAGACGAACCATGCAATTACAACTGAGTCAATGAAGGAATAAATCCAATCCTAATAATCAGAATCAGAATCAGAATCATCTTTATTGGCCAAGTATGTAGAACACACAAGGAATTTGTCTCCGGTATAACATGCTGCACTAGTATCATCGTAAACAAGAAAATCATTGAACCATTTTAGAGTGACCAGTAGTTTTGTAGTACCATTTTGTGGTGCAAGAAGAGTGACTATGTCAGTGACTGTTTAAGGAGTTAATGGCTACAGGGAAGAAGCTGTTTAAGTGTCTACTGGATTTGGTGCGCATGGATCTGTAGCGTCTGCCTGAGGGGAGTGGCTGAAAAAGGTGGTGGGCAGGGTGCGGGGGATCCAGGAGGATTTTACGTGCCCTTGTCTTGATTCTTGCAGTGTGCAAGTCCTCAAGAGTGAGTAGGGCGGTGCCAACGATTTTTTCTGCCGTCCTAACTGTCCGTTGAAGTCGGATTTTGTCCTTTTTTGTGGCGGCCCCAAACCAAACCGCGATGGAAGAACACAGGATTGATTCGATGACTGCCGTGTAGAACTGTCGTAGCACCTCCTGTGGCAGGCCATGCTTCCTCAGCATAATGTCAAAGTTCTGAAAAAAAAAAAAGGTTTACTTAGGAGTTTGTCATGCCACCACATAATTATACTTGTGAAGAGTTTGTTGTGATTACCACAGAATCCAAAACAGAATTGACAGTCGTGTCAGAAAGTGGCGCACTTATCTAGAGGGAGAAAGTAAGTCAACGTTATGACAAAAAGAAGGGGCAGAAAGGACGCCATGATGTTATCCTTGTTTATTCTTTACGTGAAAACACCCCGCAGGAACACACGGGACTCTTCCTCCCCAAACATGTCACTGTGCCAAGAGTGCACCACTTGTCATTAAATTTCTGCATAAGTACATTGTTAGTTGTTTAGGGAAGCACCAAAATCATTTTAATTTTGCACTTGCATGAGTGTTCGTAATGTTAAACAGCATGATGCATGAGGTTTTTTCATTTTAGTATCCAGTATGTACAATTCATTGAGGATGATGGACAGTTAACTTCTTTGTTATACTTGCATGACAGAGCTGTGGAAATGTTCACACACAATATGGGGACGGATTAATTTACATTCCTCAATGTGGGAAATTTATTTTGAAGTTAAAACAGAGTGTGTTTGCTGTTCGAGATTTTACTCTTTTATAAATACAGAGATACTGTTTTTAACTCATTTCATGTACTACAAAATTAAAAGCAAGATCATTATTTTTTTTATATGGATAATTATCGGTGGCACGGTAGACGACTGGTTAGTATGTCCACCGTACAGTCCAGATGCATAGAGTTCAATTCTCGGCCAATGTGCTTCTCCTCACAAGGATAGTGGCTGCGCTGGAGATTATCCTCGCTGTTTCCGGGCAGGAAGCGGCGTACACCCTGAACCCGTTGTCAGCCAATGGCAGGGCACAGATCAACCATCCGCGCTCACACTCGCAACGAAGGACAATTTAGAGTGTTGCATTACCCTGACATGCATGTTTTGAAATGTGGGCGAAAACCGGAGTACCTGGACAAAACCCAAGTAGGCACAAGGAGAACATGCAAACCCCACACGGGAAGGCTGGAGCTGGTATTAAACCCCTGCACCTCTGCACTGCGAGGCAGACGTGCTAACCAGTCGACCACTGAAAAAAATAAAGGGAACACTTTAACCGCGCATTGTAACTCAAGGTGATCTCTTTATTTTTATTTTATTTTTTTTACAGTTGAGAGTTGGGAGCAGGAGGAATAGAGGGAGCAAGAGAGAGACAGAGAGAAATGATTGTTTGTATGAAAGCTACGGTATACCTATAATTGTGATTCGAAGTGTCCTCCGCATCCTACATGTGGAAAATAGTTACATATTTAGTCATAATCTATGCGGCTGTCTTTGCCATCAGACTTTGATGGCTATGATCATAATAGTAATGAGTTTAATCAGCTACACTAAAGGCCCCAAATTTAAATAATGAGGCGCAAAGGAAGCACAATGGCACCCACAGTGGGGTGGTGTGCTCCCTATTTTGCACGAGGTGTGCTCGTGATTGAGCCTTGCTTGAAAAACACAGTCGGGGATACAACTAGCCTACATGGCCAGGTTTTTATTTAGATTGATTTTAGTCAGGCCAATACGAATTTTGACCTGACGTATTGTCTTGCTGACTTTCCCGGGGCCGTATTTCAAACGGGCTTTGAGAAGAGTGAATTGCCTCCTCCTGCTCCCCAAAAAAGCACTCTCCCTGCAGGCAAAATAGTGCAGGCATGAAACAATGCAATGCAAGAAAAGTAATATTAATCTGCCCTCCCTGAATGCAGACAAAGAGTCGTGGAAAGTGCGCGTCTCTAATGCTTATTGAGGACTCACCCAGCTGCGCAATTTTAGCCCCATGTGCCCAATCAAGTCGGGGAAAGGTCACTGAGGAGGGAGGCAGGGGGGGCTGGACTTCAATAGAAGTGCTCCATAGTTTGCTCAATTACCGCCACACACTCCCTCCCACGCGTGAACATAAGGTCATAAAGATGGAAGCAAACACACACACACACACACACACACACAAACACACAAGCATGTAATATAAATAGATTATTTATTTATAAAACTCGTTTTACACAAATATATCTGTTAAAATCAAATATGTACATTTGGAGGCTACACGAAGAGGAGAACAAGTGCATACATCAAAAGAGATCTCCTTATCGCCTCCTATTTTTAGATCGATTGATATAAAAAAGGCAAATGAACTGCAATTCGTCCCAGGTAGTAGTAGCCTTGACATTGCTGATAAAATTTCAGCCCATCAGTCATTCACAATTTTCAGTGTACAAAAATAGGTCTTCGTGTTACAATGAATGACAAGAAAGAAATGTACATGTTTGTCCATCTTAAGTCATTTGAGGACGGTTGTGGCTGGATGTGAGTTTGTACGTGTGTGTACGCGTGTGCGTGTGTGTGTCTGAGCCTCGCCTAATTGCACTTATTCAACAGTATTTACTTCAGCGCGTCAACATGACACAGTCCATCCCCTTCGCTCCTTCACTCCCTCAAAGGCTGTCATTATTGCTTGGCTGCTTTGCTCGCAGAGTCAGGTGAGGGCGGGCGGTCACAACACTCTTCGAAACTGCCGCGTCTCCGGTGCGGGCTGATGCACCGGCTCGCTTTTACGCACGGGCGCCGCCGAGTGGCGCTGCGTCAATATCGGTCGAACCAGGTGGTGAAGTCCAACAACTCCTGCTCCTCGGAGCTCAGAGGCTCATCGGACGAGTACGTGGAGTGGGGCGACTCCGGGTCGGCCGAGTAGGTGTTGGAAAGCGTGGGCGAGGGCAGTCCGCACTGAAACGCCGCCGACACCGCGTCGTGCTCGTCTAAAAGCTGCTGCAAAGCTCGGATGTACTCCACCGCTGAGCGCAGAGTCTCCACTTTGCTCATCTTCTTGTTGGCGGCCCCGTTGGGCACGTGCTGGCGAAGCGTCTGGAAACCCATGTTGACCTGCTTGACCCGGTTCCTCTCCCGTTCGTTCCGCCGGGCCACAGCCACGGGCTGCTGCTGAGGGATGGAGTAGCCCAGGCCGTTGAAACTCAGGCGACGCTTGCAGCGGAGCAGCTCGGGTGAGTTGGAGCGCTGTCTCTTCAGCACCTTGCTGCTTCGGTTCTGCTCGCGCGCGGTCGGGAGCGAGCAATCCTGCGCCGGAGCGTGCACGCTCAAGCCGGAGCGTCTCTCAGTGAGCGCGAAGGCGAAGGCGGTCTGCGTGGTGGTGATGGTTGCCATGTCTGTGACAGCTCCCGTGATGGATGCGGTGACGCTTGGCTCTCGGGTCCTTCGTGTGGGGACAGAGGGGGGGGGCGTGCGGTGGTCGACTGTGGTTCAAATCTCTCTTGACTGCTGTTCTTCACCAGCCTATGTGACCCAAACTTTGGCAGCACTCCTCTTTTTCAACACGCGCCCTGACGCACACTCCACCCAAGCACCCACCCCCTCCCCGCACGCTCCGTGGCGAGGCCCCGCCCCCGCTGTGTGATTCTTCCGCGGGCCGGCTCCCTCGGGCCAGGCGCGTGGCTCCGGGAGCTCAATAAACAATCTGAGCTTTCACTGGGCCCCGAGCACGCGCTGACCTCATTTGCATTCCAATGTCTCCAACTTGAAGGCCCATTGGTCCATTCAAACGGCCTGCAACCGTGCGAGAAGAAAGCCGGGAGCTCGAGGGGCGAGAGGTGGAGGGTTGGGGGGAGGGGGGGGGGGGGGTGAGACAGAAAAGACTGGAAAAAAAGGGAGAATGAAAAAAAAGTGAATGGTTGGACTCTTTGAAATGCCTTTTGAATTTGACAATGTACCCCTGGCAAGTCTTCAAATTATAAGTCCTCGCCCCCACCGTCGTTCTCCTTTGGCTCTTTACGATCACAAATACCAAGACGCTCGGTGCTGTATCCAGGCTACAGCTTTACGCGGCCAAATAGATGCTAAGCGTGTCTCTGTGCACAGTAATTGGCAATTAGACAAGTGGCGCGAGGGCGCGATTCATTCCAATGTAAACATTGTGTTTATGACATGCAGGCTATGTGCACTCTGTTGCGTTCACCCCTGTTGAATCGAAAGACATTGCTGCGTGGTGTTAAAACCGCACGCAGAGTGAGTTCAGATCACAAATGGAACTGCAGGTGCACGGAGGCATTTCAGCACCATCACAGAGTGGACAGTTCATTATCAAGAGCATTCAACTTGTAGTTTTAAAATGTGCACCATGCTTTAATAAAGTGGAGGGGGGGGAAGCACTTGTTCGGGTACAGCTAATAGATTCGCAATGTCTTATTTTTTTTGAAGACTCAGCGATGCAATCACTGTCGGAAAACAAATGTGATAATTACGCTCCCTTGTGGTATATATTAGTGATTGCAACCAATTCAGCTTCTTGTCCAGGCACGACACCAAGATTTTTTTTCTCTCCTGGTACTTGGTGGTGGGGGGCTTGACCGACATGTGAGTTGGAAATAAAATAATGGATTCAATTCTTTATTTACTTTCTTTATTCAGGGATTGCCGTTTTTCAATAATCTGCACACATTTGTCCAATGTAAACGTGGGCCTATATTTCACCTGAATTAGGATGAAGACCTTTCTAGCAGTAAAAATCACTACAAGTGACACACACACACACACACACACACACACACACACACACTCCAGACATGGTAACAGGGATTGGATTACAACAGAATGGCTAGTTGTGAACGACTGAATGTTTTTCAACGTAAATAAATAATGTGACATAAAATCCATAAAATAATAACTGCAGATGCTATAGTAACCCCTTGCCCTTGTCTCCCCAAACGTGCCATCCTTCAATTTCCTTCTACTTTATTGTGTTTCTTTTTAGAGAGTCTTCAAACGAATATGCATGTTTTTGCAATGTGGAAGGACACCAGTGTTAAAAAAACTGCACTCTAGTGTGCAGTGAGAGATCATCAAGTGTTGTTACATTAACATTATTTTCAGAATTTCCTGCGGGATACCTGTTGTATAAAGGTTAATGTAACCTATTACAGATGCTGTAGTGATGTTGATGTATGTCTCAGTCAATTAAATGCCTGGTTAGAGAGATGTCCCGAGAGGTGTTTCGGTGCGAACCGATTAACTGCAGGTGAAAGTTTAGAAGCAAGTCACTCTCTCTCATTATTTCCCTATACAACAGCATGTAGAGGCAGAATGAATTCACACACACACACACACACACACACACACACACACACACACACACTCACACACACACACACTTTTGTTCTTCTACTTCTCCCTTTCATAATTTTGCTGCTGTAAATTGGGAATTTCTCCATTGTGAGACAAATAAAGGGTTTCTCATCTTAACAATGACATGTTATTCCACTAGATGGCAGAAGGTACATTTCACCTGTGTGCCAACCTGTTATCACCGAGTGACAACAGAATAATGGTTTTGTGTTCAAGGCCACAAGTTCACACTTAGTGATCATCGTATCAGAAAATGTCCTTTTGTGACATTGTTGTTTGGTGGTGCTGAGATTTTTGTAATGTCAAAATACAGTGGGTCATACCAGTTGACAATTTATTTCCATTTAATTTTTTTTCTTTTTTGCCCGAATACTATTTTTACGCAAGTCACTTTGGTATGTGGCATTACTTCAATGACCACTTATTTTTCGAAAAAGAAAATCTCAAATTTATACACTTTATTAATGCTTTGATACAGTTGTAAACACATGCAAAACGCAATAGTTGGGGGGGGGGGGGGAAGAAATACGGTAAATGAAGTATGCTAAATGGATTTCCACACAACAGAAAAAAAAATCCTGAGTCTAGAGAGAATTTGTGATTACTTTTTTTTTTTTTTGGATTGTGCTTAGTGTTACTGTTCCATGAGAAAACAACAAAGGTCACGCCTAAAAACATTTATGGCTGCCAACAGAAGGTACAACCCTGTTTACTCTCTACACTTACAATGACAGTTTATGCAAAGTTGTTTTTTTTTTATTAAAATCATGGAAAACAGTGGTCTGTGTGACTTCCCCATTTGAATATGACAATCTTACAAAAGTGGAACAAGTGGACTTTCACTTCAAAAACACAACACACATATCACAGCAAGAAAAGCTTTACAAACATGTTCATAGTTAAAAGTAACAAGAACAGCACTGCCTGAAGTTTCAAAGTTCGAAACAATAGCCTTGCGTGACATGTGCTGTTAATGGGGGAGGGAGAATGCAAGAAATGTGTGCGAGAGCGTAGGTGTACAGTAGTTATCACGCGTGAACACGAGGGAAAGTTGGAGGAGGATCAACAATACAGTTGTTAAGATGCATTACATAAAGAAAAAATCCCCTGGATGTGTCATATTAACGGTTACAAAGGTGCAGAATCAAATGTCATCATCAGGGTGGGATAAGGTAACAGTCATGACAGGAAAAAAAAAATCAAGTTCAGCTCAGGCACTGATAGACGTAATTACAAACAATAATGACAGATAGTATTACTCAAAACTAACGGCTGGTAGTAAATATTACGTAATAAGTCTTAATACCAGAGGATTGCTATTGAGAATGGGAATGAGCCACCTCTTCTTTAGCAAGCTAACCTACCATTAATGAGCAGAAACCATCAAAAGTAGTTTGCTAATCATGACACACGGCCTATCACGGCTCCATTAAGTCAAGCATCTTGCCGGGGTTTTTGTGGGGGGGAAGCGAGAACACATGAAGAGAAGAGTCATGGGAATTAAAACCCTAAGAAATGCAGTCAAGGCATGACAGAATAGCAACACAGCGACAACAAAAAAAAAAAGTTACACATGACCAGAACCAACAAGAATTCAACAAAATAATACCAGTAGGCTGACACGACATTCTGGGCAGTTGAAAATTCCCCATTTACGTTAGATCATTCAAATCTTCAGCTTGGACCATTGAAATTTCCAAGGTGGAAAATTTCTCACTGTCCAGCTGCAGTCTGGAATGTCATCAAACAGGTCTGACAACTGTCGATAATTTGCTGCTAAGAGACTTCAAAGTTGAGTTTCTGAAAGCTAGTGGGTATTTTTGGAGGAGTAGCTCCATTTCCTTTTTTTGTAGATTTTTTTACGGATTTCTCACAGAGGATATAGTGACAAATCTCACCACCTTCAGGACAGTTTATTACAAATGGTTTCAAGCAGCATTGACATGGTTGGTTGAGTAGATTGACTCCTTGTCACGTAGCAAGGTGGTGGTGGACCCCAAAAAGCAGGCAGGAGGGAGGAGCGGGGTGTATTTCAAGAATTGTATTTAAAACAAAGAAAACTAAATCCAAAACCCACAAAGTCCAAAGTATCAAACAAAAACCATAACTAAATCTAAAACATAACAATGAACTAAACATGATGGAAAACAAGAGCAAACAGCAACACACATGACAGTAGCGAGAAGCAACAAATGACCCCACACTGAGTGTTTGGGCTGGGATTCAATTTAAAGGCCTGATTAGCTATAACCAACAGGTGTGCAGCTGCCAGGGAGCCCTACAGTGCCACCTGTTGGTCCCTAAACCGAATCCTGACACTCCTCCTCCACAGATGAAATTAACATCAGTATCACCAGTCCATTCTTTAAGCAACTCTCAAGTGTCATGTTAAAATATATAAGTATAAACATTTATAAAAATATATAAGTCTATTTTAGTAAGAACGTTTTATTTTCCCTCAACAGTTTGTGGAGCTGCACGTGTGTCATCATGAGCTGATGACAGAGCGGATTTTTCAGTTTATGCTGCAGTTGCTAGAGCAGCTATCCGATACATACCGCAGACAGAGGTCTTACTCCAATTTGAGCCCTGAGGTCTCAACAGGAGACTCCGCATAGCTGGAATGGGGAAGTGTGCACATTGGCTATGTATCACTTCTGTATTACTGGCATCTCAACTGTGTATGTTTCTAAATAACAAGAAGATAAATCTTAAGCAAATACTGTTGCTTAAAAAAATTGTCTGGACTGTGGGAGGTGTGGGTAGCAATACGGAAAAGCCACCAATAAAAAGTGAAAACCAAATCGATTTTTGCAAGTAGTGCGGTCCACTCAGAGGTGTGGAAACGGCGTGGTGCGATACATAAGGAGAATCACCCTGGGTAGTAGTTGCTTTGAAGATTAAGTACATCATAAAGATGGTCGCCCCCATTTACCAGTTTTTAATACTCACTCAAAGAGTACAATCGCACACCTGCAGGGTCCTGATGCCAAAAGTCCCCTGCCGTGGATTAGGACGCCTCATTTTGAAGATGACATATTTAACTCTAAATCCGTGAGTGGTTTCCTCTTCAATATTTTGGTAGCAAAACCTTCACTAAAAGTCAGAACAGGTGGACGAGAGCTCATGTCACAGAGTGGGTCTCGATTACACTTTAGAGATGCCGTCACGGAAACCGAGTTATGATGTATTATTAGCTTTCATTTGCACCACATTACCTTAGACCAGTGAATCATTTTGTTTTTGTTCAGCCATCCATTCTATTGTGTTATTAAACCTGTCAGGTTTTAACACAAAGCAAAGTAAGGCAGATTCAACAGGTCTTAGAGCTCATTGTAAAAAAGTAAGGAAAATGGGTAATGTCACAGTCAACTTTGAACTAGGTCCTGTGTCAGTATAATGATAACTCAGGGTACAAATATAATATTTGGAATACAGTATGTTGGGTCTCAACACTTCAACTGGTTGAGACCGCTGATAAAATGCGGATGGAAGAAAAAAACGGTTCGCAGCCTCCTGCTTGATTATAGTGCCGTGTGAAATAGGCATTTCCTGCTTGGCCTTGAATGAACCGCACCTTCTGAAGCAGGGAATACCACAGGAAGTGGTGCCGTCCCACGGAGGAGGAGACACGCGATGATGTGTGTGAGGGCGTTTATAAAATCTCGCTAAATGCTGGAAAGAATCAGAAAAAAACTCTGCTAAAGGAAGGAACAACTGCCAAGAAATGCACCGGTAAGATTTCCTGCCTTTACCCCTTTTGCTTGCGGGTGCACAGTGTGTGATTGCTTACAGAGTCTGTAGGTATATTCACCGCGAAAGTCTCCCACAATACCGATAGAATATTTCTTTCTGAATGCAGCAAAAACAAGAGCGATGAGTAATCTAACATGTTTCCTCTCAGCTCTCACAAACCTTCGTTTGCCAGCTGGCTCATTGAGCAAGTGCAAGCGGGCCAGTACGAAGGTCTGCGCTTC
This sequence comes from Hippocampus zosterae, assembly GCF_025434085.1. Lineage (NCBI taxonomy): Eukaryota > Metazoa > Chordata > Actinopteri > Syngnathiformes > Syngnathidae > Hippocampus > Hippocampus zosterae. The sequence goes on from NC_067453.1 coordinate 8,335,373, forward strand.
GTGGCTCCAAACAAGATCCGAATTCCCTGGAAGCACAACTCCAAAAGGGACTGCAATGATGTTGACACTAAAATATTTCAAGTAGGTCTGACTCCCTCCATTAAGTTGGAAAACCATGTTACCTGGCACACTGATTAACCATTTTCTAAGGTCCAATATTGAATGAGGTTTTAACTGAGCAAAAATACGTTTTTTTAAAATGAAATGTACAGTTAAGTCTAAAGTTGAAGTTTAATGCCATTTTAAACCCAATTTGTTGAATCTCACATTCTAAAGCCATTTCAAGGCTGTTGACAAAATTGTGTTCAACATTGGGCAATTTTGCTTGTATTGTTAAATCTTGTCAAAATAAAGCAGTTTGTTTATTTGCACTAATCAAAAAATATATGAATTTTTCACATAATCTAGAACATTTGAACCAACTACACAAAAAACTGGACTAGACAAGTGTGTTTCAAAACATATACAGTACCACAGTGATTCTCAACTGTGTCACCTGGGCCCGCATCTTCCTATTGCTGCAATGTCGCAATGCACTTTTATAGACGTTAAGAACAATAGCACTTTTTTTTCTCAACATATCCGTCCATCCATCTATGGACAGTGTGTTAACTTTTTAAACGCTGTTTCATATGAGTTTGACTGTCAGAACGGCAAAAGAATATTGCTACCTATGCATCTGCTAGCCAACAGCTGAGCTGCATTGTGTTTGTTTACAGAGCAGCTTGTGACGAGAGCGGAAGTGAGTAACATTTCCTGACGCTTATCCAAGAGTGTAGGTTCTTTGTCTGTACTTGGTGCGCTTCTGTGGTGTTCTGAGAAACTCAGACGACAAATATATCTTCTTTTTAATTTTTTTTCTTTGCTCTCTGCCACCCAATTTTGGGTCCAGAGCCACCAGTTGAGAATTACTAAGTGATACGCTATATTCACATTAATATGCACGGTTGAGGAACTAAAAATGCATGGCACAGTAAAAGTGAATGAGGGTTCACTTCAAAGTGATAGATTGTACTCCATTGAACAAGATGTGACTGTGTGGTTTACAGGCATGGGCGGTTGTGAGTGGTAAAATCATCACTTTCCCAAATGATAAGGCCAGATGGAAAACAAATTTTCGCTGTAACCTGAACAACCACCCGCCGCGCTTCAGACTGATCGAAGATAACTCCAAGACTGCAGACCCTCATAAAGTCTATGAGATCATCAACACTCAGAGTAAGTCGGTTTTAAATTAATCCAGATCTCCTGTCAATGCAAGCAAGTCATGCTACTGTCATTTGTTGTTGTTTTTCATTCATTTGCAGGCAGAGAAGAAAGTATGCAAAATATACAAACCCTATGTGAGGAGGATTTGAATGTAGACCTCTACAGAGCTCCCTCAGAGGTGCATTTCCACTACTAATGTCTTTGGTAATGGGTGTTCCGGAGTTCTCTTAACAACTTCAATGCTGTTTTTTTCTCTCCAAACAGCAACAATTTGCTAACAATGCTTTTGAGCTTGGCAGCCATCCGTCAGGTACATCCCATTTGCTTCAGGAAAGTTAACCTTTCTCCCTCTTACAAATGTTCCTCATTAAAATGTAATTCCTTCTCTCTCTGATGTGCAACAAACAGAATATTTTCAACATCCAGCTGTGCAGAGAAACTGTTCTGCTGCTGCAATAGCTGAGAATGCCACTCATCTTCAACAAGGTGAGCAGTTTCTTCCTTGTGTGCGGGTAAACACTGTTGAATCAAAATGGATGCTGAAACGAGACATTTTGTCACGTTTGAGTTGAATAATTAGCTCTGTGCGTGAAATACTACATTGATGGCCAGTACTGTAGTAAAATGGACTCTCTCACCTCACCTTCTGACAATGACCTTTTCCTTCATCTAAATGTGTGACCCTCAATCAATGACCCTTGATGTTCATCCATCCACCTTCGGCTTATATGGGGTCAGGTCATAGGGGCAGCATCTTAAGCGGGCAAGACCAGACTTCCCTCGCCCAGGGCCACTTCGTTATGCTCCTCCGGGAGGATCCTTAAGGCCTCCTCAGGCCAGCTGAGAGACAGTTTCTCCGGGACATCCTCAGGGCCTCCCCCGCAGTGAGATACGCCCTCAGACCTCACCAGGGAGGCGTCCATGAAGCAATCTATCCAGATGCCCAAGCCACTTTGTCTGGCTACTTTCCATGCGCAAGAGGCACTACTCTTAGCCCCTTTCTGATCACCGAGCTTCTCACCCTCACTTGAAGAGGAGAGGGTGGACCTCACATTAGTTACTTGCATCTTGTAACATGATATGGCTCTATATGATTCAAACTTGATCTTTTCTTTTTCCCAGTAAATCCATATCCGTCTCAGTCTTGGAGTACTGACTTGGAGGTCTCCATCCACTACAGAAATAGACAAATGTTAAAGACTATAGTGAACACAGCCCGCCTCCAACTGCACTACCTCCAAGAGGCCTGTGAGAACAACTCTTATCCTCTCTGCTTCCCCACCACTGAAGGCCTGCTGGACCACAAACAGGTGCCTCGCCACACTCAACACACGCAGCCTAAAATGGTCGACAGCAACAGAACTGATTTTATAAGTATTACCGCAGACATCTGATTGAATGAGTTCACCTTGGATGGGGGAAACAAATGTAGGATACTTTAGTTCCAAAAGAGGCTTTTGTATTGATCAGAATTAATGATAAAAATGTTGGCAAGGAAAAAAAAATCTAGTTTTGTGCAATTTTCATCCTCCATTTTATGTTGAACGCTTCCATTTCCAGGGGCTCAAAAGTATTTCAACAACTGTCTCATATGAGGATAAATGATCAGATCCAGTCTTTTTTTTGTCCAACTTCAAGAAGGGTAAAAAAGACTTGGGTTGCTACTTAGCATTGAGTTGGTAAAAAGCTGCAGTTTAAGTGGGCTATCAGTAGTCCAATCAGTGGTTTAAAAAAACAGTAGAGAGGGAAGCATAAAAAAGTTCTTTGGTGTGAACTATTTAACAGTTATGGGTGCATTCATTGATTATTTGGAATTATGTTTCAATTATGACATGTGTAAATACATTGGATCACTGGACATTTGATGTACAGTACGACTGTATACATAAAAAAATGACTGTAGTTTCTGTGTGGGATTGTAAAATCCTTATTTTTGTGAAACTTCTTAAATTAAAGCAGTCAGTGTACACTTCAATCATGTGTTTTTATGTTTCAAATCTGTTGTGCTGGGGGAAATACAATACAATACATGCTGATTTATATAGCGCTTTCACAACAGCGGCAGCTGTAACAAAGCGCTCAACAAAACAGGTAACATAAAGTAAAATAATAAACACAACACATAACATAAAACACGGACAGTCGTGCAGTGCTAACCACTTTTCCGTCACGTTTTGTAGGCAAAGTCAACAGTGGTTGTGTCCTAATACTTGAAGGCCAAGCACAAAGGTGGCCCATAGTTGTTTCCTAACCCCAACTGTCCTTCCACCAGATTGAGTACACCAATCGCATCCTGAACAGCATCCAGAGAGGTCTCCTCCTCGAAGTCCACGAGTCTGGCATTTACGGCATCAGGCAGGACACTTGCCATGTTTTTGCCAGCACCGATAAACCCGGCATGGCTCGAGCGCACCCGAGAAAATTACCCAAAAACACTATTGTGGAGCTTTTTAACGTTCAGAAGTTTGTTCATGGTGGGCATAATCACCTAAAACCAAGTAACCTTACAGAAGAGTACACAGAGAAATGTTACCTTTTTTTTTTAATTTACTTTTGTTTCAGACCTAAAACAGTTCAAAGAAAACAGGGGAAGCTCTCCTAATTATACCATCACAATGTGTTTTGGAGAGATGTTTCCAGATGGAAAACCGCTGGAGAAGAAGCTTATTGTTGTCCAGGTGAGGCTCGACTTACATACATCATGTGCAGTCAATCCTCTTCCATGCAGACAAGCGCTCAAAAAAGTCCTTCCCTGTGCTAACGCAGGTGGTCCCGCTGATCTTCCAATCCTTTCATGAGAAGGCACAGAGTGAGGGAGCGTCTTCTCTGAACAGCGCCAACATCAGCCTCCAGTTGTCCCACAACAGCTTCTATGATTTCATTGCTTCTCATTTGAGCCCACCGACAACTGAGTTCAGCTAACAGTCCTGTGGAGATCGCCGGCCACGATTCCAATCTGCTCCATTTGTCAATAAATCATTTGTAAACACAATTAGTTCTTTTTGAAAAACATGGTACGCTTTTCCTCTGAAATAATTTTGCTTTTAAAATGCAGTACATAGTATTCAGTTTTTAAGTGTAGATTGTGCCTTTTAAATCATCGTTTAAATCTGACCCACTATAAAGCTAATTATAAGATACTAGTTTTTAATCTAAATTCATCCGGAAATACGAGTGCTTTACTTGTGGATCAGCTAGAAAAGTACAGTGGCTTGCCAAAGTATGTTGACCTTTTTCCACCTTCCAGGTTTCAAACAAAGATATAAAAATCTTTTATTTCTAACTTTGAAAGGTGGCAACAGGTAAAAAAGTCAAGGGGGCCCAAAACTACCACTGAAGCGACTGCCTATAAACCCTATATGGTGCTGAGCCTGTATGAAAAAGGGTGTTCACACGGCAACTTTAACTCCAGTGTTGCACCGGAGCTGCCCCCGTAGAGCGTTCACTCGTACAAAGATATACCGGTGTAGTCCCTGAAAACCGCATAAACTGGAGCAAATTTAACCCTGCTCAGTAGGTGGTTTAAAAATTTACTCCGCAGTAAATGCTAGTTTGCGGGGCAGCACCGATATAAAATGGGACATGTGAACGCTACAGGAGTAGACTCGCTACGCGTGAGAAGAGTTGATTGCATACGGGTATTGATTGTGTTGCTTTCGTGCTCTGTTGTACTTCCGTCATCTGTCCTTTCTCTCTTCTCTCATTGCATTGACAGCGTTGATTTGTCCAGATAAGTATAAACCACGGTTTTTCGATATGTCACAAACAAGGCGGGGAAAAGGGAGAACACTACGCATGCACGTTTTATTTCCGTATTACTACTATCGTATTGCACGGCCGCAAAAACTGCCGCGTGAACGCAAGAGGGGCTGCACCAGGGTTAACACGCTTCTTTATAGTAAGAAGCTTTTTACATGTGCACACTCCACAAAATTTACACCGATGTAAGATATCCCAACAAAATACGTCGGTGCGGCACCGATGCAAATGTGTGCCGTGTGAACACCCCTAAAGACATGTTCAAAAATGTTCCCCCAAGATACATTTCATTTGCTGTTTAATTAAAACAGTTGGATAGTGAAAATTAGGGGAAAAAAAATATTCACAGAAAACAATAAAGGAAGTGTATCACACACACACACATACACACACACACCATCTGCTCCCTTCAGTACGCTCCTAAAATTAGCTTTTAAAAAGACAAAAAGAATAATCCAGCTCTGCTTTGTTTCTTTAAATAAAGCTTATACGGCTTAAAAACAGAATTATTCAGCAATTGATAGTTCGCTATTGTAGGTGGCTTACGCTTAGACTCAATGTTGTCCTCTCCTTTCTCTCAGTCTTGGAGGAAGTTCCTGGCTATGTCCACTGGTGAGTGTTGTTTTGGATGCTGTTACAGTACTTACAAATTATTGCAAAATAGAGTCTCATACATATTTGTTCAAGTCATAAAATCTCAATCCATTTATTAAATTGAGACATTAGCAACAGGCTGCGTTTACGGAAAGAAACTGTTCAGTGGTCACAATGAAATCAAAATTATTTACATGTTCATATCAAACTTCCTAATAAGACTATTGACATGTTCTCTGAAGATTTAATAACAGTGACTTTTCCCAATGATAAACACGTCAAATTACAAACTGCCTGTTAACCAAAAGAGCAGCTTTGGCCACCAATGAATATCCCATTAACAAAACATAACGGCTGCCAAGAAAGGGCGTACTTAGAGAAAAGTCTCTTCAAGGCACCAACTTCGGCTGTGCACAAAAAGACAACGTTTGACCCGCATAGAAGCAAAAGATCAAAATCCTTGCTCATCCACCGAGGTGAAGAAATGAAACCTCAGAGTAAATTTGTGTTGAATGGAACATCAACCAGTGGCCGTCAAGACGTCTTCGTGGGTTTCGTCTCTGATTTCTGATGTTTGCGAGCATGTTTGTATTTGTCCACATAAGCCTTTACCAGATTGCCCACCTTCACCGGGTTAATTTCCCCACTCTTGCTGTGGCACACCTGGTGGAACACACGATGACTTCCATTTAAAGTCTTCGGTCTAAGCTGTAAACAATCCATCATGTCGTTTCATCCAACTATACTCAAACTCACCTTCTGCACAGCTTTGCGTAGAATCGCCTTATATTCCTCCTTGTTGATGTCTCTCTTTTGGTAGAAAGGTTTGATGGCTAGTTTCACCTCTTCAATGGCTCGCTCCTGCATGTGAAGTTTCTTCAAATACGCCTGACAGCCGCTGCCGGTTGGCAGAGTGCCGTCGTCTCTCTTGGATGAATCACTGACTGAACCAGGTCCACTTGTGTCCTGTTCCGGTATTTCATGCAAAATGACCCGACTTAAAGCCAATCACAAGAGTGCAAGAACCTTTTTGGTGTCGGTCTGTCTAAACTGGCATGCTGGCTTTCTTGAGTACGTACTCAAGATTGAGAAGAGGAAATATTTGAAGCAGAACGACACCGATCATATCAAGTGGTAGAATAGTTCCATGAGCCAGATGTTTCATTTTGCCAAACAGTTTTTTTTTTGTGTGGTTTTCTTTCTTTTTTTACTCTTCAAGGTTATTGACTGGACATCTTACATTAAAAATGTTCTTGTTATTGCATGAATAGTAATATGTACTCAAATTCATGATGTGGGTTTCAGTTTTATTTAATCTGAAATGACACCATTTTTAGGTTTCGGTTTCATCAACATAACCACAAAAGGCTGCTCCATTAATGCTTGCTGGGATAAACACTGCCACCCACTGGTGATTCAAATATCCTACATCATTATTATTATCATTGATACTAAAATATTTAGCAAACAAGAAGTGACTCAAGTATCGATGTAAATTCCCCTTGAGACATTCTATATTTTTATTTTCAGGGGCTCAGAAATATTTGGAATAATAGACGTCCATTTAAATACATTGGTAAATTATGAATTTAATTCAGCACTTTAAGTCACTAGTAGAGAATACGATGAGGTCTATAAATATTTGGACATTGATACAATTTTCATCGTTCCAACTCTGTACAACACCACAAATAATTTGGGAACTACAACTCATTTCTTAAGTGCTTCCACCTTTTTAAGGAACCAAAGGTAATTGGACAATTGGCTATTCAGCTATTACATGGCCAGGTATGTCATTGCCTCACTATTTCATTTAACAGGTACAGATAAAAGGCCTGGAGTTAATTTCAAGCGGAGTATATTCATTTGGAGGCCCTCTCTCAACATAAAGTCCAACAAGCTGTCACTATTTTAGTGAAGGAATTCTCCATTAGGCTGAAAAATCAAAACAAACTTTTCAGGGAGAAAGCAAAAAAACTTTAGGTCTGGTGATGTCCATGACTAAATCAATCAAGTGATGTCTCGGAGCTCCAAAAACTGAGACAGTGGGGTACTCATGCAATCAAAGACACCACACTATAAGGGAGGAAGATCATTTGCGACGCCCACTGGCTGTCACATTTTCATTCAAATTGCACTTCTTCATTTATGTATATATTTATTACACATTTTAAATCAACTGGGGTGGTGTACAGAGGCCAATTTCAACAAATGTCCAAATACTCGTGTACCTAAATGGACCTAACTGCAGCAGGTCTTACCTGGCTGCTGGTCATGGATGGGGGTCTGTGAGTAGCTTCCTGCTTCAGCTTTTTTTTATACAAAGCCCGCTCTGAAAGAAAGCGGCGGAGATGAAATCAAACAGATGTGCGTACAACTGATGGACTGCCAAATGTGGAAATGAGAAATCAACACTTACTGCTCGCACATTTGTCTGGTTGCGCTCCATCAGGCACTTGTATATTCCACGTCACCCTCTTCCCTTGAATCTTATTTTTAGATGCAGTTGGCAGATGTTGTGCCTCAATTTTCCCTTCCTGTTTGACTTTGGCACCAATGCCCTCGGCGTGCTCTTGCTTCACACAGTCAAGGCAGTGACGCAACATATCCACAGAGATGCCCTCATCAGATTCTGGGGCCTGCTTCATTGGGACTTTCAACTCGATTGCGCTTGCCTGGTTCGCGAGGCCCTTGCCATTGGGCTGAAAGTGCTTCGGTGACTCCTGCTGACCGACTGAGGTGTGAGGCGAGGTGACTGGCAATTCTGCGGACACTGGCTCCGGTTTGATTCGAGTGATTTCACAAGTTTCTTCCGTTTTCATTGTTTTAGACACTTCTACCTTGACAGGCTCTTTTTTTATCTCTTGGATTGTTGAAGGTCGATCTTCTTTCTCTGACTGTGGAGGGATGGGAGAACGTTGAAACATATCTATAAATTCTTGCTTATCTTTCTTTACCTCTTTAACAATGTTTCTTTCTTTCTTAATTCCTTTAGATATGGCCATAATGTCTGCATTCTCATCTTCCTTCTTAACTTTTGCAACAAAGGTACATTTGGACACGTGTTTTTTTACTTCTGGAATTGTTTCCTCTTTTCCAGAACTTTGTGGGACACGGCTTTCCTTGGGGTCCTTGTCATATTTTGAGGATGAAAAACAGGACACTGAACTTTTTGTTAGATTTTCAGATGAACTATCCACTTTCCTTCTCTCTCTTGAGCTTGAGCTGGACCGGGGTCTCCTTTTGTCTTTTGGTCGAGACTTCACATCCTCATGACACGAGTGTGTGTGTTCTTTCCTACTTTCTTTCGATCTGGACCTGTATGGTGACTTTGATGGGGATTTTGAGCAGGAGCGTCCACGTCTATGGTCCTTGGTTCTACCTCCGGACCGTGATCTGGAGCGTAGATGACGTGTCTTCTCATTTGACGCCCCTCTTTTCTCATGGCCACTGTTGCTGCTTTCCTGATTGCTTTCTTTATATTTTTTTCTGCTTGAATGCTCTGCGGTGCTTGAGCTGGAGCCAGACCTTCAGATCAAAAATCATAGAGGAATAATTAACAACACAAGAATATTTAGTGCTTGGTAAAGAGAAAAAAATGCTTATGCCACTTTACCTTGATCTCCGTCGTCGTTTTTTTACAGTGGTCTTGGGAGAACTCGACTGAGAACTTTCCGACATTGAATGTATCCTTCTCTCTCGTGACCTTGACCGTCTTTCTCTGTCTTTGTCTATTTTCTTCAGCTGGTCTCCTTGCTTGGAGACAAGATGGTCCTTAGTCTTGTCTCTGTCAGATGCTACGATGCTTGAAGTCAAGTGTTGTTGCTGATATAGAAGTGTTGTGGTGGAAGTTTTCTTTTCAGGTGCCGTGGGATCAGATTTGATTTTTTCCTTTGGTTTTGCCTTCATAAAACATGATCCAGAACTTGAAGAATCAACCTTGTTCTGGGGGACATTTTTGGAAGTAATGACTCTCTGCCCACTTGCCTCCTCGATCTTTAAATGCTCTCGGCTGTGAGGCGAAAACGTGACTGGTGTTTCTGAACCGCAACGACTTTTCACACTGTGTCCAAACATGTTGTCTTTTCCTGAATCAGCCAGTCCTGTTTGCCTCTTAACCTCGATGTCACTAAATGCTGCTTGGTTCTCAGTTTTAACCAGTACTGATTCTTTTTCAACTTTGACAACTCTTGAAGCGCGGCTGCCCACCCGGGAAGAGGTCTGTAAATGAGCATTCCTCGAGTCTTCCTGTGCGACTTCACTCTCAGGTGTTTCAGTTTTCACTTGAAGCAGCTTCTGCTTACTTTGTGCTACATCGCGACTGAACGCTGGACTGGGAACCGAATTAAATCCATGAAAGCTGCTAGCCAAGCTCTCACCTTCACTGTCGGAACTGCTTGCGTCTGACACGGTTGGATTAAAGGGGTCATAGACATTCTCATCTTTTTTGTTACTGGCAGTTGTGTGTGATGCCATCAGCTTCTGTTTATCTCCGTGCTCTTGTTTCTTCTTTGCCTCTTCCATCTTCTCTCTTTCAGCCTGCGTGCTACTTCCACTAGCAGATGATGATGGGAGAATGACTCGTCGTGAATGCCACGAGTTCCTGCTGATGTTAATGCGGAAGCTGACGGATGATGAAGATGAGGAAGACACTGCTGGATTGTAGAGTGACGCAGAAGGAGAGGCAGTGGAGGAGGAAAGAGAGAATGAGTTGGCGAAGGCTGAAGAGGACCTAGCTCCTTGATTTTGAGGCTGGCGCTCAGGGTTGCTTTGTTGGGCAACATCTTGCTGCCTGTTTTGGTCCCCAGCAAAGCTGACCAATGCCGTCTCAGGCATGCCAGAAGTATTCATACTGGAGGAAGAATTACTATTGCTTTTGTTAGTGCTACTATTTGTGGCATCTCGTTTGATTTTTGGTATTCGTGGCAGAACGTCCACATCTACCCACACAGGCTTTGTAGGTGCTTTGATAGGTTGACGTTGTAATGGAAGTGTTGTTTTGCTATTAGAGCTTGGTTCCGAAACGCTACAGGATGAAGGGACGCCACGTGGGGAAGCGCCGCTGGTTGCCTGGACACCAAACGATGATGATAGTCGGTTTTTAAGAGGCGGCTGGAAACACTTATGACCTCTCGATGACAAATTGGGATTATAAGGAGGCTGGATATGGCTGACATCTGAAGGTACTGGAGAGAAATACTTGGAATGCGGTCTGTTAAAGTTGTTGTGGGAGGGTCCTGGTAAATGTCTGGATGAATAAGTTTCTCCTAGGCTGGCTGAAACAACTGGCTGGGCAAAACCACGGGATTCCTCTGAGCTACTGCGCTCTCTTAATCCCGGCTTCAATGTCGACGAACTTGCAGCTGAAATTCAACCACAATACTAAGGAAAAACATACTGATTGTGGCAGGTGCTCATATTAATGCTCGTTTCAGTGAAGAAAAGTGGTGGATAGTGATGGCTAAAGCTCCTTTTTTAGAGTGTGTGAATGCAGCCAGAGTTGGTGCTTCTGTCAATTTACTATTGCGATTGAAGCCACGTCTACAGGGTTTGTGTGCTGCACAGCCTATATTGCATTGTTGTAGCATGTTAAACTAATTATTGGAATTGCCTCCTCCTCAGAAAATGGAAGGGATCTTGTGTTTGTGCACAATGTTCATATCTTTTGAGAAGATGCCAACATCACAAATTCTGATCATCGGTCATCAGCTAAAAGCTAAATGCTTGGAAAACATTTTTCATTGGATGAATTTAATGAAAGTTAAAAGGTGTGATTTTGGCACTATGATTAGAATCTCAAAACTTACCTGCTTGAGAGGCTTGAAGATAACCATCACGACGAATGATGACATCAGAGCTGTCCATCAAGAGCAGGCTTTGCCCTGAAAGAATGCTCCCCAGCAGGTCGGGCACTGGTGCTGCCTCCACAACACCTCCAGTTTGGGGAATATCCATAGCATGCCTGATATCACACAGAGACATTGGGTTGTCTCTTCATTTTAAAAAGAATATTGTGAAAAACGTTCCCTGACGGTCTTTTTTTTTTTTTTTTTACTGAAGATTCGATAATTTTGCAATTGAAAGTATCAACTATGTACATACATGACTGAAAAGTCAAATTCCAACACATTAGGAGGGAATATTACCTTGACATGCCCATACTGACAGGTCGAGCAACAGGCTGATGAGAGCGAAAAGCAGAATGTGAGATCCCTCGTCTCTTTGCCTCCAACAACGACGAAACGCTTTCTTCTTGCTCATCCTCTTCACTGCCAAAAAACAGTGGCAAAGGTAACCAATTGCTCAACCCTTATCTGGGTACCTGATCACAGTGCAATAAACCAGCGATCATACCGATCTACAAAAGGATCCAGATCAAAAGGATCCCCATATATTGAAAGGGATGCAGCACCTATGTCAGCACGCATATTGCTTAGGGTGTGCTCTGAGGGTCGACACACAGTAGGAAGTGAAAAGTTGTTCTTGTCCTTTGACAGTCCGAGACTATTGGCAATGCGGCTTCGAGGAGTCGCTACCTTTTTCCCCACCTATGATAAAGCATAAGTACAGATAAGAAATCGGAATTTTACGCTGCACTGAGTATTATGTATATTTTGTGAAAGGGTCACAATTGCTGTTGTGACTCACCAGTGTCTTTTTGGATGTAGTTCTCCTGCCTTTACGTTTCCTCCTAGCTTTTGTTGAATGACCATTTTTACCCTTAACAGAGAGCGCCTTCTTTTTTGTGGCCTTTCGGCGTGTTCCTGTTCAATAAAATGTGCTACTTTTCTTTCTGGTACAATTGTTCCCACTGTTGTATTTTGATAAACCTGCTTACCAGTCTTGCGCCTGCGTCTGGTTGGAGCACACGGTGTGAGGTCCCTTACATATATAGCTGTGTTCAGCCCAGCAACCACTGCATTGATGGTCTCATCCAGCCAATTAGACTGGATTTGGTCTGTTGGAGCCAGCTACAAAGAAATAGCAGAATATGAATCAGTGTACAATTTTATTTCATCAGTGCTTTCTGTTACAAAGGCCAAACACGTGCACATCCTGTTGTTAATACAACCTTCAGGCGAGAACAATTCCTTTACGGTAAATACTGAAGCAACTAACAACACAACGATCCACATCCACCTTTGCACATGCTAGTCTAAGGAAAGCAACTACCCACCCCCCCCCAAAAAAAGAAGAAAGAAGCATCACGCCATCATGCCAAACCTGCGACGTGCGTGCCTGTGTGATACGATGTCGATTCACATTGGCCCGAACCCGCTCACTGTGCTGAGTACGGGCGATGGCTCGTATTGGACCTGCAGCTCGGGACTGGGAACGGCTGGTGGTTGGCTGAGCAGTAGATAGGAACGTTTGGGTTTGATTCTGTTCTTCTGCTGAACCTTCAAAAAAATAATGCTTTTGAGTAAAAGCGTGTAAGTGTTGACACATAATATATTATAGAAAATGAACTTCTGTATGAATAGTTGGGTTCCTGTGAATCAAGTGTGAAATGAAACAACCATGACTTTAGTCATCTGCACATCTCTGAAAATGCGCCTGTGAAAAAGCCATTCTTAATTTTGCTTAATTATCACGCCACAGGGTACAGTATTTCCATTTTGTAAACATGTTCTGTGTCCAGTGAAGATTTATGAAAGCTATTCGATGTATCATGTGTGTAACACTGCCTCTATGAGTGAAAAAGGGGCTCTCCTTTGCACACTCTCGTCACAGCCCCCTAGCTCTGACCCGTCGTCGACAGCTGCAGTATATGAGCAGGAGCCAAAACGAACTTTTCCTGAGACAGAACCACCTGTACAACACATCTTGTTTTAGGAAGCTTAAATAATGGTGCAAAGTGCTCTGTAATGAATAATTTTCATGAACACATGCCATAGACACGTTAAGACAACATAATTAGACACCAACTGAATAAAAGTATAACATAGGAACATATAGTGAGTAAAAACATATGAAAGCAGATTGTACCAACAAGCACAAATTATGTCTAACATACCTGAGTTGTTATTAGCAACACATTCAGGACAGAACCATTCCTCAACAGGTACGGTGTCCAGAGGTGGCGTGAGACATTCCATGTGGTAGCTGTCAACAAAGGGAAGTTGTCCAATAACTCAAGTGCTTCGCTATTGTGTAAGAATATTTGTCTTGGAAGAAGTAAAGCACATCAGTCAGCCCCAAAATAGCCATTTGTATTAACGTGCAGCATTTGTGCAGATCGTGTTAATGCCTGAGAATTAGTGGTTATAGGGATCATATTTAATTCTTTAAATTCTTTGATGGAAATAAACTATTTTAATTATTCATTATTTACAGAGTGGAAAATTGAAAGAATAAAAGATATTTCACAAATGTACAAAACATTTTTAGAATAGAATTTACAAAAAAAATTAAAAAGTAACGATGCATCATTTTCCAAATGAATTAACCAAAGAAATACAATTTCCAAGAGAATTCGCTAGAATTGACACCAGTAAACTGACAACTGTCAGCAAACTCTGAATTTATTTACACCACACAGTACAAGAGACTTGAATGGATGCATTTCTCACCCAGCGTCACAACCATCGCAGAGCAGAAGACGATCCTCTCGATCACTGCCGTGACACACCTCACAGTTGGTCTGTTCCAAGTCCAAATCCACTGTCTCCACCTCATCTTCCTTCACTGTTTTTTCTACTGTAATCTGTATGAAATCATAGGTGCACAAAACTTAATACATCTAGACATACAGTGAGCAGAATCATGTCTGGTGTGCACTTTCGTTTTAAAAACAAAAACACGTATCCTGAAAGGTTTACAATATTCACTCTGTGGAAACAAGGCACACCAAATTGCAAACACGTATTATTTGGAGTAATGAGGCAATTTCATGTATTATGACTTGTGATACCTGACTTTCCTCTTGTCATTTGAGATGTGATTTGTTGCATACGATGGAACACTCAGTAAACACACTTACCATTTTCTGCACTTTGCCGCCATAAGATTTCCTAAGGTATATGCTGTTGAATGTAATACGGTCCACAGGGCATGAGTTGGCATTCTAAAGAGAGGGATAAAATCACCAGAAATTAAATGACACACTGGGAGGCCCGTCTGCACTTGACCCGGTTAGTGACGACTACAATCACTGATTAAAACCCGCTTCTGATAGTGTATTGCATTTTTTTTAAAGTTTGTCATCATTCGTCAATCATCAGTAAATCCTGTGTCCGTCACTGACAGACAGACTGACAGGTCGCGCAAGCTATTATAATCTTCCTTTATTACAACTAGTGTAACCAATAAGCAATTTTTTCCTGACAAACTACACTTATTTTGTCCTCCGACAAACACAGGTACCCTTTTAGTATGACGCAACCTGACGATGTAAACATTTGGTACAACTGTTACACAAGGCCCACATTTTCCCCACTTTTGACGGCGTTAAGCTTGAGAAACACGTCTTACCTTAGACCAAGCAAGGATGCAGTCGACGCAAAAGTAGTGCTCACAGTTCTCTGGTGTTGCCACAGGTTGGTTGCTGAAGGTGTTCAGGCAGATGGGACATGTATCTGCATCCTCGTCTGAGCTCATGGTTGAAATTGCTGTGGAGGGCTCGCCTAAAACTCCATCACCAGCTTTAGCGTCTTCTTCTTTATCCTCACCTTATATGGATAATAAACTGTATAGGTTATTGATCATTCATGAAAATATAAAATAGTCAAGAAAATACATCAAGTAACTGCTCTGTTATATCTGTATTTACTTATTGCAACTTACATTTTCACTATGAAATGTGCTGATTTCAAGTTTACAACACAGTTACATTTTTTGATAACAACCTTGAATGTAAACACATCTATTTACTATCCTCATCATTTGAGAGGAACAAAAATGGAAGACAGTGACTAGTATTCGTCCACCACAATGGTCACATGGTTTAGTACACAATTATCATAGTTTCATAGTTTGCACAAGTATTAAATCTGTCAATAAGAGACATTTGTGGTGCACAACACGATACAATAATCCATTGTTTATTGCGAGGGTAACATTTCAAAAAGAACCCGTGATAAGTGAAACCCATGAAATAGTCATTTTTATTTTTTACAATTATTACATATACAGTCCTGTCTTGAATGAAACTGAAGAGTAAACGTTTTTTTTCAGGCCGAAAAACCCAATATGTAAATGTTTTCTTATCAACCACTGACACTTTTTAGAAATAGTGTACAGAACATTTCATCAACATTGTGGTTTTGTCATGGATAACATTTGGCATGCTGTACAGCAACGAGGCGTAGTAATGAAAAATAATGACACGATGTGGAACTGGGAGTCGCGGCTTGGAGTTGAAGCGGATTGTGTGGGACAGGAGATGTGAGCCAATCTCTTTCCGTCAATGAACGCTACAGCTTCGTGTTTGCTTTCAAAACTTAGCTTGTAGCAGACGTGTGCACATTTTCAGCATGACGTCTCCGATCCTCTCCTCTTTCATCTAGAACTGCTTCAAACAACAAAGTGTATGCAGGAAAAGTGATTAAGATTGCACGACTCTCTGCGTCTATGTGTTGTGTTGTGTTATTTTGTTATTTTAACTTCAATATGGCGCCGCGAGAGTGGCTGCCTTTCCAGCAGCTCCTATATTTTGTTCTTTTACTTCTTCCTTTCGTAACTTTGCTGTTGTGAATTGGGAATTTCTCAATTGCGAGACTAATACAGTAAAGGGTTTCTTATTTTATGTGGAGTTACCAAAGTGACTGTTCAAATATATATATAACGACATTAACATAACTAATACCATCCTCCTTTTCATTGTCCACCTCACCGTCCAAATCATCATCTTCATCATTATCATCGCTGTCATCTTCATCGCTGCTCTCTGACTCTCCCTCTTCAGACGCATCAATGTCATCATCAGAGTCTAAAACCATATTATGCAATGTAAATGGAAATAAAACATAATATTTTTGTGTACAAGTTATTCATACGTGTCATGCTTTTGTGATAAACACAGATAAAACAGTACCGGAAATGTTCCATGGTGCAGTTCTTTTTTTGTGGACGCCACGCCTTATCAGCTCATCTGGGCTGTCATCATCATCCATAACCGATCATAAACGGAATCTTCACTCCAAATTCTGTCTGCAAAATAGCTGGAAATATGACATTGAGAACCATTATTGAAATTTAAAAGTGGTGGTTAACTGGATTAACCGAGAGCCAGATTACTCACTGTGAGAAAGACAGGGCAAGTTGATTTGTTCAAACAGAAACGTTTATTCCCATTATGTTGCCGGTGTCAAAAAGCATAAAATTGAGCATGAAGGATGCAAATACAGGTCGTTACAAATATAAATCAGTGTTATTAAAAACAATACTTTATGATATCATGAGGCCCAAACTAAACGAGAAACATTGTTTACTAAAAAAGACTATTTAAATGCTGTAAGATGCTTGCTTGCCCAGAAGACGAAGGCTACATGTAAACAAAGAGGCAAACTCCACATAGAACGATACCTACATTGTGTATTGCATAAAATATGAACAGACCATCAAGAGATATTTATTACAGATGTGTGCCCTAACACGTTTATGACACCAAACAAAGAATACTTGTTTAAAACGCATACAAAAAGTAACATTCGCATTAGCATGAAGCCGTGTTTTTAGCTACCCTATGAGTAGCCTAAGCTAAATTTAGCATTGATCTCCGACCACACTCAAAGGAAAATTGTTCTTCAATCACCCTTGCACGCAAGCGTGCACAACACGCACCGAGTCATAATTGAGTATGTAAAGGCTAAAAAAGCCAACCTACCATATTAGATGGCAAAGTGAAATCTACGCCGAGAGTAAATTACGTTTCATTTCTAAGGGAAATGTGCTGAATGACACCCACCGGCTGTTTCGACGGAAATTGCCGAATGCCGAGTACACATTATTGTTCATTTGCTGTTTAATGGCGGCAGGTAAATATCGTTTAAGTGCATTACCGCTACCTACTGGTGTGGAGTAGTATTCGGGTGTGACGTTTGCAAACACATTATTTTACGGGATTAGTTTTATTTATATTACCGTTCCATTAAAAACAAACAAACAAACAAACAAACAAAAACAATCATTTCTCCGGGAGAACATACGGGTGCCTTGCATGGATTTCTTTGCTTCCTTGTCTGTTAACCCCTGGCCGTTGTATTTGTATACAGTTTTCTGAAGAACGCTCACACAACCGTGCAGGCCAATCACATCTGGGAACCACACCGGTAAATACACGAAGTCTGCGAAACCATTGCGTCGGGAACTGTGTTTATGACGTCACTGTGTAATCTGGCGCCCCCTATTGTTCAACCTGACAAACTACTGTAATATGTTACATAATGCAGTGAAATCCTCATTTGGTACACTATGTAATGGGGTTATGTGGATCCTGGATGGGAATAATCCAGCCAGGGGGTCATAGCCAAATAATAAACAGGTTCAAATAAAGGTCTCCAACAGGATGTGTGACTGGCAACTCACTGTTCTTGGTGTATAGTTGGAGAAACCTCAGTGTTCCGATCCCTGTTGTTTTACTATATTTCTTTTTCATTATTACAATTTGCAACCGGCGGTAAAATGTAATTAAATAACATGTCCAATATTGATTCTGCATAAAGAAAACATACAATGCTCTTATTACACGAATAATTCATCAGTGTTTTTAATGGGCTAAGAATGTTCCCGAATGTCACGTTGTAAATAATGAAGCGCTCTTCTTCCTGGTCGTCATCGTGAGATCTTTGATTGTCAAGCAGTATCCTTGCTACGTGCACAACTTCCCTCTGCTCATGGCAACACTGTACACAAGCGAGTCGAGTTCAACCACTTTGCGTTGTACGCATAGGGGTGTCGTTTGTTCAAAGTGGTTCTAATTCCGTGTATTGCGTTAATAACTACGGTTACAAATACTCTATGCGTTTTTTAAATATAAATACACAAATTATGGTTGAAATTTTGAGTAAATAATAACATTTCTGAAAATTGATTACAAGTGGAATGGTTTTTCCCTCATGTAAGACGTGCGAAACTGAACGCACCGCACCCCAACTAGAGCGTCAACGTTAAAGAACTGCTAGTTGTGGAAACACGACCTTTCTGAGGATTTAATTCGTCAATAACGTCTTATAGGCGGGGTGTACTTTGCTTAACGACAGACTCATTGGCTGAACAGTGTGCCTGTTACCTTGTTAACCAGGTCAGGTTGTCGATGCACGGGAGTGGGCTGGGGAGAGCCAGTGCAAGTGAACTCAACTTCGGCTGTGTAGGTTGACTATAATCTTTAAATGCTCCTAAGTTTTTGCAAACGCTGTGATTTTAGTAAAGTAACATAAATAACTAGTGTGTCTAGAAATAGGTGAAATATGCTTGGATCACAACATGCCACTTTTTTAAAAATGTAGTAATATGACAAGATAAACTTGGGACCGGTAAGTAGAGCCTTATTTATACACTTCTGTTAAACGATATTGGAAATGGATGGAAGGATGGACGTTCTTTATTCGTCTGAAATTAATGAAATAGACTACATCTCGCCTGTCTTTGGACTACCTACAGTTCTTATAATGTAATTATTGCATATTTGGATCATTTATTTAGGAATAAACCTCCAATCACAGTGTACAGTACACTGCTTGCATCGGGTCCGTGGAACTATTTTATACTTCTTTTTATGACATTTACACCAGATGTCACGCAATAAACGCCCCCGGTTCTTAATGTTATGTTTTGACGGTACAATGAGTGTTTTTCATAATATCGTTTGTGTTTTGCTGCCAGTGCAATGATTGAAAAGCTCTAAAAGCAGGTAAGCCACTGACTAACGCACATTGCGCCCAATGCCAGTTCCACTGTGCGTGTGACAGCGGCTAACCTGGTTTTGGGAATGCCTCTCATGGAGCAGACAAGACATCATTCAGCAAGCACGCCTTCACCATGTCCCAGTACTATTCTATATTACCGATCGGGCAAGCCTGCGTTGGGGGATCCAACAACCCCGCCCTTTGTGCACCTACTGTACTTTATGGTACCACACGGCGGTTGCACGTATTCTTGTAGGTCCGAACTCTGTGACCTACACTCTCAAATACTTTTGTTCCTTCATATTGAATATCCATGATATGACTGCAACACTTTGCCTGCAAACGATACCAGTTCATCTCATTACTTAATGCTCTTTGTGTGATTTGTAAAGTGACATAAGCGAGCGTGATATATCCCCCCCTCCCTTCTTTTTTTGTGCAAGTGGTCTCATTGAAACGAAAGCGATCATTTTAATGGGAAGTCCGCATGCTCCTGGAAAGTGGGTGACTATAACTTACATTTAAAACATAAATAAAACATCTAATTGGGAATCTTAAAGCAATGTAATCATTTTTGTTTCAAGGGGATCATCCGGCAAACAACTCCATCGCTTTTCTATGTGACTGAAGCAGCTGGTTGGACATTTGATTGGAAACGTCTGGACGGCATTGTAGGACTCTTTGTGTCCACAAGTAGGCGTCAGCGGTGCACATTGTCTGTCCAGACAGTGGCGCCAACACATGGTTAGAGAGATTATATAACCCGTACCAGACAGCTCTAAATCTTCTCACGATAATCCACTTCTAGATTATATCTAACCTGGTCATCTTGTGAAGTTTAAGTTCACAATTTACACAATGCATGAAGTTTTAAAACACTCTGAAAGTAAAAAGTTGAAACTGTTGACATCAAATGAGTGACAGAAATCCAGAGATGGGCCTGAGACTAAAATTGACATCACACGACTCAGGCCATTTATACACCAACGGTAAATCTGGGAGTCGAGTTTTGCATTGATCACCCTGGCATGTTGTTCAGCATACCTGTGCAAATGGAAGCCAATTAATTTCCATTTTAAGACAAAAGGAATGTCTGTGCAATTAAAAAAATGTGTTTGAGTGAATATGACTGCACAGTATGGACTGACTGATATTTTATGTTTTAAAAACTCTTGATCATGCTTGGGTATTTCTCGAGACCTTTTGTCTGAGGTCAGCGGGCCGTCAGATCTACAGATCAGACGCTAAAGATCCATTCGCACCAAATCCAGTAGACACTTAAACAGCTTCTTCCCTCTAGCCATTAAATCCTTAAACAGTCACTGACAGTCACTCTTCTTGCACCACAAAATGGTACTTCAAAACTAGTGGTTACTCTAAAATGGTTCAATGATTTTGTTGTTTACGATGATACTAGTGCAGCGTGTTATACCGGAGACAAATTCCTTGTGTGTTCTACATACTTGGCCAATAAAGATGATTCTGATTCTGATTCTGATTCTGATTCAATGAGGAGAGTACAGTACTTAGAAGAAGATCCGAGGGTGGTGAAGAAGAGCTGTGTTTTTCTGATAAATTTGAGTGTAAAGAATTGTTGAATTTTGAATTTTATATTTTAAAACTACATAATCATGCAACAAACAGAATCTTACTTAAAAGAGTTCAGACTCTACAGTTGGGAAGTATTTAGACAGTTTCATGATTTTACCTTTATCCACTCAAACAATGGAAGTTAAATATGAAAACCTGACTTCATTCTGGCGAAGAAGCCAGGATTGTCCAGATAAAAACCTTTCCAAGCCTGAGTACAATATCCAAACTCAACACAGGAAGACTGAGGCAGACATGCTAACCACTGATCCACTGTGCTGCCAGCATATAAGAACACAGCAGTCATGGCCATTTTATGCAGAACATCATTTTTGTTCATTTGTTTGTTTTTAAGATCAAAACAAAAGTATGGTTCTATTTCTGGTCATTTTATACAGAACACCAACATTTTTTTTAAATTGGATATTACATTGGAAAATAATATTGGAAAAACTGTCAATATAAATGTACAATTAACACTTGACAGAAATGTCAGGGATTATTCTTCAAGAGACAACATCACCATCTGCAGCGAGCAAATTCTGAATGTGATTATGTCCATGAGCTGCAGACTTGAAGCAACCATTGACTTCAATTTATAGATAGTTGCATGCAGGAATTTTGATTTATGGTCATATTTACAATTCGAACTTTGTTCAATACTTTTCAGCCCATTCTGGCCAAATACAGTATACTGCATTTAAGTGTGTTAGCGGCAACTATTGAAGTGACACAGAAGCTGAAAGGCTATAATCTGTAATTCTACCACCAATTCTCAACTACTGTATATATCTTGACTTGGACAGAGCTGCACCAAATATAAGTGATGTGTGAATTGTGATTATGTTGTCTGTTTGGCTGAGGTAAGAAATTGCTTGTGGTATCCCAAAAGGCCTACATATGTATAGTGTGCCTTCATCATCGCATTTTGTCAATCTATGATGTTTGGAACAGCAGCAGATCTGAAGCCAAGATAGTTGCCAAATTTACAGCTGCTGCACGCGAAGTGCACTTTTCAAGCATCTGTGTGTGGATGGTTCTAAAAAGCCAAGGAATAATCACAACGCATCACCGGACCATTGTGCCACAAAGTACGGAAAAGAGAGTGAATAATTCAAATCTTATCATGTATTCGTATTCCATTTAATTTTTGAAGTGCAGTGTTTATTGCTGGAGGTTGCGGATACATTAGTTCACAATTAAAGTGATTAAAATTAATGTAGCTAATTAAATACAATCAAAACACAAAAGATTCTCCAAAACATGAAGACATTTTTTATTACATTTAAATATGAGGTAATAATTGCTAAAAGGTTCCTAAAGTTTACACAGGTAATTTGTAGCACTTACAGTAACAAAACACTGTAAATATATTTGTCTTAAGTATATACAGTATGTATATCATGGTATTATTAATAATGAGATTTGCAAAGAAAGGGGTTAAATTGGTGATGGTGACATAAAAAGTGAACAATTTTCCCTTGGCCCTGTGGTCCATGTTTATCGCCATGATGACTCTCGGGACGTCAGGACTGCAAGACACAAAAACAAGTAGGGATAATGATCCCATTGTTTAAAAAAAGCAAACAAAAAACAAAACCTTCAGGAGAAACCTATGCCATCAGGATATTCATACATGACAGGAAGAACACAAAATGAGATACATTGATTCTTCTACTATGGAACAAAGTAGGAGGAAAACAAGGTCAGAAATTGATTAAACTGGCAGACAACACCACTTCAAAAATCCCACCAAATAAGGGAAGGACTCCCAAAACACAGGCTTCATTTTGACCTGTCACCACAAGATAAGTGCTTAGCATACGATCAACACTGGCGTTGGGTATTTCGAACTCTTGTTGTCTTGATATAAACACACCCTGAAGCTTCAGTACACTGAGGAACGCTGGAAGTTATTTCAGGACAAATGTTAAGAGTGACGACGGCAAATAACCAGTCACGTTTCATATTGAGCAGAAATGTTATTTTGTTTAATATACCGGTAGTATTTTACACTTTGGCCTCTTTGCACACCTTAACGATGTATTTGTGTCTTTTAGTGTGGACCTTAGAAAGTGACACGTGTGAAATGAAGTTAACAAGTACAATGGAAAAAAATTTCTACTGATGTGTAAACAGGCCAAGGTTTTACACAGGGCGAGAATGGGACAGTGCAAAACATGCGGAGCCCTCTGTGGAGGGCTCTTGCTCTTTGGATGTCGACGGTCACCAAAGTACAAGGCATTGGAGTGGAGATTTATCCCCTTTACATATAAATAGCATCCATACAAAAACTGAATCACATCTTTCCAGATCATAAAAAACATGCACATTATGCGCTATCAGTGTGGCAAT
Organism: Hippocampus zosterae; assembly: GCF_025434085.1. Classification (NCBI taxonomy): domain Eukaryota; kingdom Metazoa; phylum Chordata; class Actinopteri; order Syngnathiformes; family Syngnathidae; genus Hippocampus; species Hippocampus zosterae. The sequence goes on from NC_067453.1 coordinate 8,358,727, forward strand.
ACAGTACAAAAGGCAGCTGTCAGGAGATAATGAGAATTGTCGACATGGTAGGAATGTTGTCCTGAAAGGAGATACGCTTAAGGTAAAGCTCCAAATTATTAAACCCCTGGCCAAAATTTTCAAGTTTTATTTGAAGTTGAAACAGTATTTTCTGGCTTAAAATTAGAAACAAAAATGGCACATGGTGTATTTATGCATATGAATGATAAAATATTTTATTCAACTCTTCTGCACCATTCTAAAGGATCCTGGTAACTTTGATCATAACATTAAGGATTACTGTACAGTGTGTCTGTGGTAAGGAAGAGTATTAATAATGGTGTTATTGAAATGAGTCGTAACAGTGAACTTGTGATTAATATGTCTAGCTCACAGTTCTTAGGCTCTAGGTTTGATTCTTGGCTCCGACACTCCTATCTGGAGTTTGTATATCGTCTCAGTGCTTGCATGGGTTTTCTCTGGTAACCCGACTTCCTGACACATCCCAGAAACATGCTCGCCTGATTGAAGACTCTACAATGCCTGGAGGTGTGAATGAATGTAAGGATGAATGGTTCTTTGTCTATATGTGGCCTCCAATTGACTGGACTGGACTTCTCACTCAAAGTTACCTTGGATAGCCTCCTGCTCACCCGTGCCCATAATGATGCCAAGCGGTATAGAATATGTATTTATGAATGTTTTCTTATCATTATATCCTATCACAGGTTTTAGGGTGTTTGGGTTCTTGTGTCATTTTCAGTCACCATTATTGAAAAGTTGGCCAGGGGACAAATCTTTTTGGGCTGTAAGTATTGGTTTTGAGTGTGCCGATACGCACAAGTAAAATAAGACAGATAGCAGTTAGTCCAGAAGAAAAAATAAAGAAAGAAGGGGCATGAACAAATTAGGGCAATAGTGACAAAATAAAGAAAATAACATCGTAAAGAGGGGAAGTGAAATTTTGTCAAACAAAATCAATGGTGAATCATCAGAGAGGGTTGTTCAGTGCAAGCTATGAAAATAGAGGACAAGGAAGGCAGTTGAGAAGTTGCGGGTACCTCCACCTTACAAATGCTTCCACAACCCAACGTCAAAAAGAGCAGCCTCAAACCCAAAACAAGGCAGGGATGGAGAAAAGTATGCGGGGGTAATAGTCCCGGGGACCAGGAGGGTGCGGGCAGGGCAGGAGAGGGGCAGAGCGGGATGGACGTAGAAAGCGGCAGGGTCTCACACATACACACCCTCAGGGTTGAGGCTGGACACGAGGGGGTTCTGCAGGTTGCGTGGATGTCCCAGGAACTGCTTAGCAGTCGGGCGAGGTGGTGATTCCGCTAGAGTTACAGGGAGAAAAAAATGCATAAAGGCAAAATCTACAGGAAAGACTATTTTAATATTTCTGACTGGTGCCCTTACTGCCATTGCTGTATTCTTCCGGGAAAAGATGTGTCAATTCTAACTGCTCCAGTTGCTCTTGGAGGTCTGCGCGTGAGTGGCTATGTGCAGGCAGGACGCCGGCTTGTTGAATAAATTGCTGCAGGTTACACTGCCGCAACTCCTTGTTCAACTCCTCCAGCTCGTCCTGTTTGGCCTGAGATGAATAAAAAAGGGAAAAAAAATAGATGGCAACATAAGCAAATACGGCACATGAATGTGGCAAATGAAAAATGTTTTGAGAGTGCACAAGAATTATTTATTTAACATGAACTGTTAAATTACAGCGCCACAAAGAGGTTTCGACCCCTTTCCTGATTTCTGTTTTTTGCGTATTTATCACACACAAAGATTTTAGTTCATCGAAACGATTTTAATATCACACAGAGATAACCCAAGAAAATACAAAATGCAGTTTAATTAAATTAATTTAATTTAATTTCTATTTCATCTAAACTTACCTGTCCCTATGTGAAAAAGTAATTGCACCCTGAATAATGAGTTGTGCCCCCCTTGGCAGCAATCATTGAAATCAAGCGTTTGCGATAATTGGCGAGTTCTTCGCAGAAATTCTTCAACTCTGCCATATTAGAGGGGTTTCTCGCATGAATTGCCCGTTTAAGGTACACCACAGCATCTCAATTGGATTCGAATCCGGACTTCGACATGGACACTCCGAAAACATAATTATTATTATTTTTTTCTCTCAGCCATTCAGAGCTGTGATTTTGCTGGTGTGTTTCGGATTGTTGTCCTGCTGCTGCATTATCCAAGAGCGGTTGAGTTTGAGGGTGCCAACTAATTGTTGGAAGTTCTACTTCTGGATTTGCTTTTTTGTGATTTACCATGGAGAGCAATTACTTTCTCAAATAGGGACAGGCCATTTAGGATTTTTTTTTCATGCCATAATACATTAAATTGGCATTGAAGAAACGGCATTTTGTATTTCTTTGGGTTTACTTGAAATTGGTTTGATGAACTAAAACCTTTGTATGTGATAAAGATGTAAAGAACTCAGAAATCAGGAACGGGGCAAATACCATTTCACAGCACTGGACATGTAATTGAATGGACAAGAATAGGACTCGTCTTATAATGGTGCATGTGGTATTTCCTGCCATAAGGGGGCATCAGAGTCCGAAAGCTGAAACTACTGAGCCTGCCGGGTTTGCCATTGGGACATCATCAACCACGGGTCACACAAGCACATCGATGTGCAGTGAATCTTTCAGCAAGGTTACAATCATTCATTAGCTTTTATCAAGTCAACTGTTGACAGCCTATTGCATTTCACAGCTGCAGCTCTGTTTCCATTAGCCGAATGGCAGTACGTTGAGCTCCTCACACCCAAAGCAGTAACTAGACTGGCGGCCGTGGCCCATCAGATGGCTTATATGGCTGACAGAATTCCTTTTTTCGGGTGTGGATAGAGGAGGCCGCTAACAATAGGCATATTTCTGTGGTGATAAATCTGGACTAAAATTGTACTAGGTCATTTTAGAAATTCTAAAAGGCAGGTTTATAATCTAAATTAGAATATAAACCTGCATGTAGAAAAAAAAACCACAAGCCTAATATGTTGGTCTTGGCATGCAACGTACTGTATATCGTTGCACTGATGACTCTGACAAAAAGCCAGTCTCGGAACATCAATCAGAGGTCCTCCAAAGGAATGACTTGTGGAAAGGCAAATGAGCTCATAATTATTCTTTAATCAGTTTTGCAACCGCTTATGACTTGGAGCCCACTGGAACAGGACACGATGTTTGCCTTCAAATCACCTGACTTGAAGTTGTCCCTGTACTTTGGTCCCTCCAAGCGGAACATTCCAAATGACGTGACCTCAAATATATGAGCTCAGCAACACAGACACCAGAGTATCTGGTTTCACGTGGACTATGAGGAAAAGTGTAAACTGGGTTAAGCTTTTATCGACAAAGCCGCACCCAAGACAGCATCCGTCACTAAATAAATAACTACATTCAGAGAAGTCTCAGTTGAACCAATAAAGTGAAGCTCTTGTGTGACAAAACAACTCTCTTTAATCTCATTTCTATACAGTACAAGAATAGTGAGACCGAGATATGGTCATCTATTATAAAATCACTGTGTGTATGAGTTTAGAACATGTATGCAAAATGAGACCAGCCAAGCTGGCTTAGCAAACCTCCCATTGTTCCTGTAATAAGATTTTCACGGGTTAGTTCTGAGTATATAACATTTGCTTGAATGTTGTTAGTTCAGTACATAAAGATGAATTCAGAGAGTTTTAATTTCACTTATATTTGGTAAATGTCTTGGTACTGTCTGCTGCAGTGTACACGGAAGAGAGGGACATGATCCAATTCGCAGTCTAGGTAGAAAAAGTTCTGTTCGACACTGTCGGATCAAAAAAAACAAAAAAAACAAAACAAACAAACACATTGACCCTACAATGGCATTACAGCCCCCTTTCCAGAACTATAGCCTCTCTCCTTACCTGCAGCAGAGACTCTGCCTTCCCAAGAGCTTTATCAGTCTCAGAGAGGTGCTCCTCTAACTCGGTTCCGTGGTTCTCCTGGCTCCGGAGCTCTGCTCTCACGGCATCAAGGGACTCGTCTGGTCGCTTGTTTGTGGCTTCCATCTGACTTTCTTGTTGAATCTCTTGCTCTAGCTGAGCGGAGCGCACCGAGAACTCATGGAGCCGCCTCCCGCAGTCATCTAGCTTAGCATGAAGGTCCCCGAGCTTCCTCCTCATTCCTCGCTCCCGCTGCGTCTCAGCTTGGAACTCCTCCTGCCAGTACTGCTCGTGTGCGAGCTCAGCCTGATTGATCCGCATGGTTTGCTCCAGGGTGTCCAGCTCCTCTTGGAAGCGAGCATCCGAGATGGGTGAAGGAGACAGAGACGGGTGGTGGTGCTCCCAAGCATTAGACTCCCTTTCTAGGTTTTCGAGTTGTGCTTCAATAGCCCTTAATCTCTCTTGTTGCTGGAGAACCGCTCTAAAGACCTCCTCTTTGGATGGGCCTGTTGTTGGCGAGGGAGATGGTGCATGAGAAGATGCAGGAGTGGGAGAAGAGGAAGGTGAGGCTCTCTGGTCTGGGGAGTCCCGAGGAGACCTCTGAAACTGCTTGGCTTTGGGAGGAGTTGATGGGCCAAGGTTGAATGTGAGTGATTTCTTGGGTTGGCTGCGCTTTAAAAGGTCCGGCTCAGTATACTTGGGCAGGGCTAGAGGGCCTAGTTTGTCGTGTTTTGAGCCAGGCCCATCACTGCTGCTCGGGCCGGTGCGACGCAGGAAGAACTGAACCTCACTGCCGTGTTGGCCTAACTTGGCAAGAGACTCAAGAGGTCTTTCTGTGGCCAGCAACTGTCGTTCGGTGTCGCGCAGACGTTGGATCAGTACATAGCGGCCTGTCTGACCTGGGAACGAAGAAAAAAAAAGTGATTAGACTTACTGTTTTAGCAAATAAGCTACTCGCCCTTCCCCAAATTACTTAACGGTACATGTTTTTCACAAATGTAAAATACAAAATGATTGTATGACAATACACTTGTCCGAACACCTTTGTTTGTTCAAAGTCATTAAAGCAGTGGATTTCTCTTCAACCCACTCCCTTGTGTGAGGAATATTAAGTGAACAAATTGCATCAGATGCATTACGATACCTCTAAATATTAGCCTCTGAGAATAAAAAGAATGCACAGCTTTCCCAACATGGAAACTAAAGTTTCCACAAGGACCTTGAAATTAGGACAAACCCTCCCTTATGGCTGGGCAAGCTTCTCACTCATGGAAGGAAGAGAGTGCTAAATCTAGTCTTATGCTGCTAAATGCTGCTGCAGCGTATGGCTTGAATAAAGCCAGAGGACATATGGGCAGGCTCCAATCAAAAATGACCTCATGACAATCCAGCGGAGCTCTTAATGTTGCTCAAAGCTGCAACTTTAGGATTAAGCATTATGCTTTTTGTTTTGTGCGCATGATTATTATTATTTTAATGCAGCCACGTTTCCATAAAGCAGTAGAGTTCTGTTGGTGCCACTGCACTGTGCCCAGTGAAGGTGGGCTCATCAGCTCCATTATTAGTGGGACGCCATAGCAGTTACAAAGGAGAAACAAAGTATTCTCTCTCCACTGTAATTGTCAGCACAGTGGAACCACTAAATAGTTATGTTCTTTTTACACTTGTATGAAAGTTGAAAAAGTCAAAAACTGATGTGTCATCTGCAACTACTTAAATAGTGGAATTGATTGATTATGTCAAACTGATTTTGGTTTCATTGATGATACATTTGGCAATTTGGAGTGAACTGAGTGTAACATGAGCTAACATGAAAACAATCATTAGATTTTGAAATGAATCAATGATGGATAATTCTTTACTAAGACTGTTTTTACATTTTACTATGAACAGTGGCTAACTTATTTTTACTTTATTTCCTGTACGGACAATAAAGGTTTTATGACGGAGCCTTAGTATGCTGTTGGACTTTGGCCTTTGGTTTGTTGTGTTCCCCTCATTGCGTTATTCTTTTCATATGTAAATGTCATTTGTCTCTCAACCGTCAACAGAAAGCTGTTTATCTACTGGTAAATTACTCTGGAATAGGTGTTGGCACCCTAATGGAAGGGGCAAAAAGTGGTTCAGTACTGCTCGATTAAGTGAAACCATGAAATGCACTTCACGGTACAGCTTGGTGCCAACACGTTTCAAATCAAGTGACACTCTCACATCAAGAGCTGGTGTTACTCACCTATTGCCTGGGCCAGAGCGATGACCACATCCTGGCAGGACGTCTCTTCCGAGAGTCCACACACCACCCGCACCACTCCGTCCACCCACACTTTGAGCTCCATCTGCGACCGAATGAAGCAAGCCGATTGGTAAGATGGTCGTCTTCCAAACTGATCACAAGAGTTCCGCCTTCCTCAGCTCAGCATTGCATGGCCCCAAATCTGTATGGGATAGACCATAGAGACGCACGGGTGTTGACAGTGGTAGACAGTTCGTGTCCATCGCACACACAAGATAGTCTGTTGACAGTTGTGCATTCCGCTTCATGTGATTCAGAATTCTTACTGACATCAAGAAGCAGCGATGCTGTTCGACCATTTATGACCACACCAGACCAGAAAAGTGTGGAGTAGCAATCCTCGAGGTCTGTGGCAAGATCTTGTGGCGCTAGGAGCATAAATGCCAATCTGTAACCCAATTAAACGTTCTGCTACCCTCCTTCAAAGCTGTTATAATAGCTTACTGCCAAAGGGAATGGACAGGAAAAGTGGAGCAACTCTAGCTTGTATGCATCTGGTGGCGGGTGGGGGCAATATTCAAAAAAGAGGGATATGTGTTTGTATGTGTCCTCCTAATTTGATCCCATTCAGCACGAACAAAAGTGACTTGAGTGAGTAAATCAACACACTCTTTCCAGGCAGAAGGCCTGACTCTAAATTAATATCATTATGTTGACTCCTGCCTCTGTCAGCTTGTGCTTTTACAGCCAAGCTTCAAAATAAGGAAATAAAATACTGCACGGCTCATAAAAAGTGAAAAGCCTCACAAAATGAAGGATTATCTACAAAGGTTGGCACAGAGAAGGAAACCATGTAGTCCATGTTGGTAAAACACAAGACTCAGGCAGATGCCGTTCTCTTTCCGTCTGACTTTCTAATCTCAGTGGGACGTGTTTTCACTTGAGCCACCCCCCACACACTTTATCTTGGTCTTCTTTCAGTGCCTGGCTGTGCTCTGTTGGCTGCCAATAAGGACCTGCCCCTGAGGAATGCATTGACTTCATCAACCAGCCGGAAGAATTCCTATTTTCTTGAACAAAGTACAGCCTTGCACAGCCCAGCCCCAGTGACCTCGACACCGTGCGCCACCATTATTTCGCTGCTTGTTTAGACGACAAACACATTGATATGGCAACATCTTATGCTTCAGCCCAACATGACATCACACACACCAAGTATGATGTCACTGCTCCAAGAGTGGACGTGCGGGCTCATTGACAAATGGTCATGCGCGGTATATCGTATGCGTGGTATGAATTGTAATATAATTTAGGTCAATGAATCTTGACCCCCCCCCCCACCCTCCCCAAAAAAAAAAAAAAACAGCAATGAATTGTGAGGTCTTATTAAAACTAAATGGCACTGCATTGATGTCAAGATTTTTCTTTAGAAGGGTAAACAATGTTGCAATACGTAATTGAACCTGACAGGTTGAGTGACAAAGTGAGTAGCCAGACAATCATCTGCTTTGACAGAGAGGCGTTTGTCTCTTTTTTTTCCTTCATCTGATCAACAGGAAGCAACGTTTCAAATCTTCAGCAGTGGAATGCCACTTTGCAAGCCACGTCACAGTCAAGTGCCTCACCTGAACTGAGTTCAAAGCACTTCCACAGCCACAGATGACATGTAAAAAAAAAAGTCAGGCCTAAATAGAGGATGATCTCTACCATTTGCTGCCTTTAAAAGTTAATCGTTTTAAATTTGAAACAAAAGACATATATGCAGATAGGCAAACATTTTTTTTAAAATCAAAGTGTTTCTGTCCAAGGTTTCTACAGTATGTACCACAACAACTTAAAGTGGAACACAAACAAGAATGCCACTCTCCCATGTTATTTAGGTCTAGTCCCTCCTGGTTAGTGAAACATGATAAGCTGCACCGACAAGAATCAAACGTGCTTGTGAGTTTCAGGTTGCGATCTATTCACTCTATCGCAAGCAACAAGACTGAAAACCAGACAACGGCCTGACGCTGTTCCTGGGTTGAATGTCCGCCACAGGTACTGAAGTGGCTCGCCTGGCTGATTTTCATGGAGCTAGTGGCGGATCAACTCGAACACATCTGCTTTTTGACCGTTCCCCCATGTGTGACCGGTCACAACCTTTCACCCAAAATGGCCAGGGCTGCTTTTAACTAAAGTGGTTTTTGCTATTCGTTTAGACCTCAGAAAAGTAAAACCCAAAGCTTCAGCTTTTCAAAAACAGAGGAAGTGTACATACGAGAATACATCACATTCATTCATCATTGGCGGAACCAGTGGAGTTAATGTAGGCATGTCACTCAAAATGCGGTTGATGCTTCTTCTCTGCAGCAATGCTTACTTTTACTCTGACAAACAGACACACAACATTATGCCATCCATAACAGCATTACAAATATGCATTTGGATAAGACCGCAAAGACATGAAAGTGCCCTGATATAATGATCTTGAACACTGAAATAATAGAAGAAAATTACCTCAGAATCTTCAGATAAAAATATGACTGCAAAGCTCCCTGCATTAATTTTTGGAGTAGACATACAAATTCTATGAACTGACAGGGTGTGCCAATAGTTCTCCACACATCCTTCCACCAGCAACACTCATTCCAACATTAGCAATTCATAAATGTATCTACGTGACAATACTATATAGTGCACTCGATGAGAAACTGTACTTTGTAAGAAATTAATTAACTAGCTAACTGCTTCCAACACAATATACATCCTGGCCCAATGCACCAAAACATCCTGACACCCAGTTTCACTTGAAACCAGGTCCTACACGCATACCACATGTTGACTCAGTGCAAGGAATGAAGAAAATGTTCTCACTGAGGCTAATCAGCAACCGCAAACATTCACAACTACACCTTAGACAATGAGCAAACGAACCAGGCGTTTGGGGAGATACATGCGAAAAATACAGATAAGGGACGAGGAAGCGCGGCGAAGAAAACAGCTGTGATGGGAGCCATGTGCTTGCCATTCTCTCCCCTCTCATCAGCCATCGAGCAAAACCGCCTCACGTCTTTTATCACCCCGTCTGTGCCTCTTTCTTTCTCTCTTCAAAAACAGTCTGCCGGCTCCTCAGTGAATCCTACTGAAGACACAAGGGGTCACCACCGCTCACAGCCCTGCATATAACATAGGAGACGTGTGTGCCACTCTTGAGTGGGGGAATAGTGGTTGTGTACAAAGTCTACATGTATTTTTTCCATGAAATCATACTGAAGCCAATTCGGTTGTATAAAGAGAGATAATTCGTCACACAGACACGTGAACATATACAGAATACTGAACAAAATTATAAATGCAACACGTTTGTTTTTGCTCCAATTTTCCATGAGATGTACTCAAAGTGTACGCAAAAGAATCATTTCCCTCAAATGTCGCTCACAGAGCAGTCAAAATCTGTGCTAGTGAGCATCTCTCCTTTGCCCCAGTACAGTGAAACTGCATATAGATTTAGAAGAGGCCTCTTATTATAGGCAGCCTAAGGCACACCTGCGCTATATTGTGGACAACCTAAAGCACACTTGTGCAATAATCATGCTGTCCAATCAGCATCTCGATATGCCACAACGGTGAGGTGGATGCTAGAAATGATCATTCACACATTTCAAAAGATTCATGAACAATCAAACTGCAAAAAAAAAGTGAAGGCAAAAAATGCTTTAGAGCTTTGAGTTCGGCTCATGAAAAATGGGGGCCCAAAACCAAAGTGTTGCATTTATAGTTTTGTTCTGTGGATATACACCATATACTCAAATATGAATACTTCTGGAACACTACATTGAACACCATCGTCTTGTTTTACACCAGGCATGTCCAAAGTCCGGCCCGCGGGCCAAATCCGGCCCGCGGTCGAATTTCATCCGGCCCTCGGCCCCCGTCATAAAATCAGTGCCGTCTGGCCCGCAGGTTGGGCGCAATGGAACACGTGTTGCATTGACTGAGGTCTCGTAGACTGGTGAGTGATGTTTCATAGAGTACTGCTTCCCTCTAGTGGCTAAATGAGTAATAGCATTCACTACATGAGTAATAGCATTTAGACACTAGAGGGCATCACTCACGAGTTAACAAGACATCGCTCCGTGTTTATATTGACTGATATGTCATATTTCAAATGATCCTTGCAGTTGTGGATATGTGTATTGCTTGTTCATTTCCCTGTTGTTCGAGTCAAAGTTTTTTTGACTATTGAAAAGTCATCTGATACATTTTATGTTTCAAATCAATCAATTTGCACTCAGGAGACTTCCGTTTAAGAAAAATTCATTCATTCATTCATTCATCTTCCGTACCGCTTGATCCTCACTAGGGTCGCGGGGGGTGCTGGAGCCTATCCCAGCTGTCTTCGGGCAGTAGGCGGGGGACACCCTGAATCGGTTGCCAGCCAATCGCAGGGCACACGGAAACGAACAACCATCCACGCTCACACTCACACCTAGGGACAATTTAGAGTGTTCAATCAGCCTGCCATGCATATTTTTGGAATGTGGGAGGAAACCGGAGCACCCGGAGAAAACCCACGCAGGCCCGGGGAGAACATGCAAACTCCACACAGGGAGGCCGGAGCTGGAATCGAACCTGGTACCTCCGCACTGTGAACGTTTAAGAAAAAGTCAAGTGAATAAGCAGTTGCAAGTGATATACCTGTTTCAAATGAACCAAAAGAAATTCTTAAGATTGTTGAAATTAAAATAAAAATGGAAATGTGAAACAGACTGGCTTACTAAAATTTGCTGAACAATATTGTTGTTCAATGTAAAGAATGTCAGCCAAGGTCGGCCCCCCGACATTTTACCACATAAAATCTGGCCCCCTTGGCAAAAAGTTTGGACACCCCTGTTTTACACATTACTTGAACCGGACTCAATCACATGTAAGCACATGTAAATTATACTTTGGCAGCTTGTGAGTGTTCATCCAGTATTTTATCAAATGTTCATTAAATGTTTTTTAAAAACAACTTGTCTTTCTCAGAGTGAAACACCAGTCAACCATGCTGAAAGTTTTCTGAAACATTATGCACAAGACTGGATATTCTGCAGCTTTTCAACATCACTAGCCTGAGGGTACAGGATCTGTGTGCCGCAGAGACACACGGAGACGTGTGCTATGCCAGTGCATTGGTCACAGGTTGGGTATGCATGCATGCATTCATGCGCAGCTTCATGAGAGCGTGCGCCAGCTCACAGTGCTATGGCTGCAGCAAGAGGAGGTCAAGAAACAATGCAGGGCACTGCGTATCACACCTACGCATCTGAGCCTAACCACAGATGGGTACTCATTCAGACCACACAAGGCAGCATTGTCGACACACAAACACAGCACTTACATTTGTTCAAAGTCCCAATGAGTAAGAGCAGAGAACGATGGCCTAGTCTGGTTCAAGAGCATGTAGTAGGTTAGACATTGTTGCTTGATGACAATGAACAGTGGTGGAAGAACCTCTGTGCCGCTCTGCCCGAGCTTGGCACAGACAACGCTCAAGGACTTGTAACACTGGCACTGAGCAGCCTGTTCTCATCACAACTGCAGACACTATTATTGTTGTTGTTCTTGTTTCACTCTAAGCAGGCAGTTGCCTCTTTTGTGGCCTCTGGTGTCACTGGGTCGTGTGCAGTGCCAATGATTGCGGCCATTCTGCCTCATCCACATGTTATGACTGATAAAACAAATAAAGTGCTTGCTTTTGTGTTCCCTGATGCCCAATTTGCATTCTTTATTCTACCCCTCCTTCTTTGTCATCCAAAGTCTTAGCCTGCTGGGAGAACACAGCTGCTGTATTCAAATACCCATGAGATCAACGGCAAACAGTTTAAGTCCACAACATGCCGGTAGTCAGCAGCAGTGGTAATTATCATCCATAAAACCATTTTGGTTGGGAAACTGCATTGGGGTAATGACTCATACATGTTTTTGTGTTTTTTTTCCTGAGCATATCAACATATACTTTAAGGGATTAATGCCTGCTTTCGCGTATCATTTTGAAGTGCAGCTTTTTTGCCTCTGAACTCATGCGGTATTGGTAGAGAATACCTAGATGAATGTGGTACGCCTTTTTTTATGTTTTTATTTTTTCATATAGTGCCCCATTGGAAAATTCCCCTAAACACTTTAATGACCAAATATTTTCACTTTCATATTTCAGCCGCTGCAGAATCCTGAGCCAGCTTGGTTTTTCCAGAGAATTTATGGGACAGTATGAAAGCAATAACAACCCCTTTCTAAACTGTATTTAAGTTGGAAAACGTTTAACCTCCATTTCTTTTTAATAACAGTCAACAGAATTAGTTCATCCATATTATTCTCTTCTATTTCAATCTGTCTTCAAAGATATAAAGGGATACTTGCTGTGTATTTTACTGTGCATGCCGATGTAAGAATAAAAATATACATTCCTTTGTAAGAATGTTACTTATCCATACATCCATTATCCAAACCACTTATTCTCACGAGGGTCGCGGGCATGTTGGAGCCTATCTCAGGGGCGGTAGACAGGGTGCACCCTGAACTGGTCGCCAGCCAATCGCAGGGCACAAATCGACGAACAACCATTCATACTCACAATACAGAGTTTTTAATTCACCTACCATGGATGTTTTTGGAATGTGCAAGGAAACCGGAGGACCTGGAGAAAACGCACGCAGGTATGCGAAGAACAACAAAGAAGAAGATAATAGCGCAGAGTACCTTCACCAAGGGTGAACTGTTGAAAGTGGATGATGAAGTGCTACTGTGTATTGTATTGCATTTGTCTTTGTCGCAAGGTCAGTAGGTCTCTTCTTGATGAAGGGAGTGAATCATTTTTTATTTTAGGGAAGGCATACAGTACTGCTTTGTTATGACTCAACTGAAAAAGAACACACCACCAAGAGTGTAAAAATCAAACAGTGCCATATTTGTGACTCTGTTAGTTTATTTGCTGTTTCACTTTTGTCTGGTTTTTCAAAGAATTATACACGACATTAAGAACAGATTACGAAGATCCAATTTGCTGTCGAAGGAAAGGGGAACCGGTTGCTTTTTAACCTTTATACATAGTTGTTTGGACATTTTAATCCAAATGTAATGGGTTTGTCAAGTCAATACTTCTGTCATAATACAGGTGTAATCCAGATTTGTTATGCTCTGAGCAACTGCGGGCAAAGAGCGGCCCCTGGCTTCAAAATAGCACAAGGTTTCACAAACACAAATCAACAACTGGGTTCTGGTGTGTTGTCAGGAAAGTAAACCAGAGAGCTGAGGGTTCATATTACTAATTTTCTCTATCGCCGAGGTTTAAAGTGTGAGCCATAGTAATAAATGGTGGGGAAATAACAGCTGAACGTTGAACAAGATCGTGCCATCAAAGTACACATGGTACAAGTGCAACTATAGAAGCGGTTTGGAAAAGAAAACTGGGTCACTGGGTTCGTGCTTTATGGGGCCATGCAATTTGCACACAAACAATAGTATATGCACATTAAAAGTTGTATATTTTAAGATCTAATCCTTCTTAGAACTGAGGCTTGGCTTTCCTAAAATACCAATTATTATCAGCTCACCGTTAAAACACAAGATAAATAATGCATTTCTCCCACAGCACATTGATTGGGAAAATATTTCTTTGAAAAACGTGCTTATGATCTACACATGCTTTGAAAATGTCCAGTCTGCCTGAGCCTCTCTTTTTACTGGGATGGAAATGAATCAAAGACAGCACTAAGTCGTGCATAGAGGCCCAGTATCAAGCACTATGACCAAGGTGGAAACCTCAATCAGAGTGGATTCGTGCTTCATTATAAATCACACCTTTGCCAATCAACGGCACATACATTAACGGAAACAGTAAGTTTTAACGTGTTGTAATTCTTAAGTCTTTAAGTCTCACTCAATTTATTTTTTTTTTAAGCATGACTGTCAATGACCTCTATGCGTCCAGCTGAGCATGCAAAAATAGCAATCCATTTAAGTCATGTCAAGTTTATTTGTTTAGCCCTTCACAAAAGAGTCACAAAGGGCTTCACAAGCCCATAGTTGAGAAAGACAAGCGAAATATCAGTACACCGTTAACCAGGCAAGGGAAAAATCAAAACCCCATTTGGGGGAAAAAATAACCACTGAGAAAGGGCTAGAATGATCAGCTCCAAGAAGTGGTCGAACCACAGATCTTGTCATGTTGGACGGTGCAAAATCCACAAAGAAAAAGCATCAAATGCAGCCACCGAGCCCATCTCCATGCAGGAGAGGAGGCACTCTCCAAACAGGAGAGGTGTTGTTAGTTGCTTGTGTTGTTAGTCGTTCCCTGGTTTCTAAGCCTGCTGCGTGGCAGGTCCCAAAGGCAACCGTCAATGTTCGGTGCTCTGCCCAGAGGAATGCACCTTCATACGGTTGTTTTTTATAATTAATTTAATAGATAATGGAGTGGGTTATAACTAAAGTGTGGGAGCCAGTAGACCACGGTGTAATGGGATTAGCTAAGGGGTTCAATTTGTTCTGCATCAAAATGGGCTTGCTGCGATTAGAATGCCACTTAGGGCTAATGCTAAGTAGACGAGTAGGTTAGCCCTCCAGTCTGTTGTAGCCATGACCATTGGCTTGTTCTCAAGCCTCTTGAGAACAAGGGTGCAAGTGGTATACGAGTTAATACTTAGGTTTATTTGACTACAGGTTTGGGAGCGAAGGCCGTCGGAAAGCCGAGCAGCCGAAAATCTCCGCCAGCGTCCAAGAAGTGGCGTGACCAAAAGTTGGCAAGAAAATTAATGCTTCTTTTCTTCTTCAAAAAAAAAATAGCTTCCAAAAAAAAGACCAAAGCATAGAATGTTGGTAGAGACAAGAAAAGCAGTGCAGTTGATCTCTCCATTAAACACACCATGGCGTGGCTGTAGCATATGTACCAGTTTTTCAACAAACAATCAGGTTTCAGTAAGGTGAGCTCAAAAATTTGATAATTGTGCAACAATTAACTGACACTTCAATGGATGCAAAAACTAACCCTTGTTTACATGAGCATAATTCCCTGAGTGGTTGGCCATTGTATCGATCTGACAGAATGTAACTGCTTTCTTGAACATACCCTGATGTAATATTGTTGTTTTTTGAGACAACAAATTAATTGAGACTGACTTAACAACACATCCTCTCCTGGCTCCAACAACACAGTACACACAAATTTGTGTCGATTTGTTGAAACAACAATTCATTGATAACAATTCCACATAATCAACCAAATGCTTGAAAATGAATTGATTAACATGGCCATCCCAAGTCACAAACACACAACTATGAATCCATCGCATGCCCTTGATGGGATAGAGTTAAGCTTATTTGCTGCTGCAAACATGGTGGGGTCCTTCAAAATCTGGTAAAAATGAAACGGACCATGAAATCACACGACACGTGATTGATGTTTGAGGTTGATGTCGATAATCTAAAGCAGAACTAGACCCAGTCATTGAGAGTCTGTATCCTGTCACTGATGGTCTCAGCAAAGTCGAACTGTGGAAAACACCTTTGAGTGCCAGTCACCATAAATCATCACCAGCCATTTTCACAAAGATCGTCAACTGGCCTGAACAGGAAGCAAGCAAGAAATAAGGTGCAATGGAGAATTTCATTGTTGAAAAATGACACTTTCTGTTTTAGACAATATAGAGCATGTGGCCAAAAATACTTTATACAGTTGTCACTTCAATACAGCCGCACATTTATCTGTCCAAGGGACTTCCTGCTACCTGGCTCATCAGTCGGTTATTTGCATCAGCTGGGAAACTGAGCAGAGCAGAGAATATCACAAAAAGGGAATTTGTTTGCGCTGACTCATGGGTACACACACACACGTACGCACACACAGACAGCCAGCAGCAAATAGTGAGAATGATAACAGCAGATTGCACAGGCAGTGCCAGCCTCCACAGAGAGCTGGGCTCAGGATGAGTGGGTTGACCAGCCGCGGGCTTAGCCCAAGCACAGGAGTTCATATTGTCGAATGAGCCAAAGAAGAAGGTTCTCAAAGACTGCTGATGGGCACCCATGTGTAATTATACACCACCGATCTGAGTCAGCAATGCTTGCCAGGGAATGAGGACACTGCTCCTTTCCCAATCAAGCGCAAACACACAAACTGACAAGCATACAGTGTACATGTGAAATACAGTGTTCACAAAAGCTAAAAATGAAATGACACACAGTTGTCATCAATGCTCGATTGACAACCAAACTTGTGTAGTCATTAGTAACTTTAACTCTCAGAAAATATGGACTTTTTTGCAGATGAACAAGCATGTGCCCCACTCCTTTCCTGTCTGCGTGCTTGCATCTGCCACAGGGGATTCATGTCTGCCACAACGTCCAGTGTCACAGGTTTGAAGCTCCAACTCATTAGTAATTTAAAACATTCCTCCACTTCTTCTCATATTAATTATTTACCACTGTTTTTTCATTTAACCATTTTATTTACCGGTATATTTTTTAAACCCATTTTGAATATTATTAAAGAAACATTTTTAGTATCTTAAAAAAATGATTTGCACATATTATGCCAAGTGACAAAAGTGATGCTTATTATTGCATTTGGATTTATAGTGGATGGACTTCGATATGCAGAATTTACTGTACATGTTGACATCTAAAAGTACCTTGAAAGCCAAGCTGTAAATAAGCAGACACTTGGTTGAGTGGATACATTGGAACGGTGTTTAACCGAGTTGAGGAGGAAGACCTTTATTAACAATGCTTTTGTGAAAAAAATGAAGCGCATTTCTACGAACAGCTCAGTTGATCACTCAGACGATTTCTTAAATACGACATGAAAGCTCAGGATCTGAAGAGTTTGACCATTAAATATATCTCTTTGTTCAGTGGTTTTCCATGGCATTTTGCATCATTTTATGGCAACCTTATTCGGTCTTGAGTTATTTTAGATGTAAATGGCACTTGGTTTGCAATTGGTACATAAGACGGACAATCACGCCCATATTTTCACGACCAAAAGGCGCACTTAAATTTTAAATTTTCTCCACAATGGACGGGGCGCTGAATAATGCGGGTTATCTTGTGTATGCACCAAGTTCCAAAATCTGTCAATGATGTTGTGTGACTTCGATGTGGGGGTTTGCTTGACTGACTGATGTTGTGCCGACACGCTGCTTCTATAGAGGAAAGGCGGACGTAACTAAGGACAACATATGATTGTTAAAATGGGAAGGGTGGGCGTGAAAGAGGACGTTAATGGTACGCCCCCGGTAGGTGTGTATAGGATAATGCATGCATTGTGCAAAACGACACCCTGAAAATCTATAAAGAGCCACACTTACAAAGCGCAGGCTACACTGCAAGCTGTCAGCTACGCGGAGGACCGTGGGAATCGAGCAGCCGCGACAGAATTCAAGATCAATGATTGGTGCGCAGTGCATTAATTTTCTGAAATTGCACCATCTATCCATCCGGGCAAAAACAATTGTGGCACGGTAACATCCGGCGGATAACAAGGAAAAGCTGGCCATCTTCTGCTCCTACTGCAGTAAAAAGTGAGGGAGATTTAAATTCTTTATTCCGCCGCTCTGTTGATCTCATTTGGCTTCCATTACTGGCTCTTCTCTCAACTAATCCCCACATTCCTACAAACCCACTTGGACTACAGCAAGCGATGAGGGACAACCATACTTCGCATTTCGAAACACAACTAAAAGATTGCCGACAAACACATCCAGCCCAACCACATCACCGACATGGTGCCGCTCACTTTCGACCTCACGGCTAACTTCCCTGTAGAGAAGAAGGGGACCAGCATGGAAGCGACATGCACAACGCAGCATGAGAAGTCGTCTTTTAATGTTGTGCTTGATTGCCATGGTAATGGACATAAACGGCCAAAGTGAAGTTGTGAGCGGTGTGGGAGCAATGGTGAACACAGCTTTTCTAAACAAAAGCTTTCTGAGGAGACGCACAGCAATGAGAATGACTCTAGGAACCTGGCATGTTTGATTTTGAATGTGCCCATCTATTCATTTCACAGATTAGAATTTTGGATGGATTTGAGGATGAGGATTGGTCAAAAATATAACGTAAGTACTTTGTAAATTACTTCTATAAATTACAACCAAACTCAGTTTTTTTAAACCACACACTAGCATGCATCCATCCATCCATCCATTTTCTACCGCGTAAGGGGTCGGGTCGCGGGGGTAACAGCTTTAGCACGGAAGCCCAGAGTTCTCTCTCCCCAGCCACTTTTTTCAGCTTTTCCCGGGGCATCCCGAGGCGTTCCCATGTCAACTGGGAGACATAGTCTCTCCAGGGTGTCCTGGTTCATCCCCGGGGCCATGCCCAGAACACCTCACCAGGGAGGCATCATAATCAGATGCCTGAGCCACCTCATCTGGCTCCTCACGATGTGGAGGAGAAGCGGCTCGACTCTGAGCCTCTCGTGGACGGCCGAGCTTCTCACCTTATTTCGAAGGGAGAGCCCAGACACCCTGTGGAGAAAACTCATTTCGGCCATGTACATACACGTTACTGTATTTTTTAAAAAACTAGCATACGTTTTACCACGTCTGCGTCCAATAATACAATGTGTCTTGTGTATGTGGTGAATATAGAAATAGCACCCATAACTGACACTCGACTACATACACCATGTCTTTTAATACAGTATGCCGTATGGTCGTGAAAATATGGTACATGCTTTTTCATTTTTCAGACAGTGAGTACTGAGTCAGTGGATAGTAATACTTGTTTCATACAAAAGTAACTCTTACAAGGAGATGGATTTCTTTTAAATGCCTTGACAGTTAAACTTGAGTGACAAGGTTTTTTTAACAAGCCTGTATCAAGCAAAAGCAACATTTTTGAGCTTTCGTGTTAAAATGATAATTCCTCATCAAAACACCCCTAAAGTAGTTTTTCCTGCTCATTCCTGTTCTCTAAACACCAGCTCCGCCCAATCCTAGGAAATGATTGGATCCTCAATTTTACATGGATGAGATTGAGGAGCCAGTTCTGTAGCGCCCCTGCAGACTAAATACACGGCCGCCTTCTGGGAGCCACCGAAGTTGAGATTTGCACCATGTCTGCCAAGTGACAG
Organism: Hippocampus zosterae; assembly: GCF_025434085.1. Lineage (NCBI taxonomy): Eukaryota > Metazoa > Chordata > Actinopteri > Syngnathiformes > Syngnathidae > Hippocampus > Hippocampus zosterae. The sequence goes on from NC_067453.1 coordinate 8,377,966, forward strand.
AAACCGTTTTTTTTTTTTTTTTAAACAACGCTTTAGTTTAGAGAATGTGTAAGTGTTGAAAATGAGTGTTTGGCTGTGACAAGTTAAGGATGTGTTTGCCATAATTGGTAACACGTCATGTTGTTTCAGCTGAGCAATGTTATTTCCAGGTGTTTTTGAATGCATCAGGCGACTCATTTAAACTCACTTAAATATCTCTGAGAGACGTTACAATACATTCTTCCATCATTATTACGATTTACGGGGGCAGTGCACACAACAGCCATCTTTAAGATTACATCATAGAAGGGGCGTATGATGCCCGTAGATGCCCTGCCACACTGGGAGTGGCGGGATTTTAGTGAGCAGGGCATCTTCGGGGTGAAAAATATAGCCACCAAAATAACTCATGTTTCATAAGAAAATAGAATGTGCCAATGGTAGTATATAATCAAATATATGTATAGCATACAACCTTGGAAGCTTAAAATCACATGATACAGGCCCTTTATAAACATGTTGACATTGCTTGAATTCTTAAGTAGTCCATGCGGTGTGTTGATGTGTAATAAACATTTTAAAAGTATGTTTTCAGCTAATTTTGATCATGGGGAGAATTCCACACAACTTTTTTTTATTGACACATATTAAATGTTAAATTTTATTCTATTAAAACAAGCTGTCCATCAGCTTCAGCTCATTCATAACACAGCTGCAAGAGTTCTGACAAAAAACAGGAAATACGACTCCATAACACCAGTTCTAAAATCTTTACACTGGCTACCTATTCATCAGAGAATCGATTTCAAAATCTCTCTGCTGTTTCATAAATGTCTTTCTGGATCAACACCCAAATACAACCCAAAATGCTTTTGCCATATGATCTGTTAAGATCCGAGAGAATATCAAGTGGTGGTCTTTTAGTTGTCCCAAGAGTCAGAACTAAATAAATGCGGCGAAGCAAGGTTTTTTTTAACAGCAAAAACCTGGAATAAACTTCCTGAGGAAAGGATGTTAGGTATATCCCCACGCTGAACACTCTCAGTCGGTTTCAATTCTCTAAAACAACATGTTTGATGTATGAATGGGACCATAACAATAAAAATGCCTTGCCTAAAGTAAAAAAAAAAAAAAAAAGATTACATTCATAGTGCCAGCGAAACATATTTTAAAGATCATCAGTCTTGAGTTCAGTCTTGGGACAGGTATCGCCCTAAGACACAGTCTTAGGCTAATTGTGCATATTCTGCTTTACTGCCAACTAAGTGGTTTAATCAAAAAACTGACCTGTATGCTGATTCTTTGGTTTTCAAGATGAAAGCAAGAATTCCACAAGTTTCTTCCCAATCCATATTTAAAAACGAACATGGCAAGAGAAACTCAGTCACTGCTGGATTTGACCAGACTGAACTGTGGCAATATTTGAGCACCTCAAACAAATTCAGCAAAAACTACAGGTTCTCAAGTGTAAAATGTTACCCCATGGCTAAGGGAGGGCCTGAGGTGTAGAATGTCTTCACTCATACCGATGTAATATTTACCTTGGGCGTTCCAATACACTTGGCCCCTAGAGAGACATATTACGGTACGTAAACAGTTATGAAATAACTGGGATGGATCTTCAGGCCATGTGATCGAAATTGTGATTTCAGATGTAATCATGTTTTTTTTTTTTGTACCCCCGCCATCACTGCTCTTATGCTCACAAGCTCACCAATCAGAAGCAGAACGATAATTGCGGACTGGTCGCACAAACCAATTAGCTTAGAGCTGTTTAAAAAAAAAAACAGAAACAACTAAAATGGTGCTGCTTCCTCAGATGGCTCACAAACTGGAGGGGGGAAACGCTAGTCATGAAACTAACTTGCTTCGGACCATGTCTCTGCACATGAGCTACGAGGTGCGAGCTGTGATTGCTAACTAGCACAGCGAAACACTGTCCTTGAGGCAGCAAATAAGAAAGACTGAGCGATTATCGTTATCATTCAAGTCCCACGAGGAATAGCTTAGTAGGCAACAAACCAAGCAATAAGACAAAACTTAATAAAGTTAAAGGGACGAATAAATGATATCTTATCTTATCTTATCTTAAGATAGAGAAGCCAATGCTAAGCTGATGTGACATGTTGAGTTGCGAAAGAGCAGAATCAGTTAAGTGCTTAGGTATATCGGACATTTTTCAATGACGTCGATCTGGAGCTAGAGCAACCAGCTATGAAAAGTAAATGAACATAGAACACCTACATTGTCGGCAAACTTGCTCGATAACATGAGATGAATCTGTAACTCCTTACTGTTCGCATCATCCATGACAAGAAGCTCCTGACGTCCAAAATATATTAGTATTAGTTTTTAGTATATTATTTTAGTTTATTCATTTTAGTTACTTTTGAATTATATAGTGTTAGTATACCAGGAATTAACTACAACATCAGCAAAGATATTTGTGTTTACATTATTTCGCACCACAGAATGCTAAGGCTTAGTTTTTTTTTAGATGTAAGCAATGATAGATCTCAAAAGGTAGCTATATCTGTGTGTGTGGGGGGGGGGGGCTTGGGGGGGTTCATACACACTTCTTTAAATCTATTTAGGACTCATTTTGACAGTTTTTAGAAATATATACAGTATATATTTCTTTTCATTGGCTTTTGTCCATGAATCTTTCATTTACCAATGCAATTGAAAGTGATAGATTACAGTTGCAGGCACAAAAAACAGTTTAATAATCAAACTGGAGTTTGACAACTAATTATTTTTAAAAAATTGTGATTGAATTGATGACATTTAATTTGAAAATTTTGAAATAGTCAAACTTTGGCTTTCGAACGTCTCTGTTCTCGATCAAATTGGTTTTCGACCAAAAATTTAGATTTTTTTTATGACTCTTACGACCGAAAATCGGTTCTTAACCAAACTTGAATGCGCCGCTTGAGTCCTCTCGCCTTTCTTACACAAGGAAGTGACATTACCTCGTGTAACGTTCCATTGTGAACAGACGTGTTCAAGAAAGATTTTTTTTTTCAAATGAACATGGTTTCGGTTTTTGAACAAATAGGTTTTATTTATTTTATGGTCGAAAACAGAGTATGACTGTACTGTGAAAAATATGCCAGTCTTTGGAAACAAATATTATGTAAACAAGATGTGTCATGTAATGTTCACATTTTAAATCATGTGTTAGGCCTCACCAAAGTTGTACATTATCCCGGCCGGCTTCTGAACTGGATCCATTTCAATTCACAGAAACCAATGTGTGACGTGTATAATGAGGATCTCAAGTGGCTAAATTGGTCTCAAATTTATAGTTTGGATAATTTGATGAGGATGACTCAGCCACAACTGAACTCAGTGCCCTGTCATTACTCTAAGAGGAGGCACTGAGCCAGCCAATGCTGGATGAGTCTAGTTTTGTGTGGGCGCGCATACATGTGTGTGCAATCAAGCATGTCAAGAGAAGGTGGAGGAAAATCGAGGGTATGGATTTATGCCTCACTGACAACATTTTGGGGGGCCAAGAAAATTGAAAACTCAACTGCACCTCGCACCCCAGTTTTCTGTCACAGGGAACATAGTACTGTACATACCTGTATACATAAACACAAACAATGAATCCCATGATGTTTCAATTACTTTTAGAAACAAGTTAGACTGCTCCTCGATGTCTATGCTCAACGTGACCAAATTTTTGTAAAATGGGGGACAAGTCTGTCAAATGCACCTGCCTGCCCCTTGTCCGCTTGGTTGATTTAGTACTTTCAAGTCCCAAGGCAGACATTTCTCTCTCTTTTGGGTGTCTTGAACCCCATCTCCTGCTATCCCCACAGTGACCAGGTCTTTTGGCTGAGGCCTCCTTTTATTTACTGCCAAGAGAATTCTGTGTGCACAGAGTCAAAACAGCATGGCTGGTTGAGCATGGGAGCAACCTGCCGCTCGCACGCACGCACGCACGCTCGCTCGCACGCACGCTCGCACGCACACACGCACGCACGCACACACGCGCACACGCGCGCACACACACACACACACACACACACACACACACAGAGAAGCTGCGTGGCATCCCATGGTGGGTGCAGAGATCTTTACTACATTACAATCACAAAGGACAGGGAGGAAAATTGTCTTAGACACCCATAACGCCTTCAACTATAATCTGTCTCTCCTGTTGAGAAATTACAAGAGTAGATATGCGGTCACGGGTTGGTGAACAAAGAACCATGAACCAATTAAGACAACGAAAAGTTTCCCGTGACAGGCCATGGCAGCATTCCTAAAGTGGAACTTTATGGTCAGCTGAACTGACTTGGGAACATGACCTTAGGTGGACAAAGCTCTGAAGGTTCATCTTGAGAATCATTGATGTAATCCAACCATGAAGTGGCATATGTTGGTTTACTAAAAAGGGGTGAGAGAAGGTGGCTCAAAGAGCCCTTACCCTATTAACTTTGTTCAGCAAGTGCATTTGTGGAATGTTTTTCAACAGAATTGACCATTTATTGACCATTCAGACACGACACTCCAAACTGCCACCTTCAGAAGTTCTCCGATGACTCTGCGATTGTTGGCCTCATTACAGAAGGGGATGATCGGGAGTACAGGGGACTGACAAAGGACTTTGTGGACTGGTGCCAGCAGAATCTCCTCCAGATCAACCCTAGGAAAACTAAGGAGTTGGTTGTGGATTTCTGCAGGAAAAAGTCCTCACCAGCACCGATGAACATCCAGGGTATGGACATAGAGAGGGTGACCTCCTACAAGTACCTTGGTGTTCTTCTGAACGACAAACTGGACTGGTCTACAAACACGGACACCCTGATTAGGAAAGGACAGAGCCGACTGTTCCTACTCAGGAAACTGAGGTCTTTTGGGGTTCAGGGGTCACTCCTTAAGACGTTCTATAACTCGGTGGTGGCCTCGGCCATCCATTATGGCATTGTCTGCTGGTCAGGCAGCATCTCAGCCCGGGACAGAAAGAGACTGGAGCGACTGGTCAGGAAGGCCAGTTCTGTCCTGGGTTGCTCCCTTGACACTCTGGAGGAGGTGGGCAACAGAAGGATGCTAACTAAGCTAAAAGCTATGATGGCCAGTCCCTCCCACCCCCTCCAGCCCGCCCTGACAGCACTTGGTAGCTCCTTCAGCCAGAGACTGTTACACCCGCGCTGCAAGAAGGAGAGATACCGACGCTCGTTCCTACCGACTGCTGTCAGGCTGATGAATAAAAAATAACAATCATAATAATAAGTAAATGATGGGAAGGTAAATTGTAAATAGTACTGCGATTTATCCATTTGTGTTCATATTGTATTTAATTGAAAGATGTTTGTTGTTTTTTTTCTCTTTCTCCTTTCTTCTTTCTACATACATTCTTGCTGCTGGAGGCTGTAAATTTCCCCAGTGTGGGACGAATAAAGGATATCTTATCTTATCTTATCGTGTTATCGCCTGGAAGCCAAAAAAACATTTTGATTCTCCCGGAATTATTAAAATAATAAAAACAAATCAGTTTGTAAATTAGATGCCTTGTCCACCAACATGAAGAACCCGTCGAAAATTAAGATATATTCCTTTATTTGTCACTGGGGAAATTTACAAATCACAGAGGAAGATGTTCACCTATGTCGGCACAAATCGAAAGTGTGTGAGTTTGTTAAAATAAATGACCAGCCGCCTCAGTGCAACACTTACAGAGATTATATTGTGCAAAGGAAGTTAGCACGGCTGAACCCCTCCGGATACATAGTGTACAATTGTTTTTGAGCTTGTACTGCACCTGCTGTTTATCTGGACTGCCTTGCCAAGTTGTACTTTAATCTGATATCTACAGACAATCCTAGTGTTTATACACAACAGGGTAGCCTTAGAATGAAAGCTCAGGAACATGTTTAAGTCTCTGCAGCATCAGGCACATGTATCCACCTTTCTAGATATATATATAGATGGATAGATATACACATACACACACACACACACACAGCTTGATAGATAGACAAATTGTGTATAAATTATATTTTACCCCCATTTTTGTGGAATCCCACATTGAATGTTCAGTATCCTTTCAATGTTTTTGGGGGTTATTTATCGTCTGATGTCAATCAATGCCTTGCACTGAAATTGCAAGAACCGATCAGCCACAGCTCATACTTTAGGCCAACTCGAGAGCAGCCTGCGTGTAGTCTAGCGTCACCTTACACTTTCCCTAAAACTGCACATTACAAACAAACCAGAACTGTGAACACTAACAATAATATACAGTATATATTTATTTATGTGTGTGTGTGTGTGTGTGTGTGTGTGTACAGTTCTCGTACAATATAGGGATGAAAGTTTGGATACAATGTTTTTTTTAGAAAATCAAGTTGATCAAATAGGGCGGCCCGGTAGTCCAGTGGTTAGCACGTCGGCTTCACAGTGCAGAGGTACCGGGTTCGATTCCAGCTCCGGCCTCCCTGTGTGGCGTTTGCATGTTCTCCCCGGGTCTGCATGGGTTTTCTCCGGGTGCTCCGGTTTCCTCCCACATTCCAAAAGCATGCGTGGCAGGCTGATTGAACACTCTAAATTGTCCCAACGTGTGAGTGTGAGTGCGAATGGTTGTTCGTTTCTGTGTGCCCTGCGATTGGCTGGCAACCGATTCAGGGTGTCCCCCGCCTACTGCCCGAAGACAGCTGGGATAGGCTCCAGCACCCCCCGCGACCCTAGTGAGGATCAAGCGGCTTGGAAGATGAATGAATGAAAGTTGATCAATTAATCAAAAAAAATGACAGTTTAATCAATTCACAAAATAAATGTGAGTGAGCAGCTCTACAAATGAAAAATGTGAAACTAATCCATGTAATCGGTTTCAGAAGTGGTGTCGGCGGACCTCACTCATCATGGGTGATCGTATCCGAATCAGTTGCATAAAAACCCGATCAGAACACCCCTAGGCTTGTGTGTTCACTACAGATAAATACATAAAATATGCATGCAAAATACCCTGCAGATGCAAACAAGCCATCGGTTAAGGAATGGGTTTTTCGAATTGTATGCTGGTTTCCAACAACAATGTGTTTTCAAATGTACATTTCAAACAAAAACAAATGCACTTGAAACGTCTTACGGTCAAGAAGCAGAACCACAGGGAAATTCCTTTTCCAAATCCCCTCCTTCCTCTCAATAATTATAGTCTCCTAGATGACAAAGCTACACTCTATTGTGTTTGCCTCTTCAGATACAACAGGTGTAGTGGGGCTTGCTGGGCTGTAAGCCACTTTTTTTTTTAACAAGTTGCTTGAGCCAAGTGTGTTCTACCCATCGTAGCTCCACATAGACACCTCAGAGACATGAAGCCTCCCCTAGCTCCCTCCCAAAATATTGGGACGGAAATACTGTCACTGTATATCTGCCAGCTTGTGTCATTTTTAAACAGGCGGGATCCTACACAAAAACAGTGTTTCTCATTTATCAATCCCTAGGAAATATAAATTCAATGAGGATGATTTATTTAAAGGAGTAGAAAAGATTTGACGAATTGCAAACTGGATGAAGTTTGGATTGGAAATGGGTGAGAGGGAGGATGATGGGGCTGGGTGTGAGATGAGAATGTGATGCAAGGAACATTGGATCAATCTTTTATCACTGCAGTGTACTTTCTTCCTTAATGGATCTGACATGAGCACAGCACTGCCTTCCGTCCCATTGCACAGGCAGGGGGAGGACACGTGGAACAAGGAGTGTGAGAGTTAGACGGAGCTACACTTGAGAAAAAAAAAAGACATGGACAGAAATAAAAAAGGTGGTTTGAACCACATTCTCAAAATAGTCAAAGCCCAAAACTATGCAGACATATTATTTCATGTCCTAGCGTCATCCAATTACCTCCGGCCCAGAATGCATCTGCGGGAGTCGGTAAACATGTCTGATAAGGACCCGAGAAATGAAGTCACTTCACAGCATGAAAAATTACTTTGTAAATTTCCATCAAGACTCCATCAAGATATCGTGCTGTGCATGGCCAAGTACGTTTTCCTTTTCACGGGAGCTAAATGACGGACAGGCGCTTTGACAGAAGCGACAGACTACCCTGCACTAGTTGATGGATCTATGTGAAAAAGAACAGTCAAATATGGGAGTTGAGAAGATGACTCTCGGAGGATGCTGAGCTCTCACCATCCTAAAACGGGCTCATTCAAGGACAACAAGAAAAGTCTAAGCACTGAGGCAGCTGCACAGTAAATCGGAGGAGAGAAGAAATACACATTAAAGGGGTTTATATAAAATTGAGATTGCACTACAGCAAACATACCATTGTTCTGCAATATAAGAGCAGATACTTGTCAATTCCACTGGTATACTTTTAGGAACGAAAAATGGAAGAACATATGTTGGTTCTGCCTTTTGCAGCAGCTTCCACTTTTTTTTGTTTGTTTTTTATTTGGGACTTTTTCAGCACCGATATCCAATTTGGGACATGAATACTGGCATAGCGGTGTTGCACAAAGTGTAACAACCTCGTAGTCCAAGTCAGGGTAAAGACAATTTACACTTTTGACAGTAATTGCTTGGAAATGTCTCTTCGGAAGCAATAATCTAGTAAACGTTGCAAAATTGTACTTGTTTTTACTGACTCTGACAACTAGTCCAAGTAACCAATGACAGCTCAATGTCAGACTTTAGATTAAATGCACTCATGAGTGACATTTGGTGAGTGGCAACAAATTTACAATGACCACTCGAGGTAAGATTAATGAATAACAACACAAATAATTGGCAATAAAAAGCTAAGGTTAGCTGTGATCTTTTTTTTTTTTTTTTTTATATCTCAAGCCTAGTTGAGATAAGGCAATGACTTTTAACAGTAGGACAGGATTTCAAGGAAACTGTACCAGAGCAAGTTCCAAATGATATGCAAAATTGGAGAGAAAGCATGTTTGGCTCATGACATCAGACATTTTCTTCCTGATCAACACCATGCTGGGAATCATAACCAAAAAGCTTGGTGTGCGTGACAACAACTCAATGTTGAAATATCCTTTAACACTTGCTTTGCATGATATTCTTTGAGATGTGTGGCACACAAACACTTCATTGAGGTTGGGGCATGCAGCACTGAACTCTGCCCGAGCCTCCAATGAATTAATCTTTAATCTTCCAGTGATAAAAGCAGCAGCCAGTGTGTGACTATAAGTACCATCCACTTCTCTCATAGTCCTAACACTAAATGATTCCTTTAAGGGGGGAAAAACAAATACTTGGAGCAAATCAAAACAAAAAGCACATGGAGAAGTAAAAAAAAAATAATAATAATATTGTGAACACAAAGTGAGAAGTTTCGCCAAACAGGTTTGAGCCCTTCACACAGCGAGTTTGTTGTCCAGACAGCTGGAAAGGTATCCTCATTGATACGCAGCTGAATTATCTCAAAGTCTGCTTCAAAATATATACAGCCTACACTGTAGTGTGTCATTATTCCGAAAAACAAAGGCTACAGTGTTAGCTACACAGCAAACAGCTTACGTTAGAGAAACTTCCCTGTACTGACATTCGAAACAAACAAGGACACATGCAAAAGAAAAAAATAATCCACTTACCAGGAAGAATATACAGTATTTTCACTGCCTTTAGTCTCCTTATACCTCGTCTCTGCCTTGCTGGGCAAAACCCTTGAAAATTGAAATGGTAAAAGAATCCGTCCGGTGTGTGAGGCAGTGTTTGTGTGTACGAGTGTGTAATCGTACGTATGTCTATGTGTGTGTACGATGTGGAGGACGATGACAGTCACGAAGAAGAGGTCAGAGGCAATCGGACGTGGTGACAAAGCGATATCAAGGATGTGGCTCCCCTTTTCCTGCCCCGTCTGGCTGCCTGCCTGCCTGCTTCAGGAATGCACTGCTCCTGGGTGTCTCCACCACAGTCAAGATCTGAGAGCCTGGAAGAGTTTTGTTTTCTCTCGCTCTCTCTGTTGTCTCTCTGGCTGACTACACCCCTCCTCCTCCCTCACCCAAAGAGAAGCACACCCTATCAGTCACTCCTTCTGTCACTCTTTCTCCGCACCCTTTCCTGCTGTGCTGACAGATGAGGTACCTCCTTCTTTTTCAGGTGAGAGTGTTTACAGCATCATGTTCTCTCTATCGCCATTTCCTCATACTGTCTCCTTGTTTTGTATTCTGATAAACGTACAAAAAAAAAGTCAATAGAAGTGGTGTGCAGCTTAATCTGTTTGCACAATCTATCACCCGAGGCATTAAAATATCCACCCCTAACCTTGTGTGAAATGAGCAGTGGATTACGCAAATGAATCTGTCAGGTGTTTTATGCTTCAATTTTTTCCAGAATGACATCACAATACAGGTGAGCAGGTGCGACAGCAAAGTTGGTGTACTCTTACAGTTTCTGTGCCTAGGCTGGCCAACACCCAAACCCAAACTTTACTATTAAAAGACAGTCAAGACCCAACATGAAACAGCATTAAACACAATTCTAATCAACTCAACTTTGTTTCTAGAGTACCTTAAAAACACAACTGCAGATATGTGTGTGTCTGTATCTAAAAGAAAAAAAAAGTCACAACTGTCGGACTTGACCATAGCCCAGACATGAAACTTGAAACCAGTGATTTTTATTTGTCCCAATACCAACAAGACTCTCTGTGGAACAAATAGACTGTTGTTCATCATGAAAATATAAGTAGGGGTGGACCAAAAAAAAAAAAAAACAACAACAATTTAAATCTGAAAAACGGTTTTGGTTCAAATGCATATCTCTACTAAATAATAATGTCTACTTCAGAGAATTACCTAAAGTTCTGATGCCTTTCTCAGGTTAATTTATTTTGAGGAAGTATACAGTAAGCCAAATGTTAATAATTGTGTTAACAAAGACATATTCTCCAGTAATTAAAAAGGTTAATGGAATCCCTCATGCCAGGGCTGCTTCTAGTCTCCCTCGGAGAGCAGTTATGACTTAGAAAATCATATAAATGTAATCACCTCATGATATTATTGCATGCTAGTGGTGTTCCATACAATTGGCCACTGATTGGGATTGGCCATCGATCAAGATTGGACGATTTCTGGGAAAGGTATGGGATCGGCATGTCAATAAATGCCTTTCTTTGTTAATCACACACACACGCACACACACACACACACACACAGTCAGGCTGGCCCCATGGGGAATTCTTTTCACTTCTGAGCACTTTATTAACGTTCTATCAAGCAACGCTTTTGTCACATCTAAGTTGTACTGTCAGACAAATCGCTTAAAGAACAGTCAAGAGTCTCCTGAGGAATTACTGTACCAAAGTCCTAAGTGGGGCGGCCCGGTAGCCCAGTGGTTAGCACGTCGGCTTCACAGTGCAGAGGTACCGGGTTCGATTCCAGCTCCGGCCTCCCTGTGTGGAGTTTGCATGTTCTCCCCGGGCCTGCGTGGGTTTTCTCCGGGTGCTCCGGTTTCCTCCCACATTCCAAAAATATGTACGGCAGGCTGATTGAACACTCTAAATTGTCCCTAGGTGTGAGTGTGAGTGTGAATGGTTGTTCGTCTCTGTGTGCCCTGCGATTGGCTGGCAACCGATTCAGGGTGTCCCCCGCCTACTGCCCGGAGACAGCTGGGATAGGCTCCAGCAACCCCCGCGACCCTAGTGAGGATCAAGCGGTTAGGAAGATGAATGAATGAATGAAGTCCTAAGTGAGAAAAGGTTGCGGTTCCACTGAAGTGTGACATTTTGAAGGAAGCACATATGGCTCCTGACGAGGCTATAAAGCTTAAGAGTGTCTGTCGATCAGCAAATCTCCAGATATTTCATTCAAGGTCTTTTTTTGTGAGATGACCAAAATCCTGTGTTTAGAAAGCTGATGATAGAAACTCAACAGGGCTGCAGAGGGTAACGTGGAGGATTAGCAGTCCATAGCCTCACAGTTTACGGACACCTTCCAGGCATTCCTCTAGGCACCTCCTACTGCTGTGCCTTCTTCAGTACTCCTCTGTGAAATCCCACATACCTTCCCTCATTTTCTGTGTGACTCAAACATTCTTGCAACACCCCTTTTCCTTGCTCCCACTTGCCTGCCCCTCTTCATTCAACGGAAAAGAAAAACAAAACTGACAACTAACAACCCCTAAAAAGCTTCACCACCAGTGCTTATGTAAGATACCATTCCTGATTTTGCATTATTCATCATCACAATTACATTAATCTCAACGCAATACACGCAAACAAGCGATATGTATTCCGACCTGCCCAAAGAGTGATAACCAACTTATACTTTCACTGAGAAGGCATGAGAACAAAGCTATGATAGCAACAGACTGGTTGGATTTGCCAGGGGTTAAAAAGGTTCAGAGTAGTTGCAGGCAGAGGGGAAGGCATGCTGATTGGGTCTTTGTTGGCCTTTATGCACCATGAATGAATAGCATTAAGGTCCAAATAGGCTGTGCCTCTTCCCATCGTCCATGGGTACACCCCCAATAAGTTTGGATTTTATTTGTTTTTTTTGCGCCCCAAGATATTAAGTTCGCATTTAGAAACTGTATTTTGTATTTTCTTGGGTTGTCTCCATGTGATATTAAAACTGATTAACTGAATCCTATGTGTGTGATAAATGTGCAAAAATCAGGAAGGGGGCAAATGCTTTTCCACAGCATGGTAGTATGACAATCTAATTATAGATGGGCCGTGACTACTGCTTTGCTTGTGTAGTTATTCCTTGTATCTCATTATTAATGCCACCAAAAAGGATAATTACACATGTGGAATTTTAAATTAAGTGCATTTCACAATGTAAATTTCGGGAGGAAATGGAGGACATGAAAATTAAACACATGGAAAAAAATATATAAGAATATATAAGTCAGCTAATGTTTTTCTTACAGACAAACATTGTAAAAATAATCCCCGCATGAAATTGAAGCAACGACCCCCCCCCCAAAAAACCAAGGCAGCCATGATACTTTGTGAATAAACTGTAAATGACTCTGCCTTTACGTAGTTAAGTAACTGTACAAGCCTCTGTGTGTTATATGGGTAGGGCCCCCCCAAAAATTTTTGAATAGAATGTGTTGGTATATACGATATGTTAATGTGAATGAAGACTTTACAAAGTTACGTAAATCAGACTGATGAATATATCAGAAATGTAAATACAGAACGCTGAACATACCCAAACACTCCGACAAAATTGTGTCCAGCCATTACCGTTTGGACCACTCATACATGCCCAATCTGAACGGGTCACACACTTTAACATTTCCTCTCCTTTTTTACAGACTGCTTTTAGCATTTGGTGTGCATTTTCAAGCTTCATGCCACATAACTGCATGCCAAAAACAGTAGTTTTTTTTTCAATTAATTATTTCCTGTTTTTCTACTCTCAACCTGTTCAGACCGACTTTACAACTATTTAAAATAGGTGTGCCTTCCAGATAATGCTGTGCTGCGTTTTTGAGAAGCTGACTCAAAGTTTGTTTAATAATCATAATCATCATTATTATTATTATCACCATTATCATCATCATGGAGGATGGAAGAATATACGGGTAAATAACTGCTCATATTTTTCATTGTTTCCAATTCATCATCTTCAATTACTCATAGCTAAGGGAGCTCACAATCTAATTAAATTCATGACAGAGTTATTAGAAGGGAAAACACTGACCAGGAAGAAAGTATATGGTATTTTCATTGATCAAACAAAAGGAAGATATCCGAAACAGGAATGAACAGGAGCCAGGAGAAGTAGGAGATGGTTGGGTGGTCCAGTACAATGAAACAGCGCACAGACTCAAATATTGGAGATGGTTTTCATGCATCTGAATGAATGTAATGCATTTTTTCCCCCCATTCCTATTGAAGAACATTTTTCATTCCCACTAATGGGACTCCACACAAAGAAATTTATTCAACTGCTGATTTCACCATGATCTAAACAAAAACAAAAGCCAAATTTGGGGGGGCTAAATAGACGGGAAATGTAGGTTGGAGGCCTTTGAGCTGTCAGATGGTAACAGGTCAGAGGTCAAGTCAAGTCAACAGTATTTATAGAGCACATTCAAACAGCCATCGCTGCATACAAAGTGCTGTACATGGAGCGATTCAAAAGCTTCACAAGACCCACACAGAGATTAGGCGGGGGCCACCAAACTTTGTCCCTCACTATTCTCCATTGACCTCAACCCACACACTTGAGTCTGTCTGTTTGAATTTGAGGTATTGAATCAATTTGTCAAGTGTAAATGGTCATAAAATTTGTGGCCCTTCAGATCAATCGTCTGTCCATTTCCTCCCAACATTGTTTATAAAATGGCTGCCACGGAGCATCTGGGGAAAAGAACTATCCAAACACCTAGAGGAACAACAGCATTTAAAAGCTTTCACTGGACCAGTATCGTCAGGCTTTTCCCTCAGTGGTTTTCCGGATCAAAGCCAAGCTGAAGTAGCTGTGTTAAAGTTAGAAAGACCACGTAGCTTGAATCATCCATTACGCACATATAGAGAATAAAAAGTAAGTCACTTCTTCCTCTCCAGTATGTCCCCATGCACAGACATGAGAAAGAACAAAATAGTTCAAATTCTGTAATACAATCGCAAGAAGAGATCCTGTATTTTAAAGCACGGAACATATGCAAAACAGATTCAACTCAACTACAAGTTTAAAGACCTGTTGAATTTCAAATAGTCCCATCACCACCATCTTCAAAATTGAGTGGATGTACGTGGGACTGAATTAACTCATTCAGTACCAGCCAATTCTGGACCAAGTCTGAAACGACGTTTAAAAACGTCTGGGAGTGAATGAGTTAATGATTTGCCTTATCAGATATGCAAGATTACTGATCAGCTCTCTGACAATGGCCATTTGTGAGGTTTGTGCCGCTCTATCAAATGCCGTGCCTATACTATACATCATACATAAGATGATATGTTAGAATTGCTTGGCCCGCAATGACATAACGGCAGCTGGACGAAGGCTTCAGTAGGGCATTGGTGCTGGTTTCGTCCTGGTTACATCAGCCAAAGGAAAACAGGCTTTGGCTCAATAACACACATCAGTGTGCTATTTTTCATTCACGTTCTTGAAAATGAAGTGAATGTTATATCACGACAGTGCTTGGCAATATGGATTATCTATAATAAAAATAAGAGTCATTTTGTAAATATGTTACCCGCACACATGGACAAAATTTTTGGACCCCATTGATGATGAAAGAAATAAAAAAGGTCGTCACAGAGACTTTAATTTGACAAAAGTAAGAATGAATAATACAATTATTTTGAATAATGAACCAAAATTAACAAATGAAAATCAGGAATCCCCCAGGCAAAAAAGGCTCGAGAGGACTCCTGCAGCTTGATGGCATCCCTTATGACCAGTTGTCCACAAGCGGATTCAGAGACTGCCGCTACGATGGGCACTGACTGTCTTAGGCCAGAGCTCCGTTCGGACACCTCAACAAATGGAGCTGCGGAACATGGTCCGCTCAGACTCAATCTCCCCCGCTTCCCACGGGAAGTGGGTGAAGTTCTGCCAAAGGTGAGAGTTAAAACTATTTATGACAGGGGATTCTGCCTGGCGTTCCCAGTGAACCCTCACAATATGTTTAGGTCTGCCTGTTGGGGCTGACATCTTCTCCCACCATTAAAGCCAACACACCATCAGGTGGTGATCAGCTGACAGCTCTGGCTCTCTCTTCAGCCAAGCGTACTAAATATGGGGCCATAAATCTGATGACGAGATCACGTTGATCATCAAACTACAGCCTGAGACTAGGAGTGAAATGAGTCCTCGGGCACTCGATTAAAAAAAAAAAAAGGCTTTTGATTTTTTTTTCTGCCTCGGTACCGGTTTATTTAGTGTGCATATTAGGGAAGACAATCAAGCCACCCGTGGCAATGACATGCAAGGTCAACTTCAAAATACAATCTTCCCAAATCAGTGTTTTGGTATGTTTTTATTTCAAAGTTGTTTGTGACCGCGCATGGGGGCGTGCCAGCTGACTTGACATGTCTTCCCAACAGGAGGTTAGAGCCCTGTTAAAGTTTAATTTCCCATCACAAACTGTTGCTACCAACATCAACATGTTATCCTGAAATCATGTTGAATCGCTAATTAAGGACGTGAAAAACCAAAACAAATTAATTACATTGACGCTGTACTGTGCAGCGCCTGTTCTTCGCATTAGCCGCTAAGTTAAGATAAAACCTTTATTTGTCTCACAATGGAGAAATTCCAAATTTACAGCAGCAAAAATTATGAAAAGGAGAAGTAGAACAACCTAAGTCTGTAAGTATATATATATATATATAAATATAAGCATATTCAGAACGGGTGAGTGAGGGTAGGAAGTCAAGACCTGCAGGACAACTAACTTCGGCTCCGACTCCTCAGCCTGATATCACACCAGTCAGAATCAGGTAAGTAAACAAGTAAAATACTTATTATGACAATAAGTTAAGCGGGAACTAAAACAGCACAACACACATGCCAAATGGACAGCTAATATTTATCTTAGCGGGCACAGCATATACATGCATGCAAGCATACACACGTACAGCAAATGTTTTTGTAGACTGCTTAGATTAGATACATTTTTCCTTGCATCCCCTCAAATAATGTACATCTTTTGTGTTTGTTCTATGTTTTGCTCAGTAGCATGCTTTAAGTACCTGCTGCATTACTGTACTGTATTTTCTCGATGTTCTCAAAAATAAAACCCTGCTGTGAAAATTTCAGGTGCATATGCCTGATATTAGTATACTGGTTAAAAATAGTGCTTTGAGAAATGTATAGCAAAATTCATAAAAAGTAAAACGTTCATAACAAAAGAAAAACCAAGTTCAAATTATTTCATGCCTCAAAAATAGCTGGTTATCTCATTCATTTAAAACATGAAAGCTTTTTTTTTTGTTGTTGTTGAAAGAATCTGAATCGAGAACCGTTCGGAACCAGAATTGAATTGATGAATCAGAATCACAATTGTCCAAAATCAAACATTGTCCAGCCCTATATGACACCCTACATCATTTGCGCTAGAATTTGTGACTTCTGACAGTAACAAACCCTTCCTTTCAATATGTTCCTTTTGATGAAAGGGAGAAGTGTTCCAAAACAGATGTTTGGTATGTGAATAGCAGAAGGTTCTTTGGGTCATCGGATTGAGTGCTCGTCAAGGGAGGGGCAGGGAGTGTGTGTCTAGCATTTCCATAGAAACCCAATACAGATGGAAGAACCTGGTTGGTTGAGCTCAAGAAGGGGACAACAGAGGGTACTACTTGAGGTTGGTTACCATGCAAAGAGAAAAATCCAGTCTGCATATTCTCATTCACCAACACAGGATGAATGTACTCCAATGTGCAGAACAGGGACCACAGAAAAAATATTATCACAGACATCTCTTAATGGTTATTCACTTGAGTCAGACGAAGTTCAAATGCCTTAGCATAACAAATGAATTTGTCCCAAACACAAACTAGGTAAGTTTCTAAATTTAACACCTTCACCCCCTGGGGATGAAAATGGTTGTCATCATAATTTGCATATTTGTTTTACATTTTTTCACTGACATTATCAGCTGAATAACACAAGCCTAGTACAGTTTTTTTCTGTTAATCTATTCCATAATACAACCTCAATATATACAGGCTCACTTGAATGGAAAAAAAAAAACCCGGAACTTTCTTCCGTGTTGCAATGTTTTACAATTATGGAGACAATATGGTCATTTTTGGCACTCACCTCTTGCAGTCTGTCTCTGTGAGTGTCTGACTGGTGAAAAGGTAGAAGAGGAGGAAGAGTGAGACAAGCCTGCTACTGACAGTTTTGCGCGCTACCTGATCCACCACGGCCTGTGGGAGAGACAGACACAGACATGCTTACAGCAGTGCGGAGAGGGGGGTGGGGTAGCTGAAGAGCTAAGTGAAGTGGTGCTGCCATTCCCCGTTGCCTATGCGACGGACGCTCTTTCAAAGAAATCATCCAATGGCAAACATAGGCAACTGTTTTCAAACGAAAAGCCACATGATTGCTCCAACACCATTCCCAAATGGCAGAGTTGAGAAGGGAGGGGCAGACAAGCGTGGTGCTTGTGGTTGTCATGTGAAGACAAGGAGAGGGCGAAAAGGGGAGCGAGGGAATAACAAAACATAAAAGATAATTGTTGAGAACCTACCAATGCTAGCAAGCACAACACAAAGTGCAGCTTTGCAATATCAAGCCTAATTTGCTCCCAAACATTGTATGAAATGCTCCGACAGTGAGCGCAGAGTTCGTCTGTGTGTGTGTTGAAACATTATCAGTATACTTTAGTAAATTCCCAAGGAATAAAGTAAACATTGGTGTGATGTTATATCAGAACTCTGAAAGCACACATACTGTACTGCAAGACCCATGCTAAAATATACTGTACTTCCTCTGCAATACAATCGTGCATTTTAAAGCTGCATGGAAATATGTAGCAGGGGTGCCCACACTTTTTGGACGGCAGATCTACTTTTCGATCAATTAACCTCCCGGGATCTACCCTTACCGGCACACACACACGCACACACACACACATGCACATTGCAGCCTGTTAACTATCACACGTACCGTTTTAAAGTGATTCCATGGACCCTCCTAGATTCCTATTCTTTGCCTGTGCCCTCGGTGAATTGTACACGAAGCAAACTCTGAATGAGAATAATGACGATAAAAGATAGACCGCAACAGCTCTGATTGCAGACTGCTGAGCGCTAACAGCTTCCGGTGACGTAATCACGCGCCATAGTAAATTTAAGATTTACCTGCTTTATTTTATTTTAAAAAATATTTTTGGGTGAAAATGAGACTGATAGGATGATTAGGGTGCAGCGTACATTAACACAAAAAAATATATTAGTGACATGTACAAAAACACACAAATGGTTGTTTGTTCGTTTTCTCCTCGACACTCTTCGGATCTACTTGGGACCTGTCTTAGATCTACCGGTAGATCAGGATCGACCTAAGGCTGGTAAGGTGGGCCTTCGGCCCACAAAAGTGTTGTTGCTTGGTTCAACTTTTTGTTCATCTTCATTGCTTATCGCGAAAATAAAGAGATGTTTAGCTCTACTAAATAACTAACAATTTCATTGCAATGCTTGTGGGTAGACAACATTTTTTCGCTAAGATGCCTGCGCGATCGTAGTGAGCCACTGCCTGAGTGGCGCAGTGGCGGCGCAGTGGCGGCGCAGTGGCGGGGTGAAGTAGGTACGTTTTGAAAAGGGACAGACGGAAGGACAGACCGCGTGCGGGACGACGCGCAATATATATACATATATATATATATAGAGGAGTTCCTCAAGCTTGCATTTGCAACTGAAAACTAAAATAAGTCCACTCACGACAAAGAATGGACATAAAAAGGGTAGCAGATGAGCCAGTGAGTGTGGCAAAGTCAACAATAACCAACACATGGTAAGCTAAAGATGACGTCTGCAGGTTGAAGATTTAATGGCTATTAAAAAAAGCAACCAACAATCTCAATATACATTTAAGCCATATCCATCTGTTCCAAAGGTAGAGAAAACCACAAATGCAATGCAAACCAAAACAGCACCCCAGCATTAATAAAATCTCTTAATTTATATAGTGCTTTATAATATTAGAGTTGATAGTTAATTTGACCATACCCAGAAATGAATAACTCCTTTTGATATCAATATCAGATGGATCTATACTTTCAAGTATAGACAACAACAATATGAAAGGGTCAAGAGTAGAGGAGGAAAGTGGAAGGCAATCATAAAACAGGTAAATACAGGAGCTGCAGGAACCCTATTTTAAGATGGAAACAAATGAATTGTCTGATCTAAATTTGAGTACACATGACAGATAGAAATGCAGTTCTAACTTGGCAGTGTACTAATAACATACTCATTGGTATTAGAATAAATGTGATTGGGACTGAAAGTGAACTGAAGGCCCCAAGAATAAACCACAACACTTGACTGCTTCAGAATCCAGAGTGAGACAGAGTCCATTTCAAGATAACCACTCCCACATTTGGACGAATTTGAGTCTAGAATGCATGTTTTGGGAATGTGGGTCCAAGCTAGAGTACCAACTGAAATTCAAACTCAGAAGTGTGAGGCAGACGTGCTAGCCACTATTCCTCTGTGCTACCACCCCATCCACCCTTAACTAATGACTGTCTGGCAATAGAAAATGTCATTGGCTTTCAGCAGTGTCATGTTTACTATTTACAGGACACAATATTTGGTACAGATGAAGTCTAATGAGATCCACAAGTCAATGTTGCATCAAAATGTTTATACTATACTGTGTTGCTATTATCAGTAATAATAGCAAAGTATCCCGCCTATTCTTAATTACATTGTCAGATTAGATGTTAATTTGTACAGTGGCTAGAACCATTACAGGTAATGGGCCTACTGAGATGTTTTACATTTTTGGTTAACGTATTTAAGCTAGACGAGAAGTAGCATAACGCTGCACATGTATTGACTGCCTTAATTTATACATCCCACAGCAAAATCTACTTATTAAAAACTACTCTTCAGCGGGACTTGCAACTGCAGCTAATTTCAAGTGAGTCCATTTCAAGTTTTTACCGAGTTTAAATCAGCAGGTGCACCACTTGTTGCATCACCGAGCGATGAGCGAGTCACGAATAGAACTGTACTGTGTACTTCACGTTAGTGAAACACAGCAACACATCAGACGGAACGCAACGGAGCACAACTTACATTGAGACGTAGAGCGGCGCTGATCGTTCAAACTACACGATGAACAGACGACTCTTGCTCCCCGACAGTCGACGGTTGTCAGGCCATTCCGGAAGTGCCCTTTTCAGACTTCTGGTTGATATTTCAAAGTAAAATATTTTAAACTAACGCACCCAAAGCAAAAAATAAGAGTCAGACGTGTTTATGGGGACGGAATTTGTACCTGAAATAAGTGCGCAACACGAATTTTAACTGATGACATTACATACAGATCATATCGTACTTTAACAAATGTATTAGACCGACACGTTTATGTTTCTGAAACTGTTAAAACACCAGTACAGTATGCTGAAACTTGGTAGTTGAAATATTTGTTTAATGTTATAGTATCAATTAGTATTTAGCCTGAAGAAGCATAGTACCATTTCTTAATTAATGTCAAACTGTCAAATTATTATTAATTTACTTGTTCCTGGACATAAAATGTTTTGGTGTGTATGTTACATATAGGGCCGCCCGCTAGTTGAGTGCTGAGCATGTTGACTTCACAGTGCAGAGGTATTGGGTTCAATTCCACAAACTTCCTGTGTGGAGTTTGCATGTTCTCCCCGTGCTTGCGTGGGTTTTCTCCGGGTCCTCCGGTTTCCTCCCACATTCCAAAATCATGCATGGCAGGCTGATTGAATACTCAAAATTGTCCCTAGGTGTGAGTGTGGGCACGAATGGTTGTACGTTTCTGTGTGCCTTGCCATTGGCTGGCAACCAGTTCAGGGTGTCCCCCGCCTACTGCCCGAAGACAGCTGGGATAGGCTCCAGCACCCCCCGCGACCCTAGTGAGAATCAAGCGATTCTGAAATGAATGAATGAATGTTACGCATATTTTTGAGTTCTCATAGAAATCATTTGAGCCTGTTCAAAATGTGAGTAGGACTTCAACTAATGATTGCACTTACACTTTCAACAGCAAATTTTAATCGGAGATGGCTTTGTGTCCCAAAATGTATCCTTAACATAGACCTAAAAAATATGTTGAGTTTTTTTTTCCAGCACATCAAGTATGTTAGATGTTTTAAATTTTTATTCAGTTAGAGCTATAAAAGCTCGCGCTATATGGACTTTACAATGTGTTGTAATTTTGAGCTATTATGTTTCTGAAACAATTCCACCTTTTGGGAGAACCTACCACTTAATTTATAATAATACTGCAGTAAATATCTTATTATATTATTATTATTATTATTATTATTGACACCTGATTTGCTTGAGAAAAAACATTTCCTTATGTTATAAAAGAACATTAGTTCAAGTTGACAATATGGAAAATTCACCAACATAAATTATGATTCGGTTTCTGGTTTATTCTATAACATGACAAAATTTGCAAAAAATGTTTTGTTTTGTTTTGTTTTTACGTAGCTCTGAATAAGTTCATCTCATGGAGAATCTAATGTTCCTCTGAAGGGAACGTGTCGCTTTGCATTTACATTACTTTGCAAACAGCACGTCCCAAACCTGTCTCAATTCATACCGTTGGTATTTCCAGGTATTTCAAGGTAGAGTTCCTGAATAAAAATGACTCATCTGAAGTCAAAACAAAGATGTTTCCTTAGGCGAACAAACATTCCATCAGTTTTCATGTAATGAGGGAAGTGCGTGGGTTGTCCCAAAGTTTCACTCTAGAAGTATTCCATTGAGTCTGTGTTTAATAAGTTAACAAGCAACATTTAGCAATGTGTTGGTTGAAAATAGTATATGTCCATTGTAAGTTACTATAAATTTGCTTTCTGAGGTTATCAAAGACCAGACTCAACCATTTGGAGGGTGTGAATACATGTTTGAACCGGACTTTCAAAAATAGGATGGTAGTTTAAAAAAGGGGATATTAGAACCAACATTTATGTTGCTAAAATAGTGCTTCCATTCATTTTCTATACTGCCTATCCTCTTGAGTGTTGGAGGGAGCTGGAGCCTATCCAAGATGGCTTTGGGTGACAGACAGACTACACTCTGAACTCGTCCCCAAACAATCCAGGGCATATACAGCATAGATCACCAGCCTCATATTCACACTAACCTGAAATGACAATAGCCCGACAATGAAAAATGGATTTAAATAATTTCTTTGGCCTTGGAGTGTACCACACATCTAAAACAAATATTAGAGTAGACATATTGACATGTCTTTGATAAAGGCACCGGACTAACTGCTCTCTGGAGAGCTTTGCTGAGCTGCCTACTTTTTTCAGTGTTTGCACTTTGTAGTGTATATGCATGACAATGAAAGTCTTAATATTAATAGACCACCTACCATAATATGACACTATTTGGTCAAACATGTATGCCAAACATCACTTTCCGTCACTGAATCAGAGTAAATATACGGTAATTGACACATTTCAGTGACATTTATGTGGAACAAGTTAAATTCACTCACTGGCCATAAAACCAGGTACAGTTTTAATCTCAGGGGATTCACTCCAGTTATCAGATTTTGTGTGTGGTATAAGTGGAGTGCAACCGATGAATTGTCTGGTCCAGGCCATCCCTCAGATTGCAAAAATTATAGTGTAAAGTTAACAGCCATTGAAATTGCTCAAATCCCCCCCAAAATTCAAAAAATAACCTCCAATATGCACTTTTTAATTAAAAAAAAAAAACAAGCAAAAAATATTTGAAAAAATGTACATATTGAAGGTGCTTAACTGTATGTGGCAGGTCTACTGTAATAACTTTTGGAGAGAAAGTACAGGATACTTACTTATTGTGTAAGTATGGACACAATGCTATTTTTCAACTACCGGTACAAGGACTCTTTTTTCATTCTATCGTAATTTTTTGTTGCACTATCATAGAAAACAACCTCCTGACACAGAGCCACTCACTGCAAAGTAGGCAAACAATGAACCGACTGTAAATTGACTTAAGTTTACTTAAGCAATAGAAAGAGTTGATGGAAAAGATGCACCATGTTATGCAAGAGACAGTCATGACTGAATGCCAATGAGCCAACTCAAGTTCACATACTGTACTTCAAACATTCCTATTCCATGTTTACACAGCCACCCTGTGAAAGGGTGCCTCAAGAATATACAGCTAATTGCATTTTTTTCACTCATTAATTGAATCTTGGTTTCTGCCTGAAAAATACTCACCCCTGAAAGACAAGACTATTGCTAATAGTCTTACAAAACACAGAACAGCTATTTTTTTTTAATTTAAAAAGATTACTTCACATCACATGGCTTTGATGATGTCACAGAACATGAGCTCAGCTGGTTACAATTTAATGATATCATAGCTATGATGCCATCAAACATAGTATTGACAGAATATATTATGTTGAAATGCACTTCCTTACAAGACACGTAGTTGACACACATAATAATTATAAGATCTTCCTGAATCTCAATGACATTTTCCCCTGAAAGAAGACACTGCCAATCATGTTACCGGATAAGGTTAGGTTAGCAAATTGTTTTATTGGACTTTACAACCAATACTGCTCTCAATAGCATGTTCTCAACTATTTATACACACTGTATGTAGTTGTAATTCAGTGTCACTCGTCACATACACTGTCACAATGTATGCATTGGATAGCATTCTGCTTATATATTTATTTGCATACGGCTGTTGCTTTCCTGCATGTTGTTAGTCATTATTGCTGGTGTTCCACTTCTCACACTGTAGATAAACAATTTATTGATGCATGTATAGTTTCATTTACATGCCACATACAATGGTGCTGACCAGTCATCCTGCTGGTCCCATTCAGTCCTGTCTGTATTTATATTCAGTATGCCATTGGGCCGGGAAATTCATTGACATTTTATCTGGATTTATATTCTGGCTTCTCACGATCTTAGAACCATTATTATTGAAAAAACAAACAAACACAAAAATACACGATTAATGTGCAGAATGGAAATTTCCCGACATCATGTGACATGTATGTGATCCTGTTGGCCCTGAGAATGCTCGAAGCTGTTGAATAACACCCCATTGTAGTTTACTGTCAAAGTAAAATACACAACAAAAAGCATGAAACACATTGTATATTTAAATACAAGAAAGGTTCTGTTTTAAAAACCACAGCTAATGCTGAAGTCAATGTAAAATCCTATTGACATGCTAAAAGGAAATAGTATCGACCTCGACCTTCCGTCAAATAATGAGTATTCACACACAAATGCTGTCGAAACATGAACACACAGGTACCGGTAGCAAAATAATACTCCAAGTCACATACTCTTCCCAATCCGTTAAAAACTAGTTACATTTATAGAGTTCAATAGCAACGTTCTACTTCTGCACTTCATCTGATTGTGTGTTCTTCATGCATGCACATAATCATACTGCCCCTGAGAGGCCAACGCGTGCAGAACATCAGCAACAACAGCCAGTATTTATTTTTGTTTGTTTTTGAGATCCAGTTTGTCCCAGTCAAACTCAAGATTTGTGAAAATGGTCGAACAAAATGAGATAACTATGTTAAAGAGATAAAGGGAGATGCTTATTCATGGTCTGAATGTGTGCAAACATGTAAGGCAGAATGAAATGCAAGAGGCTTGAAATTCACGTGATATTTACAAGGTCATCTTGTACTTGCCAAAAAGTATGGGCATGCGACTCTTATGGTAGTCTTGGGCAGTTGCGCTTCAGTACCGGTAGTGGAATAAATCCAAAGTTTTGAAATAAAAATAAATCATTGATTATTTCATTATTTGTGATTTCAATCATGGCGGCCCGGTAATCGACAAGTTAGCACGTGTGCCTCACGATGCAGAGGTGCTGGGTTCGATTCTGACTCCGGTGTTTCTGTGTGGAATTTGCATGTTCTCCCCGTGCCTGTGTGGGTGTTCTCCGGGTACTCCGGTTTCCTCCCACAGTCCAGAAACATGTGTGGCGGGTTAATGGAACACTCTAATTTGTCCATAGGTGTGAGCGTGAGCGCGGATGCTTGTTCGTCTATGTGTGCCCTGCAATTGGCTGGCAACCAGTTTGCGTACTGCCCGAAGACAGCTGGGATAGGCTCCAGAACGACCCACAACCCGTGTGAGCAAAAGTGGATTAGAAAATGGATGGATGGATGCATGGATGGATTATTTCAATATCAATCTAACTATGACTGGCTGGCGACCAGTTTAGGTGTACCATGTCTGCTGCCCCAATACACCCAGGGGCCACATGAGGATAAGCTGTTCGGAAAAATAAATGACAGAATGAAAATCATGCCAAATAATTGTGATTATATATTTTTCCACAATCGCTCAGCCTTAGCCTGTCATTCACATACGTGTACTGTACAGTATTTATTATTTATGTGCAGTTGCCATATATACTGCTGCTCTATTTCTGTTCACATGTTTTATGTTTGAACTTATCTGCAGCACTTTGTACATGTGTTATTGTTTTTTTTAAGTGCTCTATAAATAAAGTTGAGCTGAACTGAGATAATGTAAAGATGCCTATTGATAGATTCCAACTTTTGTGTGCTGCTACTCTACACTTAGCGGCTGCAGTGGGATGTCCTTTTAGCAGGCCTAAAAGGGTTTTTTTTCTGTTGTATTCTGTTCAGTGCTGTTCTATTTTTTTCATATTCTGATTAGTATGTAACTAAGCTTGTCAGGCATGCAGCTCCAAATGCCATCAAACGTGTCCAAATCATACCAGTTCATCAGTTCAAACATCAAGATAAACTTGTAGCCTCTACAAAAGAAAAAAAAAGAGCAAGAGCAGCTAAGAGCAACATGGCTATGAAAAAGTATTTGTGCAATGACAGTCTACAGTAGACCCTGGATTTGAATTAAAACAACCAAATGTAAACTGAAGAATAAGTAAATGTTATCAAAAGTATTTGATACATTTCACATCCTGTAGCTGCTCCCAACTCCGGACAATCATAGCATTTTTCTCCAAGAAGTTATATTGCAGTTGTAAAAGTTCTGTGTCCAATTGTGCTTCTGTTTATAATCATTAATTATTTGGAAGATGAAGAGCCTGACAAACATGCACAGTATTTGGATTGAATACAACTTTAATTAAATGTCCTTAAAACATTTTTTTGATCACCAGCCAATGTGGTTGAAGATGAAACACTGAATAGTAAAACTGAGAATCGCAGATTTTGAAGTTTTTCCATACAGCATAGACTGTCCTCAAAAGTTTCTCTGGGCTGGATGCACTTATGTTAACAATGCATACCTGTCAACTTTTCGGAGCGCCAACCCGCATAAACTACCCAAAAAAAATCCTTATAAAGAGCAAAAAATCCTTCTAACATACCAACACATTTTATATGTCAAAATAACGGCAGAAGACCCCCCCCCCCCCCCCCCCCCGAAATGTTCAATGATATTTATTGTAGATCTCCATAATACAATGTCTGGCCGAAGTATGCAATGAATACTCTGCTGTTTTCAACTAGGAACACGTGATTTACTGGAAAGTTACCGGAAATGAAATGATTCGAGTAGACCAGCACCATTCTGCGCAAAAGCAAACGGAACTACCTGTTAGGGGAAAAATAAAAATAACGGAAACTTTCTGAATCCGTATGATTTGTGCGACATGGCCATATACGTAAGATTCACCACAAAATCCATATGAACTATGGCTAAACCGTATGAGTTGACAGGTATGACAATGCCGCAACGTCACCTACACTCGCGACAAAGGCGGTTGATGCAGGCTCTGTGCCACTTACCGGTACTTAGATATGAATGGAAGAATAATCTTACTTATTCCTCAGTGAAAAGTGAAGCTATGGCCCGCCATCTTATGTTGCCACTAACTATACATTGATTCCTCCTCTGCACTTTCGCTTTATTTTCGGACTTGATGGAGGATATGGTCACTGGGTGCCAGCGAGCTTGAAACAAGCTTTGCTGACCTCTAGTGTGGCTGAACACATTGCGTATTTACTACTGAGCCACTACCCATCACCTCTATAGCAGTGAATAAATACCAAAATAAATTACAGTAATGAAATATTGAAAAATGTGCAGTATAACACAATATGGTGTCACATTAATGTTTCAAAGTAAGTTATTGATCCTTAAATATGTTATTTTTTGATTGTCCTCCAGAAAATAAGAAAAAAAATTAATCATTGCATTCTCTTTTTCTCTCCAAGGTTGACCCAAAAAACGCCCTGGAGTATGTACCCAGTCACAAGAGGATCTGGTTAATTCTCTCTGGGAATACCATAAAAACGTTGCGAAGTTTTCTGCAAGCGATCACATTTGGCCTTCAGGAAACCCAACTAAGTTGCCGCCCCTGCCAGCAGAATGCCCCCCGACATAAGAGTGAGCCTAACAACAAAACTTTTCGACAAGCTTCCTTGAAACCTGCCTCTGTGGCTCCTCCAATCACCAAAGTGAGGTTTCACGCCCCAGAAAAGAGAGTCCATCCACCTAAGACAACTAAATTGAAGAGTAGTGGACGGGAGTGTAGGGTACATCAACAAAGTATCCGCCCATTGATACATCGGTGTCACAAGCACATGAAGGAAACTTCCACACTACCAATGGCCATTGGTCCTCAAATAACCAAACTGGATGTTAAAGCCAAACAGCAGAATGCCCCACCACCTATCTACAAGAATGCTAGGGGAACTCAGCAACTTCCATTTCAAACTATCATCTTGGACTTTGACAAATCCAAAGAGAAACGCCCCATCCAACAGCAGAGTACACACCCACCAAGGACACAAACTCACAAAACCAACCATGAGTGTAGTTCATATGAGAAGAATATCCATCTAACAATCCACAGTGATGCAAGACAAACTAGTCAAGATCTATCACAATCCATTCCCTTGGGCCCTTATAAAACACAAGTGCAGACCAGGCCCCATCAGCAGAAGAAAAACAACCTGGAATGCAGACACAATCAACACCGTGTCCGTCCACCAAACCGCAAAGATTGCAAACACGGTCATCAAGAAATCTCAAAGGGCCTTAAGATAACCCAACTGGAATGTCCAAACAGACAGACTGTGCACCCAATCCGCAGGTGTGACAAAGACATTCAACAAGCTGTTGTACAACCCATCACCTTGGTCCCTGATATATCCCAATTGCAGTGTAGCTCTCATCAGCATGGTCCTCACCAACCAATTGACAAGCCCACTAAAGTTACTAAGGAAGATATCCCTGATCCTATCTCCACGGGCCTTCGGATAACCGAAGTCAAGTGCCACGCAGATCAGCCATTTGTCCACACGTCAGGACAAAAGGATACTTGTGACACATTCTCTCACATCACCCGGGTGGAATTTTGCCCTAATCTGAAGAATAGTAATAAAGTCCACACGAGTATGAGACACACTTGGCCAGTTGACCCAAAACCCATTTCTTTGTGCCTTCAGATAACCCCACTCTAGTGTGGTGTGCAGCAAAACATCAAGGTTTTGTGCAAAGGTTAAATCTGGTTCCCAACAACAACCACTGGACTTTACTCAGACAAGAGGTTTGCCAGAGAGCTCTTCTTGGAGCTCTGATGGCTGCACTTCAATGGGATTGTTGTTGATCAAGGGCCATATCGGTTTTGAAATCTGTCTCTGGATAGGAACAGGCAGTAAAAGAGGTACAAATCCCTCATTAGCACTGTCCCAATTTCTTCTACAGTACTGTATCTTCAAATGACAGGTAAACAGACGCTTGAAGGAGCTGGGCTTAAAGATCCATTAAGCTGTAATCACTTTGCAGAGGCTACTCCCAGACTCAAACTGCAACAGCTTCACTCTATAGTTTTTTACATTTTATTCTGTGCTTGTGATTGTGTATTGGTTATTTTTTACACAAATAATCTCTGCAGTTGCATGAGCTGTACCCGATTGGAGAACAAGTGAAATCAAATTTACCAGTAAAACAAAAAACAAAAACTGAGGTGTCTTGAGGAAAGTACAAAGAGGTTTTACTGTTAAATCCGACGTGCCGGGGTTACAAGCAGAATCAATATCCCACCCACGAACCAACAGATTTGCCACCTGAAAGGGAAAGGTAAAATGGCAATTGTGGCCTGGTGGCAATTGAGGGTGGGCAACTTGTCCACTACATGATTACCAGTGCTCTGATAGGTTTGGGTGCCGTCCTATCCCACATAAGCAAAGGGGCATCTCATATTTTGCTTATTTTGCTTCCAGCCAGGGACTTGGTCTAAACAAGTACGAACCACCGACAATGACTAATCTGAGGTTTGACATGACTATTTAGAGTATCGTTATCTTTCTGCTGTCAACTATACCTGCAGGTGGAACCAGGTGTGCTGTAAGTAAATGCTAAATGGCCAGACAATGACAAATGACAGACAGGGGCCAGAGAAAATACACTTTTTGAATTCACGGCACTGACATGACATCACCATCTCTTGCAATTCCCCTGGGTGGGCACATTAGACAGCAGAACCATGCAATGAGACTTAAATGACTCCTTTTGCATTCAGCAAAGATGACATCTTCCCCATGAGCATAGCTTGGAATACATTTGTATTGCCGTTTACACAAAAAAAAAATGTTTTGGCTACTTACTGGCAGCTTCAACAACTTCAATTACGACGGACCTCCTACCTACAAGCCTGCTGCAATGTATCCTTGAGACTTAGTGCCCTCAAGTGGCACATAAGGCTATCACACCATGAGTCATGTCCAGTGGAAAACATTTAACTTTTTTTTTTTACCTTAAACCTGAGTTTAAATGCAATCACGATTTGTTCATTTACATTTTGTCTTGTATAATTTGCATTCAAAAAACGATTTCAAGAAGAAAATGTAGAATTTGTCAAAACAAAACTGCAAGCTGACTATTTTCCCATTGCTGCGCAACATTTTGTTAGCATGCCATTATTCATTCCTATTAATAGGTCATATTTAGAGATGCAACTGTAATAAGTCAGGGTAAAATACGAAGACAGATATTAATAAAGTGATTTGTCTTTGAGCTGGGATAGGCTCCAGCACCCCCCGCGGCCCTAGAGAGGATCAAGCGGTTAGGAAGATGAATGAATGAATGAAAGGATTTGTCTTTGTTTTTACACCTTTATGGTCGGCCCTTAAAGAGGGAAACAAAAATAAGTTTCATTGTCGCCAGTGAGGAAAAGGTTTCATTAAGGCATATAAATAAAGTCTCTTTCGTCCAGACTTTCTAATTATGCGAATTCTGGTGACAGTCTTTATTTGTGCTCACTCTGAGGGCACTTGAAGCTGCTGCTCTCTTCAGGATCTTGGACAGTTCACTTTCGTTGCGAGGCTGTACACATCCATCTCAAAACTGAAAGACACATGTAATTAAATTCAAACACAATTTAAGAAGCAA
The DNA here is from genome assembly GCF_025434085.1 of Hippocampus zosterae. Classification (NCBI taxonomy): domain Eukaryota; kingdom Metazoa; phylum Chordata; class Actinopteri; order Syngnathiformes; family Syngnathidae; genus Hippocampus; species Hippocampus zosterae. The sequence goes on from NC_067453.1 coordinate 8,408,941, forward strand.
ACGTTTTTCCAATCATTTTTCTTCATTTTCATTTCCAATGCCATTAGCAGGCTCATTTTCACAGGATTTTGTGTGTCTATGATATATATACCGCGTGTGTGTGTGTATATATATCATAGCACAGCATATACACACACACACACACACACACACACACACACAGAGTTGCAAAAAATAAAAATAAAAAAGCCTAGAATCCCTACTACAAACGATAGTAATACTGTATTGTTTTACCAGAAGTCCTTCTGCTGTCCTCCCAAGTTACTTAATTTATATGGATGGGTAATGCTGAAAGGTGATGGCGGGCAAGGCTTATTTATCCTTGTCAACTGCTGCTTGAATGGCATATCAGCCTGTGAAGTGCTTGTGGCCTTCACAACACTGTATCCTTCGCTGCAGGAAAGCTTTTGTTCTGAATTGTCTGGGTTGATTCGAATCCTATGTGCACGGATTCCTATGGGGTTCTTCCTACCAGAGGCTGATTTGGAATTTAGAGGAGGGCAAGGAAAATGTATGTTGCCACAGGAAACGGGATCCACATCAGCAGACATGGGTTTAAGGCTGTCTGAAAATGATAGTAAGAAAACGGGCAAAATTACCGGTAGGCATTCGGTAAGTCATATTTTACAACTTGGCATCACACAAAGTTCAGCTTCCCTCTCTGGTGTAACATTTTTATTTATTAAAAACAATAGAATCAGTCTGAGTGTTTTTACCTTTACATTTAGACTTGAGAGATGAATTAGATGGACTTGGGTCACAATGTTCTTCATCACTTTTCTCGCTGCTCATTGTGTCAAATCCTTCCCTTTCATCATAATCGGCCTGTTCGTAGTCGTTGCCATGTTGAACAACTAGTACCTGTGGTAGTCTATCTCTCTGTATTTCTTTGTGATGCCTAGAATAGACATGTTTGAGTCATGTACGTACAGAAGAAATCACTTTAAGCTGATTAATTTAACATGAGATATCACATGGAAACACAATGGAACACAATCTCTGTTCATCCCAAATGAGTCAAGTTTTCCACACCACACTCTTCCAGTTTATTGGGCCTTGCTCTGTGCACTGAGGCAAAGTCATGACAGAACAGAAAAAGGCTTCCCTAATCTGTAAATTTGAAAGCATAGAGTGTAACTGTGAGGCAGATGGGCTAACTCTAGTTGAACCCATCCACTGGCCATGAGGCTTGTTCTTATGAGGGTCATGGGTAACTAGGGCCAATCCCAGCTGACCTTGGGCGAGAGATTGGGCCTACTGGACAGTTAACTGCAAGGCACATATTCATTCATTCATTCATTCATCTTCCTAACCGCTTGATCCTCACTAGGGTCGCGGGGGGTGCTGGAGCCTATCCCAGCTGTCTCCGGGCAGTAGGCGGGGGACACCCTGAATCAGTTGCCAACCAATCGCAGGGCACACAGAGATGAACAACCATTCGCACTCACACTCACACCTAGGGACAATTTTGAGTGTTCAATCAGCCTGCCATGCATATTTTTGGAATGTGGGAGGAAACCGGAGCACCCGGAGAAAACCCACGCAGGCCCGGGGAGAACATGCAAACTCCACACAGGGAGGCCGGAGCTGGAATCGAACCCGGTACCTCTGCACTGTGAAGCCGACGTGCTAACCACTGGACTACCGGGCCGCGCAAGGCACATATACTTATTATAATTATTTAAACTCCCGTTTACACCCATAGACAGTTTAGTGTCTTAAATTAATCTCGCATGCATGTTTTTGAGAATGTGGGAGGAGGCAGAGAAACTGAGGGAAACCTACGCAAGCAGAGAGTACCCGTGAAAAAACCCATGCAGGCCCGGGCAGAACATGCAAACTCCACACAGGGAGGCCGGAGCTGGAATTGAACCCGGTACCTCTGCACTATGAGGTCAACACGCTAACCACTGGACCACCGGTGCCACCCACATTTAAAAAATTAAACATGTTAATTGTATGCAGGGCCTTGAGTTTGACACCTGTGCATTGCACTGCCAAACACGTCAGAGCTGGTTTAATGGCTTACCAAAATAAAGAAATTGACCGTGTTTCTATGCCAGTTCAGAAGCACAATTTGCCAACCGTTAAAAGAAAGAGTAAGTCATGCATTAATGCCACCTTCTTTGTAGCATGCTCAAAAAGGTGGTGGTAATGCAACAAAAGCCTTTGCCAAAACACTGTCGGGCATCCGGAAGAAAGTAGAATAAATAGAAACAGAAGAATAAGGGTCCCACCCTGAATATTTATTCACATTTCCATGAATTTACACAATCAGACGTTAAAATGAGTTATTGTCCATATCTAATGAAGAGGGAGCTATATACCTGCAGTGTTCCTCCCTCCAGGTTCTGACTTCAGCAAGCACATCATTGCTCTCCTTCCCATCAATGTCAGGAGGGTTCAGCATATGCTCTTGTACATGAATGGCCTGGTCAAGGGGGGTAAAAGCAGACATGCAGCGTACTGTCTGTGAGGAAAAAATACATGGACATATACACTGAGTCAAGACGGCTAAGTAAGCAGAGACAAAAAGAAAAAAGAAAAGTCAATCATGACAGCAGAGGTTACGCATCAGCACAAATATCACTGAATGAACGCTAATACAAGATACAGTATGTTTGAAAATATCTCCCTTCCCAAATAATGCTCAACCAAAATATTGAACTTGTATTTCATCTGGACCCCATCGTAAAATGTATTTTCACAAAAAAATGAAATAAAGCTTTATTTCATGCCACCTACCTTCAACTTTTCACGTCTTGCTCGTATAGCCTTGACAGGGTTTCCACAAAACACAATCTTACCAGCTCCTGCACAGATTATGTATTACTTCAAAATATATATCTGTTTTTTGCATTGTCTTTGTTAACACATCATGAGGCAATACTAAAAAGAAGCAAATACATTCATAAAAGGAAAAGCATATGTATATGTGTGTATTAGAGCTGTCAAACGATTAAAATATTTAATCTAATTAAAAATGCAACTGTCATAATTAACTCAAATGAACTAAAAAAATAATTGTGATTACTCACACATTTTTATCGTTTATGAATTTCCTTTTACATTTTTTGTCCTATTTTGTCCCCATTTAAATGCTCTCATCAACATGGAACCATGAATCAGTTTTCTATGTGCCAAATGCAAATATTTACTGAAATAACAATTTCGATTTTCAACTTTACGTGAACAATTTTTCACTTGGTGCAGTTTTTCACACATAATTTCTCACACAATATTACTGTCCATCAATAACGGTGAAAAAAATGTTTTGTCACACAACAGCTTCTCTAACAGCTTTTTTTATGAAATCAAAACAGAGCAATATAACATTATAAAGTGCACATCTAAGGTACACTAGTACTCTGCCTATAATGGATTTAAATGGTTGCATACTTCGTTTTTCTCAAGTTTGCTTTCAACACAGCAACCTGTTTCTGTATGTTTGTTGAAGAATAACGAGACACCGGACACCGGTGTTCATTATGTGCCGCTATATTCGAAACTGGTACAAACAAGCACACGCACTTCCCCTGTGCTGCAAGGGCAAACCATTCTGGAAGGGGGGGGGGGTTCACTCCCCCAACACAGTCAGGCTATGTTGATTGTGTTGGTCCTTCTTGCGCGGAAGTCTCTCTACGGTTTTGTGTAGACCTCATTTCGAATAGTTCGAGACAACACTGGAGACATTTTACTTTCGCTAGGTCGCTACCACTGTAGCGCACTGTCACTGTCAGACGAACACAGAGAAGCGACACCTGCTCCATTTATATGGACACAGACCACTGTAACCTTCCACACAAAATAGTTCCAAACAAGTAACAATCGCATCAGTGGCATACATCGTATACCTGTATGATACAGAGAGAGAGAAAAGAACAGATAACTTTGGTCTTGTCAGTGGAGCAATATGGCAACTATTTAAAAGTAAACTTTGCATTCATAAACTCTAAGTATCCCTTTTCGGTGTCTCGCGCTGCCGTGGCTGGCAAAAGAGACATGGGCGTGGACTTCTGCAGCGCGCTTGTTGTTTTGTTTCTGGTGTATTTATAGAGCAACGTAATATCCGCTTGTGACGTGTGCCGCGTTAATCTCGCGAGAAAAAAATTAATCCAGTTAAAATTCATTTAAATTAATGTCAATAAAAACGCGCTAAACTGACAGCTCTAGTGTGTATATATATATATATATATATATATATATATTCATTCATCTTCCGAACCGCTTTATCCTCAATAGGGTCGCGGGGGGAGCTGGAGCCCATCCCAGCTGCCTTCGGGCAGTAGGCGGGGGACACCCCGAATTGGTTGCCAGCCAATGGCAAGGCACACAGAAACGTACAACAATTCGTGCCCACACTCACACCAGGGACAATTTTGAGTGTTCAATCAGCCTGCCATGTATGTGCCCGGGGAGAACATGCAAACTCCACACACACACACACACACACACACAGATATATATATATCTGTGTGTGTGTGTGTGTGTGTGTGTGTATATATACACACACACACACACGCAAACTGCCATCCTCCACTCTTGCATTGTCAAGGTAACTCAGCTGTGGAACCAACTCACTCACTGTTTGCCCAAACTTTGTGTGTATATATATATACACACACACACACACACAGAGAGGGGGAGAGAGAGAGAGAGAGAGAGAGAGAGAGAGAGAGAGAGAGAGAGAGAGAGAGGGAGGGAGAGAGAGAGAGAGAGAGAGAGAGAGAGAGAGAGAGAGAGAGACTATGGTAAGTAAACATTCAAATGAACCAGAATATGTAACCATGTGTGAGGACACTGCTGTCTTCGCTGACTTCAGTTAAGTCTGAATCTTCAGAATCAGGTGTGGACAGTGGAGAGGATGGAAACCTAGATGAATTCGTTGATATAGGTCTGGATCTAGTTGTGCCTGCCAATGAGGGCGGCCGAAGGCTCGAGGCAAGACGCCTGGATGAGCTGGGCCAGCTATATGCACCGGTTGCTTCCGTTTCTGTAGAGAAAATGACACATGTGTCATTAAAACACCTTTAAACAACAGGTTAATTCACAACAAAAACAAAAGCGTACGGTCTTCGGTGGATGCCTGTGAGAGGTGCCTGAGGCAATTTCGGAGGATAGCCCACTCTTCCCACATGGTGCTGCTCGAGCCCAAACTGCCATCCTCCACTCTTGCATTGTCAAGGTAACTCAGCTGTGGAACCAACTCACTCACTGTTTCCCGATAATTGTAGTCGATCTGGTGGGGTGAGCAAATGAAAGTAAGGTAAACTAAATCTTTGTGACTGCAAATTGAAGGTTTAAAGATGGCATACTTACAACAGAATTATTTAAATCAGGGGTTCCCAAACTTTTTGTATCAAAGATCTACTTTTCGATCAACTAACCTCCCGTGATCTACCCTTACCGGCGCGCGCACGCGCACGCGCACAAATATACACACACACACACACACACACACGCACACACACACGCCATGATGAGAAACAGCCTGAAACAGAGGCATGCCACACACTTTTGCAGCCTGTTAACTATCGTAGCTAACGCGTACCGTTTTAAAGTGCTTCCCTGGGCCCTCCTAGATTCCTATTCTTTGCTCGTGCCCCCGGTGAATTGTACAAGAAGCAAACTCTGAATGAGAATCATGAAGATAAAAGATAGAGCGCAACAGCTCTGATCACAAGCTGCAATTGCAAACTGCTGAGCGCTAACAACTTCCGGTGACGTAATCACGCGCCACCGTAAATGTAAGATTTACCTGCTTTATTTTATTTTTAAAAATTGTGAAAATGAGACTGACAACATGATTAGGGTGCAGTGTATATTGACACAAAAAATATATTACTAACATGTACAACGACACACAAATGGTTGTTTGTTTTTTTTCTTCTCGACACTCCTCGGATCTACTTGGGACCTGTCTTAGATCTACCGGTAGATCAGGATTGACCTAATGGGCACCCCTGATTTAAATGATCAGATCAAAACGCGTCTAATTTGAACCGAACATTTCTCATCTTCCACCAAACTACGGAGACACCATTTTGAGAAAGGAAATAACTCAAAGGGGGAAAATTAAAGCGGCGGGAGAATGTGAGGCTTAGGGAGAGAGGAAATGAGCGGTTGTTTGTTTGTACATTGGAAAGAGTTTGGCAAACTGAAGTTGCCAAGTCACACCCTGAGCTGCTCCAAAGCGCAAGCCTAATACATATTCAGCTCAGCCTTTCCCTACATTGCCCTAGTTTCCTAATTAATTCTCTGTTGGTGAGCATAAATAAACTATTTTACAGTGGCCCCGTTCCATACAGTTATAAATCAGCAGAAGGAGAAATCCATGCCTCTGCCATATGCAAAATGTACAGTTGTACTAACTGGCCATTGAAGAGATCCGAGAGCCACCATGATACAACCCCAATTCCAGAATATTTGGTACATTGTCGATCCATCCATCAATTTATCCATTGACTGATTGCTTATCCTCACAAGGGTCGCGGGACACTTGGCTTAAATACAGTATTACGTTTTTATGAATACAATTCTTCTCTAATGATCCAGTTATAAAGAATTGGACACTAAATTTAAATCAAAACTGCACATCTATAACTGTTTAAATTTTAAAAGATTAAATGAAAATGTATTGTACCTGTACTTTTTCAGAACTCTACTTTAAAAAGTACTGCACTTAAAAAGGAAAAAAATGTACTATATTGGATTTTTTTAAAAATAAAACAGGCTGTATGCATAGCCACAAGCTTCATTGTACTGTATTGATTGTATTTCAGGTTTTAAATATATATTATTTGTAATCAATTTCTGTGATTATTTTACATACGAGTAGAAATAGCCAGCACACCAAAAGTTGTACGCATACCACCATTTAAGAATCCCTGAGCTAAAGTATAAAAACATATTGGCCTACTTGTGTGGTAGTCGGGTTTGGCTGCAGACACACGGGGTTTCCCTCCAAGGTGAGGGTCTGCAGTTTGCCACACAACCTGAGATACTGAATCTGGATGAGATCATTCACATCATTCCCTTCCAGATCTAACACTTGTAGATTCTCCAGCATGCCGACCGGACTCAAGTCTGACACGTTGTTAAAGGCTAAATACAATTCCTGAAATGTAGAAGATAAAATGTTAAAAACAAACAGCAACAAACACAACTGCTTGTACATTTTGAATTTTATAGACCCGTTCTGAATAAACAAGTATTTTGACAATAAACTGCGACTTATGAACAGTACCCTGAGAGAGGAAAGAGTCGAAATGCCATCGAGGTCTTGCAGGCAGCAACAAGACATCCAGAGAACATGTAGGTGGGATAAGGTGGTCCCCAAGTTCCTATGGCAATAAAAACCGGACAAATAAAAGTTTGACATTGAACTGTAGCCATACTGTAGTATTAGTGTTTTTTTATCCACAAGTTCCATTACTACTTTCTGCTGCATGTTTTTTCATCCTATCTATATTATATATATATTGCGCGTCATCCCGCACGCGGTCTGTCCTTCCGTCTGTCCCTTTTCAAAACGTACCTACTTCACCGCGCCGCTCAGGCAGTGGCTCACTACGATCGCGCGGGCATCTTAGCGAAAAAATGTTGTCTACCCACAAGCATTGCAATGAAATTGTTAGTTATTTAGTAGAGCTAAACATCTCTTTATTTTCGCGATAAGCAATGAAGATGAACAAAAAGTTGAACCAAGCAACAACACTTTTGTGGGCCAAAGGCCCACCTTACCAGCCTTCCGCAGGAACTAGTTGATGAGCCGCCCGGAGGGCGGCGAACCACCACCTTACCAGCCTTCCGCAGGAACTAGCTGATGAGCCGCCCAGAGGGCGGCGAACCAGCTAGTCACTTATAAAAATCAAACAACTATTTCTTTTTTTTTGAGCTACGTGAAACGATGTTGACAGTGAAGTTCATTTTCAGTTTCTGTAGCAAGAGAAGAGTGATGAATACTCAGAACTAAAAATACAAAATAATGCAAATCTGTTAATAAGACATATTCTGAAAATGATTAACATAGAGCACCAGGTGTGATGAGAGTAGGAGAGGCCCCGCAACCTCTTATTTGGCACTTTCCTGAACTTTCTTAGCCAGTCGAAAACTTCACTGGAATCATCTTTTGCATAAGTAACATATTTTCTATATGTTTTCAGAACACTTTTTTGTGTCAAGACTGTACATTTACTTAATTACATCATTGAGGTACGTGGTATATATTGATCACATGTGTAACAGAAAATGGATGGATGGACAAAGGGCAGTTTATACTGTGGAAGATGACGTCAGCAGATATGCAGGCGGATCCAAACCAGTTTGAAAACTTGAAGACGAAGTTAATTTCATGTATTGTGTCATTTTTACTCACCGTGTAGATATGAGGACACTGTTGTTCATTTTGAGCTGCACCAGCTTGGGCAAGTAAGAACCTACAGAATGACATCAGCTATTGAAATGACAAATAAGATGACGTTTTTAATGAGTCGTACCAAAGCCCTCAGTTAAATTCCAGAGAGCCAGGTGGAGATATAGCCTGATTATCAGGCGAGCCAAATATCAGCGCCAATATTTGGCATTTTGTTGCATGTCGGCATCTGCCTTTTTTAAAAATCTGCACAGTGGTAAAAGATTATCTTAAACTTTGTAAACCTCAGAGGATTCTTTCTTTGTTTCTTCTTTTTTTTCTCGGTGATGGTCTAAGAAATGTTGTTGAGGCTGGGAACTCCTTGCACTTTTGAGAGAGAAAACCTTTATTTGTCTCACAATGGAGTCATTTTGTTTTTGTTTCAACTTAAAACAAGGCAAAGTGAATTAAAAAATGATATAGCATAAAAATCTGAAAAGCTGCTTCATAAAAACAATCTTAAAGATAGATATCGAAAAAATATCATCATGGCGATAATGGCACATACAACATGTGTATCGCAAAAGCATGCATTTAAATGATGACATTTAATGCGTTTATCTGACCTTGACCAAACAGATGCATCCTTAAATGTGCATAGCCATCCAATAGGAGAACAGTAGGGGCATTAGTAATGCCAAATAACCTAATTAGATGAGAATACATTGAGCCTGATTATTGTTCCATGTGAAAGAATATATATATGGTATTCTATTGGAAAATAAAGATGTCATTTCTTTAGATACATGTTAAGTATTGCAATACTTTTTATATCGCAGCAATGAACACCCACATCACGTTTTTCCAAAATCGTGCAGCCCTACTTGAAGCCATTTAAAGAAAGGTACTGGTATGTATTTTAGTTTGTATGAGTCAAAATTTTGAGATTATTTCATTTTTCCTGCAAATGAATATCGGCTGCAAATATCATCGGCTACGGATGATCAGTATTAGTATCAGCCCTAAAAATCAGTCTATTTCTATCCAAATGCTCTACTTTTTTGTGTCTTACTAAATTAGTCTTTTCTTTTTTTTTTTTTTTCAAAAATGTCCGCATTGGCCATCATATTATTATGCTTATAAAAACTGTATGACCTTTACAGTTGAATATTAACTTTACATATAAATATTTATCACAAAAGGAGACTGTTCTTAAAAAAAACAACAAACAACCCCACATATATACAGGAGATACTGCAAGTGTATTTTTCTAAAATAACGATACGGTAGTTAAAGATTGCAGATGTGCGATGTAGCTCACCAAAGTTACCGAGGCTGTTTTCTTGAGTGTCCACGCAGATTTCCAGTGAAGTCACCTGAGACAGATCATTTGTTCCGCACAGTAATTCCTGTGAACGACAGATTGAACTCAGCACAGTTGCCTATCATGTATTGTTTGAATTAGACGGGATTTCTATCTACTGCACAGGTGTCAAAGTCAAGGCCCGGGGGCCAGATCTGGCACGCCACATCTTTTTATGTGGCCCGCGAAACAAGCATGTCAAGTACTATGATGCTTGCTAAAGTCCGAACCAACATTTCTAATTGTCACGTGTAATCCACAATAACAGTCATTAATTTTGACTTCTGATTTTAAAACTAGTTATTCATTAATTTGTTGTGCACTGTGTGTGTAAATGTGGAGGTGATTAAACATTTATATGGTTTCCCAAAATTCGGAACGGCCCTTCAAGGCAAATCGTTACTACAATGTGGCCTGCGACAAAAATGAGTTTGACACCCCTGATCTACAGTATATTAAACAGCCAGCATATATGCAAAGGAAGAGAACTGCAAAGGTCAATTATAATGGAGGAAAATCACACTTTTGATCTACAATAGATAAAAACATATTCACTATGTGGGCCATAAAAATATAACTACATAACTACAGCAGCCAGTGGCACATTGTCAATCGAAGGCACTGTGGTGCTAACCTACCGGACAGCTGATGCACCTGGAAAGTGACAAAAATGTATCCATCCATTTTCTAATCCACTTATCCTTACATGGGTCACGGGGGGTGCCGGAGCTTATCCCAGCTGTCTTTGGGCAGCAGGCGAGGTACACCCTGAATTGGTTGCCAGCCAATCGCAGGGCAGACAGACATATAACCATTCGCACTCACTCTCACACCTCAGGACAATTTAGAATGTTGCATTTACCTGCAACACATTTTTGGGGGGAAAAGTGGGAGGAAACCCAGAGAGAACCCACATAGGCACAGGGAGAACATGCAAACTCCACACAGGAAGACCGGAGCTGGAATCGCACCCTGCACCTCTGCACTGTGAGGCTGGTGTGCGAATCAATCGACTGCTGTGACAAAAATTAAATCACGAAAATAAAATATTATTATAAAAAGACTTCAAAAAAAGTGTATGTGTTGTCAAGTGAGTAGGATTCATACTATACAATTATCCATCCATCCATTTTCCAAACCGCTTGATCCTCACTAGGGTCGCGGGGGGTGCTGGAGCCTACCCCAGCCGTCTTCGGGCAGTAGGCGGGGCACACCCTGAATCAGTTGCCAGCCAATCGCAGGGCACACAGAGACAAACAACCATCCACGCTCACACTCACACCGAGGGACAATTTAGAGCGCCCAATCAGCCTGCCATGCATGTTTTTGGAATGTGGGAGGAAACCGGAGCACCCGGAGAAAACCCACGCAGGCCCGGGGAGAACATGCAAACTCCACACAGGGAGGCTGGAGCTGGAATCGAACACGGTACCTCTGCACTGTGAAGCCGACGTGCTAACCACTGGACTACCGGGCCGTCCTACTACACAATTATTGACAATTAATTATATGTATTCGTTGATCTCTGGCGTTTCAAACAAATATTATTTAGTGTATGAGAACATCAGCTTAGTGTTCAATAAAGCAGGCCCAGATTTCACACTAAGTAATTCAATTTGTGAGTAAAGTGAGAGGGGATCATGTTTATTTGATTATTTTTATTTTTTATTCATTTGATGACATATTGGTTCGGTGACATTCGGGGAGATTTTTCTTAAGGTCAATTTCCGGCACATATAGAAAAACAAGCAGTGACAGTGAACATTCACATTCACACTCGCACTCACACCCGTGAACAAGTTAACACGAATGTTTTTGGAATGTGCGAGAAAACCCAAATACCTCAAGAACAAAGCCTGAGGAAAAGATGCAAACTTCACAAAGGAATGGCAAATCGAAGATTAAAGCCCATAACATCTCCACTGTTAAACAGATTTGCTAACCACAATTCAATTGAATTGATTTAATTCAATATATTAATTTAGATGCTCAGATACTGGATGTGTTTGGATCAACCCTTTCTGTAAAGTTCACTGAACTTGCAATACCAATGAAGAGAGAGTGTATCTATCCTTGTGTCTTTTGTGACCTTACCAGCCTCTCCTGGGACAGATAGAGTTCCACGGTTGCTTCCGCTTCATCACAGACTTCCATGGCTGGAGCTGGGTTGAAGGGGCCTGATTCATCCATCACAGTCACCTGGACCCGGCCAGAACCAGGCCCAATTTCCCGTTTACTACACGCGAGTCCATTATTGTTTGCTTGCATCATTACTTTTACCTTTGCCTTATGAAAAAGATAATTCAGCCATGTTTTTCACCCAACGACCGCCACTCGGGCTGTCAACTGTTTGCTTGACAACCACTCACTCACCTTCCTGGATACGGCAAGGGCGTTCTCGTGGCTTGATGGGAAATGTAGTTTAGACCAACTCCGAAATACGGAAGTAAGAAACGGAAAAACTACGCAAATCGATTGATTATTTGCTGAAAACAGTGTAAGTCGGTGTGGCCGTTTTCCTGTTATTTGTGCGCGCTCCTGCGAAATGCGCGCGACAGGCAGCCACGGCTCGTGCACATCGGGGCGGTTCTGTGTGGGTCTGTGCTGGGCGTGGGCTACACGCACTCCCTCCCTGTCCCCGCTCCCCATCCTCTCACACTGGAACCACTTTGTTCGACGAGGGCACGTTTCGGTCGAACCAATGAGTACCTCCGAGTCATCCTGTGCTATTTAGCGGAAGAAAAGTGAATCGCTCGTGGTATATCATAACAATTCGATTATTTGAAGACGACCGGAAACGGTGCGAAGACTGTTTGGATATATTCAATTGAAGGGGCAACTTGAGTTGGAACATTTACCCCTCTGGCAGACAAAACATCGCTAATTAGAGCCGTGCTTGTTGTAAGTATGCAGTGAACGCATTCCAGTATCCGAAATATCTTAATTACGAATAATTTGTCCGCTTTTGCTTCGCGTTGTGTCTTGATGCCCACAGTTGCATGTTAGCTAGCAATGGTGAGGTTTTAATTGACCAACAATCATCTCTTCCATTTGCACGCGTGAATTTACTTTGATCTACGTGTGTGTTACTCATAAATAATGCATGTGCATTTCGCGCAATTATCATTCTGAACGACAAGCCCTGAGTATAGTGTTCGACTTGGGAGTAGACTACTGGATGTCTCTGTTACCTCTAAAACAGAATAGCAAGCCATTCAGTTTCGGTTTAAATGACTGCATCGCTAAAGAAATACAAACAAACGAGACCGCTTTTGTCGCTAACGGTGTTCACGTGGACCAAAGGGAGACACCCTGTCACACTGTGAGGAAACTGCAAATGTATCACTGCGGAAGTTGGATTCCTTTACCAGGTTTGAATGCTGTTATGATGCTGCCTCCCTAAAATGTTGCATGAGGAGGGGCTGACAGTGAGCGTCACTTTCAGATCATGGCTAAAAGACTGGGGTTACAGTATATTAATTGGCCACAACATTAGTCACACCTGCACAATTCAACGATATTCCATATAGGCTAAAGCTGCGATCACCAATCTGGTGCCTGCGGACACCAGGTAACCCCCAAGAACAACATGAGTAGATGTTCTTAAAATAGCTCAAGAGTGAAGTGATCGTTTTAAATTGTTTGTATTTGCACAGATTTCCAGAAAGAAAGTGTTGCTTCTTGATAGTTAAGGCCTATCCCGGGTTTGTAAAGGCGACAATACATCACATTAGCGATGTGTTGTGCTGCGCAGCATGTCTGTGTCACGTCAGCAGCACATGCCGTGTACATGAAAGTAATTGTTGCTGTGTGTAGAATATCAGCGCGTATTCGTGATTGGTCTTTTGATTGAATCAGTGATCGAGTACCATGTTTTTTTTATCAAAGCTTCTGGTTGCTGATCAATGCCAAAACCATCCATCCATTTTCGAATTCGCTTATTGAAGGATGACGCAGGACATGTCACACTATGTGACAACACCAACAAAAATTCTGACATGCCAAACTTTTGTCATGGTGGTCATTAAGCGCCCCAGATGCCACACAACCAATCATTGAGTATGTCATACTACACGGGATATGACACGTCAAGACACCTCAACATCGGCTATGAGACACTTGTTTGTCTGGAGCATGTCTGTCAGCACAAAATCGGACAACCGCGGAGTAGTCATTGCACTCCTCATGACAACATTGGAATTGAAACAGGAGTTCAGAGATTTCAGAGAACATTTTTCTCATCCCATGGTGTTTTAAGAAAATGTTATTTTAATAAATAACAAACTGATTAAGTGTTGTCAATCAATGTGACTTGGTCAAATGCCCCTCCCTAATGGAAGAAGCATCAAAGTCCATTGATGAGATTTTCAATGAGTGATACATGAAGTGAGGCTGCAGTGAATCTGATGGATCAAGTCCCTCTAGTGCTAGATGTGATGTCTATCTGTCATCTTGTCTGTGAACAGCTGAGCCCGACAACTAGTAACCTATTCCAAGTATGACAGTGACTTTTCAGATATACTGTAAAGATGCTTCAGAAGATTTTCTTCCTAATTTCCCGGATTTAGTTTTTTAAATGTGTAGCTGTGAATTGGGATAAGGTATTTTGTTTTCTAATAATACAATATAGTACATCTTTATTTATACAGCGCTTTCACAACTGCTGCGGTTGTAACAAAGAGATTTACAGAACAGATTACATAAAATAACAAAATACGGTAATATAACACAACACATAAGAGATGGATGGTCATGCAATCATAACCACTATTCCCGCATGTATCTTGTTTGAAGCAGTTATAGATGAAGGAGAAGAAAAAGACCATTTCAAAATGTAAATGCAAATTGGAGGCTCTCCTTCATGCTTTGCAGTTTTGGTCAAGCTTCCACTTAGATGAAAAATGGATAATTACGCATTGCCTACATTTATATGCAGGCATTCACCCTATCAAAACCAGAATAATGGCAACATCTGATAGGCCATGTAAACATGCGCAAAAACCCGATTATGCTCAAAATTGTTTTTTTTAAAACCGGAATAAAACGTGAGTCGTCACCTTACCGTGGTGGAGGGGTTTGTGTGTCCCAATGATCCTAGAAGCTAAGTTGTCTGGGGCTTTATGCCCCTGGCAGGGTCACCCATGGCAAACAGGTTCTAGGTGAGGGGCCAGACAAAGCACGGCTCAAAGACCCCTTATGATGAACAAAATATATGGACCAAGGTTTCCCTTGCCCGGACGCGGGTCACCGGGGCCCCCCTCTGGAGCCAGGCCTGGAGGTGGGGCTCGTTGGCAAGCGCCTGGTGGCCGGGCCTACACCCATGGGGCCCGGCCGGGCACAGCCCGAAGAGGCAACGTGGGTACCCCTTCCCATGGGCTCACCACCCATGAGAGGGGCCAAAGGGGTCGGGTGCAATGTGAGCTGGGCGGCAGCCGAAGGCGGGGACCCTGGCGGTCCGATCCTCGGCTGCAGAAGCTAGCTCTTGGGACATGGAATGTCACCTCTCTGGCAGGGAAGGAGCCCGAGCTGGTGTGTGAGGCAGAGAATTTCCGACTGGATATAGTCGGACTTGCCTCCACACACAGCCTGGGTTCTGGTACCATTTCTCTCGAGAGGGGCTGGACTCTCTTCCACTCTGGAGTTGCTCACGGTGAGAGGCGCAGAGCAGGTGTGGGCATACTCATTGCCCCCCGGCTCAGTGCCTGTACATTGGGGTTCACACCGGTAGACGAGAGGGTTGCCTCCCTCCGCCTGCGGGTGGGGGGACGGGTCCTGACTGTTGTTTGTGCATATGCACCAAACAGCAGCTCAGCATACCCACCCTTTTTGGAGTCCTTGGAGGGTGTGCTGGAGAGTACTCCTGCTGGGGACTCCCTTGTTCTGCTGGGGGACTTCAATGCTCACGTGGGCAATGACAGTGAGACCTGGAGGGGCGTGATTGGGAGGAACGGCCCCCCCGATCTGAACCCGAGTGGTGTTTTGTTATTGGACTTCTGTGCTCGTCACGGATTGTCCATAACGAACACCTTGTTCAAACATAAGGGTGTCCATATGTGCACTTGGCACCAGGACACCCTAGGTCGCAGTTCGATGATCGACTTTGTTGTTGTATCATCGGATTTGCGGCCGCATGTTCTGGACACTCGGATGAAGAGAGGGGCGGAGCTGTCAACTGATCACCACCTGGTGGTGAGTAGGCTCCGATGGTGGGGGAAGATGCCGGTCCGTCCTGGCAGACCCAAACGTATAGTGAGGGTTTGTTGGGAGCGTCTGGCGGAATCCCCTGTCAGAAGGAGTTTCAACTCCCACCTCCGACAGAGCTTTTCCCATGTTCCGGGGGAGGCGGGGGACATTGAGCCCGAGTGGACCGTGTTCCGTGCCTCTATTGTTGAGGCGGCCAATCTGAGTTGTGGCCGTAAGGTGGTTGGTGCCTGTCGTGGCGGCAACCCCCGTACTCGCTGGTGGACACTAGCAGTAAGGGATGCCGTCAAGCTGAAGAAGGAGTCCTATCGAGCCTTTATGGCCTGTGGGACCCAAGAGGCAGCTGACGGGTATCGATTGGCCAAGCGGGCCGCGGCTTCGGTGGTCGCTGAGGCAAAAACCCTAGCATGGGAAGAGTTCGGTGAGGCCATGGAAGTCGACTTCCGGACGGCTTCGAGGAAATTCTGGTCCACCATCCGACGTCTCAGGAGGGGGAAGCAGTGCACCACTAACACTGTGTACAGTGGGGATGGGGCGCTGCTGACTTCGACTCGGGACGTTGTGAACCGGTGGGCAGAGTACTTCGAAGACCTCCTCAACTCCACCAACACGCCTTCCTTGGAGGAAGCAGAGCCCGGGGACTCTGAGGTGGGCTCTCCTATCTCTGTGGTTGAAGTCACCGATGTGGTTAAAAAGCTCCTCGGTGGCAAGGCCCCAGGGGTGGATGAGATCCGCCCGGAGTTCCTCAAGGCTCTGGATGTTGTGGGGCTGTCCTGGTTGACACGCCTCTGCAACATCGCGTGGACAACAGGGAGAGTGCCTCTGGATTGGCAGACCGGGGTGGTAGTCCCTCTTTTTAAAAAGGGGGACCGGAGGGTGTGTTCCAACTACAGAGGGATCACACTCCTCAGCCTCCCTGGTAAGGTCTATTCAGGGGTGCTGGAGAGGAGGGTCCGTCAGGAAGTCGAGCCTCAGATTGAGGAGGAGCAGTGTGGTTTTCGTCCCGGCCGTGGAACAGTGGACCAGCTCTACACCCTTAGCAGGGTCCTTGAGGGTATGTGGGAATTCGCCCAACCAGTCTACATGTGTTTTGTGGACTTGGAGAAGGCGTTTGACCGTGTCCCTCGGGGAGTTCTGTGGGGGGTGCTTCGTGGGTATGGGGTACCGAACCCCCTGATACGGGCTGTTCGGTCACTATACCACCGATGTCAGAGTTTGGTTCGCATTGCCGGCAGTAAGTCTGAATCGTTTCCAGTGGAGGTAGGACTCCGCCAAGGCTGCCCTTTGTCGCCGATTCTGTTCATAACCTTTATGGACAGAATTTCTAGGCGCAGCCGAAGCGTTGAGGGGGTCCGTTTTGGGGGCCTCAGTATTTCATCCCTGCTTTTTGCAGATGATGTGGTGCTGTTGGCTCCTTCAAACGGGGCTCTCCAACTCTCACTGGAGCGTTTCGCAGCCGAGTGTGAAGCGGTTGGAATGAAAATCAGCACCTCCAAATCTGAAACCATGGTCCTCAGTCGGAAAAGGGTGGAGTGCCCCCTCCGGGTCGGGGAGGAGATCTTACCCCAAGTGGAGGAGTTCAAGTATCTTGGGGTCTTGTTCACAAGTGGGGGTAGGAGGGAGCGGGAGATCGACAGGCGGATCGGTGCAGCGTCTGCTGTGATGCGGACGTTGTATCAGTCTGTCGTGGTGAAGAAGGAGCTGAGCCAAAAGGCGAAGCTCTCAATTTACCGGTCGATCTACGTCCCAACCCTCACCTATGGTCACGAGCTATGGGTCGTGACCGAAAGAACGAGATCCCGGATACAAGCGGCTGAAATGAGTTTTCTTCGCAGGGTGTCCGGGCTCTCCCTTAGAGATAAGGTGAGAAGCTCAGTCATCCGGGAGGGGCTCAGAGTCGAGCCGCTTCTCCTCCACATCGAGAGGAGCCAGATGAGGTGGCTTGGGCATCTGATTCGGATGCCTCCTGAGCGCCTCCCCGGTGAGGTGTTCCGGTCATGTCCCACCGGGAGGAGACCCAGAGGAAGACCCAGGACACGCTGGAGAGACTATGTCACCCAGCTGGCCTGGGAACGCCTCGGCATCCCCCGGGGAGAGCTGGAAGAAGTAGCTAGGGAGAGGGAAGTCTGGGCTTCCCTGCTAAAGCTGTTGCCCCCGCGACCCGGCCCCGGATAAGCGGTAGATGATGGATGGATGGATAAAACGCATAGGTCAGCCTTTTTCTAACATGAATATTTGATCATATAAACCAGGGGGTCCCCAACCGCCGGTCCACGGACCGGTACCGGTCCGCAGGGCATTTAGTACTGGGCCACACAGAAAGAACTTGCCTTAATTCCGTTTTATTTATTTCGGAACACGAACTATGTTTTATTTTGAAAAATTACCGACTTCTCTCTTACATCCGTCTGTGTCACGCTTGACTCGCGTCAAACCACGCTTCTCCGTCACGTGATCGATTAAGCTAAAAACAAAACGTTGGAGGTCGCAAAATGAGTTAAAAACCGTTGGAGATCGCAAATGACGGCGGCCTTAAAAGTATGTTCGAGACAACTGGATTAAAGTTATGGCTGAATACTCTGAGATCGCCACAATAGCACTGTTGCCATTTCCGACATCCTACCTGTGTGAGGTGGGGGGTTTCTGCAGCAGCGGCAACTAAAACAAAATTACGAAGTAGACTGGACATAAACCACACACTTGAGGTGTCATTATCTCCTATTGCCCCGAGATGGGACTGTCTAGTTGCAGAAAATCGAGCTCGGGGCTGTGGTGAGTCGTCATTTTCATGCACTTTGAATTTGCGTTGTATCGTATTTTGAAGGCATTAAACATTACCATAGCGATCAGTGTTGCGGCCAGATTAGACGCTCCTTATGTTTATTATTATATTTCGAAAACACCACCGTTTTCATGCAGCTCATACCATATTATTTTGTCGTATTAATCCGCCACATCTTAAATGTCGGTCCCTGAAAATGTTGTCCGTGCGGCAAAAAAGTTTGGGGACCCCTGATATAAACAATTGGGTTGCCACCTTCAAACAGAAGATTGTTTTGTGTTCTGCGCATGCTATCTCCTCAAGGAATCTTGATCTTTTGAGTATCAGCTGTATTTGTATGCACGGCATCTGGCGCGCAAACCCCTGGAAACACACAAGACAAGTCAACAGTATTTATAGAGCACTTTCGAACAGTCATCGCTGCATACAAAGTGCTGTACATGGAGCGATTTAACATATACAATAAACAGTAAGACGAATCGGTAATAAAGGCTGTGGAAAGCACCAAGCAGTAAAATCAAGGACAAATCATGCTGAGTTGAACGCCAAAGAATACAAGTGAGTTTTGAGGAGGGCTTTAAAGATGGGCAGCGAAGAGGCTTGCCGAATATTCAGTGGGAGGTCATTCCAGAGAGAGCAGAACAAGCAGAGATACACAAACATGACCAAATTCAGCCGTCACACAGCACAGAACCACACTTTTGGAACGAGGAGGAAGCATTATTGGTTTCCTGAGTGAAATTAATATAATGCATTTCTTCACAGTGGAAAGTAAGAAGCGGAAATTACATCTGTTTATGTTATGACGTTGTCTACGAGCCGCTTTTTAAATTGAGACATCCCAATTGCCATGTATACGGGAGTAACTATGTGTGCTCACGCATGTAAACAGGTTATCCCTAATGTTTCAGAAACCGGGATTTTGGCCTTAATGCCCATGTGCATTAAGTTGAAGGTTTACGCATGAAGTTTTTTTTCCCTCCTTTTTATTTATTTATTTATTTTGTTAGAGTTGCAAACAATTGCACAGGTGTTGGCCATACGTTCCCAAATTCTTTTAATGGTTGAATTATTTTCTTGTCATATCAAATCATGTTAAAAATTTATTTCCAACAACAAACAGTTTAAGACCATTAAAATTGTTAGCTGAAGTCTTTGCAACAGTTTGTGACCTTGAACGATCCCTGACAAAAAAAAAAACATTCACAAGGTGCACACACACTTTCGAACCTTCGCCGCTCAGTGACATGTGGCCTAAATCCAAATATTGACGGAATGCGCAGTGATAATTCTACAGTTTGAGCCCTGCGAGTCCCAGGGACTCACTGATCAGAAAAGTATGAGTCCCAAATTTCAAAATCACAAAAAGTCTACTTATTCAATTGCATATGATAATAACACAAACAACAACAACAATATACATTGATAATAGGTTCATTTCTGACAAACAAATGCTTCAAAATTTTTAATAATTCAGGCAGACAAGATTTGATGAGAAATAGGTTCTTATTTCATCCCATGGTTCAGTCTTTGAGTTCATATCTCCACAATAAACTTTCACACCACTTGTTTTAACGTTACACAACTTGGCAATCATCTGCTTTCCACGAAGTGAAGGCCGATTTTGCCAATCTCGTCTCACGAGAACAGAAATCTCGTCACACAAGTTTACTTAACGCGAGATAAAAACAACAATGGCGCCGTTTGTCAAACTGCATTCGTTGCTGGAAAAAAAGACTGACCGCCGTTTTTCTTCGTTATTTATTTATTTATTTTGATGAAGAAATTCCCTTGCATCCCAAAAATGCACATTATTTGGAACTGTGTGTCTGGCGGGAAAATTATGCTTCTAGGACGCGGGACGCAGAGGAAATGAAATAGCTGAATGCAGAAATAGTCAGCGTTAGTCGTCCTTTACATGTGGAATTTTTGAAAATGTATGTACATGACCTCAGAATACATACTGCAGTAGTGCCCAAGGAGGGTGTGGTGAGATGTCATGGAGTCTGTCATGTATGTCATGTATTGGACTCTGATACCTCCCCAGAGAGGGGCTCCTTTCCATCAATGCTCCATTAAATATCTATTATCTCTAGTAATCGACTTGTGCCACTGCCAGTATGGATCCTTTAACCAATTAAGCACTTGAATTTAGATCAGACATCATACTAGGAACGGTGACCATTCTTGCGCTATTCTTCTTACACAAGCTGGTTCTTAAAGAAGTAATAGTCTATATTTATGGAGATGTTAGAAAAAGCTGAGCAGAAAGTTGGCGGTGGCGGGGGGGGGGGGGGGGGGGGTTCTATTTCAGTGTCCCTTTTGTTTCAATAAGTGTCCCGCTTCCCTCATATTCAGCCACTTCCCATCAGTTCCCTCCACTAGTGTCCACCTTAAACTGTCGAATAAGATTATCTTCTTAGCTCACGCAAGGATCCAGGGCTTGAAAACCAACTGTTAATTTCCCAGGCTGGAGGTGGCAAATTATAAATAATTCCAAAACACAGACAATATTCGGGATCCTTGTTCATGACAGAGTCATGCATAGACTTTGGGAGCTGTGCATATAAAAATACATGAATAAATAATAGAACTTTATATGTAAACTGTATTCATAACACATGACTGCACTCGCTTTCAAGTGCAGCAAATGGCCGACAGCTGCTTGGTGTCACAATGATGTTAATTGGCCTGCAACTGAGATAATTGAGAGAATGCAGTGAGTGATCCCCCCAAAATTGACAAAATTAAATCCGAAATAATAATTACAGAGTGTGTCTGTGCGCGCGCATCATGTGTGTGTGTATGTATGTATGCGTGTGCGCACGCACGCACACACACACACACACACACACACACACACACACACACACACACACATACATACTAAGGGTGTGGAAAATAATCAATATTAATCGATACATCGATGCGCACGTCCGCGATCCGAGTGCATCGGCTCATTCACTGGGTACAACGCGATTGACGGGTGAAATCGCGATTCATCACGATGCATTGATGGGTATCGGTGAAATCGCGATTCATCACGATGCATTGATGGGTATCGGTAAAATCCGATTCAATCGTCGTTTTATTCATGTTAAACGTCACATATCTGCCCTTTCCTAGGCGCAATGAATGCACCATCATTGCTTTGCGTTTTGTGTTGAATACGGACGGTAGCCGTGCGTCACATACAGTCCAGTACACAACGAGCGAAACATGGAAGTTAGCGCACGCAGCAGCAAGGAAACTACTATATTTAATGCAGCCGCAACATTCAAATCTTATGTTTGGAAATACTACGGCTTCGAAAAGAAAGACGGAAAGCTTAATAAAACCTCCGTAATTTGCAAGGAATGTCGCACTAAGAAGCCATACAACGGCAGCACCACAAATATGCAGACCCACTTAAACCGATGGCACCAGATCACCGACAAGTTTCCCTCCCGCTTCCCCGCCCAGTTCCTCGTCGGACACCGGAGAAACTCTTGGTAAACCAGGTCAGGATCAGAAAAAAAATTGCCTCTTATTTTGGGAGTCCCCTTGCAACTCACTGTGACCGTGCAATGGCTATAACTAAGGCCACTGCTTATTTCATATGCAAAGACCTCCAGCCTTAGCGTGGTGGACAACGAGGGTTTCAGACAGCTCGTGCACGTTTTGGAACCCAGGTATAAAATACCAGACAGGTCTGTGTTCACTTACAAACATATTCCCGATGTGTACAACAAAGTGAGAAGTGAGCTTACTGTGCCGCTGAACAGTGCGCAAAGAGTTGCACTTACAGTGGATGGGTGGACATCTTGCGCTATAGATTCATATATATATATATATATATATGAATATTTCATATAAGACACTCAGTGAGAGTCTGTTTGTGTTTACACTATAGCAACAGCTGTGAGTCTCAGGTGCCAAATTGTTTACATTTTCTTTGCACAAATCCCAATTGTGAAAGGGCTTTAATTAGTTGTTTTACAAGTTCTACTCTTTATAAGGAATAAAGTGGTATCCTTTTTGTAATACCATACTGAATTCCATCTTTTTAAAAGCTTTTTTTCTTTGCTTATTTGCATCATGTTTAATTGCACAATATCGCAACAAATTGCTTTGTATCGGATCGCATTGATTTGAACTTAATGTGTATCGAATCGTATCGCATCGTATCGCCAGAAAATTCCATGTATCGTTTAAGTATCGCATCGCTGGCACTGGATCGTGATGTGTATCGAATCGTCCTCAGTGCTGAGTTTCACATCCCTAATACATACATACATACATAAATGTATGTATGTATGGACAACAGTACAGATTTAAATCACAGATTTCTTAGCCCATTATTACATTCATCTCTCAGTTTAAGAAGGAAGAGGAGGATATTGAGACGTGGAGCTACCACAGCATAGTTATGGTTGTGACAGAGACATTATGATATGGAAATACTCTCAATGCATTTTATTTCTGTGTGATGAAATATATTACATAAATGTTGTGCCGATCATAATTATCCCCATTGATACATCAGCCCAAGATGTAGCTCAGCGTAAGCCCATGCTGACAAGTTTCTTGAAGAACACAACTGCATCTTTGAACATTAATTTTTCCATTCATCTCTTGCATTTGTGGATTATTTATCAGCCACTGACATGGCCTATTTTGAGGAGAGATAGCAAGGTTGTCTCGTTTCCTGCCTCCCATCTTCCAGCAGCAGGCATGGCTCAGTTGAAATTTCAATGTCAACTAACAGTTACATCCACTGGGCAGTTTGCGCGATTGATCCTGTGTATATGCATAACCATTTGTGTCAATTCCGTTTGGGGAGATATCTTCGATCATGCAAATTGTGCAACCCCTCTACAGTTTTGTAGTCTATCAGTCAATCATTAACAACAGTGAGCAAGGCATGGCTAATCTGAGTGTGCCTGACACAGAGGTTACGAAAGTCCAAGCACTCAAAGGAAGATACATTGAGTACTACATGTGTGTGTTTATCCAGGTGCCCCCCTTCTATAATTTTGGGGAAATCAGCATAATGTTCACTCAAGCTGTGTAACATAGATAGATTTTGATTACTAAGATCTTTCTGTGCAGAGGTTTATGCATACAGATTTAAGAAATACAGAGTTCAACCTGAGGTCATTTGGTCACAGGCCACAATTTTAGCCTCGTAACCATCGCTACCTCCATGTAATTAGTGATGCACAATATAATTATCTACACAATGATTATTGGATTGATGTTAGGATTGATGACATCACATCAATAAATCCAATAACATAACAAAAACTCGGATTATAAGAATATACCGGTATATTTAAAAAAAAACGGAATGAAAATCCAGTGAGCATGAGTTAACAAGGACTTTTTTTAAAAATGATCATTTAAAAAAGAACTCCAAAATGTATAGGGAGCCAGGAGTTATGTGCTCCCTCTTATGAGTACCAGTCAAGAGGCAAGCAGCAGCATTCTGGACCATCTGGAGACGCTTAATGGAGGATTGGCTGACTCCAAAATAAAGGGCATTGCAGTAATCGAGCCGGGATGTGACAGAGGCATGAATTACTGTCTCAAGGTGCTCATGAGAAAGGGGAAGTTTTACTTTAGCCAGCTGTCTAAGATGAAAGAAGCTTGATATAACAATGGCACCAATTTGCCAAACACAAGACGGCTGCAACCTAAAATGTTATAACGATTCACTGTGATTTCCCTCTCCTAAATTCCAATGAAACAGTATTCCCGTGGCGGTATTGCCTTGTCACCCATTGTCGTCCTTATGCACAATTTGAAATTGTGACTGTAAGCACAGGGTTGCTAGGGCCCTTTGGCAGAATGAGCGTGCGGTTGACTATGGGTGACTAGCCCGAACTTGCGTCTGATGTAATCTTGCTGAACCTCCGTGGAAGCTTCTCCTCTTCGTAGCCCTGACTCATCATGTATCATCATGCCCGTCACTGTTCTGTGTTGCAGTCACTTTCAGGTCATAGACGTATTACGTTTGTGGTAAATTTGAAATAGATTGAGTTTCATTTTGCCATTGCGTGCGACAGCTACAGTACACCCCTTTGACTGCTTTGTGAACCCTTTGATTCCAGCACAACAACAGAAACTGGAAAAAAAGCCATCCAGAGCGTATTTTCGGTGTAAGTCATGATTGCATGTTTCATTCGTTGACACTGCACGTAAGCTTCCAATTACCCACTGCCGCCCCCAACATTTATTGAATGCACAGGCCATACTGAAAGAAATGTTTTTATACTGTGAATGGTTGTAAATTTGCTAAATGGTTGTAAATTTCCTCGCTGTTTTTACACAAACAGCCCAATGTGTCATTCTTTGACGGTTACACATTATATCCCAAAACAGCCATTTATATTTATACATTTGAATAAAAGGCGCTCAAAACCATATACACATGAAATATTTCCTGGATCATATTGCACTTGACATGTCATATGGTTTTGTGATATCTAAGTCCGTAAGTAGGAGAGGAGAAGCGAATCGCATTTTTTTCTTCTACACAAGACAAACCATGTTTTTCTATTTTGGTATTGATTTACACATCTATAAATTTGCTAGCCCTTCATTGTCAGCATTTAAAGTTCGAAACCCGGGCAATAAGTCAAATATTGCCAGAGCATTGACATGCTGAATAGATAAATGACAAAAAGAGCACAGATATGTTTTAGAAAAACTGCCGCTCAGGAATGTGAAACCTCGAACTGTCCCTATATTGAGCTCCTTTTCCTGTCCTCTCATAATGAGCGGGAGAGTGGAGCGCTGAGTACCTTTAGCACATTTTTAACATTTCGCTGTGAGGATCCTAACGCAGGCCCACTCTATTTGTTCTCTCATCTCATCATTTAGTTCTAATCTGCATTTTTCGTTGGCCTGGTTGCTATGGAAATAAATATTCTGTCACGATGTAAACCATTTTATATCATAATGATATACCCCAATATATTTTCAGTTATTCTATATATTTAAAAACAAATACAACACACTAGGCGTGCTTACCTTTTCTCTCTTTGTTTTTTATGTGACATTAAACAGAGCTGTATCAAATGGGAACTGCATCCAGTAGTGCTGCTATATAAAATTAGCAAATGTAAACAAGCTAAGTAACCTATATATTTTTGTAGAAATGTGGATATCAATTTAAATAAGAAGCATAAAAAATATGATTCCAACAGAAATTGATGAAACTAAATGACATGAATAAATAAATAAAAATATGTGCCCTATCCATACATTTTCTAATCCGCTGATCTTCACAAGGATCGCATCCCATCTGTCTTCAGGTAGTCGGCGGTGTACAACCTGAACTGGTTGCCAGCCAGTCACAGGGCGCTAACTCTCACACCTAAGGACAATTTAGAGTGTTCAATTAAGCTGCCATGGATGTTTTTGGAACATGGGAGGGAATCGGAGTACCCGGAGAAAACGCACGTAGGCATGGGGAGAACATGCAAACTCCACACAGGAAGGCTAGAGCCAGAAACGAACCGGGCACCTCATATAATGCAATTTTTTGAGTACCGGTATATGGGGTCCTTACTTCTTCGAAGCAGATTACGTTACAAGTGACTGTAAACGTTGGTCAATATTGTGAGATGCTAGAGACTTTTCTCAGATCAAAAATGAATATGTTATAGACAACTTCAGTGAACGCCGCCAACTGTGTGTGGACAATAATGGATTCATTTGATTTAATTCTTAAAACATAATGAAACAGAATGGCATTACAGTATATGTATTTTTCTAAAATTATCCATCCATCCATCCATCCATCCATATCTACCGCTTATCCGGGGCCGGGTCGCGGGGGTAACAGCTTTAGCAGGGAAGCCCAGACTTCCCTCTCCCTAGCTACTTCTTCCAGCTCTCCCCGGGGGATCCCGAGACGTTCCCAGGCCAGCTGGGTGACATAGTCTCTCCAGCGTGTCCTGGGTCTTCCTCTGGTTCTCCTTCCGGTGGGACATGCCTGGAACACCTCACCAGGGAGGCGCTCAGGAGGCATCCGAATCAGATGCCCAAGCCACCTCATCTGGCTCCTCTCGATGTGGAGGAGAAGCGGCTCGACTCTTCTTTCGACAGAATTCTCTGCCTCACACACCAGCTCGGGCTCCTTCCCTGCCAGAGAGGTGACATTCCATGTCCCAAGAGCTAGCTTCTGCAGCCGAGGATCGGACCGCCAGGGTCCCCGCCTTTGGCTGCCGCCCAGCTCACATTGCACCCAAACCCTTTGGCCCCTCTCATGGGTGGTGAGCCCATGGGAAGGGGGACCCACGTTGCCTCTCCGGGCTGTGCCCGGCCGGGACCCATGGGTGTAGGCCCGGCCACCAGGCACTTGCCAACGAGCCCCACCTCCAGGCCTGGCTCCAGAGGGCGGCCCCGGTGACCCGCATCCTGGCAAGGGAAACTTGGATCCATGTATTGTAATCATCATCAGGGGTCTTTGAGCCGTGCTTTGTCTGGTCCCTCACCTAGAACCTGTTTGCCATGGGTGACCCTGCCAGGGGCATAAAGCCTCAGACAACTTAGCTCCTAGGATCATTGGGACACACAAACCCCTCCACCACGGTAAGGTGACGACTCACGAAGGGGTTTTCGAAAATAAAAGCTCTTTTTTGTTTCTTTGCTTTATTTGCCTTTTATTTAATCTACAAATGTGTCAGATCGTTTTGCCTGACCATGTAGTTGATACAAGCAGCCCAGCAACGCTTTTGGGCATGGTCTCTGCCTTTCAATTGTAGGGAAAAAAACTATAGGAAAAAATCTGTGATTCGTAGTTCTGCTATCTTTGTTATTTGATGAGGCTCAAGATGCAAACTCATATGCCAGCCTTATAGAGTTTGAAGGTGTACCCAGCATGCCTTGATGTGCCCCATTTTTTGTAGATATGAATAATTATGGATTTGTTATTTTGTCTTCATCCTTTCCCTCAGTAGTACAGTTCGTTATTTGCCATCTCATTGTTTATTTTCAGTGACTTGTGTATTGTGATTCACTTTGAAGTGTTATTGTTTGGTGGGCCCCCTGGTGGTAGTTGCGCGGCATAAGAATGTTTGGTTTTTGCCCATCATATCAAGCTTTTTCTCTCTGTTCTTTTTACTAGTGTTTTACAACTGATGATAGACACAATCGGAGAAAACTATGACCCAATATCATCTTTGCAATATATGAAATCATATCTGTCAGCTCTACTTTTTAGAACATTGGTAAAAGTGCATTTGAACATTTTAAATGTCCCCAGGTGCTAATGTGCAATGAGTTTGACAATGTGCTAAATGGCAGCCTGTCTGTGCTTGGTTTTCTTCTCTACAGCTGCAGCAGCAGTGTGTGTGTCTGTGTGTGTGTGAGCCACAGCGGCAAAGATGACAGAGTACAAGCTGGTGGTTGTGGGTGCTGGAGGCGTGGGCAAGAGTGCACTCACCATCCAACTCATCCAGAACCACTTTGTGGATGAATATGACCCCACCATAGAGGTACACCAGTCTTTCTTTCTTCCATTACACATTTTACATATTCCCGCGTCAGTCCCACTGGAATCCTGGGTAAGAAGGTAGCAAAACCATTTAGTATGAAATTACTTTGACAACCTTTATATTGGTGCGCATACCTGCTGTTTTATAACATTTGTTTATAAATGTATCTGGTGAGCAGAAAAAATGTTAAATCAAGGGGCATAGCAGATTGTTGCTGCAATTATTGACTGGCTGGTGTTTCTGTGAGTATATCTTAGAGGTATCAGACATTTTATGAAAGTAATTCTCGTGCTTGCTTGTAAGGTTTGGTATCCTCCAACCCCAACCCCGCCTCCTCGTTTTCTCCCATTTTCACTCTCTTTCCTCACCACGCCTGCCTCTGGGTAGACAATGTCCTTTTTGTGTATTTGCATTCCTGGCTCCTATGCTCTAATAAACAAAGGGAAGGCACTCCCATGTTTTTGTGGCTACACATTGGAGGGCTAAATACTAACTTGGCTCCTCGATTGTTGAGTTAGTATGAGCTGAAAGTGGACAGGGAATAGTGGTTAAGTCTAAGGAGAAACTACACAGCTGTTTACATCGCTGCATAAATTAAAAAAAAAAGTTCCACATTGTGTCTTCAACACAGAAAGATCCTTAGTATTGTTTTTTGTGCACTCGTGCGCATCTCAGTTTGTCAAAGTTAGAATTCATTAAAGGCGAAAATTTATGATTTGAGATGGTTCTCATTTGCTACGTTTACATGCAATCAATATTCAGCTCAGGTCAAAATTCTGGTTTCTGAAACATTCAGAATAAGCCATTTGCATGCGTGAGGACACAGTTACTGCCATGAATGAATTTCCCAATTTAAAGGGCGACACACGGACATCACTGTGATGCAAATAGACGTCATTTGTTACTTTCTACCACGAATAAAACACATTATATTCATGTCGCTCATCACAGGAATATAGCAGTGGATGTCCTCCTCACTCCAAAAATGCGCTGCTGTGCTGTGTCCTTGAGTCTAACCATGAAAGTTTACTGCTTTTGTATTTCCGATGAATTGGGCACCAGATGTATGGACTTATACACACCTATGTGTGTGAGTTTTGCTGAGACAGAAACGAATATGAGAATGACGCAGAGAAATCAAGGGAGGCTCACTTAGAGAGCGGCAATGTAAGATGGCCGCTCGTGGCTTCACTTTCGCAGCAATGCTGCACAGCGAGCAGCATTGCTGCTGATCGCTGCGCATACACGCATACAACTACAGTCTCTCCTGTACTACAAAAACCAAGGTTCCGTGTGAATAGACCATGCGTAGAACACAATCCAATGTTCCTTTCAGAGAAAGTGTTAGAAAAAAGGGGTAAGCCAACCGTCAGTTTCATGTTTTTGCCCATTTTTACATGGCCTTTCAACACCCGAATATGTTCACTATTCATGTTTTAAAGGATTATTGGCTTCTCAAACATTGGGGGACCATGAAGGTTGATCACATTCCCATATTTTCGAATACTTGTGGCAAAAAACACAACAAAAAGCAAAACAGTTAACAGAGTTAAAACTGTCATGCTCACAGATCTGCATGTGAAGGTGAGGCCTTGTGTGGTGTCGTCAAACTTCTATGCGACTTCAGAGATAGGGTCTGTTGATTTAAAGGGACCCGAACAAGCTTTGCTGTATTTAATGAAAATGTATCAATTATGCTTGTTTTGCAGGACTCGTATAGGAAACAGGTTGTGATTGATGGAGAAACATGCCTGCTGGACATCCTGGATACTGCAGGTCAGGAGGAATACAGTGCAATGAGGGACCAGTACATGAGGACAGGGGAGGGATTCCTCTGCGTGTTCGCAATCAACAACACAAAGTCCTTTGAGGACATTCATCAATACAGGTGTGGCAAAAATGACAGGAGTGGGCAAATTGTGACCTTGGATTTTGGCACGTCTATGTGTTTGCAGGGCCTATTTCTATGGGTACTGTGTTGGAGAGTCCAAAGGGAGAGGCGTGTGTTTCCATTATGTTTGTGCCAGCTCTCTGTAGTGCTTGGGTGATGTCAGGCTGTAGCGTTTAACACAGCTGAAGAAAGCTTAGCCCCAACTGGGGGATTACAGCGCCATGCCAATGACATTGATCCTGACTCAATTAAGGCAGCTGGAGATAGAACTCCCAAAGACAGAGAAGCAAACGGAGACAAAAGATGAGAGGAGTTCCCTCTACCTTCTTTGAATTTGTGACAAGGCGATATATCTTTGATAGTTCTCCCTTCATTCAGCTAGAGAAAATAAGATCAAATATTCACAGTAAAGGGCTAATATTGACAGACGATTTTAGTTATTCGCTCACTGTTGCAACACATCACTGGTCAGAGCTGTAGCTCTTACTATTTCAATATTGAATATTATAAAATAGCCATTGGGTGTGAAACACCTACGCCATTTGACTTATAACAAGGCCGTAAGCTGAGGCAGGGGAACACCATTCGTGGTGTTGATGACAAATGCTCTGGCTTTGAATAATGCGTCCTGCTGCACTGTAACTGAGGGGGAAGGAGCTAATAGATTGATCAGCCCCCCTCCTCTTTGCCTGTTTCATTTCACGACTGGCTGCTGTTGCAATGAGGTAATGCTGTTTGCCGCCTGCCTGTCCATCTCCATCCCTCCTTCCCTTCCCTTCCTCCCCAGCACGCTCCTTCCTTCATCAGTTCAGCAGTGCCCTGCACCACCAGGGACTAGATCCTCCACAGGGTCCTAGTGCTCCCTGGGTGCCTGGCTTTCCAGTGGTGAAACAGGCTGCTGTTTGCAATATAAGCCAGGGAACATTGTTGGGGCAAGTTGGAAAACAACTTAAGACTGCTCATGGTTAATTGTGTCGCCATTTTGTTTTGTGTGTGTGAACGACAGAGAACAAATTAAACGTGTTAAGGACTCAGACGATGTTCCCATGGTGCTTGTGGGCAACAAATGTGACCTCCCGGCACGCACGGTGGACACCAGGCAAGCCCAGGAACTCGCCCGTTCCTATGGCATCCCTTACATTGAAACCTCTGCAAAGACACGGCAGGTACATAATGTGAAGCTTGAACTCAGTCATAGACATGCAGTCAAAAATCACATTGGCCATTTTTATTGTATACCTGATCGTATATTAACACAAATTATTTGATTCTCAGTACCACAGTTTTGCTATATGTGCGTTTTAACGCCTCTCAACAAGTTATGCCAGCGGGAACTCAAACGTGTAATTTTTTTATTTTGTTTGCCGGAATGATTGTGTTATGCTGAGGGCAATGACTCTTGCAGGTTACCTTGGCTGGAGAGCAGAAACACAATTGAAAATAGCAATAGCTGCGTAGCCCGCTTCCTGAGTGATGCATTATGTACGTTGACATACAGGCTGACCTATTCATCAATGAACTGGCAGTTGGTCTGTCTGGAGATGGAATTAAATGAGGGCCCTTTTTCCACTTGGTATGATATCTTGATGAAGAGTAGTTGAGATGATTGCCATGGTAACATTGACACACTGCTCCATGGGGTGCTCTCAAGGCTTTGCTCTCCCTGATGGGAGGTGTTTACTATGTGACTCTCTTAGGACTCATCAAAAAAAAAAAAAAAGTCCACAGAAGGTTTTACTCTCCCCCCTGAATAAGAAATCAACAGTTCTATATTTTAACTGAAACAGGTTGCCAAAGCTATAAAACAAGAAGTAATTGTTGTGTCTGTCTTTTGGTATGTACAGGGAGTCGAGGATGCCTTCTACACACTGGTCAGGGAAATCAGGCAACACAAGCTGAGGAAGCTGAACCCACCAGATGAGAGTGGTCAGGACTGTATGAGCTGCCGCTGTGTGGTATCGTGATGAAGGTGAGAGTCTGTACTTATTTTTAAGGCAGGCTCAGGCTTATGCCGCAGCACTGTAAGAAAACATATTCATGTAGCACAAGAAGGAATGCTCAGTTACCTCTGTGGTTGCATTTTTTTGTTTTGATTGTTTTTTGTTCATGACCTCAATGTGTGTTCATACAAATACTTCATAATTTGATGTCATTACGTCTTTCCATCTTCCATCTTTTGCGTAGGTTAGGTTACATGCAAATTTGTATTTTTTTGACTGTCATAGGAACAGAACAAAGGAACAAAACACAGAATAAAACTCCGACCTCCTGTAGAAGAGTGAACTCACAGTGCTAGTATTTCAATTTTGAGTACAATATTCATATATTCATACTGTACTTTTGTATCTTGTGTACCTTTTTCCCTCCAGCTCCACTTCACAGTTTGGAAAGAAATGGCACAGCACAAGAAGTCACAACATGGACTTGAAACTAGGAAGAAAAAAAAAATAATGATGAAAATTAAATAGAAGATTGCCATTTTGGTCTCGCGAGAAGAAGCTGATCCAGAGCCGCGATGGACTGACTAATGCCTTTGTGCTGAACAAGCTTGGCCAACCCTCTTGGGTTTTTTTTTTTTGTTTGTTTATTTTTGATTGTTTGCGCTCCATGTCGACAGGTGAGCAAAACCACTAATCACTATAATCAACCCCAACATGGTCTTGCTGGGTAACTAACTTATTGTTTTCAGTCTTGACACTGGTCCTACAGGGGGAACCTTGGAACCCCAATCCCCTTTCTCCTCTGAAACACTCAATCCGCTTGCAAGCCGGTTTCACACTGGGCATGGGTAGGCATTGGACATTTGTGTGCTCGATAACCACTCATGTAACCCACTTCGAAAGTCATCTGACTACCTCCCTCTAAAGGTGGAGGCTAACCTGGGAATTTGTACAAGTTGCTGTTGTTGCTTAACAGTTAGCCTCGCTGTAAACGATGTGCAATTTGGTTTAGAACTGGAACATATTTTGTGGGTGGATGATTAGAAATTCACTGAGCTCGATTGAGTTAAAACATGACTTGCTTATACTAGGGGTACAGTATTACAAAAAAAAAACAACAAAAAGTAAAACATTTGAGTTAAAGTTATGAGTGTGTGAGAGCATCGAATCAGACCGAATCGCTCTACTTTGAAATGTAGAGATACTTCTTGAATCATCTCTTATTGGAGAGCTTTATCTTTGAAAGAAAGGAGACATTTACACTAATCTACTGACAAGTTCATTCATATTGTAAAATTACAACAAGAAGCTCATTGTATCATACCCCCTCGACCTCAGCCGTACCATAACGAATCCAGTTGTAATCCCACTGAATTGAACCAAATCAAGTCGTTCCACTTTAGGTCCTTCTTGAATTGTATTGACCCCTGTATATCAAGATAGGTACCGACTCGTCTTTTATTGCAGAGTTGCACACCCCGAACACACACAGGTTCTGAATGCAGCTGCCTTACATTCTTTGCTAAGAGTGGTCTTTGTGGAATAATAATGATGATAATAATCATAATAATAGTAGCAAAGAATCTTAATAACAGCCAGAGTTACTGTACACTATATTGGTGCTGGTATCCTCAGATTCATATCTGTCCAACTTACATTGCACTGTTAGCAAGGGTATACATTTGAGGAGGCATTTGCTATATGAGAGGAACCACATGCTATGCTTGCAGTTTCACAGGTTTTAGGTTGAGCAGGGTTTCCCCCCAGAAAATAGAAAACAAAGCCTGGTGGTAGAGAAGCTTCATAATAGATTTTTACATTTTAGTCAGTGTACTGTATTTACATTATTTGTTGGTAGGCCTGTCGCGATACGTTTTCCTGGACGATATAGGATTTTCTTAAAAGCTTTAATGATGAACAATCGTATTGTTTGTTGTTGTTGTCTTTTTTTCAAAGCCACTGATAAACTGACAATGCAAAAATAATTAAAGTGCATCCATGTTAGGCACAATTATCTTTCAAAGCTCACACACGTTTTTAAATAAATGCAGGACGTCAAACATTTTAGCCATTTTCCATTTGGCCATTTACGTGTCAAGACATTTTCAAGAAACAAAATAAAAACAAATGATTAAAAATCTCACTCACCAAAGCTACACTTGAACGAGCCATGGCTGTTTGTATCCTAACAAATATTACTTACTATTATGACAGTAATGACAAAGGGCAGTGCCAGCATTTGCTATCCATCCGTCCATTCTCTGAACCACATAACCCCCATAGGGTCGCAAGCGTGCAATGAAATTGTCATTAGTTGTAGTCTGCACATTATTGGACATCATAATGTGGCAATGAAACTTGACTTTGTGCCACATTTCGCCTCAAGTACGCTTGCACTGAAGCATGGGGTATCTGAGTCGTGTAGCCAGGTTGTTATTAATAAAAATCCAACTGGCCCGAATGTATCCATTTACCACAAATTGTAGTTTCAGATCACCCATTTTGTGTGTTCTGCAGCTGGTGTCAGAGGTAGGGAGACTCAGTAGCAGACTATGAGAGGGTAGTATTCATCTTAGCCTAGCCATAGCCCATCTGAGCAAGCCCACTTTTGTTTACGTCGCCTACGGCACCTGCCAGACTCGACAACAATCCACGCAAGTCCCGCTGGTCGCACCGTCTCGTCCGGGATGTTGAAAGTGCATTAACAAGTCACCAGAACTCATCAATTTATACTGCTAATCCCTGTTGAGCAAGCCCACACGATTGTCGTATCCAGCAGTTGAGGTAAAAGTCAAGGAGATGGTGGCTGGTTGTACATGTATCACATAAAATTGTTTTCCGTTGCTCCATCATGACATTTGGATGGCCGCGCACCCAAATTGGGGACACCTTAGAGCCCCGCCATATCCTGGGGGAGGAACGAGTAATACAGCACTGGGGGAAACCCTGCACATTTTCACAATATCATTGTTCCATGTGCACCATCACCTCATAACAGAGTTTTTCAAGAAGTGTCATCTTTTGCAGAGTGTAACACACACTTAAACATGCCTTGGAATGCTTACATTTCCCACACACCTGACTACCCTCAAGAACCATATGTGTACTGTACATGTCTGTGAGTGATTAACATGTGTCATGGATGCTGGATCAGGGGTGTGTGTTTCTGAGTGCTGACTCGCTTGTGTTCTCTACTGCTGCATTCATTTGCTACCGTATTCAAAAGACTGTTCTTACCGTTTGTACTTTGCAGATTCTTATGCGTGCACATGAGAACTTTCCGTCTGTTGTTTACTTTGTGTGCAACTACAGAAAAAGCATGTTGGGTTTAGATGTGTGCTGTACAGAAATTGAAGGTCAAACCGCAACCTATTGAAGTGTGTTGAAAAGGGTTTTTTTTGGCAGTAAATAGCCAATAAAAGCCAAATGTCCTCGCTCTGGCTCAATTCGTGATATTTTGTGGATATCTTTCTTTATGAATCTCACTTTCATCCCATGTAAACATAAAACTGTTTTTGATTTACTGTGAAGGTGAGGGCCCTTTTTTCCCTTCCTACACATGACAAGTCATAAATCACAAGAACAACCATGTAGTAGTGATTGTAGTGTGAAAGCTAAGTAACAATTAACTATCCATTCTTCACTCGAATGAATGGACTGAACTGTGAATGTGACTTTTTGAAGTATTCATCTAAAACAGTTTCATATTAATTTGGTTCCAACTGTTATACTGAAACACTTTGATGGAAGGTTTGTGGTGCCCTAAATGCTTGTTGTCTCCTTATCAAACTTTATATATCAAATCCATAATAATGTCACAACTCCACAAATCTATGCATAAATCCTCAGCATCTTCGAATGTCTCATATTGTTGCCGCATGAATACTTAGCCAGTAAACCCCAAGTATACATGTCACGAAAAGACTGTACAGACCTGTCGAGGTTGTCTCAAGGGCTTCTCTTTCCCTTGAACACTACTGAATGAAAGTGTGCTTGGAATTTGTAAAAATGTTAGCTGTTCAGCTATTTAAGATGTATGTACTCTTTAAAAAAAAAGGTGTCAAATGTTTTGCGGGGCAGGAATAAAGATGTTAAGATATACATGATGTGGTATTTTCATTGTAATGTGTGCTACTTTAACATGTACACCCGCAACTGGTTGCCAGCCAATCGCAGAGCACACACAGACAAAAATAATAATTCGCCCTCACAATCACACAAAGGTACAATTTGGAGTGTTCCAATAGCCTGCGATGCATGTTTTTGGAATGTAAAAGGAAATCAGAGTGCCCGGAGACAACCCACTCAGGCACAGGGAGAACATACAAACTCCACACAGGAAGGCCGGAGCCGTAATTAAACCCTTCATCTACACTGTGAGGTGGACGTGTTAACCAGTCGCCAGACATGCTAACCAGTTGCCTAACGTGATAACCAGTCGCTGAGCGTGCTAACCAGGCGCCCACCATGCTGCCAATATACTGACTGCTTTTGCAGAGTGAAACAAAACACCACAGCAATTTTTATAATGCCAAAATGACTTGACACACTTAACATCACACTCAACATAACTATAAGCGATTACAGACGGCTTTTTGTTGTTCCACAAGGAAGCCACGTTGTCACAATCCACTTTTACAGGCCAAGCCAAAGAGTTTCACTTTATCAAAAGCTTTCACATTCCATCTCCTCGCTGGTGTGGGGCAGAAACCGCCTTTGTAAAAATCTGGTACATTGAATATTTTTTCACAAATCTGTACTATTGATCAGTATACCCGTGTGGGTATTAATTTTGCTGTTGTGTACAGCTATTTGCTCTTGAGTTTTGCACTCAAGGACCACACATGGTACGAGTGCATCGGCACACTTCTACTGTATATGAATGAATATTCAAATTTAAAAACTTCATTGCATACAGTAGGGTAACTCTTGAGAACAAATCTACCATCCAAATAAATAAGAATGAGAAATGCCTGTGTCGGTAAGTCACTGATGAGTGGTTTCAGAATTACAGTGCACTCAAAAGCCAAAGGGGGAAAAATAGATGACATGCTGGGCCAACTTGAGTGCGCAACTAATTTATCATTTTGAAGTTTGTGTAGAATTAGGAGTTTACCCACAATTGTTCATAAGTTGTTAAAAACAGATTATTTAAAATGCATGTCTGTTTGCCGACAACAGGCGTGTCATGAAACAAATATGTGTTCATTTAATGGGTCATAGAAGAAAGATGTTTGTTTGAGCCATGCAGCCTAATTATTATATGATGGTTTGGAAGTCACGTGATTGTACTATCATGATGCCACTCTCTTATTGGCTTTTAGGGGGTCATAAAGTTGTGTGCTTGTCCGTAAAGACACGGAAACCCCCCCTCAAACGTTAGTGGGTGTTGGTGATCTTAAAAGGAAAGACAAATTTCTGGTTTTAGACACACAACAATTATGACATCCTGCAATAACGGCATAAAGAAAATGCTGCCGAAGGTAAGGGAATATAATATACTGTATGTATGTATACGTTATTATTTTACTTTATGTTAACTGTTTTGTTAAGCACTTTGTTACAGCTGCCACTGTTGTGAAAGCGCTATATAAATCAGCATGTATTGTATCTGAACATAAATAGATAATATACATAAGATACTGATCCTCATATTGACATGTTATCGCTTAACTGAACTGAAAAGAAAAAAGAAAATACTTGATTTTCATTTGCACGTGATTAAAATGTGTTCAACTATTACAGATCATTTGTGTTTGTTTGTTTTTTAAGCACAGGAAAACGGCATAGGTTTTCCACACTTGAATCATGTGCAACCGATGAACATGTTCAAATTAAGTAAATCCAAAGATTTTTTTTTTCAGTGTGGAATAGCCATTTGGGTGTTGTGTGTATGTTCATTTCCATTGCATAGACATACCTTCGTAACCATGTGGCCCAAGAAATACATGTTGCACTGATCCATTTCAAAGACCTTGTTCCATCGGTGGATAAATACAGTAAGAAACTCACAAAAAAAAAAGATAATTTTTGATAATTGTGGCTTATAAAAAGTACAACAGTCATGTTTGTTTTGTACAGCTTACAACGACGGAACCACAAAGGTCTTGATGAGTCTTACAGGAACTATCCCCATCCTTTTTAAAGGTAATGATTTAACATTTTATGTGAGGGGCAATTGTCGTTACGTCCACACAACTAAGCATTTCACAAGTGTTTACAAATATTCTCACTGTATTTGACGCTATGTTAGATATGAGTTACAACATCCCCATATGTGTGTGGCTTGAGGAGAGCTACCCTCAGTCGGCCCCCATCTGCTATGTCAAGCCCACGTGGGAGATGATGATCCTGCGGGGAAACTACGTCTCCAGCAATGGGGACATCCTGCTGCCATACTTGCAGGAGTGGAAGCAGGTGAGCAGCAGATGCAAGAGTTTAACAGCTTTGCATAACATACACTGACCCTTCCATGGCTCACTCAGGGGAAGTGTGACCTGGTGAGCCTCCTGCAGGTGATGGTTGCCACGTTTGGAGACCACCCTCCCATCTGTATGCAGCCTCATCTTCAGCCTGCACAAGCATCCTGTAAGTTAATATCACATAACATATACGATGTGTCTGAGCAAAAATGCATGACAACCAGAAAGATAAAACCAGGAGTCAGGATCTTCACTTCGCTGTGTTTCCTCTTCTATGGGGCAAAAGTGCAGCACAGTGACTCTCTATATTTGGGCTCTATATTTGTAGATGGTGCAGATGTGCTTGAGCATAAGAACTCCCGCATCTTGATTACCTTGTCAGTGCAAGCCTTATTTTGCCTGCTTGAGAATTTGGCAGACCACTCTTCCCCGAAGTGGGCGCTCTGGCGTACTGAGGTTGTTTCCTTTGACATGCTCCCAGTACACTTGGCAATTTGGCCGCTCAAAGTAGACTAAATTCTACGCCCGCTAGAACCACAACTCGAACTATTACAGCAGGAAGTATATCATGCGGTTTTGGTGTATTAAACAAATTCTGCTCTGTGCAAACATCCGGGGGTCAAGGTGGCACACAGACCCAACACCAAAAATTTATCTTGCCCGCCTCCACGCAGAGTTCAGTGCACCATGCTCAACGTTGCACTAGGTATGAAAATAGAGCCCCTCTGTGTTTGACTCTTGAATTTTTCCTGACGCATACCGTGGGTGGTTTTTCTCCATGTATTCATGCTTGCTCCCACATTCTAAAACATGCTTATTGCTCTGGAAAGTGTATTCAACTCCAGGAAGATGACTTCAAAGAGAAAAAAATGTAGTTTGTAGCTTAAGATATGACAGTATCTTTTCTGACACCAGTCCTGAAACCTTTCTGACCCACTTTGTACACTAATCAGCCTCAACATGACAATATGGTCACAAAAAACAAACAACATGTTCATGTCTTGTAATATGTTTGTAGTGAATAAGAAAAAAAAATGATCAAGAAAGTCTCCTAGACAAACAGTCCGCAAAGGAATAACTGGGGCATGTCTGATCAAGTGTGAGATTGTGTATGATTCTATCAGTAAACTTTGGACTTACCGGTACCTGTCCTCAACACCTTTTTTAGGTTCGCTCCAGTTCCACAAACAGTCACAGGTGCTTTCTCGGCCGGACGGTAGTTTGTACGTGACTTTATCAACAGAAGATGGCCAATCTGTTCTTCAAGGAAATGAAACCAGCTGTTAGTTGATTTCAAAATTGTTTCTCACTTGCGAAACATATATTATGCACGGTATCACATCAACATGATTGATTACTGTATTTGTTTGATTCATGTCACTTTTTTTCATTTTATAAATGATTTACAATGTAAATTTTAGCAACATTGAGATGTATGGCCTATATACACATACATTAACATAGTCAATATCACACATGACTTCTAACCTCTGATTTTTGGAAATAAAAGTCTACTTCCCCACCTCTCGTCCCCCTCCCCATATGAAACAGCCAAACTGTACTTTTATTTAGAATTTTGCACCAGTGGGTGTAGACAAAATAAACAAACAAAAAAGTAATTTCTCCTTCCCCAGTATAATCGTAAATAACTTAATCACTCTGGTTTTATTTTCATTTCTCTGGGTTGTGTTATTTATGAACCCCCCACCCGCAACCACAAAAAAGGCCATTTGTGTTGTCCAGAAAAAGATGTCCATTTAAGTGCCCTGCTATCCTTTGGCCACTGGGACAACTTTTCTGTCGATTGCGAACAACAAACACATCGCCACACACCGCCGTGGGATCTTACTAACAAGCAATGCAACAATGATGTTCAATGGAAGGACTTCCCTCGCAATATCTCCGTGTGACGTCATTTCCGAAGATTGCCGAAGAAAAGCATTTTCGTTGTCAAGGGCGTTGCTACGGGTTAAACAAAGAATCTGGAAGGGTTGCGTTAAAAAAATAACGGAATTATGCTTATAATTGTTCAGCCACTGATATTACTCAAAAACATGGTTGGCCAACTTTACTTCACATTTGGCCTTTAATTTCTGTTGTGTATTCCCGAACAGTTAACGTTGTATCAATATGTTTTACTAATAAAGTTTTCAACTTACCATTACGTCATTGGTTGCCCCGGAAATGTCAGGAGTAGTAACGGAAATTCGATTTGTTTGTTAGTCTTGTATTTGTGTTAAGGCATATGTCGTTTGTACCGAGCAGTCAGTTTACCATTA
This sequence comes from Hippocampus zosterae, assembly GCF_025434085.1. Lineage (NCBI taxonomy): Eukaryota > Metazoa > Chordata > Actinopteri > Syngnathiformes > Syngnathidae > Hippocampus > Hippocampus zosterae. The sequence goes on from NC_067453.1 coordinate 8,449,657, forward strand.
GCCATACGTGTACTGTTTCGATCTGAGATAACAAGACCAGACTAAACTGTTCAGCTGAACGTTTTATTCCAAATAGCCCGATTTTTGTGTGGGTAGTCCGTCTCACTCACGGCTGTGCTAACTTTAGCCTAGCATTTACGGAATTCGTACCAGCGAGCTTCATATTGTCTCATTGTCCCACATTATACTCAATTTTCCTGAAAGACATCCAACTAGGACACGATGGCGGTTGTCAACGAAGTCGCCTTGAAGAAAATGTTGAAGGTAAAACCAGTCTTGCTGAGTATCCTAAGTTGTTTGCATGATGGCTAACATAAACGAAACGTAACACGACAGACAGCACAGTAGATTTGCTATTTCCTGGTATGGCAAATTCGAAACATGTGTTCTAAGTTGTCTGTATCTCACTCATTTGATCAGTGTCGTCAGTATACGCTGTTGACATTGCTACGTGTATTTTCCGATGTGCTAACATTATTTAACATACCCATTTAAAACACTAAATGACTTTTTCCAACTTTTAAAGCCTCTCTTCGGCTTGTTCCGTCTTAACTACGTTGTAAGGAACTAGTGTGCAGTTAAGACTATTGTGTGCTATTGTGCACTGAAATATGTTCTACTTTTTTTTACTCGTCATCAGTATTCTTACATAACTGATCATTTAGATATTGGTTGGTGAACGTTGTATTTCCAGCCTCATTCTTTTCCGTCCAAAACAAATACTCTTCGCTTTTGTTAAGCAAGCTCAGATTGTTTAAACGCTGTAGGAAATGCAGATTTCCCGTTACAATAAACGAATGACTAACTTGTCAAACCTTTCTTCTCGAGGCGTTTCTGTTAATATACAAACTCGGAAATACATTCATTGTATCACTCCTCTTTGTTATTATTTTTTTGTTATATTCCAGCAATACAAATACAGGGACCTGTCTGTTCGAGAAATCACCAACGTCATCTCTCATTACAAAGACCTGAAGCCCGTAATGGATGGCTATGGTAATAGTATATTCTTTTCAATCTTTATATTCATAGGAACCTGTAAATTCAAACACGAGCCGAAAGTTGCACACGCACCACTGTGAGTCAAAAATCTAAATTGTTCAACCTCAGTGTTGTTCACCAATAAAGGTTCCATAGTACTTCATTCTTGGGTGACTCAATATACTATGTACCAGGGGTGCCCAACATTTTTTGACTGAAGATCAACTTTTCAAGCAACTGACCTCTCGCGATCGACCCGCTGCTGCATGTGCACATGTCCACACACGCATGCCATGATGAGCAATAGCCATAATGGCCCACAACACAAAGATATAGACTATGAATCACAAGCACACAGACACACTTTTTTTAAATCGATTTTCCCCTAGACCCCCAGCGATCGACTTGGGACCAGTTCACGAGCTACTAGTCGATTGCAATCGACTAGTTGGGCACCTCTGTGCGATACCATAGTAGATGGGATTAGTTTCTTTTCCTCACCGGCTCAACTTGCTTTTCAGTGTTCAACGATGGCTCTACAAGGGACCTGATGAGTTTAACAGGAACAGTCCCTGTAAGCTATAGAGGTACCTACAATGTTCTTGTTTGTGTTTTGGACATCAATGTTAAAATTGTGATTCATTATTCTCTTTAGTCATTTGAAGAGCATCCTATGCCAGTCGCTGAAACATTTGTCAGCTTTATGCTGGCGTGCTGCATGTTAACAAATGAGAAAAATGGCTTTTAGTATGTCGTTTAGAGGAGATGGTAGATCAATATATGCCTGGATTTGGTAACGTATGTGTGTTTCCACTTAGGCAACGTCTACAACATCCCAGTGTGTCTTTGGTTGCTGGACACGTATCCCTTCAACCCACCAATTTGTTTTGTTAAACCAACCAGCACCATGATGATCAAAACTGGTAAACATATTGATGCCAATGGAAAAATCTACCTACCCTATCTACATGAGTGGAAGCATGTAAGTCTGTTAGCAATAGAGGCCTCATTTGCAAACGTTTTTTTTAAGCCACTAGGGCTGGAATTCTGGCCTTATTGGACACATTGATGGAAACATAAAATTGAGGTTGATTGCGAATACATGGTTGTGTAGACACACATTGTCATCTGTGTACATGCAATAAAACTTCTGAGAATGATGGTTTCATTATGCAGTGTACACACAAGACACTACAGAGATTTGCCTTTTACGAAATAGTGAAGAAATGGGCATAAGTGTTTTTCTGGAAGAGTTGTAAAAGTCATGCTGTCAGGGTCTCCTCAGAGCCTGGAAAAAGTGAATTTGGATTTTCAATAATCACGGCCGTACTCCTCATTGCAATCTTAAATTTGTGTTTATAACATATCCTACGTTATGTTCCTTCAAAAGGCAGGTCCCATGTTTATGAAACTGATATTACTTGCTGGATGTTTGTTCTTGTTAATTTTTTTCATTGTAATTTTTTTGAGAGGATTTTTCACCACCTCCTTTTTTTCCAGCCACACTCAGACCTGTATGGTCTCATCCAGGTTATGATCGTAGTGTTCGGAGATGAGCCGCCAGTGTTTTCTCGCCCAACCACACAAGCACCTTATCAGGCTTTCCAAGCTGCTGGACCTCCGAATCGTGAGTGGTGACTGTATTTTGTTATCCAGTTTAACACCAGGTGGCGCCCTAGCCCTACAGCAGAGCACTATGAAAAAGTATTAAAAAGCAGGCACTCAGATGATGTAATTGTGTGTACTCTTCCTGTTACATCAGCTTCTTACGTACCTGGCATGCCTGCAGTTTCACCTTATGGCCCAAGTCCTAATGCGGGGTAAGATGTTTCACAATCATGGGCATACACTAGTTTGACAAGTGTGCTCTGTGGCAGGAGCTTTTTTATTACTTCTCACCATTTATGTTGTATCCAATGTTACAAAATGCCCCAGTATGATTACTAAGTATTACTTTACTTCTCTTGCAGAGGCTACCCAGGTTACCAGTACCCAGGGGGCAACTCTTACCCAGCTACTTCTGGTCCGACACACTACACCGCCCAGACTCCCGTTTCCACAGTGGGTATGTATTAGGTTTAACATCTCTCATCAAGACACACATGGTATACTGTGTGATGACCATAAAGATTCTAATTCTATTGTTATGTCAAATTCAACAACATACACATTTCTCATTATGACAATAGTGTTGATTCTCCATGTTGATCAGGGTGAGAAGAAAGACTGAAATAAGGACGGTGTGATTACCGGTAATCATAAAATTTCATTGGACCCCTGTGTACTACTCATTCATTTTATTGGTCGACTGTTGCCGGGTAACACATTTTCCCCCGCTACTTATACTATGCTTTTATACTATTTAGCCAAGTTCGTTAAGACAGTGTATACCCAGTAATTATTTTATGAAAAGCGCACAAAAATACAACTCAATGAGTTTTTGCTGAGGATATGTTTGTTGAAAATTCCATCTTTTACCCCATGGTCTTAACAATGCACATCCAAATGGGTTAAAAACTCAGGACAGATCCACCTTTTGTTTGAAGCCACTATGTAAGAGAGCAAAAGTATTAGAACAAGCATTTTTAAGTTACCGGTAACTTAAAGCGAATAACATTTAATGTCTGTTGGCATAACCCATGCTTTTGTAAACTTCAGAATCCATTTTGCTGTTACCATCATGAGTTGAATCCTCAAAACGGGCATGTTGAGTATGTTCCCAGAAGCAGCCGTCCTAGCCCAGGCCTTGACTGTATAATTTGTGCTTCACAGATGAGCTTGTGTGTTTGGGATCATAAAGCAAATGTTTCCATCACTTATGTCGTCTATATTCCAAAATGTTTGTGGCTCACCTCGATAGTTCTTTGCAAAATCCCCTGTGGTCCAAAGCACATAAGTTCATCTGTGAAGCAGGGTGGAGTTAATTTCATGTCTTAGGCTTGGGAGGGGACTCTAAATGATTTATGATGACACCGATCAAATGAAATCATGCTTCTCCATCGTACGGGGGAGTTAAGCGCAATTCAGGCATGTGACCTTCTTTGTGAAACCCTCTCACCCTGAGCCTGACTTTGGTGGCATGCTGAACCGACAGCGAAAGGTCATCTGATGTAACTAGAGTTGGGAGCAAGAAAGGCCAACGGGGCGCACAGTGTGAGCCTGGAGTCGAAGGAAGCGATTCCTCAATGCTTATGTGCGCAATATTTGCGGAGGTCAAAGTAACTCCACACAAAGACTGACCTGTGATCAGCTGTTTGGAAGCAGTAGTGAAACGCCAGTGGACTGTCTGCCATCTGGAGGACTTTTGGTGGTCGCCTATATTTAGTCGTGGAGGGGAAATACGGGTCAGCTCTGACATTTGTAGTGCGGATTCAAAACTGGACTGTACATAATGTAGTTTTGACCCCAAAGATACTTGTCTGTGCTTAGGATGATTCTTTGTGTGTGGGGTCCTATTGTGGTGACAATGTATGAGAAAGAATGTATATTTCACATGCTTTCATAAATGGGTTGATGGAACCCACCTTTTTTTCCATCTATTTAAGAAAAAAATCAAAGTAATGCATCACAAGACCCTATGTGATGAGTTAAGATTTTCAAGTGTAAGCGGACTTGAATTGACCAAGCCAGACTTGGCATAGTGCCGAAATTGACCTGTGAGAGGCATCATGAGAAATCCCGATAACCAGGGGAAAAAAAAAAAAGACGTTGAAGATTGAAGAGAAACAAGAGGCTAAAAATGTGAGGTGTTGGGGCAAGTATGTTCTCGCAGGCAAAAGAAAAGGCCTTTCTTCAAACCAGCACACCAGTTTTTACATTTGCAAAAGTCGTTGATTTAGCATTTTTCCTAAAATTGTTAAGTCAAATGTATTTATCTTTTCTGGACAGAGCCACTGCTTGGAGTCCACATCTCATATGTTTCCAATTTGTATTTGTCTTCTCTTTTCATAATGTCCTTCTAAAACTGGATACCATTCAGAGATAAATGTATTGAAAAATGTGACATGAAAACACCAAATAGCCTTTTTCATTTGAAATGAGGTCTTGTGAGGTGCACAAACATCATGCAGTATGTTGACTAATCAAAGCTGCTTTTTTTTCCTGACAATGGAACTCCAAAGTGGAGAAAAAAAAGGGAGGCGACAGAAAACATTTGAAGTAAACGGGACTGGTTTAAAATGAGTGCTACTTTGTTTAGGTTCCAACAGAGATGGCACCATCGGCGAAGACACGATCCGTGCCTCGTTGATCTCAGCTGTTAGTGACAAGCTTCGCTGGAGGATGAAAGAGGAAATGGACAGGGCTCAGGCAGAGTTGGATGCCCTCAAGCGAACAGAAGAAGACCTCAAGAAGGGCCACCAGAAACTGGAGGACATGATCTCCCGACTGGACCAGGAAGTGGTAATCTTATTTTTTGTATATATACAGTTTTTCCCAGAAATGCGCTGTTTGTCATTATTGATACATCTGTGAACGCAACTATTATTGAATCAGTTTGCTTTTTAAAATGTAAATTACGGGGACTACCTTTGATCCCGTTTCCTCAATTGTTCTGCCTTGGTCAAATGGCGTAGAAGAGTTTGTTTTTGGGTGGTGCCTTCGGAAAAGTCAGTCTTACCACCCAGATGTGCGCGTGACGTCATTGTGAAAAGTTTACCATTCCATATTTTCACCTGTAGTGGGTGGGTCTGGAAGGGCTTTCACTGTACTTTTCAGTCGGCGGTTCTAACATCCAACCAAATATTTTTGGACCAGGCTGACGTCGACAGGAACATCGAGTTGCTGAAGCGCAAGGACGAGGAGCTGACCGAGGCCCTGGAGAAGATGGAGAACCAGTCGGAGAACAATGACATTGATGACATCATTGTTCCGACGGCCCCCCTGTACAAACAGATCCTGAATCTGTACGCTGAGGAGAACGCCATCGAGGACACCATCTTCTATCTGGGAGAGGCCCTCCGCAGGGGGGTCATAGACCTGGAGGTTTTTCTCAAGGTGGCCATTTCAACACAATTTGGAGATACTGACACATAGTCCACAGTGTTTTGTGTGTACGGGTCTATCAGTGTTGATTCTTTTCCTCTCTTATTGCAGCACGTACGCGTTCTGTCCAGAAAGCAGTTCCAGCTCCGCGCCCTCATGCAGAAAGCCCGCAAGACCGCCGGCCTCAGCGACCTCTACTGAGTAAGACGCAGACATGATTTCAGGCCCCGTGGTTCTCTTTCTTCTCCCTCTGTGTCGTTTCCCATCTTTTATGGACCACAGAGGTTGTTTAAACACTCCTAAGATTTGTCGTCGTGAACTGGATTAAACCAAATGCTTGAGAGATTTCCCCCAACACGCATGTAATGACACCATTGATGTATGTGTAATGGAGGCTATCTATTAGCCAGGCAGCCTTGTTTGTTGAGTAAGCACAAAATTTCGGGGGGCTCGCGGTTGAGACACCCAAAGTCTTGAAAAGGTTAAGCTCCGATATAAATACCCAAAGTGGTTAACCTTAAGAAGACCCTTGATTTAGTGCTGTGTGCAGCCTGAGCCACATTTAGAAGGCTTTTTTCTATTATGGATATGCTTTAAACCATGAACCTGTTTTGTTTCTCACTCATGTTTGGCCTCTCTTTCCACTTTCATTGTGTGTGTCAGCTGCTCAGGTTAGCCCTCACATTTGAGTGTTCAGCTGCATTAACCAATCGTGTACAGGAGCTCTTCTACTCTGTACAGTATCTCTCTTGAGGACATTTTTACAAAGTATATTCACTATTTTTTATTTTTACTGTCCACTCTGTTGTTTCTGCTGAGAAGTTAGTTCTCTCTCTATAAACCATTTTTTGTAAAGGTTTTTGAGTGTTATAGGGTACAGAAGAGCCTATTATACTAATCAGATGTTAAGTTATGACAACACCTCTCATTTAACTTAGCCTTCTACTAAATGCACTTTGAAATGTATCATAGAGTATCTGCTGTTATTATTTGTTTCCAATTAAACCATAGATCATCTTTTGTATCTGTAGATTTATGTAAATCCGTTCAAATTAAAGACTGATTTGATGGCAAATCAACAAGATTTTTATTTGCGCTTCAGCAGGTCACGGTGACTACGCCTTTCTACGCTCTATGAATTTAAGTCGACTCAAACTGAATTGCTCATGTCACAAAAACATGTTCTGCCTGCCATGTCGCTGGCTTTGGTGAAGATTTCTTGTCAATTAAATAATTATCTGTTAATAAATTGGATAATTTCACACAACACACCGGGTAACATCTCATAAAATTAATTCTGTCCGGCAACCCTGGGTTGGGAATCGCTGTTCGTCAGTGCTTGACCTCATTGGTCTTGTAGCGCACATAGACATGGTTTCACGTTGTCGTTCACACCAGAAGACAATTTAAAGTCTTCAAATTATGTTTTCCAGTCTTGACCATACTTCATAGTTGGCTGTAACCTTTGAAAGTCATACTGCAAAAAACATGTACTATGTGAACAGGAATTTCTATTGTTACCCTGGCATACAAACTTCTTGTTATCAATCAAATTACAGTGAACAGGCAGAGGTCTAGTTTCCGTATCTTGGCTTTATTTGATGCTGCAGTACATAAAAATATGTCCAGCTACAGTGATTCGTTATGATAAATACTTGAAACATTTTGAAACAAACAAAACAATTATCGGTCATCTGCAGTAACGGGTGTAGATGAAATAACACCATTAGACTTTGTTAATGTCCTTTAGAGTTTATGTGGGGAAAATAAATACAATTCTCTTCCAGAAGATTAGGTTGTGCAAAGAACATATGTTGATTTCCATTCAGGAGCATCCCGACCCATACAAGGAGCGGAGTGAATTTCTCTTGACTTATCAGTGCACTTGTGGTCATGTGTGGAGAAGACCTTGGATTACTATGACATCAGTTGGACAGGAAGCCTGACCCCACTGAGAATGGAATGTCTCTATCAGACTTAAAAAAAAAAAAAAAAAAAAACAACACACTGACGCGTGAACAAAAAAACAGACATTACAACCATTACACAAAGCAGACAAGGAGTGTGTGAAAGAAGCCATAACAGTGCACAGTAACAGCGTACTTGTAGGATTTTAGACAAACATTCCCAAATGTCAACACAAGCTGATGCTAACAGCTAAATAGTTGTGAGTGTTTCTGGTTAGACGTACAATGATGAGAACCGACGACACCTATTCTTGGTTAATATCTGAAAGTAACTTTTTGTGGTCTTCGTGGAGGCCATTTGCCACAGTGGGACACAGAAAATACAAGGGAGTCGCTTGGGCTTAATGCAGTGTTTTGTGATGTTTAGTTTGGGGTCGAGGTGGCCACGAACTACGGGGCGCTGCGCTGTTCACAGAATGAGCTCCTTCTGGACGGCCCACAGCGTCTCGGCGCTTTTCACAAGCTGCTGCTGCTCCTCGGGCTTCAGGGTCATGTTGATGACGTCCGACAGGCCCATGTTGCCCAGGACGCAAGGGACGCTCAGGAAGACCTCCTCTTGCACGCCGTACATCCCCTGCCGAACAACACACGCATTAATTGTGACATATTTCTCACAATCCTATAAGAACCCACGCGAGGATCGTCGCCACTTTTATTGATTGAATGGGTGCACAAAAACAGCTCTTGTGCAAGAGCTTGTTTGATCGTGTACCTAATGAAGTGTCCTTACCTTGATGAGTGTGGACACGGGGTGAACTTTGTGCATGTTTTTGGTGATGCTCGCCACCAGGTCAGCCACAGACATCCCGATGGCCCATGAAGTATAACCCTTCAGCCGGATCACCTCATAGGCCCTGCAGCACACGCACACATTGTCAGGATGTGACGCAATTTTGCACATTTTGAAATGCTGACTTTTTTCATATGAGCAGTGTTGATAACGTGATGTTGATATGGTATTATTGCCTCTAATCTCAGATCAGGAAGCCTATTGTCCTGCCATAAGAACACTACGTGTGAGGCAGAAAAGTCACATTTAGGTTTGGACATTGCATCATAAAACGAACCTATTGCTGCAATCTGAACGTTGGCAGTTGGTTGTGGAGATACTAAAGTTTAAGCAGAAGCTCAGAGGGGATAGAGTTTGTTGACCTCCCACTACACATAGGACAAGCCCTTTCACTGTCCAAATACAACGATGAAAAAGTGGATCCAGGCACTCGGGCATAAGGCAGGAGGACAAACTAAAAGCCTTTAATACACAATGGCTATGTCGTCGTGTCTGCACTGACCCTCCTTCATACAACAATGACATTAAGAGGCAAACTCGCTTTAAAATAAAATATTTCTTGGCTTTCAACACAACAGGAGACTCCGCCATTTCTTTCTATTGTTTCTACTGTGATTGTTTTATTGCTTGTGAATTATGTTATGTTCATCTGTCTTCTATTTGATTTATAGGTACAGCACGTTGTTTCAGCTGCCGTTGTTTTTAAATTACTCCGTAAAAGAAATTAAGTTGAACTGAGTTGTTATGAGGCGGCCCGGTAGTCCGGTGATTAGCACGTCGGCTTCACAGTGCAGAGGTACCAGGTTCGATTCCATCTCCGGCCTCCCTGTGCGGAGTTTGCATGTTCTCCCCGGGCCTGCGTGGGTTTTCTCCGGGTGCTCCGGTTTCCTCCCACATTCCAAAAACATGCGTGGCAGGCTGATTGGGCACTCTAAATTGTCCCTAGGTGTGAGTGTGAGTGTGAATGGTTGTTCGTTTCTGTGTGCCCTGCGAATTGGCTGGCAACCGATTCAGGGTGTCCCCCGCCTACTGCCCGAGGACAGCTGGGATAGGCTCCAGCACCCCCCGCGACCCTAGTGAGGATCAAGCGGCTCGGAAGATGAATGAATGAATGAATGAGTTGTTATGTACAATACAAGTGCTGATATACAGTCGTGACTGTATTAACATAGGGGTGGGGAAAATGCAGCCACTCTGTTCTGTACACCAGCCATCAATCATTTACAAAGCATTTTACAAACATTCACTTTTTTTTTTACCTTATCAATGAACGACCTGGCATACGCGTCAGTTTAAAACTCTAATGTGGCCGAGGGGTACAAATGTTTGCCCAACCCTGGTATAAGTACATGCAGTAGTGCTACGCTGTACAACTACCTGCCTGTTGGCTTTGCACCATGTTCAAATTCCTCACTCGGGATGGTCAGCGACTCTGATTTCAATTGTGGACTTTGAATTTTACCTTCCCGCTATTGCATAGAGAAACGGGGGGAAATGCAAGTACATGATGAGTTGCTTTGCAAGGTTGTGACAAAAACTACTCACCCATCAACCACCATTCTGTGCACCGCCTTCCAGTCTTCGCTATCTCCTTGAGCCCCCATTTTAGGATTGAGCTCCTGAAGACTGACGCCGGCCACATTCACGCCACTCCACACAGGCACTAAGAGAAGCCAATTACCTCAGATAATGTCAAGTTTAATTTCTGGCCACTCACAGGATGCTAAATTTAAGTTGCGCCCGTATATCGGCTCCCATTTTATTTATAGTGAGGAGCCACATACCACTGGAGTCCCCGTGCTCTCCGATGATCCAGCCGTGGCAGCTTGAAGGGTGGAGGGATAGTTTCTCTCCCATGAGGTGACGGAAGCGGGCCGTGTCCAGGTTGGTTCCAGAGCCAATGACGCGGTGACGGGGGAAACCGCTCAGCTTCCAAGCAACGTAGGTTAAGATGTCCACTGAGAGGGGAAAAGGGACAATACGATGACTTGACTGGGTACAACCCCTGGCGAATTCAGTTGTTTCAATTTGTAGGAAAAAAAGATCAGACATGACACAAAACTCAAGTCGTTTTAAATGGAAGCTTTTCCGACTTGGATGGCTGAGTGGTTAACACGGTTGACTTTCAACATGGGGATTCAAGGTCCAAATCTCAGTCAGGGTGGTGGATGGCCCATCGATGGACCCAGCATCGGCTTAACTATTTCTCCCAATTCAGGTTCCTTTTGACTCAGCGGTTTTAAGAATGTGAGGAGAGTTGCGAAAGCAAATCAAACATGTCAACTTTCATGCCGCTTGCTAACATCTGTACCAAAATTTCAAATTTGCATATGTAATCAACAACAGAGACATTGTAAGCATTTTCTTGTGACCAAAACTTACAGTAACTTTAGACAAAAGTCGAATCAACCATTATTCTTGACTTGATATGGTTTCACAATCCGAATGGCCCTCCAAGGGAAATAGTAACTACGATGTGGCCCACAACAAAAATGAGTTTGATATCCCTGCCTTAAGTGGTATACACATCCTATATAAAATGGTCCTGCTAGCACGGTTTTTTCTTCTTCAATGAAGTGTAAATGCATAAAGGGCAGAGAAGGATCAAGCCACACTATCTATTGCTCCGAATGGGAATGAATAGTGTCTTTCAAGTGTCCTTCCTTACCTGGGTTCGAGACAACCATCAGGATACAGTTGGGGCTGTACTTGACAATGTTGGGGATGATAAACTTGAAGATGTTGACGTTGCGCTGCACCAAATTGAGGCGACTCTCTCCCTCCTGCTGACGCGCGCCGGCAGTCACCACGACCACCCTGGAGCCGGCAGTCACGCTGTAGTCTGGAGAATTCAAACACACGCGATTTATAGATTGCCAGATAGTTGTTGTTCTCGTCCATTTGGTTTGTTGTCCTCTTTTCACCTTTGTCCCCCACAATCTTGTGCGCTTTCAGGAAGAAGGAGCCGTGTTGCAGGTCCATTGCTTCGCCTTTCAGTTTGTCTTCCATCACGTCCACCAGCGCCAGCTCATCACAAAGATCCTAATTAGCAAATAACAGTAGGTACACGTATAAGAGTGAGAACGAGTACGAGATCGTCATTTTTGCTGTGGGAAATTATCCGATTTGACTAAATTAGTTATCTTTAGTCATCTATCTATGCCGGCAATGCATACTGTGAGGCGGAACAATTGACGACTTGTCCCATATCTGGTGAGAGGTACAACGGACCTGTGAATTCATCTGTTGCCATTTGTTAATCTTCTGACTTAAAAACATAATCAGCTATAGCAAGTCAACACCACTGCAAAGCACATTGGGTTTTTTTGTCTCTTACCTTGAGCAGAACACTCATGGCTGTGGCCATGCCCACCATGCCGACGCCCACCACCGTCACCTTGTTCCTGCTGCTCCCTGGCTCCTCCTTCAGCACTTGGGTGATCAGTTTGTCTTTGGTGGCCATCTGTGGAAAGAAAAGTGAGAATGGATCTGCTAAATAGACATAGGTGGTGCTGAAACGCAAACAAGGGGGTTTAAATTCTTTCGGGACATGTTCTATATCTTAATTGTTCGTTACTGTAGCATGTTGCCAGTGCTTTAGAACAACAGCGTGAGCAGCCCAGAGGCCTGGTGGTTAGTATGTTCGATTTCAGGCCTTTCTGTGTGGAGAGTATATGTTCTCCCTGAACTTGTTCCTCGGTGCAATGTGAGCATAAATGCTAACTTGTTCGTCAAACTGTGCCCTGCGATTGTCAGGCTACCAATGGAGGGTGGAGCCTCCCTCTCAGCCAGCGTCAGCTCACTCGCTATATTAATGCGGACAAGCACTGTAGAAAATGGATGAATGTTTCAGAATGGGATCGGCTCCAAGCTTACCCTCGACACAAATGAGGACAAACTCTATACAAAATAGACGGACGGGCAGCTTGATTGTATCTAACTAAAAGGCTCGTTCAGGATAAGCCAAAGGCAAAATATGAGTAACTCTGACTGACTGTTTACAACCTATGAATCACAATAAGAAACATATTGTTATGAATGTCACTGTAACAGTGTACACCTGTCACCATTGGGTTTTTTTTTTTTTTTTTTTTTTTGCTGAGCGTTCTCATCGATTCTCACTTCACCAGATCTGCATAGCAACCACTACCTGGACAAGACCTCCCTGCTTCGAAACGTCTCTAGAGAGACACCGGTAATTTCTCAGGAGTGGAGGGAGGCAGTGTGGGATCATGTGTACGTGCAGCACAGCCTATCCCCAGCTGACGTCACACACACAATACTATTTATGGTTCCTAGAGCGTTCACTACTTACAAGCAGTTGCATGTGGAGGGTTACACTCTAATGTGGAGAGTTCACATACAATCGCGGGATATACAGGGAAGGATGTCAGACCTTTCTGTCTCTGAGAAGTGTGCTGGGTTTCAACGAAAAAACTTTTAATCACTTTCAGCACAGACGTACACTGCCACTGACAGCTTACTGTTTTAATAGTACCTTTTGTTGTATACTTTTGGGTGAAATATGTCGGGCAATCAATCATTATCTTTACTTTACTTACTTTGAAGTATGTCAGAATGTGACTTCCAACAAATAGTCAATTCAGGAAAGACATGCATACATACAAAAGAAGGAAACCATGACACAAAAACAGCTATCATCGCATACCAGGGTGGGCTTTTGGGCATTTTTCCTATCACTGGTCAACAGGCGGTCAAATAAACACGCAGCATTGAGGACAGATAAAAACACAGCATGTCACTAAAATGACAGACAAACGTTCCACTTGACATTCTTTAACTGCAATGTTGACCATTGGTACACGTGCAAGCTAATGACATCCAATAGATGAGACTGGCAATGAATTCTACCTTTAAATATGTTACAATGTTTAGCTTTGGATGTTTTTTCTTTTTAACAATGTTATTACGGTTGTCTTGGTATAGAAATTCCCAGCATCGTTAAGAGCTGTTTCTCATCGTGGTATTGGGAAAACAACCAAAAGTCTCTTCGATACCAATTGGAACAATTCACATTTAAATTCAGCATGACATGTTTGTAGCGTCCAGATTAATGATGCGGGTCTCTATAGTGTGCGTTAGGTGCATATGGTCAAACGGGAATTTCAAAATGTGAAGCCACTGCCAGAGGAAGGAGGAGGGGCGCCTCCATTTTACACTTTTGTAACACTGCAACACGCAATGACCCTCTGTGGCGATGCAATCAGTTTAATCTTGTGTTAAAACCCTCTAGGATGGCAGGGCAACTTATATAAACATCGGAAGTGGATATCATTTATATATACACTGTCGGCAACAAGTGGGAATTCACTTTATGATCCTGACGAGACTTGGTAGGTACCGCATCCAAGGCATGTTTCGTAATATACTACAGCATAGTACAATATATAACAGGCCCCAGGAAAAAAATCACAAGAAACATGACAGTGTTGCATACATAGATAGAGAGATAAATAGGACATGCAAGCATGTAAACAAGTGTATCACATCATTTCCCGGTTGAATTAAACGTTATATTCCCGGAAACCACCTTTACTTTTAACCCCGTTTAAAAACACGAGCTGGTTTATACATTAGATTTTTAATTTGTCTTACCGTTTATGCTTCGGTGTGAAGGCTGGAATGCTTCTCGTAGCGTTGGCTTGGTTGCTGTCGCAATTCTCCCGCAGAATGGGTACCGCTGGGGGGAAGGCTTGGATTGCAATTTAAACGTCCTTTTCACGCCCCCTCCCTCCTCCCCTTCCTTGATGACGTTTCGCATACAAATGAGAAAAAGTAGACAAGGGGCGCGGCCACCGGGTAGTCTGTGCGTGCTATCTGGCACGTCTTTGGCAGGATGCGGAAGAAAGTCGTATGACACAGCCTGAAGAATTTCTAAATGCAATTAGCGGCAGTGGCACTGGCACCGGTGTTCGAACGGGAATCCTGAACGGAACATGTGGGAAAGAACCCACAATACTAACCAATTTATTTCCATCATTTGCTTGATCAGTGCGGCTTTCGCGCCCCCAACTGTTAGCTTTTAGTAAGGACAACATAAAGGACACCTGGCGTAACAACGTTGCTTCATCATCATTGCCCTTCGTTCCTTTTATCCCGCGGGCTACTGTGGTGTTAAAAGTAGTTACAACACCGCCATTCATTGAATTCATTTGCTCTCTACGGTGTGACCGAGTTGAGTAATGACTGAGTTAAACCATAACTGCTTCTGACAAGTTGCATGACTTCCCGACTTCATCATGACTGTCAATCATGGATCTCGAACCTTTCATAATTATGTACACCAGAATTAGAAATATGACTAGTGTCATGAGCATTTGTTTGATGTCCTTGCTATCAGTTTTTAGGATACTCTTTAAGATTATATCCCTTTTTAGGTCCATCTAGCAGTGTCCGTTTCCACGTCAAAACAGTTCAACGCACTAGACTTGTGGAACATGTCTCACTATACACTACATACAGTAACGCCCGCGCTCACACTCACACCGAGGGACAATTTGGAGTGTTCAATCAGCCTGCCATGCATGTTTTTGGAATGTGGGAGGAAACCGGAGCACCCGGGGGAAAACCCACGCAGGCCCGGGGAGAACATGTAAACTTCACACAGGAAGGCCGAAGCTGGAATTGAATCCCGTACCTCTGCACCGTGAAGTCGACGTGCTACCAACTCGACTACCGCCGTCCATAAACCAATGGCTCAATAAAAGCAGTTCACCAGAAGATGGCGCTATCGTAAAGCTAAGAGAATATGGATCTCCAAACGTACTCTATGATCAACACTAATGCGTTAATTTGTTGTAGAGATCGAAATAACTAACAGTAGAAAGAATAATCTGTCAAGGCCTTGCCTTTGTCAAAGCTATGAGTATTCATTTATTGTCGAAGTTGTCCTAGATGCCATGATAACAGCCACATTCTCCTGTATTACCTCTATAAATTTTATAATTAAGGTGTATTGTGTCCTCGACCTTTGAAAGTTGCTGCTCTATGAGTTATGGTAGTTGCCACAGCTCTTCGTGTGCTTACCTTTTGTCATGGTGATGGTCCTGTTGCACTTATAGTTTAAAAACAAAACAGCATCCCTGCATCATCAAAGAGAACAAGCCACTTTCAACATATAGATTACGGAATAATATGGGCAAGATGATCGTGACCTGACATCGGCAATATGGACAAACACTCATTCACATTCACAGTGACACCTATGGACAAAATAGAGCATGGGTCACCAACACAGTGCCCGCGGGTCTCCTCTATGGACCACATGAGTAGCTCACATGCCTCACACTTGCTGAGATTGATAATAGATAGAAATAAATTAGCGCACATATTTATCTGTTTCTTGTCTTGTTTATTTTCATATTTCATGATGAGATTGTTGTCCCTTTCAAGGTGATTCAGCTGGGCAGGTATGCAGCGCCCTGGTGCCCTCGATTGACGAGCCACCGCAGCTTCTTAGCATTGCTCAAAATTTCCTGTACTCTCTCCCTACTGGTTGTCTTGATTTTCCTCTGCCTCCTTCCGGAATGTGAGACAATTCTATCCCTACTAGCCTTGTGTCATGAGTGAGTGTGTCATGTTAGCTCCTCCATTCACTCTCCAGGGTCAACACTTTGCTCTTGCGCAGATCATTGGGACCACAGTGTGTCTGCTTGGGAGTGAAAGTATACACCCCTCACTGCTTGCTCTACATCGTACAGCAATCTAATCACCTCCGCACACCTGCCCCCTCTGTTTAGAATTGGGGCCAATGAACACAGAGCCATCAATCATATGACGCCTAACTCACGATTCACACTGTTTGCAGTTTCTTGATTAATTTGTCTCACTCCTCTTCAACGCCTCCTTATCTCACCTTCCTCGCTCCCTTTGACTTTTTTTTTCTGGGCCCTAACACTCTGCTTGCGATTGAGAACATCCCTGCTGGAGCTCCTTTTATTACCCACCCACACCCAGATTAAGCGCGGTAATAATATAGCAATCAACAGCAATTAAACACTGATAAACCCAGGCACCTCTCTGCTGTGTACAACAACAAAAGTGACACTTTTACACAAATTACATGTGTTTTAATGTAGGATGAAAGGGTGTGTGACTGTACGTATATTTGCATGTGTTAGCGAAGTAGGGCAAATTCATTGTACCTTGTTTTGCCTGCAGTCCCAATCCCTTCTTTATTATCACCACTATAATAAAACCCCAGTTCCCTGCAGGTCATAATTAGGTGCTAGTTAAAGCTCGATTGGACAGATTGTATCCACATCGGTGAAGTTATTATTGAAAAATATGTGCACCAGTGAAGTACAAAGTACAGCGGAGCAAGTGAATGATGAAACATACAGTCCAGGGATCTTGTCACTGGTTGAGTTTATATACAGTTTATATACAGGTATACAGTATATACATATAACGATGATACTAATGCAGCGTGTTATACCGGAGACAAATTCCTTGTGTGTTCTACATACTTGGCCAATAAAGATGATTCAGATTCTGATGATTCTGATTCTGATTCTGATACAGGTGTATATACTGTATATATACAGTAGATATATAAACTAATATTATATTACTTGACTGCAAAATACTCCCAAATTCTGGTGAAAAAATCTATCTTTCTCTCATGGTTCCATGTTGTTAAAACACTTCAGTGACCATGTTGGCACTTGTTAGTGTCAGACTTAACAGCAGTGTGGCATTGTTACAGAGCAGCTTCAGGTACATTATGGTGAAAACGAGTGGACGCATTGAGATGGGTTTCCAGCCTGAAAGGCATTCGCGCTAACAGCCAAGTCGGATTTCATGAACATCTGTGTGGTTTTGTTCTCCAACAAGCCCCGCATCTGACCCCACACAGGCTCCAACCCCATCCTGCTTTTGGCCACGCATGTGAACGCTAATTGAAAATAACTATACACTAGCCCGTGTACATGCACTCATACAAATAGAAAACCCCCAATAGGATCAGAGATGTTGGAGTATAATATCATTGGTTGTTTGGGTCCATCAAGCTCTATTATACGTGTTAAATAAAAAATATATATAAATCAGACTTCCTTTTGATGCAGGTTCGATTGTGTTGCCATTTGTCCGAGTAAATTGTCATATGTAGATTTTTGCAATTTTGTTGATGGTCAAGCATGCGCACATAGTCATTTTAACTGTTCTATTGTTATGATAAATTCTACTATCTCATGTTCTTTATCAATGACACATACAGGAGACAGTATGTCTGTGTTATGACAATACGTGACATAGAATGGCAGTAGCTCATTCATTATATGTTTGCAGACCCTAACACCTGTGACTGATATAAAAAGCGATTCTTATATCCATGATGCGCGTGTGTGTGTGTGTGCGTGCATGAAGGGGTTTGGTTAATTGAAATTGTTAGAGTGAAAATGATTCCCTCTGGGAGGATAGCGTGTGGAGGTGGTGGGTGGGTTCAGCAGTGGGTGACCAGAAGCGAGCAATGAGGTAGTGTGGAAAACCGAAAGAAGAGAAGAAGGGGCGAAGGGAATTGCCCGTTTCCCCCTATTGTTGGGAGGCAGTGACACATAAGGATGGAGAGGCAAATCATTCATCTAAAGGTCAGGTTTGTCCCTCGTTTCATCCATCAACACTTTTTTTTGGTTCTTTTTTTTTTTTTTAAGTGAGGGGTCCTCTCATCCTTCTCACACTCTCCCTCACTATGTCTGTCCAGCTTTTGGCTGTTCGTCCCCTCACGTGGCCTTTCCCCTCTTCTGCCATTCTCTCTTTCATTTTCACAGATGACAGGTTGGCTCACTGTTTTGTCCGACAGATGCCGGGGCGGGCAGGCCTGACCAACTGTTTTAACTCTAGTCAGCTTTTATTGCTCTCCTGAGCCCTTTGGTGTGTGTGTGTGTGTGTGTGTGTGTGTGTGTGTGTGTGTATGTGTGTGTGTGTGTGTGTGTGTGTGTGTGTGTGTGTGTGTGTGTGTGTGTGTGTGTGTGTGTGTGTGTGTGTGTGTGTGTGAGTACTCCTGTTTTCAATAAGATATGCGGTGACTGTGATGGCCGGCTGTGTGACATGTATGTGTATTTATTTGCATATAAAATGTGGTTTTCTGTTACATCTTGTTGAAATTATTAACACTCAAGACTGCCTCGTGCGAAAACAAGCACAAGTTGCTTCCATTGACTATGTATGGAAACGCATAGAAGATGAAAACGATGACAACAACAAGCAACTCATAAAACGCCAAACTTTTTGCCGTTTTAGGAGTTAAAACAGCTGCAGGCAGCCACCAGCATTGTTCCACACACTGTACTTTTACAGTTCAAAAGATTGGTAAATTAGTGCGTGTGTGTGTCATGAATGTGAGAGAGTATGTGTGTGTAAAGCTTTATACCCTTTGATGTATTACATACACTGATATATCGCACACTCCATTTAATACTTTGTTTTTTCATCTGTTCGACAATGATTTTTTCTTTCTTTTTTTTACTGATGGATTAGGATCCAATGAAATTTACTGACTGAAGCGATGACAGAGGAGGGGTTAAAATTACATGATGGATTGACAATTGCAGTTTTTTTCGGCTTGCAAAAATGATGGACTGACGATGACGGACAGGTGCCCAGGCCGCTGACGGATAATGAATGACTAGCCAGCAACAATCTGATCAAGGCAGGAGGCTGATGGTACAAACAGTGGACAGTCATGATGGCCTGTGCCTAATGAGGGGCCAACTGTTGGCTTTAATTGCACGAGAGTCTGAATGTGTGTGTCACAGCAAGAGAGAGAGAGAGAGAATGAGAGAGAGAGCGGTCTCAGTGGGGGATGGAGACATAATTTAAGGCCGACAGGTAAGGCATCTGCCGCTGTTACCTGAGCCTCCCCCGCTTGCCCACGTCTGTCGCCTCCTTCCCATTCTCCATCTATCTCTGCTGCGCCACCTCCTCCACCTCCATCCATCCACACCCTTTGAGACAATGACAAAAACACTGTTCGCAATATGATGTTTCTGTAATTTTCTTGTGGCAGGTTACAATGCAGTACTGTTGGTATGATAGGAACAGTTTTTCCGATGGAAGTTTTTCATCTTCTAAACATCACTGGTCTAATTGCACGATATGGAACGTTACCTGAAGCAGCAAGCACATGAGTGTTCACAAGTGTTGTAGGCTTTCTCTCAAATGGAAAACATTCATTCATGATGGGCAAATTGTGGTACATTAGCCAAGGTTAACGGTATGAAATTATTTTGGACCACTAAAGATAATTTTGCACACTAACCTTGGTTCAGTCAGCTGTCAAACATTAATTGCTGCCCTGACAGCGGCAGTGGTGTTAGCCTGTTAGTTGCAGGTGGCTAATGGCGGCATGTCCTCGTACGTTTTGGTGCCAATTGATTGCCATTTTTAGAAATGATTAGAAA
The DNA here is from genome assembly GCF_025434085.1 of Hippocampus zosterae. Taxonomy (NCBI): domain Eukaryota; kingdom Metazoa; phylum Chordata; class Actinopteri; order Syngnathiformes; family Syngnathidae; genus Hippocampus; species Hippocampus zosterae. Next base: position 8,469,801 of record NC_067453.1, read on the forward strand.
TGTACTGTAAGTGATTTTGAATGAATAAATACTGTCTGGTTCCTCCCGTAACTCCCACCAAGATATGGGAAATGGCGAAGCACATGGCTATATTTCTGACGAGAAATTTCCTGATTTAAAACAAACAAAGAAACAACAAATTGGTTGCTGGAAAATGGATGATCCCTCAAAGTGTAAGTTGTAAGAGTGTAAGTTGGAGCTTATGCCAATTGACCTTGGGCTTTTATTCACCCCAAAATAACAGAGTCAGACATACAGAAGCTATCGGGCATGTGATAAAAGGGGACATGTGCTTGTGTTATGAGAAATTGGGTTGAATTCGTTTTTGCACGTGTTGGCTCATTTAAAATTGAACATGAGATGCAGGTTGTTAAAGCCTTAACAACAAATGGGAGCCACCTTTTCACATGCTGGTCTCACAGAGCTGATGAGACATAGGTTCATGACAAGGCAATCATTGGGCATTGATCATATTCAGCGTTCCATTGTGTACTGGAGGCGCACCACACTGTAGAGGTTGAAACCTGCCCTGGCCTTCCTGTGTGGAGTTTGCATGTTCCCATCGTGCCTGTCTGTTTTTTTTTTGCCCTGGTACTCTGATTTCCTCCCACATTTCCGAAATATGCATGGTAGGTTGATTCCAAAAATATGCATGGCAGGTTAATGGAGCACTCTAAAGTGTCTATAGGTGTGACTGTGAGCGTCAATGGTTGTTCGTCTATGTATGTTCCCTGCAATTGACTGGCAACCAGTTCAGGTTGTACCCCACCTACTGGCCCAAGGCAGCTGGTATAGGCTCCAAACCCTCGTGACGATAAGCGGATTAGAAAATGGATGAATGGATGGACAAACAGCGCCTTCGTGCAGGCCTTGGGCGACATCAACATTTTTCCATCCTTTGATTGGATCAGCGATACTTGAGTGGGATTATTCATTACATGAAGCCGGGATTGGACAACTATCCATGGTTGAAATTTTATTTAAAAAACACAACCCCCCCCCCCCACACACAAAAACATTATTTTTATATATTGTGAATATTGTGAGGATAAGACTGGCAGCCTTGATAGCTGGCTAGTTGTTTACTGGGTAAATCCATTCCAAGTTGCTCGTATTCCTACTCCTGTCAAACTGTTGTGATCAAATGCTGTTTATACATATTCTTCATACTGTATATTCAGTGCCTAGATGTTAAAACAATACATTAATAACGGGCGCTTCTACACTGTAGTGTTATGTTACTTGCCTATCTCCATTTGCAAGCACCGGAGGTTCACTTCCCGCTCACTTTAATTGTGAAAGTGAACATGAATGGTTTTCTGTCTCTATTTCAACCCATTGGTTGACTTGTGAGCAGTCGAGAGTTTTTAGTGTAGTTCACTTTTTGGCTGCCAAAGTCAGCAGGGAAAGATTTCTTCCCTTCCCAACCTTACAGACATTATAATAATAAAAATGGATAGATAGATGTTTCACTTCATGACAGGCCAATTGATAATGGCAGGGGAGAAAGAGAGAGAGAGAGAGAAAGAGAGAGAGAGAGAGAGATAGAGAGAGAGAGAGAATGCAGGGGTTATGCATGCATAATTAGTGACCTGCAACATTAATTACAGCGTCTGTAAATGTTGTTGTCTTAATCCGATGTACCACAAGTGTTTTATCTTTCAGTGATTAGTGAGGCGTGCAATTAGCCTTGCCATCCTAATTGCCCAATGACATCATAAGCCTCTCCCCACTATTACCAACTCTACATCGTTAAACATTATATTTATGTAAGGTATTGTCCATGTTGATCTGTTTCATCCAGCAGAATCAAAGCTGGTTTGTACCTGCAATATGTGGAACCTCTTTCGATGTGTTTATTTATTTTTTTTAAAGGGAAGGTTTTTGAAGCAAAGCTTTTCCCTGCAGCTAATGGAACCAATTTTCTGTCTTATGACTCACGAGAGGATAGAGATGTCTATTTTACATATTTGGCTGTGAAGCGACAGTATGGGTGCACAACTTGAGGGCTGTGTAAAACAGATGCAAAGTGGGTCAGATGAGAGCACAAAGAGATTTCATCATGCCACTGGTACTGCAAGAGCCAGCGTTAGTCGACAGAATGCTTGCTTCGCAACAACTGCGTAGAATCATGCAATGACCGTGTCTCCAGATTTTATGATCCCAAAAAAACTTCCTCTTGTAATGGGGGTATGCTGACGAATGGCGCAGACCAACAGGCGGCAGTGTTGTGCTCAAGTGGCTTTGCTTGTTGTTGGTGTGCGTTCGTCTGGATGATATGCTACAGCATATTTCCAGACTGGAGAGGCTTTTCACTGATAGTTTATAAGATACGATAAGATATCCTTTATTCGTCCCACACTGGGGAAATTTACAGCCTCCAGCAGCAAGAATGTATGTAGAAAGAAGAAAGGAGAAAGAGAAAAAAAACAACAATCATCTTTCAATTAAATACAATATGAACACAAATGGATAAATCGCAGTACTATTTACAATTTTCCTTCACATCATTTAATTATTATTATTATTATGATTGTTATTTTTTATTCATCAGCCTGACAGCAGTCGGTAGGAACAAGCGTCGGTATCTCTCCTTCTTGCAGCGCGGGTGTACCAGTCTCTGGCTGAAGGAGCTACCAAGTGCTGTCAGGGCGGGCTGGAGGGGGTGGGAGGGACTGGCCATCATAGCTTTTAGCTTAGTTAGCATCCTTCTGTTGCCCACCTCCTCCAGAGTGTCAAGGGAGCAACCCAGGACAGAACTGGCCTTCCTGACCAGTCGCTCCAGTCTCTTTCTGTCCCGGGCTGAGATGCTGCCTGACCAGCAGACAATGCCATAATGGATGGCCGAGGCCACCACCGAGTTATAGAACGTCTTAAGGAGTGACCCCTGAACGCCAAAAGACCTCAGTTTCCTGAGTAGGAAGAGTCGGCTCTGTCCTTTCCTAATCAGGGTGTCCGTGTTTGTAGACCAGTCCAGTTTGTCGTTCAGAAGAACACCAAGGTACTTGTAGGAGGTCACCCTCTCTATGTCCATACCCTGGATGTTCATTGGTGCTGATGAGGACTTTTTCCTGCAGAAATCCACAACCAACTCCTTAGTTTTCCTAGGGTTGATCTGGAGGAGATTCTGCTGGCACCAGTCCACAAAGTCCTTTGTCAGTCCCCTGTACTCCCGATCGTCCCCTTCTGTAATGAGGCCAACAATCGCAGAGTCATCGGAGAACTTCTGAAGGTGGCAGTTTGGAGTGTCGTGTCTGAAGTCCGAGGTGTAGAGGATGAACAGGAATGGAGCCAGAACAGTCCCCTGCGGCGCTCCAGTGCTGCAGATAAGCCGGTCCGACTCACAGCTCTGCAATCTCACGTACTGCGGCCGATTTATGTAGTAATACTAATAGTTTCAGTTACATCCAGATGCTGGTGGATCAAGTGTACAGTAATAACGAAGCTTCACTCCTGTGTGCAAGGGCCTCAGTTACCCAAGAGCTTCAGAAAAGGCTTTCCTAATCAGAATGTACCATGAGCAACTTGTACATGTGCACAGTTCTGCATGAGAAAATATGGATATGAAATCCAATGTAGACCCCCCCCCCACTGTCTTCTATGTGACTCTTGAAAAGATGAAGGGGGTTAAGAGAGTATCATGTCCAAGTACTGTTCCCGAGAGTGTGCCCCTCTTGTACCCCTTGCAAGCCCACGCAACCCTTTGTTTCTGCTGTAGGCTACGATAGATGTCTTGAGAAATAGTGTCAGCTGAAATCCAATCAAAAGAGGATTTTCCCTGCCACCCTTTTTCCTTTCTTTATCTTCTGTGAAAATGCTGTAGGAACCTTCAATTTTACAGATAGAGGTCAAACTGCATCTTGATCCATTTTTCATGCACCCCCTCCCGCTTCCAGTTTGTCAATGTTTGCAGGTGAGCACTGATAGTCTTCACTGTATGTGGATGACATGCAAAATTAATCAAGAAACACAGTGCTGGCCAAACCACTAACCCCCTGACAGCTGGCAGATTTGAGCTAACTGGTCCATTTTGTAAAACCCTGAAGGGCTGAGAGTTCATGCGCATCTGCTCTTCCTGGAAAGACTTACTGAATTGTAATACAATACATTTGAGTGCGTGTATTATATTGGGGGTACCTTGTGTTCGGCGATGTAGAAATTGGCTTAGATTTTACCTGGTGCTGAGATTATTCCATACATAAACACATACAGTTGACAGTATAATTTGAACTCCAAATGAAAGCTATTGTTGATAATTTACACTGCATTTGCACTTGCAGATCAGATTTTTGTCCATATATTTTTCTGCTTTCACTGTGATGACACATCCTAACTGGGTCACACGAGCCAGACCAAAAGCCTCACCCTTGTAATATAATTTGAGACTAAATCAGCTTTGTCGGTTTACTTGTGGTGTTACCTTGCCAGAATTGCAGATTGGGTAGCACAACATGCAATGGGTGATCGCTCAACCAATAAGGAGCACAGCTATAATGATTGAGCTATAGTCCGCCTCTTGTCAAGGTGTGCCTTGTTGTCTCGTCAGTTTGCTTGTATTTCTTTCACCTGTTTCTTTTTGTGTCTGTTCATTGTGTTTGATGCTGTCAATCCTCTAAAATCACATTTTGTTTCATGGTGTGCTCCATATGTTTCTCTGTTACCTTAAGCCTTTTTTCGAACTTTGCTAATTTAATATGTTGATTCTTCCCGGTGGCCTTGGCCTTCTGCCACAACACCACGCAACCCTATCTACCTGATTTTGTGACAGAATGAACAAAGTCAATGAACTAAGGCTTTTGTGGGGGGTTTGGCATCTCAAATCTATCTCAAGTCTTCAATCTCATAAGAGAATAAACAGGAAATAAATTTGTATTTTACACTCAAGCTGAGTTATAGCACTGTTTGGTTATTGAGGAAAATTACCATTCGAACCTGACCTGTAATGATGCACAATTCTTGTTAGACTGTTTTAAAACTAGTCTCATCTGAGAGTATTCTTTCAAACATCCAGAAGGAATTATAAATCACGTGTCCCGCTTTTTGAATCTACTTGAAAATATAAATAATGCATCTCATACACGCTCACGTTTCATTCCGAACACATACAGTACAAGCAGCACTTTTCATTGATTTCTTTGCAGAGGGGTGGGGATCGAGGGGTGTCAGCGGGAAGTGAAGAGCAACAGACGAGGTGATTAAAAACTCAGGCTACAGATGTTCTTGGAACACTTCAAAGTCGTACCGCTGCCAGCACCGTTGCCAGGTGTGATGTATAATTGAAAAGCTGCCCACCTGCCTGCACCTGGCACTGAAATCACATGCCTGGTCCACCTGGTATCAAGGAGTCACCTGCATGGCACTTTGGGTCACACCTCCCCAAACAGACTGGCTCATGGTGTGATGAAGGACAGCTGGGGAAATGACACACCCGCATATCATGAACCTCAAAGCCGCTCAATTGGGGCATGCACTTGTGAACTTTATTAATGAAAAGCTACAAAGAAGAAGGTGTTCTTGTCAATCACCGGGACTGCATTGCTCCACTCGCTGCAAAAGAGATAGATATGCACGGATATATTTCCCCGCTTGGTTACAAGATACCTCGTGTCTTAATAAAAGATTTCTGACATTCAAAATGCACAGTGGCGAACCATCCACTTGTAACATTTGGTTTCTGTCTCGTGTAAACGAGCCCCTGCTCACCTGCCCTCTGTTCTGTACAGTGGAGGTTCTGGATCAATTTCACTGAGGGAGCTGAGCTGGGGCCAGGGGTTTTGATGGGGGGGCACATTCAACCCAGGGCTAAAAAGACAGATTCGAATTGCCTTTTTATTTCTTCAAACTTTAAAATTGTAGTCATAACATTACAGTGATGAGGAAAAAAAAACTGTATAAGGAGGGCTAACATGTCTAAGTGTAACAATACGCCATGTCCATCTGTTGAGAATATTCAAGCCAGGGGATGAGATGGTACCAGCCTGCCGGGGACAAAAATTGCAAATACACTGAAGCTATATGTTTTACATGCACATAATTATCCAAATTTTTAAAGGCAATGTCTTATATATTTATCCTGTTGAATAAAAATAAAAATAAAATGGGATACTAAAAAAGTTACACACGCCGGGGACAAAAATTGCAAATACACTGAAGCTATATGTTTTACATGCACATAATTATCCAAATTTTTAAAGGCAATGTCTTATATATTTATCCTGTTGAATAAAAATAAAAATAAAATGGGATACTAAAAAAGTTACACACGCACGCACACACACACACAAGCACGCACACACGCACACATCGTGGTAATTTCCTTCTCTGCGGACTGCTTCTCATTTTCCCGCTCACTTTTAAGTGGTGCAGCACACTAAAGGGTCCGACTAGAATGTTAAATCACTCACTTTGGTTCCACCTTTCCCGTCGGCGACTCGGCGCGACTGCGTAATCTACGTTCTGGGGGGGGGGGGGGGGGGGGGCAGAATCAGTGCTACAGGGGCACTGGCCCCCGTTGCCCCTCCAGAACTGCCACTGGTTCTGTAGGGCTGATGTGCTCTTGTTACCATGACAACCAGGGGAATAGCAAGGGCACGTCAACTACATGAGCAACTACATGTATGTACTTGGTTTCAAACCGCCCAGAGACTGAAGAAAAAAATTGAGCAGACATTTTTACTCATGGAGACAGCACTTCATCGCAAAGTTGGCAAATTACTTTTCAATGAGTGAGACATGTTGCACACGCGTTGCACTTTGCGTGATGTTGCTTCTATCTAGTCTGACTTGAAAATTATAGCTCTTCGTCGAGCCAAGGTGCAAGGTCATGGGCGGAGAAACTTGTGTGGGTGGTTATTATGCATCATTGTTACATCACACTCTGGTCAAATTCGAAATAGCTCATTCCAAGACAACGTTTCACAAATAGGGAGCCAACGAATGACACTCTTGGTTGTTTCATTTCACATTTACTCGGTGGGCTGGCACTATAGATACCCAAGTAATTGTATACCAGCAAAAAAATAAGATGTTCCCATAATATCTCACTCTTAAATACTGTACTTTTCTAAAGTCATAGTGGGCCACTCATGTTTTAGGGTTATCACCCCATTGGAAGACAAAAAACCCTCCACCATGATACGGAGACAGCTCAAGGAGAGAACGGTACTGGATTCATATTGTCTTTATTTAATGGTTTGTTTGTTTTTATGACTTTGTGCACCTATCAATCCGATGTTTCTGTTTATCATGTTCGGGCTCGCAGGCAGCTGAAACCTATCCCCTTCAAATCTGCTGTCTCTGCACACTGAGTTCATATGTGTGCATAAGCATGATTTACGGTAAATCTTTTCGAGGATTTTGAGTGGCATTCCTGGTCAAATTTGATTTGATCGCCAATTTTTTGCTCCTTGTTCCCAGTGTGCCGTCATGCCTGCGTTCCTTGCCAATTCAAACTCAGATCTTGCACTGCCAGCGCAAACGCACACCTACAGTCCAAAGCTCACTTCCAACACTTATTTCTCATTGTAAAAAAACATCCCATCATCTCAACATTTCTTTTACCCTGTCCTTTCTGCATTTGGGTCCTCCCGTGACTGGTCTCCTGACAATCCCAGCTCTCATCAGCGTGGGGCCAACTACACTGATATGTCCCCAGTCAATCACAAGGCACATAAAGGAACATTCACACAATCACTGCTCCCTGCATGGAAGTCAGGCAAATGTACTGACACCATCAGTGACACAAATTTGGCTATTATTACTTTTCATTGATTGCTGTGAATAAATATGTGTTGTGAGTTGGGCTGTATGTCAATCTGTCTGACTGAATTTAACACCCGCGGGGCACTATTACCACACACACATGCACACACACGTGCACATGCACAGAGATTTAAAACAAATGATACCATGCAGAACTGTTTTTGTTACAGGCACAATTTACAAACAGGCTAGTTAGCTGAAGGTATTAGGTAATGCTGGTCTTTTTAAGCTCTTTTTCTGTAGATGGCTTACTTCGCACTGCATATGCTAACAAAGGAGCAAATTGTTGTCTGGGTTGAGTGTGCACAGTAAAGAGAGCATTTGCATCGACTAGGAAAATAGTATGTGAAAAGGTTTTGCACCTGGTATATGGCATCACAAACTAACATATCTCATTGAATGACTTGAAATCCAAACTTGAGAGTGACCGCCTCAATTTACCTGTAACTGTTTTATCTAATTGTATGTCATTTTAAATTATGTTCAAAACTAAGTTTTTGCTGCCATATGTCATTTTCAATATATTGAAACTGTAACGCTTGGCCAACTCTTGGCCAAGGCTCCCTTGTAAAAGAGGTTTTTAATCTCAATAGGACCTTCTTGGTTCAAGAATGAAGTTAAACAAATCAAATGTCATTTTTAATAAATACTGCGGGCTGTAAATTGCCCACGGGCCGTAGTTTGGACATTCCTGTTATTGCTCCCACTATCAACTACATTTGTGAAATGCAATGAGTTATATTTCTGGAGCGATGAAAGCAGGGTTTTTTTCTCTTTGGAATGGGCTTAGTTTTGAGGGCTATGACTGACTTTGTGCTCATGATGCAATTCTTCCTACTTGCTATTTCAGACACTCTTTTAACTTTGTCCTCTGTTTAAGAAGACTTGGAGGTCAAATAACACATTTGTGTATGAAAGAGCAAGCGTGTTTGTGTGTCTCTTGAATGCGTCCCCTGACATCTGTGCCCTCTCAGGGTGCGAGGAACAGACAGAGTCCAGAGCCACAGTCACAGGTCTCAGACCAGTGGGGTGTGAAATGAATTGGAAGTCCAACACACGCTCCCCCCTGCTGCGCTCACACAATCACTTGAGAGTTGGTGTTGACTGAGTGTGTGTGTGATTGTGTGTGCATGCGTTTGCAGAGGTGATCTAAAAAAGCAGAGCATAAGGAGTGGACAATGACAGAGACAAGAAACTCATCCCATACAAAATAAATATTTATAAACACTTCAAACAGCTGCACCTTTCATTAGTTGGATCAACCCCCCCCCCTACCCCCCAAGGGGTAGATTATCAAGCACAACCCAGGTTCAAAGGCCAAAATACTTTCAAATCTCCCAAACAATGTTCCACATGGTGTGTTGAGTATTACTAAGATGTTTTTTTACAACACAAAAGTATAGTACAAAACAATCCTCTATGTTTAACAGGAAGAAAGATACATGAACAGTATACCCACTCAAGTTGTATTTTTCGCTGTTCATATTATTCAATATTTGACCCAAACCAAAAAAGAATAATCATTGACCATACACGGAATGTATGAATAAAAATACTTGGCCACATCATCAGTGCAGCCGACGTAGTAAACATGTGACGACCCCGAGCTATGACAAAGACTACCAGTCGGTGAAAGGGAGAAAAAAAAAGGTAAATCACACACAATTTATGACAGCACATCCAGTTTCCAGGTTTTCCATTGTACTCACTTTGACCTGGATTTCAATGACTGAAACATCATCTATTACATTTTCATTCAGTTCACAGCCTGGTGACAGCCCAGGACACACCAGCCCCATAATGCTCACTGATTGCCCAACAACCACAATGCGTCCCCCTCACATATTGCAGTTGGCCGAACATTATTCATTCATTCATTCGTTTTTTGAACCACGTCATCCTCACCAGGGTCGCGGGGCCGAACATTAATAGAGAGCATATTTATTGGCAAAAAAACAGTGACGTTTGCCAACTTTTTTCCACATATTTTTTTCTGCTAGAGAAGTGATTTTCATATTTCTATGACATTGCCCAGTCTCAGGAAAAAAAACTTCATGCTCTATGATGCAACCAGCTTCAGACTTCAACAAGTCACACCTTTTTGGTGGCTGTACACTTATTTCCAGGTTCAGCAGAAGATGCGTCAGAAGTCCGGATGGGAGAATGCACATACTGAAAAGTAGATTCAGAAAAAAGAAATACCTAAGCAGGAACTGAAGAAAATGTGTATGTGCGGCTAGGATGCAATGGCTCTGTGCCGAGCTGGTGAAGGCTGGTGCCATTTGAGGAAAGCCTCTGCCACAAATGATGAATTTAACATTTGGGATTCATTAACCACTGGGATGGTTACAATTCACGAAAAAGTATGTCCTCATAAAAAGATTAAGACACCTACAAGAGAAAACGTTGTCAGGGAAGCTTACAGCAGAGAGAATATCAAGGTAAGATGGGGCATATGAGAAAAGGTCACACGCTGCAAGATAAAAAGGCACACTGAGTAAAATACACAGCAAACACTTCATTCAGTGACCCGCCACTGAAACAAACCAATGGCAGCTCACCTTTATGAACATTGAAGCCACATAATCACAAGCTCAAAAGATTTATTTATACAAAAATAGAGAATACCAAGTGACATAGGAGCCTCAGGCCGGACACCAACAATATACTACTGTCAGATCATGCCACCAGTTTTTGGGAAATCTGACAAAACATGATTTTTTCCAGATGGGGAAATTGCAAATGCCCAGATTGATTGAAAACTCTAAATTGTCCGAGGTGTGAATGAGAGTTTGAATGTTTGCATGACTACCCATACGTGTCTTAGTGCCGCACAATTGTCTGCGAACAGTTCAGTGTGGAACGTCTGTCTGCCCTTCTCTCGCCCAAGTCAGCTGGGGTAGGGTCCAGGTCACCTGCGGCCCGTAGATGCTGTAGAAAACGGATGTATGAAAAATATGCACATTTCATGTTCATATTTCAAGTATGCAAAGACCGCATATTAAACACGTGACCTGATCTGGACCCAAAAAGTTTGAGAACCCCTGGCTTCGGGCTGGTCCAGCGGCTGAAAGACAAAGCCTCCTCTGTGACTGGCTAAAACCACCGTCAATCATCTGTCACGCCTCCGCAGCACCTCCCACGGTCGCAACGAGGCAGCGCAGCTCACTCGCTCCGACAATGCTTTGAAGGCACTTGCAGCTCATCTTCGGTGATTGGAGAGCTGAGGGGAGAGAAAGGGACAACCTCGTCTCCTCAGACACCGAGCGAGGTTGTGGTCAAAGGAGGCGGAAAGAGGCCGAAGAAAGGGAGCCACAAGAAGAGGAGGCTGACGGCGGCGGAGTTTTAAAAGCAAGATCTCAAAGCGGCTCGGACCTCCGAGGAGGACGAGTGCTTTTCGTCGCCTGCTTTTCGTTCGAGAAAGTAACTGATCTGCATCCGCATTCGTCATGTCATCGTCCGGTAAAGACAACAGCGGAGCCCCGCATGCCAATTACGTTGGACCGTACCGTTTGGAGAAGACGCTGGGCAAAGGACAGACAGGTTAGCGCCTTGCTCCGTGCACCCGGTTTTAATTGCTCGCGTAATTTGACGAGAGCTCGCGCGGAGCGTGTGCACGTCATTTAAGTGTTTAGATCGAAGCCCCTCTCGCGGCTCCTTGTGCTTTGCTGTTCCCCACTGATCCGCTGACATATAGTCATTGTTCACGCCGTGGGACAAGGGGGGCGGGAGGGGGGTGCATGGGGGAGGACTGTCGTTGATTTAAGTGACGCTGTTGTACATCGTTTTGGACTGCGAGGTTGTGTACGCGTGTATGCGCGCATCCCGGTAGAACTGTGAGAATAAACTTTTGGGTTCCTTATTCCCGTGGGCGTGTGCGCGCGCGTGTTCCGGTTGGAGCACATCCCCGTTAATCCCAATTTGCCCGATGCATTGATCTATTCTTAGTCCCGAGGCAGGCAGGCAGGCTAAGCAAGGCAAGGCAAGGTAAGGCAAGGAAAGCAATCAGTCAAACGGTTCTCCTCTAGGTTGTGGCTGCATGGCGTGGGTTTCCTCGACGTGGTGCCTTGGATACCACCCTGACAGGTGCTGGGAAATAAGAGCTACATGAATCTGTCTTCATATCGCCCTGGGCATGTTTGTGGTCTCCCGGGAAAAAAAACGGGCACATATCTCACGATTGACTCCAATGACACTGCAGTTTGTTGTTTTGGTTGTAATTCATGATAGAGACATGACTTCACTTCATCATATTTGATTTGAGGGGATGTTTGGTCGTGCTGAGTGTGGATCCTGTGAGGTGAGCCATGCATGAAAAAGGAGAGGCAAGCTCTGATGCAGTGCTTGTGACCCTCTCAAAAGCCCATGTTTCTGATGAGAGATTTTCCTCCCATCTGTTGTTTAAAACCTCCCAGCAAATAGGCGTTACTTGTGCTACCTACCTGGCCCAGTCGGTCGTGCCGAGCAGCCGCGTATGCATGTAAATTGCATTTTCTCGGCCAGTGTTTTCTTCAATTGCACCCCTGCCCTGGTCTGGTTTGGGCATTTCCCGATTGTTTGCTTGTGGGGATTTCCTCTCAACGCTGATACGTGCCTTATGCTTCACCTTTTCACAAACTTTGCTGCATCAGAATTCAGTTCAATTAGCCACATTAATGTTCCGGTCAGGTAAATCCTCGATAGGCTTGCATTTCCAGTCACTGGATGTGAAGGCAGAATGGCCACGCAGTGTAAGCATTCCATTATCATGTGATGACACGAAACATAATCATGAACAGGCAACGGTGTCAAGCCGTACTATCGACCAGTGTACTGAAGCATACCGCGGCGACCGCGTGAACGTGACGTAGAGCCGTTCTGGCTGGCTTTGCAGAGGAATAACACGGCATATGACCCGAACGGCTTTATAGAACCAAACAAAGCTCAAGTGTTGCACAAAGGTACCATATGTTGTTGTTCGCTTGTGGACAATCGACAAATGATATATCTGCTACATCTGCACAGTCCTACAATAGAAATAAATGTTGCATGGTGTTTTCCCACAAAAGATTAATGATGAATATATCACCACAAGTACCCGGGCTCTCCGTCCTCACTGGTGCTGCTTGTGTATAATGGTCACTCGCAGAAAGACCCAGTTCAGTATGCTCTCTGGAGAGGCTTTGTTGGTGGTACGCTGCTGGTGCAAAGGTCTGCTGGGTCCAGACTGGTAATGATACGGCGTCGCCTGGATCATCCGTGCCTCACAATGCATTTATGAGCGGATTTTGTCCCGATTTCTGGCAAGGCTTGTTTGTAAGATCCATGTAAGGACAGATAAGCTCAAGTGTCAGAATTGCTTCCTGAGCTGTCTGTGTTGACATTTCACAGGTAAAATCCAGAGTCTGGCAGAGACAATTATTAAATAATTATTTTTCACGTGACAACTTTTTATCCTGCCATTTTAAAATAACATTGACTTGTGCTCAAGTAAAAGGCTGACACACGTGGTTTATGTATTCTGTTCGGAAAACAATTACATAAGCATTGCCCATGCAGCTAATCCACGCTAGACCTATTTAGATTAATGACATGCATAATATCCCATTTGACCGTTGATGAAAAATGTCAGCTTTCTCAGCCAGCTCTTTTCAGAAAGGGTCAGCCTGCAACTGTGCACGCCTCACGCACCAGGCCCAGTCATGAGTGACCGTGGGCACCTTCCAGCTCAAGCTGTGGTGGTTGGCCGGTGTTATTAGAGGAGAGGAGTATGTCCTCTGCTTCAGCTGAGCGATGGTGCTCTTCCCTGTTCATTAAGTGATTAGTCCTGACACACACACACACACACACACACACACACACACACACACACAACCACCAAAGTGGTTCTGGTTTGGCTTCCTGATTTAATCCCCTACACAGCCAAATTCCCCGGTCGCTCACACAATCACGTGGCCCAATGGCGAGGCCCGCTCGAGCTTAGCGACATAGCCCTTGCATGTTGACAAATGCAGACTCATTGCACACATTGCATTGTCTGTTCAGTAAACCGATACATAATCTTACTTTTTTTAAGCTCTTGTAACAACAGATGGAGATGACATTTGCTTGCTGTACACAAGCAGTTTTTGTCTGTCTTTGATGCCATCTTATCTGTATTTCCTTGGGTTGTGTTGCTTTCTGTGCAGTATCTGCACCCGACCGGGCCAGAACAGGGTCCTCCAGTAGGTTGTGTCTGCATGGGCGACTGCTCATTAATTATGCCACGGAGGCTTGGGAGACAATCTTACACCAATGACAGTTATTGTGCTCGAGTGTTGGGACCCAGTGAGACCCGTGTGTCTGCTCGGTGATTATTGCGGTCCTGCCTCATGTGAGAATGTGTCACAAGACATGCTTCTTCCGTGATAATTCCATTCCCATTTAAGAACACAGTAAACCGTTTTTGCTCTTTGTGCATCAGATGTCGATGGTATTTGTATGCATTTCTTGCAGTTAATGAAACTTTATGAAAGCTTACAATTCTGTATTTGTTTTAAATTATTACTTTGATTGTTTCTACATCAGAAGTTGAAACCCAAATGCCTTCTTTTTTTTCTTTCCTCGCTTTCTTTCTTTATCCTGTAGGAACTTGATTAGCGGAATAAATGCTGCCTATTGTTTGGCTAAACGGCCTCTTAATCCAGTGTAAATCCTTGTTCTTGCAAGATTTAGGTATTGACAAGCCGTGAGCTGGGGGTTGTGTAGGCTCCTGGATTCTTCAGTGGACATCGTCAGCTTCAAGGGGCTTCATATTGACATGCACCCAACAAAATGCCCCTTGTGATGTGTCGTCCCTCTGCATCTCAGTTTATATATCTGCTCAGGCGTTCTCGTTTGCTGTTCACTGCATTTATTGCGGAATCTAGCAGTTTCATTTATCTTTGTGTCAGCACTGCTCCTGTTGTAGTTCATGCAAGGACTTTACAGGGCATGCATATGCAAGAACGAGCAAAATGTTTTATCCATCTTTGCACACACACACCGCCATATTGGTAAGACTGCTACGGGATTGCGGTACATTCCATGATAATGAAAAAAACGTTAATTTGCTTTTCATTGATTGCTGGTGAGTTGGGGTGGTTAATTGAGGTCAATTTCAAAGATTTCCTCTCTGGTGGTGGCAACCCATGGTGTTTCACACTACATGATATTCCTCCCCAATGATGACAAGTGATGAGGGAATGTTCACTCACTGCTGACAGAACACAAAACTGTCACTTGTTGCTGATGCCATTATATTACATTCCATTAAAGCCATGCTGGGCTCGGATACGAGCAATAACCTCCACTCTAAGTGTTCACAAAATGACTCAGAATTTCTTGTGAGACTTTACTGTAGTCTGGCGAATGAGGTAAATAAATGAAAAAAAAACACTGTGTGTGTGTGTGTGTGTGTATTTGTTCAGCGATTTCGAAGGCTTGACCCAGTGGCGAGCCAGCGTGACTCGTAGTTAGGAGCATGTGTATGTTGGTGCTCTGAAACCCAGCAGGGCAAACAGGAAGCTGAGAGGAAGCTGAGCCTGTCTGGGCACAGCTGTTGTGATTCTCAGGCCAAAGCCAAAGTCCTGCTCCTTCAGCCCCGAAATGGATCCTAAATGGTGTGAAATTAGTGCATGTTCATATGTGCTTCATCTGATCCGTATGTTCCATCTTTGAATCGGATTACTTTGTGATGACAATTTCCATCATAGGGCACCCTCCTCGCCGATTCTCATTCTCCTTTGCACACCGCCCCCCTCCTCCGCCGGCCAGTCAAGATTCATACGGGGATTCAACCATGCGGTAAATCAGACAAGACCTTGGTAGAAGTGCATCGATTGGGCAGAATGTATGTAGCCGATGATTTTCAGGGATTAATGATGAGGAACGAAGTGGAGGAGTGTTGGGGAGTATAGTGAAGGATGAAGGCGAAGAGGACTGCTCGCAGCAGCAGTAGTCGAAGAAAATAAGGAGCCTTGAATACAACCACATAAGGACATCTTGATAGTTGTGAGTGCAGTGAAATTATTAAGTCAAGCAAAGTATTGATCGTTCCCTTCATCACACCCTGTCCTGGCTTTTTTTCATTTCTCTATTGCTGACCTGCAGAGGCGGAGAAGGCTTGATCTTTAAATGGGAGGTCAGTGAATTAGTGAAGCGTTTCTGAAAGTCTCTTGCGCTTTAACATTCTCGTATTGTACAATTGGGATGAAATTCCTCAGAATCAAACAAAATATGCTACATATGTGAAAACAAACGTACACATACAAATGCTGTCTTTCCTGCTTTTCCAAGTGGTCCAGTTTGGTCCAGCTTTGTGAGCAGGTATGTAAGCAGTGTGACATTGTACCAGGGCGATACAGTATAAAACATTCAACAAAGTCTATGGATGTAGCAGTATGTACTGTAAATACATGAGAATGATGGTGGGCATGATTTAGTTCCCCCCATGGTTCATTAAGGAGACTTGCAATTTAAGTTTATCCATAGCGAAATACATGCCCCATATACCGCTTTATATATATACAATACAATGTATATATATAATGCCCCATATATATATATACATATACAATGTATATGTATAATATGTATATGTATAATATATTATTTATATACATATACAATGCCCCATATACCGTATTTTCACGACTATAAGGCGCCATTAAAAGTCTTACATTTTCTCCAAAATGGACAGGACGCCTTATGGTGCGGAGCGTCCTTTATATGCGCTGAGTTCCAAAATCTGACTGACAGCCGAAGGCGGAAGTGACTGTGGCCAGGCATGCGGGAAAGAAGTCGGCCAATCAGGGAAGGGTGGGCGTGTATATATACATATATGGAGAGGGAGAGAGAGAGAGAGAGGGAGAGAGAGGACAGGCAAGCTAGTCCGCCAATGGTGAAGGGTGGGCGTGTAAGTGGACGCTAAAGGGACGCCTCAAGCCAGTACCAACACTTGTATAGAGTGTGGCAATGTGCATTGTTGCAAAACAACTCCGGTTTTGGTTTCTAAGAACCCCTGAAAATAAATTCGACAAAAAGACACGCCTACGAAGCTCAGTTCAAACTTAAAGCCACCGGTTATGCTTTTGGCATGCGTGCCCATCTCACAGCAGCGGTGAAAAAACAAGTCAAGCAAATGAACTCTGAGCTTGCTGTTATTCCCGGAGGCTTGACTAAAGAACTCCAACCGCTGGACATTGGCATCAACCTGGCGTTCAAAGTAAAGTTGCGAACGGCATGGGAACAATGGATGATCGGTGGCAAACACAACTTTACAAAGAGTGAGAGGCGAGTAACGCCACAATACGCAACAACGAGAGGGAACGCGGCGTTTTTGATGGATTACGGTACTTGCACAATTGTTCAATTCTTTCTACACACACACGCGCTGCCACCATGTTTCGCTCTGTTCTTTACTTTCAAATGTGGGAAAGCTACACACGAGAGAAATGTTGACTTTGCTGTTGGTACTCCTTCTTTCCGCTCGGCAATGCGTAGCAACTCACACTAGCATAAGATGCATTCAATGACAACTGAGATGTGAAGTCCTCTGCTTCTGATACAGAGGATGAGGACTTTGATGGATTTGTGGGTGATGATTGATCGAAAAACGTGAGAACATTGTACGATGGCTAAATAAAATACACCCGAACTCAGTTCTGCTTTCGTTGCCTTTTTAAAAACGTGTTTTTAGCTTATCTGTATGTCTTGGCATGCTACCGTATGCTTCAAGCTAACGTGTTAGAGTGCGCGCATGCATGCCGTATGTTTAAGCTGGCGTATGTTTTACCACTGTAAAACTGCGGCCATTAGTACGGTGCGTCCTGTGTATGTGTAAAATACAGAAATGTCACCCATTAATGAGACTGCGGCCATTAGTACGGTGCGTCGAATAGTCGTGAAAATACGGTATTCCTCTGGAGATTAAGGCATCGCAATGGCAGCGCTTCAAAAAGTGTTTTTATTTGAATACAATGTTATAGTAGCTTTCGAACGAGTGACATTGTCTTTTAAGACCAATCAGACCAGTTGGCATTGGTTCGCCAAGGTATGGTTCCGATTTGGGGGGGAAACGATCCTTTAGCAATTCAAGTACCTTGGTTAAAAAAATGCTACGGGATTTTTTTTTCTGTCTTTGGTACCCGTTTATTTTCTGTACACTGTCAAGAAGTAGTCTAGCCAACCACAGCAAGAATTATTCATGTTGTGCATGAGAGTGACACGCCACTAACACCGCAAGCCAAGTTCACAATAAACCTTACCTCCATCCATCCATCCATCCATCCATCCATCCATCATCTACCGCTTATCCGGGGCCGGGTCGCGGGGGGAACAGCTTTAGCAGGGAAGCCCAGACTTCCCTCTCCCTAGCTACTTCTTCCAGCTCTCCCCGGGGGATCCAGAGTCGTTCCCAGGCAAGCTGGGTGACATAGTCTCTCCAGCGTGTCCTGGGTCTTCCTGTGGGTCTCCTCCCGGTGGGACATGACCGGAACACCTCACCAGGGAGGCGCTCAGGAGGCATCCGAATCAGATGCCCAAGCCACCTCATCTGGCTCCTCTCGATGTGGAGGAGAAGCGGCTCGACTCTGAGCCCCTCCCGGATGACTGAGCTTCTCACCTTATGTCTAAGGGAGAGCCCGGACACCCTGCGGAGAAAACTCATTTCAGCCGCTTGTATCCGGGATCTCGTTCTTTCGGTCACGACCCATAGCTCGTGACCATAGGTGAGGGTTGGAACGTAGATCGACCGGTAAATTGAGAGCTTCGCCCTTTGGCTCAGCTCCTTCTTCAGCACGACAGACCGATACAACGTCCGCATCACAGCAGACGCTGCACCGATCCGCCTGTTGATCTCCCGCTCCCTCCTACCCCCATTTGTGAACAAGACCCCAAGACACTTGAACTCCTCCACTTGGGGTAAGATCTCCTCCCCGACCCGGAGGGGGCACTCCACCCTTTTCCGACTGAGGACCATGGTTTCAGATTTGGAGGTGCTGATTTTCATCCCAACCGCTTCACACTCGGCTGCAAAACGCTCCAGTGAGAGTTGGAGAGCCCCGTTTGAAGGAGCCAACAGCACCACATCATCTGCAAAAAGCAGCGATGCAATACTGAGGCCCCCAAAACGGACCCCCTCAACGCTTCGGCTGCGCCTAGAGATTCTGTCTATAAAGGTTATGAACAGAATCGGCGACAAAGGGCAGCCTTGGCGGATTCCTACCCCCACTGGAAACGCTTCCGACTTACTGCCGGCAATGCGAACCGAACTCTGACATCGGTGGTATGGTGACCGAACAGCCCGTATCAGGGGGTTCGGTACCCCATACCCTCGAAGCACCCCCCCACAGAACTCCCAGAGGGACACGGTCAAACGCCTTCTCCAAGTCCACAAAACACATGTAGACTGGTTGGGCGAATTCCCACATACCCTCAAGGACCCTGCTAAGGGTGTAGAGCTGGTCCACTGTTCCACGGCCGGGACGAAAACCACACTGCTCCTCCTCAATCTGAGGCTCGACTTCCTGACGGACCCTCCTCTCCAGCACCCCTGAATAGACCTTACCAGGGAGGCTGAGGAGTGTGATCCCTCTGTAGTTGGAACACACCCTCCGGTCCCCCTTTTTAAAAAGAGGGACTACCACCCCGGTCTGCCAATCCAGAGGCACTCTCCCTGTTGACCACGCGATGTTGCAGTTGCGTGTCAACCAGGACAGCCCCACAACATCCAGAGCCTTGAGGAACTCCGGGCGGATTTCATCCACCCCTGGGGCCTTGCCACCGAGGAGCTTTTTAACCACATCGGTGACTTCAACCACAGAGATAGGAGAGCCCACCTCAGAGTCCCCAGGCTCTGCTTCCTCCAAGGAAGGCGTGTTGGTGGAGTTGAGGAGGTCTTCGAAGTACTCTGCCCACTGGTTCTCAACGTCCCGAGTCGAAGTCAGCAGCGCCCCATCCCCACTGTACACAGTGTTAGTGGTGCACTGCTTCCCCCTCCTGAGACGTCGGATGGTGGACCAGAATTTCCTCGAAGCCGTCCGGAAGTCGGCTTCCATGGCCTCAACGAACTCTTCCCACGCTCGGGATTTTGCCTCGGCGACCACCGAAGCCGCGGTCCGCTTGGCCAGTCGATACTCGTCAGCTGCCTTTGGGGTCCCACAGGCCATAAAGGCTCGATAGGACTCCTTCTTCAGCTTGACGGCATCCCTTACTGCTGGTGTCCACCAGCGAGTACGGGGGTTGCCGCCACGAAAGGCACCAACCACCTTACGGCCACAACTCAGATTGGCCGCCTCAACAATAGAGGCACGGAACATGGTCCACTCGGGCTCAATGTGCCCTGCCTCCTCCGGAACGTGGGAAAAGCTCTGTCGGAGGTGGGAGTTGAAACTCCTTCTGACAGGGGATTCCGCCAGACGCTCCCAACAAACCCTCACTATACGTTTCGGTCTGCCAGGACGGACCGGCATCTTCCCCCACCATCGGAGCCTACTCACCACCAGGTGGTGATCAGTTGACAGCTCCGCCCCTCTCTTCACCCGAGTGTCCACCTTACCTTATCTAGTAATATATGGGCATCAATGTCTTTAAATGTTTTTATCTTGACGTTGTTCCAAGCATCATGTCACAGCGTATATCATCGATAGTCAGGATTTATATCTATGATAAATCACATATGGTTGCCATCGATATCAACAACACAATGTCCTGAAATCAATTTCAATCGCTAATTAAGGATGCTAAAAAAAGCGACTAAACAACAAAGTATGCAGAAAAGTGGTGACGATTGCACGACTGTCTGTGTCCTATGTGTTGTGTTGTGTTATTTTGACTTCAAAATGGCGCCGCATTAGTGGCTGCCTTTCCAGCAGCTCCTATATTTTGTTGTTCTACTTCTTCCTTTCATAACTTTGCTGCTATGAATTGGGAATTTCCCCATTGCGAGACTAATAAAGATTTTCTTTTCTTTTTTTTTTCTTAAATAATGTAGACGACGTATTGTATTCAGTTTTTCATATTTCATTGCTGCCAGTGTTTGGCGGTGGCTCTAGCATCAGCCACTAGGAGTGTTAATGGCAATCAACTCGCCGCAAAGCAAATGTCCCATAAAGGCTGGCGAAAACTGTCGAATTACAGTTTTCGGTTATATAATTACAATTATATATATTTTTAAATTCAAAGTGACTTGCGTTCGAGGCGGATGTCCTGAAGATGCGCGGCAATGATGGTTCCATTCCGTGCTGCCCGACCCCCACCACATACACTTTGAATAGGGTTGATAACGGCGCGCTGCGCCCAGCTAAGTTCATTGTGAAAAAGGCTTCAGAAACTGGATGAAACAGAACAGGTTGGTCAGGTCTGCCATTGAAGTATGAGTATCACAGACTGCGAGAGAGGAATGGAGCAATAGAGGGTACTTTGGGTTCAAATTAAGTCCTGTTATCCCTCAAAACGTCCCTGTACACGCAAAGCTAAAATTGAGAAGTACTGGTATTCCGTACTGCAGAATACTGGGCCACTTACAGCACTGAGCTACCTCCTTCCTAACAATAATTAAATGCAGCAAAAATGAGGAATTTCAACGATGAGAGTGTGTTGGTGTTTAGTGGTAAAACCACATATCCTAACGCTGTGACTCTCTAGCACTGGAAGGAAATGTATTGCACTGTCAGTGAGAGGTGAGAGGGACTTGGGAGCGGAGGGATGAGCTGAGACAAACCTTTTTTGAGGCAAGGCATGTGCTGTATTTTTTGTTAAAATATTATATTTCAGTATGGAATGATCTGAAAATGTTCTTGCTCGTTATAAAAGGTACACGGTGAAAAAGTCGGATAAAAGAATAAAAATGTATAAGGGAGCTCAAATTCAATATAAGGGTGCTGGAGCACTCCTCAAAAAGAACTACAAATACCTACGACCACAAGAATCCCCAACGAAAGGGTTCTGGGATGGTACAGGTTGGATATATTGGGAAACTTTAACAATGGAAACACCACAAGAAATGAAAGCAAAACATTGTTTTCCTCCCCACGAGTGATTGTGCAGTGCTCTTCTTTGCTGTTTATGCCTTTATGTCATTTAGAATTTCATGGTGATTGTCTTCTAGGGCAGTGGCAAGTGTGTACACCGCTTGTCCCCTCCCCCCCCAGGTACTCCAAATTGTTCCAATAGTAGATCTATTGTCACGTGTCGGCTGCCAACGCTTTTCGTCTGGTTGTCATGGTTTCTCTGCTTCTTGCTGGTTCCCAGTCTGCCCTCATGAAGAACGGAAGGGATTGCTCTCTCTTTTTCTTCTTCCACCTACTCACTTGTGATTTTCTTCTAACTCTCTCGCTCTCAAACTCTGCAAGCGGCTGCAATCTGAAATCAGCATCATATCTGAAGATTGCCTGCAAAGTATGCAGCCATGTTTTCAGCTTCGTTGCTGGAATACGTGATGTATGGTTCACTTATGCTTGTGCGGGCTACTTGCTTTCGCGTGCACTCAGACATACGGCCATGGATCAGACAGGCTTGTCCTGCTCTTTGCACTGCACTCTGTTCTATGTTCCCATTTTAAATCTGCGAGATTAGCACATGTGGGGAGCCTCGGCTTTAGTGGCTGTCGGCTCAGCTTGCCTTGGCAGGATGTCCTGTGATTGGGGGGAGCGCCATCATCATCCCCTCAGCGCTGGCTCTCCTACTCTACTTCATCCATTAACAAATAGATATAGGTCTGCCATTGACCTTGACTTTGCTCCAGTTTTCTCACTGCACCACACTTACACATCCCACAGTAGTGCTCAAGAATCCATCTTCGGCGCTCTGTATAGGTCATTAATCAAAGCAGTATGGTAATTGGAAGATTATTCTCATTTTGATCAATACTCATTGCATTACTATTATCCATAACACTGAAAGATCAGTATGACATTTGCAATGAGTCCATTTGCCGCATGAGCTCAAAGAATATGGATTTTTGTACTTTTTATATTTTATTTAGATTATTGTCCATACTTAAAAGAGATGGTAATTTGATTTAATTTCTTTGATTTCCTCTCCAGAAAACTCACGACCACTTCATCCATCCAATTTTCTATACTGCATAACCTCACGTGGGGTCACGGGTGGGCTTGTGCCGATAGTCTTGCTGACATTAACGTCATGCATCTCATAATATTCTGCGCCAAATTCAAACAACGCCATTTTGGCAACATCGAAATCGTTGAACACAAATACCAAATCTGTAGTTTCCCATTCGAGTCAGAATGGTCAAAGCAAATCTTCCTGAGAGGGGGATTTGTGGATGACATAAGAATAATTCATTCATTCATTTTCCGAACCGCTTTTATCCTCACTAGGGTCGCGGGGGTGCTGGAACCTATCCCAGCTGTCTTCGGGCAGTAGGCGGGGGACACCCTGAACCGGTTGCCAGCCAATCGCAGGGCACACAGAGACGAACAACCACTCGCGCTCACACTCACACCTAGGGACAATTTTGAGTGTTCAAACAGCCTGCCATGCATATTTTTTGGAATGTGGGAGGAAACCGGAGCACACGGAGAAAACCCACGCAGGCCCGAGGAGAACATGCAAACTCCACACAGGGAGGCCGGAGCCGGAATCGAACCCACGGCCTCTGCACTGTGAGGTCAACGCGCTAACCACTGGACCACCGGGCCGCCCTGACATAAGAATAAGAAAACCTTTATTCGTCTCACAATGGAAACATTCCCAATTTACAGCAGCAAAGTTATGAAAGCAAGAAAGTAGAAAAACAAATGTCACATCTCCCTATATCTGAGGTCTCTAGTGGAGTGGACTGTGCACATGCGTGAAAGCCATGCACGCGCTCAAATCGAGGGACGCCCAGAAGTGGGTGTGTTGCTGTTGGCTGGCTAAAAGCCAGCTAAACGCTGTACTAGCAACAAGCAAAAGGGAGTTTGCAAATTTAAGCCGGACCTAAGAGATGAGAAGTAGCACAACACAATGCAGATAGATTTAAAATGGGACCAAAGAGAACACATTTTCCATTGGCCTGGGTATGGCAGAGGATTCTCGAGGTTAAAGTCAGTTCCTGTATTTTAAACTAAAATGGAAGATTCCATAGGTTGATGCGCTATGTCAACTCCCCGGTGCACACTACATGCCAACATGTCTGAATGAGATAAGTGAATATGACTTTGTGAATATATGCGGACAATGAAACAATCCATACGCTTAAGTGTACTCCGTGTGCCATTTTCATCAAATTGGAGTTTTCATTTGTCAGACTGTGGCTTGTGTCTTAGAAAAAGTACAATGCATAACCCATTTGAGTTGATTCGATCATTCAGTCGCTAATGTCAATAAGAGTAGCGAATGCAAATTTGGGGCGTGAGTTCGAGCATGTCCAACTTGTCCAGCTTGCACATCTATCTCAATATGTCCTTTTTTTTTAATCAAAGTGAGAATTGAATTCACTTGGACGGAACGTTGACTGATAAACATTTTTTTCACTGCCGTCCATTGTAAATGCTTCTTCTCTCCATATCGCTACAAAACTGCCATCACCTGACATCCGGAAGATTATGCAAGCTCACTTGGGCAAGAGGCAGGGTACACCCTGGACTGTTAACCAGCCAAGCGTAGGGCAGATGGCAACAAACAGCCATCACACTGAACTTGACACCTGCGGACAATTTAAAGTCTTCAATTAACCTACCGTGAGTCTTGACTTAATCCGAGGTTTGTCTTTGTATGTGAGGTGAAACCAAATGGTCTTGGTGAGAACACATTGAATGAGCATCAAAAACCATCAATCGGCCCTGACTGCCCGTGATTGTCTTTGTGACACCCTTGGGTGGACTAACCACAACTGATTATTATTATATATATTTTTTTTTACCCATGCCATAGGAGTATTTTATTTACACTGTCTTTTGTTAACGTGCCTTTATGGACAGTCTGCTTGGATGTATTTATGTTAATGAACCGGCCATAACTGTTTCTTCTGTTCATTTTTTTCTGTGTAGACTTTCCATCAGATTGTGGGTCAGTGGTTTTATCCTTTGGCCTGGTCAAAGCTTCAGATATGCATCGTTTGAGTTGTGTAATTTCTACTTTATAATATTATGCTTTGTTCCAAATCTTCCACTCATACATTAGAGCTATGGGAACCCAACTCAGTTTTGCTCTATTGCTGTGGATCGGGGGTCTCGCTCTATTGCCAGACAGGTTCCGTTTCCCAATGTCAATGCCAAAGTAAATTCACTGTCCCGTTACAGTCCTTACGTCTTCTCCAATGAGCAAAGGGTATTTCTACTAAGTGTAAGTAATGCAGGGCAGCATCATAATACATATCCGATTGACAAGATTAAAAACCTCTACAGTACGTACGTCATACAATATAACCCTCCAGCCATTATAAACCTTATTTTAATGTGTATGGTGTTGGGTTAGCTCTGCTACTACACACTTTTTGCATTCAAGACGGTAACATAGCTATAGTTGCCTTTCTATTTCGTCATCCTTGCGGCTCAATCTTCAGGCACGACAAATGGATTCACTTTTATTTCAACTGTTATGGGAATGTAACATTTGGATTAAGCGTGGGTCGATCGGTCATGCCTGCAGAATGGCGCGATATACCAGGATGAATGCATTATCTTTACTGGGATATAAAATGTTGTTTTTCACATTGCATAAAGTGCAATATTAATAACATCTGTATGACAAATAAAAAGGTTGTAGAATACATTTCTGACCACGGAGGTCAGATGCTGTAATGAACTGACCCCAAAGTAATTAACTCATAAGTTAAATGCAGCTTTTACCTTTGACAGTGCCCTATCATTGCATCACTGTCGTTGCTAACTTATCTGTATTTCTGACCTACTTTATATGGTTTAAATTCACTGTTACCAATAGAACTGAGTGAGCGGCAATGCAATGTAAAAGAGGAGCATTGCTGCATTTTCATCCCAGATGGTTGCTTTTTTTATTCCAGGCATAAAGCTGATTATTCCTGATGATGTCGAATGTTAGTGACGTACTTGAGTGCGTATGTTTGTGTCTGTGCACTGCATCCTCCTCCTTCACATCAGTCTGATGATCCATAACAGTGCCAAAGAGGCATAAATCACAGGAGCTTTAGCACATGAGATAGGCAGAGTGGACTCAGTGTAGCCTCAAAAGAAGAGGAGGTTTCTGAGTGTGACCAAAAAAAAAAAGCGCCGTACAGCACCTCTCGGGGTCAGCACCTCTTTTATCATTCAAATCCAGGACACAGCATGGGTCTCTCTCTCTTTCTCTCTTTCTCTCTGTGTCTCTGTCTCACACACTTACTAGACTTTGTACAATGAGAACCCCCAGCATTCACACAAATCGAGATGCACTCTGCAGCTGCATTGTGGGAGAGAGGAATCCCAGCTATCTATTTGCCTTCAGCAGGGATGTGACGTCGTAATGGAGAAACTGCAGCCACAGCAGGGGAAGGGCTATACAAATGCGGGGGCCTGTGGGCAAAGGACACTCACCTCTTAATTAATTAATCAGGGGTAGGCCACACTGTTCACCCTGATTCTCAGTTATTTATTGGTGACAATTTCATGCGTTTGACTTTGTGGGGTACAGTTTAGGGAAGGCACTTTCATATTGCAGCATCCCCCCCAGTGTGCAGAGCAAGGCGCATAAATGCACAGCAAGATGCGTGTGGTGTGGTAGAAAATCCCTGACCAGAAAAATCTTTGTGATGAGCTAAAACAGAAATTGCCACGTGATCTAATAAATGTTCTTCTGGGTGAACTGAAAAAAAGTCTATGACACACTTCTGAAAATTACACTGTAAAAGCCCTTCGCAGAGGAGTGCAAGCTCTACGTATTGTTCAGTTTGTGCTTTTTAGTTTTGTCTACACGATACTTAAGGAGGTTGTCCCTCAGCTAATGCAACCTTGTACTCACTTTCATCACAAACACATTTACCCGTCCCTGTCAGCAAGTATGTATTGACTGTGTTGATAGAGAAGATAGGGACTCGAACGTGCATGTATATTTGGCTTTGTGAAGAGTCTGTTGCCATAGCAACCTGGTCATATGCGACTGCAACCATCCATGAGCAATTCATTTTTTGTTTTTTTTTGGGCCTGCTTTGCTGCTGTCGTCGGCGCTACTTTAGTGTATTACAGTTTGTGTAATAGGAGCATGAATAAATGTAATCCAGGTAGATTTGATGTAGATTTAGCAGTGTCCATCCATTCTCTGCACTGCTTATCTCTATCCTGAACCTATTCCAGGTGAATTTGGGTGAGGGGTGGGACATGCCCTGAACTGATTTCCAACCAATCACAGGGCACAAATAGACAACCCAACTATTCTCACTCACATTCACATCTCTGGACAATTACATTCGTCAATTAACAAACCATGCATGTTAGTTGGAGGTAAGCGGAGTACTCGGTAAAAACCCATGTGAGTACGCAAAGAACATGCAAACACCTTCCACACATGAAGACTGGAGCCTGGACAATTGATGAATGTGAAAATGCTGCTGTGTCAACATCCCTTGCAAGCTAACGTGATGCAGCAAGCACCCTACTTTCACATCTCAGCTGCAGTCTAGTACTACCGCCAACCGAGTAGGCTTACTTATCACCAGCTCTTCCTTTATTTCTCTATTCATTGCTCTCTTTTCCTTCATGTCTTACCAGCCTGTTTCTTCTTGACCTTTGGTCCTCCTGCTCCCTCATTTCCTCGCTTCATGCCTAATGGATATTTCCCTGTAGCCTCCAGACTTTACATTACTGTTCTGCACAGGTAGGTCTCATTTCATGCGGAGGCGATTAGATCTCACTGGAAGCAATTCAGGTGTGATAAGCCGCAGTTTTGTGCACTCAAAAGGCAGAAAGAATTAAATCGAACCATTACTTATGCTCCCTTGCAGTAAACACCTGCCAATCATGAGACTGGTGTCCACACATTAAAGTGAACTTGAATACAAAAAGTTGAGTCCACGCACAGTTTTATACAAGCTCGATATTGAGGCCTTTCGAAGAACAGAGCAAACGTGTGTTAAGTGTTCACCTCATTATTTCACTGTTCCATCTTTCCCGCTGCAATAAAGAGGAGAAAACAAAACGGCTGTTCAAATAAATATTTCAAATCTCACACACAAGCACAACCATGTGCAAGCATGCGTATAAATGGGTTAATTCGATGCAAAGGCAGACTAATGGAAGAGGAACATACCGTGTTGTCTTAATGGGTCTGTTCTTGGAATTGCTTGTGAATACTGGATTGAATAGAATGTATCATTAAACTTCATGTTACAAGCCACATGGGTAAAAATAACAAGTACCGGTAGGTGGTCTTATACTAATTCTCAAGCTTTCTACTACAATGGATCGAGACAAAAAAATGATTTCGTGCTCCAACAGTATCTGTGCAGGGTGATTTACAACGTGAGTAAGTAGAATTATGTTTCATTATTCGGATTCTGTACTTGATAGACTCATACTGAGTCACACATAGAAATGCACACGGACCTGCTATGCAATAAAGACTTACTGTGGCAAAACTCAGGAGTGTAAATGGGCATCTCTCCGATAAAAGACAATTCAATACGTATCTCGATGTATGGGGTAAGATTCATCTTTAAAACCCACCTCAAAACTCACTTGTATTCTTTGGCATTTGACTCGGCGTGACTCAGACTTGATGTTAGTATTTCTGTTTGGTGCTTTCTACCGTCTTTGTTCCTGATTTATTGCTTTATTGTTGCATATATGATAGTTGCTCCATGTACCATGTACTGCACTTTGTATACAGCGATGGCTGTTTGCAAGTGCTCTAAAATACAGTTAAGGTTCATTTTCAAGTGCAGCGATTCAATTCACTTGGATTGAGTGGGATTGCAATTTGGTTCGATATGGGACGGCTGTAGCTTTTGTCATGTTCAGTATTATATAAAAACGTGAATTAAATAGAAAGAAACAACAAATCATCAGCACCTTCAAAACGATTTATAGCTGGTGTGCATCGCTCGTGCAAGACAATGCGATTCATTTCTTGATACATGCGCTGCAGTATGATTCAAGGAGGGTACAGTTTAAAATGTCAAGATTGGATTAGTTTCAGTGGAATATAAGATTTTCCAATTCTAATCTGTTTTCACCCTTATCGGTTCACACAACCTCATATTTGGCGTTACCACCTTTGTTACCATTAATGTTCCGGACAGATACTCCTAACGCCAGCGGGTGTGTTTAAAACCTGGTTGGACTGAGGCTGACAATAACCCGAATTTATGACTCTGTCGTTTTCAGTGTCACCGTGCTGCAATTTATAACATTTTGTACCAAATGAGACTTGATTAAATATTCAAACATAAACTTGGAGGAGCTGTGTGTTTATGTGTATAGTATAGAGCATTTTCATTCTGACAGCTGAAGTGAGGATGACAAGATAGAGACACAGAAAACTAAACGCCTGACAAATTGTCATGATTCCGGTCAGCATAAAAACATGTGACTCCATGACTTTCCAAACTCCTGGAGACTCATTCATCCCCAGAAAGACACGCTTGGAGGCTGGATGTGTGTGTATTAGCCCGGCTCACAGCGGACTGTATACCTTGCTCTGAATACAAGCTGACATATCCATATAAAGACATGTTTTATTTGCCCTTAAGACACGATGAACCGGGCATTGATGCAAACACAGTGTACACACAGGATACACCGCAATCCTCTCCTCCTTTTTCATAGCGTTTCATTTATCTGAAAGTGAGGCGAAAGAATACAGCATCATATTTGATGTGCTTAATGTCCCTCTCATTTTGTTTGATTTTTGGAAAAGGCCCTCCCTCATGCTCCTGTACCCTTTTAAGCTCTCCGCACTGAAGTGCTCTTCAGCGTCAATTATACAACTGCGTCAGTGTCATGTAAAATTCACATGTATGAAGAAAGATGAGCTCACATTGGGTCCCTCCTAGAGTTCGAGCGATGTGTCCATCCTTGGAAGTGATTCACTAAACAGCACGCAGGACGAGCACCAGGCCTGCTGTGGTCCAGACTCCATGCTTTACACATTCCACTTTTTGGTGTTCTCGACTGTAATCTCTCGCACAGAAGGTGAGAATGATGGAGTGGCCATGCAGCACAACCACTGCCTGGACATCTATAGGCAGTTTTGCATGAAGTGATTACCGAGCTGCCTTTGGGTGCGTTCCCTGTAAAATAACACAAGCACACAAATGGTGTTCATGATTGAATAGCTTGTATGTAACTTGCTTTTAGTGCAATTTGTTTTTGAGTTTTTCTGAGAATGAAGTGGAAGGGGCAGATTGGTAGGCTTTGGTGTTTGTTGTTTTCATTCTGTCTACATTTGTTGCTTTTGACAGCCAGTTGGGCATGTATGGCTGCCATTGCAACGGGTTCCCTTGTTGCGCTTCAAAGTGCAGGTGAACAATGATGCAAAGCGTACTGCGAAAAAAAACAGAAATTTTGAAGGCAATAGAGTGGAAAGTTTGCAACGACCGAGTCAATCTCCTGATATGAATCGGACTGAAAATGCATCTCAATTGCTGAAGACAAAACTGAAGGAAAACTTTCCAATAAAAACAGGAACTGAAGACTGTTGCAGTAGAGACCTTTCGGAGCAGCTCACCAGGGATGCAATCTGGTATATATATATATATATATATATATATATATATATATATATATATACACACTGTATGTGTATGTGTGCGTGTGTACATACACTCTAAACTGTTGTAATTCCTACACCGGCCACCTGTTTTTGCTGCAAATCAAATTAAAAGGTGTGAAACAGCAAAAAGTCTGCATTTAAATCTTTGATTTCAAATCCATTCTCGTGGAATTGTGTCTGTGTCGTTATATCTGTGTACCTGACTGTACTTGCCACTTTGCAGCGCTTTGCAGAACACGCTGCGTGGTGTCTCATGCGCAAGCATTGAGGTACTTTCCTTGGCAGGTTTATTCATGAAGCAAGTTCATTATAGTTCATAAGGGTACGACATGCTATGTTTTTCAATTGACCCATTGTCAAAAGTTTTAATGGGTGCTGAAATAATTTTTTTGGCATCCTTTGCTGGTGGACAACACTACCACAGTGTTAAATTCATGGTGCGTTGGAGCTTGGCACATTCTGATCCGACTACCTTTGCGATCCTGCCTCCACTTTTCCGTGGAGAGAGGCTTTTCAGGCCATGTCTTAATGTTCCTGAACTTTACCTCTTTTTGGAAATATGTTTTATGAACTCATTCCTCACCCATCAATTACTCATCTCAGCTTCGATTTTACTTCTCTTTCTCAACTAGTATTAATCATATCATATCCTGAGACTGCTTCTGTATTTTTAGGTCTGCAATTTATGTTTCAATTATTTTAGTTTTTACAGTGTTAGCTCTGCGACGGTTTTGAATCATTTTTGGTACCTTGGTCTAACTGATTAATATCTTTTCATCAATATTTTTTATTGTCAGTTATTCCTGAGAGGCAGCACTGGGAGCTTCGGCACTGCCCTTAACTTGCGTGGTCCCAGCTCTTGGTCTGGGCAGGCTTTTCGCTGCCGGGGCCTCCGAGCTTGTGGTTGCGCAGACGGCTCCTTGAGATGGTGTTTTCTCACCTGGATGTTCTGTGCGCAGCCATGGGTTCTTTTGGGGTCATTAAGTTGTTATTTTAAATGACACTGAAAAGAAATGGTGTGTTGAACTTTGTGTGCAACCACCTGACAAAATAAAATTAACAATCACACCACGTTAATCCAGATCCATTTATTAAGTAGATCTACTTTGAGTGCATTTTTTTTTTTTGTGCGCGTGTGTGTGATGCGTGTGTGAGTTTATGACTGATTGTTGGAGGGGTTGATTTTCCTTCGTGTAAACCACTTTGAGTTGCATTACATGTATGAATAGAGCTACACAAATAAAGTTGGACTAATTTATTGGTTTACAGATCGCCCTGTAAAGGCTTCAGTGATTGTTCGAGAAGCTCGTGTGTATACATCGCAAACTTTTTCCTCTCTTGAAGTGTGTACATGTAGACAGTTGTCTGTGATTCGTCTTTGTGAATGAGGTGATCGAGTCAGTGTGGAAGTGCCTCTTAAGCAAATGAAATAAAATTAATTTATTAAATTGATTAAAATAGGAGTTGGTGGGCTCTGACCTTCATCAGGATTTCCCCATACAACACGACCCCCTTCCCAATGACATGCGTAACATTATCACTAATGAGCTGAGTGGAGTACTGTACTGGGAGGGAAAATAGCCGATTCACTCCACCTGGTTTGATTCGCCAGCTAGAGCAAAGAAGAGCAAATATTTGCAAATAATTCGATGGGAATTATTGTTGCAGGGATTTGTGATCGGCTTGATGTAGATCGTCCCAAGTCGATTGTCTCTGCAATTATAACATTCCACATTAGAGCGAAATACGTGGGGATATTTATGACTCGAGTTGCACAGAAAGAGACCTGTGTGTGTTCTGCTCTTTCACTGGTCTTTATCGCTTTAAAAATATGGACTACCGTCAGGCTTGATGTCGCGCAGTCCGACCTCTCCTCAGTGAGCATCGAAGCTCTTGGCATGAGTTTAGTTGTTTCTTTCTGGGTTTGCTTTTTACATTTTTATTTTGCAGCAGGTATTACAAAGAAGGACCACGATGAGCAGTATTCTGAAGACCTTAGTGTTCCACCCTTAGCGGTACGGATCTGGCTGAAACCAAAGCATGTTTGTATTGTTATGAAAGCTCATGGCAAGTGTTTTTGATTTGTACATGTTGTGCAATTCTCAGCAGTTAGGCAAGCTCATTAACATTGTCTGGCAAACAAATTGTCTTTAGGGTATCTTTTTAAATCTGAAACTTCAGTCTACAGAGTGGTGTGAGAGAATTGTGGAGGAAAAGAATCATGGGAATATTTTTATACAGACGGCGATCGGAGGCGACTATTTGCCGGATCAGTGCAATCTGAAAACAAAGAGGTGCTTCGGCGTTGCGCAGACTTATCAGTCAAGGTTCATTCATTCATTCATTCATCTTCCGAACCGCTTGATCCTCACTAGGTTCGCGGGGGGTGCTGGAGCCTATCCCAGCTGTCTCTGCGCAGTAGGCGAGGGACACCCTGAATCGGTTGCCAGCCAATCACAGGGCACACAGAGACGAACAACCATCCACACTCACACTCACAACTAGGGACAATTTAGAGTGTTCAATCAGCCTGCCACGCATGTTTTTTGGAATGTGGGAGGAAACCGGAGTACCCAGAGAAAACCCACGCAGGCCCGGGGAGAACATGCAAACTCCACACAGGGAGGCCGGAGCTGGAATCGAACCCGGTATTTCTGCACTGTGAAGCCGACGTGCTAACCACTGGACTACCGGGCCGCTCAGTCAAGGTTGTCCCTTTTTAGCTTGACAGAGAATGTACAAGAAGTGAAAAGCAGGTGGCCACAATAAACCATGAAAATGTTGCGGTGATGCTTGCTCAAGAACTATTCCCCATAAGATACAGTTCATTGCCTGACATTCTTTGTTATTTTCAAACACTAAGAATCTTTAAATGTTTATTGCGTGAACCACAAGGTTGCCTGCCTTTCTCCACCTATTCTATCATTCCTCTTTTCTCGGGCAAAACAATTCTTCTGTATATCTTGGCCCTCCTCCTACGTGATGTTCAATGATTGTTGCAGGAGGTGCCTGAAAAGACCCCACCCCTCCACCCGTGACTTTTGACTCTCATCTTTCCACACGCAGCAATTTATACGGCTGAGAAGATCTTTCCTTGTTGATATGGCTGAGAAGATCTTTCCTTGTTTCTTATCAGAATTGTTCCGCACATAACCCTCTTTAAATGCTTGCCGTGCATAATACAGTATCACATTATACAGTAAATGTAAATTTACATGACCTCGCTCGTTAATGCAATTTACTGTATACCATACAATAAACAGAGTGAGTAACAAATAAATTATACTCCTTATGATGTATGAGGTGTTGTCAGAAAGGTTCCAGGACTAGAATAAACGCTGTTAAGTGTTGCCCTGAGTTACAAATTATAAATATGAATCCAGCAAAAAAAAAAAGAAGAGAATTAAAAGAAACTAACTGGTTTTCTGAAGTGTAATTAAACTTAAGTGATGTGTACATGCACACCGGAGTACAGTGGTCTGCCATGCCTTTAAATGCCATGGTAACCTATTCAAGGGCTGTGAGAGATCATGCGGGTGTCTATGAATTTATTAAATTTGGTGGAACTTCAGATCTGTTCATGAACAAATTTTCAGACGCATGTTCCTTGGGTTGCTCTTCGCAGAACGTTCTGTAGGTTTTGCTGCCTCACACATGGCGTAAGTCAAGTCAGCTTTATCGTCAAATATGCTCAATGTATTCATTCATTCATTGATACGGCTCCGTGAGTCGTTACCTTACCGTGGTGGAGGGGTTTGTGTGTCCGAATGATCCTAGGAGCTAAGTTGTCTGGGGCTTTATGCCCCTGGCAGGGTCACCCATGGCAAACAGGTTCTAGGTGCAAAGCACCTAGATCCAGACAAAGCACGGCTCAAAGACCCCTTATGATGAGCAAAATATATGGACCAAGGTTTCCCTTGCCCGGACGCGGGTCACCGGGGCCCCACTCTGGAGCCAGGCCTGGAGGTGGGGCTCATTGGCAAGCGCCTGGTGGCCGGGCCTACACCCATGGGGCCCAGCCGGGCACAGCCCGAAGAGACAACGTGGGTCCCCCTTCCCATGGGCTCACCACCCATGAGAGGGGCCAAAGGGGTCGGGTGCAATGTGAGCTGGGCGGCAGCCAAAGGCGGGGACCCTGGCGGTCCGATCCTCGGCTGCAGAAGCTAGCTCTTGGGACATGGAATGTCACCTCTCTGGCAGGGAAGGAGCCCGAGCTGGTGTGTGAGGCAGAGAATTTCCGACTGGATATAGTTGGACTTGCCTCCACACACAGCCTGGGTTCTGGTACCAGTTCTCTCGAGAGGGGTTGGACTCTCTTCCACTCTGGAGTTGCTCACGGTGAGAGGCGCAGAGCAGGTGTGGGCATACTCATTGCCCCCCAGCTCAGTGCCTGTACATTGGGGTTCACACCGGTAGACGAGAGGGTTGCCTCCCTCCGCCTTCGGGTGGGTGGACGGGTCCTGACTGTTGTTTGTGCATATGCACCAAACAGCAGCTCAGCATACCCACCCTTTTTGGAGTCCTTGGAGGGTGTGCTGGAGAGTACTCCTGCTGGGGACTCCCTTGTTCTGCTGGGGGACTTCAATGCTCACGTGGGCAATGACAGTAAGACCTGGAGGGGCGTGATTGGGAGGAACGGCTCCCCCGATCAGAACCCGAGTGGTGTTTTGTTATTGGACTTCTGTGCTCGTCACGGATTGTCCATAATGAACACCTTGTTCAAACATAAAGGTGTCCATATGTGCACTTGGCACCAGGACACCCTAGGCCGCAGTTCGATGATCGACTTTGTAGTTGTATCGTCGGATTTGCGGCCGCATGTTCTGGACACTCGGGTGAAGAGAGGGGCGGAGCTGTAAACTGATCACCACCTGGTGGTGAGTAGACTCCGATGGTGGGGGAAGATGCCGGTCCGCCCTGGCAGACCCAAACGTATCGTAAGGGTTTGTTGGGAGCGTCTGGCGGAATCCCCTGTCAGAAGGAGTTTCAACTCCCACCTCCGACGGAGCTTTTCCCATGTTCCGGGGGAGGCGGGGGACATTGAGCCCGAGTGGACCATGTTCCGTGCCTCTATTGTTGAGGCGGCCAATCTGAGTTGTGGCCGTAAGGTGGTTGGTGCCTGTCGTGGCGGCAACCCCCGTACTCGCTGGTGGACACCAGCAGTAAGGGATGCCGTCAAGCTGAAGAAGGAGTCCTATCGAGCCTTTATGGCCTGTGGGACCCCAGAGGCAGCTGACGGGTATCGACTGGCCAAGCGGACCGCGGCTTCGGTGGTCGCCAAGGCAAAAACCCGAGCGTGGGAAGAGTTCGGTGAGGCCATGGAAGCCGACTTCCGGACGGCTTCGAGGAAATTCTGGTCCACCATCCGACGTCTCAGGAGGGGGAAGCAGTGCACCACTAACACTGTGTACAGTGGGGATGGGGCGCCGTTGACTTCGACTCGGGACGTTGTGAACCGGTGGGCAGAGTACTTCGAAGACCTCCTCAACTCCACCAACACGTCTTCCTTGGAGGAAGCAGAGCCTGGGGACTCTGAGGTGGGCTCTCCTATCTCTGTGGCTGAAGTCACCGATGTGGTTAAAAAACTCCTCTGTGGCAAGGCCCCAGGGGTGGATGAGATCCGCCCTGAGTTCCTCAAGGCTCTAGATGTTGTGGGGCTGTCCTGGTTGACACGCCTCTGCAACATCGCGTGGTCAACAGGGAGAGTGCCTCTGGATTGGCAGACCGGGGTGGTAGTCCCTCTTTTTAAAAAGGGGGACCAGAGGGTGTGTTCCAACTACAGAGGGATCACACTCTTCAGCCTCCCTGGTAAGGTCTATTCAGGGGTGCTGGAGAGGAGGGTCCGTCAAAAAGTCGAGCCTCAGATTGAGGAGGAGCAGTGTGGTTTTCGTCCGGGCCGTGGAACAGTGGACCAGCTCTACACCCTTAGCAGGGTCCTCGAGGGTATGTGGGAATTCGCCCAACCAGTCTACATGTGTTTTGTGGACTTGGAGAAGGCGTTTGACCGTGTCCCTCGGGGAGTTCTGTGGGGGGTGCTTCGAGGGTATGGGGTACCGAACCCACTGATGCGGGCTGTTCGGTCACTATACCACCGATGTCAGAGTTTGGTTCGCATTACCGGCAGTAAGTCGGAATCGTTTCCAGGGGGGGTAGGACTCCGCCAAGGCTGCCCTTTGTCGCCGATTCTGTTCATAACCTTTATGGACAGAATTTCTAGGCGCAGCCGAAGCGTTGAGGCGGACCGTTTTGGGGGCCTCAGTATTACATCCCTGCTTTTTGCAGATGATGTGGTACTGTTGGCTCCTTCAAACAGGGCTCTCCAACTCTCACTGGAGCGTTTCGCAGCCGAGTGTGAAGCGGTTGGGATGAAGATCAGCACCTCTAAATCTGAAACCATAGTCCTCAGTCGGAAAGGGGTGGAGTGCCCCCTCCGGGTCAGGGAGGAGATCTTACCCCAAGTGGAGGAGCTCAAATGTCTTGGGGTCTTGTTCACGAGTGGGGGCAGGGGGGAGCGGGAGATCGACAGGCGGATCGGTGCAGCGTCTGCTGTGATGCGGACGCTGTATCGGTCTGTCGTGGTGAAGAAGGAGCTGAGCCAAAGGGCGAAGCTCTCAATTTACCGGTCGATCTACGTTCCAACCCTCACCTATGGTCACGAGCTATGGGTCGTGACCGAAAGAACGAGATCCCGGATACAAGCGGCCGAAATGAGTTTTCTCCGCAGGGTGTCCGGGCTCTCCCTTAGAGATAAGGTGAGGAGCTCGGTCATCCGGGAGGGGCTCAGAGTCGAGCCGCTTCTCCTCCACATCGAGAGGAGTCAGATGAGGTGGCTTGGGCATCTGATTCGGATGCCTCCTGAGCGCCTCCCCGGTGAGGTGTTCCGGTCATGTCCCACCGGGAGGAGACCCTGAGGAAGACCCAGGACACGCTGGAGAGACTATGTCACCCAGCTTGCCTGGGAACGACTCGGGATCCCCCGGGGAGAGCTGGAAGAAGTAGCTAGAGAGAAGGAAGTCTGGGCTTCCCTGCTAAAGCTGTTGCCCCCGCGACCCGGCCCCGGATAAGCGGTAGATGATGGATGGATGGATGGATGCTCAATGTACAACATACGGCAGAGATGAAATTTATTTTCTCTCAACCATAGCGCTAACATGCAGTGCATTGAAAACACACTCAGCTAAAAATAAGGGCAGTGAAACTGAACTGCATAAAAAAAAACTCATTCACTACCTCATTATTGTTTTATGGGAGCATTCAACATTTTATTCAGATACCTTCTAGTTCAACAGTACAACTGTAGAAGAATATAAGTGAACTACTAAAACTGGACCCCTCAGTAAAGATGAATCAAATCCAAACAGAATATAAAAGTTATGATTCTTCACACACCGTCTTCACAATTTTGCCACTTGCAAATGTGCATGATCAAATGATGACACGACTGATTGCTGCTTTCGTCCGTTGGCTGCCCTTGATAACCCCATTTCCACTTCATCACCACTTGTTGACTGTATTCTTCGGACTTGTCATACTTGAGGAGTCGTGACTCATCACCAGTGATGAATCTCCGCAGCAAGTCCGGTGTCACTGGTGCCATCATCACTCACTTTTCTCATTGCTTCATGACGTGACACAAAATTCCTCACAGAAATTGGCCCGTCATGGTCGGTGGGCCAACGATCGGAAATACCACAAGCAGGTTACACAATTGAATGCAAGGCGGAAAACAGGATATTCCCCCAGTGTATATGCTAATCACCTGCTGCTACTTATAAAGAGCCCAAAAATATTGCCGTGGAATTTTCATAAAAAAACACAATGCACAAAATTAAAAAAACAACAAATCTTAAAATATTGTCTGGGCATAAACTGTCTAAGAGCAATAATTTAAGGCCATCCTAACTAGTTCATGATGTCATGACTTTGAGATTTTATTTTTTGTTCAGCATACATCCAAAAGCGCATTTAAACCTAATTGCACATATGCGCACCAACTTCTCTTTCTGGTCACGTGAAAAGTGTTTTTCTAAAGGAGTAATGTGGCTCCGCAGAGCACTATTGAAAACGTGCAAATAAGAGCCCTCAGTTCTTCCATTTATTGACGATTGTCATGTGCACACCAAATAACACTGACATTTTCTAAAAGTTACACTTTGAAGCCAGAACAAAATGTCACATTTTTTTCATATTAGTTGCAAGGTTTTCTTTAAATCCTCCTAAATCATCAGTTTAATTTTGACACACGGTTAGTAAATATTTACCTTTTGTTTTTTTTTTGTGTCTGATTTCAGGTTTCTTGGACTTTCAGAATTGATTCAAACAAATAAAGATAAGAAATGGATGAGTGCAAAGTATGCATCAATGTGTATATGCAAATTTGCTGGTATACCTCGAACAACTCCCCCAAAAATGTGTGAATGTGAGTGAAAACAGTGAATAGATGGAAAGATAGTGTCGTAGAAAAAGATTTAGGCGAGCTGCTGGGATTAAATATCTCCCTGGCTCGGACTTGAGAGATTATCAATTTGTAGAGAAATGCTGGATTGGGAATACACACATATGTGGTTCTCACACACACACACATAAACAATGTGGTGTATTAGGCCTCACGACTGACCCCAGGCCCAGGGTGAAGCAGATGGCTTGCACTTTGGGTTGTTATGTGAACCAGATATCAAACGTGCGGGCCGGATCCGGCCCACAAAGGGGTTTAATCCGGCCCACAAAATGATGATGTAAAACAGTACAGTAATCCCTCGTTTTTCGCTGTTGATGGGGACCAAAACCACCTGCGATAAACGAAAATCCGCGAAGTAGCGACCAATTAACATTTAACATATACAGTATATTTTTAAAAATTGCCCCACGTGGGCCTTTGCGCTTGAGCAGAGCGCACTAACACACACACACACACACACACACACACACACGCACACGCACACGCACACGCACACGCACACGCACACGCACACACACACACACACGTGGACCTTCCCCGCTTGAGCTGAGTGCGCACACACTAGCACGCATAGTAAACAACACTTAGACACAGATTTTTGCAGACTTTAAAAAAAAAACCTCTTAAATTTTTTTTTTTTTTAATGAATGTTTGAAAAAATCAGCGATGCACCAAAGCCGCGATAAACGAACCGCAAAATAACGAGGGATCACTGGATTGTCAAACATAAGGCCCGTGCGCCGGAACCGAAAAGATATGTTTATTAAATTTCAACATTTTCTTAATGTTCTTGTGTTTCTTTATACCAAAACAAAGGAAAGACGTATTGTTTTGGTTATTTATAGCAATTTATGGTATCATTTTAATGGTCTGGCCCACTTGACATCTACCGAGGCCGTATGTGGCCCACCATGTGAAATGAGTTTGACACCCCTGATGTAAGCTAAATGACTCAATGTGATTTCTGTGCAAATTGTTGTTAAACTCATTGCACCTGATCTATACATGATGTATGGATGACCTACGAGGCTATAGATTTTACAGAATGGGGGTGAAGTGCAATGATGACAAACTGGATTTTAAAAATACAATATGTGTTTCCGCTGCTAAGAGTGGAAGTATAGAAAGAGGACAGACGGATCGTCAAGAAGTGGGTTGGTAGTGGCATGGTGCCAGGGAGGAAGAATGAGTTGCCAGATAAGCATCCAAACACGCAGGCACACGCACACCAGTGACATCAGTCAGCCTGTTGGCATGGCGACCCTCCCATCACCTTGTGCGGTCACCTTGTCTTGTCCCGACACTATACTGAGAGTGTGTGTGTGCGTGTGTGATGGAGTAAGCCTTGACAAAATTAAATTAAGAATGTGTTAACTGTAGGGGCCTGTTGCAGGGCAAAATATCATTCAGTGTTTGGTCTTTATACTGGTATTAACCACTGCAAAATGGGCCTCTCGGTTGTTCTGGGAAATCATTTAATTTTCACATCTTCACTCATCATTTCACTTATCTAACCCAAATGGACTTTGTTAGTCACTCTGAGTCACTTTGTTTTCGGCCTTCTATACTAATTATACTATAATTCTAGGTATTAATAACTTCATGAAAGTACATTTATTGTTTTGATTTATTTATTCTAACAATCTAAATGTGTATCGAACCATGCGCCGGATATAGGGAAACGAATCTGATCTCAATTTTGGTGTAACGTTTTAGCCCTGATAGATACTTTATTCAACCACAACGTTGCGCCATCAGTGTTTAATTTCTATTGCATTTTCCTTTTCCGTTTTATGGAAGCATAAACGATCATCAATCTGAACGACTTG
This sequence comes from Hippocampus zosterae, assembly GCF_025434085.1. Lineage (NCBI taxonomy): Eukaryota > Metazoa > Chordata > Actinopteri > Syngnathiformes > Syngnathidae > Hippocampus > Hippocampus zosterae. The sequence goes on from NC_067453.1 coordinate 8,510,517, forward strand.
TCTTCAAAGCACTTTGCGTAATTTGAAGGTAGAAAAGTACTTTAATCCAGACTGGATTATAGTACCTGAGAATCTGTACCACCAGCTAGTGTTTTGCATGTGTATTACAACACTGCATAGGACACTCATATATCGACGTCAGGGCTTTGTTTTTAATGAAGAGCAATGACTTTGTTGATATAAAGATGCTGTTGCTATTGAATTGATAATTATGTTGGGTATGGGGTGTGAGTGAGTTTTTGTTCATCAATGAGGCTATCATGCAAAACGTGGATTGACAACCTGTAGCATTTGTGTGGAATGTGACATGTTTTTTCTTTCCATTCTGCGGTGCAGGAAGATGTCCAAATTGTCTGGGCTTGAGGTATTTGGCCTCTGGACATCAGTCTTTATTTGTCGCCTCATACTTGTTCTTTGCATAAGCCCACCATCAATGCTGACTCCACATGGCCACCCTAATAGATGCCCAGAATTGATCACATACATTGCATTGCCTAATAGACACGAAAGCATTTTCTTCATCTTTTAAAGTGTTTTTTTGAAACCTGTAAAGACATTGTTGCGGCAAAGGTTACACAGAGGTAACCTCATACTACAGCTTGACTTTGAGAGTACTCCTGGGAAACAAGCATTCAGCAGCATCCCCTACCCCACCCCTCACTCTACACCCGGGCTGACTCTTGACCACCCTGGGTGTCTGCTTTGAGTTCATCTCTTATTTATGTACACATAACGTGCATGCTTATGATGTAGTACTACCAGCGTGGGGCCGTCTGGAGGTCACATAACTTGACTAGGAACCGAAGGCAGTCAAGCAGCAGAGTTGACGCGCTCAAACAGACGTGCGCTCGCTTCTTCACACGTGCACACTTAGACCTATAATAGTGGAGCCTGCATTTGTTTTTGGTGATCATTATTGTCAATAGTTCAATCTAACCAACCTTCTCTTCTTTATTCATAATTTTACTGTGCTTCCCCTGTGATTGCCAAACCCCTGACATGACAAGAGGGCCTCGATAGTAGGCCTGCCCCCCATGGCTGCCTGTCAAGAGGAGACCATGGCACAATTTGCCTTTCTAAAAAGGCAGTGCTGATCCCCCCACCTTCTCCCTCTCCCTCTCTCATTGTCTCTCGTTCTCATCCCCATCTTCCCTATGACTTTGTGAGTGCTTCTGTATGTATTGAATAAATTATGTATTATGATTAAAAAATATTCCCCAATTTTGCTCATTCGTCCAACTCATTTCATTGTCAAAGCAGTGATTCTATTACAACTGGACTCCTGTTTGTCTTGGAATATGTTTTGCCTCTCATCCAAGTAGGCTTCTTCACTTCATGTGGGGAGTTTCCATCCAATGATGACTTAAATGACACAAGCTTCTCTGTGAGACATCTTAAAAACTGTCAGTTTGTCTTTCAAAAGAATGATATCATTTGGTGGCTCGTGGCCGGGGTGAGCCTCCAACTTAGCGTTTAAATACAGTCAAACCTTGGTTTTCGAACGTCTCTGTTCTCGACCAAATTGGTTTTCGACCAAAAATGTCGAATTTTTCATGCCTCGGATGATGACCGAATTTCGGTTGTCGAACAAACTGAGCACACTTGAATGCGTCACTTGACTCCTCTCGGCCTCCTTACATGAGGAAGCTTCCTCGTTTAGCATTCCATGCTGAACAGACGTGTTCAATAAATAGTTTTTTTTAAGAGCGTGGTTTCGGTTTTCGAACAAATCGGTTTCCGAACAGCCTTCTGGAACGGATTATGGTCGAAAACCGAGGTGTGACAGTAGTTGAGTTTGCCACATCAACTTAGTCTGGTGCAGTTATAACCAAGCCTTGCTGCATGAACTGATGAAGCCTCCTCGGATGAGAGGCAAATCCCCCTCAAAGACAGAGCAGATCAGTTGCGATCACTTCAATGCCCTGCATCATTTAGTTAAACTGAGACTTTTGTCAGGCAACATGTTAGCAGATTCTTTTTGATCATTAAAAAAAAAAGACTATCAAGGTCACTGCGAGAAGAACTTGGGTGAAATTCTTTTGGAATCTCGTTCATGCCAAATTTCAGCACAGTGATTATATCGTGAAATTTTGCAACCGCTATTCTCAATTTCAAAGGAGAAGAACTAATATTTAACACATCACTTGGACTGGGCCAGGTACAGCCTCAGTTTTGATGCACATGCTCTTAGTGTGTGTGTGTGTGTGTGTGTGTGTGTGTGTGTGTGTGTGTGTGTGTGTGTGTGTGTGTGTGTGTGTGTGTGTGTGTGTGTGTGTGTGTGTGAGTGAGCGACAAAGAGAAACTGTGTGCGTGTGTACACACGCTAACCTGGGCTTCTTAAGGCTGAACGCATCCGCATCAGGAATGAGCACAGCTTTAGGCTGGTTCTTGAGCGTTTGCCCCAGGCTCGTCTTGCTGAGTGGTCCTTGCGTGCTCCTCAAACTGACGCCACTCATGAACGCTCACGTTCAAGTACTTGTGCGGGCACACCTGGGGATTGACACGTCTGTGTAAATGCGCGCGCAGGGTGGTAGGCTCTACCAATGCACAGTATGAATGTAGAGTACTTGTCATCTTACATGTACTTGTATGCTCTACCAAGGTAGAAACAACGCACACGGGCAAGTGTGCATCGTGTGGACCCAGAGATGAAAGATAAGGTTGTTGCTTCGGATAGCTCACCTCAGGTCATGCCTGTCAATAATTATAACACTGCAAACATGTGCCCATGATATCTTCAAGGTATTACTGATTCAGGTTCATCGATCTCCATTGCGTGCAGCCTTTGTTGCATTAGTTTTCTACATTTGCTCGGCGTGGAAGGTGCCCGATCTGCATCCAGTGTATGCTTGTGTGACTGTGCATGTGCTAAATAACTGCAGTGCCCGGTAGTGATTTGGTTCCTGCCAGATCTGACGAAGACACACTCGTACAGAGCACTGACTTTGAAGTCAAGATGGCGCCCGAGTAGGCAGCCGTCGGCAAGTGCTCTCATGAGCCTAGCTTTTTGTTGTTGTTTTTGTGTTTGTTTTGTCACTTTGTGTTTGTTGTTACGTCGTGTGGACCTGATGTGGACTTTTTTCAGCATTTTTTTGCCACGACATTATTCAAGGAGGAGACTCTGCTTGGTGGTTGTGCCTTCTCGGCAGCATGGGTATACAAGCACTGTTTTTGACTGGGAGGAATGTCGGCGCCATTTGACGGTCGTTGCTCCTGTGTCTTGCGCCTGAAATGGGCAGCATTTTTCACAGCCTCACTTTGTTAAGTGGAGAGATCGGTGCTGTTGAACGGTCTGCGGCTGGATGGATGTAAGGCTTGAGGAGCCAACGATGAGAAGAAAGGAGATGCGGATTTGGACCTGGGAGTCGCGGCTTGGAGTTGGAAGCGGATTACGTGGGACAGCAGAAGTGAACTAATCTCTTTTCGTCAATAGACGCTACAGCTTCGTGTTTGCTTTCAAAACTTATCTTGTAGCAGACGTGTGCACATTTTCAGCATGATGTCTGACCCATTGGTGAAAGGACACTTTGTTCCTCTCCTCTTTCATCTATAGGGGTGTTCACATGGCACACATTTGCTCCGGCGCTGCACCGATGTATTTTGTTGCCATATATTTTGCACCGCAGCAAATTGTGTGGAGCGTTCACACGTACAAAGCCGCTGAGCGTGTCTGCACGGGCACAGCGTCGGTGCAGCCCCACTTGCGTTCACACGGCAGTTTCAGCAGCGGAGCAAAACGATGAGCTGTCGTGTTGGTTCTTTTTAAAACATATACACAACTCAAGCGACTCCTGGACAGGCACATCCTTCTCCTTCTCGGTCTCCGTGCCTTCTGCTCGAGAGTGACCGCCTCTGAAAATGTAAATCAACGATGACTTCAATGACACTCAGAAAAGCAAATACGTAATGCGCCAAACAGAAAATAAAGAGAGGAATTCACAAAATAAATTATATGTGGGGCGGGCGGTTGTGAACACACAACAAAGGAACAAACTACACAAACAACTCCGAGACAGTCCAGTCTCCTACAAAAGGAAAGATGTTACCAGCCAAGTCTTGTGTCGTTATTAAACAAACACATGACGGAAGTCCGACGGAGCGCGAAAGCAACGCATTCTCGCCGTACGTAAACTCTTCAAAAGCATTTGCTCTGGAGCAAATTTAACAGAGTTGCGTTCACACGTGCAAATTTAGACCGGTGCTGCTTCGCTAACAAGCATTTGCTCCGGAGCAAATTTTTAAACCACCTCCCTGAGGTGGATCAAATTTGGTCCGGTGTAAGCTGTTTTCTGGGGCTACGCCGGAGCTAATTTGCACATGTGAACGCTCTACTGGGGCAGCCCCGGCGTAGCACCGGACCAAATCTTGCCGTGTGAACACCCCTTATAACTGCTTCAACCAACAACACTGCTTCATAAAGTACAGCCTTCATTTCTCATCTACTCCTTCAGCCAGGTAGCAAACTTGGTACGTGTGTATGTGTGTGCGCCTTCATCCATGCACATGTGCCACTGGACCTGATGATTGTCTTCAAGATGAGCTACGGGTGTCGAGAAGGAAATCTGATGGAGCGACACAGCCGTCAAAGTATAAAAGGGTGTCACAAAAAATAGATTGGATGGCGAGGGAGTGGTGTTGCTCGGGGTGATTGGCAGGGCAGATGGTTTGTGACTGGTGAAGCACGTGTGTTGATGGCAGAGGTGTGTGTCTGTGTGTAAGAGAGTTGAGGCAAGAACAGAGCAGGAGCAGGATTGACAGGGGGTCAGTTTGATCTCATCGGCCTAAGCTGATTGAAGCTTTAAGATTTGAAAGAAACGTGTGTGCGTGTCTGTGTGTGTGTGTGTCTTTTTTTGTGTATTTGAAGTCCCATTACAGCAGGAGGTGGTGGACTTGCACTTTAGGGCACTCTGTATGTGATGTCACTGATGGAGAACAGAGGTTGGGAAGCTGGCCTTCAAAAGGCAGAAGCCTTGGGAACATCACCTGTTGACTTTGACAAAGGCATACTGTTGTGTGTGTGTATGTGTGTGAAAGAGAGAGAGAGAAAAGTGAGGCCAACCTGCTTACATGTTTCACAAGTCTGTGTATTAATGTAACATTTTCCATGATACAGTACATCCGGCTGCCACAGCAAGATTTAAATGATAATGGCTCCATTGACCCTGAAAAGTGCTGAAATCGCGGGTGTTCTATGCATGCACACGTATGTGTGCGTGTGTGCGTGTGTTTGTGTGTGTGCTTCGAGGGCTTGTGGGGGTTGGGGGCTGTGTCTTTGGTGGTGTGCTTTGTCCTTTTTCCACATTAAAATGGTCTTGACAGTGAAAGTGAGGTGGACAAGCCTTATTTGTTTTAAACTTGTTATTGTTTCTGACTGGAACACTTTCTACATGCACGCACGCGCACACACACACACACACACACACACACACACACACACACACGCGTTCATATATTTAAAGATAAGTGTTTCATTTACGTTTGTGGTTGTCCTGCAGCCATTTGGTTAGTGGGGTGTTTTGTTCCAATACAAAGTAATGAGTGTGTGTGTGTGTGTGCGTGCATTTTGGGGTGCTTTCCGACTCGATCGCTTAATTTCTATCTACTGCATGTGCTTTAAAACTGTGCGCAACCTAATTTATTTGTGTTTCACTGTTTCCCCCCCCTCACTTTCTCCTGGTATGGGTTGATCCGGCCTCCTTCCCAACTGCGCCCTCCTGTTCAAATGATGCATTAATCCAGGTTACCCCAGCCTGTTTATGCCACACAATGGCCTTACACGCGCACGCATATTTGCTCACAAAGGCTCCCCTCGTTTTAGCCGTCACACAGGCTTAACACATAACAGGCAAAGAACACAAAGCCCATTGGTGCACTTTATTTGTTGTACACCATCCCGAATCTTTAGGAACAGACATCACTTACAATACACGGAGCTGCCATTTCCAGTCACCGTCACTCGGAATGTCCGTAATGAATTCATTGCGTGTTTTGGTGATCTTTTACGGTCGGCGTGTTTTAGTGACCGCACTGATACTCAGTACATCGACCTGGCTGTTATCCTCCTTAAATAGGCATTGTCTTAAGATGCCTCGCAGCTGCTATTTGCTCATTTTACATCCCGTGAGCAGATGCCATTTGTGTCAGTTTTTATTTTTCCCTGGTCCTGATTGGGATTATGCATGTCTGTCTATGTGTGCCCTGCGATTGGCTGGCAACCGATTCAGGGTGTCCCCCGCCTACTGCCCGGAGACGGCTGGGATGGGCTCCAGCACCCCCCGCGACCCTAGTGAGGATCAAGCGGTACGGAAGATGTTGTGATTAAGCGTGATAAAGGTCATGTGGTTGGGAGATGCTCTTTGATCAGATATTAAATCAACCTTCTGTAATGTTCACAGTTAGGATTCTAGGGTGTTTAGATATCAGATGAAATTCTATTGTATGCAAGAGTGATTCATTTCCTTTGGAGGTTTGGAATCGAGTGTCTGCTTATGTGCATGTATTTTGTTGTTGAATGGCTTGACAGCTGAAACTACATCACACACCACATTGATGCTCTGCCATTTTGAGGTGAGTTAGAAAGGAGAAGAATGTTACAGTGATAAGGTGACTATAAAATTAGTCACCACCATTTTGCTGTGTGGGTGGATTGTGGAGTCGCTCCCAGAATCTATAAGCGTTGTTGTCATGTGTGTGACAAAACACTGCCTTGAACTCACATGTCGAATTGGGCAGCATTACACATGTTGCCAGGTTGTCATGGATTACAAAAAACACAATTTATTGAATGAGCACCCCCACCCCCCAACCCTCCCAAAAAAAATCCCAACTGAATGGCGATGAAGTCAGACAGGAAGGACACCATTTCTGTTCATAGTTTCGCTCTCATTCCCCATCACACCCTGACGCGCACTCACACTTGGAAGTGCACGAACAAGGACGCATATTTCTTTCGGGTCCCATTGGCACTTATAGTTAGTCCTTACGAAACACTGTGAAATGATTTCTTCACTTCATCCTCTTTTATAATCAGTGCACACATTTTAAATGAAGTGGAGTCTGACCGGACCACTTAAAGCAATTTGAGCAACTTTCTGTAGTCAGTGGAATCTCACTATCAAAGTTGCGATGACAAAGGTTGGGCTCAAGCTGCTACGCATAAAGTGTAACGTACATGAGCAGCCGTCGCACCGCTCAAATATGTTTGTCTAACGTTATGATGATTGCACGGTGTCTCTTCAAGCGTGGGATGCTCCTATTATTCTGTTTTGCAAGCCAATCATTTCAGCGGCGCCATGGTCGTGTTTTCTGATCCAACTGACATTAGAGATTCCACCGCATCCACTTATGCTTCATTGTCCAATATGGCGCATGTCACTCCCCATCACTGCTCCTATGGAGCGCATCTTACAATGGTGTCTCTTAGCCCGACAACACACGTTTGTGATTATTTTTCCCAGGCTTTGCGCATACCTTAACAACTCCCTCGCTTAATTAGCTCTTCGCATTCAGGCGAGCATCCCGATGTGGTCATGCCTCAATGGAAGGATAAACAAAGTGATAATGGGGAATGAAAAGGGCTCTCAACCTCTGTATCACCCACTAAAGGAAATGTAAGGCGAACAATGACTGCGCGTCTGGTCCCGATGTCTCTCAGGTGACACAGTTAGTTGTTTGTGAGTACTGGCAAAGCAAAAGTCGGGCAGCAGAAAGGATCAGTCCGTTTTAGTGTGAAAGTTGACCCCCTGTAAGAAAATACAAGTCTCTTAACTTAATGGGACCTACTACCTCTTTTTTTCATTGCTCCACTCCCTCATTCTTGGCCAGCACTCTTGGAGGGAGGCAAGTGCCATTTTCTTAAAGGCAATAATAACACACCTAAAAGGGCCGTGCTGTGCCCCTCAGTAGTTCCCTAACCTGCCATTCCCCAAACCAGTTTAATCACCACCTCCCCGCTCGACTGTGCGGCCCAAGTGCGGCGTGTCATGAACCTTGGATTAAAACATAGTTGTTCTCCTCTTACATGTTTGTGAACCAAATATTGATGAAACGTCTTCATGTTTCTTTGTTAGAATGTTGGATTTATGTTTGTTTGCTCACTACATCTAAAAGTGTGGAGTGATAGATATTTCACAAGATTAGATGCAATAACCTGCATAATAATAATGCTAAATACAGATTTTCCCCCCCAAAAAAATCAAGCATCGGACACTTGTTTTGGCAAATGTTTTGACACCTTTAATACAGCCCAGGAAGATCAGCACCTTGCACTTTAAACAACATACTGTTAACTTATTTGTGTTGATTGCCGAAGCCAATCAGGAGACAAGTGGAAGAAACCTTTCCATAAAAGAAGGGAGCTCCTCTAAACTCTTCTTTTCATTTCTTAAAAAAATTGATGTAATGATACCCTTGTTGTTTAGACTTGTTGTCATCTGCAAGCTTTAGGGACATCCAAACCAAACCAACAAACACACACACACACACACACACACACACACACACACACACACGCAAAATAGCTCTCCTACAGATAATGCCGACTGATAAAATGTCATGTGTTTGAATCTCGGGGAGATTAATTTGCCATATTTTGTGTTCTTACACATTATTGCATCTACTCGATCTTCAGTTCTCCAAAAGCTGTCATTTCTCACACTTCTTTTCATTTCATGTTGTTATTATCCGTAAAATGGCTTTTGAATGGCTTTTACAGACACGTGGCGATAATCGAAAAACATCACAGGAACGCTTTATATTGCTGGGAGCATACACACGTACATTACTGGGCACTGTTTTTCCCGGTGTTACACTAAACAGGCCTTCAGGAGGGAAATGACTGTGCTTTCAGCAGGAGATCTCGGAACTGCTCGGCAGGTCCCTGAAGAAGGATGAGCTTTTCTTTGATCAGTACAAAAGTCCTTCTCTCTGTTCTAATTTGTACCCATCTTACCTGCGACCAGAGGCTACAGCACAATCTGGGTGGCAGTGCAAGAAAACGGAGGCCCTTTTGAACATACTGAAATGAGGGCGGGAATAGACTTGAAATACAGTGGTACCTCTACTTATGAACGTCTCTTCATACAAAATTTTCAAGTTACGAAACGTGCTACCAGGAAAATATTGCCTCTTGTGACGAAAGAAATTTCAAGATACGAAAGGTAAAAATACAGTATCGGCTGCTCGTCGCAGCTCCGAGTTTCCTGAACGCAACATACTTATAGCTGCTCTGCCATTAGCTATTAACGAGCATTATCTTGGCATCCCATTGACTAAGAGGGACTTCTACCGTATGTGTGCATATAAATAGCTATGTGTCTATGCAGCGTCCCCGTCATTTGCCCCTCGGGCCATCAGGTGTTCCGATAGTTTTACATAAATGTGAATCACCCAGAAAAAGTCTTCACCAGGTGGACGTTTGCTCAGTATGCTGATGTTTGCCTTGGACATTTTTGAAGGATTGTAAATGGCCGACAAAAGCAAATGTCCTTGGATCAGTTCTTTACAGTACGCCGACAAAAACCACTTCTGAGAGAGAACATGGACTGAAGGGGGCAAAACAACCCAACATTATTTTTATTCTTTCCTCTTTGTTTTTTACATGATGCACAACTCTCATTTATTGTCCAATAATCTAATTGTAACATGCATTTGTTACGTGTTGATGCATTTTTGTGCTTTAGGAACATTTTTGTCAGAATTTTTTGGGGGGGGGGGGGGTCTGACGAATGAGGGCGTTTGCTTGGAAAACGCAAAACTTTATAGTTCACACATTTCTTCCAGAACAAATTAATTTCGTAAGTAGAGGTACCACTGTACCAGAACGAGATGGATGCTTGCTCATTATCCACTGTCTCGTCTCGCTATGTCGTAGAAATATTTCATGCTTTTGCTGAGGTGAAAACATCTTGCACCCGTGCACTGTGAGATGGGCTGCATTGTGAAATTTGACTAAATTTCAGTGGGAACAGTCGAGATTAAGATAATGAGAGGAAGAAAAGGATTGGAAACCAAGAGTCAAATTTTAGTTCATCTTCAAAACCTTGTTTTTGTTTGTGTTTTTTTTTTTAACCGAGGGATCATGACGGAAAGAAGAAGGAAAAGAGAAGACTGGAAGGAAAATTTCACCCACGGGGGAAATTTACATTAAAAAAAAAAAAAGATAAGACACATGTAAAATGTTTTGTTGTTGTTGTTGTTATTAATACCCGAACCTAACCAAGAACAAGAGAGAATTATGTTTGCATCACTGGATATGACCTGCTCTCCAATTTGAAAGAAATGTAACCCAATTAAGTGTTATTGATGACAAGCTGTCATGTTGTTTTCAGATGCGTCGTGTGTGAACACGGTTGTAGAAGGCCACACTGTGACTCACTACAAAAAAAAAAAATGTCTGACAACTTGTAAAGAGCATGAAAGGAGGACACGATCGCCACTGACCTGCACAGCTGAATATTCAAAATGACATCAGTGACATATTTGTTCAAGCTTTCTCATTTCCTTTGGCATTTCTCTTGTGAATATAGATTGGATTTACTGAAGGGAGCGGTGATGGGGGTTACAGTGTACAGGTGGTTGAGGGAAAGGTGCTTTACTCTTAGATGGACCTCATGCAATTTTGAGCAGGGCCCATAGATGACACAATCATAAAAAAAGGAGCTCGGTGGAGGCCGGAACCTATTTGCACCTTGATGCAGGAAGGGGCTTATCATTTCAAAGGGGTTGATTGATTGATTAATTGTTTTATTTTTGCAGCAGAAGTAGTGCACTTCCTCTCGTTTCCCTTCAAAGCAGGAACTCATGTCAAGTGTGACTTTGAAAGTTGAACATCTTCCCTAATGACTGATGTCTTTCAAATTGCTAATTTTCCAAGAGGAAATCATCTTAAATGAAATGAATGAACATAGTCTAGGCTCCCATTATCGAATTGCAACAACTTTATTGACTCTTAAGTGAATTTTTCAACCCGCACAACAACCCGGGTTTTGTTTTGTTTTTTTTGTTTTTGGAGGGGCCATTGCATTTAATCAAACTTGGTATTTGACACTCTAGTTTGTAATGAGTGCTTTCAGCAAGACTAGAGCCAAGCTTTATTATTTCCCTAATTGTCAAAGGTTTTCAACTCTCCCAGACTGCATTGCAGCTCTGTGAGGACTAGATCTGATAAGTGTTCTCCCATTATTTTCTAACCTTTGTGTGGAAGGAAGTCTGAGCGCCCAAAATATTTATGCAGCAGAATATTTGCCTTGAAGCAAAAATTTGTTTTCACCTGTCTGATGTAATGTTGACATACAGTACTTTAACGCCGTTGCTGTTTGATTCTGAGCTGTGCTGACAAATTTACATCCCTCAGCTTTAATATAGGCACCATCAGCAGAATATTCCGAACTAGACCTTCTGGACCTGTGAGTGCAGCACAGACTTCATTTGCAATTTACATGTTAATATTCTGGTGAAAGCTGCACAGGGGCTTTTATAACCGCGTCTATTTAGTGACCACGGATGAAAGTGAAACCTTAATTAGTTGTCGCTGTGCCAAAATCTCCCAAGGATTGTTCATGCCTGTTTATCCTTCCCGGAGCATTACTTGCTTGGTGGGTTCTCTTGCCCACCATAAAGATGTTGAGGCCATTACTCTGCTTATTTGCTTTGTCATTTAGATTCTTGAGGATGCAATAGTAAGAATTTGACCTGCTATTGCTTGACACCTCAGTGTACGTCAGTGCACGAGTGTGGCTCAGTGAGTATCGAACGAATAACTTCACAAGTGTATTTTTGCCGTGATTTGGCTTTTTCTGTGCCATCTGAACATAATAACACGAACAGCAAAGAAAGATGGCAAAAAAAACCTCACAAAAAATGCTAATTGGACAAACATTACTATAGTACAATTATTTTATAAAATATTGTCTTTCCAACTAATAAATGATTGATCATACCAGTAGTGTATGACTTATTGTACTTCCACAATTCCTTTTGGAATTTTTTTTCCCCCTAAATTCACTCAAATTTTGGGGCGGTAGCTCAGCAACGTGGAATAAAATGTTTTCAAACATATTAAAGACACAGCATATTTCCCCATTTACTCTCACTTTGAAAGTAGGCCACTGTCATCCAACAGCGATAACAGTCACACACTCGTACGCACACACACACACACACACACACACACACACTCTCTCTCAAGGTCACAGTCCGCGCCTTCTCCCCTTGGCTTGTCCCCATTTATCCCGTCTATAATGGGAAGTGCTGACTGGTTTAGGACATGGTTAACAGCCCCATCCCATCTGTGAGTTGAAAATATAACCTTGTTCATTCAAAGGTTTGCATCCAGTGTTGACAGTCTACAAAGATAACAAAATTAAACCTTCAGCAGCTGATATGTTGGTTTCAATGTAATAATCCCATTATTCGTGGTTTTCATCATCCCGTAGCTCTGATGTCTGCTCTTGTGTGAACTAATGTCTTATTGGAATGCTATTTGATGAAAAACACTCTCGTATTGTGATCAAGGTCTGAGGTAGAACATGGAGGTCAATAGTAGCGGTGGTTGCACTTCAATTGATTTGCCTCCTCCTTACTCCTTTCGTTATTAGCTGTGTGCAGCTGCATTAGGATTTCCCCGCGGGAGGAGGGAAAGAAATTAAAAATGGGTAGAGTCAGTGGACCTGACCGACATTCATATTTATTGTGCCTTCCTGGACTCAAGCTGCATTGCTGTGTGTGTGTGTGTGTGTGTGTGCGTGTGTGTGTGTGTATGTGTGTGTGTGTGTGTGTGTGTGTGTGTGTGTGTGTGTGTGTGTGTGTGTGTGTGTGTGTGTGTGTGTGTGTGTGTGTGTGTGTGTGGCGTGCAAATATAAGGTAACAACTCTGAAGCCCCGGGGTCTATAGCTGCTGTAACCCTGACAGTTAGTGAGGCCAGGTAATTACCTTAGAATGACAGGTCTGCAGGGCATTGTGTGTGTGTGTGTGTGTGTGTGTGCTGTATAAAAATTCTGTCTTTATGTATGCAGGATAGGCGCAAGTGTGTGTATTTTGGGGGGTTGTGAGAGATAAGAGGTAGCCGGTGAACCCCTAGCTTTTCCTATTCAGTTCAATCAGACGGGCTAAATTGACGTGTGCAGAGCAGCACCTGCTTGCATATGCAGAGCGCACAGCGAGGGGCCTCGGCTTGACATTCCCAGACCAATTGCATCCCGTAAGATCAGCACATCTACCGTAGTTTGCGGGAAGGTAATGTTTTGCTACTAACATTGCATGGTCAATTGTTTGTGTCATCACTTAAACGACTCATGTGAATGCACTGGAACCTGTCCATGATGTTACATACATACAGACATTTGTTCTTGGGTGTGTGTTTTTAATTGATTGAAACCAACTCATTTTTCTGTTTATTGTTTCCTTTGATGTGCATAATTAAATAGAAGAAAAGAGTGTCACTGACGCGCCTACATTAATGATCAGGAACATTTCATTAACAGCCTCTATAGGCATGTCTCCACAGGCCATTACTTTTTCTTCAATGCTGGATGCTCAACTCATTCATCTCCAATTTTTTTTTTCCATCTTTTTTTTTCCTCGTTTCGTGGTTTGTATCTAAATGTGTGCGTATGTGTGTGAGGACTCAAAGTAGAGGATTTAAGCTCCTCAGCGCTCGTCATGGCTCCACTGAGGTGGGATTTATCCAAGTGTGTGGTCGAAATGACGCCTCCAGCATAGCACACGACCACACTTTAATTTATAGTGGCTTCTACAGAGGAGGAGAAGAAGAGGAGCGGACAGAACGGGCAAAGATGAAAGGCAGGGAAGAAAAGACTAGGAGAAGGATTTGGTGTGTGTTGGAAAGGAACTTTCAAGGTCATTCAGAATCGGAAAGACGGACTTTTTAGAGTTGATTAATTTTATTTTCACTTTCGAGGTGCAACGATTAATCAACAGCTAATTGATTATTAAATTCAGTGATGATTATTTTGACACACAGGTCAACACCTTTTTTACAAAGTTTTTTTTTAAATAAGAATGCAAGTAAACCTTTCTACATTAATTTAAAATCTGCCCTATTTTTTCCCTATATTATCTAGTACATAAGGTTTTCATAACATTATATTACTGTAAAATATAATACAATCATTCATAGTATTTAGTACTGGTTCTGATTCATGGCACGGGAGCCAGATCTGGGCCACATGTTTTTATATGGCCCGCAAAAGCAAATTATGTGCATCGGCTTCACGCTTCTTTTTTTAAAATAAATTGTAAAATACATTTGTCAAATAAAAGTAATATTTGAAGTTTTAACTGAGGCCTGAATTCAGAAGTTATTCACCAGTTTTGCTGTGTATATGCAATATAGCTTTGCTATTTGTTTTCACAGTAATAATGGCCCTCTGTAGGGAAACCATAACTACGATGAAGCCCCTGACAAAAAGTTTGACAACCTTGGTGTAATTGATTTACAGACTTTGTTTAATTGTAAATTGTCCACATCCTCAGAATTTCGGTCTCTCAACAATACATTATTTTCTGATTCATCAAGCCCTACTTTAAAGCAGATCAATCATGTTTTTTTGGGGGGGGTTGTTTTTTTTCCAAAATAAGACATTTGCAAAAATCTGCCTTGACCTAAGAAAACACTGATCATCATTTTGGCAGATTTTCTGATGAACGCTGCCGACCAAACCCATTACTGAAACCTAATTCATTTCCATTTGTGCTTTTTTTCTGCACTGTCGATTTGAAATATGATGATTTTCAATCAATTGAAGTGCTTTTGAAACCGATGCATCGATTAATGAACAAACGAATCGATGATTAAAAAAAAACGGCAGCCCAAATTGACTGAATACAACTCACAGTGTAGTAATGGGCACTTCACCACTAAAACTAACAACCGCCACAATAAACAGAGTGTGCTGTGATACATGTCTTGTAGTGGTTAGATCAGGTTATACAGCTGTATCTATGTTAGGGCAGTGTCCTAAATAATTCATTCCAACTGACATAATAACAATAATGGCTTTCATACCCCCTCCACCCCCCAGCCAGCTGTCAGCCCGCCCTGACAGCACTTGGTCGCTCCTTCAGATAAAAAATAACAATCCATAATAATAATAATAATTAAATGATGTGAAGGAAAATTGTAAATGGTACTGAGATTTATCCATTGTGTTCATATTGTATTTAATTGAAAGATGTTTGTTGTTTTTTTTTTTTCTCTTTCTCCTTTCTTCTTTCTACATACATTCTTGCTGCTGGAGGCTGTAAATTTCCCCAGTGTGGGACGAATAAAGGATATCTTATCTTATCTTATCTTATCATATGCCGGCTTGCATTGTACATTCACGACGTCTGATTTACACTGGACCTTGTACATCTTGTTGACTCTTCGTTTCTTGCCAAAGTAACAAGTCAATGGCAGTTGTTTCCGCTGTTGACTTTACAGTTTGTGTGTTTGTGTTCTCGCGGCTGTAATGTTTAAGTGTGTGTGGATGCCACTGGCAGAACCAGAACAATGAACGGGTAGGAAATTAGCTCATCCCGAATGTCATGTTTTATAGGAATACAACAGGTAGCATTTCTCTGTCGCATAAAAACACCCAGTGATATATAGATTTTATAGATGATTTAAAGAGTCTTTCCTATAAAATGGAGATTGTCAGAAGCACCTAGGGATGATCTAATTTTTCCCTTTGTTTTTTTCAAAACATGATCCATCGCTTAGGGCTGGGTGATATGGCTAAAACTTGAGTCACATCAGATATCTATAATTGACTTGCACTCCCGCACACAATCATAAGACGAAAAAAACTTCAATGGATTAAAAGTGTAGTACAATATAACAGAGGTAAAAATACCTTTCAAAACATCTGGCAGGAAAACTAGTTTTCAAGGAACGTACACTGTTGTGCTCATTGTAATGTCATGAAATCTGTAGCTCCTCTGTTTACATGCTAGCACCTCTCACCAGAAATAACATGGAGGGAGGAGGAGGTAGAAATGTTTTATGTATGTGTATTTTCTTGCATATAAACCTTTATGCTTTTGCTTTTCTGTTCTATTTTGGAGAAATCATTTATTTCAAGAATATTTTGTGAACAGTTTGGGTTACGTATGCCGCATTTGAGAGTCGGACACGGAGTACTCCGTTACAAGTCATACACCATATGTTTTGTTTATTTATTGAATGTTTGAGTCAAAGAGGTAACTGTAAAAATATGGAATTTCTTTCAGTTTTCATGGTCCAAAGTGTTGTTCTTTACCGGAATAGAGACACAGCTTGTGCTTTGAATGTATGTAATATTAAGTAGGGGCGGGGGGGGAAACAACCCTCTCTTGGTCCTAAAATAGTGGGGATGAACTGTAATTTACCGATGACATAATTACAGTCTGATGATGACGAATGGGTGGGCCGGCCGCTAGTGAATGACAAAAGACGGAGGAGCGCATGCATTTCACTTGTGTTTAGAAAATCTACCTTAATGTAATTTTGAGACTATTTACTCCTCTTTCGGAAGTACTGTACCAGAGTCCACCCAGTACCGCCCTTCCCCCTTCTGAGGCAGATGGGTGCGTGTTAGGTGGTGGAGTTTTAGACAGAGCCTGTTGTCCCCTCTGTCACATCTATCAACCAATATTTTACTCTAAACTAATAATACAGTACCTTGAACTGTGTCGTCGTACGGCTCCTCTTTGCTGGGGGGGAGGCTGCTCTTCCTTGGACTTGCTGTCTCAGTGACCTTATAGAGTCAGAAAACTAATGTAGTACTCCCTCGACTGTAAAACAGTTTGTTTGTTTTTAATCGACCATGGTGACTTTTCTTAAAAATCAATGCCACTGCTGAAAAGTGATTGCTATGGAAACGCGGCTCAGGAGTAATTTCTCCTATTCTTATGATTTTAAGGAAATAAAGTGGCAGCACGGAAATAATATATATCCGGACACGGGCAAAGTCAGGAGGCCAGGAACATAGTTAAACTATGTAAACAGCGCAACCACACATCAGAGCTTGAAATGGTCAAAATGACAGCTCTGGGACTTCTCGTATTTTAACAAACGGTGCTCTTGTGGGGTTGACAGCTGCATTATGACATCAACTGGAAGAAAAATGACAGCAACAGACTTTTGTGTCCTCTATAACTGCAAATTCATACCACTTCCTGCACTGCTCAACAAAGCGGAGTTACAAAGTGAAGAACTTGGATATCTGGGCCGGCACACAGCAGTGAAAGCTCCTCACTCCTCTTCTTCAATGTCATGAGGGATAAAGAGAAATTCTCAGAAGTAAAACTGATTCAAGTCCATCTTTATCGGGAGGGGGGGCGACACATCTCATGACATATTTATCAGAAATAGGTCACGCCACCCTGTGCATGTAACCCATTGTAAGTCCACAGTTTGATGCGGCTCTATTTTAAGCTATTGACTAAATGCAAATTGTCCCCTAAAAATGATGTTTCTTCTTTTTCAACTGTGACTTCTCCCTCTGCATACTGTGTGCCCCAATCCAACATTGCCACTTCACCTCATATCCTCTTGATTGCCTGTTGAATTCCTTCAAAACTTATTGCTCCTGGCCACACCATCACTTTTCAAGTAGCTGCGCACTTATTTGGAATATGTACAGAAATACCCCTTGGGTGAGAAAGTTTTTCTGTGCTGACTGACTGTTTGTATTCCACCTTTTCGTCCTCCGCTCACTATAAAGAAAACTCATTTCAAGGGCTTTTTTTCGTGTAATCTTTTAAGCTGCACCTCTACTTCATAATACCTCTCCTGTGGTTGTCTCTGTGGGGCTATTTATGATACTTTTTTCCGACTTAAATATTTCATAATCGCTATGATCTTGTTTCATGGGCTTAGAATTCTTTCATTCGACTGGGCCTCAGCTGGATAAAACAGTTGGCATTTATACTGAGATTTAAAAATGTGGCCTTACTATTGGAAAGGAACTAAAAATTAGGAATGGTGGCAGGTGGCAGGCGTGACAGCAGCAATAGTTACATTTTATTCATCATACATATCTTTGAGACAGTTCCCTAAACCCCAAACCACATATTTTGAAATTGGGCCAACGTCGAGCATGATTGTGTTTCGTTTTCAGCTGAACGTGCCCACCGTTTTTGTGAGGTGTTTTGTTGTAGAGTTTTGCGGACAGAACGTCTCGTATAGACAGGGTGGTGCTTTATGGCAGAAATTTCATTTGCAGTAGTGGACGTTATCACATTGATGCATTGTGATACCTGCGGAGGCAGGATATATGAGGCTTGGGAATTGGAGACTCCTCATCATTCAGATCTATTCAATTACGATTCAAAAGGCTACAATTTGCAAGACGTATGAATTACAGTGAAACATAATGCCAACAAAAGTTTGGCAAGCATTCAAAACGTCACGTTGCAAGGTGGTGGAGGACCCCAAAAAGCAGGCCAGAGGGAGGAGCAGGGTGTACTTGACAAATTGTATTAAAACATAGAGAAAACTAAATCCCAAACAAACAAAGTCCTGACAACAAAAAGAATCCAAAGTAGCAAACAAAACCATGACTGAAGCAAAAACTAACCATTACCGAAACATGACCAAAACAAACATGAAAGTAGCAAACAAACAGCCACACAAACTGCAACAATGACCCGACACCGAGTGGTCGTGTTGGGAGTCCTTTTGTACGACCGGTACGAATCACATAACGACCAACAGGTGTGCAGCTGCAGGGAGAACCCTACAGTGCTACCTGTTGGTCACAAACGGAATCATTACACAAAAAAGTCAACAGAAAACAAAAATATGAGTGTCCTAGTCTTGTGAATAAACAGACCGGCATCGTGTTGTCATTATTCTTCCAGTTCTCATGTGCAAAGAGAAATGTAGTGTAGAAGTGTAAATGCTTTTAGGTAAACGTGTTAATGCTTTTAACCCCCGCCCCCCATCCCACCAACCCCCATACCTATGATTAAGGACTTTTCCATTATCAACGTGTCCCAAAGCATGCCCAATTCATTTCGTAATTTTAGCAATGTATTTTTTGTTTCTAGTAGTTCATTTTCAATTTTTTTTTTCAATTGATTATTTAGCCTTTCAAATGTTGCTTTGTAACTCTGTAAAGCACATTGAGTTACCCTGTGTATGAAAAGCACTACAGCAATAAAGCCACCCTGCCGAAGGAAGGCGTGAGGTCCACGACGGGAAGTTGCGCTGCATCCGCGCAGACCCCCGCTATCATGACTCCCCCATCAGCATTGCTCTGCTTCACTCTTGTATTAAAACAGCTACAGGAAGAATTCCTCCATTGTTACTGTAAACTAGGTCAGTGGGGTAATTTTCATCCTCCTTTTACTTGTGACAAATAATGCAGATAGTGGTAACCATATTGTAGGTGGCATTACAAATACGCCCTCTACTGCAGAATGACTCAGCCCCCGCCATCCCTCACTAAGTATATGTGGGAGCTGTGCTGAAAAGGAAGATTGAAAAGCCTTTCTTTTTATTTTGACAGGAAAGAGGGGCTCTAATCCAGACTGAGAGTATCTAACCCCCCCGCCCCCTCCCCTCGCTCACTGCTGTTTCCCCAGAAAGATTACTGAGCTTTGAAGGCACCCGACTTTCAAAATGAGGGCTGCTGCGGTGGATGGAGGGGAAATTCTGCGAGGGAGATGAGAATTGTTGCTGCAGTGTGTTGGAGGTTGAGAGGGGGGTGTCACACAGGGACTACAATGAATAGTTCTAGAAGCACAGGTGCGGATGTCTTTTCAGAACGTGAACTATTTGATGGCTACGGTCACACTCAGCCATCGCTCTCTGCCTCCTGCTCCTCTATTTTACAATCCACTCAGACATATTAACATTTTTTTTTCTATTTTCGTGCTGGCACACCCACTCAAATGAAATCACTCACGCACGCTGTCTATATTTTTCTTTTCCCCCTCGAGATCGCCACTTTCTCCTTGTGAACCGCTGTACTTAAGGCAGCCACGATGAGAATCTGCTGTTGCGTTTCTGATGATGCCCATACTATATGTGTTTTTGCTGGTCTGCATATGCTTCTGGTTGTGTTGAGTAGGGATGAACGATTTCAGGTACAAATATGAATTACGATTTAAATTTAAATCACACACAAAGAAATCCGAACCCAGCTTCAAAGCAAGATGCTTCGATTACCTTACGAAACAATGTCACAGCTCGGGGCGCTAGTGTCCATTCTAGTTACTCATTCATTCATTCATCTTCCGTACCGCTTGATCCTCACTAGGGTCGCGGGGGGTGCTGGAGCCTATCCCAGCTGTCTCCGGGCAGTAGGCGGGGGACACCCTGAATCGGTTCCCAGCCAATCGCAGGGCACACATAGACAAACAACCATCCACGCTCACACTCACACCTAGGGACAATTCAGAGTGTTCAATCAGCCTGCCATGCATATTTTTGGAATGTGGGAGGAAACCGGAGCACCCGGAGAAAACCCACGCAGGCCCCGGGAGAACATGCAAACGCCACACAGGGAGGCCGGAGCTGGACATTCTAGTTACTTTTCCTCTTTATTCGTCTATGACCCATTCTTTTAATGCTCATACCAAGGCCTTGCCTCCAGAGTGAACTGTACCTCCCAGGCGTGTGAATACCCACAATGCAACACACTGTTAATCTTATTGTCTACTGACGAATCATTATCATTCTGCAGTATGCGTCACTGCTGAGAAGAGAGCCCAAACCAGACGTGGCTAAATGCTTGAATGCTGCTTAAGCTTGTCAGATATGAATGAGCGGGAGGACACAGAAGCTTAGTGCCAGTTTGTTGGTGTGCACCATTGAAAGGAGTGTGGCTCTCTTGATTATAGATAAGTGTCTGTGTCTCGACAATATTTTAGCGATATTCTGGTTGGTTTGAGGGGACCAATCCTCTCCCTCTGTAAAGTTAAATTAGTCGAGTTTATGGAATCATTTCCAGTTAATACTTGCAAAGGCGGTTCCTTAATCTGCCATGATTCCCTGTGCAGCATGGATTTACTCGCTTAAGAATACCCTGATTGCTCTTCTATCGCATATATTAACTTTTACCCTCCTCTTGTGTTAAAAGCGGGGGCCTAATTTATTTCCACTCCAATGGTATCCCGGGTGCTGCGGAGCGGTGTTTGGGCTGAAGAACAAGAAACGGGGGTAGAGGGGAAGGAGGAACATTCAGGGCCCAGGATTTAATTTCCGCTTTGGACCGTGAGATAAGTCAAGTTTAATGAGGTGACAGAGTGAGACGGGCGAGGCAGACGGGCAACAAGAGAGCCGGGGCACGCAGAACAGGGCAAGGGAGAGGAAGAATGTTAAAAGGGTGAGTGGAAGACGGCGTGAAGATGGGATATCCTCCACATTTGTCGGCTACGAGGGCGACGTGTTCACTGTCCTGCACATTTGAATGGTTTCATATTTTCATTTTTTTACATACACAGAGTTCCCGGCGTATGTACTGTATATACCAGTGGCATGCCATCAGGGCCTGAAGGCTTTCTCTGCTGCAGGTCTAAACACTATCGGAAGCATTCATCTCCCTTCAGAACTTCCTGTCCGTGCATTTATTTCCAAAAGTCTCAGATCTGCATTGCAAAGCGTATCTTCGTTGCCCAGCTTCCAGTGGTGTTTGATTTTTTTTTTTTTTGCCCTGTGTCATTTCAGCTTCTATGTTTTGCCAAGTCAATGGAATCTTCCCAGGGCCTGCAATGTTAATTGCAATTCCAGCATTCTCATTCATGCAACAGTGTTCACCTTTTGAAGATTTTGCCCACACATGAACAATGTATATTTTGTTTAAGTGAGTCAATAGTTTTTCACCTAACCAATTCTCCCCTTCTAACTTGGCCGCCTGCGATGTGTTGGCTAAAGAAGCTGAATTGGGCAGAAAATGCCTTCTCTTTCTCTGTTTTCAGCTACTGCAGGTCTTCGTTGCTAACGCAGTGGCAAATTGATGACGAGAATCCTTGGTCATAAATATAAACCGGTCAAATGAAAAGCAGTAACGTGACAAAATCGTTCATTGCATCTTTATTTTATCTTCACAATGTCGTAATGTCAATCGTTCCTCCAAATAAGACTCAAAATGTTTCATCTGCATCATATCAAGCCAATCATTGGAATCAACTAATTCCGGGATAAAGAGTCCAGCATTTCATATCTGTAATTACAATTGATATTCCTGTCTGTCTGAGGTGCTATGTGAGCCCGACTCCTGCACAGGTTAAATTGTAGTTGAAAGAGGGTGAAAGGTCACTCAGTGAGATTAAGTAGCTCTCCTGCTGCTGCTGGTTGCATAAATCGCCACACGGACCTCTCCATGGTGCTGAAAGTAGCATGGCTGCTTCCGTTCATTGTTCCCGCTTCAAGACAGTTTGGAGTTGTATTGACAACATTCACGTGATGGCAAGGCGGCAATAAATCCTTCCTTTATTAGATCCTGCGTATTGATCTCTTTTCTCTCCCGTCAGACCTCTAATTCTATCTTCCCATCTCTGTTTTCCCCCTCTCTGTTGTCTCTTGCTTTTTCATTCGGAGCAAAATGTCAGGCGCTATCTCTGTCTCTTTGCTGACTGCTTTGTGGAGAAGAGGGAGTTTGGGTGGGGGGTTGTTTTATGAACCCATTTCGGTAGTTTCAGGTCAGTTGTTGGACTAAATACCATCACGTCAGTGATTGTGGCATCAATACCACTGAGGAATCGGAAATAATAGTTGCTTTTTTTGTCACTTGTGACGTTATCTCAGAAAAAAATATCCAACCAAATCATGCAGGCCCACACCATTGATGGTTTGTGTTTATTTCTCTTGAAACACATTCATCTAAATGAATTATTTCCCTTGCCTCTCTTGATACTGATACTGTGTTACATTTCCACAGGATCAGGAAATGCTTAACAGGTGGAAAGTAAGCTTGAGTGATTTCCCACACGACTTTGTGTTTGTGTACTGTGTGCACACCTGCGATAAAGTTCCCTTGAGATGTGACTTGTGATGTGTGATGACACGTCTAAGTGTGTGTATGCGTGTGTGCAAGTGCGTTTGTGTAGGTGTGGCTGGGATGGTAATCTGCCTGTCACGCCAAGACCGAGTCCTGCAGGGAAAATCCTGTTATGACTGGAGTTCTCCAGAGGCCTATCCAGAATGACTTCTATTTTTTCTATTTCCTTTTTGTTCACCTCTTCTTACCGGTGTTGGTAATAGCATCGTTCAAACTAACTGCACTCATGTCATGTCTCTTAATTGCAACACTCCTCAAAACTTGAACGCGAGCCGGAAGATGTTCTTACACATTAAGGAGCACTCAATTGACTCAAATGCTCATCGAGTGGCGAGGACCAAACATCCACGAGCTACCTTAATTCAAGGGATGACTGCTTGTTCTCTGCGGAAGTCCTGTATGAAAACGGGTGTGCACCAGCAGGATTCTCAGTGATGCAGAATTTCAAATTTTCTTGTTTGTGTCATTTCTTAATTATCCATCCATTTTTTGAACCGCTTAATCCACACTAGGCTCACGGGGGGTGCTGGAGTCTATCCCAGCTGTCTTCGGGCAGTAGGCAGGAGACACCCTGAACCGGTTGCCAGCCAAACGCAGGGCACACAGAGACAAACAACCATCCACGCTCACATTCACACCTAGGGACAATTTGGAGTGTTCAATCAGCCTACCATGCATGTTTTTGGAACGTGGGAGGAAACCGGAGCACCCGGAGAAAAGCCACGCAGGCCCGGGGAGAACATGCAAACTCCACACAGGGAGGCCAGAGCTGGAATTGAACCCGGTACCTCTGCACTGTGAAGTCGACGTGCTAACCACTGGACTACCGGGCTACACATTTCTTCAGAATCAGAATCATCTTTATTGGCCAAGTATGTAGAACACACAAGGAATTTGTCTCCGGTATTACACACTGCGTTAGTATCATCGTAAACAAGGACATGACAAATATGTATGCAAGGACATTTCGTAATGTAAGTGAACTGTAGTGCGGTGGTACCACCCAGTGACAACTGTGAGACAATGTGCAAAGTATCAAGCAAAGCTAAAGTGATCAGTGGTAGAATACAATACTATGACAGTTTGTACAGTTGGTGCAGAAAATCATTGAACCATTTTAGAGTGACCGGTAGCACTATTTGTTGTAGTATTTGTTCTTAATTATTTTACTTTGAATAAACTTAATTTGCTGAATGTCTGTTCTCTTTGAATGAAGTACTTGATACCAGAAAGACTTGAAAGACAGAAAGACAAAATATTGAGAACGTCCAGAAAATTGAAGCACTTGGGAACAGAATCATGAGCAAGGCTTAATAATCCGACAGCGAGTTGTCAGCGTGGCATGGCATTTAAAGCAGAAGGGGATGATGCTTGATTTGAGCCCGGTGAGGCTCATGGGGGAAACTCCCACACCCCAGCCGGAGACTGAAAGACAACACAAACAAGACAGGATGATGACAAAACCTACTTTTAAAACCAACAAATGCTGAGGTTTACTGTATATACAATTGCTTGTCCATTCTACTCATTTCAAATGGCAACCTGCTTGAAAGAAAAGAAAAAGAAACTATTTTTTTCAAACAGTGAATACAGGCATTTGCCTGGTAACTCGTTACTTTTATTTTAAATTAATTTCATTACTCACCCAGTTAATTTTGGGGCAGTCATTAAAGTAATGAATGAGCAACTATAACTAATTCCTTTTATAAAGAAATGCTCCCAACACTGCTTCTTGCCTCCACACAAACCTGCTTGTTAAAGACACGTTGATACCTTTGCTTATGAGAATTTGTTCTGTGAACAAGCCTGTAATTTAAAGTGGAGAGAAGAAACCACAATCAATGGCTTCTACCGGTAGCTCCCTTTCACACATAGCTCACACTGTGTACATCTGTACGCACACCCGTGGAGCCCAGTGGGGTGGTTGTCAATTGGACAACCTCGGCTTGACTCTCTGTTCAAACCAGAACTCAAACACGTGAACACACTTTCACTCAATATATTCTGTAAACACACACACACGCACACACGCACTGCCTAAGGGCCGTCATTTGTCTTCTGTTGTCCATTAATATAGAGGTACGATGCAACTGAGAGAAACCGGAATGTCCAAATGAGAGGAAGACATACAGAGATCTAGTTTGTGAATTGCTGCAGGTTAGAAAAAGTATGAGAGACAGAGGAGAGATGTCTGCAGGAGTTTGCGTGGAGCACAGTTTCCGCCCTTGCGTCTCCCCTGTGTTGAAGTGAGTTGTAACAGACAGCAAGGCCCAATGTTGCAAAGGCCAACACGCTCTCGGCATTTGCATGATCAGTTGTCCACTTGTATCTTCTTCACAGCTGTCAGGGTTACACTCTACAGGGCAGACCCTGGCATTTCTGACTGTCCAGTTAGGCCTGAACACGCGCGCACACACACACACACACACACACACACACACACACACACACACACACACACACACACACACACACACACACACACACACACACACACACACACACACACACACACACACATACAAATGATCTTGTTTTCTTTTTTTAAATGGTACCTGGTACTCGATACACACTTTAAGGCCCAACTATGCTTCTGAGACCAGATGCCTCTGAGTTTCGAAGATGGAGGATTAGGACAACTGGTGAGAAAAAAAATCCAAACATCCTTATCAAACTGTTTAATTCTCTCGAGTGCTTTCTCTTTTCGTGTGTGTGCATGTGGGAGTGAGGGAGAATGAGGCAGTGAGTGATGAGACAAGCGGTTTTCAGTTGCTGTTAATCACAGTCCATCTTTGACACAAGCACTATGCTGCAGCCACTGCTGAGCTTTCCACCTCCATTGCTCCGCACTTGAGGCAGCTGTTCTTTCCGGCTACTTGAGCCCAACAATCGCTTGAACAGTCATGATAAATTCCTCTCAAATCTGACATTGCTCATTCTTTTTGCCGTCTTCTTGCACCTGCTTGCATTCAAGATTTGAGATGTTGTGAATCATCCCCCGTGGAGCCCAAAGATGAATGGTTTATTTGACATGTTCCCGTTGCGAAGCTTAATCGCTATTAACATATAATTGCCTCAACTAATCAAAGTTAGGTCTCTGTCATGTTAATAATTTTGTCAGTGACACCATGACAGTATAAACCAGGTAAAGGTAAAATCTAGTGACACCAGACCATTGCACCTATTGGAGAGGAGAAAACAATTGAGATTATCTCTGCTTTGTGGCTTCCCACCTTTCCCAAAAGGCAGATCACTTTGCAATGGATCTGTGTCAATTTAATTTCATTTCATTCACAGGTGTCCAAACGACGGCCACATACAAATTAATATTGTTTACCTTAGGTTTATCAAATGTGATAAAAATCTAAAATATCGTACAACAAGATACAGTGATCCCTCACTATTTCGCGGTTCGTTTATCGCGGCTTCTGTGCCTCGTGGATTTTTTTCAAACATTCAGAATTTTTTTTCTTTTTTTTAAAACTTTTTAATTTTTGCTTTTAAGTCTGCGAAAATCAGTGTCTTAAGTGTTGTTTACTATGCGTGCTAGTGTGTGCGCACTCTGCTCAAGCGCGGAAGGTCTACTTGGGGCACGTGTGTGTACGTGCACGCATGGGCAGCAGGTAAGAGTGTATGTGTGTTGCTGAGAGAAAGAGAGAGAGAGACTTATAAGAACAAAAACAGGTCTCTCCATCCTTAATTGTCTAAACAACCTTAATTGATTAATCATAAACATGTCTGCTGCACACCTGGGTGATGCTGGTCTGTGTGTGTCACAGCGGCTAACTTTTCATCCGCAAGTGGAGATCTTTTTCCATTTCCTTCAAACTCCTGCGTGGACTCCCGCGGCTCGTTTTAGACTTGTAGACTGTGCTTCCCTCCTGCGCTGAATTTAAAGCGAATGAAAGAGGACCCTTTCACCGTCCAAGAGATAAGTCATCTTTATTAACTCCTACTATGGCGCACACGCCCGTTTGTCACTGCACGTGTCTACTTAAATACCAGAAAAAGCAAACTCCACCCATGTGGAAAGTTAGACTGCAATACACATGAAAGCATGAAAATAGGGCCCACAATCTCTGTTCTACTTCATCCTAAAGGTATTTTGTGGTCACTCAAGTTCTTCGACACCCACATTATCCAAGTATGCTTTTAGGGAGTTCAGGTTGTGCTCTTGCCCCTTTCCCAAACTGTCACCACAACATTGGAGACATGCAAGTGCCCTAAGTGTCTGGATAAAGATGCAGGGGGAACAAAAACATATTCCACAGTTTTCATTGTATGGAAGTCTGAATGCACACAAGTACAGTGCACTCCGCTTAATAGAACACCATTGGGCCGAAGCGCTTCTGTTCTACTAAGCGGAGTTTCTATTAACCGGAGATGGTCATCAGACACGTCGACGACCAAGTTATGCACGCAGTAAAACCCCTGCTGACGAGTTAGAAGAGATATTTCGACTGTGGACGTCCATATCTTTAATCAAACAACACTGCTTTAGTCAAACATCTCAAATCACGAGAAACATTTCGTTACTTTTGTCTGGAAACAGGAGTCCGTAATTTTGCGGTTGACTTCCCTCTCAATGCGCTGGATAAGAGGGAAGTCCTGGAAACCGCGGGCGTACCTTCTGAGAATCCGGCAATGCATCGTATCGTCTGAGTTTGTCCTTCTTATCCACAGGTGATAGCCCTCGTCTCTTGAATGAAGTTGAAGCCATTGTGACGTGCGTGTGTCTATGTGTGGAGTGACGCGTGCTACCTGTTATACGGCTAGAACTACACATTGCGCAACATTGTATGGCGTAATCGTAGGCGCAACAGCATAGCAGTGGTATCGCGTTTTCTCGCGATAGTGGTATCGCGATTGCTACACTTCGAAAACCACTAGTTTACAATTTTCATTGCTTACGGCCTGTTCTATTAAGCGGAGATCTGTTCTACTAAGCGGAGTACCTTTATAGGAAATTGCATTAGGCAAATCCGTTCCAGAGCCTTTTGCTCTATTAAGCGGATTACTCTATTAACCAGAGTTCTATTAAGCGGAGTGCACTGTATCTCACCAACCTACACTAATGCAGTCGTAAAGTCATGATTAAAATTTTTTTGTGTGCGCACAAAAAAACACTGAAAAACTGAAAACGATTACATGGAAAAACTACATCGACAACTAAATGTGATGTGTTTTATTGTGAGGCGTGATGACATATTTTTACGCCAGTGTGTGAACTAGTTCAGTGCTAATCCGTTCGTAAACAAACCAGTCCTGACATGAAACTAAAGACATCTACACTTTACTTCACTGACCCCAGATCCCACACGACTCCTCCTGGGGGACTACAAGGTGTTAACGTGACATCTGCCCGGGCTCCATATGGCGCTGAGACACACAGAAACACCGACACAGGGGGAGGGACGCAGATATCGATGGCGAAGGAACACACAAGACTCTGGTTCTAGCACAGCGAGTTGCTCGCAGCGATGGATGGGAGTACATGTAAAGCTGATGGAACCTGATGGCTGACCTTCTTACCAAATAGTTACATGTCTGAAATATTTTCCCTTGTGGGCTCATTTGTAAAAAGGAGACTGAACATTGTCTGATATCACGAAAAGGTCGCTGTGACATCTTTTCTCTGAATAGTTTTCAAATGCGGTTATTTAGTTATAAATATAAAGTTAAATAAAGTAGTTGAGTGATCCACTCTAACTTTCAGTGAACTCCAGAATCTCTCTCCTCCTCCACCCTTTTAGCCGGCGGCTTCTTTTCCGTACCAGATGGTGCAGCCCATCCCTGTTAACAGGCAGAGACTGGAAAAAAGTAAGAGTGAGGTTGGAATTTCCAGGGGGGGGGGGGGGAGTCAATCTATTATTAATTGTGAGTAATAGCGGCATTGTATGGCTGTATACATTATTTAGGTCACGTTCTTCTGAGGGCAGTTAAGCTGAAGTGGCACTTCACTTAATTGATGGGGACATAGTCACATTTACCAACTGACAAGTTAAAGCTTGCACGTGTTTATAGCACGCTGCATTCAGACACGACGCAGAACAAAGATTGAAACCGAGTTGTCATTCCACTGCAATGCAATTAAATGACTTACAAACCCCAATTTCTATAACCTGGGGACCTTGTGTAAAACACAACTAAAAACAGAATTCAGTGATGTGCAAGATATTTCAGGTTTCAACAGATAGAAGTTGATAGATCTTTTT
Source organism: Hippocampus zosterae (assembly GCF_025434085.1). Lineage (NCBI taxonomy): Eukaryota > Metazoa > Chordata > Actinopteri > Syngnathiformes > Syngnathidae > Hippocampus > Hippocampus zosterae. The sequence goes on from NC_067453.1 coordinate 8,539,720, forward strand.
TTTTTTCCTTCCAAATATTGACTCATTTTGCTGGGACAGGGCCACGTTTACCACTGTGCTACAGCACCTTCTCTTTTAGCAACATTCCATAAATGGTTGATAACTGAAGACACTAATTGTTGCAGCATTGTCTATGTGATTCTTTCTCATTCTTGTCTGATGTACAGTTTTATTTGTTCAACATTCTGGGATCATCTATTGTTGTATTTTACATCTCATAATGCGGCACACATTTTCAATGGGAGACAGGTCTGGTCCGATGGCAGGCCAGTCTTGGACTTGCACTCTTTTACTGCAAAGCCATGTTGTTATAACACATGCAGAATGTGGCTTGGCATTGCCTTGCTGAAATAAGCAGAGGCGTCCATGAAAAAAAATGTTGCTTGGATGGCTGCATATGTTGCTCCAAAACTTGTATCTTCCGTTCAGCAATAATGGTACCTTGACAGATGTCCAGGTTACCTATGCCATGGGCACTAATGCGCCACAACACCATCACAGATGCTGACTTCTGTAATTTGTTCTGATAGCAAAACAGAAGACGTGATGCCCTTGATTTTCCCAAATTAAAATGTGTGTTTGTCAAACCACAGCACACATTTTCACTTTGTCAGTCCATCTCAGATGAGCTCGGACCCAGAGTGTTACGTACTCGGATAAACCGAGTTAGGGAGGGGGATCCAAAAACATAGACAAAAACAAGGTCTCCGATGTAAAGACAATTTAATGTCTAAACGGAACCGAAAATAAGCGAGAACATAAAGAGCTGGTCCACAATGAGGACCAGAAGGTAAATCAAAAACGACTAACAAAATGTGCTTGCACAAAAGAGCAAGAAAAGGAAAGTAAAGCCCACAAACTACGAACGAAAAACAATGTAACACTTTGTACACGCATGGAAAGCCAGATCATCAAAACAAAATGGTACTTACACAAAAACTTGGTACCGAGACTACACGCGAAAACACGACGAGGTCAAAAGCCACTAGTCAATGAGCAATGAGAAAAGCAATGCCATAAACAATACTCCCACAACAGGTGTAGAACGTAGGAGTCCTTAAATAGTGTCTCTATTGATTAATGATTGCCAGCAGGTGTGCTAGGAAGACCGCTCATGCCACCTGCTGGCCAGACCGAAAAACCGAAACGTGACACAGAGAAGCAGGCGGCGTTTCTGTCTGTTGTTGAAATACTGTCTTCACTTACTAATTTGGACTTTGTAGCTGTAGCGACAAACTGTGTTAACTGCCAGTGGTTTTCTCAAATGTTTTGGAGCCCATGTGGCAACATCTTTTTCAGACTAATCGGTCTGAAAAAAAACCCCAGAGATCCCTCACTGTTTTTTTTGATGCAGTGAGGGATCAAAGCTTACCGGTCTATTAGTGGCAATCATTCTTGGGCGGGGGTGGCCAACCTGTCAGAGGCCACAATTTTTACTGCGTTCGTGTAAAGATCCGCATTATACATATGGGCGCACAGAAACTGTTCTCATTCCCCATTTCCTCTTTGTATTGCTTTTTAGCTTGTGCAATGTTCCAAGCAAATTGATATGAATGCCTCCTAAATTTGGGGTACAACTGTGTCTTCTTTTTTTCTGCCTGACCTTTGAAAGGTAGCAAATTTTGCTTGCAAAGTTCAATCCCCCTTTGAAAAATTCCCGGTTGTAGTTTGCATGGAGGGAACTGAAGTACCACTGAAGATTTGGAGCCTTAAAATGCTCAAATGATGCCGACCATATAAGGCATATAACCGTGCTGAAAAAATCCCCAGTAGAGACCGGTGTATGCGCTCACTGAATATGCTGCATTTGTTATTTTTGTTGTTGTTTGTTTTTTTTTTTTTTTTATCTTGCTGGTGCACCTGCAAGAGAAGCACAAAAACACAGCAATTTCCGTTTCATTCAACAAAAACTGTGTTTAAAGGTCCTGTGTTCATCTTCAACTTTGTTTTGCCGAGCATCTTTTTCCTCCCGTTTGGAGAGTGAACTCAGGCAACGCTTTTCAAACCGTGACATGCAAGTATCCTGTACCTCGCTTGCCGTTTCATCGCTGCGTTTGAATGAGCCCTTTCCCACATACGCAACAGCGTGCCCATACATGGAAATGCTGGCGGACTATGCGATCAGGCAGTCACAAGCGAGCCTTTTCCCACCAATTAAGACAAGAAGTAGACCACACTTTGACAAAATCTGTCTTTCATTGTTACGAAAGGAAGCCCGTTTTTTCCTCTCCTCATTTCTAATAAGAAAGAGGAGGGAGAAGAGACTAGATCTATCTTTCATTGTTAATATGGTTAAATGCACTGTATTTATCAAAGCTTCTTCTATTGCCTTCATGTCATTACCTGTAAATATCCATATATCCATCCATTTTCCGAACCGCTTGATCTTCACTAGGGTCGCTAGAGCCTATCCCAGCCGTCTTCGGGCAGTAGGCGGGAGACACCCTGAATCAGTTGCCAGCCAATCGCAGGACACACAGAGACGAACAACCATCCACGCCCACACTCACACCTAGGGACAATTTAGAGCGTCCAATCAGCCTGCCATGCATGTTTTTGGAATGTGGGAGGAAACCGGAGCACCCGGAGAAAACCCACGCAGGCCCGGGTAGAACATGCAAACTCCACACAGGGAGGCCGGAGCTGGAATTGAACCTGGTACCTCTGCACTGTGAAGCCGACGTGCTAACCACTGTATACCAGGCCGCCCTACCTGTAAATAAATCTGCCAAAATAGCAGTAAATCACTCACCAGCCCCGCTCTTCTTAGAAATACTTTCTGACTTCATGACTGCACCGCTCTAAAATGGAATAGATTTTAATTTGAGGTGACTTGTGTCACAGCGGACGGCCGAGATGTGTCGCACCAGCCGGCGACACTCCATTCCGTGGTCACCATATGCACCGTGAATGCTACAAAGCGTAGAGTGAAAAGCGCTGCAAGAGCTTGCGAGCCATGGGTTGGCCAGACCTGGTCTAGGGTACACTCTTCCTTTTGGCTTTGGTTAGCTAGGATAGGTACCATCTTCCCCTGTGGCCCTCAATCAGGATGGAAATGAAAATTAGCACGTACAATTTGCATCTCAATTAATTCAAGTTAATCCAATTCCTCAAATTAACCTTGACCAGTATACCGTATGTGAAGGCTGCCAGTTTTCAAGGTCAGGCTATCCAAGTGTTGAACGCTATCCAAGTCTAAATGTTGAGGCATATCAGTCATTTGTCAACACTTAATATAGGAATTCTAGACTTCGTAAAATATGCACTCTCATAGCTTACTCATTGAGGTTTTTCTTTAAATTTCAATTTCTGTGACTGTGGCAAAACATCTTTACGTGGCATTGCTGCATAACTTTACCTGCAGATTTTGCTCAGTGTGAACTTTGGGGATCCACAGCCCACACGGTTTCATCAGCAGAAGCATATTTGGTGATATGCGAAAGTAATTCCAATCTCAATTTTTTAAGTCCAGTCCAATGGACATCATCCATTCTAAATTCCAAGGAAACTGGATTTACTGATTTGAGATTGAGTCTAACTGGAAGTATAACAGCAATCATATAAGTTGGTCAAATACTGCCTAGTTTGTGATGAAAAGGTTCATACTTATGTTATAGCCTCACACCAATGTTCACATGTAACGCCCTCATGTGTCTGTTTACATTTTCAGGAGGAAATGACATTCAGCACCCCGTTGAGCCGTAAAAATAAGCTGTCCTATTTACTGTTTGATACAATCTGTTTCCCGTTCATGTTGTGTGCTTTTAATACCTTTCACTGATCACATCTGATATTGACAGTGTTGTACTCTAGGCCTATTCTACATGCAGTGCCGGTTTTCTTCCTGTCTCTTATGAAGCCATTGGAAAAACACCCTGTTACTGAGAATCTCATATAGAGTTTGCGGAAGGTGTTTACTCTTGCATGAGTAATCTTGAATCAGCGGGCTTCACACACAGACACACTAAGCTTTGTGCAGTCACGATGAGTGCGAATGCTGCTTTGGGGAGGGTAGTGTGTCAGGGATCCTCTCAGTTTGCTGGCAGGTGCCCTTAGTGGAAAGAACTCTATCACTATGCATTTACATTGATCCTTTACACTCATCCTTATTAGACCGACGGGAGATTAAACTCCTGGCAAGTGCATGCCTGACACCTTGGAGTTTTACCGTAGACCCCACATTGAGAGATGCACGCACACACACGCACAGACTGCAACCATGCTTCAGTTTTAATCTAGGACACAGTCAGCAGGAGACATTTCTCTGTCTGGACCAATTTTTGAATTCTGTTTCACAACAAGCCAATGCTGTTTTATTACATTTAGTTTGCTGCCATCCATGTTTTTGAAAATTAATTATTATTTTTCTTTTTGCCATAATTAGTTTTTAATCAACCCTTTTGATTAAAACCAAATTAACTCGTTTTGAATGGAACTGCAACAATGAAAAATTCAACTGGAACGAGCTTTCATTTTTCATCTTCTTCCCAGATTTATAATTTTTTTTAACTTAAAGAAGAATAATATCAGACACATGAGTTTTCTTATGAAGCATGTAGCAAGTCCTGACAGTAGCAGGGCATCTCTTGTGGTTTTAAGATGTTGCACAATTATTTTCATGCAGTATTGTGAGCTCCATTTGGCGATGAACAGTCCATGACATCCACATTGGATATGGGCTAGCCTTAAAATGATTTAATAATGATACTATATACAGTGTGAATGCTTGTGGTTTTACTTATGTAGAATTACATAACTAGATTGTGCATGCTGTCACGAATAAATTGGGTGGTTAATGTATGTTGAAGGAGGCTTGGTGGACAAGTTGTTAGCGTGTCGACTTCACAGTGCAGAGGTCGTGGTTTCGATCCTGGCTCCGGCCTCCATGTGTGGAGTTTGCATGTTCTTCCCGTGCCTGCGTGGCTTTTCACCGGGTACTCCGGTTTCCTCCCACAGTCCAGAAACATGCATGGCAGGCTGATTGAACACATGAAATTGTCCCTAGTTGTGTGAGTGTGAGCGCGGATGGTTTGTTGGTCTCTGTGTGCCATGCGATTGGTTGGCAACCGGTTTCAAGGTGTCCCTCGCCCACTGCCCAAAGACATCTGTGATAGGCTCCAGCACCCGCCGCGACACTTGTGAGGATAAAGTGCTTCAGAAAATAGATGGATGGAAGTTGAAGTTGCAAATATGTAGGATGCCGTGCACCACTTTTTTACCCACTATAATTTTCTGCAAATGTTCAACAACATTCCTTGGAAATCAAAGTGTTCCATTACTGGAAAAATAGATTTAGAACAAAAGCTAAATTTTCGTTCCCGTTTGTGTAATGGACGTATGGAGCATCCGCAGTGTTGTCAAATGACAATACAATATCAGAGCAACATGGCGGACCGGGACCAAAGAAGGTAATCTCAGCAATGGCTTTCTTGAATGTGCTCCTGAGAGCGACGAGTCAGCGTGATAGCAATCAGTGTGGGTTCTTGTGCTTTCGTGGACAAGGAACCGCAAGAAACCCAGACCCGGGCCAGGATACTTCGAGGGAGGGAGCGTTAGGGTGATACATATCAGGATCTGAAAAGTGTCCTACCGTGTCTAGCCATCGATGTAAGACGAGATGAAACTGCGGCAAGCGCGCAGGTTGCAGAGCATGAGCTTGGAGAGGTGAAGAAAGGGCAGCAGAAGACATTTTAGTGCTTACTGTCAGTAGGAGCATTGGGTGCAGGGAGCAGCGCTCGACATAAATGTCAAGAACCCAGCACGTTATACGGCTCAATGGAGAACAAAGCAGTTGGTCTCGGGCACATCCCTCTAATCTGCAATCTACGACTTCCACCCCAGGTTTCTATATCATTTAAAATATTCAAAGCAATTTCAACAGCAAATGAAGTGCAATAACAGATGTTTAAATGCAAAGCCTGGCAAAGAAATTGCTGTAAATGAGTCAGTCTTACATCCTATTGCATCTTAAAAATGTCCAAGCGGAATTATGGAAAAATCCATACATTGCTGATTAAGACGATGTTTTATGTGACTCGTGATTGTTTAAGTTAAATGTACGTTATCTGGCACTTGCCGTCGTATGGAATCAATCAAGCAGTAGCTCGGCAACATTTGGTTGCTGCTTCAAGTTGTTGTGCTGTGGTTGAGATGCTGTGATAGTCTAGTGCCAACCATCCATCGAACCATCCAGCCATCCATCTGCCGCGCTGACCTTTTCAAAGGTTAAGAGGGACATTTCTTTCTGGTTACTTGTTTCTGACCAATAAACTGGTTCATAAAAACCAAAATCATTTAGATCAAATGACTGAGTTGAGATCCTTTTGATCCTGCAAAACTGATAATAAAGTGATAAACCTTTCGACCAATTTAATCATCAGTGCATTATTTATTCAGCACAAACTTGACTAGGTGCTTTACACACCGGTCAGGGCAAATTTTAAGAGCTCAGGTTTCATTGACACTGCATAAGATGTATTACTTTAACATCAGAATCAGAATCAGAATCATCTTTATTGGCCAAGTATGTAGAACACACAAGGAATTTGTCTCCGGTATAACACGCTGCACTAGTATCATCGTAAACAACAAAATCATTGAACCATTTTAGAGTAACCAGTAGTTTTGTTTGACATTTGCTATTGTCGTTTGCGGACATACAACTGGACTGCAGTGGATTGAAATGGTTACTGTGTCTTTTCCTCTTATTGGTGAGAAATAAGGTTACCAAATTGCCTAATACATGGCAAGATTTGAATGCAGGTATTTATAACTCAAACTCTGCACCAAAACCTTTTACTTTCACTCCAACTCCATGGGAGGCATTGCTGGGTACCTCCCTGACACTTCATCACTGTTATTTCCAGTCTGTTGCCCCTGGAGACCAGTGGCATGTCGGTGCAGGTGGGTGTTAATGACGTTAAAGAACAAGGTTTGAAGATCACATGCTGATGGCTCCCTTGTTTGACAACCCGAGCCACAGACTCTGAAAATATTGCCCAATATAGCTGAAATATGATCTCAATATAACCACGGATGTCATAATTTTTTTTTTTTTAATTCCATTCCCACCTGTTAACGTGCCTCGTTGTCCCACTTATTCGTGAGCGTGTATGTGTGTGTCTGTGCGTGTGTGTGCTCATGTTACTAAGCAGAAGTCTCTTCTCAGACTCTTCATTGGTGGAGCTCTTCTTTGGCTGATGTTACGTAGCTGCTGCCTTCTCATCTGATCTTGATAAGTGGGAGCAAAACTTTGCAGGGAAATCAGCAGTCAACATTTCAATCGAGGCCAATGATTAGTTTTGATCCAGTCAACAGCATTTTGGTGCATGATGTTGAGGAACGCAGCGAGTTAAGGGAGGAAGGAACTGTAAGAAATAGGCATTTGGATAGAATTTCTTTTATTCTCGTATTTTATTCAGCCATCACACCTCCTTACCTTGCAAAGTGGGGCTGTGACCTAGCTCCTTTGAGTTTTGGTTGCTAATTAGCTGTTTAAGGTTGTGATCCGACTTTCATGCCGCTCATACAAGAGGTCGGCTTGGAAGGGGGGGGGGGGAGGAATAGAGATGCAAAGCTTTTAGTGCTGCTTTGTCTGCATCACTAACCCGACTCTTTCTGTGCCTATGTGTGTTGCAGTCAGGTGCATGCACCACCCTTAAAAGCACAGAAGCCTTAAGGCACGAGGTGAAGTCACAACAAACAGACAGCTCCTTCAAAGCACTTCATAGTAGAGGAAAGCCCAAACTAAATACAGGTTGACAAATCCATCAATGCAACCACGCACGATATACGGTACTCGAAAGACTTTGTGACTGGCCTAACGTTATGCCCATTGTTAGTTTAAGAGCTCCAACTAGCGTGGACCTGATATAATCCTGAATGTGCACTAAAATGTCGCTTTCCCAGGGTGTTTGAATGCAGTTTTTGTCTTAATTAGAGCCCTGTCTAACCGTACGTCTTCCTCTGCGCGTCAGACAACGCGTACGTTCTCCTCGTCCCCTCCCTCTTCTTTTCCTTGTAGAAGCCTTTGAAGAATAATAGGTGTGCACTGGGAGAGCTATTGATTTGGTCTTGTCGTGTTCAGAGGGGAGTAAAAAAGGGAGCTTCATTTTCTCCAAAACACAGAGCCAAAAGCCCCCTGGGAAAAAAAAATAGTTTTAGAAAGCGCTTTCAAATCCAATTTGCATCTGCTTTGCTTACACTTTCTGCTATTTTGTTTTTTTGCCCACTTTACTTTGTCTTTTCCCCTCGCCTCCATCTGCTAATATAGCTCATGTCTTAGCTTGTTCGCTATTCATTGTTCATTCAGTAGGCCAAGTGTCTCATGCCAAGAAGTATACATGTATACTCAATGTAGAATATATAGAATATATTTGAGTATGAACAGTCATAGTGGACATCTTTAGACTGAGAACCTATTGTATAATTAACTCCTATTACAGCTACCAGTAGGTCCTGGCATAAAAAACAAACAAACCCCAAAAAATACAAAAGAATTGATGTCTAGAATAATTTCAACTGTGTGTCATTTTATGTATTAGTTGTTCAACAATAACGCTGTGTTGACTTTCCAGCTCCTCCTTGAAATTTTCCGAGAATAATTAGTACTTGCCCAATGTCCTGTCTCATCCAATTCGTGTGGAAAAGGAAATGTGTTTCAAGTCGACAAAGTTCACTGTAGCTATTTTATATTTAGATATATTTGGTAGATATATTTGGGCTGCATGTATTGGTGAATGATTTTGAAAAATTACCACACCAACCATAAATTAATGTGAAGGATTATAGTTGTTAATAAACACTTGGAATTGCAGTTTTTAAGCATTCACAACAACAGATTTAACGAACAAACTAACCATGTGGCATTAACCTGTCAGTAAATGATAACTTCACATTACAACAATAACGCAAAAAAATCAACAAATTGTGGCTTGATCACTTCTACTTTTCATTTTGTGTGTGTGTGTGTGTGTGTGTGTGTGTGTGTGTGTGTGTGTGTGTGTGTGTGTGTAGGGATTTACCTTGGACAGGTGGCCAGCCAATCACAGGGCAACAATTGTTTTGTTTATACAGAACATTATATTAATAAATAATGATGTTGTTGACAGGTGACAAGCCCAGGTCTTAGTGCACCTTTCACGAAAAGTGAGCTGGTATCGGATGAACAGTCTAAAATGCATGTATAATGCATTTTGGACACACACGCACATGCGGTGACTTAAGTAAACCTGTGTCCTCACTGATGCAGCCTTTAGGTTGTTCCAAAATAATTTAGTTCGTTTTTTCCTGCTTGGTAATTTGCTTCAGGCAGGATCGCATGCCATTAATACACACACACTGAATGCCTCCAGTGCCACACAAATGCAAAATAGCACTGTGTTGTCCACCCCAGGCTCTCCTTCAAGCTACTGATGGTTTTTTTTTTAGCCAAGTCTTACCTGTTGGGACAGAATGCGGCCAACTGCGCAATATGAAAGGTTTGTCGGCATGAAGGTGAATAAACCTGCGTATTGAGGTGGCAGTGGAACATTTTAAGCGAGCAGCTTATACAATGTAAACATTGTCTCTGGCACTGGAAACTCCTTTGCCATCTATTAATTTTCATTCTGTATCGATGCCAGCATCAACACTGAGCAAACCCCCAATGAGGTACTCTTACATCAAAGTGAATTTTTAACTGCTGATACTGTATATCGACTGTGTTAATGTGCGTATTGATTTTTTTTTTTGTGACCATTTCAATACTCCTTTGCCTGCTGTTCACTTTCACTTCTTCTCTCTATAGGGTTTTCATGTTTGCCATTCATATCGCCATGTATAACATGTTTTGTTCATGAACAGCTGCCACATTCACTGCTCTTCTCACTCTGCACCCTTTCATGACCAGAAAATGGAAACATGTACATCAGGGGTGCCCATTAGGTAGATCCTGATCTACCGGTAGATCCAAAACAGGTCCCAAGTAGATTTGAGGAGTGTCGAGAAGAAAAAAAAACAAACAACCATTTGTGTGTCTTTGAACATGTTAGTAATATATTTTTTGTGTTAATATACACTGCACACTAATCATCTTATCAGTCTCATTTTCACACAAAAAAAAATATTTAAAAAATAAAATAAAGCAGATAAATCTCAAATTTGTGTGTGTGTGTGCGTGCGCGTGCCGGTAAGGGTAGATCCCGGGAGGTTATTTGATCGAAAAGTATATCTTCGATCCAAAAAGTTTGGGCACCCTTGAATTGCACATAGATGGATTTTTTTTTTTCACAATTACTTGATAGCCTTGTTCATATTTATGGTTTACTGTCGTTTCTCTTTTTTTGGTTTATAAAGTGTCCTTGAGTGTTTTGAAAGGCGCTTATGAATAAAATGTATTATTTTTATTATTATATGTGTTGTTACTGTCCATTTTGCCGCTGTAAAACTGGCATTTCCCCTTTACAAAAGTAATAAATGGTTATTAAATGATATTTTATTATACACAAAGTCACTGTTCTACCTCTGTTGTCACTGTTACTAAATCTGAAGGTGAAAAATTCCCATGTCGACAATCTCCCACAACCCCACCACTGCCCAAAATGCACGTCAGTGGCAAGTGGCATTTCAAGAGAATAGCAACACAGAAAAGGAGAGGAAATGCTTTTATAGGTCAAGAGAAAAGAGAAGGTAGTTGCAGTGCAAAACTCAATCAAAATGGAAAATTATAGACCAGCCGCCCGTTGTTGCAATCATTGCGTGTTGTTCTTGGTTTTACTGTTTGTTGCTTTCTACCATCTTTGTTACCGATTTGTTTTATTGTTTATTGTATATGTTAAATTGCTCCATGTACAGCACTTTGTATGCAGCGATGGCTGTTCGAAAGTGCTCTATAAATACAATTGAATTGAATTGAATTCATAAAGTTGCAAACTCACCTACTGTACGCGTCAACTTGATGCTCTCATCCTTAAAGTGAGGTTCATCTACTCCTAATCGCTGTGTTGCTTCCTTGTATTCGAGAATGTTTATTTTCCACACCCTTCTCAATCATTATCTTTGCAAATAACAGACAGATGTGTGACTGTGAAACCTGTTGTGTTTGTGATCTACGTGTGACCACAATACAGTGCAAGCGTGCCAGACAGTCAGTCCTATGCAGACATGAGCGCTGCTTGCAGATTTAACGTCATTCCGAAGTCCCATTTGTATGCACTTCCTGGCCCAGCCTGACACAACAGTACCAAAAATACTGCGAGTCAGAATGAATGGCAAAGCGGAGGCTGTTTCGGCCCTGAAGAGGGTGCTTTATTTTTTGCTGAGAACTTCCCCCTGTTTTATAAGCAGCCACTTTCATCGCTGCTGTGATGAAGTTGCATAAGCGATTTCAAGCCTGGCCTCATTTTGTTCCCCTGAGACTTCTGCATTGAGAACAAGGTGGAGAAATGGCAAACAAGGTGTTCTTCTGATCACATTGTTCTACCAGGGAATCTTTCATCATTCCTTTGGTCAGCAGTTGAAAGGCCAGCAGACTATGGGGGAAGACAATGATGACAGACAGTTCTATGAAGGCAGAGTGTGCGTAAGTGTGACGACTTCCAACGTGGCCCTTTGTTGGAAGGAACTAATCTGGCCCCCACGTTGTCCACTTTGATTAAAAATGAGTCCTCCACGGTGACGTTGCTTCTGGAGGTGACTCAGGCAATGAAATGCTCGAGACAAAACAAGAGCATTGATCATAAACATGTCTGACGATAATAATAGGAGTGTCATAAACTCTAACCTCCACGATAACATTTTTTTATTGGCACTCTTGTTGTGAAGAACAACATTTGATGTCGTTTACAGTGCAGCCCAGCTTGCAAATTCATAGTTTCCCATTTACTGCTACGCCAGTTAAAGAGCGATGCTATCGTTGCGTCTGATAGGAGTGTCATAAACTCTAACCTCCACGATAACATTTTTTTATTGGCACTCTTGTTGTGAAGAACAACATTTGATGTCGTTTACAGTGCAGCCCAGCTTGCAAATTCATAGTTTCCCATTTACTGCTACGCCAGTTAAAGAGCGATGCTATCGTTGCGTCTGTGTGATCAGCAGGTAGAGTGCAGTTAAGTTTTAAACCTTCTTTTACTGTTATTGGGCGTATGATTTGTATTTACGTGGCCTGACACCATCGCACTTGAATGCTCATTTGATGTTAAACCCTCCGTGTTGTCCAGTCCGTTGTAAACATCAGTGCTCAGTCTCATGAGCCTGTTCTTCAGGCAGCTTGTTGTTATTGCTCAGGAGTGGATAATGCAACAGAAGGTCATTTCACATCAAGAGAGCTGCAGACTCAGAGAACCTATGGTCGAACGGCCAATGTCTTTCTGGGCCGGTCCTGGCCATCAAGCTAGTAGGCGTTGGATACCTCTGATCTAAAAGATAACATTGTTTGTTTTACTACCTCTCAGAATTTTAAATATTGTTTTAAAATGTTGTTTTATTGTCAAGTGTTTAACTTCTTTTTATGCTTGCATGACAATTGGCGATGTTGAAATCTTGCCTTCACAGTCAATGAAGACTTTGTGATGGTAACTGTTTGAGTCTGGGATCAATACATTTTCCATCATGTGTTTGAGCTGCTTATTGGATTCCATAGTGTCTTGCTCATGGACACCTCATTCGCATTTTTTTGCTGGCCTATTACATCATTCAATTAAATGGATGGACGGATCACTTCACATGTGCCTTTAAATATCCGCAATGATGTTATTTTCTGATAATTATAAATGGACAGCGGAAAAAAGGCTGCATCTGATGACTCTTGGACGAGATGTTACACAGTACATGTAAGCAGGACCACTTGGGCAACCTATATTCAGCCAGGCATGCAGTGAATGAGCAAGCAGTTTCCACTTTGAAAATTCTGACGTGCATTGGGCATCCATCCCCAAAAGACCTGGCTCATCTGCAGCCTGAATAGCACCACACGCAGCAAAGAGTCAGCTTGCTGTCTAATTGTGACGGAAGCAACATACGGTCCATGATGAGACATTTCCAAGCTGCGGTAAACAAGTGGACACAAGTATGTTGGCATTTGTTGTATTCTCATGCAGGAAGAGACTTCCATGTTTCAACTTTGATTAAGAATGGATGAATAGGAGTTGCCCATCTATGCCTCTGTCTTTCTCTCATGCTTTCTGCAGAATTCTGACGCAGAGGTGTCAGAAAGGGAAACATGGAGCGGGTGACAAGAAACGATGACGCGCGAAAGCTGCTGAGCCTAAAGGCGAGGATAGATTGATGCTGAAAAAAGAAAAGCGACTGCCCTAATTTTTGTTAATGTTAGATTTCTAAGCCTTCTGCTGATGAGAAGCAACTGTGGGTGTGTTGCTATATGTCCCCCCGCCCCTCCCACCCCAGTTAGGCCTGAACACACACACACACACACACACACACACACACACACAAACCTCCATCTTATTATTCTTCTCTTCACCAATCATCACACCACACTGCTGTATTTGGGTCACTGCCACATGTTGCTGCTGTCTCCACTGGCAGATTCATTGTACTGTACCCCCCCCCCCCAACAAAAAAAAAACAGTGGGAGGAAGTGGTGAAAGGATAATGACAGAAAATAAAGTGTTTTTTTGTCTAAAAAACACCCATTTGTGACAGCATATTTTACTACACCATCAATTCATTCATTTTCCTTACAGCTAGGGTCAGAGAGTTGGAGCCAATATCACCACTGATTCTGGCCAATAGGTGTGGGGCATTCTGGACAGGTAACCAGTCATTTACAGGGCACAAGCAACCATTTACATCGATGGACAATTCCCAGTTAGCCTAATGCAGTTAGCCTAATGAGTTCAGAACATTCACTGAGAGAGATTCATCCATTCCTTTAACTGACTGAGTTGAGTTGTCTACTAAGTTTTGTCATAGTCTTACAAAGACGGAACCCTTGTAAGACCATTCACTATCCGAACCGCTCATCCTGAGGGTTGCGAGCGTCTTGGAGCCTATCCCAGCCGTCTTTGGGCATTAGGCGGGGTACACCCTGAACTGGTTGCCGGCCAATCCCAGGGCACACATAGACAAATGACCATTCACACTCAATCATACTTACGGACAATTTGCAGTGTCCAATTAGCCTGCCATGCATATTTTTGGAACGTCGGAGTACCCGGAGAAGACCCACGCAGATCATGTGTTCCCAATTTGATTTTCCAAAGCTACACGTACTCACGGACTTATTGCCCTCTTCACGTCATCAGGCGCCGACAGGTATGGCAGCCTCGGTCACACGCTCCCTAGTATTATCCCTGTTTTTGTCATTTTCGTTTGTTTTTGGCGACCCTGAGCGGCTTACTTACACGAGGGAAAAGTTGCTGCGCATTGGGGAATCTATGCTCGGTCTTTTTTCACCAGCACACGAAAATCCACAAGGTTTTTCGGAGCTAATCGCGAGCGGAGCGGCTGCGCTGTACGGAGCATGGAAACGCCGCCGGAGGAGGGGGAAGCGAGCCGGCGTGCTCGTCAAGCTCCGGCAGCGCGGATTTCGAACCCCGCTCCCATCGATCCATCTTGCTAATCTACGATCTCTGCCAAACAAGATGGATGAACTTCTTCTCCTCACAAAGACCAACAAAACATTTGCACGTTCTGCTGCGCTCTGCTTCACTGAAACCTGGCTCAGTGACTGCCATCCAGATCCCGCGCTCCATCTACCCGGCTTCCGCCTTCTCCGAGCCGACCGCGACACGGAGCTATCAGGGAAATCGAAAGGTGGTGGGATTTGCTTCTATATCAACGAAGAATGGTGCACTGATGTCACGAAGCTCGACGCACACTGCAGCCCGGACCTGGAGTCGCTGTCTTTAAACTGCAAGCCATTCTACTCGCCACGTGAGTTCACCTCCTTTTTACTAGTCGGTGTTTACATTGCGCTCCGGAGAAAGCTCCGGGGCCCGACAAAGTGTCCCCCTCCTGCCTGAAAGTCTGCGCTGACCAGCTGGCTCCGGTCTTCACACAGATCTTCAACAGATCCCTGGAGCTGTGTGAGGTCCCATCCTGCTTCAAACAGTCTACCATCATCCCAGTTCCCAAGAAATCGGCAACATCGGAACTGAACGACTATAGGCCTGTCGCCCTTACGTCTGTGGTCATGAAGTCCTTTGAACGCCTTGTGCTGAACAACCTAAAGAACGTCACTGGACCCCTGCTGGACCCTCTCCAGTTTGCCTACCGGGCAAACAGGTCTGTGGAAGACGCAGTCAACATAGGTCTGCACTACATCCTCAAGCACCTCGACAGCACAGGGACCTACGCAAGGATTCTGTTTGTGGATTTCAGCTCTGCGTTCAACACCATCATCCCGGAACTCCTCACCCCCAAACTACTCCAACTCGGTGTGTCCCCTACGATCTGCCAGTGGATCCTCAGCTTCCTGACGGGACGGACACAACAGGTGAGACTGGGAGCAACAACATCATCAATACGCACCACCAGCACTGGAGCCCCACAGGGATGTGTCCTCTCGCCACTGCTCTTCTCTCTCTACACAAACGATTGCACCTCAACAGATCCAGCTGTCAAACTCATAAAGTTCGCAGACGACACCACGGTCATCGGTCTCATCAAAGACGGCGACGAGTCTGCGTACCGCCAACAAGTGCAGCAGCTGGAGCTCTGGTGCGGCCGACACAACCTCGGGCTGAACACGCTCAAGACTGTAGAGATGATCGTGGACTTCAGGAAACATTCTTCTCCTCAGTTGCCCCTCACACTATCCAACTGCCCTGTGTCAACCGTCGAGACCTTCAAGTTCCTGGGAATCACAGTCTCCCAGGACATGAAGTGGGAAGTCAACACCATCTCCATCCTGAAAAGGGCCCGGCAGCGGATGTACTTCCTGAGGCTGCTGAGGAAGCATGGCCTGCCACAGGAGGTGCTACGACAGTTCTACACGGCAGTCATCGAATCAATCCTGTGTTCTTCCATCACGGTTTGGTTTGGGGCCGCCACAAAAAAGGACAAAATCCGAATTCAACGGACAGTTAGGACGGCAGAAAAAATCGTTGGCACCGCCCAACCCACTCTTGAGGACTTGCACACTGCAAGAATCAAGACAAGGGCACGGAAAATCCTCCTGGATCCCCCGCACCCTGCCCACCACCTTTTTCAGCCACTCCCCTCAGGCAGACGCTACAGATCCATGCGCACCAAATCCAGTAGACACTTAAACAGCTTCTTCCCTCTAGCCATTAACTCCTTAAACAGTCACTGACATAGTCACTCTTCTTGCACCACAAAATTGTACTACAAAACTACTGGTTACTCTAAAATGGTTCATTTAAGGTTCAATGATTTTGTTGTTTACGATGATACTAGTGCAGCGTGTTATACCGGAGACAAATTCCTTGTGTGTTCTACATACTTGGCCAATAAAGATGATTCTGATTCTGATTCTGATTGACTTTATTCTTCCTTTCCGTCCATGGGCCACAGGTCAGCTGTAGCCTGTCCTGCCTTCAGAAACCAATAGACATCATTTTCACCCATGGCAAGCATAGTGCTCAATTAACCATGCATGTCTATTGTTTTGGAATGTGGGAGGTCGTCGGAGCAACTAGAGAAAACCCACATAAGCATGGGGAAGAATATGCAAACTCTCCACGGCATCCTTTTGAATTTACTGCAGACGCACGAATCAAATATGTCTCACATTCTCAAATACTACAAATATGATCAAAGATATGGATTCTCGAGGCATCCCCTCAACCAGCCTTACCTATAAAGCATTGCTCCATTTAACCTCCCTGTGCACTGTCAGGAACACAGACGTCATCGCAAAACTGCAGTGACACGATATAAGACTTTGTCAAACTTAACTTTGTCAAAGCTGTTTCTTGTAATCGGGTCATGAGTCACAAAGCGTTCAGAGTGTGGTTTGTGTGTCTCTTTTCTAATGTGAGGTTTGTGTGCGTTCGTCGGGAAGAAACGCGTGTTTGCCTGAAGGCTCCTTCTCACAGGTTTTACACATCAGTCCCATAGTGACTGATGACTCCTATCCCCCCACCTTCTCTCACCTCCCTCTCCTCCTCTCACTGTTCATGTTTGTCCCCCGCCCCACCCCCCATCATTCCCTCCATTCCCCATCCTCCCCCCCAGCAGCAGTAACAGCCGGCCGCTCTCTGCCCTGTATGATAATTTCCTCTCTTCAACATCCTCCCCTGCTGTATGTCTCGCTCTTCTCGCAAGTGGGGTGCGGAAGGTGGAGGACCGCCTCACTGCTTTTCCTGCATCATTGCTATCTGGTGGACACGATAATGACAACCTAAGAGCAGAGCAGAGGAACGGAGGGGTAGGAGAGAGGGAAGCGCAGTGCCTTCCACAGTGTCTGCCAATAACTGCATTAAAGTAACCCTCACATTCTGCAAAGCATCAGCTGGGTGACCGTTTTATTTATTTATTTTTTAACCCTTACTCTGTTGTGCTTTCAACCCCTTCCCGCCCACACAAACACGAGAACAGTTGTCAAAAGTACTCACACTCTGTACTTAACCGACTGTTTTCAGACTATTGAATAGAATAGACCAGGGGTGTCAAACTCATTTCTCATGGTGGGCCACATAAGGCCTCGGTAGATGTCAAGTGGGCCGGACCATTCAAATGATACCATACTTTGGTATAAATAACCAAAACAACGTCTTTCCTTTGTTTTGGTATAAAGAAGCACAAGAACATTCGGAAAATGTTGAAATTTAATGAACGTATCTTTTACAAAAGATTTCATGAAGCACCTTACATTTACTTCGACAAATGTGCAATTTACTTTTATCATTCACATATATGCATTGCAACTGTTCCCACTGATTGTACAAGTAATTGGTATTGAAAAATCAAGTAATGCACTTTAAGATTAAACGAGATTTATAAAGAAAGGAAATGTTAAACCATTTACACGTGCATATAAAATCTAAATGTAATCCCTGCCTACAACTTACAAACTAAGGTGTTATTAAATGTGTAAATATGAGAGTGCTATTGATAGCGTCTGATGTCATGGATGTGTCTCAATGACGGACTGAGGCTGCTGTTGTCTGCATGTTATATTTATGTTTATTTATATACTTTTTGTCCTCCACTTTCTCCCTTTCAAAATGTTGCTGCTATAAATTGGGAAATTCTCCATTGTGAGACAAAAGGTTTTCTTATTGAGGTAGAAGTACAGGAACGTTTTTTCGAAAAGGAGTGGTAACAGAGGTACTAATGCAACTCCTTTACTGAAAAGTAAACTGTAAGAAAGTACTCTGAAATACACTCATATCAGTCTGTCACTCAGGTTGACTTTTCCAACGTATTTTGATAGGTAAGGAGTGATAACGACACGTGGACAGTTTTCAAATGTAGGGTACAAACAAAAAAAGTAATCCTAAAAATAAATGTTCACATAGAGTAAAGATCGCGGCAAACTACTTCAGTCGCCCCGAAGATAAATAGCTTGGGAAATCCTATTTGCTCACTGACATGGTGAACTACTACGTGTTGGCTACTTGTAACATCAGAGGCTTCCAGTTGAATGTGTGTGTGTTTGTGTATCTGTATGCGCTTTTGCATGTGTGGGCGTATTCAAACTCACTTTGTGATGCCCGACAATATGGGAGAAGTTTTCTCTTCTCCCAGACACTGAGGCTCTCAGAGCCCTGGGCGCCCACGCAGCATTCTCCCAATGCTACTTAACCTCTACGACACCGAGGTGACTCCACCCCCTCAGATCATGCATTGCAATATGCACAATCCGCCCCTTCCTCATTGGCATTCGTTACGACTGATTGTCTCTGCTTCTGTGTTAGCTCGCCAATCCACAATGTTATAGTGGTAGTGTGCAAGAGGGTGCCTGACCCGTTTTCCCCATTTGATTGGCAAATGTTTTTCTTCCCTACATGTAGATCCTGTACGTGTTGTGTTTTCAGCAACGAGTTTGTACAATGGTGAAAGCGTGGTCTGCTTTGTTGCAATAATTGCTCACAAGCTTTCCATTCAGCACCCTCCCCACACTCTTTTACCCATTCGTTAGTTTTGAAGTAGTTGCAGCAGTTTGGGGAATGTTAACACAAGCGCAAGATCAAATTATTCATCTCACTGGTCTGTTTGAATATCAGCGCATGTCTGTCTCGTTTTCGTTTTGCATTTTGATATGGGAGAGCAGGAGAAGGAACGGCGAGAAAATGTGACAGGAAGTTGGGGTGGTGTGTTCGCGTCACAGAAGTAGTGGAGAAATTTTTGAATTAGTGGGCTCCATTGATTCCGGCTCCATCCTTGCAGTGGAGTTTGCATGTTCTTCCCATGTCTGCGTGGGTTTCTCCGGGTACTCCGGTTACCTCCCACATTTCAAAACATGCATGGGAGGTTGGTTGGGCACTCAAAATTGTCCCATCTCCATGATTGTGAGCACGAGTGGTCGTTTATCTCTGTGTGCTCTGCAATTTGCTGCCAACCAGTGTTACGATCCACCCGTTCGGGGTGTCCTCCACCTACTGCCTGAAAGCGGATTAGGATGTGGATGGATGGTGGATTTTTTTGAATACATTGTGTGTGTGTTTTTTTTTTTTTTTTAAATAATCGCCACCTTTCAAAAGAACACCTTCAATTCCTCTTTTTTCACTTCATGTCTGGATAAATGCAATGCGCATCGGTTGTCCCTTTGTGTCGTCTTCTGATTTGTCCTTAGCTTGTACTCTTTGCATTTCCTTGGCCCTTTCATTGGCTGACCTGGCTTTTGCTCAAACAGCGTGGAAGCGTTTACAGAGCTGTGAGTTTGAACTGCTTGATCCAGCTTTCGTTCAGCACACACACAGGATTTTGATTTCAAAGGTGTAAGGCGTGTGACCATTCCAATCCACTATGCCAGCCTCAAAGACTCAGTACAGGTCAAGGAAAAGCCATCACTTCGAATGCAACAAAGAGTAGACATGATAAAGGAAAATAATGTCCAATATGTTTCCATAGTATCAGTCTTGGAGCATATGACTGCACAGGGAATAATGAGGTGGATGGATGAGCTGTTTGCTAAACATCAGGCGGACCGCTTGGATCACATCTGCTATGTAGCAATTTTAAGCTATTCTAGCAATTCTAACAACAGCACTCCGTTAATTATTGATTTTGATCTTTGTGTTGTTTTTCTCTTGTGAACATAAAGAAAAGAGGTGGCGGCCCCATCAAAGCTCTTTCTTACATCAGGTAGAAAATGAACTGTTAAAAGTACCGGAGATACAATACACACTCTTTTTTTCCCACTACAGTATATCATTCAGTTACAAGATGTTACATGATAGCAACTCCAATTGGTATTGTGATCCTGAATTTCCGTATTTCGCTGCCAGCTAACCCATAGTCCTCGCTTATGTTAGTGCTTGAATTAGTGTGTGGGATACTGTTCATAGTTGTAGTGGCGCCTTGAGAAACCTGTGCACACATTGAAATTTTGACAAAATGTCTTTCAGAATGAGACGCGCCACAAAGCAAACAAGTTCTGTTCAGTATCGTTTCAAGAGCCAAAATTCAGTCCAATTCACATTTGTCAGCTTTGCAAAGACACCTTTTTTTAATTGACCACAGTGGTTTTATTTGACATGTTGGTATTGAAAATGCCATTGCAAATTGTTCGATTGCCCACGATGAATACAATAGATGTGAAAAAAATAGATGTGACATTGTTGAACTTGAGTGTTTTTTGCTTTCTCTGGTCTAATTCAGTCGATGAGTTTGCAAACATTGTACTACTGGCTGCAATGCTCCAGCTCATAGCGGAGTCGACGTTAAAAGCATGACTCAAGCGTATTGTCTTTGTTCACCGGGCGTAAAGATGTTTATGCTGCGAGCAATCGTCAAAGCAAAACAAGGCAGAAATGATTGAGCATGAATGCACAAATGGAGAGCAACTGTCAAAACTGTTGACATGCACCGCAAATTACGTTGCAAGTATAAGTTTTGATTTTCAGTTGTGGCAACTCACCTGTTTGCTGCCAATGTACTATCACTGATGCTGCTGCGCCACTGCTCACACTCTGCATTACAGCACGCAGAAGAGCCCATTACAGGGCCGTTTAAGTCGTGTCCTCATATGATCGTGTATGCTGGATGGCTCGAACATCCCCTGTGAACTGCTCTCGATTGCTTTGGACCGTACTGAGACTGGCTGATTAGGTCTCCACCAGCGTTCGTATTCACACTTGTTCAGCGTCACTCACCTCCCCGCTTTCGTATTTTGAAAGCGCAAACTCTTGATCTTTACCTGAGTTTGTGTTCACGGCTATGTGCAACAGGCCCACAGGTGGTGCTCTCAAATTAATTCCCAGTGGTCTTGCTCAAAGGTGAGGGGTTTTGGAACAAGTCCATATGGTTTTGATTTACGACAACCAATCTCTGTCCTGGGAATTGGTTGGGCATCATAAGCTGAACATTGTGTTAAGTGCTCATAAGATTTCCACGCCTGTTCTGTCTTCTTGTGGTGCTCTTCACAGTTCACAAGGATGCACCTGAGCCAAGTCGCCACCAGTCAGATTTTTTTTGTTATTCAAAATATGTCAAAGATACGTTACCTGCGTTTTTTTGTTATTCTGATCAATCACCGTGCAGGTTTCACAGCAGTTTTCCGTGTGTGTGTGTGTGTGTGTGTGTGTGTGTGTATGAGAGAGAGAGAGAGAGTGTGTGTTTGTGCATGTGAACGGGACTAGTAGTTGGGTGAGTGCACAGAGCGTGTCTGATTTTATACAGTAGACAAGTGCCAGCTGCTGTCCTCTCTTCATGACAACCAAGAAAAGCACGCAACAGGCTCGCAGGCAGGGGCATAATCAGATGTTCTGAAAAATCCACAATGAACCTGCAAAATGACAAGAAACTTGAAAAAGGATGAAATGCCACAATGCCCCCACTTGCATCAAATCTTACCCAACCAGAAACGCACCTCAAAATTCAGCGCCCGCTGAGCTTGTTGCCGTATTTCAGTGGTCACCATGATGTTGTTAGTCCCATTACGGAAATTAGACATTGCGTTTCCGTTTTTTCTCCTGTACATCTCGACAGCTTTGTGCTTTTGATGCAAATGAAATTACACATGATCAACAGCATTCTTTATCATCACACGTCAATACATTAATTTGTCATGGCCAACCCTCATACTCAGCCCTGAAGGTTTTTGTTTTTGCAATATCAGCGGATCCTCGCTGAGTGGTTGTGGTCAGAAATTTCACAGCACTGCTGCTTGTCCCCCCTATTTTGGATTAGAGTGTTACATCTGAGGCTGGGGTTGGATTAATCTCTAGAGATACAAGACTGATTTGGATTATGCTCCAGCACGAATCGCATAACCATCAAAGCCTGCATGGGTACACATTTCTTGTTCGAAACTCACATGTACAGACACACATGGGCACGGTCCGCACCCTTTTACATGTTTTTACATCATTGTTTCCT
This sequence comes from Hippocampus zosterae, assembly GCF_025434085.1. Lineage (NCBI taxonomy): Eukaryota > Metazoa > Chordata > Actinopteri > Syngnathiformes > Syngnathidae > Hippocampus > Hippocampus zosterae. The sequence continues at coordinate 8,562,172 of NC_067453.1, forward strand.
TTCCCACTGCCTTTTGTCACTTGAATCCTTCTTGTGCACCGTTTGAGTTTGATATAATCTCTTTCAAAGTTTAGAAGTTGAATGGAAGTTGTGTTGCAAAAACCTCTCTTACTGCAATTAGCTGCGGAAGGAAGCTTGCAGCCAAAAACCTTTTGTTTCTCTTGCCTTGGTACAGCAGCCCACGTTCTGGCAATGTTTCTCTAAATATTCAGTGGGTGAAGCAAAACTCATTTTTAGGGCAGGCATAATCAAAGCTGGCCCCGTTTCACTCTGACGGAATCCGAACATTCGCCACTTGCATTGCCTTCACCACCGTTTCTTTTTTTTTAACCAGCTCTCAGACGTACATTTAAACATATCAGAGTGTAACTTATTTGTACTGTTTCCTTGAAACCGTTTTCAGAATGACACATAATGTAAAACATTCCCCAGATACACAACAAACTTTAAACACCAAAAGACTGTCAATGATACAAATTCACAAACGGACAATTTAGCATCTGCTTTTCACTTAATAACATATCATGATATACTTTCCAGTCATACCGCCGAGCTCTAAACGCTCTCATCATGCTGATTCAACATTGCATTTTCTGATTCCCTTTCCTCTTGTGAGGAACCGAAGCAGAACGATTTCAGAATGCGGCAGATAAAACTTTTCCTCACGATCACCGTGACAAGAGATAGAGAGACAGGGGCGGGGCGGGGGGACTTTCACGGGAAGACGAAAATCTCTCACATGAAATCAGGATTCTTAAAAAAAAGAAGACAGCAACATCTGAAAAAAAAAGAGGACAGCAACATCTGTGCCAGAACATCAAACAATCTTTTCAAAGGCAAAATGTGAATCCATTAGGGATTCTTCGGCTCGGTAAACAGCCGGCTTTTGTTTTGTAAGTCTGCTTGTGAGTGTGTGTGTGTCCAGTTTGAGAGGTGTGTAGATGTTGAGAGATGGACGCTCTGCAGGGCAGGACATACAGTACTTGGTTGGATGACAGGATTTTATTTACTAAGATTCCCACTAGGGGGCGCTAAAGTGTCTGTTCACTACAGAAAATAACGTAACTGTTCATGTACCACCATGATGACCAACCATAAAATAAGGTTGCATCATTGGACAGAGTATTCATAAAAAAATGAGCTTTCATTCCACAAAAAACATGCCTGCACATACATGCACAGTTTTACTCTTAATTTTTAAAAAAGACGACGAAACGCTACTGAAGAACAAAAAAGAAATGTGTTGCACACAAAAGCAAAATAATACATCTACTCGAATGAAAGTTTGAAAACAGTTCTTGAAGATTCATTGCAATTGTGATGTACTGGGCTTCAACGTTAAATAAAACTCAGTTGTACTGAAAAACCTGGGGGGGGGAAATATTTTTAATTAAAAGTACAAAAAAATGACGGTATTTTAAAATGTTGCAAAATGTGTTCATTTCAGTGACTTTTTAGCACACCACTGGAGAAAGCGGAGTACCACAAATGATTCTCGTATCATCCTTTGATAATCATTGCTGTAGCAGATTGCACATGCTGTGGGTGAGTGTTAAAATAAATCAGGCGGGCTAATCTGTCTCCCACAACCCGTCCAAATGAACTGCACGGTAATTTTGTCTTTGTCCGAAGTAGTCCTGGTTTCGTCTTGTTCATAGATCCGCTTCTACATTGCTGTACTTGCGAGACAAAAGTCGTGTCCATTTTTGCGCGTGCAAATCTTGAGTAAATCAGGCCCTAAGAAAAGGTTGACAAATTCAGGGGTCAACCCAGAAGATTATGAGGCGCTGGAAGAGGGACCATCATGGGAGGACAAGCCACTACACGGGATGTACCACCGGACCATAACTGAAGTGGCCGATCTCAAGAAGTCCTGTCAGTGGTTAGAGAGAGTTGGTCTGAAGGACAGCACAGAGGCACTCATCCTGGCTGCTCAGGAGCAGGCCCTGAGCACCAGAGCCATTGAGGCCCAGATATACCACACCAGACAAGACCCAAGGTGTAGGTTGTGCAAAGAGGCACCTGAGACGACCCAACACATTACTGCAGGGTGTAAGATGCTGGCAGGGAAAGCCTACATGGAACGCCATAACCAGGTGGCTGGCATAGTCTACCGAAACATCTGTGCGGAGTATGGACTGGAAACCCCAAGGTCAAAATGGGAAACAACTCCGAAGGTGGTGGAGAATGACAGAGCGAAGATCCTGTGGGACTTCCAGATCCAGACTGACAAGATGGTAATGGCGAACCAACCAGATATCGTGATCATAGATAAAGGGCAGAGGAAAGCCGTTGTAGTGGGTGTAGCGGTCCCAAATGATGGAAACATCAGAAAGAAGGAACACGAGAAACTCGAGAGAGACCAAGGGCTCAGAGAGGAGCTGGAGAGAGCCTGGATGGTAAAGGTGACAGGTCGTGCCTGTGGTGGTCGGAGCACTCGGGGTAGTGACCCCCAAACTAGATGAGTGGTTGCAACAGATCCCGAGAACAACGTCGGACATCTCAGTCCAGAAATGTGCAGTGCTGGGAACAGCAAAGATACTGTGCAGAACCCTCAAGCTTCCTGGCCTCTGGTAGAGTACCCGAGCTGAATGAGGGACGGACAACACCCGAGGGGGGGTGAGACGAGGAATTTTTTTATATACTGTATATATATGTATATATGCATATACTGTATGTGTATATATAATCTATATATATTTATATGTGTGTGTGTGTATACTATGGATGTATATATATGTATATGTATTTATATATATGTTTGTGTGCGCACGTGTATGTGTGTGTATACTTTGTATGTCTGCATATTTATGTACAGTAAATGGCAGATAAGTACAAGCAAGGAGAAAGGAGAAAAAAGGCAAAGTGAATCTGAGCTGGGTGCTGACTTTCAGCGGCAGAAAGTGACTCAATTCGACTCAATTATTGAATCATTTTGTTATTGTTTTGTTGTCATCATTTTTTCTCTCATCTACATTGTTAAAAAAAGATTGTTTTATGTTACCCACTGATGGTAATTCCAAGTATCTTTCCTGTATAGCTCAATGCTAATCTGGGGCAGTTATTTAACCCTTCCCTGCACAAATAATGGTGACCTGATAAACTGTCCATTGTAGTCACCGCTGTCCCTGAAAAATAAAAATAAAAATGCAAATCTTCTGAAACACGAGGCAAATTTGACTCTCTGCCATTGAGGGTGTTAACCATATTGATCTTATCCAGAAATAGAATGAGAGCATGCAAGCTCCTGTCTGCCATTATATCACATTTTATTACACCATGCAGCACAGCTGAGCCGAACCATTGGGTGTTAAGAAGGAACGTGTCATCATGACTCTCCCATTGTTAATGACTCTCATCAGTATCTTATAAAATGTTTCTGTTCCTTCTCTTCACTCCCACTTAAGTATTCCAATTCTGTCCTCCTTTGTTGCTGTTTGATTATGATGCCATATGTGCGTGCATGTGTCCCTCATCTCCACTGTACAAATGTCTTTGTTCATCAATTGTTATGCCTCTCCACTTCAACCTCCTCCGTGTATCACCTCTTTGTTCTCATAGCAACAAAAGTTCACCGTCTTGAATGTCGGGAGCTCCGAGTCAGTTTCTGAATGTATCTGTGCATGTTTGTGTTTGTGTTGTTCATTTGAATTAATTTTTAAAATTTTAAATTTTAACCCCCCTTTTTCTGTGTCAGTTCTTTTGGGCTGTCAAGCTCTGTTGGACACAGTTGTCCTCCTCTCTGTCTCGGCAGTAAACTACCGGTAATCATCTGGCCATAATTGTGGCGCTTGCAAAAAGAGTCAATGTTGACATAAAGACAGAATGGGGCTAAAATTGAAAGCAAAATCGAAAGGGATGTGTAGGCAAGAAAGGCAAAAGTTGTTCTAGAAGCAACTCTTTCAAAGTAAATGTTTTCTCTGGCAGATTTCTCAAGAAATGAGGAATTTTGTTATAATTGAAAGAAAGCATGATGACAGGCAAACTCGCTCCCCCCGCCAAAAAAGAAAAAGTTAAAATAAAATCCCAGAACTGGCTGGAGCTGGTGCAGGTACTCCTCTCTCTGCATGCTTTTCTACCTCCCTTTAGCTATCCTACACATTAAAGGGTTGCAGATTACGCTCATGCAGATGAGTTGTAATCTCCCTTTCGCCTCACGACCTTTACTGCTGTGTGTTTATGTACTGTTTGTGAGACTGTATACATCAAGGAAGTTGCAACTCCTCAGACATGTCTGGCCTTTTCTGACTTGGTACTCTCTCTCCCTTTTTACTTCCTTCCTCATTAGCTGCACTTAAACGCTGCACCGAGCCTGAGTTATAAATCTATTTGCGTCCTCAGCTCCAGGCTGAGTATGCTCGTGTGTGTTTGGGTCTTTGGCTGTGAGCATTTGACCCGGGTTTTTCACACACAAGATTTCAGCGTTAAACTCTGCAATGTGTAGTTTCCATTTTACATTTTAGAGGACACACTCACACACTTACATTTCAAGCATCACTTCAAGAGTTATTACAACGACCAACGATCATTTTTATAGAGTTAAGTAGCATCTAGACTACTTAACAACTTTAACCTTTGATTTACAAATCAACCATTTACTCAATCAAACACATTCTTAAGTGACGACGACTAAACATATAACCTTGTTAGTTGAGACCACATACATTTTTCATTGCTACAGACTTGAAAAAACAACACCATCACTAGATTGAATACTGAAATCTTGAGAATGGGTTGATGCAAAGGTGGCGTGTGGATTCCACATCTGCCTCACAGTGGAAGGTTATGGGTTTGAATGGCTGCCTTTTCTGTGTGGATTTATATTTTGTTCCTATGCTAGTGTGGCTTTTGTCTGGTTACTCGGGTTTCTTCCCACATGCAAAACATGCATGTCAGTAGACAATCATTCGCATTGGTGTCAGTGTGAATGTTTGTCTTTTTCACAATCACAGTCAGCTTGGCCCATGTTACACATGGCCTAGAACATGATGAACATCCAAGGTGTGAAAAAGACAGACAAAAGCAACAGTTTACCACTGTCAGCTTGTCTCCAACAGTAATTGTCCTTGGTTCATATTCAGGCTACGCTAATATTGATGAGATTTTCCATTCACAGTTTTGAAAGGAGAGCCAGCTATCCGGCTACAAAGCTTAATAGGTAGCTGCTATCTGTCTATCGACCTATTTATCTGGATGGATGGATGAAGAAAAGCTGCATGTTGTTCACAGTGTGACTATTTAGACAGATTTATACCACAATAAACCATTGTCCCTGTACCTTGTTACCATAGCTGTGCTATAGCAACGGTCTGTTGACCCATCCAGCTTCGAGCAGAGCCCTTGATACAAACTCAATCCGTTCCCTTTCCCACTCATGACAAACCTCTTCATTTGCCATCAGGGAGTGAGAAGACCAACTATCAATTCTCTACACTGCCATGTTGATTGCTCAAACATGCATGCAGGTTGATCTCTATTCCTGGACAAGCATTGAGGATGTTCTGTCTTCTGTGATTTTCCTGAAGCTTATTTTGGTTCCTCAGCAAAAATCATGGAAATGTGGCTCTCGACGACCCAACAAATGAATCATCTGTTGGAGTGTTTCAATGATTAATTGGCTTTACGGACATTCTTCACAGAAATGCTGCATGGATCACGGCATTGTGGCACTCTCATTCATACCCTTTAACCAGGATACATCCCAGCCTGTGACATATATAACATGTCATAAGCATGTCTGTGAGAACTACTGCATCTGAAAGGATCCTATGACAGGTTCATGTGCAATACCAAGATAAATCAAAACTATCATTATATTTTATCCATGACTGTTATCTTTCTGTGGTGGAGTCACAAAATAGAAAGCCAAATATATTGGAGGTAATCCTTTAGAGCAAAATGGGCAAAGTACGCCCCGGGGGCCCACATCTGGCCAATTCACAGTTTCTGACTGGCCCTCGCAGTGACCATGAAGTCCAAATTAAACCTAAAATATGCAGTGCTTTTGTTTTGAAAGATGTGCTTTTTAGTTTATGTCTTGATCTGTAGACTTAGTGATATTTTTGTGAGATGTAACCACTTTTCCAAAAAAGGGACTAGCAAAAATGACAACAGTAGTCCCAATTTGAGCAACATTCTCATTACCTGCATAGTGGAGGGAAGAGGGCCAACCAGATTTGGCCTGATAACAATGTACACAAATCTACAGTTTCATATAGTGTGCATCTTGAGTGTATGATAAGTCATTCAGGGGTCCTGACTGGGAACGGCTACTATGAGTTGGTGGTTGGTGCACACAATTGTTGTAGTTTTTAAAGGGTAAAAGATCACTTATAATGTGTTTTAAAAATGTGTATTTCTTAAATTTAACAATAGATACGGTATCATGTATACACACCTAGCACTTGATTGCCATGAGACGAGATGTTTTTTTTTCGAAATACAGTACATTAAAAGTAATATGGACAATGTTGAGATTAGCATGTTAGCGCTCAACCGGCGGTCCAGTTTTTTATGCGGTACCTTTGAAAAATTAACTACCCATCTTTGCTTTAGATCCTATCAAAAGCTGAGAATACATACACTCTACGGTTGTAGGAGTGATAGTTTTAGATTCCAACTTACCATGTGCTAGTTAATTCCCTGCACCATAAAGTAAAATGGAATGAATTATGCTTACAGTCTACAACATAACTGAGAGCCACGACTTGATCGCTCAAACTATATATTTGAGGTGGTGATGGTCCTCTTAAATCCCGTATATGTCGGTAGCGTGCTTTTGAACAGCTGCTGAAGAAATTATGAAGAAATTGTGTGTGTCTGCATATCTGTCCATAAAACAGTGACAGGTGTGGAAATATTTTAATCAGCTGTTCACCTACTGCAGGGGCAATGTTGGGAAAATTGGCCCACTCCAGTTGTATTTAAGCTTTATGAAATCACTGTGGGAATGGACCTTTTTTTTAATTGCTGGAAATTCATCCGATGGCCATTGGATCAAATGATCTGGCAATCATTTAAACTTATAGTGATGTTTACCGTGAGGGTGTTTATGCACATTCCATTGTACGGCGCGAAAGGGGTGGGACTAAGATTTCTCTACATGGAGCGGTTGTGCAGGTTAAGAATGATTAATTCGTATAGCCAACCCGTAATCAGGTGAAAATGAGTGAAAGTGAGATATCGGGAAAGGGAGCATGTACAATTTCTCTCCTGTGTGGGTTTGTGTGTTTGTGTCTGTGTGTGTGTAGAGTATATTTTTTAGTCTCACTGTGTGTGCCCTCTCCAGCGTTCTTCTTTGTGTTGAAAGAGCAACATCATAGGAAAAGCCCCTAGAAGTCATGTTGAGCTGATGTCTCTCTCTGCACTGTCTCCCAGTGGTGGACACTTGGACACTCCGCAGTTATCTCTTTTCTCACTTTCCACTCTGTCGCCCTCCCTTCTTTTCCTTTTATTGCTCTCCTTTTGTTTGTGTTAAGTAACCCCTCCACATCCATTTTACTCTTAGTATCTTTTTTTGTGCTTTTCCCATTCAGCCAGTGTCTTGCTTTCACTCCCACATCAGTCTTTGTTCAGTTTAAAGGCCAGTTGAAATTGACTCACGCACAAGTGCCCTTGCAGCTCTGTTTCACAGACGTATTTGTTTTTTGTTTTTCGGGGGGGGGGGGGGGGTCAAGTTTTTTTCTCTTTGTGACGACTGTGTTTATTCCTGAAAGTGACGTGTGCCCTTTCGCTGATAAAGCTGACAGTCTCAGTCCTGGCCTACCTCGATATCCACTTTCAATTTTGGAAAATTCAGTGGTGCAGTGGTGTTCCATGAAATATAAATGTACTGTATATGACAGGGAATTATACACACACACACATACACACACACACACACACACACACACACACACACACACACACAAACGTATGTCTGTTCAAATTACTTACTTAGTTCCCGATTTACTAAGACTCCATTAGCAGGCACTAAGTTGCGTGTTCACACTTACAGATTGGATAAGCTTTTTGTTAGTAAGCACATGCTCTATTAAGATTGTGATCTTTTACAAAGATCCAAAATAGCGGATGCTAAATTGCATCTTAACTCCCACTAGCAGTTTGCACACGGTGCTGGCAAAGGGGTTTACGTGGACAAGACTGCCCTATTGAAAAGGGGATTTGGCTCTCGCGAAACACACTTCAAGTTTTCACCCTGGAAAATGTTGGAAAGTATCACAAATGCAAATTGAAGTTTATATTGATTGAAATAAAGAAGGAATTGATCAGATTTTTACAATTCCAATTACATAAACGATTCAATTCTTGATCAATTCTCTTATCGATATTTTGAGGGCAGGGGAGACTAAACAAGTAGATTAGCATCCCATTTGTTTTGTTTTCTGTAAACAAGCTACTAATACTGTAGAAATTTACAAAATACAACCTCGATTATTTTTTGGGCATTTTCACTATACTCATATACAGTATGAAACAAAAATAACCAGTTCAGCCAGTGACAAATACCATCAATGTAGTGGTGACTTGCCTGTGCTGTCATCGCTGCTGTCGCTGCTGCATTGATTTAACCAGAAGACTTGCTCATATTAACCCACTCCCTGAGAGAGATGTGAACAAGCCCACCCATGGCTGCTGGATGATTACCAACACATCCTGTCATCCTAAATACCTCCAGCTGCACTCATCTCTTTCCCATCTTCTGTCAGCTTTATTACTTTTTACCAAGGGATGTCCCATGACTCAATCGGCTCTTATGGGCAATCAAATAATGATATAGAGCAGGGGTGCCCAACCTTTTGTGACCCATGGACCGGTTTATGTCAGACAATATATACGTCATATAATATATGTCAGACAATATAATAGACCCTCCTCCCCCACGTCCAAATTGTCAATCAAATATCAAAATGTTTTTTTTTGTTGAAATAATTCTCTTGGGTCACAATTCAAAGGAATGCCAATGAAACGCCGGACACTCATGAATCATTCAGTTGCAGATTCACACCAATGGACAATTTACAATAGATTACATGTATGCGTGCTTTTGGAATGTGAGAGGAAAGCCTATTTCACAAAGAAAAGTCCGTAGCCGAGGTCCAATTCTGTTTGTCGTTCATCTGCTAACCACAAGTCTCCCTTTGTGTTGTCCCAACGTTACTCTGTTCATGAATAATCAATGTCATCCTTTCATTTCACAAATATTTTAACATGATAAATATTGGCTCCTAATATAATTATGCTCAGGCATCTGCAAGTGAAGGTGTACTTTCGTAGTGTTAAGTCTTCAGAGAACAACACATTTTAGTTGCACAGATTAATTAAATTTCATGTGGAACACCTGTACACACAATTTTGTGAGGTCTCGCACAGGGAGTGAATTATAATTTAATAAGGATAATGCGGGCGGCGCGGTGGGCGATTGGTTAGCACATCCGCCTCACGCTGCAGAGGTCCGGGGTTTGATACCAGCCTCCGGCCTTCCTGTGTGGAGTTTGAATGTTCTCCTCATGCTCGCAAGGGTTTTCTCCAGGTTATCCGGTTTCCTCCCACATTCCTAAAACATGCATGGCAGGATGATTGAACACTCTAAATTGTCACTTGGAGTGGGTGTCAGCACGGATTGGTTGTTCGTTTATTTTTGCCCTGCGATTGGCTGGCAAACATCGCCCAAGGACACATTTTTAGCCACTGGGCTTATTCCAACAATAGCCAGGCTAGTGGTGATTATAACATGAACATATTTGCAGAGATTTACATGAATAAAGTGTTGCCTGTGGATATTAGTTCTTACTTTCTAAAAGATTGGTGACCCCTGCCGCAGACAATGTATTTGCGTCTTCCATTACCACAGCATGTTATTTATACAAGCGATGTACAAAAAAACCAAAAAAAAAAACAAGAAAAAACAAGGCAAGACTTGTATTTTAAAATATTGGGCATAAAAATGTGTACACATTCTATATGTCAAAGATTGCTCGACATAACTATTCAATGTCACATGACAAATGTCAAAAGTGTAAAGAATTGGATCATATCAAATCAGATCGGCTGTGGTTATAGCTTTCCTTTTTTGTGTTTTTTGTTTTTTTAGATAAAGAGACATTGCAGTTTTTTTTTAAATTCTTGCTACAGTGAGTAGCACCTTCGTTATCAAGTTAAAGTTAATCAAGAAACGGAGATGAGTGAGACATTGGGATAGCATCCAATATTCTCTCCCATCCTCAGACGTGTGTTTGGGAGCCACAAATTAGTTTACAAATGAAGTCTGTGAGGTGCCAGATAACAACTGAATAACATCCTGCCTGCGTCTTGATCTGTCATTCCAACTTGGCTCAAGCTTCCTGCTTGCTCTTGATGTGCAGCGAGTCCGAATTTGAGTTAATTTCCAACACTAATCGGACATTGTCTCACTAGACTCTTCTGATGGAGCAACTTTTGATAATGAATGAATGTGTATCAACTCCCCTCAAACACTCTTAATTAAATAAGTAAGTTGGGGGTGAATTTTAGCTCATGTGATCAGTGATCTCTTTTTTATTCAGATGTGCACAAAAGACCCTGTGATGTTTTTTTTTTAAACTAGAAATTGTCGCTGTGTCGTGCACAGTACCAACAACACATGAGAAGGAGGCATCCTTTGTTTCAAGGTTTTGTTCTCACTCATGCTGGCGAAAAGTCATAGCCTAGGAAGCAGCCCTTAGTTACCTCTTGATTTGACCCCTTTCTCCCTGGAGGAGCATTCACATATGAATACACATGTATTATTTTATTATCTATGAATGCACACACACACACACACACATACACACACACACACACACACACACACACACGCACACATCACCCACTCGTAGCCTTGTATCTAGGGCTGTCCTTCCTTTTCTTTGTGTATAGTGTAGAGGAATGTGTGTGTGTGCGGTGTGTGTGTGTATGTCCACGTGCGTATGCATGTGTTTGTCCCATCAGCTTCGGTGTCTGCAGTTGCCTGGTGTGGCTAATTAAAAGACGCCGGCTTGTATTATTCATGAGGCTGTAATTATAAATTCATTTTGCTGATCCCCAGTCAGTGGCATTAAAAATAGATCTGAGTACCTAGTCCTCCTCTGCCTGGCTTTCTCTCTGTGTTTTGACTTCGTCTCCCCTGTATCGTTGTTTATCGACGGTAACCAGTGAACCTCCCTCTCCTTGCAGTGGCCACATGATCATGCAGTTCCTCTCTGCCCTCTGATCTCTCCATTATCTGTCGTCCTGTTCGCTCTGATTTTCCCGGTTTGGGATTTTCATGGTACATCCCTCTGACAGTGTCACTGTCGCTCGACTCTGGTCTGCGCCGACTATCACTTCAGGCCAGAATTCAGAGAGGAATATATTGAATTTGCACCGACATCGAGGCAGTAAGATTTCAAAGAGAAGCGATATTGCTGACTGCGATCAAGATAATGGGTGAGATTGCATCCTTAAAAAGAGACAGGCGATATTTCTAAACACTTGACCACAAATTTGGAGATGAACTTACACATTCCATTGAATACATGTTCACCAGGACCTACGATTGAGCGGTAACGTTTCTGTAAATACGTGAATGATTAAATGAATACAAGACTGACTATTGAGATTAACACCGCGGTGAAACTTGAATGTCTGGTACGAGTCCAGGCAGCAATCACCGCATACTCTTTGCGGTCACCAAAGGTTTACAACTGCTGAGCTGAGCACAACAAAGCTTGATGCTAAGACAAGTTCTCTGCCGGGAACGACATTTGCTCCCATTACAAGCCACGACTTTAGGTTGTGTGTGAAATAATGACTTGCCGTTCGATTCCACGTCTATATTCCCAATTCTTTGGGCATTGCTGGTCAAATTTAAACTACAAAGTTGGAGGTATTCACCCACTGCATTGTCTAAAATACTTTCCAGATAAAGTGATAACATTTTAATGATAGTAACATGTATATGAATGATTGTGACACTGTTGTTAATACTCTCCATATGTCAAAGGTAATAGAATGTGAAACGTAGAAGTGGCCACGACATTGATGGAATCCGGCATTAAACGTCTTGATAACCTCATCGATCACATACTTTTTCACGAATATCATGCTGATAATGATTGGCCACCGATTGATCAGAGCATCCCTAATTGTGTTTAATCATCATTAATAGTGTAGTGGTTACGCAACTGAATTTTGTACAGGTAGTGTAGCTTAAGTTCCCACGATGACAGTGTCTCTCTATGTGCCCTGTCATTAACTGGTGACCAATACAGGGTATAGTCTACCTAAACATGTAAAACCAAGTGGTTTAGATGATGGATCTGCTCCACGGCTTTTTTGTGTCCCTACCCATGGTTGAACGTCAACATATGTCACAGTCATTGGCAAAAAAAAAAGAATATTTGTGCCAATGGACTTTTCCTCCGCAAGTGCAAAACTTTTCTTTTTCAAACATGCTGCGTAGAGATTTTTGTTGAAAGCACAGGGCTCATTTTTACAACGACAGATATCCTACCTATTGTTGAGTAAGATATTGAATTATTTTAATTATGAATTTAGTTTTAAGTTTTTTTTTTTTACTTCACTATCGGTAGTCAAATATATTAAAATGACTCACCCCATCTGTGATTCAGGGAAGGTTGCATGACACCGCAGATTTATAGCATAGCAGACACACTCTTTTTTTTTCTTTTTTTAATGGATTCTGCACAAGTGTTCCGTCAAAAGCACAGTATTCTGATTGAATGACTTTTATTGAATTTATTTCCTCCAGAATAAATAAAACACACGCTCTCCTACAAAGTGTAGTGTATTTAGACGGAGCTGTGCCCAAGGTACACTGGCGACGACACGGCAGCTACCGAAGGTATTTTCATATTTGAACGATGTTGTTATATTTTCCAAATGGCTTTCTCCGACATTCACACGTCTCAGTAAAACTCCATTATTTATTGCCAGCCTCCAGGTTGTGCATGATGGGTGTGTCAGAAGTCTGGATGGGAAAATGCGCGAAGATGAAAGGTGCCATGCAGCCATGCGGTGTCTCATGAGTTTACCCTCGGCGATATTTCCTTAACTCCGAGAGACTTCCGTGCATACATACAGTAAGCTTTTAAGGAAGTATTTGTTCCAGTATTTGCATGTTGGTGAGGTAGAAGATAGGAAGATTCTACCAATCAAAGAGCTTGTAGGCTTCCTGCATCATTCATTCAGTTCTTTGACCATACAGTGCATTTAATCATTTTATCCTTGTTTTTGAATATTAAAAAAAAAAATAGCCGTGCTTTGAAGCCACACTCGCACTATGCCTAGCTTTTACCACATATTCTTGTGTTTGTTTGACTTGTCTGTGTTCATTCCTATCATATACTTCTAAATGCTGAGTTCCAAAATTCAACCTATAGGTGTACTTTAATTGCCATGAAAAATGGCAGGAAAATAATTCCAAAGTATTTGTCACGATTCCCTCGTTATGTGCAGGAAACTAATTATAAGACAGTATTTTAAAAATATACAGTATCTATATTTTAATTTAAGCAGGCCAAGTAAACAGTTTCTCTTTGCATGCGTCTGTGTGCCTCCAGCACTCCACAGCCAAGTTGCTCTTCCCGCTTTTGAAGCTGTTTTGTCGGTCTGGACCGCAGTTGCTCCTGATGTTTTTGCTGCGCCTGGTAGGCTTCTGAGGTTTACAAGGAGTCCAACAGGCTAGGCTGTCATCATGCATGGCTGCACATAGGAGAAGGGGGAGAGTTAAATGGATCCTTTGGCACCTTTGAGAAATATTGCTGGAATTTTGCAAGATGTACTCAACAGAAGATCCCTTTTTGCTTGGAAACTTTTTTTTTAGCTGTTGTCTCGTGCCATTCTATCGATTAAAATTTTGAATCGTAGGAGTGTGCTGATTGGGATCACTGATGAAGAGAAATAAGTGAACCAGCCCGAGGACCGACACAAGATATGGGGAAACAAACATGTGCCATAATTTCAATGGATAACGAAGCAGTTAAGTCAATCAAACCAAAAAAAAAAACAACAACAAAAAAAACCACCTAGTGAGTCACAAACAACATAACAAAAAAACTCACCGCATCAGCATCCTACTGAAGCTTTTGCTTTCAAGGGTAAAATTCCACTCAAACTGTCTTTGTATGTTTTTGAAACAATCAGCATCAACACAGAAAGGGGAGAAGTGTTTGAAAAAATGTAACCCCAACAAAGAAGAATCTATAATCATGTCAGCAACTGCCAAACAAACCTCTAGTTCAGGTAATTTTACTGCCCGAGATGCAAAGTGTAATAGCGTAACCAGGATCAGCGGGTGCCTGCAGGATCTCCACATTGTACAGTTCGTCCCATCTGATTTGAGGCAATTAAAATATTGAACAAACCGGGACAAACCTCTCGTCATTAGGCCACAAAGCCAGTGCACCATGGATCCGCAAATTGCATCTTTACATCTCTACATACATATACTGTATATATACATATACTTGGCTACATCATTTACAGGTAAATGGAAGTCTGTCATGAAACCTGGATTGAAATATAACTGATAGAAACAGAGGGATGGAGTAAGTGGTCAAGATGTTGCTTCTCTTATGTAGTTCATGAAAACTGTTTAAATCACTGAAATACTTGGGCCGTAGGGTAACTTCCTGTGTGACTGGTAATCGGTGTCGTGTACAATATGTACAATCGAGCTGACAGGCACACAGGGATGTTGTGGTTAATGATTGGGCTTAACTCCTGTCTCTCGCCCTGAAGTATGGGATTCTCATGGCCTACTCTGACGGCTTTCAATCCGGTCCAAAAAAGCTAAAGTAATAAGCCCAGTTTGCACATTTTGTTTCCTTTCAAACTATGATCCCAGGGCAGAGCTGTAGACCTCACGTCAAGTATTTGGGGTTAGAGCGCGGCAGTAACGAGCGGCTCACAGATCTGTGTCTAAGGGCATTGAGCTTCTCTGAGCCAGCGCCGCTTGGGGAGAGAAAGCTAAGCCAGCATAAGCTACTACCATCTGCCAGCATTGGCTTAGGGCTTCTCAAAGATCAGGATTCAAAGCAGGAGAGGTGTGCAAGTGGAGCTTTTTCTTTTGGCCCGCTCCTGTCCGTAGCAAATGATCATTAAACTGTCAGATAATGGCCCTAAAAAGCGCACAAAGCATTTTGCAGTGACTCCTGTGTACGCATGTGTTTGTCTGTGGAGATCATAATAAACATCTCACAGTTTAAAAGTATAAAGAGATTTTATTTTTTATTTTTTGGGTCATTTTTCTGCTGTGCATCACCTCTTCATGCAGTCAATGGCTGGACTCCTCCACTCCTACCTGGATGTTCGATAACAAATCGACAACTCTCTTATTCATTCATTCAGAAAGCTGTAAAGGGAATAGCATTCACAAATTCACTCAGTGACGAAGAAAGCTCTCTTGGGCTTTCCTTCCTATTCTTAACTGTATAATAGAAGACAAGAACGGAAGCAAAACAACTCCCACAGCAATCTATCAAGATTCAAACAGAATGCAATTTTCAGGTCACAAGTATGTCAATCCAATGTGAGTAGCTTTAAGGAGCCTTTTTCTGCTGAAATTCCGGCAGTGCAGTGATTGAATGTGGCTCAGTAGCATCTTTTTCCATATCCACAAAGTTATGTGTTGCTCAGTGAGCTGTGGATCCGAGCGCTCCTTTTTGCTGACTCCCAACAGCTCCTCCACACACACACACACCATTCATCATAGAGGCACACAGAAAGGAAGGAGTGCAGTGCTGGGATGAAGATAGGGTTCAGTCGATGGTGGCCTCTCCAGCCCACAAGTCCCCGGCTGGTGCCATTATTCTGACTTTGTGCATGAAGTCAAGGGCTTTTGATTCTATTGATTTGGGAGGAGCGTGGAGGAAAGAAGAGATTGATGCACTGGCTGATTCAGTGGAGTTGAAACCCAGGTCAGCCCCTCTGTCTATTGTTTCTATGTTGTATATAAAGCTATGTAAGCGTAGTATGTGACAGTGCCTGTCTGCATGAGTGTGTGTTTCCCCCAAGCTGCGTTTATACCAAACTGCGACGTTCAAGCACAACAGGAATAAGTGGGTATTTTTTCCCCATCCCCAGAGAGAATTCAGACACCACTATGCCAACACTTTAACAATACAAAGAAACCACTTAAACAACAGGGTGCACCAAGGCATGTGCAAATAGGTATGTTAGATTCGAGCATTTTTCTTTGAAGAACAATGAAAAGACAACAACAAAAGACCAAATTAAAGTGAAAATAATAACGTATTCTCTGCCAACCATTGACAGCAATGGTTGGCAACAAATAAATTATTTGCAGAATATTAGGTCGGCCCGGTGGTCCAGTGCTTAGCGCGTCGACCTCACAGTGCAGCGGTCGTGGTGTGCATGTTCTCCCAGGCATCCCGGTTTCCTCTCACATTCCAAAAACATGCATGGCAGGCTGATTGAAAATTCTAAGTCAGTGGTTCTTAACCTTGTTACATGTACCGAACCCAAACCGTTCATACGCACAATCACCGAACCCTTCATTAGTGAAAAATAAAAATATGACTTTCTCTAAATTCAAGACATAAAAAAACACATTTATTGAAAACAGAAAAAAAGTAGATCAAATTTCAAGAAAAAGTTTTAAAAATTTTACGACGTACTATCACAACAGTCACACGTTGACTACTGGGCGAACTAAATTTCCCGCAGCAATGTCATGTGATCATCTGCAGCCAGTGATGGCCAAGCGGGCATGTCATAACTAATTGACATGTTGAGTCGGACATATCTTAACCTCCCTGGCAGAGGCTCTGTCGAACCCCTGAGATGATTCACCGAACCCCGAGGGTTTGATTGAACTTGAGTTAAGAACCACTGCTCTAAATTGTCCCTAGGTATGGATGTGAGTGTGGATGGTTGTTTGGCCCTGTGATTGGCTGGCAACCGGTTCAGGGAGTCCCCCGCCTACTGCCCGAAGACAGCTGGGATAGGCTGCAGCACCCCCCGCGGCCCTTGTGATGATAAAGTGGATCACAAAATGGATGGATGGATGGATGGATACTATTATTAATATGAATGATATACCTTTTAAAACCGAACTCTTGCCTGACTGTACTGTCCACGTACATTCAGCGAATGAGTTAAAATTGTGAAATGCTTTGCATAGCACTATCTAGAATAGCAACAGTAGAAGTCACTTCACTGTGCTTCCCTAAATTAGAACCTCAATTAAATTGTCATATTATTTGACAAAGAAAACAAAGAATTCTTGTTTTACTTGATGAAACGTCCTTATATGTGGACGCCAGGCCCTTATAGTCCAAAATTTAACCTTATAGTCTTAAAAGCCAAAGACGTCATGTCCACACACGTGGACACACAGGCCCCAGGAGGATTTATAGACATTGCTCTCATTAGTGTTCATCTGCTTTTTGTTGAACTTGTTTTTCAGTGACAATATCAATTCTAATTAGGGATGTACCACAAATTTCTGGCCAAAAGACTTTTGTCATGTAAACTGGATGTTGTGGTGACACAAGGAAAAACCTTTGAAGCAAGCAGTCTTGGCTGGGTAGCCCCTTTCTTAAGCTCAGTCTCTGTCTGGTAATCATGGCCTGGGACATCACGGGTAACTGCTTCGGGCCTCAGTGTAAGTTTAGACCTAGAAGAAAATGAGTGGGGATTTTTAGGGGACAAAAATTTGGCCGCTGGTAGTGGTTGCGCCACGCTGCTGTGGCCACCCATGGTGCACCTTGGTCAGCCACTTGGAAGGAACCAGAGAGAAAGCAGAAAGAGCAGGAAAGCAAGCCACCAGGAGAAATTTAACATGCGGAGAGACTCTGGTACTTAATCTTTGTCTTTGTTTCATACAGAACTTACTTTAAACAAGAACGCACAGTGAGACATCATTTAAATGAAAGAAACGTATGAAGTGTAAACACACTCCAAAGAGAGCCAAGTGTGTATTCCACCTGTCTTCTGGGTATTTGGGGCAGGAGACCAAGCAGTGAAAGCCCAGACTTCCCTCTCTATTGCCACTTTGTCCAGCTCTTCTTATTCATAGGCGTTCCTGCAGGCCTCTTCCCAAACATGTCACAAGGGGGGCCTCGGTGGTGTAGGCATTCTCACCAGATGCCCGAGACAGCTCATCTGACTTTGCTTGATGATGGATGATGGAGCTTTGCACCCTTTCTTTAAGGGAGAGCACAGACACCCTGCAGAGGGAACTTACTTCAGTTTCTCTGATCTTCTTCTTACAGTCACTAGCCACAACTTGTGACCAGTGGGTTGGAGTAGTTAATCTAGACTCTAGATTCTTGAGCTTTCCCTCTCGGCCAGCTCCTTCTTCACCATGACAGACAGACGCAGAATCCGCATCACTGCTGAAGCTACAGCCATCCTTATGATGATATTTGTTCCATTCCGTCCCTGAGCAAGGCAGCAAACACATCTCAGCTGATGGATGGAGCCATCGTTAGACCATCTCATAAGATATCCTTTATTTGTCCCACACTGGGGAAATGTACAGCCTCCAGCAGCAGGAATGTGGGTAGAAAGAAGAAAAAACAAACAAACACCGTTCAATTAAGTGCAATATAAATACAAAATTGATAAATCACAGTGCTATTTACAATTGTTTTTCATATTTTACCTTTGTTTCACATCATTTAAGTATTATTATTGTTATTACCGTATTTTCACGACTATTCGACGCATCGTACTAATGGCCGCAGTCTCATTAATGGGTGACATTTCTGTATTTTACACATACTCAGGACGCATCGTACTAATGGCCGCAATTTTACAGTGGTAAAACATACGCCAGCTTAAACATACGGCATGCATGCGCGCACTCTAACACGTTAGCTTGACGCATACGGTAGCATGCCAAGACATACAGATAAGATAAAAACACGTTTTTAAAAAGGTAACGAAAGCAGAACTGAGTTCGGGTGTATTTTATTTAGCCATCGTACAATGTTCTCACGTTTATCGATCAATCATCACCCAGAAATCCATCAAAGTCCTCATCCTCTGTATCAGAAGCAGAGGACTGCACATCTCAGTTGTCATTGAATGCATCACATGCTAGTGTGAGTTGCTACGCATTGCCGAGCGGAAAGAAGGAGTAGCAACAGCAAAGTCAACATTTCTCTCGTGTGAAGCTTTCCCACATTTGAAAGTAAAGAACAGAGCGAAACATGGTGGCAGCGCGTGTGTGTGTGTAGAAAGAATTGAACAATTGTGCAAGTACCGTAATCCATCAAAAACGCCGCGTTCCCTCTCGTTGTTGCGTATTGTGGCGTAACTCGCCGAGTGCTGCCTCTCACTCTTTGTAAAGTTGTGTTTGCCACCGATCATCCATTGTTCCCATGCCGTTTGCAACTTTACTTTGAACGCCCGGTTGATGCCAATGTCCAGCGGTTGGAGTTCTTTAGTCAACCCTACGGGAATAACGGCAAGCTCAGAGTTCATTTGCTTGACTTGTTTTTTTCACCGCTGCTGTGAGATGGGCACGCATGCCAAAAGCATAACCGGTGGCTTTAAGTTTGAACTGAGCTTCGTAGGCGTGTCTTTTTGTCAAATTTATTTTCAGGGGTTCTTATAAACCAAAACCGGAGTTGTTTTGCAACAATGCACATTGCCACACTCTATACAAGTGTTGGTACTGGCTTGAGGCGTCCACTTAAAACGCCCACCCTTCACCATTGGCGGACTAGCTTGCCTGTCCTCTCTCTCCCTCTCTCTCTCTCTCTCTCCCTCTCCATATATGTATATATACACGCCCACCCTTCCCTGATTGGCCGACTTTTTTCCCGCATGCCTGCCCACAGTCACTTCCGCCTTTTCTCTATATAAACAGCGTGTCGGCTGTCAGTCAGATTTTGGAACTCAGCGCATATCTCTCCTCTTTCATCTATAACTGCTTCAGACAACAAAGTGTATGCAGGAAAGTGGTGAAGATTGCACGACTGTCTCTGTCCTATGTGTTGTGTTGTTATTTTTGTTATTTTTGACTTCAAAATGGCGCCGCGAGAGTGGCTGCCTTTCCAGCAGCTCCTATTTTTTTGTTGTTCTACTTCTTCCTTTCATAACTTTGCTGCTGTGAATCTGGAATTTCTCCATTGTGAGACTAATAAAGGTTTTCTTCTTCTTCTTCTTCTTCATATAAAGGACGCTCTGCACCATAAGGCGTCCTGTCCATTTTGGAGAAAATTTAAGACTTTTAATGGCGCCTTATAATTGTGAAAATACTGTATTTTTATTCAGCAGCTTGACAGCAGTCGGTAGGAACGAGCGTCGGTATCTCTCCTTCTTGCAGCACGGGTGTAACAGTCTCTGCCTGAAGGAGCTACCAAGTACTGTCAGGGTGGCCTGGAGGGGGTGGGAGGGACTGGCCATCATAGCTTTTAGCTCAGTTAGCATCCTTCTGTTGCCCACCTCATCCAGAGTGTCAAGGGAGCAGCCCAGGACAGAACTGGCCTTCCTGACCAGTCGCTCCAGTCTCTTTCTGTCCCGGGCCGAGATGCTGCCTGACCATCAGACAATGCCATAATGGATGGCCGAGGCCACCACCGAGTCATAGAAAGTCTTAAGGAGCGACCCGTGAACCCCTGAAGACCTCAGTTTCCTGAGTAGGAAGAGTCGGATCTGTCCTTTCCTAACCAGGGTGTCCGTGTTTGTAGACCAATCCAGTTTGTTGTTCAGAAGAACACCTAGGTATTTGTAGGAGGTCTTCCTCTCTATGTCCATGTCCTGGATGTTCATCGGTGCTGGTGAGGACTGTTTCCTGCAGAAATCCACAACCAACTCCTTAGTTTTCTTAGGGTTGATCTGGAGGAGATTCTGCTGGCACCAGTCCACAAAGTCCTCACTCTGACATTTCTCTTTACATGCCTGCGCGTGTGCGGTCTTCCTTTTCAGTGTATTGTCCAACTACCGGTAATATAGGCCTTGACATACATGAAATCCCGCTTTGACCTCACACAACAGCTCATCCGTTTAGTCCCAGTGTTTGCACTTGAGCTTCAGATCGGCAGGGTCACTGCATTTGCCCACCACTCCGCTCCCACTGTCAGAGTTATTGATTTAAGAACATGGATGCCAGATGGTATGAAATTGTCATGTCCTGCAAAACCACACGTTTATAGTTATTGAATTTCATGTTAAAATGTGACGGAATCCCATGGGCAGTTCCTTCAGCCAGAGACTGATACACCTGCTCTGCAAAAAGGAGAGGTACCGCCACTCGTAGGATACTGAAGAGAAGCACCTGAAAAACCTGAACTCACCCCCACTCACCCATTTTAAATAGCACAGCCACCTTATGTAGCAAATATGCAGTTGCATACCTATATATGCTTATATCTTTTATATTTTATTTTGCATTCTGTACTGTCTACAGTTCATTTTTAAATGAATTTTGTGCATGCGAATACTTCATGTTTTTCTCCTTTCTTCCCTCCAAATGTTGCTGCTGTAAAGTGTGAATTTCTCCATTGTGAGACAAATAAAGGTTTCCTAATCTTATCTTGGGCGGCCCGGTAGTCCAGTGGTTAGCACGTCGGCTTCACAGTGCAGAGGTACCGGGTTCGATTCCAGCTCCGGCCTCCCTGTGTGGAGTTTGCATGTTCTCCCCGGGTCTGTGTGGGTTTTCTCCGGGTGCTCCGGTTTCCTCCCACATTCCAAAAACATGCGTGGCAGGCTGATTGAACACTCTAAATTGTCCCTAGGTGTGAGTGTGAGTGCGAATGGTTGTTCGTTTCTGTGTGCCCTGCGATTGGCTGGCAACCGATTCAGGGTGTCCCCCGCCTACTGCCCGGAGACAGCTGGGATAGGCTCCAGCACCCCCCGCAACCCTAGTGAGGATCAAGCGGCTCGGAAGATGAATGAATGAATGAATGAATAATCTTATCTTAACTTATCACTTCTATTCCATTTTTGTTATGCTGTTCAAAGGAGTTTATTTGGAAGATACAAACAGGATGGATTTGAAATCATAATGGCTTTTCTTTGCAGACTTTTCTCACTAAAGCAAACATTAGACTTCAGAAGATGGATATTGCGGCATTAATCCTGTTGGTACCATATGTTTTCAGGAAGATATTTAGTCTTGAAGTATTTATCATGACTCATGAGCATCTTTGGCGTCGATTAGCATATGATAATCCTCACAGGGCTAATGGTTTTGACTGCTGTTACACATCTTGATCAAGTGCCTTCTGCTCTCACCCGAATCGTCAACATTTTTTATAAGATCCTCATTCTCATCTCTTCTCTCCATTCCTCCTCTCCTTGCAGCTTCATCTCCACCCTTGTGAGCCCTTGACTAATAAGCCAGGGCCTCCCTACTGTACAATGTGTGTCATTATTCCACAGTTAATGTGCTTTCGAATACGATCAATAGTTTCAAGTATTTGACCTTCATCCAGAGGATATTTTTAATATACTGTACTTAATATTTTCTCTTTCGTGCACTCTGCCTCATTTTTCTTTTTATCTTGTTCAAATTTGACGGAATTTAAATTTAAAAGTCTTTGGCTATCAGGTTATTTAGCTGTGTAAATGGCCAACATCACCTGTAAATATCATGGCAAGATCGAGCCAAAAGAAACAACAGTTACAAGAAAACACTGTGCATGGCTGACAACCAGTACAGAGGCGACCCTGCCTCCCACCCAAATTCAGCTAGGATCGGCTCAGGCTCACCCGCAACCTCAATGAAGACAAGTGATCGAGAAAATGTGTGGATTGGGTCAAGAATTCTTATTTTTTATTATTATTTTTTTACTTTTAATGTTGATTCATGCACAAATCAAGTCAATGTTGGTGGAGTGGTTCATTCCCCTCGGTGGATGCAGTTCCACTCAGTGACATTCTTATACACATGCATGTGACTGTTTTTCAGTCTCTATGTGTTACTTGTGTTTGACTGGCCACCAGTCCAGGGTGTCGTCCCCACCTGGATGGATGGACAGTTTCAGACGTTATCATTGTTACACTTGAAAAGGGCTGCATAATATATCAAAAAATATGTCATTGCACAAAGGCATCCAATAAGTTTCATATGCAACTGTATGTATGCTTCTATTGGAATTTGACCAACACAAACCCAAATGCCGATCGCTATCCAATAGGAAAACACAATCTAGGGGTATTACAATTATTAGAGCGAACAGTACATTGGGCTTTCTTTTTTTGCCACAGGAAAAAAATCTTTCAAATGTATTATTTCGAGCGGCCCAGTCCAGTGGTTAGCACGTCGGCTTCACAGTGCAGAGGTACCGGGTTCGATTCCAGCTCCGGCCTCCCTGTGTGGAGTTTGCATGTTCTCCCCGGGCCTGCGTGGGTTTTCTCCAGGTGCTCCGGTTTCCTCCCACATTCCAAAAACATGCATGGCAGGCTTATTGGACGCTCTAAATTGTCCCTAGGTGTGATTGTGAGCGTGGATGGTTTTTCGTCTCTGTGTGCCCTGCGATTGGCTGGCAACTGATCCAGGGTGTCCCCCGCCTACTGCCCGAAGACGGCTGGGATAGGCTCCAGCACCCCCCGCGACCCTAGTGAGGATTAAGCGGTTCAGAAAATGGATGGATGGATGGATGGATGGATGGATGGATGGATTATTTCAGAACATGTTCAGTATTGCAATAATATTGATATTGCTATATTCAACATCTATCGTGCATATCTTGCATTTCCAAAATCGTGCAGCACTACACTTCAGTCATCGTTAACATATCCATACATTTTGTGCTATATTTGACTTAGTTGACAGTAAAAAATGCCTGTAAAATTCATTTTCAACGGAAAGATGGATGGATTGATGAATGGCTGTTCAGGGTTTCTTGTGTCCGACGAATGCGCAGAAATAATGCGGCTCCAATGTAACTGTACAGTCCTTTACTTATCCATACCTGTTCTCCACTTTGCCTGTGACTGATGGTGTGACTAAAAATATCAGGAGGCATTTATTAAGGCAGAGCCGACAGCCTTGAATTTTCACTGTGCAGTGAATCACAAGTTTAGTTTATGGTATTTTACAATGCCACATCAATGGGGGTGCCAGTGCGGAATTGCTTTGGAACACCTGCTGAGAATATTTCAAGTGAAGCTTTTTTTCTGTTGCGTGATTTCAGAAATGTATTATTCTTCTGTGGTTGTCATGTCTTTTCATGCATGCACGTACGCCGGTTTGATTTCAGACTCATCGGCTGGCTCTGTGTGTGTCTGTTGACTCTCCAGTTACGTGTGTTGTGGCTAACACAACACAACTGCATTGCAACTGTTTAGCACATCGAAGAAATCAATAACCCAACTAGCCCAATCTCTTACTGTTTTTATGATTCACATAAACCCTGGAGAGCAATTCAAGGAAGTGTCACTACACGAATGCAGTCAATAACTGGGTGGGGGGGGGGGCTTAAAGTCACAGGCCATTTTACATCAGTGTGGTCAGTAAACAATGTCTTCTCAGTTCATATATCACGATACATCGCATTAAATTCAGCAACCACAGGCCCATTAAAATCTCAGCGGAAATCTACAGGTACTTTATTTTTATTGACTACACCACCCCGCTGTCGTGAGTGTCAACCTTTCATTTGGCACCTGGCCCTTCTGTTGGGATTTATCGGACTTAATCCACCTGGTAAATACGATACATAAATGTGGTCTAAAAGCACATAACTGTGCAACATACAGGATCTGGAGCAATTCAGAAATGTTTTGTATGTTTCTAATTACATGACAAAAATATACCATCATAATGAAATACATTTTGTCACATCAGGTGCTGATCTTTTTTTTTTTTTTGATGCATCTACATGTGCAGATCGGTACAGATGGGTTTTGCGAGTCAAAGTTGGCGGTGACACAAGTTTTGTTATGACAAACCAATTAGAAGATGGAAAAACGCTGATGTCGTTGAAGCTCGGCTTGGAGACCTAGTAAGGATGAAATGTCAACGTGATTGGTGAAAGCAACAGCCCGTTTGCTCATCAAGTTTAAGTTGTATCAGCCAGAACTAGTGCTGAAATGTGACATACATGCACACATGCTGAAAGCAGTGCAGCCAAGAGAAATGCTATGACATGCACAGAATCAATTTTCGTCCGCTAATGAATGCATTTTCTTTGCTTTCATGTAAAATACAAACTTTATTCAGCATCAAACTGTTGGACTTAATGAGGTGTTTGTTTTGCTTTTTGTAGGATTGGTCAAGCTTGGAGTTCACTGTGTTACATGCCAGAAAGTCGCCATAAAGATCGTCAATCGTGAGAAACTCAGCGAGTCAGTACTAATGAAGGTAAGTCACACTTTTTTTTTTTTATTCACTCATTGACTTCTGCCATTTTCGCTGGAGCAAACGCCTCCATCGCAGCCCTTGGATTTTGACTGATTTGCAAGGGCTACAAATTGTTGTGTTCGACGGCGAAACGAAAACGAAGCCTACCACAGGAAAGATGAGGATCTTTTTTTCTGTTCTTTCGCAATCAGCATTAGAAAGTAGCGACATTCCATGAAGAAAAAGGCCTTTTTGTAAAAGCATTCATTACAAGCATCATTTTAACAATGGCACCACTATTTTTTTTGCTTTTGTGACATCTCAAGCATCTAAATAAGACTTTCCTTCGACAAAACAGCAAACAACAGCACGAAAGGGCTTTTGATAGCAAAAATATTTACCTTCACTCTATTGAACGGATGAAATGAACCATGAACAGACACAAACAAACAACGAGTTTAAGGAGTGTGTGCACATGCACATTCACGTGCTTGCATGTGTATCCCCTCCACCAGGCAATTTTGTGCCCGTGCATGTGTGTGCCCCCTTCACCTTGCAATTTATGCATGTTTTTATTGTATTTATTTATTTGTGTGTGTGTGTGGTACAAAATGAAGGCATTGCCCTGATACAAAGGCACACAGCATGTCTTACACCGCATTCTGGTTTCACTTTGCGAAGACAACTGCGGTGTGGCCTTTGCATGAGGTAGACAATGTTCATGCACACGGAGCCTTTTTGGGTGGTCGCTTGTGACTTTTGCGCGGACGAATGCATCCTGCTTTCAGCAGCTCCACCTCCCTCGTCACGGTTAGGTCATTTTCTTCCCCAGAATCATTGCTCACGGGTTAATTGTTTTGATTCCTCCATCGCTACTGGTTCGAATACACTCTACTAACGACACGCTACTCCACAACTCCACTTGTTCTGCAGCATGTTCCTGGCTGATCCCTTACACCCGCTGCCACCTGATGGACAGATTTTTAAAGATTTATAATTCAGACAAGCCTGATCGTTAGTCAGGGGCTGCGTCATACGATTCAACTCTCTACAACGCAAAAATAAATAAATAAATAAATGAAATGATGTTTAAATACGTCACGGTTAGGCAGTCATGGTAGCTTTTCTTGACATATTCATACGTCATGGGGAATAAAATAGTTCATGTTTAGTTTGCTGTGTTTGACTCCATGTTTGGTTTGTGGAGGGAAGAGAGTAATGATCGCCAGTCTTATTTTATGTACAAGACAGCTTTATTTTCCTATTCTCGTGCGATCTTAAACTTTGAGAATGCATTTTATTTTAGAAAGTATTAGTTTACACATCCTGGGAAACCTGTCATAGTTTTGAGGAACATATTTAAGACTCCTCAGTTGCTTCCATATATATTTATATCAAATGCAAGACTGCGGAGATTATGTGGGGATCAGAAGGCTATGTCCTCTATTTCAGGACGCCTTGTTCTTCACGTCTTTTGAGGAGAGATCTTTACGACTGGCTGCATGTCGCTTGTCACTCTGCAGAATAAATTTGGGATGATCAGACGCCTCCGTCATGCCTCCTCGATGGTTATGCAATCATGCTCTTCTCAATACCGAGCCGCTGCGCAAACCTGTTGCTTGTGAGCAGGCATGACAGGCAAGTCCTTGGAGCTCTAGGCTAAAACAACGTTTGAAAGTGTGGAAAAAAAAACACTCTCCCCAGACAACCGACGGTTATTTGACAACAACTCGGGCTGAACCTCCTCAAAAGGCACAATGTCATTCTTTTTTGGAACCGCATGATTTTATCAAGTTTCAGAGAGAGAGAGAAAATTGAAAGGAATACCTGTATAGGATAGGAAATTCAAATATGAGATAGCGGGGTTGTTTTTTTTCAATTTCGTGCTGACTGTGATCTCATCTCACTCGATAGTCATGATGATAGTCCTGTAGGAACTTTAGGGTTTGTTTATAGAAGTCATTAGTGAGTTTATTGGGCTGTGCGGAGAATAACGTAATGATTTGCATTGTTTTTAAAATTCGACAGTAGAATCGAAGTGTGTTAAGAGCTTTGTGGTCCCACTCAGAAGAAGCATTTGTTTTGTAGAGTGTCTTGGGTTTTGATGGGGAAACGGAAAGTTGATGTTGTTTATTTGTCATTAGGCAAATGGTAATATAATGGTAATGAATGCTGGTTGATGGCCTTCTCTTGGGAAACATTGCTCCGGACTTCCCAAAACGCAGTAATGTACATGAATTATTTATCTAGCTCAACTTTGGACATTAAGCTGCTTGAATGACGAATCCTGTTAAGATACTGCTTGTAGCATAGTAACGGCTCGAAATTGGGATTCGTCCTGTTTTTATTTTCTTTGATTTTATTCCAGTTTTGCACTGATGGCTACGGTCAGAGTTTTTACATACAGTATACAGTATTATAGGACAAACCCTTTTTGCTTGTCAAGTTTCTTGCAGAGCAGTCCAGTTGACATGCCTTTCAAATTTGTCGTGTTGCAAAATTGGCCTTTGTTTTGATGGAATACTTGGGGATGGAGGACAAGATAGTGCCACCAGAAAATTGCCTTAAAAGGACACCCGCTGAGGCCACGCTGTAATTGTTTGCCTAAGGGATTGAAAGCAGAGCGCAGACTTGCTTACACTACAAATTCTGCAAATGGAAAATAAATTCCTTCATTTACATCACGTGAATCTTTCAGTCTCTGAACGGAATGGCATTGCAACTCTGATAGTGGTGCCTGATAAGCAGTCAGTTTGAATAATCCCCTTAGTTTGACGTCTCCCCAGTTCGCTCACTCCTCTTACGCTGAAGGCATCACCTTTTACTTGTCGTTATGCTTGCTTCACAGTGGTCCCGACATGCGACATTTCTGAACCGTGCGCCGCTTAATACTTTCTGTATTACACAAGAGGGCACAAGAGGGGGACATTTATATTCATGTTTAAGAAGTGTTTTTAAATACAAAAAGTTGCTTGTATTTTGACTTTACTCCCGCATTAGCATCTTTTAGTAAGGCGCTATAACAGCTTTGGAGTTGTGTGCCAATTTGGATTACATGACTGCTGTAGAAACAAAGCTGCTACTACGCCTGATGCTATTTTTGAGCAGTCTTTCCCTAGAAAAAGAAATAATGAAATACTAAGTCCATGGCTTCATTGCTGTGGGAATAGTTTGAAGAAGGTGCTTTTCTGTTCAAGCATGTCTGGAGCACAACTGCAGAAAAAAAGTGGTGGCATGGTTAGTTTGGTATGCAAGAAAGTGTAAATGTTCGAAAGCAAAACCCCTGGTCATCCCTGAGGATACATTCTGGACCCACCTCCTATCAATTACATACTGCGATAGCGAGAAACCGTTTTTGTTTCCTAATATAACCCCTTTTACATGATTTAAATATCCTTAACCGTATTAAAAATTATTTTCAACACCAAATATATTTTAAATCAGTGGTCACCAACATGGTGCCCGCGGGCACCAGGTAGCCCGTGAAGACCACTTGAGTAGCCCGCCAGTGCCTGGACATTGTGATTTGCTAGTAGAAATTATGATTTAAAAATGCAAACATTGGCAGTACTGTGAGACATTTCGAAACACGATCAAAGTCTGACAATTTAAATCATCAAGTATTAAAAATAACACATCCTCATATTATTGAAGGTATTTTGGACAAATATGTTATTTCAGACGTGTATCAATTTGGTAGCCCTTCACACAATCGGTACACATGAAGTTGCTCTCACCCTCAAAAATGTTGGTGACACCTGTTTTAAATGTACCGGTAGATGAAATGCTGTTTGCATCAGGTAGGGCTGGAGGGAAAGAAGTGATAAGTGTCATATAAGTCAACCACAAAAAAAAAATTCCTTGACACAAAGTATTTGCCTCGTAGCTTCACTATTTGCTTCCAGACATTTCTGTGTGTGGCAAACTACTTGTTGGGTAATGTTGGCCAAAGTGTCCAATGGGATTACTGCACGTGCATCTTCTCCCTTCATGTGTTCTCCCTGATAGGTAATATTTTGTAGCGCAGGAAACCGACTCAGTTGGTTTCCCTCTGACACAAAATGGGCATTTTATGTGCAGCAATCCCCTTGGTCACTTTGGCCAACATTACCCAAGTAGTAGTTGCCATACATACAAAATGTCTCGAAACCAATTGCCACCATTTTGGCCACCTGTAATTTTGTGGCCAAAGATGACTTGTATTAGTCTTGTGATTTGTGAATAAACTTGGTCTTTAAATATTAATGTGATTTGTGTTTATACATTATTTTGGCTGACTCTGTAGAACTGTATATACACGGGGCATCGTCATTTTAGAGACGCACGTGTGTGCATTTGCGTGTGGCAGGTGAGATAGGAACACATGGCAAATCCACTGACAGGTTTCCGACGAGACCAAGGCTTGTGCTGAAGGTGCACTTTGATAGCAATTACTTAACTCAACCATTGTCACTCTCGTTTCCACTTCCTGGCCTCTAGCATGTCTGTGGACAGGAATCTTTGCACACAACCTCAAAGAGGGAGCTCTGCTGTTGCTGTCAGTTTGGGGCACAGTTCCACAAAATTGGCTGAATTTGAAACTTTGGGGTGAACATTTTCATTGAAGTGGGATTTTTGAACCTCGAGTGTGTTGATGGGCATTGCGCGCTATTATGAATTGATGTCCCATTTCAAGAACTATTTTCTTGAATCCAGTAATCACTTTTTTTCATATTCTCTCACTACTGCTTGCCTGTGTTTATGTCTCACTTATTGCCTATAGTAGCATGTGAGAGCCATCACGTCATATTTTTAGATGCCGCTTTTTTTTTTTTTAATGTTAATACAGGACTGCATTCCCCTATCAACTTTTTCTCCACAAATTGAGCTCTGAGTTCAAACTATGAGCACCGGTGCTGGTTTGGTAAATCTGTCATTTTTCTTCAACAACAAACATTTTTTGATCTTAATAGGGACATTTTCACAGACATACTCCTCGTAAATTAGAGTTGACTAAGAAAGGAATAACCCCTTTCGTCCCTATCTTAAATCTCAGTGACTGTGAGTGTTGATGACTTTATTTTAGCCTCTCATTGCATTAAGCTTTTTTATATTCGTGTTAATCATCATTTTATACCACACCACACTGTTTCTGTTGTCAACAGACTGGCAGCAAGGATTCCATACCAACCAAACACAAGATTGAGGTTTTTCAAGTCCCAGCCTGCAGGAACTTTACCAATTTACTGGGTACCACAATTAAGAGTGCCAAAACGTGGTGCAGTACAAATCAGTTGCATTAGAACCATCTGAACATTTGAAGAAAGCAAAGTATATTACTATTATTTTTTTATTATATATTTTTTAACTATTATTCTTATCGTATGTTATAGGAAGGCTTCATGGACTATGGAATGGATGTCAAAATTCGATATTGATCAAGCTCCAGTAATGCTGATCATTTTACTGATTCCGATTGTGTGCATATAATAGAGAAAAGAATCCCACTCCTATCAACTCCACTCTGACAAGCTTTACCATTGAGATCAGACGCTTCTCTGTATCATTACAAGGTGCATATCTGCGACTTTAATCCGCCCTTTAGTTTCAGGGCAGGTTAAATCATTACAAGCCGCACGCTCTCGCGTGTAGCTGGGAGACCGGAGTGATCCTCAGAATGCAGCAGTGTGTGTTTGCTCTTCATATTTTCCTCATATCTCCCTCTGAGGTCGCAAGCTGGTAGCGACTGATCCTGCCACCGCTGGTGGGATCGGAACATCTAATTAGCCTGAGTGACTTGACCTGGTCCTCAAGGAGTAAAACTTCAAAGTCCCTCTCTGGTACCCGAATAGTGATGGCAAAAGGAGGAGAGGTAGAGGAGGAATTGAGTTAAGGATGGAGAGACAGACTGAGGGGAACTTTAAAAGGCATGTCTGAAGCGGATGGTTGCGGTTACTGTGCGCTTAAGCACAGGCATGGTCCTTGTTTGCAGACTCCTGAGGTCTGACATGTCCCATGGTTTTAAAATCAAAGAGATTAGAAGACAGAGAAAAATCGTGACACAAGAATTGAAGGAAAGCTTGCTGCACTACCTGTAGCTGGACCTGAACTACTTAATCAAGGATCAATAGTCTTTTTCAAGTGAAGTGTTAATTAACAGAATCAATAGCGGGTTTAATGCTGCACCATGCACTTTCCCACGAGAAAGAGTATTGTGTTTCACTTCTTTTGTGAGACCACACGTTAATTTAGCGGTGTTTATACATCTGTATCCCAAAGTTTTGTTCCAGATGATAGTTGGATAATTGGCTGTGCTTGAAAACACCTGATCGAAAACAACTAATGGACTAAAGATGCAGAGCAAAGCAAGTGATGAAGTAGCGGCAGACATTGCAGTGGGCGGCCAAGGCACAAAATGTCTGAGAAGATGAATCGCACTTGCCTTAATCTTGTTATCCCCGCATTTCAGTCACACCACCGTAGCGCTCTTTCTTCTGCCATTCCTACCTGCCCGCCTAATGATTACAGATTGACCATTCCCTCCCATCTCTGCTGTTGCTGCAGGTGGAGTGGATATAGAAATGCTTCCAACACGCACATTTAGTCTCACGCTTTCTCTCGCCGTATGTTGAGTGTGTGCGTGCTCGGGCGTATTGCAGATTTCATGCAGACATGCAGTAAAATAAATGGCTTTCATATGTTGCGGCCTTTCACGTTGATACATCAGTTTGGCTCCCTGCAAAGCCAGAAGGCAGAAGAGTTTTGCGCGCTATTTATACCTAATAAGGTGGAAGCACAGAATGGTTTTGGAATTGTGCGGGGTATTTACTTGACTGCTTCAAGTCATACAATCAGACGTATAGGAATTCATTCGGATGCAAGATTATATATGTTGCCTTGCCATACCTCTCTCTCTCTCACTCTCTCTCTCTCTCTCTCTCTCTCTCTCTCTCTCTCTCTCTCTCTCTCTCTCTCTCTCTCTCTCTCTCTCTCTCTCTCTCAATTTAGCCCAGATTCACAAACAATGACTGTTAGACGTGTTTTGTCATGACCTGAACTAATTGAAATCCCTGGAAAGTTTTATTGAGATTTTAGAGATTTTAAATGGGGGTTCATGCCATGAAAACTGTTATCAGAAATTGTTAAAAGATTCACATTGCCAAAAGTATGTCCCAGTTAGGTTGGCCATATATGATCTTTTCTGGTAATGGCCGAGAAGCAAATCCTCAAAAACATAATTAAGGACAGTAGCATGCCGGGCTTCCTCTCACACTTATTGTGCATGATCAATTCTCAAGCGAGTAGGGTAATTACGTCACCCAAACCCCCCAACCTACGTGGTTGTTCATGGCATGTATCTTTTGGTGTGGTTCCAGGTAGCAGATACAGGAATTTCTATCTATCATTTTCCAAGACAAAAACATACAGTGCATAGAAACCTATTTTTTATCAGGTGACCGACACGGAGAACTCACGTGGGCCCATCGGCCAATCATGTGTAAATCATGTGGTCACATGGTTTACGCGGTGAATCAGGTGCCGCTGTACTGAAACAAGGAAAGAAAAGAGCACTGTAGCATGCCGACATGTAGCACACCCAAAAACAACTCAACATTTTATGCGACAAGACCACACCAATATCGAGGCACTGTAAATAACGCAACATCTTCATCTCACAAATGCTGCGACATACTGTATCTAGTGTAGATGTATTGGAAATATGTCAGGGAACGTGTGATTTACGCGGTGAATCAGGTGCCGCTGTACTGAAACAAGGAAAGAAAAGAGCACTGTAGCATGCCGACATGTAGCACACCCAAAAACAACTCAACATTTTATGCGACAAGACCACACCAATATCGAGGCACTGTAAATAACGCAACATCTTCATCTCACAAATGCTGCGACATACTGTATCTAGTGTAGATGTATTGGAAATATGTCAGGGAACGTGTGATTGAATGCCATTTTTTGTGGATGTGTTTGTAAATTATTTAAAAAAAATCTGAACCTGTTCGGGAATGAGGCCCATTGTTTCTATATCCATACCCACTTCGATCTTCGATCGTTTGTATTGTGATGGTGCTCTGTGAAAAGAGGGAAATAGATTTTACTCACAGGAAACAAGCTGTGAGAATTGAAACCTCCTTTTGACCTATATATACCATTTGGTTTTATGCGAAGTCATGTTGACTGAGGTTGAAAATGTGATTGTTTTTATGGATCTGGTGTTCGAAGTGGTAGAAGTGTTGTTTAGCTGATTCCGAAGATAAAGCAGAAATTGTGTGAAGGCACAGAAATGAAATGGAGCCAGACACGTCTAGGTGTAAAGGGATCCCCCGTTGAGCTCAACAGGAGACCTACAGACGTCTGAATTGATTGCCTGGGCTTTGTGAAAACGCAACCATTGCTGTGTTGATATTTTTTTTCCCCTTTAAGACAGTGTGATACTTTTTATCCAGTCACTTTGCCCTGAAGTGGTTTGAAGGTTTAATCAAGTTTATCCCTCATTTCCTTCATGTTGCCATTATTTGATTTTGCATTGGACTTGTTGACCCACTTAAGTTTTGTTTTTATGTCCATCACTTTCCAATGAAAGATTGTGATGCATTGTCTTTTATACCAGTTGAATAATTTCACATTTTGTTATGTTATTTAATATTATTTACAGGTTGTGTTATTTTAGGGTGCACATTATCATACACGGGTAGTCAAGAAAGTCATGAGCCCTATGTAATTAAACTTACTAATAATTGAATAGGGGCGGCCCAGTAAAAACATGCGTGGCAGGCTGATTGAACACTCTAAATTGTCTCTAGGTGTGAGTGTGAGTGCGAATGGTTGTTCGTTTCTGTGTGCCCTGCGATTGGCTGGCAACCGATTCAGGGTGTCCCCCGCCTACTGCCCGAAGACAGCTGGGATAGGCTCCAGCACCCCTCGCGACCCTAGTGAGGATCAAGCGGCTCGGAAGATGAATGAATGAATGAATGAATAATTGAATAGTAAAATATATATATATATATATATATATATATATATATATATATATATATATATATATATATATATATATATATATATATATATATAAACATGCAAAAAACATATATATATATATATCAGTTTGTAGTTTATATATTTGTTTAAGTCCTCTTCCTGTCAGACATTTTGGACACAGCATCATTGCTGGATGCCCATCGGAAGCTGAGAACCGCAACTGAATTTCTTTGTTCATGGGGTGACGCCATTGAGCTAATGCTCTTTCAGACACAGACTCAAAGTGATGAAATCAAGTCCAATTCCCAGTCGCTATCCACTTGAAAAAAGACACATCCATTACCTTTGCGACTCTGAAAAAGATCCCCAAACCAGCTTCAAAACAGAGCTCCTTGTGCACCTCTGCGAGTTGTCTGCGAACCCACATGCATCAACCCGTTGCAGAGCCTCACTCTTTCACCACTTTTCTACACTTCCACGGCATATTCAGGAATGTCATCGATGGTGGCTCTATAATATTATCTGGTCAGCGCCTCGACCCTTGCCCAGAATTAACCGCTGAAGATGTTTTCCCACTCCTTTGCTTGTTATGGAGGTCACTCATAGCAGGCGCCTGTTCTTCGCCGTTGATGCTGGACTCCCACTTTTTGACCGTGCTGTAGCCTATTGCAGCTTCTCTGTCCACATTTTGCAACCACTTGAGAATGCTGGGTGGCAGTTCCCCTTCCAAAGCAAGGAATTCAATCACGGCTCTCTGCTTTTGATGGACAGGCAGCAATAATGTCTTTTCTAAGATGGCTGACCGGAAGAGGACATGCTTAAACATAACTTTGTGTTCAGTAAATCTTTAAACAATTTATCTCATGAAACCAAAATAAAATAAATACATTAAAAATGAAAATAATATCGGCCCGGTAGTCCAGTGGTTAGCACGTTGGCTTCACAGTGCAGAGGTACCGGGTTCGATTCCAGCTCCGGCCTCCCTGTGTGGAGTTTGCATGTTCTCCCCGGGCCTGCGTGGGTTTTCTCCGGGTGCTCCGGTTTCCTCCCACATTCCAAAAATATGCATGGCAGGCTGATTGAACACTCTAAATTGTCCCTAGGTGTGAGTGTGAGTGCGGATGGTTGTTCGTTTCTGTGTGCCCTGCGATTGGCTGGCAACCGATTCAGGGTGTCCCCCGCCTACTGCCCGGAGACAGCTGGGATAGGCTCCAGCACCCCCCGCGACCCTAGTGAGGATCAAGCGGTTAGGAAGATGAATGAATCAATGAATGAAAATATTATACTGTATATATAATATATATTAATATATATACTATTGAATATTAATTCCAGAATATATCAAATTACATAGACAAAAATATCGTTATGTATATGCCGCATTCACGAGACCTCTGGTAATGGCACACTTCCTTTGGGCTGCAGAATTCTACTCAGTGTGACACTGGCATATGGCATGTTTAAGGGAAATTGTGTCATCCTCGACATAATTGATCAGTAAACCGATTCCCATCGTTCGTTGTTCTCATTTATTCTTCCAATTGTTGTTGAAATAATAATAGCAAATGGCATGAAGAATAGGTTCAGTTTGGGCTAGTTTCTAATGTATCAGATATTGCAGAAATGGAGCCGCATCATGTTTGGTTGCAAAAGGTTTGTTGAAGAGCATGAGTGCACGAGTGTGTGCGTGAAAGAGAGAGTGAGGTTTGTGTCATGAATTATATGATTGTCTGCGTGAAATTGAGAACTGTTGTGCAGATGTTGTTCAGATACAGGTTCAAGACTGATTCAATATTGAATGCAGTTTTCTCTCTTTGCTAATGGTTCATCTGGGATGTGATTGTTTGTCTGCCAAAGCTAAATGACATCCCCGGTGACATTTCTCGACTTTACGTTTCGGAATAATCGGGTCATTTCAGTTGACCAGTCTTACACTGCTTAGCTGCTGTTATTGAGTCCAGTTCATAACCAGTATTGAGCAGACTCAGGTGTCAGTGACCGGGCTCTGTATTAATATTCAGAGATAATTAGTGAGCTCATTGAACCACTGTCAGGTCATAACCTCTGTCTGCTTGAATAACTAAACCAAATGAGAATCATTCATTGCTCACTTTCTTGCTTTGGGTTGTCTACTCCCTGTTTCAATAGTTAGTGCTGTGGCATGCATCCACACACGTTGTCAGCGGTGTCCTTCCACAATTAACTCAATGCTTAATTTAACCGACTTTACTTTATTACTTTACTAATAAAATAAGCATGACGTCTTTGATCCACTGGTGAAAAGGACACTTTGATTCTCTCCTCTTGCATCTGTAACTGCTTAAAAAAACAAAGTGTATTTAGAAAAAGTGGTTTAATATGCACGACTCTGTGTCTTATGTGTTGTGTGGTATTATTTTGTCATTTTATGTTAACTATTCTGTTGATGGCTGTGCGGGCACCCGCAGTGGCTCCTCTCTCACCTGTGGTTGAGAGTAATGAAATTTCCTCTGTGCTATATGCTGTGCATAGAGCACATTTGACAATAAAGTTGACTTGAACTTGAACTAATCTAACAAATGTCAACTGTCAAAATTCAATATTTGGTAAAGAATGAATTTGATCACTTCATTTATTTTGTGTACAATCATCAACTTTAAAAACATATTTTGTTACTTAAGAAGGCGCAACATGTGTTTTTTTTTTGTTGTTTTTTTTGTGAAAAATGAGACTGCACCGTTTTTGGAGCGTTTGAACAAAGCCATTGAGCTTTTGCAGGTACAGTCACTTTCATGTTACTGCATAATATTCTCCTTCAGTTTACATTTTTTGATTACTTTTTCAACAATAACAAAAAAATAATACCAATAATAACAATTATTTTTATTCTGTCAGATAGCCTTTTTTTAACCAAGTTTCCCGATTATTTTTTGTGACTTGTTTAGGTGGACTGGAAGCATTTATCATATGTGTCATATATTTTGGGCGTTAATGCATGGCATATTGTATTTCAACACTTGCTTGAAACCACAAATCTAGAACATGAATATATTGTAGGTTTAAATAACTTTTCTTTCAGATTCTATTTCCCATCTGCATCAATTGAAAGTCACCTTATCAGTACTGTTTAATTTATTATCTAAGCAAAAGGCTAAAAACAGGACAAAAAAAACTCATTTCAAATGAGTGACAATTGAACAAAGTCTTACGCTGCCTGCCTGTCAATGATAAATCGCCCGTCGGTGGCTTGTGTACATGCTCACTGGATTTCCTTTCACACAAACCGTGTCCTGTTGTTTCATCCCATCCTAAGAAACTATGCTGGAGTTCCAAAGGATTCATGATCACAACCTTTGACTTCGGGATCTGGCAGGCCTTTTCTATTAGAGCAATGGTTCTTAACCAGGGTTCAAACGAACCCTAAGGGTTCGGTGAATCGGTCTCAGGAGTTTGATGGAACCTCTGCCATGGAGGTTAAGACACATCCGACTGAACATATCAATTAGTTATGACACGCCCGCTTGGCCATCACTGGCTGGTTCGTTTTGTGCACAGTAAAAAAAAAAAACATATGCTTATGTCTTAACGTTTTATTTAAGTTTTTTTCTGTTGTTAATAAATGTGTTTGTTTATGTCTTGAATTTATTTATTTTTTAAATCTGATTTTTATTTTTCACTAATGAAGGGTTTAGTGAATGTGCATATGAACCGGTTGGGTTCGGTGCCTCTAACAAGGTTAAGAACCACTCCATGAGATTTTTGTTATGGCCAAGGTTCTCCACATGTACGCCTGCTCGTGTGAAATAATGTAGCCTGCCAGCAATATAAGTAGCAGCGCGATTCATCTATTAGCGTCCCAGACCTGAGTAGAAACAACAACTGAAGATTTGACAGAATAAAAAGGCTAATGTTTATAATTGAAGGAGCTCAATAAAGAATGAAGAGAGATAATGAGCAAAATTCGAATGGGTATTAGATGGATGAAGGATAAGGACTAGCAGAACACTGTCAATATTGATTTACATGTCTCTGGCATTGATCAAACAACCCCGTGTGAAGAATTTACCTCCTCGTCACAAAAACTGATGCAGTCATTATCAGAAACGCCTGCTGCATGTTTCTTTGCCATTGGTGCAGTAGTGATGAATAGTCAAGATTAAGGTTGCTTTTAAATGTTAATTTTGTGGCTCATTTGGAATGGAAGCTAAATCATTGGCCAGTTCTCACTAGAACAGGCTAAATCAGGTGAAACATGACCCTTGGAAAAAAAAGTGGAAACATTTGTCACTGGAGCACCTTAAGATCATCTAAACACACCACCCGATTTACTTGTAGCAAAGTGTGAAAGAGGACAAGACAGTTTAATTATTTAAAACTGATGTCAGCCGTGGACAACCCATTAAAGATGCGGTGCAACATTGATGTAATCAAATACTGGACACACACACACACGCGCGCGCGCGCGCAAACACACACACACACACACACATCAGAAAACATTAGCTTGGTGACCCAGCCTTCTGGTGTTGCACTGCGATTTTTTTCCCTCCCACTGCCTCACTGACTGACATCCAATACGTACTGTATCACCACATGTATGAACGGATGGACATGGCTCATAACTGGTTGGCAGTGATGGGTGAGGTCTGCATTCGTGTGTGTGCACTATGTGTCCACATGGCAAAAGCATGGATGGGTGACGAGTTGACTCTTTTTGTCAGGAAGACCAAGCAACTGCTCTTTCCTCTCATTCTACTCACTGATAGTTGAACAACCACCTGCCATAACTCTTCTTTTCCTTCATACCTTAATTTTATGTAGTCTACTGTTTCATAGGCAATATGCTCTATATTTCGATTGTTGTGTATGCTATGTCCTTTTATTATATAAATATGCATGCAAATTAATCCTACTTTTATTTAATAGTGGGTCTGAGATGCAGTCTGGCATCACATGATACATTTGATGGGTGCCCAGACAGTCCTGTGACCCCCACAATTAAAAAAAAAAAAGTTTCCATATTATGTCCTTTAACACCATGATTAAATGCTTTTAATTTGCGTTTTACCACGATTGTCATGGTTCTGTTCCGTT
Organism: Hippocampus zosterae; assembly: GCF_025434085.1. NCBI lineage: Eukaryota > Metazoa > Chordata > Actinopteri > Syngnathiformes > Syngnathidae > Hippocampus > Hippocampus zosterae. The sequence goes on from NC_067453.1 coordinate 8,601,503, forward strand.
TGTGACAACAGGTGGACCAATTGGAGGGCTTCTCCTCCAGTGTGGCACCTGTTGGTCATCATGGCATTAGCTCATTTTTATTTAAAAGAAGTGCCACAATACAATACAATACAATACAATACAATACAATACAATACATGCTGATTTATATAGCGCTTTTACAACAGCGGCAGCTGTAACAAAGCGCTTAACAAAACAGTTAACATAAAGTAAAATAATAAACACAACACATAACATAAAACACGGACAGTCATGCAGTTCTAACCGCTTTTCCATCACATGCTTTGTTGTTTGAAGCAGAATGAATCAGTCAGTATCAATGACGATAATACGGATTTGCCCTCCAGTGCTATCTAACCTAAAAACAATTTATTATGAGACTTGTTTTTAATAAGACAACATAACATACATAGATACACACTGATTGCAGGTGGGGTTCCACTACAAACATGATCATCCAACAAGTCCCTTGGCTAAAATTTGTTCAAACTAACCAACAAAGTGGCCTGCAATATTCAGTGCTAATGGGATTACAGTACACGACACAATAGATCTGTTTTAGCAACATTGCAAAAGTTCAGCGATAACTCCTTATCACATCTTCAAAGCCCGAGGCCACGTCAACGGTCGTTTCCACTGTTACAGCACCAAGATAACGTGAAGGATTTCAGAACATTGTCGTAATCTCTAATACTTTGACTATCAAAATGTCGAAGAAGATCTAGAAAATGTGTTTCAAACAGTTGACAGAAGAGTGACAAAACTTACCTTTCGGGAACGATGTTCAGCTTGTAAAGGCATCAGCCACAGCGCTGAACAATTGGCGTCAGATCATTGTGCTCATGTCATGGGTTTTTGTTTGTTGCTTACTTTGAGTTATTGGGGTTTTCAGGACTTTGTTTTTGATTTAGTTTGTCCAGTGTGCCTCAGGAAGTATTCTTGTTCATGCAATTGGTTCAGTTCAGGCTGCTTCTACTCCCTTCCCGCTTTTTTGGTCCTCTGCCATTACACATTGCATCACAACGATGCCTTGTGGAAGTGTTGTGTTAGCTACTAATTAGGCAGCAAGACAAAGGCCCAGGTGAGTGCGAGGAAGTCATGATAGGGCTAGCAAGCCGGCATTGTCACCGTGTTCTGTCTTCCTTTCACGTTGGCATTTCCTGTTTAGCCTTCTCCATTACAGTGCATTTGCTTCAGTCCTCTCACATTCCATCTTTTGTGGTTTTACATTGCCGTGATTCCTAAGCCAGCGTAGCGACCCTCGTGTTTTTAATGTCTGACACACATGACTACCTGGTTGACTTTGATCCCCATTTTTCAGCATCAAGGGACCTTTCAGTTGTCTGCCTTGGAGGACTAGGGGGTAGTTGTGATAGAAATGTCTGTGTTTTCCCTCTCGATGGGAGACTATGAGAAAGACTAGTGGCCCAAAGGGTACAAGATGCAATAAGCGGAGAGTGTGAGATGACAGAACTTGTGATCCAGTATTTTCCCCTCTGAAGTTTTGGGCCAGCCTCTAGATCCCTGTGACAACCCACATATCTAATGTATGTGCATCTTTGTTACTGCCTGCCTGCTTGTGATCCCCTATTCTCACTGAACTCTGGATGCCATGATACTGATGCTTGCCATTATTTGTTTGGTCATCTATTCTGAAGCAGGCCCATTATTTCAAGAATCAATATGGGGCTGATGGGGCAATGCTAAGCAGGCTCTCATCATTTTCGAGCTGAGTGACATTTATGACCACCAGTGCATGCAGTATCTTATTTGTCCCATGTGTCTAAGTCCAGGAAGGCACCGTCTTCGTAGTCTCCGTCTGACACATCAGCAAACATGCAATCTTTTTCACTTGATGAATAACATAGGCGAACGATAGCCCAGTGGTGTACGACAGCAACTCCTGACTGCTGAACCCAAGTTTGAGCCCGTGCCTTGTCTGTAGGCAAATCCTCTATCATTTCTGGGCGGCCTGGTACCCCAGTGGTTAGCGGGTCGACCTCACAGTGCAAAGGTACTGGGTTCAATTCCAGCTCTGGCTGCCCTGTGTGGAGTTTGCATGTTCTCCCCGGGCCTGCATGGGTTTTCTCTGGGTACTCACATTTCCTCCCACGTTCCAAAAACATGCACGGCAGGCTGATTGAACACTCAAAATTGTCCCTAGGTGTGAGTGTGAGGGTGGATGGTTATTCGTCTCTGTGTGCCCTGCGATTGGCTGGGAACCAGTTCAGGGTGTCCCCCGCTTACTGCCCGCAGACAGCTGTGATAGGCTCCAGCAAGCCCTGTGACCCTTGTGAGTATTAGCGGATCCGAAAATGGATGGATGGATGAATCACATAGTGAATGGTGTTGACTAACAAATGACTGTATGAAGATTGTGAAAGAATCAATTCATCAGAAGTCCTGTCTGTTGTAATTGTTATAAACACGAGTTATGTTTTTCTACTGTTACCCCATTCAGTACAATATCTTGCAGAAAATAGTTACCACAGCCTATGGGATCAATGCACGTTGACACAAAGACTAGCCAGCGATTGTGTTAACAGTGAGTGAGATGTATGCCAGTGATGACAGAGAATCCTGTAGAAGACGGCAGGACCCAAAGACAAATACACGTCAGAATATGTGCTGACTTGGGTAATATAACCCTGGATGATTTTTAAGACTATCGGGTAACTTTTTAGGTTGCAAAGAGTGGCCATGTACAGGAAAATTTGTGTGGTCTGCCTAATTTGAACATCAATTGTACAATTCTTCCGATTTATTCAGAAGGTCTGTCTTTCCTGTTCACAACAACAGCATCTGTCGCCGTGGTTATAGTTAAGGCAGCAATCCTCATGCGTGCTAGACCCTATTGATCCTTTTAATGTGGCAGGACATGTAGCTGATGGATTCCCTGTGGATCGAAGTGCTGCCATTCAACCTATCATGACAAGCCCCTGTTTCGACATGTTCACCTAATGTTGCCCAGCCAAGAACAGTAACCAAACACTTAACGAGTCAAATGATGATCTTGCCGCCAAAAAACCCTTTGGTTATTACATTTATGCGATCTGACTTCAGTGTATGGATGTGCTCCCTATTCTTCCTCTCGAGAAGTTGCTTGGTTATTAGTTAAGATAATTATTGAGTCTCAGGAAGTGCAATAGTAACATGTATGATACAATTAAGAAGGTGCTTGTATCCAACTACCTGAATACCTGCATGCATGTCTTTGTACTAACAGAACCCTTAACTTGATTCGCGGTGAGTCTGACGGTGCTTTGCAGGTCATTTCTCCCATAAACTAGGAAGTGCATGTGGTGCCCCAAACAACTCGCCTCCGTGAGTTAATTAACAGCTTAATCTTGCAATAATCATGCAGTTTTACAGTTAAGTCTCCACATTAACTTAAGCCTCATGCTTTGTATTTCAATTAATGGAAAGTAGGTGGCTAGACGTAGCTTAACAAGCCTGCTGCAGGCTTTGTAGCATTTCGACAGCTCATCTCGCCTTGAAACCCGTGTAGCATTAGTCCCTCTGCGGGGATCCCGGCTGCCGGCGAGAGAGGTGCTGTCAGCCCGTTCTTATCCACAAAGAGCACCGCCAGGTGAGAGTGGCATGATGCACTGCTGCTCATAATGCTCATTAGTCAAGATTAGCCCTGATTAACCAAACAGTTTCTCCCACTGAAGAGAAGCTGTATGACCAGTTTGAAGATGTAAATGGTGCTTTCCGTTCAACAAGTGGGCATCTAATCAGGACAAACTCAACATGCGGGCTATTAAAAACAACTTGCGTTCCATGACACGAAAGGAAAGTGACATTGACCCGATCGAGTCATGGCAGAGGAGTTTTCCCATCTCCTTCATTTGTCAAATCCACACATAAATGATGGAGGAAGGAAAAAAGGAGAAGGGAGCGCTCATTGCTGTAAACCTAGCGAGCCAGTAAAATTTGACCCAAGTAGGCGTTGTGCCGACATTCAGTGACAGCTGTTCATGCTGACTCCAGCTTCTCGAGATACAATTCCAAACATCCTCTTGATTTCAGTGAAAGCCAGTGCTCACTGGTCTCCCGAAACACTGTAGAAGCCTCTCAGCATTTCTTCAAGTGAAGAAAGAAACGTGTGGAGTCAGCTGTCAGCTCGCAGTGGACGTTTTACTGTTTTTGTGCACTTACCATCATAGACAAGGCAACCATCCACTGAGAGAATTTGATGCAAGTGGACATTTTGACACCTTCTTGCTACTGCTAGCTGTGAGCAGTATGTTTAGTAGATAGACTCTCGACAGGTTAATGTACTTTTTGTTTAATTTCCAAACAAAAATTTTATCCCCAACTCAGGAATGAGAAAACATGTAAAAGCCGAAGTGTGCTTGACTGGGTGGAATAGAGTGGTCCTTTTTTGCTCTCCTTTCCAACATCTCTGAAGGAAGGTGTGCTTTTAAATAAATTAAAAACTATTATCCCCCCCCCCCTCACCCCATTGCCTATGATTGGCATTTTTTCAAACATTTAAAAATATATTAAAATCTTTTTCTTGCACAGTTCCTTCTTACTGTAATTTTAGTCAGGTACTTTTTGTTTATGTACTTTGTTTTTGAAAGTTGTTAATTCATATTATAATTAATAATTTTGTTATTAAATGATTTTAACTGTGCATGTTGACCCCGTGCCCGCGTGCGTTCTCTCCGGTTTCCATTCCATTCCAAAAACATGCATAGCATGCCAGGTTAATGTAACACTCTAAATTGTCCCTAGGTGTGAGTGAGAGCATGGATGGTTGTTTGTCCCCGTGTGCCCTGTGTTTGGCTTGCAACCGGTACAGGGTGTCCCCCAACTACTGCCTGAAGACATTTGAGCTCCAACACCCCCTGTGACACTTGTGAGGATAGAGTGGATCGGGAAATGGATGGATGGATGCTTTTAACTGTTGTGCCTTTATTTTGAGGTAACAAGGTAACATTGAGTTACCTTGTGCATGAAGTAAATACTAATAAGAAATAAAGCAGCCCTGCCATTGGCTGGCAACCAGTACCCCACCTGGGGTAGGCTCCAGCATGCCCGCGACCCTCGGGAGGATAAACTGATGCAGATGGATGGATGAAATAAAGCTGCGATGGATGAAATAAAGCTCCCTTGCCATGCCTCTGTGTAGCAGCATTTCGAGAAGTCAAGATACAAATTAGAAATCTGGAGAAATACAGTGAATTGCACTGACATAACATCATACTGTTCTTATGAATGTAACATGTATGAATTCATTTATGTTGTCCGCCAACACTTAGTTTATCATTGTAGCAGCCTAGTGGACATGACTGCCACTTCTTTCATTGGCTGTGCCGTATGAAGAATTTTCCCTCCATTAATTCTGCCTAGTAACATGAGGCAGCGCAAACAAGATGAGATAAACATTATCCAAGCCATTCTGTGTGAGTGCTGTTATTATCTTTGATATAGTTAATTGACGGACCACTAATCAAACTCCTTTTTCTCTACCTCCCTTTTCTCCTACCTGCCCCTTTACTCCTATTTCCATTTTCTTTCATCCAGGTGGAGCGGGAAATAGCCATTCTGAAGCTCATAGAACACCCGCATGTTTTAAAGCTACACGACGTCTATGAAAATAAAAAGTACTTGTAAGTATCATTTTTGGATGTACAGGATACAAATTGCACTTCTCACCAATCCATTTTGTAAAACTGCATGCACATGGTTTTTTGTTGATAACTGGAGGGTGTGTTTCCCCACAAATCTCATATATGTTTTTTTTAGGCCCAAAGTAGTAGTTTTTATTGGCTTCGTATGATTTGAGGACAACACTGTCAGCCTTGGAGAGGCTGACGCTCCATTAGTATTGGCATTGGGCATTTAATTTAGTTGCTCATGCTTGAGGAAATACTAGTAGGGAGAGAAAGTATCTCTAATGTAAACAACGTGACACACTCATCAACCGCAGAACCATTTGCAGTCGGATACATTAACCACTGAGAGTGTCGGCTGTATTACACATTGGCATGCATGCAGACACATTCATGAAGCTATTTGCTCACTTTGCCTCTGGTGAATGACAAGCCCATCGGTCATATGCAGCAGCCTCTTGATCCACAGAGGACAATTTGTCAACTAAATTCAATTAGCCCTCATCTCGAGTTTTATAGATCAAATGGGATGAGGCACGCTGCACGACACGCTTTCAGATTTGAAAAAGAGAAGTATAAACGGAATATGTAGATTTGCAATGTAAGTGGATTATTTCGAGTCACATTTTGAACCATTTATCGTCGACAGTTGGTCACGAGTAGCATGACCCGCTGGCTAAAGTGCTCAGACGAACACTGTCAGTTTGCACTTAAGGCGTTTTCAGTCAAAGCTATGAGGTGAAAGATAAACAATGTAATGGTACCAGATGTCCAACAGCGAACGATTTATGAAGCTGTTGGCATAAATCCACAGCAAGTGGTGTCCTGCGTGTTGATAGGCGAAAAGCAAATGGAAGTTGAATGGATACGCCGTGGCATCAATATTCTATGAAGGAATGCTTCATTGGGTTCATGATGTTAATACACGCAAAATCTCTAAAACGAATAGTGGCCGTAACTGTGCTCAGCCAAAGACAGCATAATGCAGATGGATAAATGAGATTTACAATACACTGGCTGAAAAGTCTTCATTTTAATCTGAACTGTCAGTTCTGAATAGGCGTAAGACACTTGCTGTCTTTTTACGATCACAAAGGTCCCTGGGCAACAGACTTAAGCGTCGTTTTCTTCTGGATCACATTATTTGCGTGTAAATTTGGAAATGTTGTGCTTCATAATAAAAAATAAATAAATATAGAGGTACTGACTATTTTGTATGTAGTTGTGTCATTTGAATGCTAATCAATAACACTTTTGAGCAATGATGCACATTCATTGAAAGTATACAGTGCAAGGCTGGAAGATCGATGGTCGAATATGACACTATTGATCCATTTCCAATTTTCTACATTCATCTTCCGAGCCGCTTGATCCTCACTAGGGTCGCAGGGGGTGCTGGAGCCTATCCCAGCTGTCTTCGGGCAGTAAGCGGGGGACACCCTGAATCGGTTGCCAGCCAATCGCAGGGCACACAGAGACGAACAACCATCCACGCTCACACTCACACCTAGGGACAATTTAGAGTGTTCAATCAGCCTGCCACGCATGTTTTTGGAATGTGGGAGGAAACCGGAGCACCCGGAGAAAACCCACGCAGGCCCGGGGAGAACATGCAAACTCCACACAGGGAGGCCGGAGCTGGATTTGAACCCGGTACCTCTGCACTGTGAAGCCGACGTGCTAACCATTGGACTACCGGGCCGCCCAATTTTCTACTGTGAAGAGAAATCATATTTTTCAGAGTCAAATAGTTCTCAGAACTTTATTAATGGTGGCGTTATAGTTTTCAAATGTCATTGTAACATTCTTAACCGCCATACAAGTAGAAAAAGAGATCTGTTGAAGTAAAACTTGGAAAGAACGAAAAACACTGCTGAGATTTACTTCGTTAACCCGTCTCCCATTCATACCGTATATCTTTTGCCTCGCATTAATTCTCTTCTTGAATCCTTTGTATTTCCTTTAACCTCACAAACGTTGTTGATTCATGGACGGTTCCCCCAGACACACTCTCAACATCTCGTACAGTATTGCCCAGAAGAGCGGAAGCTATTTTTTTTCCTCCTGTAGGTGTCCCATTACCTTTTCCATATAGTTTATGGGGAATCAGCAGAGGGCGTGTATTTCACCTGCTGTCTGACATTCCGTTTGTCAGGTAGTGAAGATAAAAGGAGGTTGAGCAGAGAATAAATGAGAGGAGGGCAGTTGAGAGCAGGACGGGGCACAACTGGCTATCGGCCCGTGGCCTATTTCATGCGGGCCTCAGCAGAGATTCATCTCCTCTTGTCCCCTTGGAGCACTGGAGCGTGGCCGCGCAGTCATGATGACAGACTGCCACCAACCTCTCGTGCTCCACCTGAGTAGTGGCTGAAAACACGATCCAACCAAATACGCCCTGTGCGCTCTTCAAAAAAAGAATTCATATTCCGCTAAGCTCTACTGTTAACAATAACCACGCCAAGGATTTCCCTTAAGTCGCTTTCATGTGATTAACTGAACCAGGCTGTCATATTATAACATCCTTGACGTCTACTGCTACTGTGTCATTCTTCTGATACCTCCCACAGGAAGTCAGTTTGTCAGAACACTTCACATTTAAGTGCACTGGGGATAGTTTGATGATTCAAAAAAACAAACAAACATCAAAACAAACAGTGGAAGTGACCTTTGAGATAGAACATTATGGATTTTGGACATTTACATTTCATGACAATCGCTCAGACATTCATTCATCTCATAGAGCCAGTGGGATGATGAGCTCATCGCTTGTTTCTTGGACTTTCATAAATAAAAAAGGGCACTGTTTGTCTTTGCTCACAGCTTCTAAATGTTTTTTTCCTTTAAAAAAATGTTTGCACTTGCTCTGATTCCCACATCTTGTCATTCTTTTTAGGTACCTTGTACTAGAACATGTGTCCGGTGGAGAACTCTTTGACTATTTAGTGAAGAAAGGCAGACTAACGCCTAAAGAGGCCAGAAAGTTCTTCAGACAGATCATGTCTGCGCTGGATTTTTGCCACAGTCATTCCATATGGTAAGTCTTTGCTAATGAGTGTGTGTGTGTGTGTGTGTGTGTGTGTGTGTGTGTGTGTGTGTGTGTGTGTGTGTGTGTGTGTGTGTGTGTGTGTGTGTGTGTGTGTGTGTGTGTGTGTAATTTGTGTTTGTTTTGGGCCAGGAGCAAGTGAGTTGTACTTGCTCGTTACACTTGCATGGTATATTTTGGACGTTTGTGTGCTGAAAGTAATCAGAGTTGCCAGTGGGCCCCACTGACTATCGCCAGTGTTGTGATGTTTTTCTGGTTGTATTAATTAATGAAAGGAGGGAAAATGAAAGCAAACTTATTTGCTCCGAGTTGGCAAGAGTAATTATATACACACAACAAAAATATAAACATTTTCTGAATTCAAAGTTTTAACCACCACATGTGATGTGGTTGGGTTATTTTGTCAAAGGGGTCATGATCACTACCAAAGATGTATTGTAAAAAGCATTTATCATTTATTCACACTTCAAATCAGCCAGCCTGATGGGACAGGGTCCATTACCACTTTGAATAATCCAAAGTTTGGCCATCTATCACGTGGGCATACCAACTGGTGGCGATACATGAAAAGAATTACATTTCTCATACATTTGTGAAAGCACACTCACAAAACAGCAAGTAAGAGGGACTCTGCCTGAACCGAAAGCTAAATGAAACTTCATGACGCATTATTATCACAAAAACTGTTGATGTTGCACTGGCTTTTTGAACCATCTCCTTGTGCTAAAGTGCGTTCGGCACTCTTCTTGCTGTCTGCCATTTTAGAAAGAAATACATACATTGACTGTGTCATAATTTATTGCGATATGGCCCAGATTAATAAAAATCTCTCATCTCTTTACACCACCCAACCCTACACGAAAGTATACACAGCAATGTATACATACACACACTATGTGGTTGTATGTGTTGCACTGATATTTCTTCAAGTGCACTGTTATTTTTAAGAGAGCCTGAGTAATTTTGAAATGTTTTCATCGAAGATAGTTATTCTCCCTACATTTCAGTGCAAATTTTCAACCTGAGAATTGAAAGAAAATTGTTCTTAAAAATGATGTACTTAATTCTATGAGCTCAAATATCATCAGTGTATGATTGGCATGAAAACACAAAACACAATATTTTCGTTAATCATGATACTTTCAATGTACTGTTTTATCGCGGTAGGCTGACATGCATGTACTACATACATGGATCATGCCAACATGAGTGTTGTAGTGTGCTGTGTCACGCACATCCTTCCATCAGTGTGCCTCCTGCCGAGAGAAGTAGAGCCGCACCGACTGGGGACGCAGATGCTGTGCGCTAAATGACCACGAGATAGATTTGTATATTTTTTTTATTTGCCGCTAGGGCAGTTCAAAGGAAACATTGTAATTGCATTGTTTTTCAAGTGAATATCACGGGTTGAATTTCTATTTGATTCCGTGCAGGTGACTTGTTTGATATGCTTTGCATACTTCATTTATCGTGAAAGCAATTACGTTCTGGCTGCTGCTGTTTAATAATTAAAGTTATGCCGGAGCAGTTCTAGACAGCAAAAACCTCTGCAAAAGGCTTTAGATCGGATGTTACTTATGTTATTGTGCAGGTAGGGTAGATTTAGTCTCGCATCATGAATAGTTAAGAATGGAATTAAGATTTAAAGCTTTAGTACGACTGATCTGTCTTGCCTTGGGCAAAGAAAGTCCAAATGACTAATTAGTGGGGGTAGTACGGATTAATCCAATTAGGATAAAGTACCTGACATCTAGTGCATGCACACAGGCAGATTATCACGAAGCTTTTGTGGTGAGATTCACCAGCAGATTTATTTGCCGTCGTCTTTTTTTCACTGGCTACTCAAATCCGCCCGATAACACTCTTGGAAAAAGATGCCTTGTAAGTCATCTTGAGGCGGATTCTCCCTCATTCCCCCTTCAATCCTCAATTAGAGGCAAACGCACAGGCAGGCGCAAGGAGTCCTCCTCATCTCGCTCGGCTAATGAGATCCCAGCAACCCCTCAATAAAAAAAGCATTTCCGCAATCATTTCTTCAATTTCTTCTTGACTGCACAGGAGACGCACGCAGACCATTAGAACTGCTGCCATTCCTATGTGACTCACCATGCGAGGGGGTGGGTGGTAGTGGGGCTAAACACATGCTGCCGAGCCCGCATCTGCACACCTGCTTTGGCTTCCTGCTTCTGTTGGCCGCCCACGTCATATTTCCAAATATCTCTTGCCATATATGAATCAACTGTGCAATTTGGACCAAAGAAGAATTGAGTGAATTTAAGTCCATTTTCAGGAATGTACTCCACAATGCTTGATTTATTAAGAGCTGCTAAATGGCAGTTCACATCTGGGATTGAGAATTACTATTTCCTATTACTGTATTTAAAAAGTATAATTAAAAAAAAAACTGCACGGGAGCAAGCTGTTGCAAGTTCCGCCTACAAACATGTTCTTCCACTCACAATTATCAGAGTGGCCATATAGATTTCTGATTAACAAGTAAAAACATTTGAGGCTATGGATGATATGTACAGTGTTTATAGTATTGTGTAGGTGGAAACCTTTCTTTTCTTTTTTTTCTGCTCCCTGCTGGAGCAGCCAGAAGTTCCACCAACACAGTGGTCTGGCATGTATTCATAAGTTGTCGACAGGTTCGCTCTCATACGCCAAAACGTAGTCGGCGACGAGGTACGGCAGTCACGTGCCAAACCATAATCGTCCACAGGTGGGTCCATGATGCCCAAGACCGTTGCGGAAATACGCAGGCTGTTCCCAGGGAAATTTTGCAGATTTCCCCGAAATTCCCAATGGCCACCGTGCCCCTGCACACACTCACACAGTGGTACCTCAATATACACACACACACACACACACACACACACACACACACACACACACACACACACACACACACACACACACACACACACACACACACACACACACACACACACACGCATACACACACACGCACACACACACACCACACACACACACACACACACACACACACACGCACACGCAGACACTTGTGTGTGTAATTTGTAAACGTGAAATGTGTGTGTGTGTGTGTGTTGTGCATTTGATTTGTTTTTTTTTTCTTGCTGAGCAAGAGCAGTTTTATACAATCTGGCTCCTACAGTTACTTTGTCTTACTTCCTATCACAACCCCAGAACACAACGTTTGTGTTCCAATATGAGCAGAAAGGCTTGTATTGTTTTTTTATTTTTTTGGTCAGTGTCACTGCTGTGAAGAGCCTCTGACAATCACTCCAAGGTCAAGAGATTCACAGCACACATTTTCGATGCTCCTCAGTCACTTTGTCTTCCCACACTGTCACATGTTGGTCATGCAGAGTTTTCCTCGACCGTGTTATGCATTTTCATGACTCTGAACCCCCAAACCAATTAGAGAAAAAGTCCTGCGACCCTCAATTAAGAAACCTCTGTAATATCTCACAATGTCTATTGTGGTCTGGATCATTGAGTCCATGCCAACATCAGGGACTGTTCCATGCCATATATGACATAGAGTGACTACCGTTCTCTTGGTAATTAGTATCATGATTTCTCTGTCTGGCATTTGCAAACGTGTACATATTCTATTTCACTTTTGATACCCTGCGCGCGAAGAGGAACAATCATCATTTAAGTGTGTAGTCGGGAAAGTCGTATTGAAATGCACTAGTGATACCGCGTGTCTTTTTGGTCCCAATTTTCGGTGTCGTCTTGTAATGTCTTTCTTTAACGTGTATTCAGCCACTGTCTTTTTTTTTATTCGTGGAGCTTTACTGTAATTATTTATGTGTTCATTCATATTTCAATACATTTCTCACTGTATTTAATGCTCTTGATATTTGACTAGGTAATAATACGACAAATCTTCCTGTATACCTGCACTGTTGCAACAAACGAAATTCCGAGCTGGTGCTCAGCAACTGATTGAAGTGGAGCCCACAGCCTTTTTGGAGAGCTTGTTTCTAATTGGGTCAAAAGAAACCTAAACTCTTTGAGAAGGAAATTAAAGATAAATTCAGAAGGATGACAGAAAGATGTGCTGTAGGCTGAAAGGGTGCGTTTCAAGTCATAATGATGTTAAAAGCTACACTCGTGTATGGTAATCGAACAGCATGGGTTCAGCTTTTAGTGTTAGCTTCAAGTGATACTGTATTACTGATGATGCATGCAGCTCAGAATACAACTTCAACTTTATTTGATTAAAAAAAGGCAACTATAATTGCAAAATTTGTCAAATACATAATATGACTTGCTTTTGGATGAGGAACAAACATTTTGGAAATTATAATATAGCATATTTTACATGCCATATTGTGCACCTTAAAACATTCAATTTTCTCAAAAGCTGCAAGTAAACCTTACCATCTGATGCGCCTTATATAATACTAGCTGGTTCGCCGCCCTCCGGGATGGCTCATCAGCTAGTTCCTGCGGAAGGCTGGTAAGGTGGGCCTTCGGCCCACAAAAGTGTTGTTGCTTGGTTCAACTTTTTGTTCATCTTCATTGCTTATCGCGAAAATAAAGAGATGTTTAGCTCTACTAAATAACTAACAATTTTATTGCAATGCTTGTGGGTAGACAACATTTTTTCGCTAAGATGCCCGCGCGTTCGTAGTGAGCCACTGCCTGAGCGGCGCAGTGGCGGCGCGCAGCGGCGCGGTGAAGTAGGTACGTTTTGAAAAGGGACAGACGGAAGGACAGACCGCGTGCGGGACGACGCGCAATATATATATAGATAATATATGGATCAATATTCTGATTTCATGGACATTTTTGGTCTTTTAAATGTTCCGTAAAGAACATTGATACTGCTGCAGCGGTTGTGAAAGCTCTCTCTCTCTCTCTCTCTCTGATAGATAGATAGACTATAGTATATTTACAGAGAGAGAGAGAGAGAGAGTATCTATCTATCTATCTATCTATCTATCTATCTATCTATCTATCTATCTATCTATCTATCTATCTATCTATCTATCTATCTATCTATCTATCTATCTATCTATCTATCTATCTATCTATCTATCTATCTATCTATCTATCTATCTATCTATCTATCTATCTATCTATCTATCTATCTATCTATCTATCTATCTATCTATCTATCTATCTATCTATCTATCTATCTATCTATCTATCTAGATAGCTGTATTGTACTGTATTGTATTTCGTGAATGCATTGCACAACCTCAGCCACTATGGAAGGTTCTATTTTATGCACCTTATAATGCAGTGCGTGCTATATCTAAAACTGTTTTAAAATAGGGCTTATACTCCAAAGCACCTTATAGTGCGGAAAAATCATAAGTATGGCAGAACTGTTTAGTTGAATGATCTCCATGAGGATGAGGCCAGTACCAAATGGTGTGTGCATGCGTGTGATCACAGGCAATGAGTGTTAGATTGCAAGAATTATGACAGATCCACTGTGATGTTAACCTTGCTGAGACGGCATGCAGATATACAACACATACAACTGGTACAACTCACCGCAGAGCTGTTATTGAATTCAACCACCATCAAACATGAATAATGTTGATGTTTTCTTTTTTTTTCCTGTGCTGTGTTTAGTTTCTTACCATCATATTTCATTCATTCAGTCTTTTCGAGTAGGCTACCAGCTTACATATTTCTGGTAGGCCACAGAGTAAGCATTTTTACATCAAGCTAAAAAAGCATTTTTGTGCAAGGCTTGCTGTATAGTTGAGATTACAGGAGGAAGGTGCTGTTGTGACACTTTAATATCTCATTAGGGAGACACTTTGTCACATTATCACATTACAGATACCCACCAACCAATAATTCTACATCCCTTGTGATGTACTTTGTTCTCTGACACTGTCAGTAAATGATTTCATTTGTGTCATGTTACTTGTTTGGATGCACCTCTTGAGGCTATTTCAGTTTCGCGTATGTTTGAGCTGTGATGACACACTGAATAAAACAATGTTTACGGGTCCTCCAGATCACAATTTAGTGTGCTTGTTTGTATCTTGAACGGATGGTCAGAGAGTACTTACAAATTCATGAGCTATTTGATGTATTGTTAAACACCAAAGAACTTTGGCCACCCTTTTGGGCAATACAGCCGTCAAAGCTATTTTAAAGTCAGACTTAAAGTTTTAAAACAAAGAAACTGGGGAGTGTTTGTTACACTGGTGTCACCGTAGGCTCTTAATGGATAAACTTAAGCCACCAAGCAAGGAGGTTTTATAATAAATACTCTTAAGAGATGAGAAAACAAACAAACAAACAGAAATCTATTAACCAAAACTCAAACCATTGGAAGTTTTGCAGAAAAAATGAATTAAATCATGCTTGTAGTGCTCGAGGATTTGATTTTTGAAACAGACAGATGGACAAGGTTTTATCATAATGATTATTAATTAATTTTAATTAAATTACCTCACGTACCGGGTTCAATTCCAGCTCCGGCCTCCCTGTGTGGAGTTTGCATGTTCTCGCCGGGCCTGCGTAGGTTTTCTCCGGGTGCTCCGGTTTCCTCCCACATTCCAAGAAAACATGCGTGGCAGGCTAATTGAACACTCTGAATTGTCCCTAGGTGTGGCTGTGAGCGTGGATGGTTGTTCGTCTCTGTGTGTCCTGTGATTGGCTGGCAACCGATTCAGGGTGTCCCCCGCCTACTGCCCGAAGACTGCTGGGATAGGCTCCAGCACCCTCTGTAACTGGCGCCAAGACTGAGTTGTTGGTTGCCATGACAACAACAAAAAATTATTTTAGCCTTGTTGTTTAGCTAAAGTATTTCATATTTCTATGTGAACTTTCATATTTGTTTTTCCTTAAATCCTCTGAATATGTTATTCGGAATGTTTGTTAAAAATCACTTCCGGGTCAAGTGTATCGCGAGGAATGAGAGAAAGATCGAGAAGACAACGGGAGACAGAGAGAGAGAGAGAGAGAGAGAGTCAGAACTACGATACCGTGTGATCTACGTGATTTATCGTTATTTGATCTACTTTCGGTTTACCAAGGTGCACACGGTATGTCATTTTGTGTTATTTATTTAATGTCCTGTTCAAGATATTATAATTTTGATTGTTGTTTGAAATGTGTTTTAGTTTTCACGGTGTTCCATGAATAAACGTTTTGGACATCAGTACGAGGCGTCATCCTTGACCGGGGTAGATACAGTGAAAACGTGTCCTCATCCATCCTTCTGGAGGCTTCGGCGCGCAGGTGCTTCCCCCACGGCAAGCTAAGCTATCGGCTTCGGCGCACATCACGTAGCAAGCTACGAGCTACATCGAGCGTCGTCGCACTCGACCCGCGTGCCACGCAGCTATCCACGAGCTACTTCGATCGTCGTCGCACTCAACCCGCAGCAAGCTACAGGCCTCAGCATGCATCGTCGCTCCTCAACCGGCAGTAAGGCAAGATTTCAACGCGCGACGGTGCTTCTCATCCTGTAGCAGCTAAAGGTTTCGGTGGACATTAACCAGAGTTGGCAAAGGCCTATACAGCTTCCAGTAGCTCACAAAGTAGATGGATAGAACATAGGCGAAGATTATCATAAATGAGAACTAATGAATGTGAGTTCTTGAATGTGTGAAAATATCTGTTGAATGTTTGACAAGCGCATCATTGTTATTATTGCTCTGTAAAACTCAGGTTCTGAAGTTTGAAAGCTCCAAAATGTCTCAATATAGTGACAGTCGATGTGATGAGATGCAAGAGCATGAAAATGTGGAAAGGGAGGCTGAGGCAAAAATAAGAAAATCCTCTCGTTTAAGACATTTGACACCTAAAATGCAGGAACTAAAGGAGAAAGAGTTCATTCAAAAGGAAGGCAAGTTGAATGTAACTTATGAGAAATGGAAAAGTCATGTTAGAGAAACCCGAAGAAAGTTAAAACAATGGTGCCCTGAGCAAGACATGTACGACATGATGGATGAAGTTGAGAAGCTAGAGGGTGAGATGAAAGAAATATACGACAGTGTCCGAAGCCGGACAACACCAAGTCAAGAATTACGGCGAAAAGTTGATTCATGTGTAGCGGCAACAGCAGACTTACTGCAAGTAATGAGAATCCGTCTAACAGAATATGAAGAAGATTTTGATGCTGTGGCAGAAAACGCAAAATTACACATGCTGCTAGATAACGAATATGCCAGGTCCATATATGGTTCCACCGCCTCCATTGTTACAGCACCCAGTGCCAAGCCTTCCGGGCACCCGTCCGAATCACCAAGCATTTCAGTTAAGCGGGCCGAAATGGCTGCTCTTCTGGCTGCGAAGGAAGCTGAGATTAACATGGAAGAGGCTATTGAAGCTCAACGTCAGCAGTGGAAAAAACTTGAAAATCAGAGAGACATGGAAGTAATTAAGGCACAGTTAGGTGTATATGAAGAAGAGGAAATTAAGGAAAGGAATGGTACGAGCAGTCCCGTACACACCAAAGAGAATGTTGCATGTCCTTCTTCTCACCATGCCCCACGTCACGAACAGCAAACTGTACAAAATGAGACAACCTTGGTTCAGATATTACAGGAATCATTAGCACTCAGTCGCCTTCCAAACCCAGAGCCTACAGTATTCTCAGGTGATCCTCTGAACTTTATAGAGTGGAGTACAAGCTTCAAAGCTCTGATAGAGAGGCGATGCTCAAACCCTGCAGATAGGTTGTTTTATTTACAAAAGTACATAGCAGGGGAGGCTAAATCTTCTCTTGAAGGCAGTTTTTATAGAAGAGATGAAGAAGCCTATCAGCAAGCATGGGATCGACTCAACACCAGATATGGTAATTCCTTCATTGTGCAGAGGGCTTTCAGAGAAAAACTCAACGGATGGCCAAAGATTGGTGGGAAGGAATATTTCAAATTGAGAGAATTCAGCGATTTCCTACAAACTTGTAGCAACGCTATGCCTTACATAAAGGGTCTGCAAGTTTTGAACGACTGTGAGGAGAACCAGAAAATGCTGGTGAAACTACCCGATTGGGTGACATCCAGGTGGAACCGTCATGTCACAGAGCAGCTAGATGAAGGTAAAGACTATCCAAGTTTCCATAACTTTGCAACATTTATATCTAAAGAGGCACGCATCGCTTGTAATCCGGTGTCGTCTCTATACGCATTAAGACAATCTACTGAGATGACAGTAAAGGGAGGTAGGCAATCAAAAGCAAACACATTTGCTACAAAGGTGAGGATCCAAGATCCGCAAACCTCTACAGCCGATCAAGACCCCAATGAAAACGATTTACGAGATGCCGAAAATCCAGGCATATGTTTATGCTGTGGAGAAGAACACTCTATACATAAATGTAAGAAGCTTATGAAAATGTCTTCAGAGGAAAAGAGAAAATACATCTATGAAAATAAGCTATGTTTTGCATGCCTGAGAAAGGGTCACAATTCTAAGGCATGTAGAAATAGAGCCATGTGTGGAGTATGCCTAAAGCGTCATCCAACCGCATTACATGAAGATCGTTCTCCAACGGAGACAGCCTCAGCACAGAACACCACTGAAGAAATCACATCCTCACTATCTTGTTGTGTCAAGGGAAGTGATGTTGTGAGTACATCAATGATTGTGCCCGTCTGGATCTCAGCACCTAACGCACCTGAGACAGAGACCCTAGCTTATGCGCTGTTGGACACACAAAGTAGCCACACGTTTGTTGATCAAGAATTGTGCGCAAAGCTTAAGGTAGACATGGACCCAGTTAAACTGAAACTCTCCACGATGATGGGAAAGGACTCAGTGATAAAAAGCGAAAGAGTTTGTGGACTTAAAGTAAGAGGATTTTCCTCAAATATTTCAATTGACCTACCTCCGGCCTACACAAGAGACTTCATTCCTCTTGACCGGACACATATTCCTACCTGCAAAACAGCCACTTCATGGAAACATCTTGTTAACATAACTCAAGAGATACCCCCACCAATGGATTGTGGCGTTGGATTATTGATTGGCTATGACTGCTCCCGAGCCTTGATTCCAAGAGAGGTCATTACTGGAGGTGACTACGAGCCTTACGCTGTCAAAACCGATCTTGGCTGGAGTATTGTGGGAGGAGTAGCACAATGCGTAAATGCAGGCGATGTGACTGGACTTTGTCTTCGAGTATCTGTCAAAGAGTTACCACCTGTAACACCATCAGCCATCATTAAAGCCCTTGAGTCTGATTTTGCAGACACAAAAGCAGGTGAAAAAAGCATATCTCAAGATGACATTCTCTTTCTGCAAATATTAAAAGGAGGCTTCCAACTAAATGAACACGGTCACCTCGAAATGCCACTTCCTTTCAAAGCACGACCTCACCTCCCAAACAATAAGGTCCTGGCTTTGGCACGACTGAAACAACTGAAAAGGAAGTTGGACAGAGATCACAAGTTCAAAGGTGACTATCTGAAGTTTATGGAGGGCATCATTAAAGATGGTGATGCAGAGAAAGTACACAACCCTGCAGACCATGCCTCCAGAGGCCTGAACGTGACAGGTCTCATCAACTCAAATTGGCTCACCGGTCCAAGGTTTTTATGGGAGAGAGATATAGCCATAAACGAGGTGACACCTGAGCTACTGGTGGGAGATCCGGAGGTGAGGATTGTACAAGTGTTAAAGACAGAAGCTGTAAGGCAATTTGACATTCAAGAGCTTCTGTCACGGATTTCAAAACGGGCAACAGCATTTAACGTCATTGCTCGCATCCAACGGCTAGCCAAGAGAATCAAAACCACAAAACCTGTAAACGTAGAAGAAAAAAGGCAAGCTACACTGACCCTTGTTAAACTGACACAAAAGGATGTCTTCCAAAAGGAGATGAGCATGCTTAGCGAGAAATCAGGAAAACTGCCTTGTAACCATCAACTTTATCAGCTTGACCCGTGCCTTCAAGACGCCATATTGAGAGTAGGAGGAAGACTCAGAAAAGCAGCTGTGTCGCTTGAATTAAAACACCCAGTAATACTCCCTAAAGACGGTGCTCTCACAAACCTCATTATTAGTCAACATCGCAACAAAATACAACATCAAGGCAGAGGACAAACTCTCAATGAGTTACGGAGTAATGGATTTTGGATTGTTGGTGGGAGTAAAGCTGTAGCTCAACACATCAGACGGTGTGTACAATGTAGAAGAATTCGCGCACCACCAGAGGAACAGCGGATGGCAGACTTACCCAGTGACCGGGTTGATGCAACACCACCATTCGCTTACTGTGGTATGGACTGCTTCGGCCCCTTCCACACCAAACGGGGAAGGAAGGAGCAAAAACGGTATGGCCTGCTCTTCACGTGTCTGTGCTCCAGGGCAGTGCTTATTGAAATTCTTGAAGATATGACAACCGATGCCTTCATCAATGCCTTGAGATGCTTTGTAGCTATCCGTGGAGCCGTTAGACATATAAGATCTGATCAAAACACTAATTTTGTGGGAGCAAGAAATGAGGTGGCAAAGGCGCTAAAAGAATTAAATCAAGAAAGATTAGCCTCCTACCTTGCAGACAAACAATGTGATTTTCAGATGAACATGCCACACTCTAGTCACACTGGCGGGGTATGGGAACGTCAAATCAGGACGGTGAGAAGTGTACTGAGCACGGTCTTGGCCCAAAGCGCTGGAAGGTGAAATGACTCTTCCCTAAGGACTTTCTTTTATGAAGCTATGTCCATTGTAAACAACCGGCCCTTAACTGTTGACAACATCAGTGATCCCGCAAGTTTGGAACCTCTCACGCCAAATCATTTGATTACAATGAAGTCTTCTTTACCACTTCCCCCACCTGGCAAGTTTATCCAGGAAGATCTCTACGCCAAAAAACGGTGGAGAAGGATTCAATATCTTTCCGAACAATTCTGGCACAGGTGGAAGAAGGAATACCTTGCAAACCTTACCCTGAGGCAACGATGGCTTACACCAAGGCGCAACATGGTAGTTGGTGATGTTGTGACCATCAAAGAGGATGATGTCCCTCGCAACGAATGGAAACATGCTAAGGTTATTGAAGCAAATCAAGATGATGACGGACTGGTGTGAAAGGTAACCGTACAGATAGGAGAACGAAAGTTGGGGAGAAAGCATCAGATGCTGTAAGTTAAGGTGTCAAATATTCAATATAGAATAGGTCATTTTTTTGGAATATGTAAATTCCATTGTTTGTTTGAATGACATTAAATTTGTCTCGTTTAAGGACACATCAGAACAAGGGTGAAATTACTGTTGATTATTTTCAAGGGTGTAAAGTATTTTTTCATTTACAAATGTTACTCCAACAGTAATTTGGTGGGAGTGTAACTGGCGCCAAGACTGAGTTGTTGGTTGCCATGACAACAACAAAAAATTATTTTAGCCTTGTTGTTTAGCTAAAGTATTTCATATTTCTATGTGAACTTTCATATTTGTTTTTCCTTAAATCCTCTGAATATGTTATTCGGAATGTTTGTTAAAAATCACTTCCGGGTCAAGTGTATCGCGAGGAATGAGAGAAAGATCGAGAAGACAACGGGAGACAGAGAGAGAGAGAGAGAGAGAGAGTCAGAACTACGATACCGTGTGATCTACGTGATTTATCGTTATTTGATCTACTTTCGGTTTACCAAGGTGCACACGGTATGTCATTTTGTGTTATTTATTTAATGTCCTGTTCAAGATATTATAATTTTGATTGTTGTTTGAAATGTGTTTTAGTTTTCACGGTGTTCCATGAATAAACGTTTTGGACATCAGTACGAGGCGTCATCCTTGACCGGGGTAGATACACCCTCCGTGACCCTAGTCAGGATGAAGTGGTTCGGAAGATGAATGAATGAATGAATAAATTACCTAACCAGTTATTTGATGAAATTAATACAAAGTACATATTAAATCTAAATGTGTTTTCTTGTCATTGTAATTTTAATTCTGTTATTTATAATTAACGAATTAACCGGTTACCGTTACACAAAGAAATACAAATGATTTAAAAATACAGTTTAACTCTATTCAATTGTTTATTTTACTTTGCTCATACAAATAGCCCATATGAGGGAAAATGGCCAATTGATGCAACAAAGGTTACAGGACACACTGTGGTGTTTGAAATTATCGAGCAGGCTGTAAGTGACCTGCAGGCCACAGTTTGACAACCCTGTTTTATTTATTTATTTTATTCACATTTTCTTTCGCCGGTCAAGATACAGTTCTACCCCAATGGTAATATGACATAATTGTCATCATACTGTAGTACACAACATTAGTTTCCTTTCTATTCTAGCCTATTTTTAAGATAGCAAGATCCAGATTGATATCATATAGACACATCAAAAGAGTATTAATCTCGGACTGCTCCAACTGCTGGGACTGCTTCCACTTGCTGTCGAAGGAAAATGACATCACAATGCCAAAGGGCTAAGGTCACGACCTATTACGGCTCACCCGTTTTCTGCATTTTGTCATGTGATGTTCGCAAGCTATTATTTTACAGAACATTTTTCACTTGACTCCCCTTTTATGTTGGAAAGGGACAAGCGACTAAATTGCACACTGAGCCAATTTACACTGAATGCAGTATGAAAGCGGCTAAAGCGTGCCAGTGTGATGCAAAACCACCTGACAGCTAATCCCTCAAGATAGGGAACAAGCTGCACAGCATCTGATGCCATATGAGGTTAAATGTCTGCTGTGATGTTGCAATGTCCAAAGGCAAATGTGTACAGATGTTCTCCTTCCGACATCATTTGTTTCAAGTGGTGAAAGTATACTTGGTGACATTCTGATGAATTTCTGTACATTTCTGTCTCATTGCCAAAAGTGTCAAGGTTGGAGGGGGCTGAGGGGGGCTGTGCATCAACCAGCGGAGGGCTGGGGTGGGTTGCCATTCCCAAACCATGTGCAGGTAGTCTGCGAGTTAACTAGACCTGATGAGTGCAGCACGGAAGCCACTGCCAACTTCCGTTTATACAGCAACCCCTCAACATACATATTGACAGAATGCATTTTTCTGGAGTCAACCAACAGTCTCCTCCTCCTTGGTTCATCTCCATGACATTTTGCAACTAGTAAACCGTGTAGTCTTGTCATGCCCTGTTTAGTGTTTAGAACGATTGCGTGGTTTCAAATGAGAAGATAGAAAGACAACAACATCTAAAAATATTGACTGAGATACAGTTCAGTGAAAGATGGTGTACGCTAGGGGTGGGCGATATAGCCTCAAAATAATAACACAATATTTCTGACATTATAGTGAAAAAGGTAAATCAATACTGAGCAATATATGTGTGAACGCTGCTTCAGAACAACAGCCTTTTTATTGAAAACATTTTTTCGGCCACCTTTCTATTCCATTCATTCATTCATTCATCTTCCGAGCCGCTTGATCCTCACTAGGGTCGCGGGGGGTGCTGGAGCCTATCCCAACTGTCTTCGGGCAGTAGGCGGGGGACACCCTGAATCGGTTGCCAGCCAATCGCAGGGCACACAGAAACGAACAACCATTCGCACTCACACTCACACCTAGGGACAATTTAGTGTTCAATCAGCCTGCCACGCATGTTTTTGGAATGTGGGAGGAAACCGGAGCACCCAGAGAAAACCCACGCAAGCCCGAGCCAACATTGTTACTCATGCAAAACAACGTGCAGAGTTCTGGTGCGAGGCAATGAATGACGGAATACATCAATGATAATAATAATAATACATTTTATTTATAAGCGCCTTCAAGACACCCAAGGACACTTTACAATCAGACAAAAACAATTGAACACAGTATGGGTTGAGCAGCGGCAGCCAGACACGCCACCGTTCACTCAACCCCGAAAGTTGGAAGAAACCACAAGGGAGGGAGAGGGGGAGGAAAAAAAACACGGTCGAATTATCCTAATTTTGAGGATAGTTTGAGCCACTCCCTGACAGTGTAATTTTTGCAATATTTTAAATAACATACTGTGAATGTTGTAGAAGTTTTATATACGGAACAACCCTGGCGTACACAACAACATAAGTTAAAAAACCCGAGTGCGTTTGCTTTTAAGTCAGTATGTGTTATCCTCAAGGTCTGTACAACCTAGTGGTGACTAAAACCTCTTCGTGAACATTTGCTACTCATTAGGGGTGTTCATACGGCAACATTTGCTCCAGTGTAGCCCCTGAAAACAGCTTAAACTGAAGCAAATTTAACTCTGCTCAAGGAGGTGGTTTAAAAATTTGCTCCAGAGCAAATGCTCCTTTGCAGGGAGAGTAGCCTCGCTACACATGAGAAGGGTTGATTACACATGGCTAGAATGCGTTGCTTTCGTGCTCTGTTGTACTTCCGTCATATTTCCTTTTGTAGGAGACTGGACTGTCTTGGAGTTGATTGTGTAGTTTGTTCCTCTGTTGTGTGTTCACATCCCCCCTCACCCCCATAGAATGTATTTTGTGATTTCCACGCTTGATTTTCTGTTTGGCGTGTCTGTTTGGAGTGTCATTGAAGTCATCGTTGATTTACGTTTTCGGGGGCAGTCATTGAACGCCTCTTGAGCAGAAGGCACGGAGACCAAGAAGGAGGTCCCTGTACAGGAGTTGTGTATTTGTTTTAAAAAGAACCAACACAACAGCTCTTTGTTTTCTATCGTTTTGCACATCTGCAGAAACTGCTGTGTTAACGCAAGTGGGGCTGCATCGGAGCTGCACCGGGGTTAACACTCTCAGGGGCTTTGTACGTGTGAGCACTCTACAAAATTTGCTTCGGTGTATCGCAACAAAATACATCTGTGCAGCACCGGAGCAAATGTGTGCCATGTGAACAGCCCTAGAGGCTGGCTCAATCCTGAACATTTAATTCTTCAAATTAAAATCCTTCATTTGTAGGTCCAAATGACGGATTAGATACAAATGTTAATGTTACAGCTGGTTTTCAGCATTTACCTTTGCTAATAAGGCCGGGTTCCTTTATAATGTACAGTAATTCCTGTAATAATTTTACTCTTTAAACAGCTGTCCAATTTAACGCAGCAGTGGAATAACACAAGCCGGATAATATTTTTTTTTGTCTTTTTTTTTCGGTGGTCTCTTTCAGTGAAGGTAATAGGACCCCCTTGCGGTGTTTAGTGATAATAAATGGCAGCTAATGAACTTCACCTCTGTGGCAGGCTCCCCTTGGTGTGCTTTACTCGGCCAGTTTGCTGATGGCTGTCTGCGAGATGAAAGGAATGGGATTCATGGAGGAGTGGGAAGGGAAATGGGAGAAGAAAAGGGCACAGTAGGGGGCTGTCACACCGTGTAGCACTCCGGCCTTGAGGTGAGAGCCTCTGGTTTGTACATGAGTTAAATGAAAGGAGCAGGTGATGCAGCAAGCAGGGGTCTGTGCGCTACAGGGTGAGGGTGCTGAGTTGCAAGAATGGACGTGACCCTCTGGTGTTTGTTCAACCGCCTTCGTCCCTTCACCTTTACTTGCCTGTGAATTGTGTTCATGTCTCATTAACTTCGGCATGCTTCCGTCTGTCTTGTTTCAGCCACAGGGATCTGAAGCCAGAGAACCTGTTGCTAGATGAAAAGAATAACATCAGGATAGCAGATTTTGGTATGGCCTCTCTTCAGGTTGGAGACAGTCTTTTGGAAACCAGCTGCGGGTGAGTACTTTAGAAAATATTCTCATGCATGCTTCCAAATGAACATAGAAGGGTTGCAGAGATGCAAACTGACGTTTGGAGGTGCCGCGTATTGTGCCTTTTCCTTGGTGCTGTGTTCTCTAAGCCGACGTTTTGTGGCTGGTTGAGCTCTTGAGGATGGACAGAGGGTCTGTCTCACAGTGTGCCAGGGGTGCGTGCAGGGCCAGGGCCATGGCCACACATTAATGTCTCCCCGCATCAATTTGGGATTTTATGATGTGCTAGTCACGACCATGCTGGACCCATCAATACCACAATGACTGCAATGAAGTGGAAAAGTCACTTTCAAAGTAGGAGGACGCCACACAAATTTTAATGAACCCCAAAGTGTAGTGACAAGTGTGCAAGCTCAGTGCTACAAAAATAAAACCGTAACACCGGCTTTATTTCACGTTTGGTCCATAAAGGAGCTGCACTGATATGTCAAGAACGTAAACACAGATGTAAATATCATGAAATACAGTACAGGTACATGAACAGTAGCCTCTCCAAGCTTCAACACAGCTCTTCAGCCCCCCCCCCCCCTCCACAGCCCCCCAATTATTTGTCCCACGAGGAGAATTAACCATAATCAATTGTGCATGCAATGTTTTATCCAGGTGGTCCAGTGGTTAGCACATCGACCTCACAGTGCAAACGCATTTCAAGTCAATTCCAGCTCTGGCCTCCCTTGTGTGGTTGTGTTCTCCCGGTTTCACTCTGGCTGTGTGGCATGTTCTCCCCGGCCTGCGTGGGGTTTCTCTGGGTTCTCCGGCTTCCTCCCACATTCCAAAAGCATGCATGGCAGGCTGATTGAACTCTCAAAATTGTCCCTGGGTGTGAGTGTGTGCGTGGATGGTTGTTCGTGTCTGTGTGCCCTGTGATTGGCTGGCAACCGGATCAGGGTGTCCCCTCCCTACTGCCCGGAGACCGTTGGGTGAGGCTCCAGCACCCCCCGCGACCCTTGTGAGGATAAGCGGATTGGAAAATGGATGGATGTATGGATGGATGTTTTATCCAACCAATCATCTGTGCTTCCATGTTCTCGACTCCTTCGCCAATTTCAAGGTCAAAGGGAGCTGGAGCTTATCCAACGATTCCCACTCACACTGTCGCTGAATCAGAAGTGAGCCCATTGGTTTGTGACCATTCGAATACCCTGAGCATTGTTCAAAATAACGTGATATTTGCTGAATTTCAAATATGTGGCTTGGCTCAATTAAGGTTGAAAATCACTGCCATGGATGTATGGCACGGAGGAATGGATGGATGGATGGATTGAAGGCCATGTGAAACGATTGCTGTTTTCGAACTGTTCCTAAAGGAATCACCTCACAAAGCTAGATATCTAGTCAAGATTTGCTCACTAATAAAGTTATTTTTTAATTAACATGTGAAATGGAAAAAGAAGAAAGATTAAGCTTATAAAAGCAACATTTGCAGCCATAGTTTCAAACCTCATTCCCCTCACCCATTTCCCACGCACACGGTAATTAATATACAACACTGATGATATGTGACCACGTATCGTGATACGCCATACCTCACCACGAAATACCACTTTTATTCCCTGTGCCACGTTGATTTGGGTGTTTTTAAATCGTAAGGGTATGGATGGTTTGTGACACAAAGGTGAAACCGATCCGTTTGTTCGCAACAGCATTGCGCCAAGTGATTGGAGTCACGGTGGCCCATTAAGCTACATCAAAATTGGGATCATTTATCCACCTGTTGCGCTGAGTGCTCAAATAAACAGTGTCACTCTGGCTGTGTGGAAAAAGTAACACCGCAAAATAATCCCCGTTTTTAATAAACGTGCGTGCGTGTGTGTGTGTGTGTGTGTGTGTGTGTGTGTGTGAGAGAGAAACAGAGGAGACAGTGAAGCAGCGCAAGTGAATATTGCTGATTGTATTTAAAACCCTTATATTATGTTAAGGGTCAATTTGACCCGTTTCAGTTTTTGTGGTGACCAAAGCAGTGGATATGCTTTCTTTTTCTTCATGAAATTTAGTGACTTTTCCTCATCTAGGGCCATGAACTGGTGTGTAAAATCTGGACACTCTGATGTGTAGTGGGATGTCTGTGCACATTTTGCATACAAATATGATGTTGGGGTCATTTTGACCCAGACACTTTAAACAAACACACGTGAATGATTTATCGAGTCAGCTAAAACTATCGTGTCCATTTTGTTTTGTCAATATAATAACTAACCTGAGAGGTACGTGTCTTTGTTCCTCTTCTCTTCAGTTCTTTTAATGCCTCTTGATGATACTGGTGTTTTTGTTGGAATATAAATGCAAAGAAAGCCCCGAAAAGCTGAAGAAAATTACACCAGATATTTGATCAAATTCAGTCACCTTGTAAGGTGACTGAGGTTTCACATAGAGAAGACAGCCAGTAGTAGTGCGAGAAAGCTTTGATTCAATTCAAACTTGAATGACTTCAGAGGCGTTTGACATGACAGTGTACAGTGACTAATGTGTTTGCAGTACATGTAAACGATAATTCCCTGATGAGGAAGAATATTCCCTCAGTGCTTACATCACGTGACACCAGGCATGCAAGCCCTGTGGCATCTGTTCCAACCTCAGCCCTAATTCTGCTCAGATTATCCCGCCAACCGAAACCAGACACTCTTAAACACACGCAACATTAAAACAACTGATAAGGTTTTGTTTGTTCATCTCTGGCCTATACGTACATTACAGGTATGTACTATGAAAAAGTATTTGCCTCCTTCTCAAATTCTTATTTACATTTACTTGGTCCTGGGTGAAAATGTAATTTCACATATTTTCAGAAAGCTGAGTTAATATTTACTGACCACACCCAACACAGGTCTGATTACTTCCAGACCTTTTTAATCATGAATACATTTTTTTTTAAAAACTGTCCGGCAAAATGAAGTTGGCATAAAGATCTCAAGAAACTGCAACCAAATGCCATGATCCAAAGAAATTCAAGAACAGGTGAGAAATAAAGTAATAGGAATCAGTCAGTCCAGAAAGGGTCAAAAGCCATCCCTAAAACTTTTGGACATCATCAAACTATGGTTCAAGCGGATACCCACTTATGGAAAAAAAACAGGAACTGTGGTAAACAGCCGGCCATCAGAAATGACCCGAAGAGCACAGCGACAAAAACAATTCTGACCAAAAACATCATCTTACTTTTGTGGGGGGGGGGGGGAAGAATGATTTACTAGACATAAGAAAATTTTTATAGACCAGGGGTGGCCAACCAGTCAGGGACTAAGAGCCATTATTTTTTACGCGCACACGCACGCGCGCACACACACACACACACACACACACACACACACACACACACACACACGCACGCACACACACACGAACACACGTATACACACACATGCGCATACGCAGGCATGCGCATGTGATGAGCGAAAGCCGGAACTTCACTGAACACGAGCAAAATCGACACACACACAAACATTCCCCCCCACCCCCCAATTCCTCCTCCCAACGCCTGATTTGGAAATAGTCTGCTGGCTCCGGGTCGATCGCATTGACGTATTGGGCACCTCTACCTTTAAAGCTGACTAGCTTAGCACTTTGCGCTGAGCACCGTTGTTTGCGCATAAGCGGTAGTTCAGTTGTCATGATTGGATACCCTGTATGTCAATCCACTGATTCAGTTATCATCTCATTGGTTGCCTTGTATGTCAATCAAGTAATGGGATTGATTATAGGCTGACGTAGTTAGGTGTATGTATTTAGCGCTGTTGTTTGAATGGCAGCGCCACTGCCTAGACGTTTTCGACGCTTGTCATGTGAAAGCCCGGGAGCCGCATTGAACCAGCCAAAGAGCCGCACGCGGCTAGCGAGCCGCAGGTCGGCCACCCCTGTTATAGACAGATTAGACGAAAGATCAACATATTACAAAGTGTGTGTTTTGTGACATCTGGTGTAAATAACGGCATTTCAGAAAAATCATGACATCCCATGTGGTTCAAACCATCAGTCCATCTGCGGATGTTCCCCGCATTCTAGACCTTCATATTGATTGCTCATGTTTCCCTGAGTGCGGACATGACATGTTTTAATGAAACACATTTATCTGGCCCCCTGGTGCCATTCAGCAGACTGGCACACATGTATTACTTTTGCCACTGGTAATAGAGGCTGTAGATGATACTGGTTCCATGTAGATTTGGGGAGTCTCTAAACACATACATTAATGCAGAGATGGTAGATGAGCGGAAGCGTGGACAAGTGCATACATGCAGTATCTGCACGCATTTGTCCGCACAAGCCCAGTTCGTCAGCGCTTCCTGTTGGTTTGTAGACATTCAGCAATTTGTTTTCGAAAAATGGCACACTAGTTTAAATTCAAACTGCAAATACTTACAGTAAGTGCTCTGAGAACAGATTACCATTACGTACAAATATATTATTATATTTTATTATATCGCTTGGATCAGGAAAATGTCCGTTTATTCATGTTTAGATTTCATTCATTATTAATCTATCCAGCATGAAAGATCACACTGTTTTTTTACTTTTTCTTTTTTTTTTAATGACGGTGTAAGTTTCATGGGGATCTACAATGTGGATTTGCCACGACAAATGCAAATCATTACTCTTTGGGTTGAACATTTATGTTGGTAATCTTTGCAATATCATTCACTAGACACTTGATTGGGCGTAACCGTATAAACGTGTCTCACTTCAAAAAAAGCCAATAATGTTTTGTTTTAAATCAAGCATGAATTAAGGGGCATGGATGCTATACTGTCTTGTTTTATATCCATCCATCCATCCATCATCTACCGCTTATCCGGGGCCAGGTCGCGGGGGCAACAGCTTTAGCAGGGAAGCCCAGACTTCCCTCTCCCTAGCTACTTCGTCCAGCTCTCCCCGGGGGATTCCGAGTCCTTCCCAGGCAAGCTGGGTGACATAGTCTCTCCAGCGTGTCTTCCTCGGGGTCTCGTCCCGGTGGGGCATGACCGGAACACCTCACCGGGGAGGCGCTCAGGAGGCATCCGAATCAGATGCCCAAGCCACCTCATCTGGCTCTGTTTTATTTCCATTTTTGTTTTATAAAAATGTGACAACTCAACTCAAAGCTCAATATTATACTGTGCAGTTCTGTAAATTACAAGTAAATAATTTATTGAGAATTTAACAATATAACAACATTAATTTAACAATTAATTTTATATTTACTGTGGCCGACTGGTTAGTACATCTGTCTCACAGTACAGATGTCCTGGGTTTGATCCCGGCCTTGGGCTACATGTGTGGAGTTCGCATGTGTCTCCCGGTGCCTGAGTGAGTTTCTCCGGGTACTCTAGTTTACTCCCACATTCCAAAAACATGCAGGGTAGGTTGATTGAACACTCTAACATGTCACTCTATGTGATTGTGAGTGCGAATGGTTGTTTCTCTATGTATGTGCCCTGTGATTGGAAGACAGCTGGGATAGGCTCCACTGCAGCATGCCCACGACCCTCGCGAGGATAAGCAGGTCTGATAAGGGCTGGATGGATGGCTATTTCCTGTATATCACTGTAATAGTGTCAAGATGTCAAAAGCTCATCTCTGTGAAGACAAAAATTGTCAACTCTTCAACCTAATGTGGAAGTGATTGAAAAGATGGAGTGCGTGAAAAACCTTAAATGTAAAATCATGTTTCTCAACCTTTTTAAATGCTTACCAATACTTTCTGTCTCTGAAGAGAAATGACTCATGTCCCTGTCGCAAACGGCATACAAAGCTACGGCAGATCTCAGGCTTGTTTTACCCGCACTCATCTGCATAATGTACTGATGCACTTACAATCAAGAAAGCTGAATTCGTATGGGCTCATGTGTCAATTTCCCCATTGACATGATGATGATGATGGTGGTGTTGTAACGGGCCAACATTTTGACAGCCAGAGGGGGCGGGAAAAACAGGCCTGCCATACATGAGTAAACACACAAACAAGCCAATAAATGGGAGACATGTTAATCAACACTACTCTCCTTATTGCTATTAAATGAGACTGAACGAAGTGAAAGCTGAGGAAGCCTTTGTTTTCTTTGTTCTTCGTTAAAAACCAATCAAGGTGATATACTGGTATGATATAAAGTATATACTATATATAGAGAGAGAGAGAGAGAGAGGAGAGAGAGAGAGAGAGACACACAGAGAGAGAGAGACTCTATTCGTACACAACATACACACATACATGCCTGAGTGTCTTCTATCTAATCAAATTTTAATATTGCAAGTGGCTAGGCTATCATCCATGGAGCAAACCTTGCAAGGTAGCTCTTTAAATCTATCTGTAATATTGATGTGTCAATCTCGCAATTGGCTTTACCGTCAGCACATCCAGTATGCTGGAAAGATCAGAGACGATGCCCTTGCTGGAGAGAGTCGGACTACTTAAGATGGTCTGAACTTTCTGAAGCATATCTCGATCTGTGTTCACTTAAGACATTGCCTATATGGCTGCAGAAGCTCAAGTGTCAAGAAGAGAATGACATTCCTTCAAGTTTTCTTCTCCCTTTGACTTACATGAGTTTGCTCATTCCTTCTTGTGTTTCTGCCTCCCCAACAGCTCTCCACACTACGCATGTCCAGAGGTCATCAGGGTGAGTCAGCAAGCTTTCTCACTGTGGATCTATTTGCCATTTTCTGCTTCTAAGTGGCCTGAGAGTGGATAAAAGAAGTCTACATATCCCTTTTCAAATGCGCACACACACACACACCACACACACACACACACACACACACACACACACACACATACACACACACACACACACACACACACACACACACACACACACACACACACACACATATATATATATATATAGCGAGTGCATCGGCTCATTCACTGGGTACGACGCGATTGACGGGTGAAATCGCGATTCATCACGATGCATTGATGGGTATCGGTAAAATCCGATTTAAGCTCCGTTTTATTCAAGTTAAACGTCACATATCTGCCCTTTCCTAGGCGCAATGAATGCACCATCATTGCTTTGCAAAAAAAAAAGTATAATATATATATATATATATATATATATATAAATTATTATATTTCATATATATACACTATAGCAACAGCTGTGAGTCTCAGGTGCCAAATTGTTTACATTTTCTTTGCACAAAACCCAATTGTGAAAGGGCTTAAATAAGTTCTTTTACAAGTTCTACTGTTTATAAGGAATAAAGTGGTATCCTTTTTGTAATACCATACTGAATTCCATCTTTTTAAAAGCTTTTTTTCTTTGCTTATTTGCATCATGTTTAATATCACAATATTGCAACAAATTGCATTGTATCGTATCGGATCGCATTGATTTGAACTTAATGTGTATCGAATCGTATCACATCGTGACGACGGTGAAACGTATCGCATCGTATCGCCAGAAAATTCCATGTATCGTTTAAGTATCGCATCGCTGGCAGTGGATCGAGATGTGTATCGAATCGTCCTCAGTGCTGAGATTCACATCCCTAATATATATATATATATATATATATATATATATATATATATATATATATATATATATATATATATATATATATATATATATATATATATATATATATATATATATATATATCCTCATCTCACCCCTCGGGTGGTGTCCGTCCCTCATTCAGCTCGGGTCCTCTACCAGAGGCCAGGAAGCTTGAGGGTTCTGCGCAGTATCCTTGCTGTTCCCAGCACTGCACATTTCTGGACTGAGATGTCCGATGTTGTTCCCGGGATCTGTTGCAACCACTCATCTAGTTTGGGGGTCACTGCCCCGAGTGCTCCGACCACCACAGGCACGACTGTCACCTTTACCTTCCAGGCTCTCTCCAGCTCCTCTCTGAGCCCTTGGTATTTCTGGAGTTTCTCATGTTCCTTCTTCCTGATGTTTCCATCACTTGGGACCGCTACATCCACTACAACGGCTTTCCTCTGCCCTTTATCTATGATCACGATATCTGGTTGGTTCGCCATTACCATCTTGTCAGTCTGGATCTGGAAGTCCCACAGGATCTTCGCTCTGTCATTCTCCACCACCTTCGGAGGTGTTTCCCATTTTGACCTTGGGGTTTCCAGTCCATACTCCGCACAGATGTTTCGGTAGACTATGCCAGCCACCTGGTTATGGCGTTCCATGTAGGCTTTCCCTGCCAGCATCTTACACCCTGCAGTTATGTGTTGGATCGTCTCAGGTGCCCCTTTGCACAACCTACACCTTGGGTCTTGTCTGGTGTGGTATATCTGGGCCTCGATGGCTCTGGTGCTCAAGGCCTGTTCCTGAGCAGCCAGGATGAGTGCCTCTGTGCTGTCCTTCAGGCCAGCCCTCTCTTGCCACTGATAGGACTTCTTGAGATCAGCCACTTCAGTTATGGTCCGGTGGTACATCCCGTGTAGGGGCTTGTCCTCCCATGATGGTCCCTCCTCCAGCGCCTCATCTTCTGTTCCCCATTGTCTGAGACATTCTCTGAGTACGTCATTCGTTGGAGCCTTCTCCTTGATGTATTCATGGAGCTTGGATTTTTCATCCTGGACAGTTGCTCTTACACTCACTAGTCCTCGGCCTCCTTCCTTTCGGCTTGCGTACAGTCTCAGGGTGCTGGATTTGGGATGGAACCCTCCATGCATGGTTAGGAGTTTTCGGGTCTTAATGTCCGTGGTCTGAATCTCTTCCTTTGGCCACCTTATTATTCCTGCAGGGTATCTGATCACTGGCAGGGCATAGCTGTTTATTGCCCGGGTCTTATTCTTGCCATTGAGCTGGCTTCTTAGGACTTGCCTCACTCGCTGGAGGTATTTGGCCGTAGCCGCTTTCCTTGTTGCCAGTTCGAGGTTGCCATTGGCTTGTGGTATACCAAGGTACTTGTAGCTGTCCTCAATGTCTGCTATTGTTCCTTCAGGGAGTGAGACCCCTTCAGTGCGGACTACCTTTCCTCTCTGAGTCACCATCCGACTACATTTCTCAAGCCCGAATGACATCCCGATGTCGCTGCTGTAGATCCTGGTTGTGTGGATCAGGGAATCTATGTCCCTTTCGCTCTTAGCATACAGCTTTATGTCATCCATGTAGAGGAGGTGACTGATTGTAGCTCCATTTCTGAGGCGGTATCCATAGCCTGTCTTGGTGATTACTTGGCTTAGGGGGTTCAGTCCTATGCAGAACAGCAGTGGGGAGAGTGCATCACCTTGGTATATGCCACATTTGATGGACACTTGGGTAAGTGGCTTGCCATTGGCTTCAAGTGTGGTTTTCCACATCCTCATCGAGTTCGCAACGAAGGCTCTTAGGGTCCTGTTCACCTTATACAACTCCAAGCATTCAGTGATCCATGTATGTGGCATCGAGTCATAGGCTTTCTTGTAATCAATCCAAGCTGTGCACAGGTTGGTACGTCGGGACCTGCAGTCTTGTGCGACTGTTCTGTCAACCAGGAGTTGATGTTTGGCTCCTCTAGTATCTCTACCAATGCCCTTCTGTGCTTCGCTCATGTATTGATCCATGTGTCCACTTATCTTAGCCGCAATGATGCCTGACATGAGCTTCCATGTTGTGGAGAGACAGGTTATTGGCCGATAGTTGGATGGGGCTGCACCCTTCGAGGGATCCTTCATGATCAGGATCGTTCGCCCTTCGGTTAGCCATTCTGGGTGAGTCCCATCCCTCAGCAGCTGGTTCATTTGTTCTGCTAGGCACTCATGGAGTGCTGTGAGTTTCTTTAGCCAGTAGGTGTGGACCTCTCTCAGGGTCACCAGCCATTGTGCACTGCTGTTATGTGCAACCTCCTTCTCCCATATGCCTTTCCAGTACCTTTCAGTTTCCAGTCTTGGTGGGTCAGCTCTGTTGTTAGGACCCTGCCACTGAGCGTACACTTTCGCAGGTTGTGTTGCGAACAGCCTGTTTATTCGTCTGGCCTCATTCTCTTTCGTGTACCGCTTTAGGCGGCTGGACAAGGCTTGGAGCCTTTGTTTGGCAGTTTCGAGTGCTTCAGGTATGGTCATCTGGATGTACCTCTCGGGTATCGGCCTTTTCATCACACCTCTCTGGGCCTCCGTCAATTGACTCACATCTTTCCGGGCCGCCTTGATCTTAGCCTCCAACCGTCTTTTCCATGGTGGGTAACGTATCTCATGGCTTCCATGGTTGCTCTTATAGCCCAGAGTCTCCAGGATCACTGATGCTGAAGCGTATATCAGCTCATTGGTTTCTGTGATCGTTACGGTAAGGATTGCCCTCAGTGCTGCATTCACACTTTCTATGAGACTTTCAGATGGTACTTCACATAGCCGTTGTAATCGGTTTCTAGGTTGCCCAGCTTTCATTCTCGCCATTATCTTAGCTTTCAGGTCAGTTGCTGCCTCGCTCAGCATTTCATTCATTGGGCCTTGCCTCCCAATCTCTTGTATGACCTCCTCCTCTGATCTGGCAGCCTGGGGCCCTTCGCCATGGTACCTGCGTTGTACCTCATCAATCTCAAGTTGTGACAGCAGTTGCCGTTTGTGGATGTTGGAACACTGAGCTACTAGTTGTTTCGTGGTCAACCGTGACTGTGGGTTTCGAAGTAACCATTTAGCCCACATTCTCTGCATGTAACCCCTCTGACTAGGGTTGCTTGAGTAGTAGCATTCCAACAGAGCCATGTTATCGCCTCTCGCCCATCTCCGCTTTGTTCCAGTAGCCCATTTTTCATCAAGGTGCTCTGGTTCCCCAGCACCTGACGCAGACCTTGTTTGGCCGGGCGACGTCTGAGCCGGCATGTCATTCGTTTTATTGTCTCTCATCATTGTATGAGGTAGGCATTAGCGTGAAGGATCTTGCCCAAGGACCCACACTGGATGGTGTTATGTGCTCATTTTTGCCCCAAGCGGGATTCGAACCACCGTCTCCCGTATGCCAAACCGATGCCTTACCAACTGAGCTATCCAGCCGCTATATATATATATATATATATATATATATATTAGGGAAACTCACACTGTACTGTCGTAAAGCGACACGGCAGGGAAGTCAAAGGCCGTTCAAGTCACAAACAAGAGATTAATCCAAGGAGAATCTTGGGGAGTCTTGCATGGGCGCAGAAGAACTATCTGGCTATGAGATAATGAGTTAACAGGAGAGGCCTTAAATCGTAGTTGATTGTTGATTTGAAGTGCATCCTTCTTGTGAGCAGCGTTTATGTATCACAAAAACCTGGAATTTGGACATGGGGTGTATGGACATGTTATGGTACATACAGTGTGTCGACAAAGGTAAAAGCGGGGCCCTGCCTTATTCGTATTCGCAGCAATAGTAGAGAACATAATGTAATTCACTATATTTTCTTTTGAGATAATAATAGTGTATGTCAGAAAATATCCCTCAGACTTTAGCGATGTTAATGGATAAACAAAGCGATGCCAGGGACATGCTCTCTAGGCATACTGAGCTTGGCCATTCAAATTTAAAAGAGACTTTTAGGAGTTGTGGATCATGCCGAGCTATTGCAAGGGATTGCCAGAGTGAAAACACAGCGCTATAAATGTGAATAATCTCCCCCTTGTTGTTTTGTCTCCCGTTGCCCGTACATCATCTGCTCTTCTACAAGGCTTCCTCTCCAGGCATCTGTCTTGTTTCACTAATGCTAACATTAACACTCTCGTCTTCAGGGGGAGAAGTATGATGGGAGGAAAGCGGACGTCTGGAGCTGTGGGGTCATTCTTTTTGCCCTATTGGTGGTGAGTCTACCAACTTGTTCTTTGCTAACTGAAGCTGTCTGGTTGCACCGTTTTGGACAATATAGTGTCACAGTTACGGTGCTCATTGTTCACTTGAGGCAGTCTTAAGTTGGATAAGAAAGTGTACGTGTACTTGATTGCAGTCGCACCGGTCAAAGAATTCATGTCGCATTCCTCAAACACCCTCAAGCTAATTTTGCATCCCAAGACTCATAAGAGTGCCTTTCTGTCCAGCTTCATGATGTATGTCCTTTCCCAGACATTTGGCCGCGCAGATCTATTTCATCAACAGCTGGGCTTTAGTTCCCGCACACTCCTTCTGCATGAATAATTAATGCAATGAAACTGCAAGAGGATAGCTCAAAATGAACACCATTGCCGACAGAGTGACTCTGGTCAAAGACGTCTTTGTGTTTTTTGGGTTCATTCCTGTGTGTGTGTGTGTGTGTGTGTGTGCACACACGTGTCTCAACCCGGCATTGGAACATTGGATTGATCTTACAGAATTGAAAATTATCTTAAAAAAGCAAGTTTTGGCCCATTACTTGCTCTCCACCTTTTATCCAATGTGGCTGCACATTGCGAGATTTTTATGGATGTATTTGGCATTCTCCGGTCATTAGACCCAGCTCAAAAGATCGCTTACGTAAGCGCACCCTTACTACTCCACCAGTCCACATTCATCGCCGTGTTTCTTTTAATTTTCTTCATTTTTTTCACCACCACCACTCCACCCTGCGGAGTTTGCTATTCATCACGCAGGCACATCTATCTGTGGGATGTCAGCTCACTCTGATAAATGGCTTTGATAATGCTTAATGAACAAGGTAAATGCCAAAGTGGGGTAATTATTAGAAATGCCGTTGTTTTTATGTTACTGCTGATGATTATTTATTTTTGCATCATTGCAGAAGAGCAGATTGTTCCCATTTGAGAATTTAGAAGATAAATTCTTAGAGATAGAGAGAGAGAGAATGTGTTAAATTACAAAGGATGAAAAGCGGAATTCTGTGTTTATTTCACACAGCCAACCTATTAAATTTGCCATTACATCAAGTGAGAATAAATTCTTCTGCACTATTCAATTACAACATCCACACATTTCTCCTTTTCCAATTTCAGGGAGCGCTGCCATTTGATGACGACAACCTGAGGAATCTGCTGGAGAAAGTGAAGTTAGGAGTGTTCCACATGCCCCACTTCATCCCTCCAGACTGTCAGAACCTCCTGCGGGGCATGATCGAAGTGGATGCCTCCAAAAGACTAACGGTCAGTGACGTGAAGAGGTTATGCTGCGTGAGCACCTTTGCTTTGGGCTGTCAGCCAATGGCATGTTTGTAAACAAAACAAAAGCTTCTGGATTTTCTCTTACAACCGGATGCACTTTTTAAATTCCTTGTTTTATTTTTTTCAAACCAAGGCAGTGTTATAAATGCACAACAAACTTACAAACAATATTCACCACTATTTTTTTTGTTTATTTGTTTTTAATAAAGCGAGCAGCTAGAATAATGTAGCTCAGCAGACATTGATGTTTGTTTCTGGTCACGTCTTATTGTGCAGGGTGAGCAACCGCTTATCGCAAGGTCGAGTTCACTGGGCTCACTCGCAATTGCGCAAGAGACCAATTATAAAAGTGAGAATGTTAATGCTAAAAGAACCCTAAAATTGTTTTGAGCCAATTTACTGAACTAATTAATTGAGCATTTGGATATCTGCTCGATACAAATTAGAAATTGCAAAGTAGATACAAGGCAAATTGTGTTTTTCCAGCATCATCCACTGGTTTGAGCAGTTGCACAGATTATAAATTCCCACAACGGACAGTAGAAATCCTAAAGTTGTATTTACTGTGGATGAGTGTAATGTGTCAAAGGTGGGTTCTAAAGAAAAACATAGTCCAAACACTTTGACCATGTGAACAACAAAGTGACACTATCACACTTTCACTCGTGCCACTACATCCATCAGACATTGAGACATACTTGTTGGGAGAGTCCCCCCCCCCCCCCCGTTTAAAATTTGCATCACATATTCTCCATAACATTCATGTGATGGTGTTCCGCTAAACCTCTCTTTTCAATCTGCCTCGTCCACTTGGGAGGAAAAAGAAACACTGATGGTAGACAATGTCTTCTGGAAAACATCTGGACATGTCCTTTGACTGGAAATACGTGTTCTTGTCACCCGTCCATTTTCGATCGTACTTGTCCTAATTAGAGTGAGCCAGAGCCCATCTCAGATGACACTGGGCGAGAGGCAGGGATACACTGGACTGGCCAATCGAAGGGCACAGATACACTTGTCAAACATCCATTCACACTCATGTTCTCACCCATAGGGCAATTTAGAAACTCCAGGACCTGGAGAAAACTCACACAAGCCCAGTAGAACATGAGGAAACGCATTAGAAGGAAATGCCAGCTGAAACATATTCATCATGACCTATTCAATTAGCCAAATCCTGGTGGTGACATATGGTACCAGGTAGAATAGGTTTTGTATTTAATTTAAAAATCTACAACCGCTTTTGATCACGATTGTGGTGCAATGTTGTAAGTGGGCATTGTTGGATCCTAGCTGAAACAACATTTGTGTGGTTAAAAAAAGGCAAAAGGGGAATTACATTAAATGGGCATCCGTGAGAACAACCAATCACGCTGTGCAGAGTCGTTGCCGATACATCTCTCCTGCCAAGACTTTCCATCACTTTTGTCTCATTTGTTTTTTTCTTTCCTTCCAACCCCCTGTTGCTCATCCCACTTTGCAATGCTTGACCCTTCTACGTAGCGTCTGATCATTTTGGGAAGGTGGATGGATGATGTGAGGGGAAAGAGTCAGCGGGGGAGTTTGGACAAAGGCAGCTCAGACAGTTCTGATCTGCTTCCCTTCACTGTAGATGCTTTAGAATCCTTACACACACACACACACACACACACACACACACACACACACACACACACACACACACACACACACACACACATACTTACACACTCAT
The DNA here is from genome assembly GCF_025434085.1 of Hippocampus zosterae. Classification (NCBI taxonomy): domain Eukaryota; kingdom Metazoa; phylum Chordata; class Actinopteri; order Syngnathiformes; family Syngnathidae; genus Hippocampus; species Hippocampus zosterae. The sequence continues at coordinate 8,641,466 of NC_067453.1, forward strand.
TTTACTGTCTTTCGTTCTACAAACTCAATTCCACTGCAGTTGGGACATTAAGTTAAACAGGTAAAAACCTAATACGATGATTTTCAAATCATGTTCAACCTATATTTAATTGAATACTCTCCAAATAGAAGATATTTCGTGTTCATACTGGTCACCCTTATTGTTTTTAGCAAATGAGCGTTAACTTCGAAAGCTGGGACAGGTGGCAAAAAACCTCAGTAACCACCTATTTGGAACATCCCATGGGTGAACTGGCTAACTGAGAAAAGGTGGGTGCCATTATTAGGTATAAAAGGAGCTTCCCTGAATTGCACGGCCATTCACAAGCATAGATGGGGTGAGCTTCACCTCTTTGTGATCAACTGCCGGAGAAAATAGTTGTCAGCCAGTTGTGTGTCACAAAAAGACAAAATAACTAGGCCGATTTAGAGTCTTCCATTGCACTCGCATGCATGTTTTTGAAATAAAATATACAACACAAAGAAACATTCCAACTTTGCATTCGATATACGAACCACAATGCTACTTGCTCATTTTACTCAATCCAAATCATTTTACTAAGAATGGTCAGGAGCTACCAGTCAAATGTTGGAATGATTTAATAAGATGAGCAAGGCTGTCCAAACATTTCTTTGCATATGTTACAAATGTCCATATTATCTTTGTTTTTAGTAAATATGGTACATGTGTCTTGTAATTGATTGACAGACAATAAAACAAATTTCAAACAAATGAAAAAGATGGACATATTGAAGTCTAAATGTGTATTGGTCAGTCACCGACATGTTTTATTTTCTGTCATTATATTTTGTACTGAAACTCTTCGTGGGTTTTTAAGCAAATACACAAATTATATCCATGACATTTGTCTGAATAGAATGCTTACATTAAGCACAATACATTCATTCATTCATTCATTCATTCATTCATTCATTCATTCATTTTCCGAACCGCTTTATCCTCACTAGGGTCGCGGGGGGTGCTGGAGCCCATCCGAGCTCTCTTCAGGTAGTAGGCGGGGGACACCCTGAATCGGGTGCCAGCCAATCGCAGGGCACACAGAGACGAACAACCATCCATGCCCACACTCACACCTAGGGACAATTTAGAGTGTTCAATCAGCCTGCCATGCATGTCTTTGGAATGCGAGTAAACCGGAGTACCCGGAGAAAACCCACGCAGACCCGGGGAGAACATGCAAACTCCACACAGGGAGACCGGAGCTGGAATTGAACCCGGTACCTCTGCACTGTGAAGCCAAAGCTAACCACTGGACTACCAGGCTGCCCATCACAATACATATCAATGTTTATATCATCGAACATGAAACCAATCTATTACCACTCCATTTGACAAGATATTTGTAGATTTGGATGATTTGGTGTTATTTGTTTTCTGATTCCTGATCACCTGATCATGTCACGTTGTGCCCGAAGCGATAGAATGATCGCTCCGTGCACAACAAAATAAGGAAGTGGATCCCCGAAATAGCAGACACAAAAAGAGATTTTGTCAGATAACAAAAGGAGTCTTTAATAACGAACACAAAATAACCCGACAGGGAGAATAACAAAAAGCGCTGGTCAAAATAGGGACCAGGGATAAAATAAAAGGACAACTGAAAACGCTTGCGGAAAAAGATGGCAAGGAGGGTCAGATTAGAACAATGAATATAAGTTTCACTCGCAAGAGGAACAACGACGCGTAATAACAGCCACAAGGCTAAGAGACAATGAATAAATGCAAGTAGGAATTGGGCGAGAGAAATTTTGGCACGGCGTGGAATTCTCCGGCAGTGAGTAGACTGCCAGAGCGTCCAAATAAAGACTGAGCAAGTACTCCCTAATGGGTGACAGGTGTGTAAACGGCGGGCAGAAGGCCCGCCCCCTGCTGGCAACCCCGGGACGTGACAGATCAGAGCAGGATATACCCTCCTACGAAACATTTCAAGGTGCAGCCGTCAAAATAAAATACATCGATACCATCAAGAGCACATTTCATAATCATCAACTGCCAAACGGCACGCAACTGCCGTTTGGCGTGATTTTTGCGCCGTGCTTACAAGTTCTCTCGCATGTAATTGCAATGACGACGTGGTGTTCGCGAGGTGTGATGTCCTCACTACAGCTGAGCAATCCTCTGAGGAGGAGGTCTGAAGGCAGGAAACAGACAGCATCCCAACGCTCTTTGGCTGCCTCTCAGATTTAGACAACAACCATGTGTATTTTGCTGACTGGAAATGTATTCATTAACAGTGCATTTCCTGTCCGCTTGTCTGTGTTTGTTTGGCATTGAGTGATTTGCATAGAGTTATGCTTCATCATCATTTGGAGTAAGCAGTCCAATTTCATCAGTCTGTCAGTGATCGTGCATTTGCTGTAACAAGATGGCTATTTATGCTGTCTCTTGACAATATTCTTCGACAATTCAATATGGAATTATAGCGCTAAATACTGTGATTGGTCAGAATACAAGAATATGATCCACTTTGCTGACTCGTGTTCAGGGCTACTTATTTACACAAAGTTGCAAGGAGAAAATGCCATCATTTTGCCGTTTTTATTCATGCATGTACAGTGATCCCTCGCTATTTTGCGGTTCATTTATTGCGATTTCAGTGCATCACAGATTTTTTCAAACGTATTCCTTTTAAAAATTAATTAATTAAGTCCGCAAAAGGTCCGCGAGAAGCAGTGAAAGTCAGCAAAATAACAGCAAGTCACATAGAGCAACATATACAGTACTACATATATGTTTACTGTACTACAATTAGTTCTTCATAAACTAACTTAACTTATACATGTTTATATCTATTAGTATACAGCATTAAGTCATGTTAATTACTTCAAAATGTACTTCTACATGCATGTATACCATTAAATTTGGCCTTATAATATTATGTACATGTACCTATATGGAGGGGGGAGCGCTACGTCGCGGATTTTCGTTTATCGTGGTTGGTTTTGGTCCCCATTAAACGCGATAAACGAGGTATTACTGTACCGGTAGACCAAAATTGCTCATTTCTAGGAGAGCCACAACAATCACTGAGCACCATTTAATAGTGTGCGACGTGGTGGTAGAATCAGAAACATGAGAGGCTCCAATTCTTTAGTATGCTGCACGAACACTATTTTTTTTCTCTTTTTTTTTGCCTGTGCTACATAAGGACAGGTCACCTTGGGGACCCTTTAGTTATGTCAGCCAGTCCTTTACTAAGTGTGGCACCCCAGGCTGAGCCACTGAGAGACAATATGCTACCTGTTTCCCCTCCCACCCCATCTCTGTCGTGCAGGAGAGGTCGAAACAGCTTCGGGGGATGTGTTGTGACCTCACACAAAGTCAAATAGCCCAACTCCAAGTGTTCTTGCTGTTCTGTCGTTAGTGGCCATTCCACAATGGGAAGCGGTCAGAATGACAACGCAAAAGTTGACGTTAACCTTCCCATAAGAATCAAAGTGACAGGACGTTGAGAGCAAAATTAATGCTGTGCTCCATGCTTAGCTCGCAGCACTCTCGTGCCGGAACAGCATTTTAATTCAAGAATCAAGCAGTGATTGGCCTGGATCCCCCTGCACTCTCCAACCTCTGTGCCCCAAGAACCCAATTATTTGCAGAGAGATACATTTTCGGTTTAGACTGACTAATTGTATGCTTTCAACTTTGTGGAAACAATTTCTGGAATTCTTTATTATGAACACACATTTAAACACATGAAAACACACTTTTAAAGTCTGCCTTAGTGCCTGTTCTTCCTCGCACTCACACAGTTCTCCATACAACACAAGAAGCAGAGCATCCTATCGTCAAGATATTTTCGTTTTTTTTTGGTCACTCCCAGTTAAAATGTATTATACAGCAAACGAGAATGAAACATTGAATGTTTAAACAAGGACAACATGTCAACCCCACGAAAGCAAGGTCAACAGTCGATACCATTTCTTAAAAACTAGCATGCAAGGAGAGCGTTCACATACAACCTTAAGTTGTCGAGGCAAGGTCACACACCAGAGCAGGCAGATGTCTTCTGCCTCATGCAACTGGCTCTCCACATCCCAAGCACCCAACCACAGCTATCTTGCTCTGTCTCTCTGAATAAAACATCAGAAAGAGAAAAGAGACACAAGATCTACTTAGTTATCCTCACGTTAAAACAAAAGTTTATATGAGGTGATAATTAGCATAGATCACATTTGGTAAGTGTGGAGAAATATATTTCATGTTCAACCAAAATGACTGAGTTTCTTCCTTAAAAAAGTCCGCTGACATCAAAACACTACTTTCACACACCCGGAACAGTTACACAAACAAACAGAGCATACTCACAATACTCACATGCATCTATTCTCTTTGCTCAACTGCGGAACTCCCTGGAAGAGGGACTTTTACATGAGCAATTCAGGACCTTCTCTGCCTCTTCTTGCTGTTAAACTCGTTTTCCAGTAGACCTCAATGCTCTCTGGCATGTTCCTGAGCAACGTAATCCTACATTTTGGGCGTGCAACTCTACCGTTATATTTTAAACGCTCATGAAAATGATCCCTTAGGGGCGGATACTTCCATCAGCATTTCAGGCCGGCCCAGTCCGTCCAAGTTGTCGCCAACAGCCAAACGGCGTCGAGAATGGACTTACTGGTACTATGTCACTTACAGGTGCCGCGCACCTGACACGCAGCCGATCACAGAAAACTTAAAAAATAAAACAATGTTGTATGTATTATTATTATTATTATTATTCAGTCCAACAGGCCTCAATGAAATCTGCCCCGTATTGTTTTTATTTCACCAATCACCACGCTGTGCATGTGCATGTGCATGTGCATGTGCGTGTGTGTGTGTGTGTGTGTGTGTGTGTGTGAATGTGTGTGTGTGTGTGTGTGTGTGTGTGTGTGCGCGTCTCATTTTTTTTTTATTTGACTGCGTTTCAATTTGTATTTGTGTGTGAAATGGAAATGAAGTTCTCCACACTGATCGGCTTTCGCCTATGAGGGATGGACAGGGCCCATGTGGGTAGGCCTGAAACACAGACGGAAACAGTGATGGACCTTCTCTCGGTCTGACGGAATGACGCCCACCCCTACTTACAAATCTGCGAGATAGCACGGTTCCACTGTGCTTGCAAACGGCGAATATTTTTTTTCTTTGTAACCTCTGCAATTGCATAATGGCGAGGTGCTCCAATGCAAAGCCCACATCGTGTACCTTGGCTGAAGAGACATGGTCTAGAAAATGTATGGATGCATTATTTTCTGGGAATTACAGATTTACATCGCTTACAGCGTGAAATTGTTTTCTTTGAATAAATAATGTAATGATTGAAGAAGGGTTCGGGTAATAGCAGGCATGCATCGGTTCTGAACAAAAGCCTAAAACACATTGCGCCAAATAAACATTTAAGTATGCACACTTTGTAGGGCCAATAGTAGCACAGAAACATTCCTCCATTAGAAGTATCTGCAAATTGACACTGTCACATCCACTGACTGAAGGATGAGATATTGCACTTGAAACCTTTCAGCCCGTGTGTGATATTGCTTCTTAGCCCGAAAGGCCTTCAATAAAAGTGGTGGAGAGTAGGTCACATTCTTGCTTGTATCCGACTGTCACTGTGTCTGTCAATACGTTGAGCGATGTGGCGACCTCTGTGGAAGGAGCCTTGAGACACCTTTCTCTCAGCTCTGCCAGTGGACCAACATTACATGGAGGCAAAGCAGAGGTCGCGCCTCTGGTGTAGTAGAATCAGCAAGACGATGATGGAGGCGCACGGCCGAGAGAATGCCTGTAAATGAATGGCAATAATTACAGCTGCTACGTGTGGCTCCCAAGGTTCTTCAGCAGCAGCAGCAAATGGAAGTCCCATCTGATACATTGATCCTGTGGCCAGCTGAAGCACAGCGCAGTCATTTGAGCAGACATCTGCTTTTGTCGCCCTTTCACTGGTATTTTCTCTCTGGGTCTGGACGTCAGCCTGAAAAAAAAAAAAGCCTGTTGATGGTGTCAGCATGGAACCACATTAAAATTGTGATGAGAAAGCATGCGTGTGAACCGCAGATTCCCTTTAGACCTGCAGGGCTTGTCCGGGTCAGCAGTGTGTATGGAGGAGATAATATTCTGTTTATAGCTCAGAGTTATCATCCTTTTCTCTCTCTCTTCAACATGCCAATGCGTCCTCTCCCTCGATCCCCTCTTATTTCCCATCCTTCCATTGGCACTATTAATATTTGAGAGCCTCATTTTATCCTTGCACATTCTATCGTCCTTTATGTGGCTCAATCACATTTCTGTTTGTACACAGAGCTCATTGAGGCCACGTATTCACATCCATTTGATTTTCTTTCATTGTTTAGCCGGCAGTCACCCACTTGATTTAGTTTGGATGTGAAGAAAACAAATGCAATTGAAAGGTTACTTGAAACGAAAGTCATGGTGCATTGCATTCTCACTTGCTGTCTGTTTCCTTTTTTGTTTTCCAGCTAGAACAGATCCAGAAGCACACATGGTACATGTAAGTATACCCTCATTTGGACTCCTTTTTCTACTGCTGAAGTAGTTCTGCTGAGAGTAGCCACTCTGTGAGACATACTGTGAGACATGTGCGGCAGGCTACATTGGAGCAGGCCATGACACACCTCTTGGGGCTGTGAGAGCAAATTGGTGGTGCTTGTAAAAGGAGACGGAGCAAATGCAGGCACTGGGGAGGGGAAGCAGCTCTTAGCTGGAGGAGGGGACAGGTTTTCACTCACCTTAAGTTTCACAACACCTGCTTTGAAACGCCTTTTTTGAAACAAATTTCATCTACGGCAGGGGTACCAAGTTCGGTCTTCAAGAGCCCCCTACGCAACCTGTCTCCCTCATCCAACATATCTGTGTCAAATAATCAGTTCATCATTTGAATCAGATGTGTTGCAAGAAGGAGACATCTACTTTGTAAAACAGGCTGGATCGGGGCTCTCGATGACCGGACTTGGACAAAATACTATCAATCAGGGGATAGTATTTTGTTTGATAACAGGAGAACTGCCAGAGTTTTTGATCTAATTGCCTTGCCATTCTTGGCCAAGCAAAGATGAATTACGGTCATCCGGATGAGTAGTATGTGAAACGGGCTGAATAGATGGCTTGTGAGTTATTGTCCCTGTCAGAAAAAAAGTTCATGCAATCGCACAGTGGCTCTTAAGCAAAATAACAGAAATTGAGGATAAGCACCAAATGCAAATCAGCAGTAGTGAGCACATCAGTCTTTGCACAACCGAGGACAGCCCGTGTCTGACTTGAGCCTTACCAGCTACACGTGGTGCTGAATGAACGCTCATTTACCCTACAGTGGATATTGATGGTACTGTATTTCCCCGTTTAAATTTGCTCACTACTACCTGCAGACACTATAAGTCCCGTTTTTAACAAAGGGCAGCTACATGATTTAAAGATGCGCTACATTTAAATGTTGACATTTTTCATTTGTAAATCCGACTTCAACGGACAGTTAGGACGGCAGAAAAAATCGTTGGCACCGCCCTACCCACTCTTGAGGACTTTCACAGTGCAAGAATCAAGACAAGGGCACGGAAAATCCTCCTGGATCCCCCGCACCCTGCCCACCACCTTTTTCAGCTACTCCCCTCAGGCAGACGCTACAGATCCATGCGCACCAAATCCAGTAGACACTTAAACAGCTTCTTCCCTCTAGCCATTAACTCCTTAAACAGTCACTGACATAGTCACTCTTCTTGCACCACAAAATGGTACTACAAAACTACTGGTTACTCTAAAATGGTTCAATGATTTTGTTGTTTACGATGATACTAGTGCAGCGTGTTATACCGGATACAAATTCCTTGTGTGTTCTACATACTTGGCCAATAAAGATGATTCTGATTCTGATTCATGAACTCATCCAATTATCCAATCAGAAATCAGCCATCAATTCATAAAATGTAATTAATTAATTCCAGCTGGCTATTGACTGACGGCCTAAGTTGGCCACTCCCCCGCTAACGTTCCGTTACGAAGGAGCAGGGGCATTTGCGTGGCATAAGTGGGTGTCGTGATACGCATGGTGATGTGTGAAAGGGTGGGTGTTTACTTTATAGAGATCAGTGACACTGACCACTTAATTACCTCCAGGTCGGATTGTAAATGAGAAACTGTTCTGAATTGCCTTACCCGATTAAACAAAGCAAATCATTTATTATTTTATGTCTATTATCATTATTTCAAGAGGGGAACAAACTACTAACATATGGGAGGCATTCCAAAATGAGGTTCACAAAGAATTCATGAGCAGAGATGATTTTTTTATGAAATCAACCCATGAAGCTTGCAAACTCAAAGCTCAGCTTTCCATAATGTTCATTCGGGTGAAAATATTCACAAGTTGATGCAACATGTCGAAAATGCAAAATTCTAATGGGGTCAAAAGAAGGCCAAGGTGGCGTAAAGGCATGTGAATGCTAAAGTTTGCTGAACCCATTGTGTGGTGCAATCTAACGAGGGTCTGTGTCTAGTATCGTTCTCACTATGTAAAGGTTACTATGCAACAGTAACTATGCAACAGGTAAACTCAGTTTTGTCAGTGTCAAAGAGGTATGTCCAACATTTGAACGTTCCAACACATGTCATTGTGCCTTCTCAGAGGGGGTAAGAACGAGCCCGAGCCTGAGCAGCCTGTGCTACGGAAGGTGACCATACGCAGTCTCCCATCTGCAGACGACATCGACCCCGACGTCCTGGACAGTATGCACTCTCTGGGCTGCTTCAGAGACAAGAACAAACTGCTAAAAGACCTCCTCTCGGATGAGTGAGTGCACTTTCACACCCTAACTCAGGGTTAGAGGAGAATGGCAGAAAGAAATTGACAGACAAAAGGAAAAGGGGATGATGGGGGAAAAAAGAAGACCAACACCAAAAGCTATAGGTAGTTATTCACTATTCATGTCAGAATCCAAGGATCACTTTGCTCTTACCACACAGTGCTTACATCCCTTCGCACTTGATTCACCCCCCCCCACCCCCCAATCATGGAATACAGACTGCATTATAAAAGAGCTCAAGGTTTACACTAGTCATGTTCTGCTTGAAATGGTCGTAAAAATGGACATATACTGTGCAACATAAATGAGTTTGAGATGCTTTTATTCATTTCCCAATGAGCACAAACAATTTGGGGCACTTAGAATGTTGATGATGATTAGGATCACCAGTGCTTGAATTATTCTTAATTGAGCTATCATGTCTTTGCATAAAAAATCGCTTTTCAAGACTTTACATTTTATTTGTAATCATGCATCACATGTGAATAGACTTAATTTACCGTATTTTTTAAGTGCAATTGTAGGAAAATGTTTCAAACTGAAGATAGAGCCGACAATATTGACATGCCAATGCGTTGTTCATTCAATACTCTAAATCCATATCATGTATATTCAAGCATTAATAACATTTTTTGTAAACGGAAGCACTTTATCCAGAGCAAATAAAGTATCACAGTTGCAATATAGACCAAAAGAGTGACATTTAATCATATCAAACCCATTTCCCCCAGAAGACCTCAAAGTCTATTTATTCTCGTCAGGCCTACGCATTTGCATTGCTATTAATACAAAGCGATCGTTGCGTTAATGTGGCTTGAAGTCTTTGGTGCACGCTGTCATACTCGTATCCAAAACATCATTAGCTTTGGGATACCTCCTCGATATGATGAGGGACACCTCCCTCGCTCTCACCTGCATTATACACATACACCACACAACAGGGTGCCGAGAAAACTTCTGTGTCCTTTGCAGAAATTGAAAGTGTGGTGGTTTTTTTTCTCAAAATGATAGCGTTTAAAGTCCTGACCATTCCAAAAATATACACCACGGACACAATTAACACGGAAGGAACATTGCTATCAACCTTTTTCCAAACACCTCCGTCCAATCTCCCAGGTGAATGCAATAATAGTGCAGGACAGGAGGGATGGGGGGTTATGTGCTGTCTGCGTTCCTTGTCCCTGCTTCATTTGGACAAATAAAGGATATCTTATTTGAGCTGAAAGTGCAGGTCCTCTTCTCTTTGCCTCCTGCTGCTCTGCAGCTGCTTTTATTATGGAAGGCCAAACTCTTGCTGCCCTACTTTGCGAAAACAAATGGCCCACAGGCAAAAAAGATACCTGATATTGCAATTCACTGAAAAAGACACTTTCCATCCGAACACACTTTCACATGCCTGCATTCCAACTCTGTTCTGTAATGACACAGATTTGTTCTTGGTTTTGCTGTTCGGTGCTTTCTACCGTCTTTGTTCCCGATTTGTTGCTTTACTGTTGTATATGTTAGTTGCTCCATATACAGCACTTTGCAGCGATGGCTGTCTGAAAGTGCTCTATATATGCAGTTGAGTTGAGTAATTTGTGTGTGTGTGTGTGTGTGTGTGTGTATACCGGTATATATATATATACATATATATATATATATAATATATATATACACATGAGTATCTAAATAATTCAAGTAAAATATAAATTGTGCCACATGAGACACAATTGGAATTGGAATTGTGCCCCATGCGCTTTAAATGCAGTGTAAATCCAGCCCAAGAGTAAATCTATAACAGCCCTTCTTTATTTACCTTTCTGCAGTGACAACCAAGAAAAGATGATCTACTTCCTGCTATTGGACCGTAAAGAGAGGTACCCCAGTCAAGAGGACCAGAACCTTCCCCCTCGCAATGAGATTGGTATGACTTGAACACAAAAGGCAAAAAGTGTGACAAATAGAAAATACACTGAAGAAGAATTGGTGATGGTGACTGTTAGTTACTTTCCACCCTGTCATCAGCAAATCATTGCTTCGGCTACACTCTAAATTTTGAATTCTCCTGGTTTAGAGTCTGACCCACTTGTCATCTTCCCTCTGAAGAAATAGGATTGGCATTCCACAGTGGTGGATTGCCTCAAGAGTAGATGTTTTGTTTTGTTTTGTTTTTTTTATTTCTTATAACCAGACACTCACTCTAGATACATATTGTTGCAGGAGAAAAACTTGTAACTAGGGCAGCATTTTTACCTTTCGAAATCTTACTGGCATAGAGCTCATCTTGAAAAAGAAATAACTACATCATGTTTCCTGCTTCCATCCATGCCACTGTGATTTTCGGGGGCTATGGTCCGGCTGACCATTGAAACATTTCTTAGGCCATTTACATAGTCTTTTGACTGATAGTGTATAATGTGGCTGTTGGTCCACTAACTGTACATATGCATACAATGTCAAGAGCTGTCCATTCATGAGGTAACCATGTCTGTTCATTCACATATGCACATCTCTGTTCGCTCAGTCACAGACACACAATTTAATCAGCTGTCTATTACACACAACGTGCTCTCTTAGCAGGTGCACCACATACAGTACACATAAGATAAACGGATGTTTGTCCTTTCACATATGTACATTTTATATATACCGTATATATTTGTGTTTGAGTTTGAGAGGAAGAGGCTGGGTCCGAGCTAATTCCAGAAATGGAAGCTTCGAGTTCTTAAATTGTGACATTTTGATTAATACAGACTCTCATTATTGAATGTGATATAGCCAATATTCCGGTCATTAGTTTAAGGTCTGGGAGGAAAGCTAAACTTATCATTGGTGAGCATAAGCACTAAATATCATTGCAACATTGCGCTTAATTGTTCATGGTGTTACTTGAGGGATGATCCTGACTACTAGGTCCCTGCTGTTTGTCACGCAGATCCTCCTAAGAAACGGGTCGATTCGCCCATGTTGAACCGACACGGCAAACGACGACCAGAGAGGAAGTCCATGGAGGTCCTCAGTGTCACAGACGGCGGTTCACCAGTGCCGGCCAGGAGGGCCATTGACATGACACAGCATGGTCAACGGTATGCATTACCTATTTTTGTGACAGGTCGTCATAGGATTGTTCGATCTGAAACAAGATTGCTGAGGTAATTTAGGTCAAAGTGGATAGGGTGGGTGGTGGGCGGCCCGGTAGTCCAATGGTTAGCACGTCGGCTTCACAGTGCAGAGGTACCGGGTTCGATTCCAGCTCCGGCCTCCCTGTGTGAAGTTTGCATGTTCTCCCCGGGCCTGCGTGGGCTTTCTCCGGGTGCTCCGGTTTCCTCCCACATTCCAAAAACATGCGTGGCAGGCTGATTGAACACTCTAAATTGTCCCTAGGTGTGAGTGTTGGCGTGTATGGTTGTTCGTCTGTGTGTGCCCTGTGATTGGCTGGCAACCGATTCAGGGTGTCCCCCGCCTACTGCCCGGAGACAGCTGGGATAGGCTCCAGCAACCCCCGCGACCCTAGTGAGGATTAAGCGGTTCGGAAGATGAATGAATGAATGAATGAATGAATGAATGAATGAATGAATGAATGAATGAATGAATGAATGAATGAATGAATGAATGAATGAATGAATAGTGTGGATCGTGTCAAATCAAATCCAGCTGGCTTAACACTGCAGGTCCAAGTACCCAATTCCGATTTTATCCCAAATTGAATGTCTAGTTACGTGTAGATTTCAAATGACACATCCCATTTTCGATATGGCTGTGTTGAGACACTAGGCAGTGAGAACACTGAAGTTGTCAGGTTGGTCCAAATTGACACTCAAGAATAACCTAAAGGAGGAGACAGGAGACTCGATTCTGGTACCAGGAGGGAACGAGGAGAAGCGTTCGGTTTCAGTTCTCCACACGTAACCCTAAAGATCTCCCCCTTAACCTCCTCATTTATTGGGAAAAGCTACTACATAGGTGTGTCCAACCTAAAGGGTGGGGGCTGTTGAACACACACTGAACTTGTTTGACTATGTGTGTGTATGTGAGTGCAATTTACGTACATGTGTGCAAATAGACATAAACATCCCGTTGCAGCTGGTGTTGATGTCTCCATTCACGGTTCAGCCTTGCTCGCTGTTTAGTCTTAACAGTTATCTCTTCCCAGCCACGTCCTCGAAAAGGTGGTTGCGACCCTAACTTCTCACACAGTACAGCAAGCAAAAGTGAGCACATAATGAAGAACATATAATGATTATAGATGTGAGTAAATAATAAAGGATAAATCTTTATTGAAAGCATAAGCGTTCTTCATTGCAGGCAAAGCCAACTAATGATTGCAAGCATAAGCGTTCTTCTTTGCAAGCAAAATCAAACTATACTGACAGGCAGAAGCATTCTTCATTGCGAGCATAAAATGACGACACGAGAATCAACCGAATAATACGTGAATGTATGATTACTAAACAATAATAAATCCAACAGAAGTCCAATCTATCCATTCATTTTCTCAAGCGCTTGTTGTGGGACAAAATAGCAAACCTTCACCTCGTGCCCCTGTTAAATCTTCGGAGAGCAATTGCAACTCCACACACAAAGCCAAAACTGTGCCCATTAATCAGCGGGGGGAAAGGGGTGAACTGTCTCCAGGTGATATGACTTTGACAAAGTCCTCAGCTTCAATGTTGAAGGAATATCTACAGCAAAATCAGAAATCATAGCCAGTCTAGACGCTGACATCATCTGTCTCCCAGAGACTCCAAGGACCTCGTAATCCTTAAAATACCTGGCATGAAACCTGTCATCCAGCACCACAGTCCCATACATGGAGGTGCATTTTCCATATGCAGCGAGTCAGTGATCAAGAGTCAAGACAAGCAGTGATCTCCTCCTTAGAGGTTTTGAAATACTCCAGGTGGAGCATTATCTTACCATCAAAGTGTACAAGCCACCTACAACTGCATTTACCTAGCCACAGATGCGCCACAGTGACTATATTGGCAGCTGTAAAAGCCATAGCACCTGAGCGTGCAATGAGACCAATGACATTTGGACTTTTTCAAAAGATCTCAGACTTCTCCATGATGGCAAAGGAGCCCACATCATTTCAGAGTCCACACTGGAGGCGGGGCTGCAAACCGACCTGGCTTTCTTCTCATCTGGACACTCCCATAACATTTATAACTCCCTGGGAATATAGATTCCAGAAACCCACCGCTGACCAATATTATCAGACCAGAAGAACTGCAACCAAGACTGAGCCAAATGGCCGACTTGAACAACCATCAAGCCAACAGAAAATTAAGAATAAAGTGCAACGAGTGTACCACCCATTTCCAGTCGACTTGGGAGTCACGCTCAATAGAACACTCTCATTGCAAAAGCATGTCTGCAGACTGAAAGCAAAACTTCCGTCACGGACAAACCTCCACCATCAGTTGGGGTGCTGACCCAAAACCACAGAGCAGAATACTTCACCCCTGTGTGGCCACATCATCCCATTCCGACAAAAATCGATGCACAGTTAAACAAAGCGTATCAGATAATAACGGGTGCTGTCAAACCACATTACTTGCCAGCAATACATATATTGTATAACAGAAACCTCACCCCCCCACACCCAGCATCCAATGAGAAACAATCACTAAAATTGAAGGATACAAACATCTAAACGATCCCAAACATTTTGTTCGGAAGAGACTAAGAAGTGAGCTCAAAACGTTTGTCTCGTAAAAGTTTTATAACCGTAAAAGAAATCAACCCAAGCCAAGTGACTTTGCACAGGATGGAACACTGGCGGGAGTATGACTGCGAGCAACACAACAAAACACTTCCTTACCTAAATAAAATACCGCCCCTCGGGTCAAACTTGAACAAGGAAAGGGTTGGGAAAACCAAGGGCAAATGGGGACTCGACACCAGCCCTGATCATCCACGTGGATAAACACAAACAATGAACCACATCGTTCAAGAATGCCAACGGGGATCCTCAGTGCTCTGATCAAGACCTTAAGGAAGCAAACGCTATTTCCTCACAATGGTTTGGTGCCCTAAGATATGATGACAATAATTGCTTCTCGTCATGAGGACCCCAGGCGAGCTGGAGCCTTTATGCAGCTGACTTCGAGGCTTGGTGATGGCCAATCACAGGGCAAATCCAATCATTCACATTCACATTTATTGACCATTCAGCATCTTTTCAGAATGTGAAACAATACTACAATACATAAATGTATCAAATATTCAAGGTTGCATGGCCTGGCTTGACTTCCTCCATCCATTTTCCGATCCATTTTATCCTCACAAGAGTCGCGGGGGTGTTGGAGCCTATACCAAGACTTTTTTCCAAGATGGCGCCTGAGTAGGCAGCCTTCGGCAAGTGCTCTTCAAGAGCCTTGCTTTTTTGTTCTTTTTTGCTGTTTTTGTCTTTTGTTTTGTCACATTTTGTTTGTTGTTTCATTGTGTGGACCTGATATGGACTGTTTTCAGCGCTTTTTGGCCACGACATTCGTCAAAGGAGCAGTATCTGTGCTTGGTGGTTGCGCCTTCTCGGCAGCACGCCTGTACCAGCACAGATTTTGATTGGGAGGAATGTCGGCGCCATTGACTGTCGGTGCTGGACAGACCTGCGGCGCTTGTGTTTTTTGCGCCAGTAATGGGCAGCATTTTTCACAAGCCCGATTTGTTCAGTGGCTATGTCAGCGCTGTTGGACAGTTGGCGTTGGTGCGGCTGGATGGATGGCCGCTGAAGTTGAGGATGAGGAGAGAGGAGCGTTGGCGAAGAGCGCAGATGCATATTTGGAACCATGAGTCGCCGCTTGGAATTGAAATGGATTTCATTGGGACAGGAGAAGTTAACCAATCTCTTTTTTCGTCAATGGATGCTACAGCTTCTTGTTGACTTTGAAACTTAGCTTGTAGCCGACGTGTGCACATTTTGAGCATGACGTCTCTGATCCACTGGTTAAAGGACACTTTGATTCTCTCCTCTTTCATCTCAAACCGCTTCAAACAACAAAGCGTGTGACGGAAAAGTGGTTAGGACTGCACGACTGTCTGTGTTTTATGTTATGTGTTGTGTTTATTATTTTACCTTATGTTAACTGTTTTGTAAAGCGCTTTGTTACAGCTGCCGCTGTTGTGAAAGCGCTATATAAATCAGCATGTATTGTATTGTATTGTATACCAGCTGTCTTCGGGCAGTACGCGGGATTCACCTGCCAATCGCAGGGCACACAGAGACGAACAATCATCCGCGCTCGCAATCACACCTAGTGACAATTTAGTGTTCAATCAGCCTGCCATGCATGTTTTTGGAATGTGGGAGGAAACCGGAGTACCCGGAGAAAACATATGCAGGCACAGTGAGAACATGCAAACTTGACACTGGAAGGCCGGAGCTGGAATTGAACCCACAACCTCTGCACTGTGAGGTTGACGCGCGAACCACTGGACCACTGGGCCGCTATGACTTCCTCCATTGATTTAAATAAAGTAAACCTAAAGTTGACCCCTTCAATACAACACTGCTTATTTATTGACACACCAGTAAAGTACCATAGTTAGAGCATAATTAATTGTCTAAGCTTTGACTGTAGCTCAGATTTAAAGCAAGTGTTTCTTTTAAGAGGTTTGTGTCATTTGGATCACTGCAGCGCATGTGTATTTCAGTGGCATCAAACTTACATTGACCAGGTATATCCAATCGACGCGTTCACGCGGCAGGCACATTGGCTGATATCTGATACAAATCGGATTTTTATCCAGACGACTGATTCCGACAAGAACGTGTCCGATTTCATGCGTTTCTTTCCATTTACGCTGCCATGACTGGTATCCGAGTTGTGCCACTTGAGAGCAAACAATTGCATTTGTCTCCCTTGAACTATGCAGTGTGAATCGAGCTGTAAGAATTTGAAACGCTATCTGAGACCACAGGGGTCCTCGTTGTTTTATTTTTATTTTTTTGTTTGAGGAAGCACTCTGTTCGTTTTTTTGTGAATGATATTGGGACATGTTTCTTGTCAGCACTCTGCTGGTTGCGAGTGCCAAATGCTCACCGCCACGCCACAGGGATGACACTCTTTTTATGTTGCCTGTGGCATAAATCTGAAGTGAAAGTCTTTTGATGCGAGTGTGTGTTGGTGTCAGGCTAGAGGTCTCCGGGCAGGTGCGAGAGCAGGTTAGCACACGTCGCCCGTTAATGTGACCGTCTGCTCGTTCTGTCTCCTGTCTCACCGTAGTAGGTCAGTATACAGTAAAAGCTTGGATATTCCAGATGCCAGGATAAAATGCAGCAAAGAAGAAAGGTATTGACTTTTCACTGTTTCCCTTCTTTTTCGCTTCCCAAACCCAAGGACTTCTCCATGGGTGGAGAAAGATGCAGTAGAGTGTCTTTTTTTTGTATATTTTTAATTGAAAGAATCTCAATTAAAAAACTAAAGTAGGAGTTTACCATTTGGGCCACAAAACCTTAATTTCCCCTCTGAAGATGTGCAATGCAGAGCTTAAATATCCACCTCCAACCCTGCCCGCCTTTTCCGATATCAGCTTAATTATCCTCTCTTGAATGCATTGATAATAAGTTCCTCCCGTGCTGTGCCCCACTTTCTCTCAAGACGCAGGAGGTTTCTTCGACTTCGGAAAGCGGAGGCTGAACCCCACAAGGCATAGGCGGCTGATTTAAAATCTATTTGCACATCTTATTTCAGCCACTGATATATCATCACAGCACTCGTTTCTGCTCGTTGCCAGTGACATTTGACAGCAGGGAAGATCGACTGTGAGTTAGCGCGATCGGCCTAATGACAGAGTGCCGCTTTTCAGGGGAACGGACATGAATGCAGAGCCAGCGAGTCACATGTTATTGCCTCACTATAGAGATTTGTGAACTCATCCCAATGTCAGATATATTAATAACTCTTCACTCGAGTAGTTTGGCAACAAGTGCACATCAAGAATTCATCTCATGCCGCTTTAAACTTCCATCCGCAAGACACTTTGGAAGGATTAGAGCCATTTCCGCAGCTCCCACCTTTTAAAATGCCCATCTTTGAATTCTATGTTAAGATTCATCTGCTTGTCTCATTCCGGCTGTTCCACTCCATCATCCCCTCAGGCCATCCAAGCCTTTACCATTTTTTGCTACTTTTGGTACTTCCTTCCTACGCCATTTTACTTTGGTACATATGCACAACATTGTATTATTTAGCCGAAAAAATTGACCATGTATAGTAAGGCGTTTTTAGCCAAAAAAATGACCATGTATAGGAAGGCGTTTTTAGCCGAAGCCCCACCCCCACCACCACCACCACATATAGTAAGGCGTTTTTAGCCGAAAAAAAACGACCACATATAGGAAGGCCTTATCGGCCGAAAAAAAACATCCATGTATAGTAAGGCATTTTTAGCCGAAAAAAATGACCATGTATAGAAAGGCGTTTTTTGCCAGAAAAAAAGACCATTTATAGTAAGGCGTTTTGGGCCGCAAAAAACACCATGTATTGTAAGGCATAGGCGCCTTTAGATGAAAAAACGACCATGTATAGTAAGGCATTTTTAGATGAAAAAAACGACCACGTATAGTAAGTCTTTTTGAGCCGAAAAAAACGACGATGTATAGTAAGGCGAATTTTGCAGAAAAAAACTACCATGTATAGCAAGGCGTTTTTAGATACAAAAACGACCATGTATAGTCAGCCGATTTTCGCCCGAAAAAAATGACATAGTATAGTAAGGTGTTTTTTGCCCCCCAAAAAACGACCATGTATAGTAAGGCGTTTTTAGTCCGAAAAAAACTATATAGTAAGGCGTTTTTAGCCTGAAAAAAAATGACATAGTATATCGTAAGGTATTTTTCGCCTGAAAAAAAGACATAGTAAAGTAAGGCATTTTTCGCCTGAAAAAAATGACATAGTATAGTAAGGCGTTTTTAGCCCGAAAAAAACCACATAGTATAGTAAGGCGTTTTTAGCCCCCCAAAAAAACGGAGTGCCTCCGGAGTGCATGTCAAATAGGCCCCACTCCATCATCCCCTCAGGCCAGCCAAGCCTTTACCATTTTTGCTAGTTTTGGTACTTCCTTCCTTCGCCATTTTACTTTGTTACATATATACGTTAGAAGAAAACAGGTTAGAATCGTGTTGCTAATGCACAAAACTGTATAGCATGTCAAATTTTAAGTTAGCGGTCAAGTCACATACGGGTACATACGGGCCTAAGTATTGCAAGGCCAACACACCGACAGGAAGGCAAAAAGAAGATTATGTGGAGCTTCACCCGTTTTCCGAAGACTTTTGACACGGTTTTTGAAGTGTGTCTGTGTTCTCTCACACCAAATACATTAAAGCATGCCTTTGTGGGTGTTGTTTCTTGCACTGGGACGCAGCCATGCTGGAGCACAAAAAGCCTTTTCCAAGCTGTTCCCACAAAGCTGAAATCATGCATTTGTCCATAGACGCCTTGGTGAAATGAAGAATTAAAATTTGGGCTGAGCTGAGAAGTTTAGTTCAATCCCAAATGTTCAGGGGTTAGTCGGAGAATGATCCATGCCGTTTATATTAGCTATACAGTTCACAATTCACCAAACGAAGCACTGCTGCATCTTTCCTCCATCTGCTTTAAATTATACTTTTTTTCTTTGTATTTAGCACCGTATAAATGTCAACTGTGGGCTCCTCCCTGCATTTTTATATCCCCTGACTATCGCACTCACTTACTTACTCTCTTTGCCTCCCTTGTGTGCCGCTCATCCTCCGTCCCAGTTGCGCTCTCCGGTTAGCGTGCCGTCGATACACTAATGTACAAATGTCGCTAGATTATCTCTGTCTGCAGTGCTGATTTGGTTTCTGGTTTTATACGCTGCAGCTTCCCCCGCCCCCAAATCAAGTGTGTCTCTCTGTATATTTCTCTCTCCCCGGTCTCTTGTTTTGTGGTTCTCCGGCACATAGCAGTGGCAAAAATGATGTGTTGTTAAACTGGGATCTGTGAAGCTAAATGTAGAACTTTTCCCAACCTTTTTTTCTGGCTGAACTCAACCTTATTTGACCATACAGAAAGTACAGCGGATTGATAAAATGTGCAGGCAGCAATCAAGGCATCCAGTTTTGACGTGCTCTGACAGGATGCATTCACGTCAGTGTGAATCATCGGGGAGAGGTTTATAACTGAAATGACATTCTTAAAATTACCCCTTTACCTCAATGCTCCTTCGTCATAATGTTCCTCCCTTATCTCATATTAACAGTTGCAGTCCACCAAGGCCATATTTTCGGACTCATAATTTCATGCTGGAAGCACAATAGTCAACTAACACAATGGCAACCATGTTGTAAACATGTTGAGCAAGATGCGGGGAATCCCATATCTTTCATCTAAAATCTTAATGGTGTGCTCACTGAAATGAAGGCAGGTTGATGACATGGAAATGAAACATGCAAAAGTGTGACAGTGCGAGTCATAACATATTCGATTATTTTCTTGCCCCCCCCCCACCCCCCTTTTTGCCTCACTGACCAACTCCCATCACCCGATGCTGTTTAAATGAGTTAGGTTAGTGGAGCAATTTTAATAAGTCCGAAGGCCGATGCTAATTATCGGAAGTGCTTAAGACACTCAAAGAAAGTATGTTGGTTGACTACAGATCTCCTCAGCAGAAGCAGCAGCGGTCTATTGCATCTTCAAACTTGAGGAGCCGAGCTGCCGATATTAATTTAGTCCATCTTCAGGGAGTTTCTCGAGCCACTGGAAAGGAAACAGTATAATAATGTTCTGATTGATATGCCGATCGACTTCACAGAGATTAGAACTTGCGAAATTGCGTCAAAGGAAAAGGAGCGAGAAGTGTGATTGTGTTTGAGCTTTGACAAGGTTACTCCTGGCACCACCCACTATGTTTTGTATCACTTCCCCATCCCTCATTTCCATCTTATTTCTATCGCACACCATCTCTCGTCAGAACTCCTTTGCTTTGGATGGATCTCTGACAAAGCCTCTGGTCATACACACCAGGACGTAGCGCTTTTGTTGTAAACTATCCAAAATAGAAGGAGCAGTGCGTTGGTGCATTTGATTGAAGGGTGAACTTAAATCGGTGTTTACCCTTTGAATAGAGTTGTACTCCCTTCAAAAGGTACAACCACACCATTCTTTCTTCTGCAGGACATCCTTTGTATTGTTTGGCCACATAAAAAGCCACTGCTGGACAGTCATGTTCTTAATAACCGTTGCAAAGATTTAGGCAAACAGTCTGCAATCACTATAAGCCTGCTTCCTACTTATTCCGTCCTTTTCATCACAATCTGCTTCCATGTTACCCATTCAATTTCTCATATTAAGAAAATGAGAGGTTTTGAGTTGGATCCAAAAAAAAAAGTCATAAAGGTCTTAAATTTAGTGTTACTGAATGAAACCAATGTTGGTTGCAACGTGTGCATCTGACGGGCATTAAGATTTGAATGATGATTTGAATTTTGTTTTGTGTGCAGCGGCTGACACATTTATTCATTGTCATCTTGCAGCAAGAGAGCCTTCCCGATGGTGCATTACTGTTCAGCATTACCATCTGTATTATTAACTCTATAGATGTGCCGGTCCAACACTAACAGATGTGCAGCGTGTCCGACAATATGCTCATAATGGGCCGAGGAGTCAGAGTGCTTCTGTGTTGTCATGAGGTGCAAGTGGGCATGCGGGCATGTCTCCGTGAACTGAAGAGGCCTTCAATTGAGTTGTCTGGTCAGCTGCTCTCTCTTACAAGTAAGTCTGAGCCGGTTTGTTCTCAGCCTCGCCCACTCATGTGTGCGCATTACAGTCTGCACTCACCACGGAGAGAGAGATAAGAATAACTTGTGAGTGGGAGTGCTATCTCTTCAGTTATGAATTAAAAGCTTCTCGAGTTCAAATTTTTGGGGGGGGGCGGTGTCCACCTATTACACTTGTTCTTCTTTTTGTTGTTGTTAAGCCTTCCCATCTAAGTAAGCAATTGTGTTTGCATTTCGACAATGATAGCGATCCAGAGCATAGCATACAGTACGCCAGTGTTCTTAGATCTTAGGGGAAAACTCCCATTTTACCATTTCCTTTTGTCTTTGCAAGGCAGGCAAGGTGGTTGCAAATTCATTAGTGCCCAAGTGGGAAAGGAGGAGGTTGTGGTTTTAAAATGAATGACAAAAACAAGCAGCGTTGTGGCATCAAGCAGCTGGCGTTGACAGGCACTTTATGTGTATTGTGTCGGCTGTACGTGTGGTGTGCGTGATGGAGACAGATTGTCCCGTGATTGTTCAATTTGGGGCTCGCCTCGCCTCACAATGGTGTTGACGGCATCTGTATGGAAATGTAAAATGAATGGCACGCCACCAAATGCCCCACTTCATTTTCCCGCCCTCAAGATATCCGCTACTGATCCGGTGCACACAGACTGAAAAAGTCACCATGTTTTATTTATTAGCAAAGTGTAGACTGGGCAACAGCCACAACAAAAAAGCTAATTTGAATGCTAATGCTCGGAAAAGTGCAAAGAGATTTCCAGGTGAGTGTTCAGTCAATTCAACTCATTTGACATTAGCGTGAGTCGCTGCCAAATAATGTGTGCTGACAAATGAGGGCTTGCACTGTGTGCTGTAGCATTTCCACTCCTCCTCGCAGTCTGCTTGGCGTGATGGCGCCATATGCTCATGTGCTACCCAGCGCAACGTTTGACCTCCAAGCTTGTGACCCGTTCCATTGTGGAACAGCCTCGCATGTTCAGCCCGCAATTGACTTCTTGCCTTGCGTGCTTGGTCCACAGGTCGCGGTCTATTAGCGGAGCCTCCTCAGGCCTCACCACCAGCCCGCTTAGCAGCCCACGGGTAAGTCGAGACCTTTTGTACCCTTACAAATACACACACGTATGGGATTGACACCTCTCGACCCAGTTCTCGGGTTTCCATGTTCCCCCATGGGATGACCATCTAACTACTGTTGATCTCTTCGTATCGCTCTCTAAGTCAGTGTTTCCCAACCAGGGTTATGTATGCCCCTGGGGTTCTACGAGCACATTGCAGGCGGTACGTGGAAACATGTAATAATTTATTTTCCGGATCAATAACCTGTGGCACAGCCGCACCAAAATCACAAAAGCCACATGTCAACTCAAATGTTTCACGACAAGTATGTCAACACTTGAGTTGACATGATGAAAAGAAAGATGACCAATGAAAAGAAAGTGAAATTGCTATAGTGCCTCCGAATATGATTCTAGCTCAGTGTTTTGTTCTGGTGTTTTCATTTTAGACATCTGTTTATAGAGTTCGTATTCAAAGGAGCTCCACGTTTTTGTTTTCTATTAATAAATAACCTAGAATCCGCCCTCGCTGTTCGTTAACCATTTAGCAACCGAATCCCGAATCCATTCGAATGGGTTACTATTTATAGTTTTGACGGAAAACACGGAACGCCTGCGAGAACACACAAGAAGAGAGGCTGAGCGGCATTGTTTTTTTTTCTCAAAGATGACGGCATCTCCTTGCCTGAGCCTCTTGGCTTATATAGCTCACTCTGTTTTCGGCAGCCTTAGCACGTAGAAATCCAGCTCAAGGAATTATTTACAAAATCCTCCTTTTCCAGCTTGGATTGGATAGGCTAGGAGCGTACGTATCCAGCTGACTAACCTTGAGAAGACTGTGTTATCCAGGATCTTCACACACGCTGCTCATCCCACAGCTCATCTGAAAGGGAAATTAATTTCAAAGGCCATATATATATATATATATATATATATATATATATATATATATATATATATATATACCGTATATGTATATACTTTATATAATTTCTGTCCATATCATTCATTATTTCTGACGATGTGGCTGCAATTTCAAGGTTAAAGATCAATAATTGATCAAGTGTAGTGATGGTCCTTAAGATGTCTTCCGAGCTCGCTTGTTTTTTTCATATGTGTCTGACTTATTCTCTTGTGAGACCACACAGTTTGTATGTTTTTTCGGTGAATACTTTTATGAATGTTTTTGCTTGCTCGTCCTATTGCCTTATTCCCATATCACATCGCTTTCTTTTCTAACTACATGTTTTTTTCTCCTTTTTCTTTATGATCTTGTGCACGTACTTTTTGGCTTGCGCCCTCGGCATCTGGCTGCTTGGTGGTTGTATTTATTTTACTCCGCGTTTTGTATACCTTCACCTATATGTTTTGAATCACAAAGCCTGTTAGAAAGTTTGGGGGTCCACCTCAATCCCCTGACTTACCGCAGTCCCCAAACACCAGCCCCAGCCCATCCCCTGAGCCCCTTCCAAATCGTACAGGTCCTCGTATGTCTACACCTAACTCGCTGGCGCCGAGCACCGAGGCCCTGCCAACCACCCTGAACAAGACCCAGACGCTCCCGACCAAGCCTAAACTTGCGCCGAAGCCTCTTCACGCGACACGATCCAACCCGCTCCCAGAAACCTCATTAGATGCAGCATCCTTGTCCGAGTCCTCGGCTTCCTGCCATATCCCATCGCGCGCTCCATCGGCCTCCATACCGCCCACACCCGCCTACGTACTTTCACCGACCTCCCCAAGCCCAGTCGCTTCAGTCCTAAACAGCCCCCAAGTGCGTCGCTCCCAGTTCGCTGCCAACCCCCAACTCTCTGTGCCCTTCAGCCCGGTGGTGCCTCCCTCCCCCATCAGGCTGCACCACTTTCACCCCGTATCACCCACACATTCTTTCTACGCTGACCACCCAGCTAAATCTATCCCCCTCATACAGGTCACCCCTCACCCTTCCCCTCGAGGCAGTCCCCTACCCACCCCAAAGGGCACCCCGGTGCACACGCCCAAGGACAGCCCGGCCGGGACTCCCAGCCCGACCCCACCTCCCAGCCCCTCCATTGGCGGCATGCCATGGAGGACGCGCCTCAATTCTATCAAGAACAGTTTCCTGGGCTCACCGCGCTTCCACCGCAGGAAACTCCAAGGTCTGTGTATGTGTATATTTGTCCAGTTTATTTATTTTTTGGAATGTTCTCATTCCACCCTAAAAATTCTCATGTGTCCACAGTTCCCACACAAGAAGAGATGTCCAGCCTCACTCCAGAGTCTTCCCCAGAGTAAGTAACCATTACACTTTTATAATCATAATGATGTGTTACCGTCCATACCTCAAAGCGACCTCCTCAGACAGGCCCGCACATGGCGATTCTGAATTATTATGAGTCTGAATTTTTCCTGCTGACCTTATCTCTAGCTTGAGGTGGCTGGTTATGAGTAATGACTGGCCGGCTGCCTGTATGACTCAGACTCCTGAAGGCTAATTACTTAAGTTTTGGCCAATGTGTGTGTGCCTGTTTGGTTGGTGGCTGATCATTTCCAGCATCAGGGTTGGAGAGCTTCCTGCTGAAGCACTTCTCCTAAGTAGATTACAATGCAACACCAGCAGCATAATGTATGGCTTATCTGTGACTGGTTTTCATCGGGAAGTTTCTTTTAGGGCTCGGCAAA
The DNA here is from genome assembly GCF_025434085.1 of Hippocampus zosterae. Lineage (NCBI taxonomy): Eukaryota > Metazoa > Chordata > Actinopteri > Syngnathiformes > Syngnathidae > Hippocampus > Hippocampus zosterae. Next base: position 8,666,725 of record NC_067453.1, read on the forward strand.
ATACCAATTCTGCAATGTAATCATACCATTTTACATAGGGTTGTTATTTATTTTGACTCAGGAAATGATATGATCACTTAACAATTTGGTTTGTTTATGGATAATAGTTTTTATTGTCGATCACCTAAGCGCCTTTTACCACGGGCCATCTAGGCTGACTTTTTAACAGATTTTCCCCAGCATTCTTGCAAGTGGCCATGACCAGATTGTGCATGTTTGACTGCCCGCCATCGTTTTTATCAAAAGCAATTCCGTATCTGTGCCAGACATTGGTACTGACATCACCGTGCATCAAATTATCTGAATGTGCACACTGACAATGGCCACATGAACTTGCACATCAGGTACAGCACATTAGTCATAGAATTGCATTCATGGCTATGACTATGTACAATCAGCACTATAACCAAGGCTTTGCCATTGCACAAAATAATATTAATGTCACAAGGAATAAACCGATTTCAAAATTACAAAAATATTCACTTAACACTGACAGTCCCCCGATGCAGTATATAGTCAGCGGTCCCCAAACTTTTTAAACGCCATTGCACATTTTCATTTGAAGGCATATTTTGGGAGACCGGCATGGATACAATAACAATAAAAACATCCATCCATCCATTCAACTCATTTTCAGAACTGCTTGCTCTCACTCAGGTTGCAGGCGTGCCGGGACCTATCCTAACTGTCTTTGGGCGGTAGGTTTGGTACAGCGTGAACTGGTTGCCAGCCACTCGCAGGGCACACATATACAAGCAACCATTCACATTCACAGTCCCATCCCGTCCACAAAATAAAAATCACTTACCATAACCCTTCGACCAGTCTGTCTCCACAGCGTATTGTACGGCAGCACATAGTCACCCACCTCCAACGAATTAAGCATTTCTGTTTCGCAGGTGCTATACCTCTTGTGTATTTTATTGGATTTAAAGGTAGACTTGTATATTTTGCAAGTGACTGTGCTACCCATAGCGACTGGTCTCATTTTTGCCTGTAGGTGTTGAGCGGACACCACATCGTACTAGGCCCGGGCCACCATTCATGTCAAATCCTGTGTTCTTATGTACACTTACAACGATGAGTCATAGAAAACGTATTCAACGCCGGCTGCACTGATGGCATAATAAGAGAAACACTGCTAATTGTTGTCTGAACATTCCCTTTACATGCATTTAATACTTTGATTTGGGATTGTTAGCGGCCCAAAAATTTATTGTGCTCTGTCCCCACAGACTTGCCAAAAAATCCTGGTTTGGTAACTTCATCAACTTGGAAAAAGAGGAGCAGATCTTCATTGTCATCAGGGATAAGCCTCTCAGCTCCATCAAGGCCGATATCGTTCAAGCATTTCTATCGGTAACGTCAACCACATTTATTATTTATCCTCCTTGTCCACACAGTTCAGACTCTGGATCTCGATACAGCTTTAGAGTAGATGGCACTTTTCCATTGGCAAAGCTAGTAAGAATAATAATAATAATAATAATAATAATACATTTTATTTGTGGGCGCATTTCTAGAAACTCAAGGACACCTTACAACAAGCAGTTAAAATCACGAGTACAATGTTAAAAAACTACTCAAAAAAACTAATCAAATAAGATAAGAAAAAATACAACAAAATAAATAAATAAAATAATGGCTTTATGGTCTGAGTGAATAGGCTTGTCGAAACAGATGTGTTTTGAGGCGGGATTTGAAATGTGTTAATGAGGCTGTATTACGAAGGTCAGCGGGGAGTGAGTTCCATAGCTGGGGAGCAGAGCGACTGAAGGCTCTATTTCCCATGGTGACGAGGCGAGCAGGGGGGACAGAGAGGAGGACAGAGGAGGAGGAACGAAGAGAGCGGACAGGCGTAGGAACATGGATGAGGTCAGATAGGTATGGAGGGGCTAGGTTATGAATGGATTGAATGTGAGGAGCAGGATTTTATATTGAATGCGGTGTAAAATGGGAAGCCAGTGGAGATGTTGAAGGACAGGTGTAATATGGTTTATGTATGGCGTGAGTGTGATAATGCGGGCGGCTGAATTTTGGACCAGCTGAAGCTTATGGAGGGTTTTTTGAGGGAGACCAAACAGAAGGGAATTACAGTAATCGAGTCGCGAGGTGACGAGGGTGTGTACAAGTATAGCAGTGGACTGAGGAGTGAGAGAAGAGCGGAGCCGGTGGATGTTTCGAAGATGATAATATGCAGAACGAGTGATGTGGTTGATATGTGAGGTGAAGGAGAGGGTGCTATCAAGGATGACACCCAGACTCTTGACCTGAGGGGAGGGGGAGATGGAAGAGCTTTCGAAGGGAATGGAGAAATTGTTTATTTTGTTTAGATTGGATTTAGTGCCAATAAGGAGGAATTCAGTTTTATTGCTATTCAGTTTGAGGAAATTTGAGGTGAACCAAGATTTTAATTCCTGCAGGCAGTTGGTTAGGGAGGATGGTGGAAGTATGGTATTAGGTTTGGTAGAGATGTAGAGCTGGGTGTCATCCGCGTAGCAATGAAAATGAATGTGATGTTTCCTGAAGATATTACCCACTGGAAGAAGATAGATTAGAAATAGCAATGGGCCAAGGACAGAACCCTGAGAACACCTGAAGTGAGGGGAAAGAGGTCAGATCTAAAACGTTTGAGCTGGATAAACTGGGTGCGGTCAGAAAGATAGGAGCGGAACCAGGAGAGGGGGATGCTGGTGATGCCAATGGAGGAGAGTCTGTCGAGGAGGATGGAGTGAGAGATGGTGTCAAAGGCTGCACTGAGGTCAAGCAGGAGGAGGATGGCGAGTGAACCCCGGAGTCAGCAGAGAAAAGAAGGTCATTGCATATTTTGAGGAGGGCAGTTTCAGTACTATGGAGGGGACGGAAGCCAGATTGAAATTGTTCGTAGAGCTTATTGGAGGAAAGATGGGTGTGAAGTTGAGCAGCTACTGTTTTCTCTAGAAGTTTGGAGATGAACGGAAGGTTTGATATGGGACGAAAGTTGTTCAAGTCGCAGGGATCAGAGCCAGGTTTCTTCAGTATGGGAGTGACAGCAGCAGTTTTGAGATGAGATGGTACAATGCCAGTAGAGAGGGAAGTTTGAATAATGCTAGTGATGAGAGGGGAGAGGGCCGGGATAGAAGCTTTGACTAAAACAGTAGCGAGAGGGTCAAGTTGACAAGTAGAGGATTTGGACTTCTGGATTAAGATGGTTAGTAGCTGGTTAGCGTAGGTTCAGAGGATGCTGAGCCAATGTCATACAGGTAGTTGGTCTTCATCGCATACTTCTGTATTCTTGCAGTTGTAAACCACATTTTTAGAAGTTAAGAACAGTGAAGAAAATCGATTCTTCAAAAAGAGCCTTTGAAAATGTACATCCATGTTCTATCCCCACCTGTAAACTCAATGAGGATTTGGGTCACAGGTGAGCTCGATCCTGACCCAGTTGACTTTGGGCCTGAGGACATGTGACCAACCAACCACTTACATTCACACCGAGGGACAATTTAGAGTCTTCAATGAAGCTAACATGCATGTTTTGGGAATGTGAGAGAAAGCTAGAATTCATAAGCAAGCATGGGGAGAATGTTCACATATCACACAAGAAGGCCGAATTTGAACCACCAGCCTCAGCTCAGCACCGTGAGCCAAATGTGCTAAACACTCCTAACGGTGTCACCATTTTCAAATCATATATCATATCTTTTTTTAATGAAAAAAAAATCCTTTTAAAAAGTGCAGTGACAGAGCACCTGATTGAGAAATGATAACATGAAGAAAGTATTATTTCTTATTGGTTTGGCTCCATCGAAAGAGCCTCAACCCAAATACTGTGCCATGCTGTCTTTGTTTTCTACACTGCAGTGTGACACTCCACAGCTTTGCTGCAGTGGCTCTTTGCCTCCTCCACATCCTGTCTGCATACCGCTGCCAACAGCCACTTTTCTACATGTCAATACAGAGGATATCCGTTGCCTTACAATTGTTTTTTTTTTTCCTTACTCCTGTTCCAACTCACGCTTTCATCACATTGTGACCAAGCAGAGCAAGTGCTGTGCAATGAAAAACAGTGTTTCGGTTCTCCTCTTTATCTCCCTCCTTCCTAACTCTTCTCACATCACCCTCCTGTGCCCTACCAAGTGTGGCAGTAGTAACTCTATTTGCTGTCTTTCTAATAACAGGCTGTATATGCGTCTCATGTGTATGTGGCAGCCACAAGTTCTGCTAACATGTTTCAGATTTATGTAGCAATTCAGCCAAATGTTTTTGTTGATCGCTTCTATTTTCCCCCTGACTGCAGACTCAATGGAGGTCAATATAAAAACTACAGAAGGCATTCGTGATCTGCCTCTCCAGTAGATGCTTTGCCCTCAGTTTTGGATATTGAACCTTGTATTTATGACGCTGTGGTGTTTATAAACAGAACAAATACTCAACCATACGTAGAAATACAGGTAAGATTAGCATCTCACCTGTAAGTTCCACACAATTGCATTGAGCATTCAGTGTGTGTGATTGAACAGAATCTATGCTCACCCCAGTTAGATTTGAAGAAAGTTGCCAAGTAAATACAAGCAAGCTGGGCCTCTACCTTCTGAGGTCAATGTCATATTTGTTGCCCCATCCCGAGAGGTAGCTATTATCCCTCCCGGCCTGTGCTAGCTGGTATTCCCGACAGGAGATTGGCACCCGAATCAGTGGAATTATACCTTGAAGCACACTCACATTAATGGAATGTCAACACATCCACAGCACGACGACGGAATGTGACAGTTTTACAACTCACCTGTTCATTGGGCATACAAATTCATTTCAGGAGGGAGAATGCAATGACTGAAGACTACATTAGCTTAAGTCCCTCTCGTGCATGGCTACTCCCCAAGGTATTAATTTCCTTCGAATTTGGCTCATATTTTATGGAGAGCGTTTCATTGACGGTTGTCTTTTTTAGCGTGTGGGTGAAAAATGTAACATTCCCACTCACTCCCTCAGTTTAATTCCATCATTCACTTAAAAAATATATATATTTTCATCTTTGACAACAGATCCCAAGCCTGAGCCACAGCGTCATTTCACAGACCAGTTTCCGAGCAGAATACAAGTCCACGGCTGGCCCGACAGTCTTCCAGAAGCCGGTCAAATTCCAGGTGGACATCACCTACACAGAGAGCACAGCTGCCACCAAGGAGAATGGCATCTACTCCGTCACCTTCACCCTGCTCTCAGGTCAGGATGCTGCTGCATGTCATCATCCATCCAATCAGTCTAGGAAAAAAAAAATAGATTCTATCACAGGGCTGCACACATACAAACATACAAACCACTACCGACACTATTTGTTATGTATTGAATCCGGACAAGTAAATAGTATACAGTATTGGGGGGAAATTTTTGTATATGCCTGATACAATTTACTGTGTGGGTGGTATGCACCCATCCTCCAACAAAAATATTTTGATGGGACATTTCCCAGCATATCAATGTAGAAAAATGTTAATATGAATGTGCATATAATGCCATTTATTCACCTTATGAAAGTACTATATCGTTACATACATGATGATGACACACAAATAAACTGATTGAAATCTAGAAGGAAGCTGGTTAGCATTTTTTGTCCAACATTGTGTGACATCATAATAACATCATGAATTCAAAATTCTCAACACTGTTTTACTCGTGTTCTAAAGAGGACAATGAGGTTAACATAACCAAAGGAGTTTCATGTAGATATAAATGGTTGTATTAATGCTGCCAAAACAGAAAGACGCGGCCAAAAACCATGAACTCCTCGACAGAGGTGAAAACTCTTTTTGGCATTGTCAAAATTGAACAATACAGTATTATGTTAACCACAGTTTGGATGCATCATTTATTCTCATTATGTATTTTGAACTAATGTTGTGGCCAGTAATCCTATCTCGTGAACGTGGAGAAGTTATCAGATGTGTTGCCATAAAACGTTTTTGTGAAGCACCCTTGCGCGCGCACAGACACTCCCACACGCACACACACACAAACACGCACACGCACACACTCCCACACACGCACACACACACACAGGAAGGTACGACATGGGGTGAAATTGTTTCAATTAAATAAATAAATTATTTTGCATGTTGGGATATTTCTTGACATCCCAATGCCCCCCAATGCTGGTTCTAAACAAGAATACATGGAGTCCCTCACCCCAGACAAAAAAAAAACACAATGATGGATAAGCAATTTTATCGTATCTTCTACTTATGAATTGACATGTAAAGTGAATGAATAATTTGAGGTTACTGTCAATGATTTGACAACAGATACAGTCTATATTGTTACATCTTTTTATACATCTATCTATCTTAGCTTATATACTGTTGAAATAATGTTTGTAAATCATATGCAGCAAACGTTCTGATGCGACTGGGATAAATCGGCATTGCTGCTTTTAACATATACCCATTCCCATTTACCGCTGTCACAGTTTGTCTTGCTTTTTGTTTTGTTCTTTTTGCTTGCCCTGAGTGAAAATTGGCCTCATTTAATTGTCAATGTGTTTGACAACCAGCCTGCCAGGAGAGGGCCCTATTCTGGAACCTTCCAAAATCCAGGCATGTCATTGCAGTGTTTGTGGAGGTTCCAGTAGTGCCTTTGATATTCTGGCCACCAGTCAGCAGCAGCTGGTATGGGCTCCAATGCGAGGGATTCCTCACACGTTGCCGTTGTAGCGTCTAAACCACTGCCATTCTTTTGTCATTGATGTGGACGCATGTCAGCTGTCTCCTGGGACCCCCTTAAGCTCAGTGCCCTTTGCAATTCCCGAGGTTGTGCCGTCTCTTGCCCTACAGTAGCATACCGCTCACACTATTTGGGCCTACGCTATGTGCACTGGCCCTGCAATTGACTGGGGACCAGGATGCCGTCTAAAGTCAGTAGAGATACGCTGCACCTCATGAGTGTTTTCCTATCTGTACGTCCTCTGGTTTGTGTATCTGTTTTAAAGGACCCAGTCGGCGCTTCAAGCGGGTAGTGGAGACCATTCAAAGCCAGTTGTTAAGCACACATGACCAGCCTGGAGTCCAGCAACTATCTGGTGAGCAGGAATCTCCTTTTTGCACCCCCTCATCTACCCCACCCCAGCTCACCTCAGCATTACTCATACTCTCTGCCTCTGCAAGCACCACGCTCCGCTGTGGATGCTGGCCCTCGCAGCGTTTGCCGAGGGTCAAAACGTTGTCTGGTTGTAAAAATTACCCGGCAGGTATGGAAAGGCCATTCACATTCTTATGGAGGTTTTGTCACCATGGCAACACCACAGCGGCACCGGACTCGGGCCTAGGTGCTGCGTGTTCGATTCCCAGTCGATAGCGAGAGAGCTTATGTATACCGCTTCACCTGGGATTTGCTGTTATGTCCCATTTGTGAAGTGTTTTGATTCTGAGGAACTGAAAATGATTCGTCGTGTTCTCTTAACACAGGAACAATCTTCTGATCAAAGCTTCTCTCTAAGCCTGTGACTTGTGTCACTTGACGTCCTCGTGCCAATGGCGCTCTCTGCTGGTGAGATAGGGAAACACATTCACGCGTCATTTTCTACCAGTATCGGTATGTGCCAACCTTTATTCAGCCAAGGCACACATTTTACGTTTGAAGCTTGCTGTGGAATTTCTGAAATGCAAAAATAAGGTATTGACCTCGGGAATTGTATTTTGTTGTCTTTATTCAAGGGGCAAAGTGCAACCAGGTGCCACAACCCATATGCTGTATAATCCTCCCTGTTAGACCCATTTATGGCTCATGGAATTTTTTTTTCTTCGTTTGTGCGATGCACACTGTAATCTACAAGCGCACGGCCGCAATACGGGATTTAACTGGTTCAGCAGTCACGGGCGGCTGTAAGGATTAGCTGTGATATTTGAAAATGTGTCTCTAATTAATAGACTACGGCCTCAGTACAAATGAGAGTCACTTCCATAAGATCATGTTCGGCAATTAGTAGCAGTGGAAGGACGTTCGGGGCGTGATGGTGAGGCTATTGCAAAATATAAAGAGGGCATGGCTGCTCCTTTGATATGTTAGGCTACGATTTATCGAAATGACTTAACATCTTAATGAGGTCAATATTTACAGAGCAATAAATCACATTAAACTCCTCCTGTTGGTCTCCGAATACACCTACAGAGCTTCCCCAGGGCAGGGCCTTTGAAATGAGATAACAGCTGTTAATAGGAGGTGTACAAAGTAGTTTTGCGCTGCATCTTTTCAGACAAAAGGCCTCGTCAGTCTTTGGCATGACGTTGTAAAGGGCTGCTTCACATATACACGGCATTTGCAGCAGTAGAAAGCGAATATTTTGTTGATTATTCATTGGATTAATTTCATTTTTCATGTACCTCTAAAAATGATTACAAAAAATAATATAGCTGGCGCCATGTTCATCAACCGAGTCACGAGATAACGGTCAGAACTGTTGGACTTGACTGCAGAGTGATATAAACACAGAGTTGTGCAGCATTTGCGGCCCATCATTCTGTCTCCTCCCCCATGTTCGCTTTCCTTTCCTGGCCCCTCTCCCCCGTGTGCCCCGTCGGCACATCGAGTAACGTATCTGTCGTAATCCGACACCTCTTTTCAGACGAGAAGAACGGCCAGGTGCCATCCTAGCGCTGCCCGTCGCCCGCGCACGCCCGCAGGCAAAAGCAGGAAAACAATGCCGCCAAATGCCCGCTCGTGAAGTTGATGCTACAAGAGGAGTCGATAGATCCAAACTAAATAGGAAAACCATCACCATCATCTCCTCATCCCTCCTCCGCATCATCTCGCGCCCTTTCGTCGTGCTGCTAAAGCGTGTGTGCTAATCTCACTTGTCTCTCATCCCAGGACTTATCCAGAAAACCTATTAAGTCCCGCCTCCATCCCTCCCCACTGACCCGCCAACATCCCCCTGCCCCTCCCGAGAGACGGTGGTGCGCATGAAGAACTGCTTTTGAGAGGTTTGGGTGACCATGGAAATCGACCTTTCATGCAGACTAGTACCTTCATCTCTCCCATCCCGGTGTGCCCCGACAGTAGAAGTAGAGGACAATTCCTTTGGTGTTCCCAAACCCCCTGGCCCCTCCATACACTCTTTCTGGGCACGCTTGCCTCAGAAAAAAAGCATTTTGCTAAGAGACTCACCTTGCAAACCAGCACATTTCCAGTACGCACACTTAACTCTGGGATGTATTACCGAGAAGAAGAAGACACAAGCAGGAGGCGGAGGAGAGTCGACATGGATGCTCGCTGGATTGTATTTTTATTTTATTTTTTTCCTTTAATGTGCTTTCTTTGAGATGAACTACATCTAAAACTCTGACTTGACCTCAACTACCATTATTGCTGCAAATGAATTGGAACTGCGAGAAGTTGGAGGGTCGGTCATAACAGTGTGGACGGACGGATGGTTATCTTGAAAATGAATGCTTTATTCTCTTGTAGAGACTGCTGTCATTTCTGATGTAGTCAAAGAGTTGTCTCGTTGTGACACATTGTTTTGGTAGCCTATAGGATAAATCATCGGTGTACTTTTGGTCACATGATCATTTTTGTCTATCATGTTCTCTGCAGCACTTTGGTCTTCAGTTCTCCATTCAGACCTCTCTCACGTACTTACCAGCAGTAGAAAAAAAAAAAAAGAAACAAACATGATGTGCTTATTTTTGTATTTTTGGCCCTTATTTATTCATCTCACGGTGTCATTTCCTAATTTATTTTAACTTGACTATTTATATGAACAAAGCTGTTAGGTCAGTTGAATGTTATTTATGATTACCTTCTTGTGTGTTTGTAAATGGGGCATTGTTTGAAGAAAAACAAGATCTAATTTTAACTGAATGATGAGTTCTTTCCTTAACAATGAGGAGGAAGAATCTGTGAAAACAAAACGAAACTAAAAAAACATACCAGTGATTTAAGAATGTAGACTTAGCCTCTTTTTGGAGAGAGGGAATGCTCTTTTATTGATATTTGTCAGTTTCTATATTATTGTTTGCGTAGGCTGGGCCTGTAAAGGACAACATTAATCTACGGATCTCTTTGTAAATAGATGGTTCAAAAATGGGGTTGATTGTCTTCTTTACCATGCTGGAGATTCCTGCTCTATACGTTTAGCTTGTATTGCTGTGTGCATGTCAAACATGAGCTTTTCTTTGCATGGCTTTTGGTGCAACTGTTTCACGCTGATTAATCGCCACAAAACTACCTTTTACGTTGCCCCTCCTCCCGTTGCTTCTTACCCTGGCTTTTATTTCTGCCTTTTTTTTGTTTGTTTTCAATCTTTTCTCCCACCCGCTGATCTTTTCCTCCTCCTCTTTATCTTGTGGTCAACGTTTTTGAGCAATGCCTCTCACTCTACGCCATTGCACTGAGGTCTTGGACATCTGAGCTGTCTTAGGTGGGTACTGTATACAGAAGACACAGGGAGAGGATATCAATACTTACCAATACAAAGCAATACCCTCATGTCAACTCTCCTTTGTTTCTACGAATGGAAAGAACGGAGCTCAGAGGACAGTCAATGATACAGAGAGTCAGAGCAGGAACTACACAGACTGATGTAATCCCCATATATAACATAACGACTGTGAGCATCATCAGTGCTAAGAAAATAAAATCATTCCGTTATGGTGTCTTTCTTTTTCTTCCGTGCTTGTGGTGAGTCCCCAGCGTGTGATAGGAAAAGTACAAATTTGCTTTAATTATATGTTAATGACATCCATCAACATCAAGACACTGATCGTGTCATTCCTCACATTATCGATTTAGCAAGACGATAAACACGTGAATATCGATACGCAACATTTTTTCGCTAATTCTCTGAAAGTGTTTCAAATGATAACTTCCACAACATTCCGAGGAAATCACGATGCCCCATGACCAGTGAGCTATTTTCTGAACAGCCCACAGGCACCATTGTCTAGTGTACTGTATATTTCATTCACTGTTTCTTGATCTGTCCCTGAGCCACCTGGTATTTACAATTAAGCGTTACTGAATTCCATCAACAATGGTTGCATATACCAAGTGTATATTTATTAGAAAAGGTTTGACAACTTTTTCAAAATCCCATATGATTCTGTTGCCACAAAGCATTCAGCCTTAGCACATTTAAGCTTAGGTGACTGTTAAGAGTGTACCTCGAACAGTGAAAACAACCTAAAACATAATTTGGATTAAAAAGAAAAAAAAAAGAACGAAAGATCCTGTTAAATACTCACATTTTTTGTCATTAAATAGAAATTCAGAAAGTGTGGACTATGTGGTTATTGGGAGGAGGAAATGTTGACAAACACGCGTCACTGACCTTGCATTTTGCATTACAGGCATTGGTTAGTTCAAATGGGACAAGGCCACAAGTCCAGCATGGCCACGTTGTGCTTTCACTCTGGAGAGCGACTGGCTCCAAGGCGGTTATTTACCACTGTGTCCACTAGAGGGGACCATTGGCTCACAGTTCCACTTGCATTTCTGCCATCATCCACCAAAAAAGCTTCCTGAGCCCTTTCCTTACAAACATTCTGTTCACCACAAAGACGTCCAGGTGGTGTACTCAGCATACTACAAAAGTCACTGTGGGTGATCGACGCCACATATGTGTTGCCGAAGGGAAACGATGCCTGTGTTTTTGCATGTTGTCCGCGTGTCCTCAAACTCTGGATGTGACGTAGAGCGAGCGTAGCCGACGGGCCAGAGTGACCTCGAGCTCCTCCAGGAGTGATTCGCCTTGGTTGGGGGCCAGCGTAGAGGTGGAGCCGCTGCCTTGTCGGCATCCCAGCAGCAGACACCTGAAAGTCTCTCGCTCCATCAGCGCAGGCATCTGCTGCAGGAAGTACCCTTCACAAAACGAGCTCAGCTCCGCTGACCCGTGCGCCTGAGACAACACACCATGACATGAATCTCATGTCTTTTTGCTTTACCAATAGCATGTCACACACCAGGAAGCTCTGTATTAAGTGTGTGCGTGTGTTACCTTGGCAGTCTTATAGATGCTCACTGCATTCTCCAAGCTGATGTGTTGAGAGCAGATGAGCTCGCAGTGTCGTTGCAGCGCCCACAGCTGGAACACACAAGCGGCTGACAACAGCTGAAAGAAACATGAAAGCACATTTAAAGCAATTTTATCACTCAAATTGATTAAGGAGTGCAATCTTAAAAGGATGCGAGGCTATGTGAATGACGTTGGAATGTGATAATTTGATGATTTTGAAATCATTCTCACCTCCAACAAATCAGGCACCCTGGTTTTAAGTGACTCTGTTCCTCCGCAGTACAGGTATGACATCATCATCTGCAGAGATGTCAAAGCCGCTCATGATGTCAAACTTGTTGTGCTACATTAAAACGAATCTTGGAGGATATATGACAACTGAATTTACCTGGAACACATTATATTTGACATCGGTGATCTCGATCTTCTTGTTAGTAGTGGTATCGGAACCAGAGGATGCCAGCAGAGATTTGAATCTAAGAGAGAGAGAGAAAATAATCTCATGACAACATTTCAAGACAAACATGTTTTGATGAAGGAGTGTTCACACACACAACTGCACTTACTTGTCAGAAGCGGTGATGAGCAGGACTCTGTGGCCATAGAAAGGTTTGCCTTCCACCAAGAAAGTTACGTCTGACATATCCTGATTATTCAGGAAGTGGGGATCTGCAGGGAAGCATGAACATTTTGTCAATGTATTGCAGAAAAGTGACAACTTGTGGCAAAGATTCCAAATAGAAACAGAATAACATCATGACCTGTACTTGATTTGCATTAATAAATTCTGCCACCCGAAAGCTGCTTGGTTTCTCTCTTGGCTCTGATGCACAATAACGATACTAATAAGACCTCTTTTGACAGCTTTGCTATCTTTGTAAAGAGTTCTTGTATTGGATAAAATTAGACTGGATAGGTGGTACCTAATTTTGTGTGCGATCGTTGTTTAAAAACAATCAAGCTCATACCCAACTGTGCTGAGAGAGTTGCCTTCATGTCGGGGACAGTAGGAAGAGGAGCTGGGCCAAAACAGTGGCTAAAAATATGTGACAACTGTTGGATGATGGCATCACTCTGCAAAGAAACATTAACAAACAGACGATGGTGAGTGCGTGTGTGCGTCCGTGCGTGTAGTAAAATTTTGGGGCCTACCTTGGTGGTGCGCAAGATGTTGAACATGAGGGGCAGGCCCACGGTGAGCAGCTCCTCACAGTAATCTTCCTCTCTGATGGAGGTGAACTCTCTGAGGAGGGACAACGTGACGCCCACCCTGGACTGCTGCTGGGCGCACCGCAGGGACTCGAGCCACACGTGGAGCTTCCACTGAACGCCTAGCGGCAGCCACGAATGGAGGTGACATTAGGCTTGCAAATTACCCTAAGTTTAGTTCACAAAATACAGTGAGATTTCAGTGAATGGAAACGGTCTTGATTTCGTGGGAACTTAAATATGGTTGGGGAAATGTACATTTTAGCGTAATTCTGATTAAAAACGGATTTCATGCAAGTATAATTGAATGTGAATAACTCATTAACTGAATAGGTTTAGCAAAAAGCCAAGACTCGGCTTGAGAAGCTTGAGAGAAGATGATTCCGTTGGTTGAGGGACTCTTCGTGTTATTTTGAATGGGAACTTCAAATTGAGAATAAGCAGTGCAGAAGATGCGGGCATTTGAAAGAGATTCTTGATATTTTTGGGATGCAGTTTTCTTCATTTAATCATTAAGTTAAACCACTGACAATCTTGGTAAAGTTACACGTTCATAAATAATATAATAAATAAATAGCATGTTGGCCTATCATGCTTTGTATCTGTATTCTTTTGCATGGATGTGTTCTTACGACAACATGAAATGTTGTTATTTAATATGAGTTAATTCTCATGAATCCCATGGAAAATACATTCCCAGATTAATTACCAATGGAAACGTACAATAATAACTCAAATAAGATGTTGATGAAATAAGATAGCAATGAAATGCTTTTTCAAAAACTAACTGAAACTATATCTTACGTTTATAAAACAACTTTAACAAAAGCAAAAAATGTCCATTGTTTTCTTCTTTGTCAATTCAAATCATACATGAGCTTTTGTGATTTTATTCATTTATTTTGGTGTTGTTGTATGTCTGTCCAGAAGGAAGGGCAACCGGTCATTTGAGAATTGCAGCTTACTTCATGACGCAATACTTAGTGACACCCCACCGCATTAAAAAAAAAAATTGCATGTGACAAACTCTCATAAATTAAAGAAAAACTAATACTAAAACTAATAAAAATGAACCTAAAAAGCCTTAAAAAACTAATTAAAACTCACTGAGTTAAGTTAAAAAAAGTTTAAAAAAAGGCTAATAACTACAATGAAAAATCCCCAAATATTCTAACCCTGGCACATAGAGACAGCACAGTAGGCGTGTGGTAGTTACCCAGCGCTCGCAGCTCCATGGTGACGTCCAGGTAGCCATGTTCGGCGCTGTAGTAGCTGGCCTCCTGCAACGCCTTCATCCTGGCCTTGCACAGTCTGGCCAAGCCTCCCTCCGGTACAGCCCCTGGGCCAGGGGAAGGGTTGGGCAGGGTGGAAAGAGGGAGGAAGGGACAGATCATGGCCTCCTCCCCCTCAACCCCCTCTGCCAGTATCTCCTCCAGAGACAGGACGTCCTCTTGAACTTTCTGAGGCTGAGTCAGGAGCTTTCTCAGCACGTTCCTGACACGATGAAGGAAAGGAAGCCGGTGTTAGCGACCAGGGCGCGAAGGAGGGAGGCGAGAACGAGCAGGGGAAGGCGCCGAGAGATTTACAGGCGCTCGTGTCACAACGCGTCTATCCGTGTCTGTGACCCAGCGGACACTCGCTTGTCCCCCTCATTGTGGAATGTGACGTGTTGAGTCTATATTGTGTTCGCACATACTCGGAGAGAGCAGGTGTGGAGATTTATGCTATCAGCTGGTGCTCCCAGACCAATGGATTGTAAGTGTGCATACTGCAAACCGCAAGTAGCCACGAAACGAGTTAAACACAGTTGATTTTTCTCATAGGCTGAAAGTGGCGGACTTGTCATGCCAGTTGGGTTTTGATCACTTAAGACACTAAAACCTTCGTCACATGACATGAGATTATGGCCTACGCTGCGACAACCACTTTTGCCAAGTGCTTGAAAGTGCGCGAGTTTATAAAAGTCCTGAAACAGCTTGATCCTTGAGCCCAGTGAAAACTGATTGGGTAGGAGACTGATGGAAAATAAACACCTTCTAAATTGATGGACTGAATCTGTTGTGCTGTTGAAAGTTCACATATGTCTGCCAACCACCAATGCTTATCGTGTCGAATATTTATAATAGGCCTGAAACCGACGAGAATTATAAAAAGCGACAAATCTGTTGTTTGTTTTGCCGATGAATCAGATAACCCCCAAAAAACGTTTTTAATTTCATTACCCTTATTCAATAGGATATCCGTTAAAAATTTTGACTTTGTAGAAAAAGCACAAATTATTTATGACTCAGTTGCTGGTTTGGGCCATAAGATGTCAGACTAAAAACAGTCAAACATTGTTATCCAAAGTAAAAGCAAATGTTTTGTTTTGATTCCAGAAAGTGGAGAATATTTACTGTTGAGCCAAGGATTTGAACTATGGTAAATTAAAAAGGGCAACTAAGCAATTTATCAATGATTAAGCATTCAATTCATTCATTTCGTTTTGAATCAAGTCCCAGCCCGATAATCCCACCTCAAGTCAAAGTTGAAAGGTTTACAAGACAAAGCCCTTGCACTCAATTGATGATTCAATGTGCGAATCAGATGTTCACTAGTGTGCAATTACGGACTTTAAAAAAAAAACAACAACAACAACAATTCACATCCCATGTTTCTATATTAGTGTTTTCTCTTCAGAGCCGCCATGGAGAGTTACCTGTGGCCATGTGCTGCAGCGTGACTGAAGCAGTTCATGTCTTCGTAGAGGGATGACGTCAGCGCATTTCCGTCACGGGCCTTTGACAACGGGTCAGCACCTCTTGCCAGCAGCAAGGTCACCATCTCATAGTTGCCTGGACATAGACCGGGAGTTGCAATCAGTTACTTCCAGACAGCGCTCGCTACAAAAAAACAAACATCTGTAAATATATCCATGTTTTTTTTTTGGGGGGGGGGGGTTAGGGAATAGTATTTAGTCAGGTGGCCATTTTGTTGTGAATTAAACAGATGCAAGGCATCATTTGAAGAATTTAAAGCATATGTGGGAGGAGCCCCGGCACACCATCTGGACGTTTCTATGACCACTTGATGCAAAGCTGAACATTATTTGTGAAGGCAACATCTTGGAACTCGTCTTCAATCTCATTATGGTCATGTGATCGATCATCTTGTGATTTGAAAGTAGCAAATACAGTCATATTGGACTCTTCGCACGCTGTCAGCGTGGTTATGCGGTGCATTGCCTGTACTCTCCTGCAGCCCTGGTGTGCCTCGCAAATGATCCTGCAGAGGAATGTTGCCCCAAGCCTGCAAACAGCCGCAGGCAGCAGTCCTCATTCTTGCTAAGCCTCCGTTAAGCCTTTCATTTTCTCTGTCCAGTGTTACAATGACTACTCAAAATAGCATACTCGCCCTGTGATGGCACACGACAATGTGGGTGATTGATGATGATGATGATGATGATAATGATGAAGATGAAACAGTCTGTTGTTTGTGGGAACGCATTTGGTTATCTAGTCCAACATGGTAAGTTATAGGCCACACATTTGATTAAAACAGAGAAGCGTTTAATGATATTTTTGGCTTACGTGGTCTTATTTACGTGTGAGTGTGTGTATGTGTGCGCGCACGTGCGTGTGGCCACCTGCTGCTGAAGCCAGCTGCAGTGGTGTGTCTGCCGTGTTTTCCTGTCCATTCCGGACTGCCGCTCCCTCCACATTGGCCCCAGCATCCAAGAGTAGCTGCAGAGACACACCTCGTCACATGTGTTTCGTTCAACAATGTCATTCTCTGAACACTGAACTAACATTTGTCAATGCGCTTTTTGAAAGGCTTCCCACCATTGTGTGTACAGTTCACGATGGACTTTAGTGTACAACGTGATGTTATCGTGAAGGTACTTTCTACTTTGTAACGGTAGGTCAAACCCAGAGCGACCACTTTACCCCCCCAAAAGCCATGAGAATGTGTGCGTTTGTTGCTCACCTGCACGACTGAGATGTGCCCGTGCAGCACGGCGAAGGTCAGCGCCGCCCAGTGACGGCTGTCAGGATGCACAGATGGGTGCTTCGCGGAACATGGCGGAATCTGTCAAGTCAGAGTTAGACACACAAAGATCAGACGCACGAAAAAAATGATCATGGAAATGGAAGATGTTTTATTGTTAGTTTGTTAGTCATTCACAAAAGAGTGCTGTGTTGTGGCTGCTGCTGGTATTTTATAGCCATGTCATTTGTTTTCCACGGCATGGCGGAGCATGTGGTTAGCGCATCTGCCTCACAATAAATCTCAGCTCGGGTCTGTCTGTGAAGATTTGCATGTTCTGCCCGTGCCTCCCTCCCACAATCCAAAAACATTTCCAGTAGATTCATGAAAGATTTGACATAGTGAAGGATGTTAACTTGAGTGAGTCTAGGCTCCAGCTTTCTTATGGACATCCTTCATCTTTTGTGGAGTTCAACAATTTGAACGCGGTGTCTTCTGTTTACTTGTAGCGACGACATCAATTTCAAGAATATTTACCGCCACATCGAGGTTGGCACCAGCATCAATCAGCATCTGAACGAGGGCCTCATCTCCAGCTGCGCAAGCGTACATCAGAGGGGTCATGCCCTGAGATGTGGAGAGAGCAGACAAGAAAAGAACCACATCAATGTTGCTGTCCTCGCAGCATAGGAATTGTCTTCAAATGACAACAAAAGAAGGCTGGTCAGCACCTGGTCATCCATGCTGTTGACACCATCGGGCCCCAGCAGGTCGATGGCTTGGCCGATAAGATCTGTGCGGCCGCAGTTGAGCATCCGGAAGCCCAAATCTAGGTGGAACTTGTCTGTTGCTGCCTTGGAGTCCAAACGCTTGAAGGAGCTGAAGCAGCATTCGGGCCTGACAAGGAGAGGAACAGAGAGACAAATTGTCAGCTGAGCAGGTGGCGGGGAATGCGCAATGTGCTCGAATTTGTCACATACCGAAATGTATTAGGCCAAATTCAGAGATGTCAGACATTTTTTGTTTGTCTTGAGACAACGGTTTCAGACAAAATCTTAACAGACATGTCAGCACAAAGATACTGTTTAGGACTTATTCGTTTCGATGTTGAGAAGTCCTACATTGGCAGTAATTGTCACTACACCAATACCGGATTTATTTCTGTGACACTTCATGTGACCAGGTGTAGAGTGTCAGACACTTCAGAAAGTAGTTACAATTGTGGTTCTCACGTACTTAAGTTGTCTGGGTTCACAGTCCAGTCCAGGAAGGAGCAACCTGGCAGTCTGTCTGACATCATCGGTGTCCACCAGCAGACTCTTACGATGTTCAGCATGGACTATAGCCACTCTGATCCACTCCATAAGAGGCGGCAGCAAAAGGAAGGGCCTTTGAAGCAAAATAAATATTAAAATTACCTATCGTGCTTTTGACATATGACACAATTTTATGACTGACAGCCGGACTCACAAACTGTTTTTACCATGTTTTTTTTTCTGGATCAGATGGAGCGCCGGAGGAGGATTTGCTTACTTATCATGACTCAGACACATTCAGAAGAAACGCATAAACCGTCTTCGACCATGACGTATATGAGTCTGGCAGCTCTTTCGCTGAACCGTGACTCGCCCTTTACAGCTTCTGTTTCCTCCCATACAGCAGACACGCACAGTCACGCATTTACCGTTCACCTTCGAAGTCACCATAGATTCAAAACACATGACTAACAGACGCCAATGACATAGCAAAGAGAATCAACTGCGAATTTCAAGTATACAAATAGAACCGATGGAAGAAAAAAAACGGATCCAGAGCTGACAGTTGACAAAAGTCACTTTGATCACAGAGAAGTACAAGAATACACAAGAGTAGAAAAGGATGCTATGGAAAGTACTCATTCAGATCGGTTGATTGACTCATCTCCTCTGCCCTTTGTTTCTCTCCCTCGTACTTCTTCTAATCGCTTTAGGAATTTACCATGTCTTGTCTTGTTGTGGTTTTTTTTTTATCAGTCCCTTGTGCTCTGTACGCCACCCCACTGCCCCCTCACCACCATCTTGTGCCTGTACAATTGAACAATGGGCAACACCGTGAGAACCTCTTGTTTGCTTTTGATCTGGCAAAGCAGACAGACAGAATGCTAATCATTGTTTGAACAGTGTTATCACGGCTCACTAAGATGCATTGCCCCTACTGCGATGTCATTCACAGCAACAGCCTCGGTTTTCTTTTAGGGAGATGCGAAGAACCCCCAATGCATACAATGAATACAGGTGGAGATAAAAGCATGAGAATCGGATTGCATGTGTCACTGCTGTGCAAAAAACACCATTACTGTTACTATGTATGCATTTGATCTTCTCACCGATATTATCCATTAATAATATGCAATATAAAGCATTTTTAGCCAGTCAACCTTCTCAGAACATTGATGGTATGCGGTAAGAAGCTATTGCTCAAGGCCATTTCTGTCAGCAAGGGGGAGAGTAATGCCGTTCGTTTCCCACAAGGTGCAGTTAAAGGCTTAAATGTCTTTCATTTAGCTCATTTATAGCTCACCCAAGCTGTAATGTTAACGGCCAGCCAAGTGGCAGGAGTAGGATTAGGAAGAGACGGATGGTCAAACGGGGTGTTGTGAGCCTGCGGGGATTGTCTCAAGTGCTGGGGAAATGGCCAGGAGGCAGGTGCTGCATGTCTATATTAAGAAACGGGGGTGGGTGGTCCTTTTGCTTATCGTGCCGTTGGTGGAGAGTGATAAAGAAGTCATGTTTCCAGGGAAGAGACGCAGAGCAGAACACACCCAGAATTCACTGTCAAACCTCTTTTAATAGGATGCTCTCAACCTTTTGTCGGCCATCTGTACAATCGCGCCAATTGTCTGTCCTCCAAATAGCCACTGGGCATCCAAAAAGGCAGAGCATCAGCAGAAGACATAGAGACACTGTGGAAGGACCAATGCAAAGCCAATGCATAGCATTCAGAATACTTGATATATCCGTTGATGAATTGGATTGATTTTGTCAACTGATAATTCAGCATGTGGCTGTGAGTGCAAGTGTGTAGGGAGTGCGTAAAAGTAACGCACTCCATCGGTAGGAGCAGAGGATGTAAGTATGTGTGTAATGTATTATCTTTTACCCCTGACCGACCATTATAGCTGCTGCTCTCATGCATCTATGGAGAAAATAAACACACAAATAAACAAACAAACCAAAAAAATAAAAAATAAATTAACGTGCCATCATGCATCTTTTGTCAAAAAAAAAAAAAAACTAAACGTGTCATTATCTCTATATCTGCCTCGACTTTCTTTCGTATTAAAAGCCCAAATCTGACTTCCGGTCTGGGTTATGCCCTACAGGATGAAACACAAAACCCAGCTTTGTCGAAAGTCGTTGCAACATTAAAGTGTGGGTGCCTGTTAACAGTGAAACCGGATAGCCTTGCTGGCTAGCTGACTGACCCAATGTGCTCAGGCTTCATACGGAGACCAGCAGGATAGAGTACACCCACTTGTTTAAAGAGAAATATTAGCTCCAGGTCATGCCGCCTTCTTCACTACAACGTGGCTCGCTTTAAATTGACAGGCTACTAATTTTCTTCAGCTTTGTTTGAAAAATTCAGATACTTTACTTATCCGGAGTTACCGGCACACACTGCTCCGACCGAAATGGCTCGAGTACACTGAAGTCTTCGTTTGAAGCAACTTTCAATGAGTTCCGCATGCAGGGCCCAACGCGAGCTGTAAATGGTCATGTTTAACCACTGATTTAGAATATGATTACTCGTATAAGGAAACCATAGAAGGACTGTAACGCTATCTGATATCTTGCAACGATACATCATTAACATATTATCACTGCACCGCATCTTATCCTTCAGCTCCCCTGAAGCCACTGCATTGAAAGGGTGGAAGAGGGTGTAGTATGTGGAGGAGAGATCTCAAAAGTGTGGTTGAGTGATTTGCACTTTAAACTTATTCCACAACAAAAACTAAGAAATGTGATCAAATGCAATGCAATCCTAAACAATCGTGCATTCAAGCTGAATTCATTAATGACTAAAAATGCATGTGACTTCATCATTACTGATTGGAAGTAGCTTAGTGAATCCAGAAAAAAAGGAGGAAAAAAAGGGAGACACAATATGATGTGTAAACGAGCTATGATTCCAGTTCTAAGAAAAGTCTCTCCCATTTCTATAATGATTCTGCAATTAGAAGGCTCACCACATAATACTTGATGATGTGGCCCACACAGATTTGGTGGTTTGGGGGTTTCCAGGAAAGATTCCATTAAGGCAGCCACTGAAGTTGAACGGGGCAATCGTCTGCATCATGCGCTCGGATTGTAATCACAAGCAACCATGCCCTGCTGTGCCCCCTCACCTGGGCCGCTCTGCCCTCTATGCCAACGTCACAAGCACTAAGTGAATGAAGCAGAAGTCACAAAATATAGACTGGCTTCCTTCTGTGCATACAAACCAAGCTAATAATACATCTAATACTAATATCTGATACTAATAAAATCCTCATCGTTTGCTAGCACATGCCAAGAGAAGTCCAAGTGAAGCGGGAGTGTTTTCCTCGATCAGCAATGAGGTGCCTTTGCTCACTAGTACTGCGTTTGGTCATCATTACTTGCACTCATGGGAGCAGGCTGGCTTATTGGACAGATTTAGTGTGATAGCTGATTTAGTCACAAAGGTTTAACATGGATGATGCCATATTTGCCATATCCTCATCAAAATCCAGCCGCACCTCATGAAAATGTCTGAAGAGGACTCAGGTCTGGCAGCCTTTACACATGACAAATGGTTTTAGTCACCTGTACTTTCAAAGTGTATCACACAGCTGTATTGGGATGCCCACACATGTAGTCATTTTATAAGGCACACTCAGTTGTATGAAGTCCAGTTACTTTCACTGACTGGACATAAAGTTACGTCATTAGAGCCACAATTCTTTTTATTTAAGTGACGACGACAAAACAATAACAAATAAATGAACTCTCAGCACTGTGGAAACACTAAACTATAACGATAATTATTCCGCAAAGTCAAACAACAATCTCCTCAGGCATATCTAATAGATTTAGATGCTATTAGCACCTCGAAAAAATCCTCAAGAAACAGTAGTTTTAGACCTGTAAGCTGCAGTTCGTCCGGCTATAACATCAACGGTAACACCTGGATATCCATGCTTATTTGTAATTTACCCTCAGAAAACCTTTTGAAGTGTAGATTTCACACAAGGATTAAGAGATAAAAAGTACTCTGCAGCTACAAGACATTTACAGCAATTGATTGCTTTTTTTTGGGGGGGGGGCAGTTGTGAATTGCACTTTAAATAATTCATGTTGTGGTAAATCATTAGGGTTAAGCGTGACAAAAGAAGCCTGAATTGCACTGTAGCTGTGATCTAACGTTAAGAAATGAAAGCTCTCACCTCTCTTTGCTTAGTGCCATACGCGGCGGGTCTAAATTGGGATTCTCCATCGACTCCATTTGCGGGCATCGCAGGAAGTAGTAGAGGGTATGGAGGGCGTCAGGCGACCAGGACACAGACTGCGGGCGTGATTGGCGGGCAGGACTGAGACCCGGACGCACTGAGCTCAGGCGTTGCATGTGGTGCATTGCACGGGATACCAGGTCACCTGGAAAACAGTAATTGGACATGATGACATCACATGATTGAGAAGATGTAAAGTTATGGTCTTTAGCAGAATAAAGGTTACTTGTTCAGCAGAGCTATACTGGGCCGATGTTGTTCAGGGCCTTCACACATGGCAGGAACGGACAATTGACATCAGTGTAAACGTTGTGGTTTCCAATCTAACCGGAATTGAATACATTTAACACCCCTACTCTGATTAATCTTGCACCAATGCAGTATCTATCTTTAGCACCGGCGTTAGCGGTAAGCACATCCAGGGGCAAGGCTAAATTGTCATTTACCTTTAATCCTTGAAGAAGTTAATACAGTACTGGAACAGATAAATGGATCACCGGCCCCAACAAAGTGTGCACTGAATGCGACATGACGGTACACAATCACGATACAGTAGTCCACTTATACTATCAAGAGTGTTGGTAAATTACTTTCGTGAATGTGGAAGACATTGAGATACATTAGTATCACTCAAAACGTGAACATTTGAAATGGGAAACACGGTGTTTGAATGGGTTCATCCTGCAAGTGTGCATAGAGTTGTCAGTTTTCGCAATGAAGAGCGAGTTAATCCCTCGAGCGTAACTTTACATTCGCAAACAGAATGACAGAAGTCTTAATTTAGCAAGAAACGCTGGGGATGCTGTTATCCTGGAGAGCTTTTGCTTGAGCTTTGGATGAAAAGAGCAGAGGCCAGACTATCAGCCATCAAAGGAAGGAGATGAGGAGGGGGCACTTGTGGAGCGGGGGGGAGGGGGGGGTCAAACAAGGCTGAATAAAACAGGCCCATTTGAACTTGATATGATGTTGCACTCATTTAGTCGAACTACCGCAGGGCTAATTTCTAAGCCAATTAGCATGAGTAGGGGAGCCCAGGGGTTGGGGCTTTGGGGGGTTGTCCAGTGTATAGGGGCACATTAAAGGGTTTTGGTTAGATAGCGTTAGCCCAGCTAAACAGCCCACACTTCAAGCTGAAGGGCCTCCTTTGTGTTAACCATCAACAGCATTCGACCCAGGAGGTCCCCTCGGAATTCAGTCTCTCTTCGGCTTTACAGCCCATATTGTGTCCAGGGGTCTAAAGTAGCTGTCAGGGTTCAGATGCATGTGAAAAGGTGTATTTCACTCTTGCATATGAGATTCGTTCTCAAACACTGTGAGGTTAATGGGGCACAAAATACAAAGTTTCCAAATGTAGATTTATAAAATGTCTTCTTTTTTTTCTTCTCCTTCAACATAATTACAAAAAGTGCATTCTGGATTTGCTATATTACTTACTTTCAAGATTTAAAAAAAAATATCATACATGTTTGAACATTCATTCATTCATCTTCCGAATGATCTTCAAGCCTATCCCAGCCGTCTTCGGGCAGTAGGCAGGGGACACCCTGAATCGGTTGCCAGCCAATCGCAGGGCACACAGAAAGGAACAACCATTCGCACTCACACTCACACCTAGGGACAATTTAGAGCGTCCAATCAGCCTGCCATGCATGTTTTTGGAATGTGGGAGGAAACCGGAGCACCCGGAGAAAACCCACGTAGGCCCGGGGAGAACATGCAAACTCCACACAGGGAGGCCGGAGCTGTAATCGAACCCGGTACCTCTGCACTGTGAAGCCGACGTGCTAACCACTGGACTACCGGGGCGCCCTCATGTTTGAACACAACTGCTGAAAATGTGCTGAAAGTTTGAGAAGTGTGTCATAATCAATTGAGGAGCTGTAGCGTAAAACTATTTTTTGGGGCACCACTGAATTACTGCAAAAATATTTAGAAATATTTAATTGTTCTGTCCTGTCCAATCCTCGCCGCATTTCTCGATAACGAGGGCCTTCACCGATCGACCTGTCCAATCCTGTACTTTTGTAAATTTCGCTGAAATCCTGCCATCCAGATTCCATCTTCTTTAAGTATGTTAAACCCACTGTAAAGAAGATCCAACAGGACTGAGCAGTCGAATATAGATACTGCCGTGTCTGTTCGGTCTACATGGCCTCAAATTCCTCCTTTATTTTTGTTGTGTACAGATATCGGTGAACACGTTGCCTGTCTGTCTGTTTGTCTTTGTAGGCATAAAATGGTGTGAAGCATGCCAGTCCTGCCCAACGCAGCTCGTATTCATACCGCTAGAGTGGTGTGGCACAAAGAGCCCACTGAGCAAGTGGGAGAAAGACTGTGTGTTTGTGTGTTACAGAGCGCGTGTTCACGTTCTTAATGTCCGGCTAACGGCGGTGGTGTATGAACGTGGCCTTGTGCTTGAGGAACAAGTGCCAAAGTGTTACCTCGTTTGGGTGGGGAAATATAAACTGCACTTGCACCGACACCGATCTCTGTGACCCGATTGCTCTCCCCCTTTCACAACAAGCTTTCTCCATTCTTGACCAAGACCAAAATGTTCATTTATCCAGTACATAAACAATCCTTCTCTACCTTCCATCAACCCTGTTTATTCCTGCAGTTGGATGACTCTTTCAATAGAACTTTGAAATACTTATAGCCCACTTTCATTCCCTGTCACGTGGCAAACCACATGTAAAATCGCGTACATTTATGACTTGATGTGTATGTACTTCTCGGATGATACATGTGGAGCGAGGCTTCCAAGAGGATCGGCATATTCAGAGCATGACTGAGATCACCAACAGATTGATCTGGCATGATGCTTTTTCTAAAAACGTGCCAAGGTATTTCAGACCCACTGCAAATAAGTGAAAATCCACAAAATACAGAAACCTAAAAAAAAAAAAAAAAACCTAACAATAGAAACCCCCATTCTGACTCCCTTCTCTCCAGCATTTAAACAAATGCAAGCATTTTAGAACACACTGTTAATCTGTTGAGCGACTGGTCAGGAAGGCCAGTTCTGTCCTGGGCTGCTCCCTTGACACTCTGGAGGAGGTGGGCAACAGAAGAATGCTAACTAAGCTAAAAGCTATGATGGGCAGTCCCTCCCACCCCCTCCAGCCTACCCTGACAGCACAAGGAAGCTCCTTCAGCCAGAGACTGTTAAACCCGCGCTGCAAGAAGGAGAGATACCGACGCTCGTTCCTACCGACTGCTGTCAGGCTGCTGAATAACAATAATAACAATAATAATATCAATAATTAAATGATGTGAAAAACAATAGTAAATAGCACTGCAATGTATCAATTTTGTATTTATATTGCACTTAATTGAACGGTGTTTGTTTGGTTTTTCTTCTTTCTACCCAATTTCTTGCTGCTGTCGGTTGTAAATTTCCCCAGTGTGGGACAAATAAAGGATATCTTCATCTTAATCTAAAACACATTGTAAGTGTACAGTATATATCTATGTGTTAGATATGTGCCTGTAAGAGTCAGTGCCTGGTGGATTGGCATATGATGTCTTAAGTCAGCGTGTGAGTATTTCGGCGTGAGCTGTAGCGGACAACAGCTCCTGCATGAGTGCAGTTGTGTTTGTGTTGGACTATTCTCCTGACATTCAATAAATGCCGGAAAATGCATTGGCAACTGCGGCTCTCCTTTCCCAGATGTGAGGGCATTGCAATAAAAAATAATCGCAATAAACCGCAAATGTGTGCAATACAATAAAATACAATACATCTTGATTTATATAGTGTTCTTACAACAATATAATAGAAATATCCATGATAGATATGTAGATACACTATACACCAAGAAATCTGCAATGCAGCACGGTCGTGGTAGGTCAATCGCAACATAGAGGCGTACACAGCAATAGAAAAAGTTGCATGTGATAGTATCATCTTTCAGATCAAAGTTTTCCTTTCTTTCCTGGGTCCAGCCCTTTACAGTGTTCAGCACGTAAGACACGTGAAATAATAGCTGGTCACATTTTCACTGCTTTGCAATATGTCTATACTCAACTTCAAAGAGGATCAGTTTGCTACGTAGACATGACTTACTGAGTTCAGAGATGCTGCCCACGCAGGTAGCTAGGAGTGACTGTTCCAGCGTCCTGAGCTCCAGTTGGGCATAGGCATCCTCCCTGCTGTCGACGGATGTCTGATGATTCTCGGTGTAGGGACTGAAATGGGCTGGCAGTGACAAAACACCTATGACGGGGAAAACAGGAAGAAAAGGAATGGATGATGGCTCAATCATTTTGAGAAAAGCAATCAAATGTCATCAAGCAATTATTATCATAGTATGTGTAACCACACCGCTACGAGTGACGATAACTTTCAGAAAAACAGCAATTTTCACACCTTGATCGCAGGAGATGAGGACAATCAAATGTGTGTCTGGGATCTATTTATTGCGTGGAACGGCACTGACGGAGTCAAATAGGCCAGCATCTTAGCACACACACTCAAACCTTTGTTAACATTAAGATCCAAACAAAGGAACCAAACTAATACGCAAAACAATATGAAGGATTTGCAGTTTCTTTTTACGAGACAATCGTAATACTCCGAAATCCCAAAGCAATTACTACTGTGAGCCAGTTGTGGGAATGGACTGGTTCTCATGAGTTTATACGTAGCACTCATGGCAGTGGAATAACAAAAAATATTTAATTATCATACCGCGCTCCGTGGATATGCTGAAATGAGGGTCGCGATCATAACGGGATTCCCTTCTCTTATGAAATGCTTTAATTGCCGTCATCCTCTCCCCAAATAAAGGGGTATATGCAATCTTAGAAAGTAGATCTTTTAAAATGAACTAGAGCATGGGTTACCTTCGTCTCTTTATTTGATTATACGAATGCACCCCATGTGGCAGCTTTCCATCTGAATTGAAATCGTATGAACATTGTTGAATCGGGATGTCGCAAAACTGCGGCAGCTGTTTGCCCTCCTCAGGAAGGTTTTTCTTTTTTTGTTTTTTTACAAACACACCAATTATTTTGAAAGCAGCAGGTCAACTTTTTTTAAATGCAGGGTTACAAATTGAAACACTTCAATGCAATCAAGTCCTGTGGCACTGTTCCTGTGACATTTGCAACAATGTTCATATTTGTCATATAATGAGGTTTTGTAATATACTGATGGCAGAGTGAACAAAAACTTGTGAGTCAGAGATCATGAGGAAGAGCAAGCTAGACAATTTTAAGGAACGTTTGACATCAGCAGCATGTGTTAGTAAGCAGTCATGTTGAATTGTTGGGAAATGCGTTGCAGTGTGCTACTCTCTCGAAGTGAAGTCATGCTCATGGTGTTCGTTTCATTGTTCATTTGGTTTAATGACCGAATACAAAATACCCTGCTCTATCACACATCTACTCATCAACAACCATGACGTCCTTAAGTTGCAATTCCGTGTCAACTGTAGACAACCTCCACCATGAGTATTTCTCCATAAAAAGGTCAATGTGAGCTAAAGTGGACTGGGTACTGGCCATATTGCTACCTGGTGCAGTTAAGCAAGCTTCAGTGTTGGACAGTCCGTAGTAAGTAGTCTTTTGTAATCGTCAGTAAAGTACTTATTTCAAAGACATATCAATGTTTTAATTAGGATTAACACAATTAGGTTTCAACATTTGGATTCATGCGTTGACCGAATGACCGAACTCAATCGGCAAGTGGATGCGGTTTTGGTTAGTTGGAGGATTCGGCTGATTTAAGTCATTGAGAGCCACAAGACATTCAAGGCTGTGAGAATTTGTTGATGACCTGTTCCCAAAACAAATGTTTGTCTGAGGTTGTTTTTCACCTCTTCCTGTCACATCTAAGATGTCGGGGCGCTAAACAGCGAACAGCCAGGCTTCCCTCTGTTGGTTACTGTTCACCGAACCAATCACAAGATGGAGAAACAAGTCTGTTTAAGTCAAATAAAGTTGATGCAATGTTTAAATTTGACAGGTAGCGCCAAAATCTATACGTGGCGGAAAATTCATTTGTGGCGACCTACCACAGGTAAATGTTTACGTGGGAAACACTACAGTTGAAGTCAAACAATTCTGAGATATGATCAATGACGTCATGAATTTGATCGGTAAATTAAGGCAAAACAGCCAATCACAAAAGGTTCATAAAATGTTAAGTGTTGGCCAATTCGATACTGTCAGATTGAGTCAGACTGTTGTAAAGTCTGTCGGAGTAACACTGACTAATGGAAAAAGGCCTCCTACACAAGTGTTACCCTCAGCTCTTTGTGCGTCTCTTTCTCGCACTTTCTGTACACAATCCAACGTACGTATGTGCTGACTCCCAGTTCCAAAACAAAGGAAAAGCCCATCTCTTGCAGAGCGCTACCATCACAAAGAACATGTCAGTCAGACAAAAAATAAAAATGCTTTCTTGTGCACAGAACAACATCAAATACTGAGAATGGTTGTACTTCTCTTCTGTGACGTAAATTTGTTATTTATTCGTTTATTTATTTATTTGTTGCACTTTTCGGCAACAAGCACATATACATCTGACTGGAGCATTTGCACCTCTAAAATGCTTCTTTAACTCTGCGCTTTCAGTTGTAGACTGACTCGATGAGAATACTGTTCACGCACAGCCGACACTTCCAAACTGCTGAACCCTTTCATTAGATGAGTATATCATATTAAAATTGTATTGGTTTGAAAGAGATGACTTAGCATTGATGCTTAATGGAAACTATCAAAGTGTGTGTAAAATTAAAATGTGATGTTGGATGTGTGCATGAATGACATGATGCCCTTTTAAGATAAGATAAGAAATCCTTTATTAGTCTCGCAACAGAGAAATTTCCAATTCACAGCAGCAAAGCTATGAAAGGAAGAAGTAGAAGAACAAAATATAGGAGATGCCGGAAAGACAGCCACTCTTGTGATAGGATAAGAGAAAATGATGGTCCTAAATAGTAAAATAAAGTACTAGGAGGCACCGTCGATCATATTCTCCCACAGTCCCACCCTTGGTTAACCACAAAAGCAGAGCGTGCGTCATCTGGACCTGATGGGAAGTTTACACTTCAAGTAGAGCCTCTCTCCCCTTCCACCTCTGTTCCAGGAGCAGAAGTCTGTGATACACAAGACGGTGAACCTCAGTGGCTCTTATGGTTTCATTATTGAGGTTCACCCTCAAAATGCCATGTGGGAATCGTGGCTTCAAACCATAGCTCAAACATACCACAAATCATGGTCGTGCCCAAGCCATCAAACCGTCTCTGAAAAACATCCAGTACATTTCTGTAGTTCACAGTATTTTCAAGTAAACTGCACAAACGCTACATGGGTTTATGTTTTGATTTGGCTCAATGTTTTTAATGGAGCCATATTTTGGATTCCAAATGGAATAAAGCAATATAAATAAGGATACTTGGTGACTTCTGTCCAATTTACAGTTAAAATTTCAATGCGGATTGAATTTTATTTCGTTTTGACCTTGACTCTTTGAATTCATGTACAGCTCAGTTCTGACGCAAGTGTTGAACATCCTTGGACCAACCGATGTTTGCCAAATTGTTTTGTCTACCACAAAGAATGTATGGATGAAATCATGCTCAAAGAATGCATGTGTATATGGTCGTTCGCTTGCACTTGCGTGTGTGTGTGTGTGTGTGTGTGTGTGTGTGTGTGTGTGTGTACAAACACACAACTGTCTGTCTTGCAACCCGAACAGCCTCTTCATTCACTACAGGGTGGATCAGAGAGGCAGGAAAAGAGGGCTTCAAAGTCACTTCCCCTTGCGCAAATGGGGCAGTTACTTAGGACAAGGAGGCTTTTAGCTTGCTCCTGGGTGAAAGCTGGATGTTGGAGAATGGAAAATCTCTCAATAGCACAATGTTTAGCAGGGTTGTTTTTCGTGCTTCCATCCCACCATGACCTGACATCCTTGGCGTTCCACAAGAGAAAATACTCATATCAACACGAGCACACTTGACTTTTCCCATCAATAAAGGCTCCGACCATCTGTTTCCTATATTTTCAATGCCCATTTTATCAGTCTGTCCTCTCATCAAATCCTTTATTGGAGGCACATTTGAAGAGTGTAAACAAATGGATGGTGTAACGCGGTTATGTTCTGTGAGTGGTGACATGTGGGATCCATGAAGTAGTTCTATTAATTTTGCTTCAACTACACAGTTGTACAGAGAAGGATTCACCATGTAGGGTAAAAAAAAAGTGTTTACTTGGCCTGGTGGGTCTTCCTTATGATCCTTATCTAAACAGACTTGAAATGGGACAGCGGGGCATTTAAGAAGCCTACGTGGTCTATTAGTGTTTGGGCTAAAAATAATCATCCGTTTGAAAAGTAAGCACGTCGACAAACTAAACCTCCCTTTCTGGATACAGAGAATCATTCAAGCATTCATGAATACCAGTACACTTACAGTTTGGATTGAAATGGCAGGCATCTTTACACCCCCCTTTTTGTCTTGTACACGCGCTCATGCAAATGATTGTAAGATGAGGATGATACGAGGTCTGCACAGTGTCCATGGACAACTCCAGTGACATGGGCCGTGGGTCAGAGGTGGTCCACAGCTGAAGCTTAACACACAAGTAACCGTATCATCGATCCCCAAGTCACCTACTCACATTGACAATCACAGAATGCTGTAAATTAACAGGAAGCCGAGAAAGAAATGGTTCCTGATTTGTTTGTTTGTTTGTTTGTTTATTGAACATAAAACATATACAGTAATAATTTGACAGAAAATAAGGTAGATAAAAAAGTAAAAAGAAAGAAATCAGTCTTCATTCAACACAGTTATTATGTTCAAGGGAGTAGGATGAAGTAAAAAAAAAAAATCTAGTCCTACCCCGTTATGTGTTTATATCTACTAAATCATTTTTATATCAATCAGAAAAGAAAAAGTAAGAAGAAGTCTCCATTAAGGCTCTTAACCGTGATATTTTCACAACTTTTGGTTTGTATCGGGATTATATACATCCTCACCCTGGCACTCTTGTGTCAATTTTCTCTTGTATTCATAATGGATATTTCAATACCTTTCTCTATTTATCAACTTAGTTCTGATTTATCATTATATTTAATGTTTAGAATTTATCATTTTAACTCTGATTGATGTAGGTTGTTTGTACTATTTTTTCGAATTTGTTTTTGAACTCAGCAAGCGATTTACTAATTTTTAGGTCCGTTTCGAGATTATTCCACAGATTAACACCTTTGCTAGATACACTTCTTTGCTTGATGTTTGTTCTTGTTTTGAGTTTTTTGAATAAGTTGGTACCTCTTAATTCATAGTTGCTTTCTCGAATTTCAAAAAACTTCTGAATGTTTTGGCGGAGCAGGTTATTGTGTGCTTTGTACATTAATTGGGCGATTTTAAAGTCAACCAGGTCATAAAATTTCATCGTATTTAATTTGATAAATAGTGGATTTGTGGGTTCCGTATATTTTGATCCATTAATAATTCGAATTGCTTTTTTTTTGTAGTTTGAGAATAGGGAGTGTGTTTGTGCTTGCAGGCATTTCCCCATATTTCCTCACAGTAGGTCATGTATGGTAATAATAATGAAGTGTATAATGTGTACAAAGATCTCTTATTTAGCACTTCCTTGGTTTTGTAGAGGATCCCTACGGTCTTGGCTATTTTTCTTTTTACGTTATCGATATGTGGTTTCCAACATAGTTTTGAGTCTATTACTAATCCGAGAAACTTGGTTTCATGCGCTCTTTCTATTTCAATTGAGTTTACCATAATTTTAGCTTGGTGTTTGATTGGTCTTGTGCCAAAAACAATTGACTTCGATTTTTTCAGGTTAAGTGACAATTTATTTCTATTTGATCGCAAATACAAAAAGTGTGGCTCATAAATTGGAATTCATAGAATCATAATATAGTGTGCATGAGCAATGGAAATTTCAAGTGTTCAAGCACACCCAGGTGACGCGCATCCAGCTGGTGGACTTCATGGTCGAAGTGGAACGTACCCGTGGTGCAAACAAGGTTGGGGACCAAAGCGAGATCGCTGCTCTAGAGAACTGTGCCAAATTAGCTGACCACACCGCCCCATACTGTGAGGGGTCCGCAATACATTTTCAGGAGGGCAAATGTGAGAAAATCTAACAGTTGTTGGGAGACAGCTGACTTCAATTGTGTCAAATACGAATTCCATTGATTTATAAAGCATTACATTGTAGTTAAATTGTTTTAAGTTGAAATTCATTTTTTTTAAAAAAGGATCAGCCACGTTAAAATATCAACATCAAATCACATTTAATCATGATTACAAAAAACAGTATGTATTTTTTTTTTACATATGATTTTACAGTATGCTGACATGATGAGCATAAACCACTATTAGCCATTCTTTGGACTCCCAAATCGTTCCCTCCACTGTGCAGAAAATAAGAATGCAATTGGCAGTGGTGGCGCTATTTATTTATTTTTTTTGGGGGGGGGGGGGTTGTTGCTAGAATGGTTGAAGGAGTGACACATTGACAATGTATCTCGAAGTTAGCCACACTGAATTTGTTACTTTATTTCACTTGGACTGCAGACAGGCGTGCACAATCCAAATAAAACCAGCAGTATCTGGAGTTCAATAAATGACATTTTAAAATATATCAGCTAACGAAATGAGTTACACATTGTGAACATGTCCAAACATGAAGAAGCTCAGTTGCCATTTTATTGGCCCAGAACCTTACTCCATGATGGAAAGTTGTATGTGTGATCACAATTAAAACAAATTAAACAGAGGATAACCCCCATGATTAATTGGGGAGGGTATAAAGTGAGTTCAATTCGGCCAAATGTAACATATCAGCCAGTTCAAAAAAAACAAGTAACTGCACACACATGCTCACACGTACGCATGCGCACATGCAGGAAGGGATTGGATTTGCCATGCCTGGCTTTGGTATCCCACAGTCCTGAAAAATATCATCTAAGCTCCTCAGAGCAACTAACCCTAATCCTAAACATGACTTCAAAATCCCTTCTTCAAGCTCCTACGTTCTCTTTCTTCCAGACTTCTGGGTCCCCCTCTTTTTCTCTCCAATCATGTTTTGTACAGTTTACATTCCGGGGCAAATGCGGCGCCTGTGGCTATCTGGTCACATACAAGAGTCCCTGTTTTCATATGTGATGCCACTTCACATGGCATCCATCATATAGTTGTATAGGTTTCGTTAGTTTATTGTCTGGAAAATGGGGATAAAAATATACATTAACATCAAGGCTGGTTTTGTTTCCTGTCATGACAAAGTATGGTGACTATTACAACCACCCAACAGTCGCAAAAGCACACGCACACATTCAACCTCAAAGCCACTCTCATAACAATCTGCTTTTATTGGTGAGATGATGTCATCATCCCAACATGCCGCCAAGAGCTGAGCTTGACCAACAAAAACACAATTAAAATAGAAAATAACTGACAAGAAAATGTCATCATGAAAGTCTTTTAAGTTTACTTCAAGAATACACCTTACTGGCCACAAGAGTGTGTTATGTGATGTGGGCTTTCATGAACAAGCTATGCTCTAGTCATTTGTGGGGTAGGCAAAAAGAGCGTCTTTTGTTTGTGAAGTGGATTTTGAACAAATCGTTCCCATTCTGTCAGTGATCCACTCCTCTTAGCCTGATCATCAACAGAAACAACAGATGAACACTGCAGCCTCATTGCATCAGATTCTATTTCCATCCATTTCTCGCACTCGCTTCCTTGAAATTCAGTATTGGCGTGGTAGGACAGGTGACTTAGCACATGCCGTTTATTTCTCTGATTTGGGAAATCAAATTCACAAAGATCAACTCAAAGTGCAACACAATCAATCCTGTCCAACTTTCACAGTTATAAACTCGGCTGTTCTGTCTTCGTTCCCATAAACCAGGGAGCGGTTTGGATGAGGTCTCAGAATTTGATGTTTCAAAGAACTGAGATCCAAAATCGCTTTTGCAAATCTAAAGCAGCTTTTTGCTGATTAACATTCCAATGTTGGGCACACTGTAGATGGCAAAATCATGACGCACAACACCCTGAGTCAAATGAGGAAAAAAAACTACGGTTACTGGGTCTGGTGGAGGCTTGAGGGTCCTGTGTAAGGATTATGACTCACCTTTTTAAATAGCTCTTCTTTTCTGTCCTACTCTCAGAATATTTGGAACCATTTTCGCTCCAGAGCGGTAAAGAACCACCGGAAAAAGGGCCGTACATGGGCTCGTCCATTCATACAATCAAACATACTGAGGTCTCACCACTACTATGGGTTTAAAAGAAGGAGACTGGGTGGCTTTTGTAATTTATAAATAGATCACAAGTCACCTAATAGGGTGAACGTGCAATATTTCACAGAAATGCATCGTGTTTTTTTTTTTGGTCTACTATAACAAATGGGGCCAGTCCATCTATACGTCACAATGCCATTGTTAACAAACACATTGTGCACTGTGAAAAAAAAAAGCACACAATAACAAGAGATGAACAAACGTCATAACATTGGTTAGGTCGACAGGGTGGGCAGGGTACCTCCGATAATTTGTCTGGACATCAATGCCACTGAAGGAACGTGAAAGAAACCATAACAGTGGTTATGCGAAAATGGACCACCCACACTCAAGACATAAAAACGTACCCCAATTATGCACTGGTCACTATGGTGTCATCCAATGCACAAATCACATGGACCTATCAGTGTGGCTGACAACAGCAATGTACAACTCTTTGTTGTATATATACACGTGTGTGTGTGTGTGTGTGTGTGTGTGTGTGTGTGTGTGTGTGTGTGTGTGTGTGTGTGTGTGTGTGTGTGTGTGTGTATGGGTGGGTGGGTGTTGTGTGGGTGGGTGGGTGGTTGTGTGGGTGGGTGGGTGGTTGTGTGGGTGTGTGTGTGTGTGTGTGTGTGTGTGTGTGTGTATGGGTGGGTGGGTGTTGTGTGGGTGGGTGGGTGAGAGAGAGAGACGGTGAATGACCTGGTTGTGTATAGGAGATGTAGTAGGTGTCCCCCTCATTCAACAGCCTGCAACACCCATCTGACACTTCGGGGGTTTTAGAGCTCACCCCTGACCCTCACCTACACCCACACACAACAGACGGGGTGTTTCCACACGTCTAAAGGAGCCTGCTAAAAGGGAGTGTGCTATAAGCAGATTTGTCCCACGCTGCCCCTAAAACCATCACATCGAGCACACATAAAAACACATTGATGGGAGCCTACTCTGAGAAAATTAAGTGACATGTGTCGATGACTTCAACTCAACACACACAATAAAATGTTGAGAAAGCCCTATTGTCTCACACAGCACCCATACTAAAAAATAATAATAATAATAATTTCACACCAAAAGTTCCAGTGGCAGTGGAAAGTGCGTTATTGATTGCCATGCATAAGCCCCACTTCCACCCAGTAGGCTCCAGCTTCTCCGTGTCACCGAAAAGGATAAGAAGAAGAAGAAGAAAACCTTTATTAGTCTCACAATGGAGAAATTCACAATTCACAGCAGCAAAGTTATGAAAGTAATAAGCGAAGAAACTAAATGGATGGAGGGAAAGCTGTACTTTAATTGATTCATCACTCAACATGTAAAGGAAAAAAACTCTCGGTTGATTGATTTTTTTTGCATCATATCTATCACTTCTACGAGCAAAACACATACAAGTACACACGTGGGCTCTTAGTGGTTGCAAAAACATTGAAGTCTTCATCTAAAACAAGACCGGTAAAATTATCACTGTCCCTTCGATGAGCTTCCTACGGAAATGTGAACGTCTGGACTTGATTGTGAAGCACAATGAAAGAGAAGGAAGACGTAACACTGAAATAACAAAGACACAAAGGAGAGAAGTGCTCACGGGTGAAAATGTATCATGAGGATTTTAATGGCCTTCCGTGCTGACTTGGCATGTAGGAGATGGGTTTCAAAAATGTTCCGTGTGCTGGACTCTGCTTGCCGAGTGTATCGACTGCCTAAATAAATGTTTACCGTGAGCTAGTTATGACCAGCATGAATCTATGATTAGTCAAATTTTTAGTCGCGGGAAAGAATCTCAGCCTCTCTGGTACCTGCCATCTTGGCTCCTCTCCTTTACATAAGCTCAAGTGTGTTGTGACTGTAATTGCAACAAGTAAATAAAGAGGTAATGTGTGTTTTCCCGTTCTTTGCGGGAGGGGGGGGGGCTACCTGACCACACATTCCGTAGCCCAAGCTTGGACGCAACACAAACACAACTGAGGAAGGGTACGTGGGTGTGCATACTGTATGTACACAAGGGCCGCTGTTTGTTGTTGCGTACTCCTAGCAGTTATCCTACCAAGGGCTCAACACACGTTTGTAATTCAAATACTTCATAACGTCATCATAAAAACTCTAGGGAGGGTTAATCTCCGTTTGCTTCTTCTTAGCGTGCGCGCGTGTGTGTGTGTGTGTGTGTGTGTGTGTGTGTGTGTAACCCTGCCTGTTTCTCAGTGTTCGATCACGGGTGTACTGTGCAACCCCTTGCCACAAGTTATCTGTGGACCACCCACTGAATACTCCATCAGCAGAATGAAAGCATCCGTCAAGGAGCACAGATGACACAAGAAAGAAGCTCCAAGAGCTGCTACCTGTCTCCATCTGCGCTCGCTCTCTATGTTTGTTTTAACTCGAAAGCCAAAATTGTTTATCTCAACAACAGTTGCACGGGATGTCAAACCATGTGCCCTTGAAAAGATGAGACCTCTGTGTATTTTTGTGTTAATGCATTTCTTCCTGAATATGGGAACATTTGCTTGAACCGACACTTCCCGCAATGCTCGCCAAAGCCGCAGTGGTTAAATAATTGCTGAGAGTAAAGCTCTATCAAAAAAAAAGAAATGTACGCCCTGGCACAAGGACACACATTACAAATTGTAGAATGGCTACATTGTATATTGTCAAGTTCACCCCGGACAGAAATAATTAAAGCTTGAGTGGGAAGTGCTGATCCATCATGGCCACACACACCACTTAAGCTGGCCCGTATTGAACACAGAATGAAAGAATATTTTTCAGCAGCACACTAAACACACTCTTGACTAATACTGTAACATGCTGAGTCTCTGTGCTAACCACCATAAGCGTCATTAGAAAATCAAGGACAGTGAGAGGTGCAACAAACCACATCATGCCACACACACACACATGCACAGGCACACACTCTTAACTTTTATCCTACCCAGAGGAACCAGAACACTGAGCAAAAAGGAGTGGCACAGTTTTTAATGGGTGCATGCAAAACAGATTGTGCAGAGG
Organism: Hippocampus zosterae; assembly: GCF_025434085.1. NCBI lineage: Eukaryota > Metazoa > Chordata > Actinopteri > Syngnathiformes > Syngnathidae > Hippocampus > Hippocampus zosterae. Next base: position 8,704,666 of record NC_067453.1, read on the forward strand.
ACTATACGAACACACGGTCACATGGCTCCTGTACAAACATAGTTCACGTTGAGTGACAAGTGTGTTTTCATTCATCTTTTCCCACTGCTGGCTCTTTCTGGGCTTAATGACAACAGCGGAGCATTTGTTGCAGTCATCACTCACATTCATTCAGGCGCTCTTCTGCGGTCATACTAGCCTACACGGTTGGGCACAGTTTATTTCTTATACAGTACTAGCTGGTTCGCCGCCCTCCGGGCGGCTCATCAGCTAGTTCCTGCGGAAGGCTGGTAAGGTGGGCCTTCGGCCCACAAAAGTGTTGTTGCTTGATTCAACTTTTTGTTCATCTTCATTGCTTATCGCAAAAATAAAGAGATGTTTAGCTCTACTAAATAACTAACAATTTTATTGCAATGCTTGTGGGTAGACAACATTTTTTCGCTAAGATGCCCGCGCGATCGTAGTGAGCCACTGCCTGAGCGGCGCAGTGGCGGCGCGCAGTGACGGCGCGCAGTGGCGCGGTGAAGTAGGTACGTTTTGAAAAGGGACAGACGGAAGGACAGACCGCGTGCGGGACGACGCGCAATATATATATAGATATTCATTTTCATTCTGACGCTTCTAAAATGTTCAGCTGGAACACTGGAACTCATTTTATTGCTCAGGAAACCATGTGACCAGGAAGGGTTAAGCAGATAGGAAAGACTCATTGGAAATGTCATGCAATCGCGTTCCAAGATATCAGATTTTGCATAGTTTCCCTACCTTGGCAACATGTTTCCCTTTCGCCTTTAAAGTTTAAGGGGCTTCCAGAAAAAGCACAGGGTGATAATGAACAGACTTACCTGTTAAGATTCTCTCTCCTCACTTCAATAGGCCCTGCAGCTGCCTTCACAATAAGAACCCTCAGATTACTGCGCACTGTATATCTAAAATCGGCCTGTGTTTATGTGTGGATAATGATGCCTTCCCCAGCTGTGTAAGAGCCTTCCAGGCAGCGGCGGCGTCGTGCCGGAAGTCAATGGCTGAGCCTTGGCCACTGAAGGGCTGAACGAGTGCAGCCAGATGAGTGACGAGATGAACTCAGGAGAGAAGGCAGACGGCAGAAGGGGAACAACAGTTTGGAAAAAGGCAGTCCTCCTGCCATTTGATTTTGAGACTGAAAATGTCATTCCACAAACATCATACAAAGAAAAAGATGGTGGAATAGCACATGCCAGTGCATGAACAGACATGACCTCGTTGCACGAGTCAGCAAATCGCTGACCCGCTTTGTAGCTCCCATCACCAGTTGGATATAATTAGAGGCTTCAAGAGCAGAAAGCTACCAAAGCCAGGAACCACAAGGCAGGTTCACAACTTTGCTCTGTGCCTATTTGGAATTCTTCGCTGCCTTTTTGTTACTTCACATGAAAAATAATTTTAGGTGATAATTGTGTACTGGAGTAGATACTACAGTAGTTGCCTCTCAGAGGATGAACATGGTATACAAAATGGCATTGGGGAACAGGAATGGATGTTTTCCTATCCAGGGGGAACTAATGAAGCCAATCTAGATTTGTCAATTGACAATGACATCATTTGTCAATAATATAGACAGAGTCCACAAAGTTATACACACCGATGTGGTCCCTTAGCTCGAAATCATGACATTTCAAGACAAATGGTCTAAACTTTGCGACAACACCAGTGCACATTGTGGAAGGAAATAATAACAGGGGAAGTGTGGACGGGGAGCAGAGAGATGTTTCTGAGGGATCGTTTCAGAAGGTCAAGACAAGAGAAATGGTCTCTATGATAGCCAGTTCCTCTCAGCATGAAGGATTCATATGAGAACAATCAATCCAGCCATTGTGATTACCAGGAATGGTGGTTTCCCAATTTCTCTTTGTCACGAACAACAGACACCGTATTGAGGTTGAGAAACAGAGCTTATCCACCTCCATCCTGGAAGAAGGAAGGCCTGTTAAAATGCTGATAGTACGTATATATAGATGGTGTGAATTCCTTTCCGTCTTTGTCTGTTACTTATCAACCTGTGTCTCTATCTTGTTTTGTTTATGGGTACCCATGTCACGTTGAGCCCGAGGCGATGAGGAATCGCCTCGTGCACAACAGAAAAAGAGGTGGATCCCCGGAGAAGCAGACAACGAAAAGATCTTGTGAGAACAAAGGGGTTTTTAATAAAGAACAAAAGGAGCCCGAACAGGGAAAACGGTAACAGAGAACGCTGGTCAAATAAGGACCAGGAAAAAAATAAGGAAGACAACTGAAAACGCTCGCGAAACGATAAAGGGCGAGGAACAACCGAGATAACAATCTGATCAATATAAGAAGTACGCGAATGATTGAGGCCGTAAGGCAATAGGGCAGCGAGAAATAGTCGAACGACGAGAATAGCAAATCGAGAGCAATGGCACGGTAAGGAATTCTCCGGCAGTGAGATGACTGCCGGAGTCGCCTAATAAAGGCACGTAATCAGCCCGAAATAACGGGCAGGTGTGCCGAACAGGTGGCGGGAGAACCCGCCACCTGCTGGCGAGCACGCGACGTGACAGTACCCCCCCCTCAACGGACGCCTCCCGGCGGACTACCCGGTTTGGACGGATGAGCAGTGTGGAAGTCGCGCAGAAGGGACGGGTCAAGGATCCAGGAGCGAGGCACCCATTGCCGCTCCTCCGGCCCGTAGCCCTCCCAGTCGACCAGGTACTGGAAGCCCTTGCCCCTGCGCCGAGAGTCCAGGATGGCACGAACCGTGTACACCGGGTCCCCGTCGACCACCCGCGGGGGCGGCGGCGGAGCGGGAGGGGGCGCCAAGGCGCTGGAAGACACAGGCTTGAGCAGGGAGACGTGGAACACGGGGTGGACCTTCATGGAGGCCGGCAGCCGGAGCCTGACCGCGACGGGGCTGATGACGGCCTCGACCTCGAACGGGCCAGCGAATCGGGGCCCCAGTTTGGCAGACGAGCCGGCCAGGCGAAGATCCCTCGTAGCCAGCCACACCTTCTCTCCCACCGCATATGAGGGCGCCGGGCGCCGACGACGATCAGCGATCCGCTGGTTCCGGGACGCCGTGCGGGACAACGCAGCCCGGGCCTCCCTCCACACGTGATGGGCCCGCTTAAGGTGGCGCTGCACGGAAGGGACCTCCACCAGCCCCTCCTGGGACGGGAACAGCGGTGGCTGGTAGCCGTAGGCCGTCATGAACGGCGACCTGCCTGTAGCGGAGGAGACGAGAGTGTTGTGGGCGTATTCCACCCAGGGCAGGTGGTCGGCCCAGGATGCCGGACGGTGGAGACAAACACAGCGGAGGGCCGCCCCCAGATCCTGGTTGGCGCGCTCAGCCTGCCCATTGGACTGAGGGTGGTATCCCGAGGTCAGGCTGGCCGTAGCTCCGAGGGACCGGCAGAACCGCTTCCAGACGCGGGACACAAACTGGGGCCCCCGATCCGATACGATGTCCGCCGGAATGCCGTGGAGACGGAAGACGTGCTGGATGAGGAGGTTGGCGGTCTCCAGCGCCGACGGCAACCTGGACAAGGGCACAAAGTGAGCGGCCTTGGAGAAGCGGTCCACGATCGTGAGCACGACCGTCCGGCCCCGGGAAGGCGGTAGGCCCGTGACGAAGTCCACCGCGATGTGAGACCACGGGCGAGGAGGAATGGGCAGCGGTTGGAGCAGTCCCGCCGGGGGCTGATGCGACGACTTGCCGCAGGCGCAGGAGGTGCAGGCCTTGACGAACTCCGTCGTGTCGCGGCGGAGCTCCGGCCACCAGAAACGCTGGGCGACGAGCTGCACAGTCCGGTTCACCCCGGGATGACACGCCACCTTGGATGCGTGTCCCCACTGCAGGACCTCCGAACGGAGGGCAGGAGGCACGAACAGCTTCCCTGCTGGGCACCCCGCCGGCACCTGCACCCCCACCAGGGCGGACAGGATCCGCTGCTCAATCTCCCACTGGACGGCCCCCACTATGCACTGGGTCGGGAGGATGGTCTCCGGGGAACGGTCCCTCCCCGCAGGTTCGTGGAGCCGGGAAAGGGCGTCAGGCTTAGTGTTCTTGGAACCGGGGGAGTAGGTGAGAACGAAATCGAACCTGGTGAGGAAGAGGGCCCACCGGGCCTGACGGGCGTTAAGTCTCTTCGCGGAGCGGAGATAGGCGAGGTTCTTATGGTCCGTGTATACGGTAAACGGTTCCTTAGCCCCCTCGAGCCAGTGCCGCCACTCCTGTAATGCGGTGACCACAGCCAACAGTTCCCGGTTGCCCACGTCGTAGTTCGACTCGGCGGCACTGAGTCGACGGGAGAAGAAGGCGCAGGGGTGCAGCTTCTGGTCGACTGGGGAGCGTTGGGACAGCACCGCACCCACCCCTGAATCCGAGGCGTCCACCTCTACGACGAAAGGGCGGTCAGGGTCAGGATGTTGCAGAACCGGGGGACTAGTGAACGCCGCCTTAAGACGCGCGAACGCCGCATCCGCGGCAGGGTCCCACTTAAAAGGGATTTTGACAGAGGTAAGGCGGGTTAGGGGAAGCGCCATCTGGCTGTAACCACGGATGAAACGCCTATAGAAGTTGGCGAACCCCAAGAAGCGCTGCAGCTCCTTACGGTTGGACGGGACCGGCCATTCAGTGACCGCACGCGTCTTAATGGGGTCCGCCCGTAGCTTGCCCTGTTCTATAATGAACCCCAGGAAGGAGATGACGGGAACATGGAACTCACACTTTTCTGCCTTGACGAAGAGCCGGTTCTCGAGCAAACGTTGTAGCACCAGCCGAACATGTTGCTGGTGCTCATGCAGAGAACGAGAAAAAATTAAAATGTCGTCAAGATAAACAAAACAGAAGATGTTGATCATGTCCCGGAGCACGTCATTAATGAGGTTCTGGAAGACGGCAGGTGCGTTTGTGAGGCCAAAAGGCATGACGAGGTATTCGAAATGGCCCAGGGGGGTCTTAAACGCGGTTTTCCACTCGTCGCCCTCTCGGATGCGAACCAAGTGGTACGCGCTGCGTAAGTCTAATTTTGAGAAGATGGTGGCTGATTGCAATGGGGCGAAGGCGGAGTCCAACAAGGGTAGCGGGTATCTATTTTTAATTGTAATTTCATTTAGTCCACGATAGTCTACGCAGGGTCGTAGGGACTTATCCTTCTTCCCCACGAAGAAGAAACCCGCCCCTAACGGTGAGCGCGAAGGTCTGATGAGACCTGCAGCGAGCGAGCTGTTTATATATTCTGTTAACGCCTCACGCTCGGGCCGGGATACCTGATACAGCCGCGAGGTCGGCAACGGGGCGCCCGCCTGCAGGTCTATCGCGCAATCGTAGGGGCGGTGTGGGGGCAAGGAGCGCGCGCGATCCTCGCTAAAAACCTCCTTAAGATCCCGATAGCACTCCGGCACTCCGTCAAGGCAGATCTCCTCGGGGGGAGTTACGCGTTCGTGCCTCCCGACGGCAGACTGTAGGCAGCGCTGGTAGCAATAATCGCTCCAACTATCGATAGCGGGGCGCGCCCATGATATCACCGGGTTATGCGTCTGCAGCCAGGGTAATCCGAGGATGATCGGGGCGTTCCGGGACCGCATAACATAAAAACGGCGATGCTCAATATGATTACCGGATAACACAAGTTTTAACGGCTCCGTTCGATGCGTTACTACCGCCAGGAGACGCCCATCCAGATCACGCACCCGCTTCGCAACAACCAACTCCTCTAAGAAGCACCCGAGTTCGGACGCGAGATTAGTGTCCATCAAACAATCATCTGCTCCCGAATCCACCAGGGCCCGAACCCGTCTTGACCGGGACTCGCCGAATACCTCCGCCTCAAGCTCGAGTCTATTAGGGTGTCCTGGTCGCTTATCGACTCGCCTAGACTCGGAGGGTGACGCGCGAGGTCGTGACTCACAGTAATCGGGAGGAGCGCGGAAAGACGATCCCGGATAGCTGGTTGTGGCGCGGGAGGGTGGTTGTGCGCCGTCAGGTGTAGCATGGTCCCGGCGACGGCACCCTCCTTCCTCCGCGCCACCGTCTTTGCCGCCCAACTGCATCGGCTCCTCCGCGGATGCTGTCTCCCGGCCCCGGGAGTGCTCGCCGTGCCCCCGATATTCCTCACGGTACGGGAGACGTCGAGACGGGTACCGATCACCTCCTCGCTCCCGACCCCGTTCCCTCAGGCGATTGTCCATAAGGAGGGAGAGGTCGATCAGCTCCTCCAAGTCCGTGCTGTGATCGCGAGTAGCCAGCTCGTCCTTGAGCTGAGTGTTGAGACCCCGGCGAAACAGTCCACACAGGGCCCGATCGTCGTACCCGCTCTGCGCGGCCAGGATCCGGAACTCGATGGAGTAGTCAGCGACCGAACGCCTGCCCTGCTGCAGGGCGAGCAGCCGCCCCTCCGCCTCTCTGCCCCGCACGGGATGGTGGAACACCCGACGGAAGGCTGCCACGAAGTCAGAATAGGAGGTGCGGAGATTCGGCTTTGCGTCGCTGGTCGCGATTGCCCACGATGCCGCCGGACCTGTCAAGAGACTCATGATATAGGCCACCTTGGCGGCGTCAGTAGCGTAGGCGGACGGCTGTTGGTCAAATATTAGCGAGCAATTGTGTAGGAAGTGTCCACACTGCCCGTGTTCACCCCCGTAGCGAGGGGGGTGTGGAAGCGAGGGCTCCCTCGACATAGGAGGGTACGAGGAGGGAGCCTCCGGGGTGGTAGGACGAAGCCCGGAAGGTGGTCTTCGTTCCTCCACCCGAATAAGGCGAGGTTCGAGATCATCGAACCGATGAGCCAGCATGGAGACCGCGCCGTTGAGTTCCGTAAGGGCTTGGCGGTGCTGACTCATTTGCCGCTCTTGTCGAGCAAGAGCGGACAAGATCTTTTCGGCGTCTGCGGGATCCATGGTGGCCGGAGAATTCTGTCACGTTGAGCCCGAGGCGATGAGGAATCGCCTCGTGCACAACAGAAAAAGAGGTGGATCCCCGGAGAAGCAGACAACGAAAAGATCTTGTGAGAACAAAGGGGTTTTTAATAAAGAACAAAAGGAGCCCGAACAGGGAAAACGGTAACAGAGAACGCTGGTCAAATAAGGACCAGGAAAAAAATAAGGAAGACAACTGAAAACGCTCGCGAAACGATAAAGGGCGAGGAACAACCGAGATAACAATCTGATCAATATAAGAAGTACGCGAATGATTGAGGCCGTAAGGCAATAGGGCAGCGAGAAATAGTCGAACGACGAGAATAGCAAATCGAGAGCAATGGCACGGTAAGGAATTCTCCGGCAGTGAGATGACTGCCGGAGTCGCCTAATAAAGGCACGTAATCAGCCCGAAATAACGGGCAGGTGTGCCGAACAGGTGGCGGGAGAACCCGCCACCTGCTGGCGAGCACGCGACGTGACAACCCACAATGCTATCTAAGTCCATTCAGGACAGCATCAATGTTATTTCAACGAGAGAGATACATGAAGATACCTGCTGAAGTTTTCAAATAAGGGCTGTGTGTGTGTGTGTGGGTGGGGGGGGGGGGGGGGGGGCAGTACTCAGTATACTGGATCCAGTCTGCCCACTACAGTATCCCAGCTGTACATGATAGACACATTTACCAGCTTGCCTGGGGTCTCTGTTAACCAGTTGGGTGGCTGTTATAGTATTTATGGCCTCCAGCGTGACCTCTTCCCTCCCCTCTGACCAGCGTACACTCCTGACACATCTGCTCTCTTTACCCCGCCAACACATACACACACTAACTTAGCTGTGAAATGGAATCATTTGGGAACTTCCCGCAAGTGAACTATTAACAGTGAACAAAGCATGCAATTGTTGTTAGGTTTGCTCAATAGCAGAATGCTACACAGCTATAAAGCTTGTACGTTCTTCTCACGTCTAATGCACACGTCACCTCATGTCACACCTTGAATAGAATGCACTTGTTCAATAAAAAAATAACCTCACACATACAACCTCATACAACCTATGAACATGCTGCTGACCATTATCCTTGATGTAAAAAAGGCTACACAGGCATTGAGAGCCACTTCAGTAGTGCTTAATTTAACTGCAGTCTGACTTACTTCCTTGTTACTTTCCTCTGGGATATACTATCAGCACAAAGTCATCTGAGATATTGCATATTCTATCAGTCTGCTTGAATATGACTTGAGCCCACTTCCGAAAGTCAAATCTCCTTCCCGTTATGCCACCTTCCCTGACCATTTGTTCGATTATATCACTGGGCAGAGGAGAGATGAATAGGTGCTTCCTTTCAAACACGGGGAAAGGGCAGAACAGTTTTTTATTTATTTATTTGATTCCACCTTTCCAAACTGAGGTCATTCAGCAACGGCAAGTATTGCTGATGTAAACAATAATAACAAAAATGGAAAAAGTGTCTTTAAACTAATGAACAGACTCTACCTATGTTATGTGTTTCAACAATGATTCAGAAATACATATGAATAGTAATTGTTTTGGTTAAAATGCGTATCACTGATTTGGAATTGCCAATTCATTACCACAGTATGGAAAGATATTTGTAATTTTGGTTATTTTTGTATGGGGTCACATCTTTACTTTTGCTTTGAACATACATTACCGGTACTTGGCTTCATTGACTAGCCACCCGTGATGAGCCCCCCCAAAAAATACTAAATGGCATATACTCAAATTGACACAACTCATCTGTTGAAATACAGTACCAATAAAAAATAATTCTTTGGCTATTTCTGAAAATGAAAAACAACATAAGACTGACTATAAAACACTCCACAAATGCAAAAATTAAGTCCTTAGATCTATGTGCTCTGTATCATGTATTTTTGTCATGTGATATTCTGTCTTTTGCCCGATTATGTCACCACCCCCCTCCCTGGCGATTTTCTGTCCTTTTTCTCTCCCTATTCCAAAACTACAAATAAAAGCCATTTGAATTATTAATAGATCAAAATATGCGGAACCCACAAATCCACTATTTATCAAATACGATGAAATTTGATGACCTGGTTGGCTGTAAAATCGCCCAATTAATGTACAAAGCACACAATAACCTGCTCTGCCAAACATTCAGAAGTTTTTCGAAATTCAAGAAAGCAGCTATGATTTAAGAGGTACAAACTTATTCAAAACACTCAAAACAAGAACAAACTTCAAGCAAAGAAGTGTATCTATCAAAGGTGTTAATCTGTGGAATAATTTCGAAACGGACCTGAAAATGAGTAAATCGCTTGCCGAGTTCAAAAACTAATAAAAAAATAGTACAAACAACCTACATCAATCAGAGTTAAAATGATAAATTCTAAACATTAAATCTAATGATAAATCAGAACTAAGTTGATAAATAGAGAAAAGGTATTGAAATATCCATTATGAATACAAGAGAAAATTGACACAAGAGTGCCAGGCTGTGGATGTATAAAATCCCGATACAAACCAAAAGTTGTAAAAATATCACGGTTAAGGGTAAAGTATGAGCCTTAATGGAGACTTCTTTCTTCTTTCTTACTTTCTTTTCTGATTGATACATACATGATTTATTAGATATAAACACATAACACGGGGTAGGACTAGTTAAGTTCTTTACTTCTTCCTACTCCCTTGAACATAATAACTGTGTCGAATGATGACTGACTTCTCTTTCCTTTTACTATTTTATTAACCTTGTTTTCTGTCAAATTATTACTGTATATGTTTTATGTTCAATAAACAAACCAAACCAAACTAAATGCCCTACAATCATTTCAAAGAAATGTCCATCTCAAGTCACCAAACAAAATACACTATAATTTTTGTTAGGTCACATGGGTGATGAGGCTAACGCTCTCCAAAATATGATCATTCCATAGCCAGTGTGTTATGTGTTTATAAGGGTTCATTTTGGTTTCAGCAAGGTGACCGCATGAGGTGAATGTGCGGAGCAGAGCACATCAGCAACGTGATGCGGGGCTTTGGCCGAGGCTGTCACGTCTGTTTTCCTGTGGCCACATATGCTCTTCACATGCAGGTGCTCTCAATGTGCTCCTTCCCTCCACTCACCACAACGGAATTCAGGAAAGATTTACTGTATACCCTCCATGGTTTTGCAGTAATGGTGCTGTGTGCAATGCTATGGCTCTTTTAATTATAATGTGCCTATCTGGTTGACCTTGACCCAACAGGTGTTGTTTCTGAGAGGTCTTACTGGTTTGCTGTGAAGCACATGAACACAGTTATGGGAAACTCCGGTGGGATTTGGGAAATTGGGAATGCCCGGGTACCAGAGCATTACAGGACAACAACTGCATTACGGGTGCCTCACTTTAACCCACTGTGATTTGGCTAATACAGTGAATGTTAGAACTTTTTGAACAAATAGAATTCAAACAAACCGCTCAGCCATCTTGCAGATATTTGCATTTTGAAAAACAAAACACATTCCAGTGCGTGTAATGCACATTTAAATGTGTGTGCAGAAAGAGACAAGAATTTTTAACAATGATCTTATACTGGCACGGATAGCTCCTTAAACGACAATGCATCTGTTTGATCCAGGTTGCATTGCAAGGTTGGAATGCAATGGGGAGAAAAAAAAGGTTAACGAAAAGGGAGCTGTGACATCCTCATATGTCCCCTTGAGCCATATCTGGCATTAGAATTTGTACAAGGTGATCCAGCTCTAAGCCCTTGAGCTGTGGTCAAAATATGTCGACAGTTTAAAACTGGATCTGTGCATGGGGGCATGTGGCAGTAATAAAACGACCCGGATGAATGGTTCTGCAGGACTGCAAGGTATGCCACAGGACATCCCAAAATTGTTATTGATACTGTCAAAATGTACTGTACACTGTATAATTATCAAATGGGGAAACAGAAGAGGCACAGCAGCCGACATCATTTTGCACAAATGTAGATATCAATTTAAATAAGAGCCATAGCAAATAAAGTTAGACAGTTTCAGTAATAAAATAAAACTAATGAAAAAGAAGTGTACAGTTTCAAGTGTGTGGCATCTGTAAGCCTTGTATGCAGCCAGAACAGAAGATTAAGAGTTCCCAACATTATTGCACGAAAGTTGCCGTGGTACCAAAACAAACAGAATCATTCCGTTTTAATTAGTTTTTTTCTTGAGGCTTATCGAGTGGATCCACTGCACTATACATAAAATAACGGTGCATACAATGTAGAGGTACCAATATAAATCTACTCAAAAGCAGCACAACATCCAAGGAAAAGCACCCGCTAGAAATGCCAACAGCAGTGATGCCCGAAACAGCCAACCACATACATACAAAGCTAGCTTACCAAGAATAATGGGCACTTTGCCGAGTGTCATATTTACCAACCAGTTAACATGAAACGATGTGACTCATCTGCATGCTTGCTTGTGTTTTCTTTCGCTGCATCTCATCCCCAAATCTCCTTGTGGAAAATCAATTTGCAAGCATTTTCAGATGCTGAGGAAATGGCCTTTAATCTCCATGTAAACAAGCTATTACTACAACTTGCAATTATTCCACAAAGTACTCAGCAGGTATAAGAAATGGGCCTTCTCTACTTTCCAAGATAAAAACATTTAATTTTGCCCTTTTCGTCTTTGCCACTTTCACGTTTGCATTGCACACCAGAACAAAGTGTGTTTACTCGACTGCTGGGGGAGAAAAGAAAAGTATATTTTACACTGGTTTGCTGTTCGACCATCACCACGTGTCACAAAACAATTTCATGGTTTCAATTAGTAGTGCGTCTTGTCTAATGATAATGATATTTTGTTAATATGTGAAATACAAATACCATACTGCAAAAATCCTGTGAACAATACTACTTAAAAAAAGATCACAAATCGGGGGGGGGGGGTGTTATTATACAAGAATTTAATAATAGGAAACAAACATGTTTCACATGACATGTAAAAACAAGTAAATAAATAAAAGATAGTTCGGTTACAAAAAAAAATTGTGTCACGTCCAAGAATAAGATTTTTGAAAATGTAATTTGTAAACCAGTTTCATTTTATTCACTCTGATAATAAATGAAACCAGCAAATCGAGGGACTGTGATACACACAAATGCAGATGGGGAAAAAATGCTTTTTTTTAGCGAAATACAATCAAATTTGATCAATGTCAGCATATACCTCCTCTACGTGTACATGAGCATATGCTAATGAATGTTATTGTATGAAATGGGATCAGAAAAGGAGTTGGCCATGTGTGGAACACTGCTGCTATAGAGGAGTGTGTTTACTTCATCAGTGCACCACATCAGAGTTGTTCTGCTTTAGCACACTGCTTCTCTGATTGCACTCAACAAAGAAGTCTCTGACTGACAGCATCACAAAAGGTCCCTACTGCAAAGATCTTAATTAAAAACAAAACAAAACCATAAACAGGTAATTGGGAAAGAAATTACTTCTCCCACTTGGCCAGAAATGTGTAATATATAGCATTGGATGAGATGAGAGTGATCACCGCACACAGCTAAATAAATAATAATTTATTATTAGAGAGAATAATGCATCGCTCCCTCAAGTGCATTCTATCGTCGCAGTTTCTTATAGCAGAGTCAGTGTGACTCCAACACATTTCACCAGAGAGCACAGCAAGGGCTTATTACAGCCAGTTCTCGGTCAGACAAATGTGTTTCCACTTACACTTTATACTCTGTGCCACCCCCCCCCCCCTCCCCCAACCTCTTCACTTCCCTTTTTGTCTGATCCGTCTACTGTATATAGTCAACAGGTTCGGCACTGATTAGAACTGACTGACTTCATATCTGCAGATGAACACATACAGAGAAGCAAAACCAAAGCATACAGATGACCCAGTCATTTTCTGAAGTGCACATCGTCACGAGGGTCACAGCATTTTGGAGCCTATCCCAACTATCTCTGGGGAGGGGGCAAACGGAACTGGTTGCCAACCAATCACAGGTTCCAGATGATCGTCGTGCTAACCACACTCCTCAATGCAGATGACGCTATCTCTGAGGAAGATGACTGGGTGTAGCTGTCACCAATGACAGTTTTTATGTCAACTGAGTGCATTTAGTCTAGGGCAGGGGGAGGGAGGTTGGGGTGTTCTTTCTTTCTTCCAAGTAAAAAAGGCTGAATTTAGGTAATCCCATATTTTCACATATGATACTTAATCTTTAATAAGAAGGCATGGCTACGATGAAAAAAGTCAATTAAACTGTTCAATGTAAAGATTAATTAAATACTGTTTTAAACACAATGTGCTTTGTCGTGCTGGGCGATATTGCGGAAAAAAAATGTTTCACGATATAAGTACCGGTATTTCATATCGGTCAACCGAGACAAATATTGAGTTCCTTAACCTAAAAAAAAAAAACCAAAAACTGTTTTTGTGTACATTTAATGTAGTGCATTGTGCAGTTTCTCCTCCACCAGTTTATTGTAAATGCTTATTTGCATTTGATGCTACCTCAAAGCAGTATTGATGATTATTACATTAACCTTCATTCAATGTAAGTGTAGTGAACGAATACTCTCTTGCAGTTTATGCATTACAACTAAGGTTATTTTAAGGTGAATAAGTACTCACTGGACATGCCTCCTATGAAGGACTGGATTTTTAAAAAAAAGTTTGTTTTTTTTATAACACAGATGGTAATACTGTGAATATAAGAACAAATCATGTGTGCAAAATGGAATGTATCTTTGACGTGTTACAGCTGCTCTGCCCAGCGCTGAGAATTTTTTTTTAGCTGAGTGGGAAAGTGAGATACTGCATGTTGCCATGGGTTATATGTGTGCAATCATAGAAAGGATGCAGTGTTTTTTTAAGCACTGCAACCCTTTTTGCCAACTGAAAGTCATGACTCCTAACCTCTGATACTTACTGGTTTCCTGTGAACGACTCTACTTTGCAGAGTTATTATGACCAATCCAGATGACAACACAGGTGCATGAAGTATTGCAGTCTCCGAGTCACCCTCCAACCGTCTGGTTCTTACTCTTGTTTACCTATTAGCTACCCAGGCTGAAAATTCATTCTACAGGACTGGACAGAGTGCCTTAAGAGCCATAGACAGGACGCTGTGGTAATGCACACTAGCTGCACGGTTTCCAATTTAAACAAGAAAAGGAAGCCCAAAACCAATGTGGGCTACAGAATAAAACTCGGTTTGCTGTCATCCAAGAATTTGTCATGAAGGGCTTAATCAAGATATATCTAAGGACACTTTTAAGACTGTTACCACTATTTCTGTTCCTCCATTTGTATCCTTTCGCTTTCTGTATCTGTCATTGTCAGCTTTATTCTTCCGCCCTTGTAGTGATTTACTGTAAACAATGAGAACCATGACTCTGATTTAGCCGAAATGCATAGGGAGGAGTGTGACGTCATCAAAATGAGGTCTTATATTTCCTAGAGACCAGGTCGAGTAAGTCACGCTGGTATGAGCATTGAAGACATACAATTAGTTCACAAGATAAAAGAAACCAAGATCGCGATAAATTAAGGGGACATTCCTTAAACAATGTCATTGTCATTGGTCTGTCATAGGCCCAAGAAATCATGTGTGTTGTCATATCTCTGAAAGACTTGTGTGTCTTCCAAAAATAGTCCAAAGCCACACAAATACTGAACCCACATGCCAGCACAATAAAACACATGAGCAAAACAGCAATACAATGAGTCTGTGTTCTTCCAGCTGGGCTCAGACCAGAAGCCAGAGCTAACAAAGACATGCACCATCAGTGTGCTGGTGGCTCTGGGACTGACCATACAAACATAACCAAGACAGAGCCTGTGCATAGACAGACTAATAAACTGCAGTATCTTCAGAGGATTAACCTCATATTACTCACTGAAGCCATATAACTTGCAACTTGTGCAGCGTTTTTCAAACCGAATACACGATTGTTGTCCCGTCAAATTTGCAGCGTGTTGGACATGCATGTGTCATACAAAGTACACTGCCTATGTCACCATTATACTAAAGCCATGAAATGTTTTCCAAAACTGCATCTGATCCTGATTCCAGATGTGCAGAGTAGGGCAGTGTATTTTCAGAGTGCTGGTTTCCCCATCTGTGCGACCACAGCGCTGGGATGTTCTCCTTGCCTCTTTCTCCACACTGTTCCCACGCCGCCTTCCGGGCTAAATACATACTTTGGAAAATACTGAGCTGAACAACATACACACAGCTCTCCTGCGCCCCAAAATCCATTACTCATTGCCTTTCAACTACCTTTAAAAATCTGGAGGAGAAACAATTTTTGTTAGTACCGAAGCAGACCAAAGTTTATTTATCTGGGTCAATGTTGCATGCTATGAATACAGTACTCCCATTCAGTGAGGTCCTGCCTTATGTACAGCCACACACACGCACACATCTGAGCCTCCCACAGGTGGAGAACTAGCTCACGGCGGAGGGCAATGCAGCATGTGACATTGTGCTGCAGTTGCCAGTTGACATCACCTTTCAAATGCAATTTGAAATACGACTAGTCTGTTGTGTCTACAGTAACCAACGGTAAAAAGGCGCGAGTAGCAGCATAAAATTGCAAAAACTATTTCAGGTGTGCTGAATGATTGCCCTTTGGAAGAACAGTATGCAAAATACAAGACCGCTATAAAACATGCTACATAATTAGATTTCAAATGCAAACACAAACTCAGTCATGCTTGAGTGAAGTGGCACTGCAAAGACACTATCGCATGATTGCATGTTAATACATTCCACTGTAGGCTACAGTATGAAATCTGCAAACAGAGGACTATTTCAGTGTAACAGCCAATCGGGGGTTTACTTGATGTTTGTATGATCACAAAGAATACAAAACAATGATTCCCTTCCCATTGTCCATTAGTGAAGCTGTATCCATAGCAAAATGCCCCACGGTGCAGGCAGGACAGGCTATGACAGAAAGAGCTTGTTTCTGCTTGCGGGGAGAACTGAATGCCAAATGGATTTTGTACTACAATGGTGCTGCACAATGAGTTCAAACTGTGCTGCGGTGCCATTTGAACGTAGATAAAAGGCAGACCAAACAAGTTCAGGGTCGACATGTGTACAACAAGCGAATGTGTGAGTAATGAATACAATTCTGGCACGTCCCAAGAATGCACTCCCTGTAGACAAGGAGAAATAAACAGTTAAAGGTGAAATGGATGTGAATGCATGAGCAAAGAATACAAAATAAGAAGATAGAACCAAGCACGAGAGAGGCATAAGGGGAGTTTTCAGAATTGTTATTGGAGCCTGGCAAGTCCTTGCTTTCTTAAGGACTTCCAGATGTGAGCTTGTGCCTGAGAAAAATTTGGCAAAATGAAGAGAAATCAAGAGAGGAGTGGAGATTTTTTTTTTCTGAATGTGGCCTTCTGAGTGATCAGCAGCCTTCCCTCCCATTCAGGAATTATCATGTTGAAGGCCGGAAAGTAGATATTTGCTTTTATAAATAATGACTGTTGTGGGGACATCAGCAAAAGCAGAATAGGGAAAGAGGCAGGCTAAGGTCTTACTGTTTGGGTGTGGGGTGTCAGGTGGTAAGCCGGTAAAAGGGCATGTGGCTAGGGGAACCCAGTCATAGACCTATAAAAAGCCGGTGTGGTCAGAATAATGGTCTGTTGTTTTTAACAGATGTGGACAGATGTGTGCGCATGCGCACACTTGACTGAACCAACTAAAATAGGTCAATCGAGAGCAGCCCAACCAAAAGACATCTGTCTAAATATTAAATACAGAGGCCGCTTTAACTTCTTCTGTGATGGAATAATAATTACTGAGAGCAGGAAGTACCAATGAAACAAATATGCATACGTAAGAAGTTGCGGGGCATGGCTGTACAGTGGCAGAATATAGTTTATTGCCAATCGATTGAGCAATTAGCAGCATTGACATCCTTCCTTCCTTCCTTCCTTCTCTCATTGGCCATGGAGGGCTTGCATATTTGCACTGAAAGATGCTCAATGAAGACTGAAAGCATCTTCTAATTGCAGCCCTACAGCAACGGCTTGGTCAAGTAAATGTCCCTCCCCCTCTTTGTGCTGTATGTGAGTGTGTTAAGCCAATGCGGACAGCTTTCCCAGCATTTGTTTTACTCCTAGGCTAACAGTCAGGCGATCACACAACAAAAGGCCATTGTATTGCAATAAATACATAAATAATATTTGCTCCACTGAACTTGTAGTAGGCCACAAAGAAAGGCTCTAAATTGAGTCAACACCGGGGTAGCCAATGGACCCAGAAAAGAGAACTAAGTTAAATTGCTAAGTATAGTGACAGAGTGCACTCCATTTACTATTTTGCTTGAATGATAGTTAAAGAGGTTAAAATATCAACTTGTCCTCAATAAACCTGTCTCGATCTCAATATCTATCAATCAATCAAAAGTTATGGGAGTACTTTAATTCTACAAAGTAGTGTCTCATCATAAAAGGCTTAACTTCTTTTTACACTTGTATGACAGTTAAGATCATCAGAATGTCATTTAAAAAATACTAATGTACAGTAAACAAAGGTTCTATTGAAACGACTCAGAAATTACAATTTCACTGGTTAGGTTAATTGAACACCGCCCCGCCCAACCCCCCTAACAATCTGTGTTTTCTGGGCCTTGGCCATTGCTCAGGACGAAACGGGCAATGCCCCCTTGGTATACAGCCCAATCCTGAAAACAACTTGAAAACAGAATTGATGGTCTGCAAGCACAGCAAGAGGATGAGAGGCAGCGTCAATAGAGAAAACTCCTGTAAGCACTCCCAAACCACAACATGATTACCTGCACAGCATTGGTGGTGTGACATGAGAACTGGGAGGAGAGAGAATTCACTACAGTACAATACAATCAAATTGAGCTGTCACAAAGACATCGTTTCTTCTCGCAGGACATTCTATGAAAGAAAATAAAAAACACTTCCTTTGTTCTATCATATAGCTCGGCATTGTTATTTTCCCATTCTGCCAGGTCAAATTAGAAACAACTCATCAAATGTCTCACACAAAGGGCTGCTATTGTACCCAGCCAGGACCCCATTGAAGTGTTTCCACAAGCATTGGAAGGTGAATGAGTGGAAAGTGGTGAGCACAACTCTGAAGGGAGACGCTGTGAGAGGAAAACTTTTAGGTGTATGTTGGATGTCATCACAGAGCAACACACACTGAAGGCTCTCATTCATTCATTCGAACGGGCTTACCGCTTGCGTTCTTCCCACAGATCAGGTGCTCGTAATGCTGCAGGACTCCCCACAATTCCGCTTCGTTGTTCACCACCCCCTCCAAGGCCTCGACACTCACTGGGCCACATGATGACCCCGAATCGGGCCCCGGGTGACTCCGGTCGCTCATCAGCACCCGGGCAGCTATCTCTTCCACCAGAGCTTCCATGCAGGCGGTCAGGCATATTGCGGCGTACTCGTGGATACGCACAGATATGCGAGTGTCCACCATCCAGCGAAAGAAATGTCCCACGGAGAAGGTCAGGCCGCAACGAGCCGATTTGCCCTTCCTCAGCATCTCGCCGGCGCTCATGCTGTACATGGAGATTGCTTTGACCGTGGCCGAGACGCAGTAGTCGGCCAGGGCCCAACTGAGTACCAGCCTCATGGCGCTCTGCACCTCGAAGCGTGTGCAGCGGCAGTGCATAACGCTCAGCCGCTGAGCCTCCCTCGAGATGCGGATGAGAGCCTTTCGGAGCAGAGCGGACAATCGCCGCACGGTTTCCGAGCTAAACGCCGGTGCGTGGCCGCCCTTTGGGGTGCCACTCTCGGCCACTTTACGCAGGATCCGGCCCACCTCGTCCTCGGTCCAGGGGAACTCCTCCAGTTCAGGCAAGCGGGGACATTTGGAGAAAATGTCCTCCGGGTCCTCAGGGAGGACAGTGTTGACCGTGTCCCAGCTGTTGTTCCTGCTGTTCATGGAGCCCGAGTAATACCACCAGTTGCCCCGGTGAGGGGTCGTCATGAAGGCCTGGGAGTTCGATTTGGAGGAGGACAGGCTGAGAGATTTGCACGAGTCTCCCGCTCCATAGCCAGAGTCCAAAGTCAGGTCCTCAAGGGTTTTCAGGTGGGCATTACTCACTCCAGCCATGATGGTGAAAAGGCTCCCGTTTAATCGGTGGAGCTGCACTCGTCCGTGGCGCTTCACCTGGAAGTCAAACTACCTCGCAACTCCTGGCCAGCCGGATAAACCGGTTATACCGCACACCATTTGTCAAACAAGCCACTCGATAAACTTCACAGCTACACACGACGGTGTATTAACGAAGAATTATGATGAAATGTGACGTATGTTGTCCATTTCTAACTCGGAAGTCGGGGAGTTGCAAGTCCCGATTTACCTTAATTCTCACATGCAACGCAGATATTTAAACTTCTCTCCAACGAGCGTATGCGTGCCTCTGCGTTTCCTCGCTTTTGAACTCTCCGCCAGTTTTTCATACAAATAAAAATAAATACAACCCTCAGCCACCTACCAAAACCACTTTTTTAATTGAATTCCCGCAGAAAACGTTCCGTTAAGTCATCTCGCTTGCTCTCAGGGTGACGAGATGAGCGAATGTGAGAGCGACTCAGCAACAGCGAGTGGGTTTGCGAAGGAGGGTCTAATGCAGAATGACAACACGGAAGTAACTAACGGGCCAATCAATGGGCATGACTGAATGAAAGCCAGCCAATCGGAGCACATAACCGTCCTTGGAAATGTTATGACTCGCAAAGTGCGTACTACTGTGCCGAACTTCATGTGTCTCTTCCGATGAGTTGAGATAAATTACGATTGGTTAAATAGACCAAATGCTGGTAAAACACTTTTAAATGACAGTCCTATTTAGGGAATTCCCGTTGCTGATATTAACTGCGTTTATTTTGTCATGTTGTCTGAGGCAGCGTAAGGTGGTGGTCCTCACTTGAACTCATTCATTCATTCATCTTCCGAACCGCTTGATCCTCACTAGGGTCGCAGGGGGTGCTGGAGCCTATCCTAGCTGTCTCCGGGCAGTAGGCGGGGGACACACCGAATCGGTTGCCAGCCAATCACAGGACACACAGAGACGAACAACCATCCACGCTCACAGTCACACCTAAGGACAATTCAGAGTGTTCAATCAGCCTGCCACGCATGTTTTCTTGGAATGTGGGAGGAAACCGGAGTACCCGGAGAAAACCTACGCAGGCCCGGCGAGAACATGCAAACTCCACACAGGGAGGCCGGAGCTGGAATCGAACCTCTGCACAGTGAAGCCGACGTGCTAACCACTGGACTACCGGGCCGCCCCACTTGAACTCAACTCTTTAAATCTTTGCGAAAAATGGTTGAATCTTGGAAGCCTTTGTGACGATGTCAGAGGTCTATAATCTATAAGATTAACTTTCAAGAGGGTATGAAATAAGTATTTGTCTACACTGATGCGTATTCTTCAGAGAACTGCTTAGGTCAATAGATTTTAGAATCATAGCTACTCATCAATCTTTTTTTTAACTTTATAAAATTAGTTTCAAGTGTTGTTTCAGGTCATGTGCTATTAAATGGAGTGAATCAAAAAGTAAACACTAGCAGATATGCATCTAGGGGTGGAGTTTGACCACAGCATAAACCTGCATATTGTTACATTGGGGAGACCAAGTAACCCAAGTATTTGATACACTGCTGATGTTTGAGGTTTTCCCACCTACAAAGCAGGTAGAGGTCTGTAATATGTAATAAAGGTGCTCTTCAACTACGAGGGTCAGAATCTAAAACAAAAAACAGTCAATTATTTTTTTTTAAATACATGCATTTTATTGCATGACATACACATTTGATCGCCTATTAACCAGTAAGAATTTAGGCTCCCACAGACTTGTTAGTTCTTCTTGAAGAAGCCCTCCTCTTCTCCACTCATTACCCATATTAACTGTTTTGATATTGTTACCTGTGTAAAAGACAAGTGTCCACACACTCAATCAAATAAACTATAACCTCTCCACAATGGCCAAGACCAAGGAGCTGTGCAAAGACATCAGGGATAAAATTGTAGACCTGCAAATGGGATGGACTACAGGACAATAGGAAAGGCATGACTTGAAATCCTGCAGTGCACGTAAGGTCCCCCTGCTCAAAGCAGCGCATGTCAAGGCCCGTCTTAAGTTTGCCAAGAACCATTTGGATGATCCAGAGAAGGTCATGTGGTCTGATGAGACAAAAGTGGAGCCTTTTGGTCAAAATTCCACTCGTGTTTGGAGGAAGAGGAAGGATGAGTAGAACACCAACCCAACTGTGAAGCATGGAGGTGGAAACGTCATTCTTGGGGATGCTTTTCTGCAAAGGTGATGGGATGACTGCACCGTAATGAGGGTAGAATGTATGGTGCCATGTATTGTAAGATCTTGGCCAAAAATCTCCTTCCCTCAGTAAGAGCATTGAAGATGGGTTGTGGCTGGGTCTTCCAGCATGACAACGACGCAAAACGCATAACTAAGTAAGCATCTCAAAGTCCTGGAGTGGTCTTGCCGGTCCCGAGAGCTAAATCTAAAAGAACATCTTTGGAGAGAGCTAAAAGTCCATGTTGCCCACCGACAGCCCCATAACCTGAACGCTATGGAGAAGATCTGTATGGAGGAGTGGGCCAAAATCCCTGCTGCTGTGTGTGCAAACCTGGTGAAGAAGTATTTGAAACCCTTGGATCTATGTTGGAAATAAAGCTTTCTGTACCAAATACTGAGTTCTGTTTGTCTGAAATATATCAAATACTTATATCACGCAATAAAATGCAAATTATTTGAAATCAACAGAATTTCTAGAGTTGTGTTTTAGATTCTGTCCCTCATAGTTGAAGGGTACCTTTTTGATACAAATTACAGACCTCTACCTGTGAGTGGGGAAACTTAAAAAATCAGCAGGGTATTGAATGCTTGTTCCCTCCACTCTATGACTAAAAGTAAACGAAAATTTGAAGAGGAAATTAATATTTTGTTTCTATGTTGCTGGCAGCATAGAACCTTAAGCACATTAAAATTCCAGCGCAAAGACATGAGTGTGAACCGGTTACATGTTCTGTTTGAGTCAAAGGCCATGAGGTGCAAAAAAAGCGGGTTAACATTGCTTCATCCAGATTGCGTGTAACTGGAGTCAGGATATCACTTGCGTCATGTCATGTGTTTGCACACTCAGGAAAGAATTGAAGAATTATCACCATGACCAATGTTGACATGGGGGTCCAACACTTTGATTGATGATTTCAATTTACATGACACAAATGCACGTTACCTCCTTTGTGAAATACAGTCCAATTGTTTTCTCCACTAAGACTTGTGAAAAAAAAGAAATATTGTGAGTCAAAATAGGAATTACACAAACTTTGCTAGTTACAAACGTTCTCTGTTATAACCTCAGTTTAACAGGATCCTGTTTTACAGTAAAACCACAATGCACTCAATTAAAAAGAAATAAAACAGATTCTAACGCCAATTTCTACGTGACTGTTAAAGAACATTGGCACGTTTAACATTCCGCGACGAGAGATGTCATCAGTTCAGGCGCATGTGGTTGCTAGAGAGACGCAGTGAGATTAGACTCACGTCTTGCTGGTGACGCGTATTTAGAAACCTCTTCGAAGTTCCCCCTGTTGCCCAATTCTTCAAAGATGAGGACACGTTCACAAGACTTGCGTATATGGATGGCTGGACAGCCCCCATGTGGCTAGACACGGCACATGCCTTTTCTTATGGATGACGTTTGAACGTGTCAATGAAATACTCGATGCATAGACCAAAGGCAGTCATTAAAAAAAAAAAACAGAACATGATGTCGTCGTATGCATACACTTTTATATCCCAAAACAAACAAAAAGTACGATACATTCTGAAAACATTTTCTCTACAAATCAATTTCACAGAAATTACCTTGGAATGTATATACCTATTTTACACCAATCTCCTTCATATATATATATGTGTGTGTGTGTGTGTGTGTAGTCTAGTATTATAGTGTTTCTTCTGTTTTTGAAATTGCCCCTTGTGAATGTTAAATGACCTTATGTAATTTAGACCTTTTCCAGTAGAGGCAAAGAGGGCATTTAACAATCATCCAGTCAATAACAGATCATAAGATAAGATATCCTTTATTCGTCCCACACTTGGGAAATTTAAAAAAATCATAAACTATTACTCGTACGAGTCCAGCCCCGGAGCTCACCAGCCACTCTTCATCATACTTGAGGCATTAAGATCCCGGCCTCCAGGAAAGCTAATAGGAACCGGTGGGGCCCTGTTGAACTGCAGCTGCCAGTGACTCTCCATTACACACTCTGGTCCTGTTTCAGTAGTCCCTTGGTCTGTAACAACACGTTCAATGCACTACTACGGCAAACACACACAGATGTCAGTAATCCATGGCAAAGGACCTTTGCTCCTTCTGTGATAGTGTAACTGAAATTATAGTGACTTTACAGCCCGTTTGTAAATATTTTTTAACGGTCCTATTCTTCTTGTGTCAGTAGTAATATACGACCGTATAAAAACTGCCTGCAGCCCAACTCAGATGAAGGCACACGTTTGTGATAAAGTAAATATTCTCACTTCCGTTGAGTTTCACGGAAGTGTCATCTACAGAAAAAACATTTTGAAACCTTTAAATCCAAAACTTTCAACACAAAAGTCTCAAAGCAACAACAACATAATTATCAGTCCTCTTCTTCGCTCCTTAGAGTTTTATGTTCTATTTGAGGTTGGAGCTCTGGAGGGAATGGAGGCTATAAATATTAATAAGTATAAACTGTTCACAAACCAGTGTTTTAGAACTAAAAACACCACAATTAGTGTGTCTATAATCACTCACCAAAAAACAAAAACTCTAGTGAAGGGAGCTAAGAGCAGAACAAATGCAGTTCATGAGACAAGACCTGTCATAAATGGACAAGAAATGTCATAAAGAGAATTTGATGGTAAAACACCAGTTACAGTGTACAAAACAGCAGAGCTTCATAGAAAGTGTCGACTGTACAAAACAATATGACACTAATAGGAGACAGGAAGCTAGCGACTGAAGTATATTAGAAATATATATTTTTTACAAGTACAGGTGTGACACGGAATGAAAATATGAAGCATATATTTCTACGTAGGGCTCATAATATTAGGTGTCGGGAGAACGTCAGCACCTTGCCATACTGGCCACTTACATGAGGATAGCCAGTGAGGAGATAATTTATTGAGCGATAACCCTACAATGGACTCTACTGGGGCGTGATGATGCACATTCACTTCAGAATGTCATGTGCGCACATCCTAGAAAAAATATCTGAGATTAGCATAACCTCATTTAAAAAAAGGTGCTTTCTTAATCTCCCGCCCCTCCCCCAACACACACACACAGACTTATAATATACAAGTACACATTCATACACACAGAAGAACAGCTGTTTTCCAGTTCTTCTGAAAACATTGCACTAGTATTGGGAAACAATAAGGAGAAAACTACAAATTCTCTTCCTTCAAGCACTCCAGTTGTTGAT
Organism: Hippocampus zosterae; assembly: GCF_025434085.1. NCBI lineage: Eukaryota > Metazoa > Chordata > Actinopteri > Syngnathiformes > Syngnathidae > Hippocampus > Hippocampus zosterae. Next base: position 8,729,064 of record NC_067453.1, read on the forward strand.
TCAAAGTTACTCCGGATTATCCGTGTAAACAGCTCACTTCCATGGTTCACATCTGGACTTTGTTCCCTCAAACAGACGAGCCTACAAAGGATGCTGAAACGCTGCCCACCTGTGAGCAAGCCCTCTCAGCTCTTTCTCTCACACAGTCTCACTAGTAGATCTGTAGGTAGATGAGTATTCAGGTGCGGCATTATCCCTTTGCAGTTTTCTTGTTTTGGGCATTCCACATTCCACGTTTGGAGTGGTAGTAGTGAAAGAAGTTTCTTAAGCGTAGTCTCTCTACTTCCAAACCATTCTGCAGCACTCTGTAGACATCGGGGAAAGAGAAACAAAGCATTTATCGAGTACATTCTTCAAGTAATCCTTTCAAAAAGAAGATTGTCATTTGTAAATATGCGGAGGCGTTCATCAGATCTAGCCTATTATGGCTACTCTGAACGCAACTTCTAATCTACAGTAAATTGCCTCCAATACTTTGGCAAACAAACTACTTGTTAAGAGCTTAAATGCATTGGAAAACACGGTATGCTTTAACAGTAACACACACCGATTTATGTACCATCCCAGTCCGTAGTATTTGGGAGGTAAAAATGCATATACCTGTAAGTAGTAAGTACGTACATTCAACTGAACATGGTTGGTGCTACAGAAAATACATACATAATCCAGCAACAAGGCACAACTTATCACCGAGTGAAAATTTGTATTGTAGGGGCATTACAGTCTACATGGAGACAACGATGAATAAGGGAAACAAATGAAAAGCTTTTAAAATAACTCCTTGGCATTTAGTCAAGTTTACCTGTCCAGAAGCTCCCAATCTTCTCCCCCCCAGCGGTCTTTGAATTCCTCTGTGTTCATCCCGCCAATTTTATCAAAATCAGACTTGTAGATCCCGAAAAGACCAAAGCCATTTACCTCCCAATATCCTGTGAAAACGTATACACCCGTCCAAAAAAAATGAGCTTGTGTCAAAAGTCAAAGCGAATGTTCATTGCATTCATTTCTGATATTTTGACGTTGAGTGGTGATTTCTGCGTGTTACCGTCAGGCTCCTGTGGCGAACTCCCGCAGCCAAGTCTCATAACAATGGGAGCGAAAGCCAGGCGTCCTTCAACACAGTGCTTCCTGATGCTCTCGAAGATGTTTAGGGGGAAATGAATGTGGAGGTCGCATAGGAACACAATGCTGTGGCTATCCTGCCGGAAGGAAGAGAAACGGTCATTTTACCTGCAGTATCTTGGACAGAGTATGAATTAGCACAAATGTCAGTATGGATTTGCGAGTGTACGAGGTCGACAGGTGAAATTTTACTTTAAGTGAGAGACCACCATCAAGATATCACACATTCTGGTCTTTGATATTATTTCCCACTCTTGTGGGAATGCTTTTAGATTTTAAGATTTGGGGCTATGGTAATGTTGGAACATTCATCCAAACGAAAATTAGTGAGGGCCGAGGTCACAAATGTTGAGTTCAAGGGCCTGACTCGCAAGAGGTCAGTGCTGGTAAGGTACTGAACGCCAAACTCATTCAATAACTTTATTCCTTTCCAGTGCTTCCTTTGTGCACAGTCACGCTCAACTATTTGTTTAGTGTCACAAGCATAGAAATGTCCAAATTGGTACTAGCCTAAACCCCAGACTAATCAATTGATTACGAAGACAAGTGCATGTTTCTATTTGACCTCTCTCTCTCTCTCTGGCTCTTTTATATTTGTATGGATGTAGTTAGTGGTGCAATAGATAATGCGTCTCACTACGGATCAGAAGAGGCTAGGTTCAACTCCTGGCTAGCTTGTGGGAATTCTGTTAAGGGTGGCCCAGTGCGCCAGTGGTTAGCGCATCGAGCTCACAGTGCAAAGGTAACAGGTTCGATTCCAGCTCCGGCTTTCCTGTGTGGAGTTTGCATGTTCCTGCATGGTTTTTCTCCAGGTACTGCGGTTCCTCACACATGCATCGTAGGCTGGTTGAACGCTGTGAATTGGGAATTTCTACATTATGAGACTAATAAAGGTTTTCTTATCTTACCTTATCTTAAATTGTCTCTAGGTGTGAGTGCGGATGGTTGTTCGTCTCTGTGTGCCCTGCGATTGGCTGGCAACTGGTTCATGGTAAACCCCGCCTACTGCCCAAGACAGCTGAGATAGTTACAGCACCCGCCCCCCTCCCCCGCAACCCTTGTGTTGTGAGGATAAAGCGGATCAGAAAATGGATGGATGGATGGATATTTATGTGTGTGGTGTGTGTGTGGGGGGGGGGGGGAGGTGTTTTTTATATATATATATATACACACACACACACACACACACACACACACACACACACACACACACACGCACACACACAGTACATGCCTCAAATAAGGGACAGAATGGCATCGAACCGTTTTCTAATACAAGACTGGGGTCAGTGTGAAGGAATACAAGAGAGCAGGAAGTCATCTAAAGTCAAGTCCAACTTTATTATAGACGTCAACAAATAAACAACCAAGGGCATAGATTTAATGTATGATGTACGAGGGATTTTTCCCCCTGTGCCTATCAGCCAGTAGAGGCCATATGGTCAGTGTCAGACAGTCCTTTTTTCTGCCCACGCCTCCAGCCTGCTATCCCTTTGTGTTTGTTTATCTCACCTCAATGGTATCCACTCCAATCTGTAGTCCTGCTGAGCGCTCAAAGTTCCCTTCTCTCCTTAGATACTCGTATCTAAGGAAAACAAAGCAAACAATTGCTACATTGACTATTAAACTGGATTAGAGATTTTACCGTATGAGATATCAATGTCGGTTGCATAAGATGCACGACACACCTTGGAACACTGCTGTCTCTCAGCGCCTGCTCCACATCCATGTCGACACTCTCAAAGTCAACAATGATGATGTTGAAGTTGTCATCATTGGTTTGATGATGAAGATTTTCCATGTCAGAAATGAACTGTTGGACCCAGCGAGCTTGGTTCTTCACTGACAGAGCAGAACACGAGAATGAGGACGAGCAGCAAGTCCATCTGAACCGTCATTTGCTTATTAATTTACAGTATTATACACTGTGACTCAATATTGCCTTCCTGTATCTGTGACATCTCAGATTATTCCAACAGCAGGTTTTCTGACTGACCTGGTACCACAAAGTGCACCATCACATCTTTCCTCCACTGCAGCATGACTGGCTGACAGAGGAGAGGTTTTGCCAAGGCTGTGCTCCAGTCTGTGGCTCCAGGCCGCGAGGTAGACTTGGTGGGGGGCAAGTGTGGAGCAGTGCTGAAGTTGGATGTGGCAGCGGAGGGGCCCGATGCCGGCGAAGAGGCCGGAGCGCTCTCGGTGTTCTCGAAGCTTTCCTCGACTTGCCTGCCTCGGTGGAGCAGCAGATAGATGTATTCGGACAGTCGCACCACACTGCGGCCCCTCTCCATCAGCTCCAGTTCCACCAGGTAGCGATTCCCTCGGGCAGAGTCTCGTCGCTTCTCGACATTGATGATTCGCAGCAGGGTATAAATCCTAGGTCCCGGATGCAGACAAACGACAAGGAACAGAACAATGCACTGGATTTTCAATACAGACGAAGAGCGTTGTTTAACTTTGTGCAGAAAATTCATCAACGTCGTACACTCTCGAGACAGATGCCTTATAAGCTACAGTATAGGTTCACAATGTAATTAGACGTGCAAACCCAATTCCAATGAAGTCGGGACTTTGTGTTAAACAGAAATAAAAACAGAATGCAATGATTGTTTGGAAACGTGTTGCAGGCATAAAATTCAACGTTAATGATTATTTGCTAAAAAAACAATAGTTGTTTCATATCAGCTGACCATCCAAACGCTATTATTTAGTTATTATTATTTCTGTTGTTCAACTTTCATTGTTCATGGCGTGCAAATGCGGGTGACGAGATGCATTTGTGAAGGCAACATTTTTGGAATGCTTCTGGATAGAGCTATACAATAATGTCTACTTAATGCATCACACTGAAAGACAATTTCTCATACTTATTTAGCCTTATTGTTTAGGGGCAAAATATATAAGCCAGCCCAACATTGCATTTATATGCACTTTATGGCAATAACAACCAAACTATGTTTTTTTTATCTCACTGGAAATGCCTCTCATTATAGGACATTACATTCAACACCACTCGAAACGCCAATCAAGGCAATACAGAAACAACAACACATTTAGCAGGTTACCAGGAAGACATAGCCCACACTTCGTTGTCCATTACTCCTAAGCATTCAAGTGTCGTTCTTACCCGCCGTTGCGTTCGTTGAGCTTCTCCATGTATTGAGCCAGCACATCCACCACCTCGCTCTCTGCCAGCTGGAGGTTACCGGACACATTGCAGCGGAGGTCATTCCAGTCGGAGCGCAGAAGCTCAAAGTCCATTGGGTTCACCGAGAAGGTCCTCTGCCAGTTGATGCTCTCCTCTGCCCAACCTGGCCGCACCTCCACCTCCTCGTAGCTGTAGTCTGACATCTCGCCCTCTTCCAGTTCTGGTTCCGGGTCAGGATTAGAGCGGTTTGTGTCCTGTTCCAGCTCCGCCAGGTTGGGGTCCGGTTGCGACTCTGTGATCTCGGTGGTCCTGAGGTAAGAGGTGACTCGCAATTGACCTCGGAGGTTTTCAGTGGAGTTGAGCCAGTGAGGAGAATGCTGGGTGGGGTCTTGGTGATGAGACCGTGGGGTGAGTGAGTGTGGCTTGCTGGGAAGGTCGGTTGTGGCACTTAACTTTGAAGCGAGGTTGTGCCCTTTGCTCAGTCTCTCATCTGGCTGTGTTCGAGCCGTTGCCCTGTCGGCAGACTTTTGAACACTTCCATTTGGAATGTTGATGCTTTGATTGTGAGGAGATGCCTTTCCCCCTTTTGTGAGTGGATTGGGCCACAGCTGAGGGGATCTTACTGGACTCCTTCCACCGCTTTTAACCCCCACAACATGCCCTTTGTCACCAAATTTGACCAGTCTTGTGGTCTTCCCAGTTTGGTAAAGAAAGACCCCAGGGAATACCTCACGTGGGTGGCGAGATGCCCTCTCTTCCATCCTTTCTCGACGCCGCTCCCTCTCCTTCTCTCGCTCCCTATTGGGCCGAGGCCTGGTGATGTAGATCTTGTTCTCCTCCGTCTTCTCTTTCTTGCTTCCAGAGATTTGATTTTTATTGTCACCGACATTGCTGGTGTGGGCAGAGTTGCTCAGGATTTGTTTGGCACGACTAGCAAGACCAGGGACGGAGGACCTTTTGGGAAAAAGGAGCGATCTAGTCAATTGAGGTGGACCCTCAATGTCCTCTCCTCCTCCTTTGCTAGCTGGGCTGAGCCTTGCATGACTGTTATGGCTCCACGACAGCGAGCGGCCAGCGATGACGCTATCTGTGTCAGAGTGATGCATCCTGGATTGGAGTTCTGACAGCGCCTCTCGAGTATCATGACTCCTGTTCGCCTTTGTTTGAGCCATCTCCTCATCTCTGTTGCCAAAGGGTCTCCTTTCTCGGCGGTTTACAATATTATTGATTGCACCATTTTCCTTCTCATCAGGATCCTTCCCATCGTCCTCTACATCTTTACCCGTCGGTCTAAATTGAGGGTGATGACGCGAGGGCTTGGAGGCGTGGCTTGTCTGACTGTGTTGAAGAGGCTTTTTGGGTGACTGTGTGCCAACAATTTCTGCCTCATCTTCCACATCCACCATTTCATCTTCCTCTAGGAAATCTGGGGACAAATAAAGGAGGCATACAGTGAGAAATAGTGATGCTGGTCTTACAGTAAGAGCTAGCAGTAAATTACCATCTGGGTTGGGAAAGAAGAATGACCTGTCATCCTCTTCCTCATCCATCTTCATGTACTTGTAGAAGCCGAACCTTGAAGACCGAAAAACAACACTCTTGAGTTGCAAGCACACATAGTGCAGAAGGCATACAGAAAAATATAGTGCGTTGGTATCATTGCCATCCTGTTCTAATGTAAACCTAGGTAAAGTACAGCCGGGGGTCAGATCCGGCCCGCCCACCGTCTATGATGGGCCCTAACAGTGATGATGAAGTCAAAGTAAAATATAAAAGATGTGATGCTTTTATTTTGAAAATTTTGCTTTTATTGTATGTGCACATGTGTGGATGCTCGGTAGCGAACAAAAGATACATACGACTTGTCTTCCCAAGTGAGCAACATTTTCACGATATTTATTGACTTTTCCAAACCCTCTAGCAGCTAATGTTCCAAAAAGAGAGAATAGTAAAAAAAATAACAAAAGTGGTCCTAATGTTAACAATGTTCTTCTTTCCTGCACAGTGGAGGGAAGATTTTGCCTGATAAGACTATGCACAAACACTTGTACATATTGGCTGTACTATAAGTCATCACTGGAGCATTATTCATCACTGTCAATAATAATAATATATTTCCTGCTTATTGGGAGTCCTATTTAGGAACGGCTGATTTTGGTTGGTGGTTGGTGCACATAATTACTGTTGTAAGCATGGAATTTTAATGATAGCTTATAATTATGTTTAAAATGTGTACAGTATTTGGTAATTATAACTACATACTATTATCTTTATTCAACAAGATATAAAATGCTTTTTCTAAATACCATCCATCCATCTTCTAATCTGTTTATCCTAACGGGGGCCGCGAGTGTGCTGGAGCCTATCCCAGCTGTCTTTGGGCAGTAGGCGGAATACATTCTGAACTGGTTGCCAGCCAATCGGCAATTTTAAATACATTAAAAAGAATAAAGACAAAGTGGTAGTTAGCATGTTGGCTTGGGTCTCGGCAAGCAATCCAATTTCTCATGTGGCCTCTTTGCAAAATTAATGTCCCACCCCTGCTGTAATATATCAATTTGTTGAATACACAGAAAAAAATGTTATGGCCTGATTTGCATTTCGACTTTGTAATAATTTGTAAAGGGTACCAAAAAAACCCCAACAAAAAACCAAAGAACATTGAGCTGCACAAGCACCTTTTCTTTTCCGTGTTATATTACTCCTTTTTGTGTAGAAGTCGCTAACAGGTTACATTAATTAAGTCGTGGCGGTATAATGACTTTTATGATTACATAGCTGGATGCGTCAAGCTAAACAGACGATTCCCTTTTGATCAACATACTTCTCTAAGTAGATGGGGGACTCTCTGTAGAAACACTTGTTCTCTCGCTCCATGTGTGTGAGACGGGTGAAATCATTTGGGTAAACGAATGACAGATAAACCTGGAAAACAGTAAGTGGCAGATAATTTAACCAGTACGCTATTCAAATAAATTGCAACTTTTCTCTATTGTAATACTGTAGTAAGTTACATCTTATGACAGGGGGCAGCAGCGCTCCACATTGACTCCATCTTACTAAAGTTGAGTTATGAGAGAAGCAGATGAATCCCTCCCTGTTCAACTCTCTGCCACTCTCTACTTTTTAAAGCAGGTTAAAATTCATCTACAAAAGGCTGCTATAATTGGATGCCCTTCTGATGACCCCCAGAGATGATTTGAGCAATCGTTTCAGCCAATTAATACAGCATTACACATGGTGAGTGGCAAGCATGGTGGTCCAGCGGGAAGATGATTGAGCGGGCACTTACAAATTGCAGGCCCTGGTATCTGGCAATGGGGAAATCTTTGACGACATAGGTGGGAGAGTAAAGACAGGCAGGCAGAACATTTTCCAGACGGGAGGACTCGATCAGAGGAGCTGAAAGAAAGAGCAGATTATTAGATGATGTCTCTATTCAGAAAAATACTTTGAAAAACAGAAAAGGTCAACAATGTAACATTAAGAAATATAGAAGTTTTATGCCACAACTGCTCTCAACCAGCATTGCTATTTTATGTCTGATGTTTCTCGAATGATTAATATACCCCTGTTGACACTCTTTATTTAACGTTATTATCCATGAATTAGATAAATTTACCAGTTACAAAAAGTAACCTCATTAGTCCTTTCTTAAGATGAATAACTATAGTTATGGTCGGATGTTATGCTTGTTTTATAAATTAAAATGATGAAATTCTGATAGCTCACTAAAACTGAAGCATTAAAGCGCGTTGTGATTAGTCTTTGTGACAATCAGTCTCGATGGTTTAAACGCTCATTAATTTGCTTAGCACCATACATAAAGGGAACACAGATTAAACTATATGACCTAAATGCTACAACAACAGCACCCCCAACAAAAACAACGGAAAATCTGAACTGATGGACAGTCTTACTGCTATAGAAGGTATCCCTCGGGTCTGGCTTCAACATATCTGCTCCGTGCTGCGGGGTGACAGCTTCTTCCATCTTTTGGGGCAGAGAGTCCTCTGGGAGGCGAACATGACTGGCAAAGGTCTGGGGGATGTGGTCTATGCTGTTCATCTTGAGGCTGGACTCGTCTGAAAGATTCAGAGAGCAAAACCATGGCTAAGAAGACATTAACTCACAGGTCTTCGAAGGACAAACAAAATGCAAATTGGTCATCCTGCTACTATCACTGGTAAGCATTAAAAAGTGTAGCTGCAAGGACAAAGAGACACAAACCCTTCAAAGGAACACCTGTGCAATCGAATGAGATACAATAGCAGAAGATGGATCAAAAATCCAGAGGTACAGGACAATCTACAGATAATACAAAAATAATTTTCACTTATCATACTAGTCCATCCATTCATTTTCTGTTTGTGGAGCCTTCCCCGCTGACTGAAGCTGAAAGGAATTGGTGTCTAGTTAATCACAGAAGAGATTAGAGACGGACGAACATTTAACTTTCACACTGACGGGAACCAAAATCAAGCTGGCTGTATGGAATTAAGGCGCCTAAACCATTACACCCGAAGAGACTTGGTCATACACACATCATTTCAATTACAGTGGGACATCCAAGGTAAAGCATCACGCGTTGGAAATGGAATCAAAGTGTTACATCATAAAAGATTTACGACGGTGACTACACAGGCAATGCTTCTGTTTCAGGTAACACTTCACCATTCAAACAACTACGACTTAAGTGAATTTAGATCATTTCTCGGGGAACGCCTGGTGATCTCTCATGTCACAGTGGTGTGCCTCAGTTTTGGGAGTCACCGGACTACACTGCCTGGCCTCGTATCAGCCTTTCAACAGAACAGGCAAGGGATGATGATAGACTCATCCTGGTGGCCACTAACAATCAAGCCATGGCTCAGTGTTGCATAATATGTACCTGCCATTGCCCCAAAACTTGAAGATAACAGCGGGATAGCCAGCCAACCTGTGGGTAGCTAACCTTAGCTATTAAGCGCTCAATATTGCTGTTTGATCTTTTTGCAAATTGTGCGGGTGTGCAAAATGTTGTGGATTGAGTGTAAAAGCTCTAACAAAGAGAAAGACGCAAAATGAGAAACAAAGTAGAAGAAAGAAAAAGTTGGAAGGAAAACAATACAGCGCAGAGGAGAATCATAATTACACCAATCAATAGGATAAATGGAGGAGGAGGCATGAGTGATTAATGGCACGTCAGGTGCGAGGCCTGATGGGAGAAAAGCCACGTAATTAACAGGTTGGTCAGCAGCATTTTGATCCTTTAGGAATTAAGATTGGTGGTGCACAGTCCCGGTGTGCACACATATTAAACAAAGGGCACCAATTTTTACATTTATTTTCAGGGCAATCAGACATCTGTTGTTTCCATACCTGCTTTCCACGACAACACCGGGTCTGACCTATTTAAATATCTGCTGGCTCCCATTGAAGAATATGTTCTATTTATGTAGAATTCAGGGTATGACCTTGGTTCGCTATGTCCATGTCTCTGGAGGGTCCATCTCATCAATATTTCACATATCATTGCCCCAAGGAGGTCAAGAACTACCCGTTTATCTAACTCAAAGATGTCAAAGGTCAAGTCATACGTAATTTATACTCAGGGACACTGAAAATCAACTACCAAAGTGAAGGTGCGGACTACGCAGCCAGTTGTGACGAGCGTGTACATGACCCCAAACGTACCTAGGGAGCCTTTTAGCATTCTGTCTGTCTGTCTGTCTGTGGATAACGTCTTTGTCCTGATGTGGTGCTGCAATGTACTTACAAGGGTCATTCAGCAGCCATGTACTAGTACTTCCATCTCACAGCAAATCAATAGCCAGCTCACAAGCACCTCCACCTGCATACAAATTGACTATATATTGACAAATATGTAATTTTTTTTTTTTTTAAATGAGGGGGGTATAAAAAAATCAGTTGAGCATTCCTAGGTTGTAACCAAGTTAAGATTTTTATTTTTTTTTTACTATTAAGTACAACTTCATTATTTGTAAATAGGATTGTGGATATTTATCTATCTAAAATATGCATTAGAATGTATGGATGACTGGACTGATGCTGTGTCGGTGTTTTAAAATTTCAGTAATGTCATCCAATATACTGGCTATTGATCTTCAGTGATTGGACTATTGACGACTCAATTTTTTTTTTCAATGTGGACACATACCAATATGGGCGTCAGTTAAACGTGCAGTGTTTGGCATGACTGGCAATTAGTCATGGGTGTGCCACGCCACTCACCCCAAGTCAGCTGGGATGCTCGCGGCTGTGACTCTGAACGGGATAATGATATGGATTGTATTAAATAACAACACTGTTATCGCACACAAGACGACTTTAGGTTCAAATCGGTGTCAATTTTTGTGTTCAGATACAAAGTCCTGGTGACCAACTCCTATTCTTTGTGTCCCACATTACTTCATCAACAAAAGTCCTTTAGTGTGCCACAAAGGACACTTTGAGCAAAGAAATCGAGTAGAGAAAATCTCTGTACGCTTTCTACACACAATCTGACAAGAGATAGTTTCCCTCCAAAAAAGAAGGAAAATCGTGTGTCATACCAAGGCCTTGTGACAAGGCCGTGTTGAGACAATACGGAGGCACATTTTAGTGACATGAAACAACAGCTTGACACGAATGGACAGAATCTCAATTTAGCGGCAAGAGCTTGGTTCAAATAGAACACACAAACAGTCACTTATACAGTGCCTTGCAACTGGCTGGTGACCAATTGATGGTGCACCCTACCTCTTGCCCAAAGTCAGCTGGGATCAGCTACAGCTCAGCCGCAACCCTAGTGAGTGGTACAGAAAATTGATGGATAGATAACTGATGCAATTTAAGCCCTGTTGTTTAGTTTACCTTTAAACGAGTTGATTTTTTTTCTCCTGGATGTATGTATATATGTACAGTAAACTTGAGTTAATAACTGTGCCACTCTCTACTCCCGTAAATGCCCAGTGAGAATAAATACCGTTTTCTGAAGCAGAAAAACAGTCCTACGAGAAGAGCTCACTTTTTAAATGCATCCAAACTAAATGAAACTTTTACCTGCATATAATGAGATGAAGGCTGAGTCTATCACTTCATATTTCAGACCAGGGAGGAATGGGCGCCACTGTGTGTGTGAAAAGAAGAGAAAGGATGTCGTGAGAAGAGCAAACATGCGCAAGCAAGTCGAGATACATAAATCTTATATCACAGTTTATAGTCCACCCTGACAGTCACTGTTATTGATTTGAACAACTTCATGAGATGCTTGGAATTTGGTACCAAAACATTAGGCGGACTAAGGAAGGAAAACATAAACTCAATGACTTAGGGCACTAGGACAGTGAAAAAGAGCACAAGATATGAAATATCCATAGATATTAAAATAGGCAATAAACAGTTACAATCAGTGATTTAAATCAACACAGTGATGTGACAACAGAGAGAAAGACACAAGAAAGGGAACGACAAGCTACAATTCTTTTTAAAGCGATTTAACAATTAACAAGTCACTTCTTGTTAACATGGCCGTAATTACAGGAGACAGGTCATTTGTTGCTGTGCCTTCTTGAGAATCCAAACGAAAGCAACCCCCTCCAATTCGTGCAAATAACCCCCCGGCCCCCACCACCACCAAACACACACACACACACACACACACACCTTTAAATAAATTAAAGGGAGACACGATTGTGATTGTGTCTATTTCCCGTTTCCAACTCAAATTCATGCAAACCATAACCAAAACAACAGTGCATGTATTGTATTAGACTGACAAAACGAGGTTAGCGCAACCTCATGTAGTGTTGCTGCAGCAGGAATGGGTCGACAGGCCCCGCAAGGTTTCAGTATAGTGCCGTTGTTTCACTAGACAGTCTGCAATGTCAGGAGGGACAGGTGTCACATACATCCACTAAGCAGAATGAAAAAATACTGGAAAAAAGAAACGGACGTAAAAGAGCCTCATTACAGAGAAATGAGACAGATCCAAATTACACAGTAGAAAATGCCAGCATGTGTGGACTAGGAAAAGGTAATGATGACACACATACAAAAGGTATTGCTTTTCCTGAGTTTGCGATCTTTCTGTAATTACAGTGAGGGTGACAGCTCAAGAGTTTACACACACTCCAGGGAGAACATCGACTTTGTCTTAACCTGTGTGACTTTGTAGGAAAATTAAAGGCACTAAAAACACACACAACACTTGCAAAACCATCCATCCATTTTCTGATCCACTTATGCTCACAAGGGTTGCGGGGACAATCATTTACCAATGGAAATAAGATTTGAACCATAGTTCATTCATTGCAGCACTTATAGCAGTGGTTCTTAACCTTGTGAGAGGTACTGAACCCAATCAGTTCATATGCACATTCATCGAAGCCTTCATTAGTAAAAAAAAAAAAAAAAACTGACATTTTATAAATTCAAGACATAAGAAATCAATTTATTAAAAACAGAAAAAAGTAAATAAAATTTCAAGACACAAGAATACGTTTTTTAAAAATTGTATGACGTACTATCACGGCGGTCACACGTTGACTACTGAGTGTGCTAAATTTCCCGCAGCACTGATTGGACAAGCAATGTCATGTGATCATCTGCAGTCAGTGATGGCCAAGCGGGCGTATCATAACTAATTGACACGTTGAGTCAGGTATGTCTTAACCTCCATGGCAGAGGCTCTGTCGAACCCCTGAGACCGATTCACCGAACCCCTGGGGTGCGATCGAACCCAGGTTTAGAACCACTGCCTTATACAGACTTTGGGCTGTGTTCCATGGCCGGTGAAAATCTGATATTGCGAATAGTTTAAAAGGCACGCTTGTTCTTCTTTCATCCATTATTTTTCATTTATTTTTCTTTGTTGTAGACATTTTAACATTTCGTACATTGTTCTTTTTAATCAACTGATTGAAACATTGTCAGTTTTCTTGCGTCACTTTAATTGTTAGAGTGGGATGCAGATTCATCTTGAAACCGAGGGAAAGACACGTAAGAATTACAAATGCACGTGTTTGACAGCTGTTGAACTTGAGTTGAACTATAACAGGATCAGAGTGATTAAAAAGCAAGAAATATCAAATTTACTTTCACAATGAAAAGACACACAATATACTTTAAGGGTTGCCTGCAGATGGCACAGATCACTGACTGATTTATGGTGAAGCGGGAATGTGTGAGGCAGATGCCGAGTGGACTCTCCATGTATATTTGTGTGTGTATGCGTGTGCGAGTACCGGTATGTCTTGGCTCGCGTGTGAGTTTCCAAGGAGTAGGTGAATATGCACGGAGAACGGCATGTGTATTAATTGGGAGACGGTCAGAGACTTCGCCTGGCAGGAGCGATAAAAGAGGAACATTAAAGGCCTGAATTTAAATCTTACACCTTTGCTGTCACCGCTAATTAAGCCACGACTTTCTTCTTTTCCTTGTCTTTCTCTCTGTGGCACCATTTAATGACCGTTGCTTTGCTTTATGCTGATAACAACCGACACTTTCCATTAGGTCAGAGACAAGAAAGCAATTCAACAAATTTAGACCCATCCAAACCAACAAAACAAAGAAATAACGTCATTTGGAGTGTGAACACGATAAATGTTTCCGCAGATGCCTTACATCCTTCGTGGTAACACCTAACCTTCCATGCAGATGCCCTGCCACCTCAGCTATGATCCCTCAATACCAAAAGTGGGCAATTAATTTTCCAAAGGGGCCATGCGAGAAACTGGAAAGGTTGTCGAGGGCCACACCAACCTGCTAACCTCAATTGTGTTCCATATTAGGTGAACGTATTTATAGAAAGCATTCTATTGTATTTTTTCCAATAAGTTGATTCTTGTTGAATGTAGGAAAAAAATATGAAATAAAGTTATCCAAAGTCCGATCTGGGGGCCAATTGTGACCCATGTATAAATTTTGACTGGCTGGCAGCCTCTGGCATGGAATCAATTATGCGTGGCTCGTCAGCACTCTTGACCATCATGGAAAAGTACAAAATACATCCTGATTTATATAGAGCTTTCACAACAGCTGCAGCTGTAACAAAGGACTTAGCACAACAGTGATAAGTAAATAATAAATACAACACATAACATAAAACACGGACAGTCATACAATCCTATTGTATTGTAAAAGTACAAAAACAAAACTATTTTACATTGCACCAGGAGATGGCAGGAAACATGTGGCTTAGCTTTCGAGTCGTTCGGAAATACTCTCTGAGCGTGACCGGAACACAACACTCTCTCACACAGTTTTGTTAGGCGTCACAGTGAATTTCCGAACACACCTCTTGCTGCATGACCCTTGTCTGACCCTTTCCAGTCCATTTGTAAAATGGAGACACGAAGAAAAGAAAAGTTGGGAGAAGGGGGGCAAGTGGAAATGAGCATTGTGTGTAATACTAATTTGCCAAGAGACTATGGCTGTTTTCAAGGAATGTAATAGCAAGAGGAACTACCTGATGAAACATGTAAACGACAAGACGACTGGGAAGTGGAAATAAATGCAGTGAATAATTACAGTAATTGATCTGGTCAGCCGGCCACACATTTTCACCAGACCAAATCTGGCCCTCTTATAAGTAGTCATTGAATGGTAGAAGTTGCCATTACAAAAAAAGAGGGGAGGGGATAAAAGTTATTTTCATGTTCAGGTATCTTAAAAAAAGTGATGTCTGACCAAGTGCCTTTGCCATGGTGTTGCTATGCACGCTTGGACTCGCAGCCTCCCAGTATCGTTGGGGATACCCAGCGGCCACGGGTTCCTTGACTGAATTATTCACCTCCCGTTAGCAACAAAAATGAAAAATAAGGAATTCATTGGACAGCTCTCAAGACAAAAGCAGGTAAACAACTAGGGGTGTGCATCTCTCAAAGATGAAATGATACGTATAGCTACAGTATACTATGAGTGGGATACAATTCAAGGACAGTTCATTTTAAAGTGGAACAATTCATTTTTTTTTCAATTCAATGGGATAACGATTTCATAAGATATGGTATGACTCCGGTCGAGTGAGTGAGAGGTGATGTGTTTCGTGTCCTCCATCATAAATCAAGCTTTGATGCACTTTGAGAGAAACAAATTGGAAGCGAAACATCGTTGAACAACTTAGAGGTAGGAATTCAATCATCATCCTGCCTTGTAGAAGGCCCCGAGTAGTTAATGTAAAAATCTGATTGGCTCAAAGGAGAATGAGCAATTTTGAGAGGTCAAGGCCAGCACTCGAGATTGTGAAGGCCTTCGTAAAAATCCTATTTGCACGCCATCACAAGTGGCTGCCAGCCATTTGCGTACACACGCACGCTCGCACACACGCGCACGTACACTCAGTCCTAAATTATGAATTATAACCTTGAGTAAAATTATCACTATTCTGTATGAAATAGAATACACAAGTAAGAAAGTAAAGACGGTGTTTGCCCCCGCCCCCATCCCCCTCTTTGTTGCAGAGTGGCCACTGCTTCGTGGCATTGAATAGAAGATGGAAAGAGAACCGTTTAATTCCCACTGCAATATGATGTGACATTTCCAGTCCAGGCTCAGCATAATAGAGAGCTTGTGTCACTGTGCAACTCTGAAAATTTGCTTACTCAAGTTAAAAAAACAACAAGCTCCACATTCATTGGTCTGGTGCTCCCCGCACCAAGTACTTTGCATTCGTTTTGGGATGCAGTGCATTCCGCACCTGCTTCCTCCTGTGCCTTCCATCAACCAATATAAAACAAATGGGCCAGTTATGAAAAAGCAAGGTTTCATTTCTTTCTCAAAGATAAGACTGCACCTTTGTATTCTTTCTTCTTTATAACAAGCACTGCAAAACAAATACATTCTCACAGAAAAAGCTCACATTTGACCACACAATCACAGCTTGGCATACAACACAAAGGGGGGGGGGGGGGAGCTGTGAATCCAGGTTATGCTGCACAATAGATGAGTGTCGGCTTTTATGTCGATTTGTGTGAGCTCTGTGCTGACGCTGTTGTGGGCCACTTGCAATAACTCTGCTATTTTTGGAGAGGTATGAAATATATTTCTTTTAAATCTCAAAAGGGGCACATAATAACAGAGTGCAACGTGCATGCATCTTACACACACACACACACACACACACACACACACACACACACACACACACACACACACACACACACACACACACACACACACACACACACACACACACACACACACACACACACACACACACACACACACACACACACACACACACACACACACACACACACACACACACACACACACACACACACACACACACACACACACACACACACACACACACACACACACACACACACACACACACACACACACACACACACACACACACACACACACACACGATTTGCTACGTGACTTTCATAACTTTCATTGAATTGTTTCGATGAGTATAAACCACTTAAATTGCCTCAGAGATGGATGGGAGGTATTCATATTTTATGAAGGGACAGAACTGGAGAAATTGATAAGAGGTAGTTGTCACGTAGCAAAATAATTTATATTGAGATATTGGGAAAGTATTTTAGCTACTTTATATACATGTACACATAAATATACTCACAAGAGGGGGAGATGTCGACTGAAGGATTTTTGGAGGTCAGGTTCCACTTGTAGCCAAAGATTCAAGGAATGCTAAAATCCATTTTTAAAGAGCAATCAGTTGCTAGGTATGAAATCATTTTAATGTATCAATACTCATGATTAAAGGGGATGATAATGTATATACAGTCATTTAAAATCATGTTGAAGTTCATGTTTTGTTTCTATGAAAGTTGTTTTTTTGCTGCGATATGGCCCAAATATTAATTCTCTATTTTTATGTTTCACTCATTCTGGACAAATACATTTTATATCGATTTTTATCAAAGTAATAAACCCAACAAACATTTTTTTAAAGGTTTGATTTCTGCAAAAAGAAATCCTGTGCAGAATGTTCAAACAACAATCATGTATACCTGTCACGTTGTGCACGAAGCGATAGGAATATTGCTTCGCGCACAACAACAAAAATAAGGAAGTGGATCCCCGAAATGCAGACACCAAACAAGGTCTCCGTAGCAAAAGGGTTTAGTACAAAAATTCACACCGACAAAGTAGTAACATAAAGTGCTGGTAAAAACAAGGACCAGAGGGCACAAAAACGAATAACAAAAAGGGCTTGCACAAAAAGGCAAGGGGAGAAAATAAGAATTGCGAAGGCAAACAAAAAAACAATGTAACCACTACACGCAAGCGAGATCCAAATCACAAATTAAGAACCATACTTACAAAATACTGAGCACCGAGAGTTCAAAAAGCGAAACACGACGAGGTCTGTAGCAATAGCAGGCAATGAGCAAAGAAGTAGCAAGGCGAAATTCAATACTCCAGCGATATGTGCATGTCAGAGGGCTCCTTAAATACAGACTGAGACTAATCATAGATTGGCAGCAGGTGTGCACAAAAGTCCGCTGATGCCACCTGCTGGCCAGACTGACACAGAACCGTGACAATACCGACTTTCAATTACTGTAGTTCGCACAAACGTAACATTCAAAGTTCATGCAAAAAAAATAACAATTTACACCTTGAGCATAACTTGCTTGAATGCCATAATTAAATAGTTTAGTTAGTAACCATTGTGAACACGTCTTCCATATAATGGATCTAAAATGAGTCCCTTTTCTTGGTATCAACTCTTTGGCCGAAGTAGCAGAGAGGCGGAAAGCAGACATTAGCCGCTCAAGTCAGAAGGACAGGAAAAGAGTGTATTTATTTATATGCACCTCGATTTTCCGACTAAGCTAATTTTGAAATCCTTGATTTTGCCGAATTAATCAAACAAATTTGATTTATTGTCAAGCCCTTGTTCACATTATACTCCGATTATATTATTTGTGATAATACCCCATGCACCACAACAACAGTACTGTACTCACCAGAGTATTTAATAAACAACATGCTAATGACCGCTATAAGGCCATACTGCAAGTATCCATCCATCCATCCATCATCTACCGCTTATCCGGGGCCGGGTCGCGGGGGCAACAGCTTTAGCAGGGAAGCCCAGACTTCCCTCTCCCTAGCTACTTCTTCCAGCTCTCCCCGGGGGATCCCGAGTCGTTCCCAGGCAAGCTGGGTGACATAGTCTCTCCAGCGTGTCCTGGGTCTTCCTCTGGGTCTCCTCCCGGTGGGACATGACCGGAACACCTCACCGGGGAGGCGCTCAGGTGGCATCCGAATCAGATGCCCAAGCCACCTCATCTGGCTCCTCTCGATACTGCAAGTAGTCTCTAATTTTTTTGCATACATACGACATATACAGTGCTGTGAAATCGAGCGCTAGGCCGTAAACCCCCCGCCGATTCCCCCCCGAGGTCAATAATAGTAAAATTCGCCAGCACTACGATGAAGGAGGAGGTCCTGCGTAATGTTTGGCGCAAGAAGGGATTTCTGTACAAAGAGAAGAGAGTTTTTGTCGACCACGACTATGCTCCAGAGACCCTCAGGAAATGCCGGGAATACGCAGAGGCGAAGAAGGTGCTGCGAGAGAAAGGGATTTCAGACTCCGTTTCCAGCGAGGATGAGAATATTCTACGAGGGGGAAACGTGCCTTTACAACTCAGCACAGGAGGCCACTTCCGACATGCTGAAGAGGGGTTTTCCCGTGGCTGTATACAAACCTCCTACCACCTGGATTGACGAAATTAAGAACAGACTGTGGCATCGGCCTGCGAGCGGTGAGGAACAACAGCTGGAAGCTCCACGTGAGGGTTTCAAGAAAAAACTGGCCGCATACAGGAGAGTGGACAATGAAAATTGTTGAAGCCTGACAAGGTGACGAGATTTTCCACTGTGGAACAACTAAGGGTTAGTTGAATTGAACAGTATTTGGGTTTATGTGTGAATATGCTGGGGTATGGGTGTAAGCATGCATGTGTTGGTGTATACGCGAACAGGCGTATGATTGAGCAGTTATGTACACAGGGGTGTGCGTGAGTAAGTGTATTAGTAAGCACTGTAGGAACATGTGGAAAGGTATGTAGGGAAATAGGTATGCACGAGTATGTGTGTGGGTGTGCGTCAGGGATGTGAATCTCAGCACTGAGGACGATTCGATACACATCACGATCTACTGCCAGCGATGCGATACTTAAACGATACATGGAATTTTCTGGCGATACGATGCGATACGTTTCACCGTCGTCACGATGCGATACGATTCGATACAATGCAATTTGTTGCGATATTGTGCAATTAAACATGATGCAAGTAAGCAAAGAAAAAATGCTTTTAAAAAGATGGAATTCAGTATTGTATTACAAAAAGGATACCACTTTATTCCTTATAAACAGTAGAACTTGTAAAACAACTTATTTAAGCCCTTTCACAATTGGGTTTTGTGCAAAGAAAATGTAAACAATTTGGCACCTGAGACTCACAGCTGTTGCTATAGTGTAAACACAGACTATTCTCACTGAGTGTCTTATATGAAATATAATAATATATATATGTACATGAATCTATAGCGCAAGATGTCCACCTATCCACTGTAAGTGCAACTCTTTGCGCACTGTTCAGCGACACAGTAATCTCACTTCTCACTTAGTTGTACACATCGGGAATATGTTTGTAAGTGAACACAGACCTGTCTGGTATTTTATACCTGGGTTCCAAAACGTGCACGAGCTGTCTGAAACCCTCGTTGTCCACCACGCTAAGGCTGGAGGTCTTTGCATATGAAATAAGCAGTGGCCTTAGTTATAGCCATTGCACGGTCACAGTGAGTTGCAAGGGGACTCCCAAAATAAGAGGCAATTTTTTTCTGATCCTGACCTGGTTTACCAAGAGTTTCTCCGGTGTCCGACGAGGAACTGGGCGGGGAAGCGGGAGGGAAACTTGTCGGTGATCTGGTGCCATCGTTTTAAGTGGGTCTGCATTTTTGTGGTGCTGCCGTTGTATGGCTTCTTAGTGCGACATTCCTTGCAAATTACGGAGGTTTTATCAAGCTTTCCGTCTTTCTTTTCGAAGCCGTAGTATTTCCAAACATAAGATTTGAATGTTGCGGCTGCATTAAATATAGTAGTTTCCTTGCTGCTGCGTGCGCTAACTTCCATAATGTTTCACTAGTTGTGTACTGGACTGTATGTGACGCACGGCTACCGTCCGTATTCAACACAAAACGCAAAGCAATGATGGTGCATTCATTGCGCCTAGGAAAGGGCAGATAAGTGACGTTTAACATGAATAAAACGGCGCTTGAAACGGATTTTACCGATACCCATCAATGCATCGTGATGAATCGCGATTTCACCCGTCAATCGCGTCGTACCCAGTGAATGAGCCGATGCACTCGGATCGCGCACGTGCGCATCGATGTATCGATTAATATCGATTATTTTCCACACCCTTAGTGTGCGTACGTATATGTGAAATGCAACTAGGTGGTTATGCTTTGGAGTATACGTGAGTCAATGAGTATGTGTTAGAAGAATCTATGAGCAAAATTGTATCATGTTTAAAGTTTCGGTTAATTTGGGCATGTCTGGACATGCTCAGCGCAGAGGTGTCGGCCGTTTGGGCGGAGGGCCTTTTTCTTGAGTAATCACGTCAAAGCAAGGGGGGGCGAAGGCTAGATTCAATCACAGAGTGGGAATAAACAAATTGGGAACAAAGAGTTGTTGAATACCAAAAGACAGTTTGGGAACAGCTGTCGCGCCCAGGTGGACATTAGTCATCAGCCAAGTCTGTGACTTGTGTATTCGGGTATATCAGATCACTACCGAGGGGCCGGACCGGGGGTATGTGTTGGGTTTATTATTGTTTAGTAATCATACATTCACGTATTATTCGGTTGATTCTCGTGTCGCCATTTTATGCTCGCAATGAAGAATGCTTCTGCCTGTCAGTATAGTTTGATTTTGCTTGCAAAGAAGAACGCTTAGGCTTGCAATCATTAGTTGGCTTTGCCTGCAATGAAGAACGCTTATGCTTTCAATAAAGATTTATCCTTTATTATTTACTCACATCTATAATCATTATATGCTCTTCATTATGTGCTCACTTTTGCTTGCTGTACTGTGTGAGAAGTTAGGGTCGCAACCACCTTTCCGAGGACGTGGCTGGGAAGAGATAACTGTTAAGACTAAACAGCGAGCAAGGCTGAACCGTGAATGGAGCCATCAACACCAGCTGCAACGGGATGTTTATGTCTATTTGCACACATGTACGTAACTTGCACTCACATACACACACATAGTCAAACAAGTTCAGAGTGTGTTCAACAGCCCCCACCCTTTAGGTTGGACACACCTATGTAGTAGCTTTTCCCAATAAATGAGGGGGTGAAGGGGGAGATCGTTAGGGTTCCGTGTGGAGAACTGAAACCGAACGCTTCTCCTCGTTCCCTCCTGGTACCAGAATCGAGTCTCCTGTCTCCTCCTTTTGGTTATTCTTGAGTGTCAATTTGGACCAACCTGACATTTTTGGGGGCTCGTCCGGGATCGCAACATACCTGATGCCTCCAGACGCTGAGTCGACGGCCAGGAAGACCGTGGCCACGGCAAAGACACCCTTTCTGGGACTGGGTTTCGGCTCCTCGTCTGGGGGCTGAGGGTTGAAGCGAATCCCAGAGGAGAGAGGACTACTCTTGGTAAGTAGGGCGGCGGTGTCCTGTACGTACTTAAACTCCGCATCGACACTCGAGGAGTGTTTGCGCGCCGGGTTTGTAAAGACGGAGGTCGGGGTCTTTAAACCTGTTTTCAATTGAAACACTCTCAGGGCAGGTGTTGTAGTTTGGTTCGAACGCTTGGTTCGAGACCCTGTGTGAGCCTGAGAGGGGTTTGTTGAGAAGGAACTCTTTCAACGGTGATTGAGTGTTTGCGCGCCGCAAAGCCCTGAGCCATACTAGTCCCTATCAGGCATACAGACCGTGCAAGTCTCTAAACTGATGAGGGCGACGGTGTCCTGCACGTGCTTAAACTCCGTGTGTAAATAATGTGTGTTAAACCCCGGGTATAAATAAGATAAGATATCCTTTATTCGTCCCACAGTGGGGACATTTATAATAATAATGTCTATATAGTGCGTTACCTCTGGTCAAGGTAATAGGATAAAACCAAATTAAATGCGCATAAATGTATGACTGTGTAACTGTGTGAGTGGAGGTTCGCTACCTCATCTGAACAGGACATTTGTTGTGGCAACTGTCTGAGGAAGCAGAGGCAAGAATTTCCCGCCACCTTGGTGGTAGAAGGTTGGAAATTACCTCAGTCGGAGAAATTGCCACCCTGTTCAAGGGAACAGTCAGCCTAGTTACCCTAGGTAAATCGCTGATTCTAAAAAATAAATTCCAAATTATCCAAATTCTCAAAGTTCCACCCCCTAATTCGCAATGGGGGTTCATAATAGTAAGACAGTGGAGAGAGGTGATCCCAAAAAGAAGTTAACATGTAAGGACTGGAGATTCGTAGAGAGCCAATGTCCTTAGAAGATAAAACATTTAGATACGTGGATAGAAAAATACACCACCGTTATATCCGACTCTTCCGACATCTCCTCCTTTTCCACCATCCTCTCCACCCTCTTACAGAGGGGGCCATCCGATGGCCACCAGGGGAAAAGGAGATTTGGGAGTGGAATTTTCAAAAAATTGGAGTAGTGTTTTTTTCCCCTGCTGCGACGAAGGTTGACTCATCCGGGAGTGAGGTACGAGACGCTTTTCCCATGATTGAAGTTGCAGATCCAGACATAAAAGGTGAGTCGCCTGTCATTCTTGTTTATAGAACATGGACACAAGAAGATGTAAAAAAAAAGCCGTAGACGGCATTACATCACATAAAATTGACGTGGTACAATTTGTCCAGAAAATGGAGGATCTGCGAAAATCATATCATCTAAATGGAGCTGAGGAGCAACAAGTTTGGATGGCGGCTTGTTTGACAGTAAATTGATGATGTATACTGTATCGATATTTGGATGGAGTGAAGTCTTCTCGCTGATGACAAAATTAAAAGTTTGGATGTGCTTAACTTGGTTGTGAGCGGTAGTAAGGTGAATATTTTGGTTTGTCTGTAGGGTTGTGTCTGCGAATATGTGTTGGATTAGTCTTTGCGTGTGGGTGTGTAGATATGCGTGACTCTTGGCGCGACTCATGGAGTCTTGTTTGTTTTGTTTTCTGGCTTTTGCAGTGTAGAAGGTTTGTATGGCATCTATTATAATTACCGGTACTTGTAATTGAAACTGTTTTTATTATAATTCCTAACACCACTTCAGCTTCATAATTTCAACCAGCGCTACATGAAGTATGTGTAAATCAGGTAAAGAAATAAAATGGTTGAGTATGGGTGTGGTGACACAGAGAGCTTTGGATACTTATAGTGGGTGACAGGCAAGTGAAAATATTGATGGTGAGACGTAAGGTGATGATGGAAGTTGAGTATGTTGAGAATAAAGAAAGGCACGGGCAGGTGAGGTTTGACACAGTGATGCTACGAATGAGGAGGTCACCGTGTGTTTAGGTTGAAAAGGGCCGGAAGGTCACGAGATGCTTAGATGGTTGTTTGTAAGTCGTAAACAGTGGACGTGTGTGGGACGTTGTTAACTTTCTGGGAGGAGTTAGAATGTGTAAGTATACA
Organism: Hippocampus zosterae; assembly: GCF_025434085.1. NCBI lineage: Eukaryota > Metazoa > Chordata > Actinopteri > Syngnathiformes > Syngnathidae > Hippocampus > Hippocampus zosterae. Next base: position 8,752,965 of record NC_067453.1, read on the forward strand.
GTGAAGGCCTTGATCTGGATGATTTGTGAATGTTAATGTCTGTGGGTTTCAGTTATCTTATTTGTTTTATAAATGCTTCTGTTATGCTGCTAATTGCCAGAATGCCAGAATGTTCCGATTATGTTCCAATGTTTTTTTAGATTACGTTCATAAGATGCACATTTCTCTTGAAACCTGAGAAGAGCCATCACGGCTCCTGATGTGGGAGGAATGATGGTCTTGTCTCATGAATTTGGAAAATTCTGTTACAACTTTGCTATCCGTGGATTGTGTTGTGCCTTCCGTCATTATGAAAATTTAATGACTAGAGTTGAAGCTATCGTCGAACATACAAATTCTTGTTGGTTTGAGTCATAAAAAAACCCGTCAGATTTTACGACACATCTCATTTGTGCATACACAGGCTGGATTTCTAATTTCGTTTGTCACAAGAACAAAATCTTCCAGCTTTAATCAGCACGTTTCAGGGTCACGTGTGAATAATTTACAATTGGCTTCGTTAACTTAGTATGACTGCACGTTTTAAGGTCAGTGGCATTTTTGAGTATCACGCACCCTAGGTGGTGTTTACCAAAGACAGTTGTGGCATAGATAAGCCTTTTGGCAGCAGTGTATGGTGTGAACTCTGCATGCTGGAAGAGTGCTAGAAAAAAAAAAAAAAAAAAAACAAAGGGATGAGCTGTTGCACACTAGCATGACGTTTTTTTGTTGCATGGTTGGCATTTATTTTGTGTCTATGTTGTTATGTCGATCCCCTTTAACGCTGGATAAATGCACAGTGCTTAACCGTGCTGCTTTGTTGTGGCTTCCTGATGGGTGTTTGTTTGTTTGTTTGTTTGTTTGTTTGTTTGTTTGTTTGTTTGTTTGTTGGAATGTGAACAGGTAATAGTGATTTGAGAGGTTGTAGGAGGATGTACAACAAACTCATCTCATCTTATCTCCCGTTTTTGTGTGTGTGTTGATTTGTTTCATATTAATATTGCGATGACCTGCATGACTGCCTGATTGGAAACTCTAAATTGTCCCTAGGTGTGAGCATGGGCTTGGGTGTTTGTGCTTGTGTCTGTGTGCCCTGTAATTGGTTGTCGACCGGTTCGGGTTGTCCCCCTCCTACTGCCCGGAGATGGCTGGAATAAGCTCCACTCACCCCCGTGAACCTCGTGAGGAAAAAAGCGGATCGGACATTGAATGACTGAATGTATTGCTTCATATAGTGATGGGTCGTTTTATTGGGTACATCTCGGTTTAACGGGCGAAGGGAGGAATCTAGATATAAACAAGCGCGTTTTGCGGGCTATATTTAGGTAGGTTTGTGCGACTTTCGGTTTGTGCACGAACTGTTTGAGCATATACGGGGGCATATTTATGCGTCGCTTTTCAAAATTGGTGCCCCGTTACATTACGGCATCTCATCAGTTTATTGGCTTAAAACTGATTTGTATAGTTATTTTGCGGTTTGCTTTTGGACCTCTTTTTGGACACAGCGGGTGGGTCGCACATTTTCTGGTCAGCATGGTGGCCAACGGCCATCTTGATGTCCAAGTCGTCAGGGACCATACTGTCGAGCGACTCGAGATTTGACGTGCGATGCCTGCAGCAGGAGCTCATTTGGCTTTTCTTTCTAATGCTTGACGGTCTTTTTGACGAGGACATGGAAAATTTATTTTTACTTTCTTTGCTAAGGTTGTTGTGAATGTGCCTTGTTAAGTGGAGTATGTTGTATAACACGTGAAGTATTGTTAATTCAGTGTGACGAATGTTGTTCGTTTTTGTATCATGTTGTGATAGTTACGCGGCTCACACGGCAGCGATTTCTTTTTTTTTTTAGGGGGGACTTGCTGACTAACAGCAACATGATAACGTTTTGGGTTCAGTTCACTTCTGTTTTATATGCGGCAACAAATTGGGCAGTGAACCCAAACTTCTTTTTTGTGTCATGGATTATTTCACGCATTGGCAGGGGGAATGGTGTCTCTGGTTCGGAAACATGATACAACCTATGGTTTTAACCAATGTTGGAATACGGTACATTTTGAACTACATCTCCATTTCAGATAATGTAGATGGTTTTCGTTGAATTAATGAGGGGGTTTGGTTGAAGCTTTTCCAAAATGGGTCGAAAATTGATAAAATGGAATGCATGTTTCACATTTTATTTGAGACACTATTGCTCCTGCCATCCACAATCTGCAGGATTGGTAGCAAGTCTGAAAGTATATGGTTAAAATTAAAAGAAATTGAATTGAAATTGAATTGACTTATATGTTAATATTACGAGAATGGTGTTTTCTTCTTTGTTCGAAATATTGTTTGGGAGACTATATATATTATTGATAATTTCTACAAAATTGTGAACTAGGAAATTAAGCTGATTCGGTTGACAATATGTGAGAATGTTTAGAAAAAAATGAATTGAGATTGCTGTAGGACGATTGTGCTTTTCCACAGCAGGTTCCAGCGGACATGGCTCTGATTCGAAACATGAAAAACAAACATTGTGTTTCTTTGAAGTGTTGATGACCACACCGTTTGATGGACATTGTAAAAGGTCATCTCGACAGAAACATCCACTGAGGAAGGTGAGCGAAGTCCGGTGACGCGATGGGCACAGTATTCTAGTTACTGGGAACATCAAACGACCGGCGGAAGAAGTTTCAAGACACCTTTGCACTCATTTAGGGTGTGTTTCTGTCGACATGCTAGAATATCAGTGGTGGCATGTCATTTCCTGTTATATGATCACACTAACACATGATCGACTGTTCTCCTTTTTTATATGGTATTTGTGCTCTCCTTTAGCACATGTGAATGGGGGTGTATTTTTTTTAATAAACTACATTTTGCGAATAGATCTAGACCAGGGGTGTCAAACTCATCTTTGAGGCCGCTTTGGGGTTACACCTTCCTTCGATGGGCCGGTACGACGGAGAAATTTGATTAAATGGTTATATTTTATTAATTGTACAACTCAGCTCAACTGTGTTTATAGAGCGACTTGAATCAACCATCGCTGTATACAAAGATATGTACATGGAGTGGATATATCAGAAATACAATGATGAAATTATTTGCTAACAACTACATATGGATGAATTGTGCCAATTCTGAAGCCAGTCATATTTTGTTCAATTATTGTTTGGTTGAGTGTTTTAACAGGTAACAAAATTATCACAAAATCTCGACATTATTCATATAGAATTTGGGCATTTCGGTACAGATTTTAGCAGGGTTTATGGCATTTGATGCGCGTCAATTGCTTTCACGGGCCACATAAGTGCATGGGGTTTCGACTTTGACACCTGTGATCTAGATGATCTGGGGAAGGGAAATGACGAAACACATTGCGGCACAAATTGTTGTATACCTTTTTGTTTTGGTGGCAAAAGTATTTTATTTATAATTGATCTAGTCGATCTCATTATGAAAATAAAAAATAAAAATTGAGAAGTGAACACACCATGAGTGGTAGAAAAGAGCACAGCTTTTTTATTTGGGTTTGTTTTGGAGATTGAAGTGATTTGTGTACTGTGCTCCTGTGGTGATGTTACTCGGCTGAAATTGAATTTATAACCGTTTTTTGATTTATTTCTAGTTCAAATGGTGCATTGATTTGGTCGTAATGGTTCAGATATGGATTTTAAATACATTTTTTAGGTGATTTTATGCGTTTACGATCTTTTCTTTGGTGGTAAAAGGAAAAAGGAAAACGACCCGACGGTGATGTAGTTATTCTCTGCAGAAGGTTGAGCTATTTTTCATTCTTTTGTTATTTTATTTTTATTTTATGTTACTGCGGATACGGTGTGATGAAGTAGTGTACTTCTAATGATTTTGAAGGCAAATTATGGTTATCGCAGGCGAGTGTTTTTCATTTTCTGGTGTCTGCGCATTGGTATCACTGCTTTTGCCAGTAACTGTGTTTCCATCAACAGCGGAGGATATACAGGGGGCTGCGTTATCGTCGATGACGGAGAGTAGCCTTCTCCGGTTCCGGCGTGACGCCTCCTGGAGGGATGGCGATCCCACCTATATGGACGCAATTGGGGTTCCTCGTGGCGTGCCAGATGAGTATAAGTTGGTTAACCAGATTGCTGCCGGTTGGGAATCCATTTTCATTTGGGTTACCCCTAATAAGAATGTTGACAGGATCAACTACCTCCACTACAACGTCCAGAGGCTCGGAAATTTTACTGAAGAAGCCGTCTTGGCTATAAAAGAGCAATTGGCGGCCACCTCCCTGATGGCGTTTCAGAACCGCATCGCGGTTGATATGCTCTTGGCAGAGACCAATGGAGTATGTGCGATGTTTGGTGACCAGTGTTGTACGTTCATACCTAACAACACCGCGCCTGATGGCGCCCTCGCCAAGGCCATTGGAGGCCTCCGCACCCTGACTCGCCAAATAAGGGCCCATTCCGGCGTGAATACGTCCTTCTGGGCGGAGTGGTGGCATAAGGCCTTTGGAGAGTACAAGGATTTGGTGTTTTGTGTACTAATCTCTTTTGCTCTTTTTGCAGCTGTCTTGACGTTGTGTGGATGCTGTTGCATTCCCTGTATCAGAGTGCTGCTTTTCCGGCTTATTACTACGGCTGTCTCGCCCACGACGTCTAAAGTGAATGAGATGTGTCCTCTGTTGTTGTTTGATGGCAGTGATTCTGGTGTTGATTATGCCTCTTCGGATGATGACGTGATTTCGCTTCGGCATCAGGGGGTCATAGATGGTTTTTAGTCGTTTTGCTCCCTGCCCCTGGGTGTAACTATGTTTGCGTGTGCGGCATTGGCTCCACTGAATAAAGACCGTCGGGAAGGTTCTGTGTGATGATACGTGCAAATGTAGGATGAACAGGGGGGAATGTTGGGTTTATTATTGTTTAGTAATCATACATTCACGTATTATTCGGTTGATTCTCGTGTCGCCATTTTATGCTCGCAATGAAGAATGCTTCTGCCTGTCAGTATAGTTTGATTTTGCTTGCAAAGAAGAACGCTTAGGCTTGCAATCATTAGTTGGCTTTGCCTGCAATGAAGAACGCTTATGCTTTCAATAAAGATTTATCCTTTATTATTTACTCACATCTATAATCATTATATGCTCTTCATTATGTGCTCACTTTTGCTTGCTGTACTGTGTGAGAAGTTAGGGTCGCAACCACCTTTCCGAGGACGTGGCTGGGAAGAGATAACTGTTAAGACTAAACAGCGAGCAAGGCTGAACCGTGAATGGAGCCATCAACACCAGCTGCAACGGGATGTTTATGTCTATTTGCACACATGTACGTAACTTGCACTCACATACACACACATAGTCAAACAAGTTCAGAGTGTGTTCAACAGCCCCCACCCTTTAGGTTGGACACACCTATGTAGTAGCTTTTCCCAATAAATGAGGGGGTGAAGGGGGAGATCGTTAGGGTTCCGTGTGGAGAACTGAAACCGAACGCTTCTCCTCGTTCCCTCCTGGTACCAGAATCGAGTCTCCTGTCTCCTCCTTTTGGTTATTCTTGAGTGTCAATTTGGACCAACCTGACAGTATGCTAATCTCTGGGGCAGGGTCTTTCTTGTATTTTGCAATAAAAGTTCGAACCGGCGGAGAGGGAGCCGAGTGTGATCGCGGAGCAACAACCGTTGTTCGCTCTCAGAGGTCCGCTCCCGCCGATATTGAAGACAATTTTCCTGTGTGCCGAGTCGTTTCTTTAACTTTGTCCGAGAAAATCTCTGACAGTATGTATGCCTGTTCGTGTGTGTATGTATGTGTGCATGGATGTATACATAGATATGATCGGGGATGCTTGGACTCCTATGCATAAATGTGCGTGGGGGAGCGACGATTAACGGAGGGCCCTCTACAAGGGAACTGTAGTGGAGCCTACCCCTCCGAGCCAGCAGAAGATCCTGGCTCTTTTGGGGTCAAATTTGAGACCTCGCAGCGGAGTGTTTACTCGGCGGAACTTTCGCACGTTACTGAGTTTGTTCTTCTCAGGTCTTGTTCTATTTTTATTTTCTTGTTTTTCTTTTTGTTCATTAACATGTCAGAGTTCGAGTGGAAAATGGGTCGTTTAAGCAATAGGCGTTGTTTACTTTTTGATGGAAAGTCACAAAAAGCCACTTAGGTTCGCTTCGTACAATGTGAAAGGTATCCTAAATCCTATCAAGAGAATCAAAATTCTGGGCAAAATGGCGAAAGACAAGATAGACATAATGTTTCTGCAAGAAACCCACCTAACTGACTTGGAACATTTGAAACTCAGAAGACAGGGATTTAAGCAGGTGTTTTCAGCCTCCTACGAGAAAGGACATAGAAGGGGGGTGGCTACTGTTATTTCTTCAAAAGTAATATTCGAGTTGCAGTCAGAAATTAAAGACAAAGAAGGGAGGTACACTATGATTGTGGGTAAAATGGAGGGATCTGTTGTGACCCTTATAAATGTTTATGCTCCACCTGGGGCATCGTGGGGGTTCTATCGACACATTTTTGACTTAATGATAACTAAGGCCCTAGGATTGGTCATATGTGTTGGTGACTTCAATATAAGGTTGGATTTTAAAATGGACGTGTCACGAACATCACAGCAGCACAATAACCCAGTGGCTGAGAAAGTGGGAAAGATGATGAAGGAGATGGGCATATGTGATGTGTGGAGAGAGCTTAACAAAACTACCAGAGATTACACTTTTTACTCAGCGCCACATAATACTTATTCAAGGATTGATTACTTTTTCACGTACAGTAAAGATCTCGGCCTTATAAGGACATGTAAAATTGGAATAATGGACATATCAGACCATAGCCCAGTTTATTTAGATCTGCAAGTAAAACATAATAGAGGTCCATGGGCATGGAGGCTTAACTTAAATGCACTTAAGGGAAAGATGAGGGAGGAAATAAAAGAGGAAATCTCACTATTTTTGTCAGAAAATGACAACGGAGCGGTGTCCCCAATTATGGTGTGGGATGCAGGCAAGGCAGTTTTGAGAGGGAAAATTATTGCAAAATTGGCTTCGCAAAACAAATCCAGACTGGAGAAACTGAAGAAACTTGAATACTCATTGCAGCAATTAGAGAGACAGCACAAAAAAAACGTTCAATCGGAGGTGGACCAAAAAATTAAGGCAGTTAAAAATCAGATAAAAGATATCTACGATCTAGACGTTCAGAAAAAACTTACTATCTTAAAACAAAATTACTATGAGGCGGTTAGTAAAGCGACGAGAAACCTGGCATATAAATTAAGGAAACAACAAGCCGAGAGGGTGGTACATAAAATTAAGGATCCTTTTACCAAACAAATGAAACATGACTTCAAGGATATCCAGGGTTGCTTCGAAAGATACTATAAAAATCTCTATTCCCTAAGGGCCCCTGATGATGGGGGAGCTCCCGACGCAATGTTGGCATCACTCAACCTCCCAACGGTCTCAGGAGATCAAAATGAGGTTCTCATGGCTGAAGTGACTATGGGTGAATTACAGAAGGCTATTTCCCGACTAAAGCCGAATAAATGCCCGGGCACAGATGGATTCCCCTCCGAATGGTACAAGGCTTACAGTGACATTTTATCGCCACTATTACTGAGAACATTCAATTGGGTCCTATCAAAAGGAGCCATCCCCCCCTCTTGGAGAGAGGCGATCATTGCTTTGATACCAAAAGAGGGGAAGGACAAAACAGACTGTGCAAATTTCCGTCCAATTAGCATCTTGAACCAAGACTATCAACTTTTTACATCAATTTTAGCTAGACGTTTGGAATCGATACTTCCAGATATTGTACACTTAGATCAGACCGGCTTTATTAGGCAGAGACAGACTATGGATAACATCAGAAGAACCCTACACATAATTGCTCATATAAAGGCACATGACTTAGAAGCCGTTTTGCTGGGATTGGATGCGGAAAAGGCTTTTGACTCAGTCAACTGGTCATATTTATATAAGGTACTACGGAGATTTAAATTCAATGACGATTTTATAAGAACTATACAGGCTATATACGATATGCCAATAGCAAAAGTAAGGATAAATGGAGGATCTACGGATTTTTTCAATCTAGAAAGGGGATGCCGACAAGGCTGCCCTATTTCCCCACTTCTATTTGCCATTTTTATAGAGCCCCTAAGTCAGTGGATAATGCAGAAAGACGAGATCGAGGGGATAACTGTTGGACGGGATACTCACAAATTAGCCCTATTTGCGGACGATACATTAATATTTCTGGGAAAACCATCTACCTCTTTCCCGGAATTGCTTTCTACGATCAGGGAGTACGGAGCATTTTCGGGATACAAACTTAACATACATAAAACTCAGATACTGTCATTTAAGTACTCTCCGAGCAATGTGATGAGAGACGAATTCAATTTGAACTGGGACTCAGAGTCGATCAGGTACCTAGGCGTGAATATTCCAAAAGATTTAGATACAATTAGGCTTGAAAATTATTCCCCTCTCCTTGCCCAAATTAAGGCTGACTTGAACAGATGGAACCTGGTTCCATTCCTTGGATTACTGCAAAGAGTGGAAGCGATCAAAATGAACGTGCTGCCCAGACTACTATATCTATTTCAAACTCTAGCAATAGACTTACCCAAGGATATGTTCCAAGAGATGGACAAAATATCGCGATTCATTTGGCAAGGGAAGAGGCCAAGAATTAGATTCAAGACTCTACAGTTGGCAAAGAGCAAGGGAGGCCTCTCCCTACCGAATATGTCAAACTATTATAGGGCAACCCAAGTAAAGATTTTGGCCAATATCTGTAATCCATCCTATTGTGCGAAGTGGAAAGACATTGAATGTCAGGTATCTAGCGATATTCCACTACAAGCAATTATCGGGGAACCTGGTTTGATTGATTGTCTTAAGAGTGTTAACCCTTGGATAAGAACCTCAATTAAGGTGTGGCACGGAATATTAAATGAAGACAAAGAAAATAGCCCATATTTGCTTCTAAGATGGATCGGATATGACTCTTACCAAACAGAATGGATACGGGGTTTAAAAAATGGATTGGATCCTTGAGGCGGGCGGGATGCGACAATTCCAAGATCTTAGAAAAAATTTGGATTGAGTAATCAAGATTTCTATCGATTCTTGCAGCTAAGATACTACCTAGAGAGATCTCTACGCACAGGATGGGTGCAACGAAGTGGTTTCGGCTTAATCAAGATATTCCTACTATCTTATGGGTCAGACCCTGGAAGGGGTAATATATCGAAAATTTACAAAGAGTTACAGGTACTAGAAAGTGGGGACACAATATATATAAAGAATAAATGGGAGGATGGCATTTCAATTCAACTGGAAGCATGGGAAAGAACAATAGCACAGCAATGGAAATGTACATCGGCTCTCTCTTGGAGGGAATTTGGGTGGAAGAATGTCGTCAGGTTTTTTAGAGTTCCGGCCCAAGGGACTTCACAAGGAATGAATACAGCCTGTTGGAGAGCCTGCGGTAATAGTGAAGTGTAATTTGGAATTCCCTCTCTATTCCTGTAGGTGGCCTTTGAATGTCCACCTGGCGTCAGTAACACGATTCTATTCTATATTTGCTGGTCAGGGAGAATCCAGTTTCAGCAATGTGTGCAATCCTATAATAAGGTAAAGTGGCTGTTGTCGTCCATCACCAACAGCGCTGGTCAAGATCTCCTTTTTAGGACTGAAGTAAACTAGTAGATTGAAAACCGCAGCTGGTGCACAAAGCCATGACATCAGCTCCTTGCCAGGTATAAAAGATACGGGCCTGACAGGGGTGGGGGGCTTTTTTACATCCATGCCTTGGGCCACTCAACTTTTTGGAAAGACTTCACTCTGACATTGGTTGAATAAAATCTTTTCCCAATCAGCCGTGGTCCCTGAAGTGCTCATTCGTCGGGAAACAGCCACCGATCACCGAGTGTTTTTTGAAGACCAGCGAAGCAGCAAAAACCATATACCACAATAGCAAAGCCTCACATTTTCATGTGTTTTGGGAATGCCCGGTCATCTCCAAATACTGGGAAGAGACAAGGCTGACTATGGGTAGGATTATGGGAACAGTGGTCCCTCCGACCTTTGAAGCCCTGTACTTGGGACGGGAACCTGACTTCATCATTAACTTTGCTCAGAAATACACCTACAACATCTTACTGTTAGCGAGCAAAAAGGCAATCACGAGGAGATGGCTGACGACAGATCCCCCAACAGTCAAAGACTGGACTAAGGTGGTTGGGGAAATTTTTGAAATGGAGAAACTGACATTTACTCTTCGAGGCGAACGAGAAAAAAAGCGAACGAGACATTATGGGATACCTGGATAAAATTTACGGAAACCTAAGGTAGTGCTTGAACAGATAGTTGAGTTACCCTATTGGCCCCATTCCACTCAAGTTTATTTTTGTTTATTATTATTATTTTATTTTATTTCATTACTTTTCTACTCATATGGCACAGTGTTCAGGACATTGTATAGGTGGGAGGGCAGTAATGGTAACACCTTCTACAGGGATGTCAATGTATGTAGGTACTATTTTGATGCCCGGAAATGGTTCTATGTACTTAAACACGTGACCATGTTTTTCTTCTTTCTAACTGTTTGAAAAAATTCAATGAAAAGTTCAATAACAAAAAAATATAAAAATAGGTAGCCGGTTAGAGAGAGGGAGCTGGTTGGAAATGGAGAAAAAGTAACAAAGAAATGGATAATAAAAATGGTACTGGGAAAGGAGGAAGCAGATCCAGTAATATCAGTCACCATGACGATGATAACCCGAGGCTTGTAAAAAATCTAATAAAATAAACTATGTACAAAAGTGGTGAGGTCTTTTCATCATAATCATCCTCATCATCATCATCATCATCATCATCATCATATGCGCTCCCACTCCAAGTCATAGCACACAAGAGATATTTGAAACTTGAAACAAAGTGCCACTCATATCTAGTCTTTGCCTCAGGTGCTAAATACCACTTCGGCGAGAGAAGATAGAAAACATAACATTGCAGCTGGACAAGGTGACTAACACGCGCACACGCGCACACACACACACACACACACACACACACACACACACACACACACACACACACGCACACGCACACACACGCACACGCACAGTATCTAACGTATGCTTGTGTAGCAAACGCTGAGTGTCTCTCGTCAACAATGGAGCTATTTCCGTGTTTGTTCAAACAACACGCCTGCCCGCTGGTTGCATCTGTGAGTGGCTGAATATGTGTGGGAAGTTCACAGAATTTACAAGGAGTGATGTAATCTATTTTTGAAATTAAATAGATGTTAAAATGAAATTAATAACGCACATTATGTAGCTAGTTATTTGGGGGAATAAAACGAAATGGTGTTTGGACGTTTTATTGGTAAAAAAAAAAAGAAACTCTACAAGAATGTTATTACAGTACTTGGTAATTGGATGGTCGAAGGCGTCAGAACACCCGCTTCCGAACACAAAGCTAACAAGATGTGAGACAAGGCTAAATATACATTCGCTTCCAGGCTCATTTATATAATATGGCAGCACAGAACCACCCTGAAGTGAATGAAGTGGTTGATGTCTTGTTTCGCGGATCCGATCAATGATGTGACTGATAAGAGTGTGCAAATTATGACATTACGGTCGATCAGCAATTCTGCATTAAATACAAAGTATGGACCAATTTTGATCCACTCGATTAAATCAACGTAAAGTTTAATTTCAGTCTATGTTCATGATTATCACACTGGAAAACCAGACATTAATTCCAAAAGGGCTGAAAAGGGAGCCAAAAAAGACTGAGAGATGCGTGGGGATTTTTTATATGCCGAACATGTCATTGCACACGCTGCAAAGTGCCACTGAGAGAAAAATGCTAATTTTCACAGCAAACATGAAACAAGGCATCTGCAAGCCACCCCATACGCAATGGGGAAGAAAAGACGTCCCATGCCAAAAGGAGATCAATTAATGTGTCGTTTCATTTTCACTCACCCCAACCTCCACGTGATCCGAGCCCTTGTCATCCTGCTTGTGAAGAATCTCAAAGTAGTAGCGTCTAGATGACATCAGGCTGAGAGGAGAAAGAGAGAGAGAGACAGTGTTTCTTATAAGAGTCAGAAAATGAATTGTCACCTGTGAAATTATCAGCTTCGATTAAAAATGCAAGCGCAGCGGTGACGCAGCTGAATGTATAACACGTTCAGCGCTGTGAAGAGTTATTTGCCTCCTTCCTGATTTCTGTATTCTTTGCAGATAAGTCGCACACAAAGGTTGAGTTCATCAAACCAAGAAAATATAAAATACAGTTTCTAAATGCCAATCTAATTTATTTAGACAGGAAAAAAATCCAAACCTTCCTTGTGCCTATGTGAAAAAGTAATTGCCCCTGAACCCAATAATGCGTTGTGCCACCCTTGGCAGCAATAACTGTGTGATATTTAAATTGGGTTGATAAATTGAAAACTTTGTGGGTGATAAATATACAAAGAACACATTCACGAGGATGGGTCCAAATACAATAATTCATTCATTCATTCATCCTCCAAACCGCTTGATCCTCACTAGGGTCGCGGGGGGTGCTGGAGCCTATCCCAGCTGTGTCCGGGCAGTAGGCGGGGGATACCCTGAATCGGTTGCCAGCCAATCGCAGGGCACACAAAGACGAACAACAATCCACGCTCACGCTCACACTCACACCTCGGGACAATTTAGAGTGTTCAATCAGCTTGCCACACATGTTTTTGGAATGTGGGAGGAAACCGGAGTACCCGGAGAAAACCCACGCAGGCCCGGGGAGAACATGCAAACTCCACACAGGGAGGCCAGAGCTGGAATCGAACCCTGCACCTCTGCACTGTGAAGCCGACGTGCTAACCACTGGACTACCGGGCCGCCCTCATGATGATGATTCATTTTTGAAAAATAAAAAATTATGTAGAAGGACATTCGTTACAGTATTTGCTTCAGCCTTGTTTTTTTGGGGGTGGGGGGGGTTCAAAAAATAAAAATGATATGACTGTGCATAAAGATGATCCTTTCATATTATCTATTAGTATCAGTCTTCGCACCAGCAAACAGTGTCAGACTCTAAAGGCTAGTGTACAAGCATGTGGTCATCAACCTTCATTTTGGACATGTAAATGTATGTCTAGGCTACTCTAATTATTATATCAGAAGTCAATAAGTTTGAAGCAGCAGAAGGTAGAATGGAATTTACAATGTACAGGTAGTTTCTTGTGTAAAGTCAAAAAAGGAACTAACCTCAAGGAAAAAAAAATGTTCTGTTGGGGACCATTTTAAAGAAAAACAACAGCTCTTCCAAGGACAAAGTGCGAGTGAAAGTGAAAAAATGAACTTGAAGGGTCTGTGTTATTTTGTCCATGAGATTTTAAATTCTCAGACTCCTGCTCATGGAAGATTACACTGAACATTACAAAGACGTACATTTTTTGATGAGGAGTGAAATTAACTATTGACACAACAATTGCTGAGGTTTCTTTGGGCAGAAGGCTGGAGGACACCCTGACCTGGTTGCCAGCCACTTGCAGGGTACACTCATAATCGCGCTTAGGGACAATTTCAAGTGTTTCATTAACCTACCACACATTTTTGGAACGTGATATTTCAAGGAAAATAATTGATACTTCATTGTTGCTTGTGTCTCTGTTTCCAAGTGATTCACTGTGTAGTGAATTTTTCAGTTCTTTTGATTTCTTTGTTTCGATTTTCTTTGATGCTGTTCTCCTCGTCTCTCTTCCAGCTGAAACAAAAACCAGCTCATCCTCTTTGATGAACTCTGTTTTTGGATTTGGAGGCAAGAACAGAAAATGCTAAAAAAATGACACACAATCACATACTAGGCAGAAATGAAAGTTTTTACAAACATTTTTTTTGTGAGAGCTTGACTAATGTTTGTTGGAGTTGCATGTTTTTTTTATTTTAATTTTAATTTTAATGACAGTGTCCTAATATATTCTATTCCAAAGACAAAAGCCTATAGGCGAGGCAGACACTGATCAGCAAGAGACCAGGAAACGCCCAAACTAAATCAAATGTGCATTATAATCAATGTCATGTCGTGAAGCCGGTCAGGAGTAAAACAAAATATCCTTTTTATCAAGGAAAGCAAGTCTCACTGATTTTTACAAGATTGCAATGTCTTCACACTCCCATTATTTCAAATTTAATATGCAATTAGTTGTTCCTCGAATCTCTTCAGTGGAGACTTGTCGGTGTTCACCACCACCCGCAAGAAGTATGATAACATGGATTTGGGAGATGACACACAGGCTCAACATTTGGTACCCTTGTGTAAAAGCAAGAAAAATCCGTATTGGTCACTGAAAAAAGAAAAAAAAAATCGGGCGCTGGGGGAGTCTTTACAAAAAAAAGTAATTCAAGACAAAAGAAAATTGGACATTGCTTAGTATTATTATTATTGTATTAAGAACAACAACAAATACAATAACTAATACTGAAATGGACTCAAATGATTAAATGATATAAACTTATAAATCAATCAATGCAATACAATACAATACAATACATGCTGATTTATATAGCGCTTGCACAACAGCAATGTTATCTGTCACTCCATTTAGACGAAACAAATTCGTCATTCATTTCATCAATTATTACATCTCACTGAGACATGATTTGATTCACAGCTCTGTGTCGGAAAAGGAAGCGAGAAAAGAACCAGTGAAGGGCAAGTGAAATGATGGGACAAGAAAAGAAAAGCTGTTTTCATGCGACCATAGATCAGAGGAGCACGCAGAACGAAAGTCTAATTTCCGGAGTAATTAGCCGAATTTGGAGTGTTTCTTCTTGGAGCCACGCTGTATTCCAGAAATTCCTGAAAGATGTGGTCTACGTGCTACAAGGTGCAAAAGTGCAATGAACAATGAACAACTTGGAATCACAGTTCCTACTCACAGCAGGTTGGTTCAGAACAGTAGCAGGGTTTGAATTTAAAAAAAAAAAAACAGGACAAATCTAATTCTGATCATAGCTTTTGTTCCCATTATGCAAATGAATTGGGGGCCCTAACTGAACATGCTATTCTAAAATCAGCATGTATTGTATTGTATTGTAAATCAAACGTGGAGAAACTGTATCTACTTTGTTATTCCTTAGAACAAAAGTATACAGTGATATCTCTACTTACGAACGTCTCTTCATGTGAAATATTCAAGTTTCAAAACGTCTCAGCAGGAAAATATTGCCTCTTGTTACGAAAGAAATTTCGAGATACGAATGGTAAAAATACAGTATGGGCCATTACTTACAGGTCCGAGTTTCCTGAACGCACCATACTTATAGCTGCCCTGCCATTGGCTAATAACGAGCATCATCCTGGCATCCCATTGACTAAGAGGGACTTCTACCGTATGTGTCTATGTGTGTAGATGGATAGATATGTGTCTCTGCAGCGTCCTCGCCATTCGCCCCTCGAGCCATGAGGTGTTACGATAGTTTTACTTAAATGTAGATCCCGAGAAAAAGTGTTCACCAGTCGGGCGATCGCTCACTATGCACAAGTTTGCCCTGGACATTTTTGAAGGATTGTTACAAGCCGACAAAAGCAAACGTCCTTGGATCGTTATGTGACCAAACGCCCGGCAAAAACCACTTCTGAGCGAGAACATGCAAGAAAAAATGATGAGAATGGAATTAAAAATTCAATGACCATCATTTTATTCTTTGTTTTTTTCCACATTATGCACAACTCTCATTTATTGTGCAATAATCTAAATGTAACATGTATTTGTTCCATATTTTGATGCCTTTTCATGCTTTAGGAAACATTTATGTCTGAATTATGGGGGGCTTGGAACGAATTAGGGCATTTACGTGGAAAACGCGTCTCAACTTCCCAAATTTTCTAGTGAAAACATTTCTTCCAAAACCACTTAATTTCGTAAGTAGAGGTATCACTGTACACTACTCCCAAAATAGCATTATCTGATTTTTTCTGAACTGAAACTTACGTATTAACTGACAATGCTTGAACCTATTGCTTTCTCCTTTATTTGTACACCCATTGTTTGTTGAAAACTGCTTCACATTTGTGTTGCGTGGGGTCAATTTCGGGCACCTGAGAAAAGGTATTCAAGCCCAGCACCATTGCACCACCTTATATATTTCGTTTGGATTCCTGGAAGATGGCGATGTGAAGCCAAGCTGTTGGCAAGAACTTCCACAAAGTCCTACAGTTGGAAAAAACAATTAAATGTGCTGCAGAGTCATCAGACGTTTTCTGGTTTGTGCTTTGAGGGTTCCTATTCTTCTGAAATCTTGAATGCAGTATTAAATGGAGGATAAAAATATGGAGACGAGGTTCCGGTATGACCACGAGAGGGTAAGCAGCAAACGCGAGGAGCTCCCGGCCGTACGAGCAAAAAACGGAGAAAAAAAGCGACAAAAGAACGGAGGCAGCGATCCGAACACATGATAAGACGGATATGAACAAAGCTCTGCCTGGAAAGGGAAAGGAAAAGAAGAAGAAGAGCGAGAAACAGACTGAAAACACGCACAACGAAGGTGAAGGGGGATCGGCGCTAGCGGCTACTGCTAACATAGCATTAGCTCGCGACATCGACAATCAACCTGCCTGGGTGTCGGCATTGCAGGCTAATCTACAGAGCGGACTCGGAGAAATAAGAGCCAAAATGGACACGGGACAACACCATTTGGACGGCAAATTGGACAGAATCGCCAAACAAATGGAGGAGATGAAACAAGGACTTGAAAACTTGCGAGAGGAAACTAACAGAAAGCTCGAATCCGTGAACGCTGACATCCGGTTGCAAAGGAAGGATATTGAGATGCTGGAAGAAAGAGCAGGTGATGTGGAGGACTGGAGTACAGAGGTACAGGAAATTCTCACTGACTCACTCGAACAACAAAGGAAGCTCCAACAGAAAGTGGCCGACTTGGAAGGGAGGTCGAGGAGGAACAACATCCGAATTTGGGGACTGAAAGAGGGGGTCGAGGGAGATTCCACAATCGACTATGTTGATAAGCTTATCCATAAAGAGCTGGGAATCCCCAAAGATATTCAACTGGAGATACAAAGGGCGCACAGAGCGCTAGCTCCAAAACCAGTATTGAACAAACCACCACGAGCGATGATAGTAAACTTCCTGAGATTCAACATCAAAGAAAACGTACTCAGGAAAGCCTGGCGAACGCCGCTCCAAGTGGAGGGAAACAGAGTGACCTGGGACCATGATTACGCGACAGAAGTGGCGGCTAAACGTCGAGAATATGCTGGACTTAAAAAAACTCTAAAGGAGAAGGGAATTAGGTTCCAAGCCCCGATGGACACACTGAGGGTCCACTGGACTGAAGGAGTGAAGATATACAACAGCAATCAGGAGGCAGCGGAAGCGATGCGGATGAGAGGGTGGCAGGTGCCGAGCCTTGGACAAGAGAACCCGACGACACAACAGAGACTGGAGGCAGCACGCAAGTGGACAAAGACCAAGAGATAATTGCGAGAAAATTTGGACGAGACAAGGAATGAAGGACAAAAGCTGCGGAACAAAGAACTCGGACAGGAATGCAGCTGTTCTCAAAGGACTTTTGGAATCCGCATAACTTTTTTAATCTCCCGGGTTCAACGGTTGGTGAGTAAAGAACGAATTTCGTGTGGGGATGCTGTTAAGTTTTCGAAGGGGGGAGCAACTTTGAGTCTAAATAATTAGAAATCAGACGACTGGCTATGAATGTTCGGGTGCAAACGAAGGTTATATAGAGCAACGTAATTTGATTGAAGGGTGGGGTTTCTTTTCCCAAAATAATCCACTGAAGTAGGTTAAAGAATGTTTAAAAATATACAAAGCTCCGGCCGGGAGCTCTTGAACTGCATTGTTGGACTTTTGTAGTGAGCTAGGGAGATCAGCACTGGAGATGATCTCTGCCACTAGGGGGGCCCTCTCACTAGGAGAGGCTTTACCCCCCATCCACCAACAGGGGAAAGGGGATATGAAAAGGGAATCCCTGAATGCCTTGGAAACTCAATTTTTGATTGATGTTGACAATTTTTTATGTTTTATGGTTATAGTGTTTAGTATGTATGTTGTGATCCGGGGCATGGGGGTAAATATAGGATATTCCAAAAAGATTGATGGTTCAACATAGAGACATTAAGGTGGTGTCATTAAACGTGAATGGCATGAACAACCCAGTAAAGAGGGGGAAGGTGTTGACAAAATTAAGAAAGGAGGAGATGCAGGTCATTTTTTTACAAGAAACACACCTGACGCCACGAGAACATGAAAAATTGAAAAGGTATGGGTACACTAATACATACTATAGTTTTAAAGAATGCCATAGGAGAGGGGTGGCTATATTAATGAAGAACTCCGTGAAATTTGAAATTGACAAAGAAATAAAGGATAGAGAAGGGCGGTACATAGTGGTCAAGGGGATGATGGAAGACGAGAAGGTCACATTAATCAATGTTTATGCTCCACCAGATAGTGAAAGGAACTTTTTTGAAGACCTTTTCAATGTCATAGCTGTAGAAATGGAAGGGCTCTTGATATGCGGAGGGGACTTCAATGTGGTGTTAAACCATGACTTTGATACAACAAGCACAAGAAAGTCTAGGATACATATAACTAAGTGCATCAACACACAAATAAAACAACTAGGGATAATCGATGTATGGAGGGATACACACGCATCACATAGAGACTACACACATTACTCTCACCCACATGCAACCTATGCTAGAATAGACTATTTTTTCGTGAAGATAGAGGATAGACACAGGGTAGAAGACTGCAGAATTGGTGTCACAGATTTGTCAGACCACAGCGCAGTGTATATGACAGTGAAATTGACCAGTAGAAGGAGATCTACAATTTGGAGGTTGAATGTAGGTTTATTGAATGACAAGGAATTAGTACAAGAAATAAAGGGAGATATAGTCAAATACAGGGAAGAAAATGACAATGGAGAAGTTAACCCAAATATTGTGTGGGATGCTCTGAAGGCAGTAATAAGAGGAAAACTTATAGCACATGCAATACGGCTTAAAAGAATAAGACAAGAGACATATGAAAACTTAACAAGAGAACTGAAAGAACTTGAAGATTAGCATAAAAGGACAAAAAACTCAGAGGTACTTATGAAGGTCACAGACACCAGAAAGGAAGTAGATCGAATACTATTAACGGAGGTGGAAAAAAGAGCACGGTTTGTGAAACAGGTTTACTATGAAGGTGGGTCCAGGGCAAGTAAATTACTGGCACGACGGTTAAGGGTACAACAAGTGTTAAACACAATTCACAAGATTAGGTGCCCCAGAACGAATGAATTATTAAAAGAACCGAAGGAAATAGAGGAAGCATTTCGACAGTATTATAAGACTTTATATACACAACCGGATGCTGCAGATGAAGAGAGTATTGCAACATTTTTAGAGGACCTGGAATTACCATCAATAGGGGAAGAAGATAATGAAACCCTGAACTCTGAAATTACTGCAGAAGAATTGGAGATCGCGATCAGCGGAACGAAAAATTGTAAAGCAGCGGGTAGTGATGGCTTCCCCTCAGAGTTTTACAAGACATTTAGACAGGAATTACGTCCCCTTTTGCTATCGTCACTAAGATATACCATGAAGGAGGGCAAGATTCCACCGTCATGGAAAGAGGCAATAGTCTCTATAATCCCCAAAGAGGGTAAAAGTAAAGAGTTATGTAGTAGCTACAGGCCAAGATCCATACTTAACGTTGATTATAAGATCTATACCTCAATCATATCCAAAAGATTCGAGACTTTCATGCCTGATATTATAGATAGAGACCAGACGGGTTTTGTCAAAGGGAGACAGGCCCAGGATAATATAAGAAAAACTTTACATTTAGTGGAGGCGATTCGGAAGGCAGGAACGAGTGCAGTGTTGGTGAGCATGGATGCAGAAAAGGCATTCGATAGTGTGCGGTGGGTCTATCTATATAAAGTCATGGAAAAATTCGGCTTCAACGGAGATTCGATTAGAGTTGTACAGACACTGTATAACGGGCCAACTGCAAGAGTGAAAGTGAATGGCAGCTTGACGGACCGAATAACACTTGAAAGGTCGACCAGACAAGGATGTTGCCTCTCACCAACACTATTCAATATCTTCATTGAACCTCTAGCCCAGGTAATCAGACAGAATCACAACATCAAAGGCATGGAACTGAGAGGCTCAGAACACAAATTGAGCCTGTTTGCCGATGATCTGATAGCATACGCAACACAACCGGAAGAGAGCTTCCCTAAACTGATGGAACAATTGGAAGAATATGAACGTTACTCAGGATATAGACTTAATGTGACAAAAACGCAGATCCTGGCACTTAACTACACACCATCAAAGTTGATGAAGGGAAAATACAAAGTAAAATGGGACAGTGAGACGCTCAAATACCTAGGGGTGTACGTCACGAAAAGCATGGACGAACTGTTTGAAACGAACTATACAAAGAATAATCAAGCCATCAAGGCGGACCTGGGGAGATGGTCGACACATGTCCTAGACTTGAGCTCTAGAATAGAAATGGTCAAAATGAACATACTGCCGAGATTGCTGTACCTCTATCAGTCGCTGCCGGTACCCATACCACAGAAACAATTTCTAGAATGGGATAAACTGACCTCAAGATTCATCTGGGGGGGTAAGCGACCGAGGATCAGGTTGACGACACTACAGTTGCCCAAGAAGAAGGGAGGATTGGCGGTACCGAATTTTAAGGATTACTACCGTGCAGCACAACTCAGAGCAGTGGCATGTTGGTGTAACAGAGAGTATAGAGCAAAATGGAAAGACATAGAAGTGATGGCCGAGGAATACCTGACTCAACCACTGCTGGGGGACAGAAGATTATTTCGGGTAAAGGAGGGCTTGATAGATCAAATAACAAAATTTACTTTAAATACATGGTTCACCATAGTAAAAGAAAATAAATTAGAAAAGGAGGTGAAGATCCTAAGGTGGCTATCACATGATGAGGACTTTCAACCAGGGAAAGATTATGGCTTCAAAAGATGTGAAAGAAAAGGTATTACAGCGATAAGTACGATGATAGAAAAGGGGGAGATACCGACCTTCCAAAAAATGAAAGACATGTTTGATCTAGAAAGGAGCGACCTCTTCAGGTATCTACAAGTTAGAGACTACTATACAAAAGAAATAAAAATGGGCACGACAACTGAAAGACATGATGTAATACAGGTAATGATGGAGGCATATAAAGGGGGCAAGAGTACGGTGATTTCATCCCTATACAAAGGGCTCTTGTTGAACAAGGGGAATTCGACTCTGTACGTAAAAGAGAAATGGGAAAAGGAACTCCAAACCGAGATAACGGAGGAAGTATGGTTGAATATATGCAGGATACAACAATCAACAACCGCTTCGAGACGTTGGCGGGAGTTTGGTTGGAAAAATATTATGAGGTTGTTTATAACCCCAGGGATGACCGGGAAATACAAACAAGGGGAGAGTAAGTGCTGGCGGTTATGTGGACAGGACAGATCGGTAGATCATGCACACATATTTTGGAAATGTCAAAGGCTGAAAGGCTATTGGGAAGAGGTTTGGAGAGAACTGAAAAAGATAATCGGTTATGAAATACCAAAGACCGCCTTAGTGATGTATCTGGGCGATATAAATCAAGGTAATGTACTACCGAGAGACGAGTATTTGGTAAAAGTGTTGCTGGTAGCCAGCAAGAAGGCCATAACAAGAACATGGTTGAAAACTGACCCGCCAACAAAGAACCTGTGGCTGGAAATAGTGGGAGAAATATTTGAGTTGGAAAGATTCACATACATATTAAGGGTCCAAGTAGGGAAGTTTAAAACGAGATGGGAAAAATGGGAGGAGTACAAAAATAAATGAATGAGGGAATGACACCACATATCGGGATAGGTCACTATAGATTCCGGATATAAATCCAACATAAGGGACACCTGTCACTGTTGATCACAACATTCTACTATTTTTAGTTGTAGGGTTTTTTTTTTGTTTTGTTTTGTTTTTTTTGTGTGTGTTTTTTTTGGTTTTTCTTTTTTTTCCCCCAAATAGTTTTGTATGTCATTTGTTGGTCCCTATGTTAAAAGGGCCGTTACAGCCATGCATGGACGTTGTAATGGAAACTAAACACGGGTGGAAATGAACGACGTCCTCTGTATTCATATGTTCAGATTTGTATGGTCCTATGTGTGGTTGAAATAATAAAAATGCTAGTTACACACAAAAAAAAATAAAATAAAAAATATGGAGACAGAGCTCACTCATAGGTGAAGTCAAAGGTATTTTTCTGAAAAGTCTGGAGGTTGTGTTCTTTAGCTGAAAAAAATGTGAAAACCAGCTGTTAGGCTGTTACTGCCAAAGATATAAAACCCAGAGCACAGGTCATTGGGACACTTTGATCCACAGTGACAAACACACTCGCACGCACACAAGCATACACAACACATGCACACATACTATGCGCCCCCCACTCTGTGCCAGCGTGAGACAAAATACTTTCTGCCCTTGTTAAAAAACAAAAAAAAAAAATACCACCAGCTGTCTTTTCATTGCTCTCCCTGTCAGCACACATGAGCCTCCGGCCTCAGCACTTTTCTCATTTTCTAATTAATGCTATCTGACTTGCCACCCCATCCCTTGATTTAGCCGCCTCCTCCTTTCGACAGTCGTGATCGCAGTGTTTATAGCTGCCCCAAGGAGATGCACAAACTTCACTTTTCTCCTACTCACCCTCTCACTGTGTCTTCAATCCATTTCTCATGCACTGCTTTAATCCAGCATGCTGCTCCCCCCTGCAGCCTCCGTATGTCTTTGCTGCTCATCCCCCTTCCTCCACTTCATCCGTATCTCGCCTGTGCCTTCTCTCAATGTGACTCTTGTACATTTCTGTATCCACAAGTATCCACAACTATCGACCCAGTTTGCCAAGGGGTTCAGCATTACAACAAGGTGTTTCAACACACCTCCGATTCAGCTTTTCTCACTTTGGTTTTTGTATTCCTGGCCAAAGTGAGAGGACTGCCTTTGTCGCCTGGGGGTCTTGCATATGTGAGAAGCAATATTATCAAGTGCTACTGCAACTTGAAATTCATCAGTAAGACTGAGTGTTATCCTACCTCTGATGACACTTTCCTTGACCTTGAAACAAATGAACCATTCGTAAGTGTGCTCACAATTGTTCAATGCTGCACGCCGATTGCCACTATAAGAGGTATGTGCAGGGCAAAAGACACTCGTATGCATTTGGAATTTGACTTTGCATACCTTGTAGTACAATGCAACATCGGTTTTTGTATGCCCTCATTTTAATATGATTTCTTTTTTTTTTGACAATTTCGCTTTCAGTTTTTGTGCGGGTAAAAAACTCCAAATGGAATGTAGCCCCAAAAAAAAGCATCCCGTGCACACGCACAACTTTATTGAGCATTTTCTTGAGCCAGCGTCATCCCACGATTTCATCAGAAGCATCTTGAAAGCAGTTTGTGTTCAATAAGCCACCGCGGGGGACAAAGAAAGTTGCAAGTGATTGAAAGTTCCCTTTGATAAAGCAGACAAGTAGCACCCTATGATTTAAGAGGGAACTCGTAGCAAAGTATACAAAAATGGTGGATTACCCTGCCAAACAATACACTCTGTTTGTTCTTCTCCCAACTTTGCTGTCGTTTATATGCCATCAAGAGTCTCAAAAAACAAAGTGTTAAAACAAGTTAATGTAGAACTAAACAGTACATGTATCCATTTCATTCATCATTTAGTATTAGTATTTCACTTTTTTCTGTTATTTAAAAAAGTCATTCTCCAAAATTGTGTATATTTTGTGTTTATAATTGGATTTACTTTGAAATGACAAGTGCATGCAGTTACGTAGTTGATGGGAACTTGCGTGACTTCTCTCATCTACAAACAAGACTAGTAATTTCTGGTCTCATGGTTAAATGGTAACCGGTGGGGAACCACAAATAATTTCCACAATGTCATATTATGTCTGTTTGGCTTGGGTTTCAGCTCCAGCTGGAGTGAAGGGCGTTTCCCTCCAGCAGGCACACCTGTTGCTTGCCAAGCATTTAAAGACTGCCAAGTTGCCAAGTCTCTGTCAGGTTATTGACCTTGATTGCTGGTGTGCCTCAAGTGTTCTTTTCTCGAACTCCCAATCCCATTCATAGTTCCTTGTTTTTAGTATCTTATTATTATTATTTATTTATTATTATTTAGTATATTATTATTTATTTATTTATTGGGGGGCTTCTCTTGATCTTTTGTATTGCATTATTGGACTCTTAAGATTTTGTTTGTGTATTCTCTGTTTTTTTCTTGTAACTTGCCTTTTGCAAGCGCTTTTCGTTTATGGATTGTTTCTCCTGGCTCATTTTGTCCAGCGATTTCTGTTTGTACTTTATCGGTGCGCTTTTCTGTAAAATAAATAATTTTGGTTATTGCAATTTGTCTGAGCCTGGAATTATGAGATCCAAGATATTATTCGGTTCATTTCTGAACCTTCTATTTGAAGTTAGGTCGTTTGGACAATTCGTCACAATTGCTCACCTGTCTGTCGCTCTCCCAACTATTGTGCCTTCCAGTGAGACAGCTTTCGGCAAGGCAGACTTAAGCTATTTTAAACATGTCTTTTGGCTTACCCACACATCATTTGTCTCTCCTTGTTGCTTCAAACAATTTGTGCTCTACTGCAGTGTGGAGGCAGAATGTGCATTGGCAGGCGTGCCTCTGTGCGTGTGCGAGGCTCTAAAAGTCACACTGTGACTTTTACACTGCCCCCATCAAAAATAAAAACACTTAAATGATTAAATACTTGGATTATTTGGTCACGATACAATTTCAGAAAATTAAGAAAAAATATCATGTGGCCCAGGTCCCCAATAAGATGAAAATCACATGATGCTCACTGCATTTCGATCACGTGATCAGATCCGGACACAGCTATTGTATACTTGCATAAGTACACATTTATTTGTACAACACGCTCACGCTACCTCGGTACTTCAGAGATATTTCCATAACTGCCTACACTGCCACAAGTAATTTGGTTTCAGATAAGTGGCTTAGCATGGTCACGACTGTCTCTGATCACGTCTGGCCAGAACAACCCGCATTAATATGCGGTGATGCTCATGCGTTACTGCCAACCAGACGTCACGCAGTCTTTCACAGTCTAAAAAGATGCACATCAACAGCGGCGAGACATCCTGATTGCACACAAGCAACTATGCAAATCGGCAAACTGTCACAGACAATGTGACGTGTCACCAGACTCCCTCATGTGCCGTAACGGGCAGGCAACCAACCAAGGCCAAAAGAGAAGAGAACAGAACAAAGAAGTCAACCAGAAACAACTTTCAGTCTGTTCAACCCATGACTTTGAGTGGGACAATGTGAGAAATGTAACATACAGCACCGATGAAATTTCTTCCCTCTCAACGTAAAACAAGAAGAACCGCTGCGGGTGTCCGCGCCGCGATTAGACGTAAATAAAAAAAGTTGCTGACTTGGCTAGCTAGCGCTAAAAACAGAAACAAAAAAACAACTAGGACACTCGCATTGCTGAATGGCCATTCCCGTGTACACATTCTTATGACAGGAAACATTTTAACAGATTAAGTACACAGTCCACGCAACACACAGAGGATGTCTGTGAACGTACATACAAAATCTGAATCTGAATACACGTACATGTAGTTCAGATGCTTACATTACGGTATGTTTAATAATTGCCCTTTGTGTTCTTGTGTTATTTGTGTTCATATTATTGTTCTTGCTCAAAATTTCCATCAGCAGTCCTATTACAACCCATGAAGGTATTACACTGTCCCCTTGACATGCTCAATTCTTTACACCAGAACTTCAATGATTCTATTATAGATAGTGATATCTCACCAAGAAGCACCCTTCTTTCAGTTTCACTCATTGCTACTGACTGGGAAAAAAGCTCTCCATCCAACTTTCGACAAGATCGTTGAGAAAATAAATCCCATGTTTGCAGGATGCAAAATGCTTGGGAGTAAAAGATAAAGACAGGAGAAGAAGAAGGGGGAAGATAGTAGAAAGGCAGAGGGGGATTCAAGAGTGCATGCACACTCACACGCGTGCATACAATGCAGGAAGGGAAGAAGTCACATCATTGCCCACATGTCTGAGGAGGGTCGGGCGTAAATGCCATTTCCCCCAGTTCTTGGACTCCTTCAAAATGCCAGCTTCAGCATCACAGATAACCTTGGAATGCTCTTCTGCTGTTGCTCCTCAGCACGCCACAGTCATAGGTCAGCTCCTGCTTTTCATTTTCACTTCTTGAACACGAACAGGCGAAATCCACCATGCTTGCAAATGGCTGTCAAATGATCACATATTATTTTTCCCCTTGCAACTCTGGCTCAGGATTCAGTCAGCGCTAATTGCTTTCCAGTATGTTTTACAAAACATTCCCTCTGATCTTCCGCTAATTGTCAATCCCATCCCGCCGTGTTGCATAAATGAAGACGAAGATGCAAAGTTAGTATTCAACGAAGTACATTCACATATGGAAATTTTTAGCCAACAGTCAATGCCGTCTCTGTAGCCCAAGGCTCCGACTGCTATGTCAAAAAACAGAGATACTGTTGTCTGACTTATCTGGGTTCCTCAACTGACAGCTAAAGTGTTGCCTGTGACCCAGTGCAGACAGTGCCAAACTATCACTTCACTTCACTGTCACCGTCACGGTCTTTGAATGACAAAAATAACAATGGAATCGATTTAAAATGCACACTTTCAAATTGAGCTTCTCTTCTCAATTCATTGGAAACAGTTTGCCTCTCATCTTTTTATGCATTCATTTCCTGTGACCATTGTTGTTTTACTGTTGCACTTTCCTCTGATTGTGGTACAGATCCGGTTCAGAAGAGGACATGCAAAATGATGTCGTGTTCACCATTGTCAGATTTGGTTTGATGAAATGAAAACCTGTGCAATTGTATAGACGGTGCAGTTTGGTGAAGTGCAACACTATCATAAAACATTCCGACCACTTGATAGAGGTCTTGGGTTGCTCTGATGCCTTTTGTTCACAACAGTCCTCATGCGCTGACACGGATGTAGAAAGTTTATAAGATATCCTTTATTTGTCCCACACTGGGGAATTATCCATTCATCCGGGCATTCCTTCATGGACCTTGCTATGCGCATTAGCACACAGTCATGGCACACAAAGGCCTTCTCCAAACTGTTACTATAAAGATGAAACACTACAATTATTAAAGGTCTCTTGTAAGAAAAAATATTTTTAGTTCGGCATATGAAAGGCCAATAGCACAATCACTCATTTATTGATGAATTGATGAAAAGTTATCATGTAATAGACTCCAGGTGTCCAACACAGATTAACCTGCGCTTGTGCGTGTGTGTGTGTGTGTGTGTGTGTGTGTGTGTGTGTGTGTGGGTGTGTGGTGTTGCGTGGCGCAGCGGGTGGCAAGGATTCAACACCTCGAGACTGCATCTATGAGCCTTCTGACAGGCAAGTGAATTGTTTTTTTGTGAAAACCTCAACCGCACAATGCTTCGTTCCCTGACAATATGATTCAGGCTTACAAAAGCCATTAGTCACTGTTCACTTAACTGCCGCTGCTGTGCATCTCCAGCGATCCGTGACATAAATAACCATGCTACAAAGCATGAGAAAAGAAACGGAAAGCCTAACAGATAAGTGTTGTTGTGTGTTTTTTTTTTTTTTTTCTCACAACAACATCAGCGAATGATGCTCACCACCCTTGTGTGTGTTCTTGTGTGACCCGCACTCTGGCTAGTTTTCTTTTATGCTACTTCAGCTTGTCAATGAGATCTGATCTATAACTACAGGGCATAAACTCAGAGGCTGGATAAAGACTGTGTTACGTGAAGACTGTAAACAGTCTCTAATGGCCCTGAACGTACAGTACTGTACGTGAGTTTGCATGGGCATTGTTAATAATAATAATAATAATACATTTTATTTGTGGGCGCCTTTCTAGAAACTCAAGGACACCTTACAACAAGCAGTTAAAATCACGAGTACAATGTTAAAAACAACATCAAATAAGAAAAAATAAATACAACAAAAATAAATAAATAAATAAAATAATGGCTTTATGGTCTGAGTGAATAGGCTTGTCGAAACAGATGTGTTTTGAAATGTGTTAGTGAGTCTGCATTACGAAGGTCAGCTGGGAGTGAGTTCCAAAGCTGGGGAGCAGAGCGACTGAAGGCTCTATTTCCCATGGTGACGAGGCGAGCAGGGGGGACAGAGAGGAGGACAGAGGAGGAACGAAGAGAGCAGACAGGCGTAGGAATATGGATGAGGTCAGATAGGTATGGAGGGGCTAGGTTATGAATGGATTTGAATGTGAGGAGCAGGATTTTATATTGAATGCGGTGTAAAATGGGGAGCCAGTGGAGATGTTGGAGGACAGGTGTAATATGGTTTATGTATGGTGTGAGTGTGATAATGCGGGCGGCTGAATTTTGGACCAGTTGAAGCTTATGGAGGGTTTTTTGAGGGAGACCAAACAGAAGGGAATTACCGTAATCGAGTCGCGAGGTGACGAGGGTGTGTACAAGTATAGCAGTGGACTGAGGAGTGAGAGAAAAGCGGAGCCGGTGGATGTTTCGAAGATGATAATATGCAGAACGAGTGATGTGGTTGATATGTGAGGTGAAGGAGAGGGTGCTATCAAGGATGACACCCAGACTCTTGACCTGAGGGGCGGGGGAGATGGAAGAGCTTTCGAAGGGAATGGAGAAATTGTTTATTTTGTTTAGAGTGGATTTAGTGCCAATGAGGAGGAATTCAGTTTTATTGCTATTCAGTTTGAGGAAGTTTGAGGTGAACTAAGATTTTAATTCCTGCAGGCAGTTGGTTAGGGAGGATGGTGGAAGTATGGTATTAGGTTTGGTAGAGATGTAGAGCTGGGTGTCATCCGCGTAGCGATGAAAGTGAATGTGATGTTTCCTGAAGATATTACCAAGGGGAAGAAGATAGATTAGAAATGGCAATGGGCCAAGGACAGAACCCTGAGGAACACCTGAAGTGAGGGGAAAGGGGTGAGATCTAAAACGTTTGAGCTGGATAAACTGGGTGCGGTCAGAAAGATAGGAGCGGAACCAGGAGAGGGGGATGCTGGTGATGCCAATGGAGGAGAGTCTGTCGAGGAGGATGGAGTGAGAGATGGTGTCAAAGGCTGCACTGAGGTCAAGCAGGAGGAGGATGGCGAGTGAACCGGAGTCAGCAGAGAGAAGAAGGTCATTGCATATTTTGAGGAGGGCAGTT
Source organism: Hippocampus zosterae (assembly GCF_025434085.1). Taxonomy (NCBI): domain Eukaryota; kingdom Metazoa; phylum Chordata; class Actinopteri; order Syngnathiformes; family Syngnathidae; genus Hippocampus; species Hippocampus zosterae. The sequence goes on from NC_067453.1 coordinate 8,782,258, forward strand.
TCGGTACTATGGAGGGGACGGAAGCCAGATTGAAATTGTTCGGAGAGGTTATTGGAGGAAAGATGGGTGTGAAGTTGAGCAGCTACTGTTTTTTCTAGAAGTTTGGAGATGAACGGAAGGTTTGATATGGGACGAAAGTTGTTCAAGTCGGAGCGATCAGAGCCAGGTTTCTTCAGTATGGGAGTGACAGCAGCAGTTTTGAGATGGGATGGTACAATGCCAGTAGAGAGGGAAGTTTGAATAATGTTAGTGATGAGAGGGGAGAGGGCCGGGATAGAAGCTTTGACTAAAACAGTAGCGAGAGGGTCAAGTTGACAAGTAGAGGATTTGGACTTCTGGATTAAGATGGAGATTTGGTGGACAGATGGGGATGTGAATGCAGAGAATAGGTGGGTAGGAACCGGGGAGAATGGAGAAGGAGGGTTAGGAGCAGCTGAAGGGGTGAGTTGCTGGTGGATAAGTTGGATTTTGGATGTAAAAAATGAGGCCAGAGTATTACAAAAATCAGTAGAATAGAGATGTGAGGGAAGAGTGTCAGCAGGTTTAGTGAGTTTAGAAATGAGTGAAAAGAGTGATCTGGGGTTGCCTTCATTGGAACTGATTAATCCAGAGTAGAAGATTGATTTGGCTTTGGATATTGAGTCCTTGTAATGGAAAAAGTGGGTAGTGTACATTTCTCTATGAATGGCAAGTCAGTTTTTCTATATAATCTTTCAAGTTGACGGCCTTTTGATTTAAGTTGTCTGAGGGTAGGGGTAAACCAGTGTGCTGTTTGGTTGAAGGAGACAGTTCGGGTTTTGAGTGGGGCCAGGATATCGAGAATGTTATGGAGATTTGTATTGTAGTGTGTCAAAAACTCATCTGTTGTAGAAAGACCATCAGTACTGGGAGGTTGTTGATAAGTGATTCTAAATTGTCCGGGTTAATGTCCTTGATTTTACGGAAATGTATAATGCGTTGTGGGTTGGATTTGAAAAATGACAGGTTAACATTGAATGAAAGAAATAGATGATCCGTGTATGGGAGGAGATCAGTTTTACAGTTTGTTGGTGATAATCCAATACAGCAGATCAAGTCCAGAATATGTCCTTTACTGTGTGTGGGAAAGTTGACATATTGTTGAAAACCAAAACTGTCCAGACAGGAGGTAAAGTCTTTGGTGAGTGAGTTATTGATATTGTCCATGTGTATATTAAAATCTCCTAAGAGAATCACATTTGGTGATAGTGCATACAGATGAGTGAGGAGTGTAGTAATGTCAGTGATAAAATTCTTGTTTGGTTTTGGTGGACGGTAAATAGTGGCAATCAGTGTGGGAGTTGATCCAGAGAGCTGTATAACTGTAGCTTCAAAAGATAAAAAAGCAGGCACATTTACAGGTGCAAATTTCCAATCCTCGCGCAGAATCATCGCGAGGCCGCCTCCCCTCCCAGTCGTGCGCGGCACAGCGTGATAAACAAAGCCCGGTGGAGTAGCTTCATTAAGAGTACCATAATTATTTGGCTGCTGCGGTGTCTCAGTCAGACACAGAATGTCAAACTCACGGTCTGTGGTCGTGGACGAACTGGCCCTTGCGCGTAAGGGAGCGGATGTTCAGTAGGCCAACTTTGACAGCAGTGCAGCTGCGAGCGACCGCGACGCTATCCGACCTCGGGACGCGTGTCAACACAGAGGCATCCGCACGGCGTCCGGTGTTCTTCCGTGGGCGGCGAGCGGTGGACCAGAACGACCTGATGGAGCTGGAGTTGTCGTACTGATAGTTTCGGCGTGAGCCCCGGTGAGTGCACCTTCGCCGGGGCACGTAAAGGATGTCCGGGTGTTGGAACAGAGCAGGCGGTGGTGGACCGTGTGGATTAAAGTTGACTTTGAGCTCAGTGGCTGCATATTGGTGAAGCGCTTCCAATGGGTGGTGGAAAACACACAGAGCGAACCAGCAGAAAGCAAGCCACTCACAGCTGATCGACATAGCAGGACCGGAGTAATGAAGTCGGGAAGCAGCAACAGGTAGCAGGTAAGCTAACCGCTAGCCGCTAGCCGCAACTCAACGACAACTCAATACTCGATGACAGGTAATGACAGTTCGGCCGATCGAGTGTGGATTGATCATTGTTCACTCGGTGACCATAAAAGCAGGTCGACATAAAATATGTCGGCTATAAAAGATCAAAAAATTGACATAAAAATGGACTTAAAAATCTTAATTGATGATAATATTAACTTAATGAACTTTTCATTCATAAAGACTGATCTTTATGAATGTCTGTCTTTATGAATATATGAATTATGTCTAGCGACTGACAGTCAAATTCATGTGACATATTTTAATCATCCATCCATTTTCAAATCCACTTATCCTCACAAGGGTCGCGGGCGTGCTGGAGCCTATCCCAGCTGTCTTAGGGCAGTCGGCGAGGTACACCCTGAACTGGTTGCCAGCCAATCGCAGACGAACAACCATCCGTGCTGACACTCACACCTAGGGACAATTCTGAGTGTTGCATTAACCTGCCATGCATGTTTTTGGAATGTGGGAGGAAACCTGAGTACCCAGAGAAAACATGCAACACCAAGAGAACATGCAAACTCCACACAGAAAGGCCGGAGCTGGAATCGAACCCTGTAACTCAGGCGGACGTGATAATCAGACATCCACCGTATTGCCCGTATTTTAATCATGAGCCATTTTTTTTCTTGTCATGTTTTGTCTGTTGACTTGACTTGACTTGTTTTGATTGTGTTTCAGCTCCAGCTGGATTGAAGGGTGCTTCCCTTGAGCAGGCACATGTGTTCCACGTTTGCCCACCAAGCCTTGCCAAGTATTTAGGGACTGCCAAGTTTCCAAGTCTCTGTCGGATTGTTCACCTTGCTCGCTTGTTGTGCTTCAAGTGTTGTATTCTAGACGTTTCAATATTTTTCATAGTCACTCTTGTTTTGTCATAGAACTTTGTAAGTATTGTCATTATACCTTTTTATCGACCTTGATCTTTGGGTTTGTGTCGTTGGACGACCTGATATTTCCTTTATGTATTCTCAGGGTTTTTTTGTACCTTGCATTGTTTTTCCTTGGCTCCTTGTCCTTATCACACTTAGTCTGAGTCTGCATTTCTGCAATCCAAAATATTATTCGTCTCAGTTCAGAACATTAGAGTGCTCGTTTAAGAATATTGCAAATTGCCATGGGATAAAATGTCCATGTGAGCACTGCAAATTTGCTCAATTCATTTCTATTCCACCAAATTTGAAGAATAATGTTTGCTTCAGTATTAATTAATCCTGCTCTGCACATAACCAACCAACATAAACAAAATTTGCAAGAACTGTGTAAATGTCAAAAGTATGTCAGATCCTCACCAAAAATTAAGAGAAATGCAGCATCAACAATAAAGGAATACTCTACATAACAACAAAGTTGTTATAAAACCTTTCTTTTTTTTATTAAACATTTTCTTTAATGGCATAGTCTATTCTACAAAGTATTCCCATAAATATGGGCCATTGATTGCAAAGGAGATTTAAATGCACACAGATCAATCAACTTACTCATTTAATGTATTGTTGAGACTGGCAATTACAAAATTTGAGATGATAAAAGCTGAGTTTAAAAATGCATTTTTGTACTTTTCAACGGGGTGTAGTCATTTATGTTTACACACTAGAATCTTTTCTAAATGGCTCCCAATAGTCTTTTAACAATAAGAAAAACATATAATATTGCAATAGGGCAATGATGCAACAGTGAGGAAATGGATGTGATTCTGAAGGCCTATTACTGGATCAAACCATTGGAACTATGCACTAGTGACCAATTTTCAGTATCAAAGTCATGGATGCTGAACAAAGTTCTTGAAATGGGTAAAGAGATGCAAATGAAATAAATGCACAGAACACAATGAGCATGGCAGATGCTGGTATGGTCATTGCCCTTTGTGTCACGGAGACACAAAATCACTCCTGACCTTATCAAATACAGTTGTTGACCTTTCTTCTGTTCCTCTAAATGTGAAAAGTGGGAAGGAGGCAGCAAACTCAAAATTCAGACAAATCCATTATCAACAATGCTGCTTTTGTGATATAATGACCTCTAACAAATGTAGTTGTTAACAAGTCCACATTTGTTTGTGCAGGAAAGCATAAATATATGCCCTAGGACACAGGCCCAAATGAAGAACATCAAACAAGATGTTACCTAATTATGTTCAGATCGAACATTCGTGGTAAGATGTTCCAATCAAGCATGTGAGGATTCACACGGAGACAAATTCGAGTTAAGTCACCTTCCACACCTAACCGCAGCCCTGAGACCCATCCATCCATTCATCCATCCATTTTCCGATCTGCTTATCCTCACAAGGGTCGCGGGGGGTGCTGGGTAGTAGGCGGGGGACACCCTGAATCGGTCGCCAGCCAATCGTAGGGCAGGCACACAGACGAACAAACATCCACGCTCACATTCACACCTAGGGACAATTGAGAGTGCTCAATTAGCCTGCCATGCATGTTCTTGGAATGTGGGAGGAAATCGGAGTACACAGAGAAAACCCAGGCAGGCCCGGGGAGAACATGCAAACTCCACACAGGGAGGCCGGAGCTGGAATTGAACCCGAGACCTCTGCACTATAACGTCGATACGCTAACCACTGGACAACCGTGCCGCCGCCCTGAGACCCATTTCCATTTTTTTCTTTTATTTAACTCTAAGCAAGCAAACGTTCTGCTGCATTTAGTGAGGAGGTTGCATTTAAATTACCGGTATGCACACCAAGCGGAAGAGAAAATAGAGTGTGTGTGTGCGTGTGTGTATCTCTCTCTGTCTGTCTCTCTCTCTCTCTCTCTCTCTCTCTCTCTCTCTCTCTCTCTCTCTCTCTCTCTCTCTCTCTCTCTCTCTCTCTCTCTCTATCTATCCAAGTGAGGCATGTCAATTTATTTTCAGAGATTTGTGACGACTATTTGCTACTTTTGACAATGGAGGGCGCTCTTGATACTGAGCAAAAGTTCGCCTTTGGTTGCTTTCTAGTTGTTCAGAGGAAATCGGCTGCTTGGAAAAAAAGTGTTCATGTCACAGGTACTTACTGCACAGACTTTGAGGACTGAGACCTGAATTTGTTGAACTCGCCTGGAGCGGTCCACTCTGTACCCAACTGCAAGAGACAAGTCATGACATCAGAATCAGAAGTGTGAGTGGATCACAAAGGAGGGGATATGAAAAGCACAGCAAATATGGAAGAGCAGAGTATAACTTAGTGGATATCTGGGAATATAAGTAACACAGTGCTAACCATCACTGTATCAGCACTCTCTCAGCTCAGTATCTCTCAGTATTGATGGAAGAAGCTTTCAGAGATGGATGCACAATGTTGGTGTGTTCTCCTTGACTATCAATTTCCATGTGCAAAAAACACACAGTATTGGTTTCTAGATCCCAGATTCAATTATATGAGGGCACAAATCACACACGAATCTGATATCTGCAGTGATAGTGGTCAGTGATAGCGGATGATCCATTCATTATTAAGGACCAAAATCTGAACTCCACTATAGAGCAAAAATAATTGAAGGAGATTTCTGAAGACGAGTCAGCATGACTTCTGAAAAATACATCAGCAAGGGTCTGTTTTTAGGGCACTGTGCAGGCCCCTTCATTTGACATTTAGCATTTATTCATGTTGATTGTTGGTATAATGTAGAGGTCTGGTCTGAAAATATATCATAAAGAAATGCATAAACACTGCACAAAAAACTGGTTTCATCCGCTCTCCATGCTTGGCAGATGTTATGTCCTCCTGGCACATTTTATAGTAATTTCTAGAAAAACTAAAACTTTTTTCATTCAAGAAACCTATCATGACTTTTCTCAGATCTAAAGCCACATTAAAAAAATAGTTGGAGTCCAGCTGCCACACAACCTACAAGTACTGTTCTGTCAAAGCAAAAACATAAACAGAGCTGCATTTGGGGGTTTGTTTATTTGTTTGTTTTTCACCGGGGGCTGTGGAGCTGGACTATTTGTGTTTGGTGATGTGTCCAAAAGCCACATATACACAGTTTGGTGAATAGTGTTGCTTTCATGAGTAAATAAATACATATATAAAGAAATAAATAATAATGAAGTGACTTTTTTTCCACGCTTGAGGCTCTGTTTCCACAAGTCAACCCGGCTTTAGTCGCAATGCCAGCATTGCTTCCTCGGTTGCCATAGTAACAAAAGCCGGACTCAACATTGGCCTGTCGTATGTCGGGCCGAGCAAACAGTCACTTTGTGGGATACAGGGCGGGCCCCTAAATACAGGATAATTCCCGGGAGAGAAGTGTGGAAAGTATAATTGAATTCTCAATTCCAAAGCCATTTAAATGAAAGGATATCACATGCATTTTATTTAAATACATATCACTAAAGCTGACTTGAGCACACTAAAAAAACTCCAACCATCTCAGGGTACTTTTAAGTTTTCATGATGTTTTAATCAGCTCACTAGTGGCAGCGACAACCGCAGAAAGTAGAGCAACAGAATTTCTTCTCAGGTTTTTTGGCTATGGAGGAATAATTAAAAAGACTACAACATATTGAGGGTTTCAGAAGAGAAACCCGGCAAACCTTAAGCGCATGTTGAATAACTCACAGATCAAAACTAAAGAAAACCAGAACCTCAGCAGAAGTTAGCTGGGGAGGAAATTAATCACATCACCTTTCAATCATCAAACAGTACATGGAAACAAAAAAATAGTCCGTACAGCAATGAAATACAGCAAGTCATGAGGGAGAAGCTGAATGGGATTCAATTGTATAAATCAGGGTGGAGAAGGGAAACAAAAACGGATGAATGTTTTTCTGATTAAGTGACATTTGATGACTGATTACAGTACCCAAAATGATGATGTCACATTTTAACATTAAGCATTAACATTCAACATAAACCTAGTAGGAACAACACCTTGAAGTACAGGTACGCCCCCCGCCCCCCCAAAAAAAGTAGGTTTCTTGTGCTAAGACCATTTTTTTCTCTTTTATCTGATGGTTACTCAATTGATTTCATGAGTGATGGATTTTATCTTCCTTAGCTGAAGGTTAATGGCGGTACTTTAGTAATAATAATAACAATAATACATTTTATTTGTGGGCGCCTTTCTAGAAACTCAAGGACACCTTACAACAAGCAGTTAAAATCACGAGTACAATGTTAAAAACAACATCAAATAAGAAAAAATAAATACAACAAAAATAAATAAATAAATAAAATAATGGCTTTATGGTCTGAGTGAATAGGCTTGTCGAAACAGATGTGTTTTGAGGCTGGATTTGAAATGTGTTAGTGAGTCTGAATAATAAAGGTCAGCTGGGAGTGAGTTCCAAAGGTGGGGAGCAGAGCGACTGAAGGCTCTATTTCCCATGGTGACGAGGCGAGCATGGGGGACAGAGAGGAGGACAGAGGAGGAGGAACGAAGAGAGCAGACAGGCGTAGGAATATGGATGAGGTCAGATAGGTATGGAGGGGCTAGGTTATGAATGGATTTGAATGTGAGGAGCAGGATTTTATATTGAATGCGGTGTAAAATGGGGAGCCAGTGGAGATGTTGGAGGACAGGTGTAATATGGTTTATGTATGGCGTGAGTGTGATAATGCGGGCGGCTGAATTTTGGACCAGTTGAAGCTTATGGAGGGTTTTTTGAGGGAAACCAAACAGAAGGGAATTACAGTAATCGAGTCGCGAGGTGACGAGGGTGTGTACAAGTATAGCAGTGGACTGAGGAGTGAGAGAAGAGCGGAGCCGGTGGATGTTTCGAAGATGATAATATGCAGAACGAGTGATGTGGTTGATATGTGAGGTGAAGGAGAGGGTGCTATCAAGGATGACACCCAGACTCTTAGTGTAAGATTAAAATGCTTGAACAGGTGCAATATTTACATAAGATAAGATAAGATAAGATAAGATATCCTTTATTTGTCCCACACTGGGGAAATTTACAGCCTCCAGCAGCAAGAATGTAGGTAGAAAGAAGAAAGAAGAAAAAAAAACAACAACCACTGTTCAATTAAGTGCAATATAAACACAAAATGTATAAGTCGCAGTGCTATTTACAATTGTCTTTCACATCATTTAATTATTATTATTATTATTATTGTTGTTATTTTTATTCAGCAGCCTGACAGCAGTCGGTAGGAACGAGCGTCGGTATCTCTCCTTCTTGCAGCGCGGGTGTAACAAAGTCTCTTGCTGAAGGAGCTACCAAGTGCTGTCAAGGCGGGCTGGAGGGGGTGGGAGGGACTGGCCATCATAGCTTTTAGCTTAGTTAGCATCCTTGTGTTGCCCACCTCCTCCAGAGTGTCAAGGGAGCAACCCAGGACAGAACTGGCCTTCCTGACCAGTCGCTCCAGTTTCTTTCTGTCCCGGGCTGAGATGCTGCCTGACCAGCAGACAATGCCATATGGCCGAGGCCACCACTGAGTTATACAAAGTCTTAAGGAGCGACCCCTGTACCCCAAAAGACCTCAGTTTCCTGAGTAGGAAGGCTCTGTCCTTTCCTAATCGGGGTGTCCGTGTTTGTAGACCAGTCCAGTTTGTTGTTCAGAAGAACACCAAGGTACTTGTAGGAGGTCACCCTCTCTATGTCCATACCCTGGATGTTCATCGGTGCTAGTGAGGACTGTTTCCTGCAGAAATCCACAACCAACTCCTTAGTTTTCCTAGGGTTGATCTGGAGGAGATTGTGCTGGCACCAGTCCACAAAGTCTTTTGTCAGTCCCCTGTACTCCCGATCGTCCCCCTCTGTAATGAGGCCAACAATCGCAGAGTCATCGGATAACTTCTGAAGGTGGCAGTTTGGAGTGGCGTGTCTGAAGTCCGAGGTGTAGAGGATGAACAGGAATGGAGCCAGAACAGTCCCCTGCGGCGCTCCAGTGCTGCAGAGAAGCCTGTCCGACTCACAGCTCTGCAACCTCACGTACTGCGGCCGATTTGTGAGGCCTATGATCCATGCTGTGAGATGGTGGTCCACTCCGGCGTTCTGCAGTTTGCCTCCCAGTAAGTTGGGCTGGATGGTGTTGAAGGCACTGGAGAAATAAAAGAACATGATTCTCACAGTGCTCCCAGCCTTCTCCAAGTGTGACAGCACTGAGTGGAGGAGGTAGATAATGGCGTCTTCCACGCCGATGCCAGGCTGATAGGCACGATAGGCTCGTGCTGATAGGCACGCGTCTCTCCAGCGTCTTCATCAGGTGAGACGTCAGCGCCACCGGTTTGCAGCTGTTAAGCTCCTTAGGATGAGGGGGTCTTGGGCACTGTGACCAGGCACGAAGTATTCCACAGCTGTGGATCTCTGCCCAGCTTCAGGCTCAGGTTGAACATGTGCTGGACAATGTCACACAGCTGGTCAGAGCAGGTCCTGAGGAGCCGGGAACTGATCTTGTCCGGACCTGCTGCCTTCCTCACATTCATCTTCCTCAGTTGGTTCCTTACCTGCTCTGTTGTGACGGACAGGCAGGAACTAGGTGACAGACTGGGTTGATGAGAGCTGGTCGAAAGAGGAGGAGCGGGAGGAGAAGAAGTCCTCAGTGAGAGTGTTGGTGGTTGGGGGAAGGGACAGACGACTGGTCGAAACGGTTGAAAAAACGGTTCAGTCCATCTGCCCAGTCCTTGTCCTTCTCAGTCAAAGTCTTTGGGCTGTCATGGCCTGAGATGGTTTTCAGGCCCCTCCAGACATCAGTGACATTGCTGGCCTGTAACTGGTCCTCCAATTTCATCCTGTATATCTTCTTCCCCTCCCTGATCTTTCTTCTCAGCCGAATCTGCACGGCCTTCAGCTCCTCTCTGTTTCTCGACAGAAAAGCTCTCTTCTTCTCCTTCAGGAGGGCCTTTATGTCGGGATTAATCCATGGTATGTTGTTGGAAAAACACCGCAGAGTTCTGGTGGGTACGGTGTTCACACAAGCATGATATTTCCCTAACAACTCACTACTTATTGAGAGCAGCATCCTTACGCTAGAGGAGGCAGAAGGTAAATTAAAGAGTGTCCAGGAATCGGGAGTCCAACAGACAGACCATCACACACACACACACACACACACACACACACACACGCACACACACACACACACACACACACACACACACACACACACACACACACACACACACACACACACACACACACACTGTGCATAGATGAACAACCATGCAGGTATTTTTTTATGGTACATAGCTGCTGTATGTATATAAGATGGCATTTGCTCGATTAAAGTAAACCACATTTAGGGGACAACAGTTCTGGAGTAAAACTGAGTTATTTTGACACAAACAGGTTGGGCTCGCCTAATTGCTTCGTCCTCCAGTAGTTTTTGGAGAGTTTCTAAACTGTTTTGTTGAGTTTAGCATCGGTTATTTTTGTTGAATTTCAAAATGAATATGTGAGCATGGCATTCGTTTAACATCTATATGGTTTGTTGATCGTTTGCAATAGGCCATAAAAGGTGAAAGGCTTGCAAAATGAGCAGGTCAGATGTTGTCATCTCTGTAACTTAGATTTGCAAGTCATTACTCAAGTACCTACCCTCAGTCTTTGTTGAGCATGCCCTCTAAACCATACAGTGCATACAGCTCTCCTTAAATACAGTAGATACATGCACACATATTTCACAAAATGAAAGAACATTAACATGCATTTTCTTTTCACGTCATATTAATTAGATGACCATGTTTTTGCATTTAGCATAGAAAAAAATTGAGTGGAACCGGTTGATGAGAACATTTTAATTAATGCAGTCAATTTAGCAGTGTGTTGGAACAAAAGACACAATGGCTGCTGAAAGTCTGAGAACGGTTCCCTCTGTGCTGCAAACCAAAATGCAATTACGCTTTTATTTGGACAAAGAAACTAATCTGCAGAGGGACAAACTCTACCCTACTGTCTGGCACAAATGTAGCACATGCTTAGACTGACTGTCCCAATGAGAAGTTGTATTGGAGCAGTATGGAGTGTGAACAAAATGTTTAAATCACTGTTGGACACTGAATATATGGTGGTCCCTTTAAATCTTCTCTAAATTGTTTGAGTAAAACTAAGGGCTGGAACAAATGTATAATTCGATGAGTTGTTTCCTTGTCTGTGGAAAGTACAGTATGTGTACTTACCCATCTCAACATCAGGCAGACCCCCACATTCCAATTTTAACCACTATTGAATATAATGTGAGAGAAACGGTACTGTCAATTGTTGATGCAATTTATAATTTCAGTAAGACAAGTCTTTGTGCTGTACACACTAACGAGCGTCGCGGGTGTGTTGGAGGCTATCCAAACATTCTTTTGGCAAGAGGCGGGGCAGACCGGGAACTGGTTGCCAGCCAATCGCAGGGCACACAAAGGCAAACAAACATTCAGGCTCACAATCACACCAAGGGCCCGCTTAAAGTGACCACTTAAACTACCATGCATGTTTTGTGTGGAATGAAACCGGAGTACCCAGAGAAAATCCACGCAGGCACGGGAAGAACATGCCAACTCCACAACAGGAAAACCGGAGCCCGGGTTTGAACCCAGAACTTCTAAACTGCAATGTCACTGATTGTGTAGTAGTTGTTATTTTGCATGTTCATTGTGATCATTATACGCATTAACTAATATAAATGTTAATTTGTTATTACTCTGACAGTTTAATCTCAAATGACATTCTTTTCTCCGTAAAGGCAAAAGCTTCTTGCGTTTGAAGCTTGCAAACTGTACAGGCATACCTAATGTTGCGGCAGGAGATCTTTGTGACAACAACAACTCGGTGACTTTAAATTCTCATTCATATCTTTAAGTGAGAGGTGGAAGCTGGTGTCTAGCTTTTCAGTATGTACAATACAAATAGACTATTCAATAGGAATTAAGTTCTATGCTTTGTTTGATTCAAACACTCCTTCTCAGGTCTGCATGTAAACAATTCATTGAGGGTAAACATTAATTCCAGTAATGATTCAATTTAGAAGCTCAGTCGATAGATTTCCCATAGCAGCCATTCCTATTCAAGGCAATAACAACATTATTTAGCAACCAAAGTACAGTAACGGGGATGAACCTTATTCTATATAAACGACAGAATGGAATTTAAGATTGCACACTTGTCTCAATTCGATAACGACTTTGAAAAAAAAGAAAAAAAATACAGTATACCAAGACTTCTCTTTCTATACTCAAAGATAGATGGCTGAAAAAATGAGGGCAGGAGTATGGCTTAAAATACTTAGCTGGAAGGCGACGCCTGGGAAGACAGGATACGAGTGCTGTGACAGCCGATGGCAAAATGAATGATCCCTGGCCACAGCTCCCCCAACATTACCCCCCATCATATTTCCCCACTGATAAATGTCACATCAATATTCACTACCTTCTAATTAATCTTAGCTCCCAGGGAACCCGGTGACATGTCACATCTTGTTGGAATGCAGATTATTCCATAGTTGGACCTTTGCTCTCTCGCTCATCGCTCTCATTGTGACTGCACTGACAACATGGGAGGAGGACATTATATCTGTGAAGGTCGGCAGGCGCTCGGCGGGTGCCGGATGCAAAATAGGGGATGAAAAAAATGATTCTTCATAAGGAAATGTGCGTAGGAAGGTTAGTCTTTTGACGTGAGGTGAGTTAGTTAGAACGAACAAGGTTAAGATGCTGTGTTTCCCTTCTGTTTATTGTGTATGCCTGACAAAATAACAGATGATCTTCCATATGCATGTCCCATGTTCAGGCAAACTGCAGCTGATGGAGCTCCACCAATTCATCAAAAACTTCTCGGAGTGCTCGCTTTTCCATACAATCGATTGCACTAGATGTCATTCAGAGGCATGTGTCACAGCTGCCCTAAAAAGTTCAAGTGAGTGTTTTTGCACCTTTCTCATTGAAGAGTTTGTTTCAGTTCCTGGCTTTGGGAAAAACAATGTTGCTTAGCAGTAACAATTTAAACAAAGGACAATTTAGACTCAGGGTATGTGCTTAAAAGTAGGCAAAAATAATTGACCCACTTGGTTGTGTGGACCACAAAAATTGGTTCACACAAAAACGCATGCTTCCAAGAAGCGCAGCTGATGGAGCTTGGAGACGGCTGCTCGGTGGACGTCTGCTTGAGGTAACAACAAGGCATCTTTTAAATCAATATTTTTATATGGATAAACACTGGACAAACTACATTTCCATCATAGACTATATAGTACACCCTATCACTTCTTTACAGGGGCCAAGCATCTTCCACTGAATTGCTGTGACTGCTCCATGCGTGTTTAAGCCTCTTCAACTAACTTAGCTTAGCCTAGCTTGCTGCCTATTTCTCATCACTACCTTGAAATAAGGCCGGTATCGGCCCGATACTAATACCTGTTATGACTACTCACTCAACCCTAGTACAAAGAAAAGAACAAATGCAGATGCAGATGGCCTCAATACGGTCACCTCATTCACCGACAGATGTCACATCACCAAGAGGAAGTTAAGTAGTGACATGGTCACAGGGCGAGTGGGGATCAAATACGCAGTTTTTCAGGTGGACTCGACCAGCTGAGCAAGGCTACCATTAAGCAACTTGTGTCTTTTTGCGACTGGGATATTGATATGAAGAAGGCGTTACAACTGATTACTTACCTGTCCAACGAAGACCAGCAGCCTGGAGTTGAGAGGACTTTCATCAGGACTCAGCCAGAACTCTGAATTATCATCAGATGAGACTGAAAACTGGAAATCCCCTGAAAAAGTATGTGATACACACACACGCACATACACAATGTGTTTAAGCATGCTGGGGGAGCCATTATATTGTAGTACACTCCTGCCTCCTCACATAGTGGAGGCTTTCAATTGATCGAAGGAATCATATTTTTATGGGATTGATTCCCAAGGGATTGTGAGTGTGGTTTTAGAGAAAATGCGCTACTCACTGTAAAACAGGTACGTTTTAGGTGGAAGATCACCGGTTCTTTAGAACTCGATCAGAGTCATGCATGTTGAGAACATGGCACTGTTGTGATGGAATAAATTTACAAGAGGAGTCTTGATCTCAACGTCAAAGAATACTCGCAACAATATACTTTATAATGTAGTGTGGCAAGGTGCTTTTGCTACTGCGGAGGGCATCGTCTCCATCCATTTAAAAATCTTACAAATAACAATATCATTAGATCAGCTTGACACATTTTAGTATATGTGGTAATATACAGAATAGAGGTGTCCAGAGCTGTAAGTGGAGTTTGGGTGATGGGAAGAATTCTGATGAACAAATAGTCTTAGATTTGAATATCCCATGGTTATTAAAAAAATAAATTACAATACATCTATTTGGGTTTTTATGTGGACTCCCATGAAAAAGAAGTATCAAAAACATGTGGCTATCAAACATTAAAATAATGGGTGTAGTGAAATAAAAAAAAAATAAAACAAACTGTGATTAAAACACATGAGAATATACAGTATATCAATTTGACCATTGACCTCAGCTACGCAGGCCACCTTGTGGACGGTATCCTTCGGAGTCAATGTGTTCCCTTTTTGACACAAAACACCATGAAGTTTGAAGAAATGTACTTTAAAATATGACGGCAAAGGTGTCCAAAAAAATGTACTGAACACAAAAGTACTGTAAAAAATGGATGCACGCTTGAACCATAACCATAACTAACATGGGCTCTATGAGTGTGAGAGCTTTCAAAATTAATAATATTCCAGGCAAAATGTTAGATAAGAATGCCATTTTTGTTACGATTTGTCACTCGTTGAGCACTGCAGAGGATTTTATGATGTATGCAGCACATAAACCATTACCAAACTCTATGTTTAACACCTGGATTTTTACTTTTATTAAATATAATGCGGCGGCCCGGTAGTCCAGTGGTTAGCACGTCGGCTTCACAGTGCAGAGGTACCGGGTTCGATTCCAGCTCCGGCCTCCCTGTGTGGAGTTTGCATGTTCTCCCCGGGCCTGCGTGGGTTTTCTCCGGGTGCTCCGGTTTCCTCCCACATTCCAAAAACATGCATGGCAGGCTGATTGAACACTCTAAATTGTCCCTAGGTGTGAGTGTGAGCGTGGATGGTTGTTCGTTTCTGTGTGCCCTGCGATTGGCTGGCAACCGTTTCAGGGTGTCCCCCGCCTACTGCCCGAAGACAGCTGGGATGGGCTCCAGCACCCCCCGCGACCCTAGTGAGGATCAAGCGGTACAGAAGATGAATGAATGAATGAATATAATGCACACTGAAAGGTGGATGATATTTCGGGTGCTTCATTTGCATATGGAAAGAAAACACTTTTGAATGCAAACATACCCCATTCTCCAGTTTGCCCAACTAAGGCACTTGTTTTTGACTCCTAAGGCAGAGAGAACTTGGAGCACCCAAGACCAAAAAGGATATAACAAAGAGCATAATATTCAGCAAATTCATCTACTAGGATTTTCAAGCTTCTCTGTTGCCGTAGTAACAGTAGTAGAGCGTGCTTCTAAGAAACTGCGGAGAGATCACGCTCAGAGGGCTCTACCGATGATGAGGATCGACTATACATGAGTAGTGATCCTGAATCTTACGGTCTTTTGTGGCTGTTGCGATGGTCTACATTAATTTGAAAGACAATTGCTCAAAGGCCCACAGCAAGGGACCCGGGACACGCTACTAAAAAGAGTTGGTTTACCATCACGATAAGGGTGAAGAAATCCAAAGATTCTCAGGCCATAATTCTTCCACTTGGGAGCCACGGCCAGCTTCTTCAAAGTCGTTCTTGTCTGCAACAGGAAGCAGAAATCGAAGCGAAAGTATTCAAAGTCCTGTGAGTGAACCCAAAGTGACCTTCTGCTAAACTCCTCCCATCAGCAGGGTGTGTCCAGTCGCAGATTTCCAACCGTAACAAGCGATGGAGTTCATCATGAGTTGAAGTGGAGCGCTCAGGTCCCAAGTTACACAAGTTATTCTCTCTCGAATGGAATGTATTCAAAGACTGCCTTTGCACCAGGCTCCCATTTAATTTGTTATCAGTAAGTGCAGGGAAAAGGTTTGTTAAAATACATTTATCAGGATTTTTTTTTCCTGAAGGCAGGCATCCAGTTTTTGTAGTATGCACTGAAAGAATCAACATCATCTTACAGTATCGTGTTACACGATAGACATTTGATGAAAATGGCAGCTCATATGTAAAGTGGATAGCAGAAAAGGTTTTATTTCACTTTACTAGGATGGAGTAGTAGGAGGGATGACTTTGACAAGCTTTGGCTATGCTGCACATCATTCACTGACGAGTGATGGAATCTGCTGCTGGCAGCCTGCAGCAGGTGTCATGAGTTTTAATCTTCTCATATGGGAATCCCGAGGCCATCAAATAAAATCTCATCATCCACAGCGTGAAGTATTTTCGGCAAAAACAGCAAACTGCTTAGAATCACCGAACAACTTACTAATTTGTCCCTCAGGGTAAACAAGTCACACTTTGCAACTCCCATGGCAAATCTCAACTTGGTAATTCAGAAAGGAATTTATAAGACACTTGCTTTCTTTCCTGAAACTGATAAGTACATAAACATGATACTTTATCTCTTGCTTCCAAATAAATGTAAGTCTGTGTCAGGCTTCACTGTATTAACCCCCCCCCCCCCCAGCCCCAAACAAAAGCCTGTATTATTAGAACAGGCAGTATGCGTCTTGCTACTTACATGAGGGTAGAGAGGGAAGTGCAGGTTCTTTCTGAGTTGGGCTACAGAGGAACCACACCAGTCCTCAAACACATGGAGGTTGGCTTGGCCCTTATACTGTAAATAAAACATCATACAGAAAGAATTGTTACTGTAGACATGAACAAGACAACAAACGCCTGAAGCAAGTTTAATACTAAGGTAAAATTAAAGGTACATGGGAAATTATCCTATTGACTCGAACTGGAAAAAAATACAGTAGAGTAATCACACCGACAGGATGTGATCAAAATATGGCCTTGCTCCTAATTTGCATCCTCCAAAAAAGGGGTTGACGGTGTTGTGGTCAGATCTTTTTTGCCCACCAAAGTCATCTATGGGCATGT
This sequence comes from Hippocampus zosterae, assembly GCF_025434085.1. Taxonomy (NCBI): domain Eukaryota; kingdom Metazoa; phylum Chordata; class Actinopteri; order Syngnathiformes; family Syngnathidae; genus Hippocampus; species Hippocampus zosterae. Next base: position 8,799,275 of record NC_067453.1, read on the forward strand.
ACAAGAAAAAAAAGACACACATATCCAAGAACCCCCCCCCACACACACACACTTTATAGCTCATACGATCCCAATGAGGGAATGTTGACTAAGCATATCCGCAATGTCACGGGAGAACATGATCTGCAAATATCCAGCAATTAGTCAAAGCCCATCCCCTGAGCATACGCTGACATTTGTCTGCATTAAACATGGAACACACAGGTCATAGTGAGGACAAATGACAATTGTTCTGTTCTGCCTTGAAAGGGAATCGATTCCAAACACATGCACACAGGCACACCCACCCACACACACACACACACACACACACACACACATTTCCTGTATTTCCAGCAAGCAAACGACTGAAAGAGTGTGCTGTACTGGTTGAACAATTACAAATTTTGAGTCAACATAAACATGATAAGTTGTGCCGACATCATCTTTTAACTTCACTGATAGTTTTTCAGTGGTGTAAAAAAATTGTTGAGTAAAAAAAAAAAAAAAAAAAACACCAGAAGAGGGACTGCATTGCAATAATGAATATTCACAGACAAAGGACAACTCATACACAAGATGTATGGTTTACGTAGAACCTACCTGCTACAACACAAGAGCGTCAACATGGTTCAACGCTGTGAAGTGATAATGTTCCATTCAGAAAAAAAGCTGAAATAAATCAATCCTATCACTCGGTGTGCTTACGACTGGGAAAGGCAGGTAACATTTTGCGCACCGTGGCCAAAAAGGAAACCTTGTTTGTTGTGGGCCCATCACAGCAGTGGGTTCTCCATGGGGGTTATTTGCAATGTTTGCAAGTAATCTTGGACTTCATCGTGACCGTGGAAGAATTCGCCTCTCCTTTGATACTGTGTCATATTGTTTACATGGGTTTGAAACCCATAGCAAGGCGCAAGGGTGGTGTAGTGGTGGCCATCAGAAATGTCGGGGAAATCCTGAATGGCTGAGCAATTAAAGGCAGAATCGAGATGATTTTTTTTAATTAATTTTTTTGTCTGCTTTATTTTCTGTATATTTTACAATACACGCAGGCATCTTTAACAAAACATATGTACAACCTATTATTATACAAATACAGGCCGATTCATTGTATAAGTTTGCCTGCAGGATATGATGTCAATCATATCAACAAAGCTACAACAAACGCAACCGCCGTGCACAGCCGCCCGAGTGACTTGCCCGAGTCAGCGTCAGAAGACAAGAGTGTTCATGCTTGATCTGAGCGTCTCTATTTATCGAACAATAATCTAAGGTTAGCAGCATGCTACAAACCCTAAGCACGTTGAATCTGACCCCTGCCTCCAACATTCGATTCGTCTTACTTTTTACTGAGATTTGATTGACTCAGGCTTGACTTGTCGCAGCTTGCTGTGAGCAAGATAGTGAGGAAAAATGTCAAAAAGAAAGAAAACAAGTGAGAAGAAAATGGGCGGTGTTGAGAAAATAAGATGGACCAGAATACAAATTACAGAGCTTTTCAGCAAAGATCCTGTGGAGGCAGGGTCCAGGTGGGCACAATAAAAGCACTTTTAAACTGCATCACGATTAGGAGTTCATACGTCTGTAATGCAAATGATTTGGTCAAACTTTAAGCCACTGATAAAACCTATTTAATGCATGGCTGAATGCAGCATTGATTATTGTTGCTCAGCATCAGAAAATGTGACCTCACTTTGTAATGAGATTACATCAAATTTAGCATTTGGCGAATGTTTACATATTATTTGAAATGTCGACAAATGAACCAGATGACATTGACATGAGAAAACGTAACCCCCCCCCCCCAAAAAGGTGGGTTTATGCCTGGCCTTCTTCCACATAGAATTTCTAAGCAAATAATACAAATACTGTTTTTGAGTAAATTTTATATGCGTAGTATTATCCATCCATCCATTTTCCGAACTGCTTAATCCTCACTAGGGTCGCGGGGGGTGCTGGAGCCTATCCCAGCCGTCTTCGGGCAGTAGGCAGGGGACACCCTGAACTGGTTGCCAGCGAATCGCAGGGCACACAGAGACAAACAACCATGCACGCTCACACTCACACCTAGGGACAATTTTAGTGTGTTCAATCAGCCTGCCTTGCATGTTTTTGGAACGTGGCAGGAAACTGGAGCACCCGGAGAAAACCCACGCATGCCCGGGGAGAACATGCAAACTCCACACAGGGAGGCCGGAGCTGGAATTGAACCCTGTACCTCTGCACTGTGAAGTCGACGTTCTAACCACTGAACTACCGGGCCTTCCCTGCATAGTATTAGTTGAAAAAAAAATCACTAAAAAGAGAATGACGGTCCAAGGAACGAACCCACACCCTTCCAATTGGGAGACAGACACTTTATCACCTGAGCCCCACTGCTCCGACTGTGGAGTGGTGGGAAACCAGGTTGTTGGGGTCTCCTTTGGAGAAACGTTGCAGTAATATGTTTAACGAGTTACTCATTACGTGTTTGTAATACTGAAATAAGTTACTGAGTCCAGTAACAATATACAAATGTTGGGGCCACAACCCAAGATTAGATGCAAAAAGAAAAAAAGAAAAAGAAAAATAGAAGGCAGTCCATTAAACCATTTACAATATAGAACTGTTAACGGAACCAATCTCACAGGCAGAATTACTTGCATTACATTAATTAGTCAGATATAGTTGAGTCAATATTCAAAAGAATTTCTCTTTGGAACACTTTTTTTTTGGCTTTCACGCCATAATCAGCAAATGACATCGCTGTTAAGTCATTGTTTGTCAGACCACCTTTTTCAGTGAAACAATTATCAATTATATTTTATCTATCACTATGACATGTTAGGCCAATTACCAAATATTCTCTGTTTCCACAAAATTTATATAAAAAATAAATAAATCTTGTTATTGCCACAAGTAAAGTCTGTGACCTCCCACCATAGATTCGAAACATTTAACATTATACCTCACAATATATAAAGATCCAGCCATGCATTCAACATTTTAAAAGGAAAATGCGAAATTTGCAGTCATAAGAAGCTTACCGGTACTCAACACAGAAAGTAAGATTGCAAACATTACGTTCACATGCAATTCACAAATAATAAAATACATCTTCATTTATATAGCGCTGTCACAACAGCCTCAGCTGTAACCAAGTGCATTCTGCAAGTAATTAGCCCGACACTGTTAGCGACTAGTCGACTTAACACTTTAAACCAGGGGTGCTCATTAGGTAGATCCTGATCTACCGGTAGATCTAAGACAGGTCCCAAGTAGATCCGAGGAGTGTCGAGGAGAAAAAAAAACAAACAACCATTTGTGTGTCTTTGTACATGTTAATAATTTTTGTGTTTATGTACACTGCACCCTAATCATCTTATCAGACTCATTTTCACCCAAAAAATACTTAAAAATAAAATAGAGCTGGTAAATCTTGAATTTACGGTGGCGCGTGATTACGTCACCGGAAGTTGTTAGCGCTCAGCAGTTTGGAATTGCAGCTTGTGATCAGAACTGCTGCGCTCTATCTTTTATCGTCATTATTCTCATTCAGAGTTTGCTTCGTGTACAATTCATCGAGGGCACAAGCAAAGAATAGGACTCTTGGAGGGCCCAGGGAAGCGCTTTAAAACGGTAGGTGTGAGCTACGATAGTTAACAGGCTACAAAAGTGCGTCGCATGCCTCAGTTTCAGGCTGTTTCCCATCAGGGCGTGTGTGTGTTAAGGGTGTGGAAAATAATCGATATTAATCGATACATCGATGCGCATGTGCGCGATGCGAGTACATCGGCTCATTCACTGGGTACGACGCGATTGACGGGTGAAATCGAGATTCATCACGATGCATTGGTGGGTATCGGTAAAATCCGATTCATGCGCCGTTTTATTCATGTTAAACGTCACCCATCTGCCCTTTCCTAGGCGCAATGAATGCGTGCGTCACATACAGTCCAGTACACAACTAGCGAAACACTATGGAAGTTCGCGAAAGCAGCAGCGAGGAAACTACTGTACTTTAATGCTTCCGCAACATTCAGATCTTATGTTTTGGAAATACTACGGCTTCGAAAAGAAAGACGGAAAGATTGATAAAAGCTCCGTAATTTGCAAAGAATGTCGCACTACGAAGCCATACAACGGCAGCACCACAAATATGCAGACCACTTAAAACGATGGCATCACATCACCGACAAGTCTCCCGCCCCTCCCCGTCCAGTTCCTCGTTGGACACCGGAGAAACTCTACCAGGTCAGGATCAGAAAAAAAATCGCCTCTTATTTTGGGGGTCCCCTTGCAGCTCACTGTGACCGTGCAAGGAAAAACTATATATGGATGACTCTTTTGGACATTTCATTTTGACACTCAGTGAGAGTGGTCTGTGTACGCTACAATACACACAGCAGCTTTGAGGCTGTGACTGCCACATTGTTTCATGTGTATTGTTCACATTGTATTTTTTTTCTGTCCTATGGAGATGGATATTTCATATAAGACACTCAGTGAGTAGTCTGTTTGTGTTTACACTACAGCAACAGCTGTGAGTCTCAGGCGCCAAATTGTTTACATTTTCTTTGCACAAAACTCAATTGTGAAAGGGCTTAAATAAGTTGTTTTAAACGTTCTACTGTTTATAAAGAATAAAGTGGTCTACTTTTTGCAATACCATACTGAATTCCATCTTTTTTAAAAACTTTTTTTCTTTGCGTATTTGCATCAAGTTTAATTGCACAATATCACAACAAATTGCACTGTATCGTATCGGATCGCATTGATTTGAACTAAATGTGTATCGCATCGTATCACATCGCGAAGACGGTGAAACGTATCGCATCGTGTCGCCAGAAAATTCCGTGTATCGTTTAAGTATCGCATCGCTGGTAGTGCATCGAGATGTGTATCGAATCGTCCTCAGTGCTGAGATTCACATCCCTAGTGTGTGTGTGTGTGTGTGTGTGTGTGTGTGTGTGTGTGTGTGTGTGTGTGTGTGCGTGTGCGTGTGTGTGTGTGTGCGCGTGCGCATGTGCGTGCGCGCGCGCGCCGGTAAGTGTAGATCCCGGGAGGTTAGTTGATCGAAAAGTAGATCTTCGATCCAAAAAGTTTGAGCACCCCTGCTTTAAACTTCATTGTGGAGTCGTCAAGTCAACAAGTTGACGACCCTAGGTTTGTTATCCACTCGGCAGAGGTCTGCACTTTACTAAATTATATGTTGCCGTTTAATCTCCTTTTGATGGAAGCGGCCAACTGTGATCCATCCACCCATGAAGACAAAGTGACCTTGACCCTTTCATGCACCCTGTAACCTGATAACATGAGAAGCTGTTCACTGTAGTAACTGCTGTCCCTGGCAGGGTTTATGACATTAAGCAAATTAAAAAAAATAAAATGAAAAAAAAGGTATGCTGCCCTTCCACCCTGAGAGGTGAGCTCAGTCAGAGTTCTTGATCAGGTCAGACAAAGGCCTTTCTATTTTGGACTCAGAATCCATTTTTCAATTTAAAGCGGAAACCTGTTGTCGGGGGATGTCATGCTCTGACATAATCATGCTGACTTTTTAACAGATGGCCTCACCTGGAGGGGAGCCTCGTATTTCTCCAGCTGTACAGTACAGTCAATGAGGATCTGAGCATACTCACAGCAGTTCAGCAATTATTGCTCATGCATTAACCATGTTTTTTAAAAATAAATATGTCAGTTCAGTTCAGTCAAAATTGTTGTTCGTGTTTGCGTCTGAAACATCTAAATGGTAATATTGGTGGGTTGACAGATTGCAATACTCAGGAATGAGTTGTTCGAAAGATGGATGTCTGATGCTTGAAAGGGCAGTTCATCGCAGCAAGGAGAAGCCAGATAGGGGTTCGCGGGATTTAGCAGACAGAACGAGGCCCCGTGTAAATGAGTTCTATTAACAGATTCTTGAGGGTTTCAAGGCTTGGCCCCTTGCTAACAGCTCTTCTTGTCCAAGAGGCACCATTAAAATTCAACAATTGCACGCACAGTGTGGAGAGGCCATGGGTTGCAAACTTTCTTGGGAGGGTGTGAAGGCCAATTGCTGACAGGATGCATGGGGCATTGCTCACAACTTGATTTCTCTCCCCTAGTTATTAGGGGGTGTAAAAAAAAACAAAAAAACGATTTGAACTTGACAATGAATTTTGATTTGAAAGACACGAGCAATGCTCTCAACTAACTCGGCCCAACTTCCTTTCTTGGTGGTACCAGCACGAAAGATAGAAGCACTATAATTTTCAACCGCATCACATTCAACATTTGAATTTTAAAGGTTTTATATTATTAAAGGGGTTGGGGTGAAATGTACACTGACTAGTAAAGGAGTAACAATCAGGTCAACAAAGTTCATTGGGGTCGGCATGGCTCAGTGGTAGACGGGTTGCCAAACCGAAAGGTTGTGGGTTCAATCCTCAAACCTTGTTGTTTAATCAAGTTAAAAAAAGAAAAGTTCATGGACCGTGGCTAATCAGAGGAAGACCTCACGCTTTACTATCTTTGATTGGCTGAGACGGTGATCTCATATGCATGTTCGTTTTAATGATGGGGACCTTTTTCCATCCTCCATCCGCAGGTTGCAATTGGTGCAACCTCCAAATTTATTTATTTGGGTGACTGGGGTGACTCGCAATTGGGGTGAGTGGGCACCCAAATTGGGTGCACCTTAGAGCCTTGATGCATTTGTTGAATTAAATCAAATCAAACCACTCACTCTACTTAAAAACATCTCCGGTTATGTACCCAATTGCCTTTTAATGGACAGAAATATTGTTGAAAAGTCACGTTTAAAGAAACCTACTGACTTGCGAAAGTCACATGACCAAACCCAGAAAACGAGTGAGCCGTGATTCGTCATGACTTGAACCTGGAGGCACTGTGATGTCATTTTCAGTGGACAGCATGTGGTTGTCACGATCTGCCCGAAGCGATAATGATCGCTCCGTGCAGAACGAAAAAATAAAGGATTGGATCCCCGGAAAACAGACAACGAAAGAATTTTCTCAAAGCAAAGAGTGTCTTTAATGACAAAAAACAGAAAGAGCCCGACAGGGAAAAAACGGAAACACAAAACGCTGGTCAAATAAGGACCAGGGAAGAAATAAGGAAACAACTGAAAACGCTCGCTGAAAAACAAAGTGCGAGGAGCTACTGATTAGGCAATATCTGAGTATTCAATTTAGTGACTAACGCGAATGGCAAGAGTCAAGGCCGCAAGGCAAGAAGGCAACGAGTAATCTACAAATAGAGGAATTAGCACGAGAGATCAATGGCACGGTGAGGAGTTCTCCGGCAGTGGGAGAACTGCCGGAGTCTCATTAATATAGGAGGGTAATCAGCCCGAAATTACGGACAGGTGCACAAATGGCGGGGGAGAAAACCCGCCACCTGCTGGCGGACACGCGACGTGACAGTACCCCCCCCTCAATGGACGCCTCCCGGCGGACTACCCGGCTTGGATGGATGTGCAGCGTGGAAGTCGCGCAAAAGGGACGGATCAAGGATCCAGGAGCGGGGCACCCACTGCCGCTCCTCAGGCCCGTAGCCCTCCCAGTCGACCAGATACTGGAACCCCTTTCCCCTGCGCCGAGAGTCCAGGATGGCACGAACCGTGTACACCGGGTCACCGTCGACGACCCGCGGAGGGGGCGGCGGCGTGGGAGGAGGAGCCAAGTCACTGGAGGACACGGGTTTGAGTAGGGAGACGTGGAAGACGGGGTGAACCTTCATGGTGGGTGGTAGCCGGAGCCTGACTGCAGATGGACTGATGACGGCCTCGACCTCGAACGGTCCAGTAAATCGGGGTCCCAGTTTCGCAGACGTGCCGGCCAGCCGAAGATCCCTAGTCGCCAACCACACCTTCTGTCCTACCACGTATGAAGGAGCCGGGCGCCGGCGACGATCCGCGATCCGCTGGTTCCTGGCCGCCGTGCGGGACAACGCAGCCCGGGCCTCCTTCCACACGCGATGGGCCCGCTTGAGGTGGTGCTGCACAGAGGGGACCTCCACCTGCCCCTCCTGGGACGGGAACAGCGGCGGCTGGTACCCGTAGGCGGCCATGAAGGGGGACCTACCAGTGGCAGAAGAGACGAGGGTGTTGTGCGCGTACTCCACCCAGGGCAAGTGGTCGACCCAGGATGAGGGACGGTGAAGGCACACACAGCGGAGGGCCGCCCCCAGATCCTGGTTGGCACGCTCGGCTTGTCCATTGGACTGGGGGTGGTACCCCGAGGTCAGACTGGCCGTGGCCCCGAGGGACCGGCAGAACTGCTTCCAGACGCGGGATACGAACTGGGGCCCCCGGTCCGAGACAATGTTCAGTGGAATGCCGTGGAGACGGAAGACGTGTTCGACAAGGAGGTTGGCGGTCTCCAGCGCCGACGGCAACCTGGACAAAGGAACAAAATGAGCCGCCTTGGAGAAGCGGTCCACGATCGTGAGTACGACAGTTCGACCCCGGGAAGGCGGGAGACCCGTGACGAAGTCCAGGGCGATGTGGGACCACGGGCGAGGAGGAATGGGCAACGGCTGGAGCAGTCCCGCCGGCGGCTGATGGGACGACTTGCCGCAGGCGCAGGAGGTGCAGGCCTTGACGAACTCCGTCACGTCGTTGCGGAGCTCCGGCCACCAGAAACGCTGGGCGACGAGTTGCACAGTCCGGTTCACCCCGGGATGACACGCCACCTTGGACCCATGTCCCCACTGCAGAACTTCAGATCGTAAGGGAGGAGGTACGAATAGCCTCCCTGCTGGGCACTCCGTCGGCACCTGAACCCCCTCCAGGGCTGCCTGGATCCGCTGCTCAACCTCCCACTGGACGGCCCCCACGACGCACCGGGCCGGGAGGATGGTCTCCGGGGATCGATCCCTCCCCGCAGGCTCGTGGAGACGGGAGAGGGCGTCGGGCTTGGTGTTCTTAGACCCGGGAGAGTAGGTGAGGGTGAAGTCGAACCTGGTAAGGAAGAGGGCCCACCGGGCCTGACAGGCGTTCAGTCTTTTGGCGGAGCGGAGGTAGGCGAGGTTCTTATGATCCGTGTAAACCGTAAAGGGTTCCTTTGCCCCCTCGAGCCAGTGCCGCCACTCCTGCAAGGCGGTCACAACTGCCAACAGTTCACGGTTGCCCACGTCGTAATTGGACTCAGCGGCACTGAGTCGACGGGAGAAGAAGGCGCAGGGGTGCAACTTCTGGTCGACCGGAGAGCGCTGGGACAGCACAGCCCCCACCCCCGAATCCGAGGCGTCCACCTCCACGATAAAGGGGAGATCAGGATCAGGGTGCTGTAGTACGGGGGGACTGGTGAACGCCGCCTTCAGGTTTGCGAACGCCGCATCCGCGGTCGAATCCCACTTAAATGGGGTTTTGATGGACGTAAGGCGGGTTAAGGGGAGCGCCTTCTGACTATAACCGCGGATGAAGCGTCGGTAGAAGTTGGCGAACCCCAGAAAGCGCTGCAGTTCCTTGCGATTGGACGGAACCGGCCAGTTAGTGACTGCACGCGTCTTAATGGGGTCCGCCCTTAACCTGCCCTGTTCAATAATGAACCCTAGGAAGGAGATGACGGGGACATGGAATTCACACTTTTCTGCCTTGACGAAGAGCCGGTTCTCCAGTAGACGTTGTAGCACCAGCCTAACGTGTTGCTGGTGCTCGTGTAGTGACTGGGAAAAAATTAAAATATCGTCAAGGTAAACGAAACAAAAGATGTTTATCATGTCCCTTAGCACATCATTAATTAGATTTTGAAAAACGGCAGGGGCGTTGGTGAGCCCAAAAGGCATAACCAGGTATTCAAAATGACCCAGAGGGGTCTTAAAAGCCGTCTTCCACTCGTCACCCTCCCGGATGCGAACCAAGTGGTAAGCGCTGCGCAAGTCTAATTTGGAGAAAATGGTGGCTGACTGCAATGGGGCGAAGGCGGAGTCCAGCAAGGGTAGCGGGTATCTATTCTTAATTGTTATCTCGTTTAATCCCCGATAGTCTACGCAGGGTCGCAGGGTCTTGTCCTTCTTCCCTACGAAGAAAAAACCCGCCCCTAACGGTGAACGCGATGGTCTAATAAGACCTGCGGCGAGCGAGCTGTTGATGTACTCCGTCAATGCCTCGCGCTCGGGTTGGGACACCTGATACAGCCGCGAGGTCGGCAACGGGGCGCCCGCCTGCAGGTCTATAGCACAATCGTAGGGGCGGTGTGGAGGCAAAGAGTGGGCACGATCCTCGCTGAACACCTCCTTTAGATCCCGATAGCAATCCGGCACTCCGTCAAGGCAGATCTCCTCGGGGGGCGTGACACGTTCATGCTTCCCGACGGCCGATTGAAGACAGTGCTGGTAACAATATGGGCTCCAGCTATCTATCGCTGGGCGCGCCCAGGAAATCACGGGATTGTGTGTCTTCAGCCAGGGTAACCCGAGAACGATCGGGGCATTGCGAGACGGCATTAGGTAAAAACGGCGATGTTCGACATGGTTGCCGGACAGTAGAAGTTTCAACGGCTCCGTCCTATGCGTAACTACCGCCAGGAGGCGCCCATCAAGGTCACAAACCCGCTTCCTATCTATCAACCTCTCCACGGAACAACCCAGCTCGGATGCGAGATCGGTGTCCATTATACAGTCATCAGCCCCCGAGTCAACCAGAGCCCGAACCCGCCACGACCGGGACCCCGTTAATATCTCCCCCTCGAGTTCGAGTCTGTTGGGGTGTCCAGGCCGCGAGTCGACTCGCCTAGACTCGAAGGGGGGCGCGCGCGGTCGTGACTCACAGTACTCCTGGTGGGCAGGGGGTGACGACCCCGGATGGCTGGTTGCGGCGTGAGGAGATGGTGGAACGCCGTCAGTCGTTGCTCGGTCGCTGAAACGACGCTTTCTTTCCTCCGCACCAGCGTCCCTGCCTCCCAGCTGCACCTGTTCCTCCGTGGGTGTTCGTCGGAACTGGGACCGATCACCTCCACGCTCCCGGCTTCGCTCCCTCAGGCGATTGTCCAGGAGGAGGGAGAGGTCGATTAATTCCTCCAGGTTGGTGCTGTGGTCGCGGGTCGCCAGCTCGTCCTTGAGTTGAGGGTTTAGCCCGCGGCGAAACAGGCCACACAGCGCCCGATCATCGTATCCACTCTGGGCGGCCAGGATCCGGAACTCGATGGAGTAATCCGCTACCGATCGCTCTCCCTGGCGGAGGGCGAGTAGCCGGCCCTCTGCCTCTCTGCCTCGCACGGGATGATGGAACACCCGGCGGAACGCAGCCACGAAGTCGGGGAACGAGGTACGGAGATTCGGCTTGGCGTCACTGGTCGCAATCGCCCACGATGCCGCCGGACCTGTTAACAGACTCATGACATAAGCCACCTTGGCGGCGTCATTAGCATAGGCAGAAGGCTGTAGGTCGAATATGAGAGAGCACAGGTGGAGGAAGTGTCCACACTGCCCGTGCTCGCCCCCGTAGCGAGGGGGGTGTGGAAGCGATGGCTCCCTCGTCATAACGGGATATGAGGAGGGCGCTTCGGGAATAATAGAATGAACCCCGGGGGGAGATGGTCTCCGCTCTTCCACCCGGACTAACCGAGGTTCTAAATCATCGGACCGATGAGCCAGCATGGAGACCGCGCCACGGAGTTCCCTAATGGCTTGGCCCTGCTGACTCATCTGTTGCTCTTGTCGGGAAAGAGCGGAAAAAATTTTTTCGATGTCTGCGGGATCCATGGTGGCCGGAGAATTCTGTCACGATCTGCCCGAAGCGATAATGATCGCTCCGTGCAGAACGAAAAAATAAAGGATTGGATCCCCGGAAAACAGACAACGAAAGAATTTTCTCAAAGCAAAGAGTGTCTTTAATGACAAAAAACAGAAAGAGCCCGACAGGGAAAAAACGGAAACACAAAACGCTGGTCAAATAAGGACCAGGGAAGAAATAAGGAAACAACTGAAAACGCTCGCTGAAAAACAAAGTGCGAGGAGCTACTGATTAGGCAATATCTGAGTATTCAATTTAGTGACTAACGCGAATGGCAAGAGTCAAGGCCGCAAGGCAAGAAGGCAACGAGTAATCTACAAATAGAGGAATTAGCACGAGAGATCAATGGCACGGTGAGGAGTTCTCCGGCAGTGGGAGAACTGCCGGAGTCTCATTAATATAGGAGGGTAATCAGCCCGAAATTACGGACAGGTGCACAAATGGCGGGGGAGAAAACCCGCCACCTGCTGGCGGACACGCGACGTGACAGTGGTGAAACGGCCACACCCAGAGATGGACAAAAATAGGTGGATTTTGCCGCTCTATTCCATATTGCACGAACTGCTGCTCATATTCCACAAACACAATATTAATCAGAATACCGTGTTTAAATTAGTGGGGGCACATAGAACACAATACAGTGGTACCTCTACTTACGAAATGTTCAAATTACAAAACGTCTCAACAGGAAAATATTGCCTCGTTACGAAAGAAATTTTAAGAGGGATGTGTGTCTATTAAAAAAAAAAAAAAACGATGAGGATGCAGTTAAAAGTTAAATGACCATCATTTTATTCTTCACTCTTTTTACATTATGCACAACTCTCATTTATTGTGCAATGATACAATTGTAATGTATATTTATTACATATTTTGATGATTTTTTTATGCTTTAGGAAACATGTTTGTCTTTATTTTTGCCTGGCTTAGAACGAATTAGGGCATTTACATGGAAAACACGATTTACCAAATCTAGTAAAAAAAAAATCTTCCAGAACCAATTAATTTTGTAAGTAGAGGTACCGCTGTATTGTAAAGAACATTTCTGACTTGACTTCGTTTTTGCTAAAGAGAAATTTCAACTCCAGGTGCATTGTAAGATATGAGAAAAAAATGGCCATGTTATAGTTTAGTTTTCTTACTCATGAATGCATAAAGGGAATATGGTGCATGGAAAAAAAGGCCCTGAAACTACAATGTCTAATATCAATATTTCCTATCAGTGGCTGTCTTATGTAACAACATGCATATCGTTGTTTTGATTGACATCAACTGAGGTAGGAGGAGCTGGTAGTTAATCCCATCTGTCAATTAAATGGCATGATGCCACAAAGAATGGTACGGCATGACACGTGACTGATTGCCCCATGAAGGTGTTAGAAGTAATAAAATAAACACAAGATGAAATTTTATCAGTTCCTCTTCCATTTGCCCTGGCGTATTTCCCTATGAGCTGCTGCCTAAAATCCTCACTCTCCCCAACCCATCTGGTGGCAATATCAAGAGGAGCACAAATCACACATTTGGTCTCATCGAAGGCTGGTGCCGCTTGCTGCATTCCCGCTGGCAGCAAACACTGACAAATGGCCGCTCAGCGCATCCACTGACGAGGACTCGCACCAGCTGATACTCTGAATCCCATTTGGATAAGGAAAGGGAGACGTGATGTTCCTGGCAAACACCGGGATAAAGAGAATAGCACTCAGCGCAAAGCGCTCAGGATGATAAAGTGCATCACATCATGTGCTGCAGTTTTAGAGAGTTTTGACATTTGAAGGGGTTGCGATCAAAGTGTGTGAGTGGGATTTCCACTGTGACCGTTATGGGGCTGTTTTGTAAACTCTCAGATTCTATCCTTCCCCGATGAGGCCTGTCTTTCTATTTCAATGAATAAAATACGAATAAAGTGACATTCAGACAGGCAGGAGGGTTGGTAAAAGGTTTGGTTTTGAAAGAGGCACACGCTATGTAGGATAAAGATAATGAGATGTCGTCGAAGAAAACGAAAAGAATCAGAAAAAGACAATGTTCATCTGATTTACATCGCAGCCTCAACGACTTCTGTCACGGGGGTTTGGATGAGCCGCCATCTGCTCAGTGATTACATCTATTTTGACATGGTGAGCATATCACACCAAGAAGATGAAAATTACTTCCCTCTCTCCATCAGTGGACCTCCTGCAATAAAACATTCCCGTAATCTGCATTTTTTTCCCGACCACTATTTGGGTAGACAGATGGGAGACAGACAGGCAGAAGAGTTCAAATATATTGCCGTCACAGCCTCTTGTTCTCTGCTTCAGTCACACTTGCATGTTGAGTAGCGCCTCGTGCTTTGTAGCGGCATGCAGTGTTATTACATCCATAAAAACATGAGTGTGCTTGTTAAACAGCAGCAAGGCTTCTTCCACCTAACCTGTGTATGCTCGTAACGAGTGCATTAGGAACAAGCATCAATACGTGCTTGACATTACTAAATAGTTATACAGCATTTAGCCTAATGGTTAAGTGATTGTTTACTTGATAATTTAAAGAAATGGTCTGCTCCAACAGTGCCCAATGTTTTTTTTTATCTTTATGAATTGTCAATGTCCAATATCATTACCCATTTTGCCAAAACCCACAATGTTTCCAAATGTGTCTTATGTTGTGTTTTCATACAAATGGACAGGTTCGCATTGTTTTGAAATAGAACTGTCAAATATTATAATATGACTTTTGGAATCTTTACATTTTGAACTGCACAGTCCACACTCACTATAAATAAAGTTTGAAAAAGTATTAGACAGCACGTGACGACAGTTTACCCCTCCCGTTGTCCTCGGGTCAAAATGACCCGTCACTGTGTTATAAACACCCCCAAAACTCCCTAAATGATATTTTTTTTAACTTGAAATTTTATGACTTTTCCTAGATTGGCCCCAACTGCAGAAAAATTGAAATGTTGTTTTTATTCACATTTCCATGGAAGCTGTACAAAAAAAGTATAAAGGTGGTCTTTGGGTCAACATGACCCATGATGCAAATAGGGTTGAAATCAAGGTCACAAAGTTATTTACACACCACAGAATGTTTCAATGTTTTAGTTGTGTCTTAGAACAATTAGTAGAACACGTGAACAAGACAGTAGCAGACATAAACAAGACAAGATAGGTGGCGTTCTCGTAGATGGCAGAACTCTTTTTTGTGGATTTCAAGGGGTTATAAAGGTGCTACAGATGACAGGACTCTGAATTCTCTCTGTGCTGATGCCATGAGTGTGCGTTATGACGTTGAAGCGGCTCTAGAGATGATTTTTTCTGCTGTCCAGCAAGACAACTGATTCAGAAGAGGAAGTAGAGGATGTATCAGAAGAAGATGGGGAGGAATATAACCAAGAGTATGGTGAATCATCTTCAGAACAAGAATAAATCCCTGAAGCTGAAAGAGAGACTTTCCTTTCCAAAAATGGCAAAATAACATGGTCCTCAGCAGCATACAACCAACAAGGCAGGCATGCAGAACAAAACGTACAGGAGCTCCTGAGAAACCTGATGATCCACCTTCCACAGCCACTTCCCCAGCGAGGGCAAGTAAGAAGAAGAAATGCCATTTCTGCCCTCAAAAGAAGGACTGTAAAACACATACTGTCTGCTATAGTTGAAAGAAATATATCTACAAAGGCTGAGCCCTTGCATACTGCGCTACTGCGCTAATTAGTTGAATGGGTTATCTTATTTTTCATATTTTTGTCTTGTATTGTATTGTCCTAAATATTTTACTGGAGGAAAAAAAGAAAGAAACTTTAGTCATTGGAGTGAATACAAATGCATCCCTAACTCATTTTCGCATATTTTTTTTCCTTTTCTTAAGCTATAGAAATCCAAGTGAAGAGGGAGAACTATATCACACATAATGTGGTGAAGGACAAGTTGTTTCTTCAAGTAATATAGAATGTTGTGTTTAAAATTCAATGTAGCTGCTTATTTGGGTGGTTTAGTGACGATGGGTCATTTTGACCCGGAGGACACAGGGTGTGTACAGGAAATGAGGACAACAGGAGGGTTAAATTGAGGCCTGTTATGAATAAAAAGGCACTTGGTTGCAAATTGCAGCTGATTTATTTTAGATTCACCACTCAGGTACACCAGGCTTGAGTGTGGGCATGGCCAACACAAATGATGCAGCAGCGGCCACATGCGGCCTGTGGCCCACCAGTTGCAGATCCCTGCTCGAGTGTCTCCTTCCTTTGTTGAAGTCCTTGGCATGCTTGTAGATTTGACATTCATCTCCAGTGGATGAGTTTAACACTTGGTAAGATAAATTAAGGGCAAACCGTAGGTCATCAATATGCTTTCGAAAACAAAATCTATACACATGTGCACGGACATGACTTGACGTTGAGCATCTGTGTCGAAATGCCTCATTTAGTAATAACTGTGTAAGTGCGTACGTCTGCTGGTGGCTTGTAGGAATGCCTCTGCAGACCTGTGCGACCTCTGTCAAACTATAACAGCTGGCATACGATCCCACTCTATCTCCACCAGACACAGAGTACGCCTCTGACAGCGTCATCTTGGTGGCCCCTCGGACCTCTGCCATTTTGGCTGTGAACCAGGAAAAGAATTTAGTGTCAGGAATAAGGACAGACAGTAGGCAGAGGAA
Organism: Hippocampus zosterae; assembly: GCF_025434085.1. NCBI lineage: Eukaryota > Metazoa > Chordata > Actinopteri > Syngnathiformes > Syngnathidae > Hippocampus > Hippocampus zosterae. Next base: position 8,815,617 of record NC_067453.1, read on the forward strand.
GTAGAGGAAGCTCTGCTGTGCTCCATACTGTGTGACGGAGTAAACACAAGAAAGAAAGGGAGATTGAGAGAGTCGCATTGATGATTCCTTTGCAAAGTCCTCAGAGTTATTGCTGAGGAATGCTATCACCAAGCTCCAATGGCAATAAACTACTGTACAATTTGTTCTACTGAGCCATCTGGTATCAAATATAAGCCACACGCACAAACTGTATGAAAACACTATCTTAATAGCGATGCTAATTTTCATTTGCACTGTATGTTAGGATGCTGAACGAAAGCTCATGAAAATTGTAGTAAAGCTATGTTGAAAGTACTTTGAGTGAACATGCATGACTACTGTAATCGTTTGACACAAGCACACTTTGTTCCTCATTTGGAGACGTGTTAGCCACCTTCCAAACTAAACAATTCACATTTTAGGACAGCAGTATTGAGAGAAAACACAAACCGGCAAACTGTGGTAATAAAGAAGGGGCAACAGCAAAAGTAACACAGAAGCAAAAACATTGCTTGAGAAAAAAAATCAACAACAAAAACATGCACTGCCAAAATAAGGTCCTGAATCACTTTCAACTCAGTGGTTTGATTGTGTTTTTCCATGTCCAGGTTGGAGCGCTTTCAACTTGACGGATGCATTTTGTCAATTCAGAACTCTGATTTGCTCCCCGTTTAGCATTGTTCCTTATGTGAATGTGATTATTCAGTTTCTCCTGCATTGTTTCCAAGAAAGCTGTAAATGGAAACATTCTCTTTAGACACACCTACAGGCCATTTATTTACTCATGAAGATTTCTTTTTTTTTAATCCCCCCCGACTAAAATGTCTCTAAAAACACGGTGGTGATTCAGAGGGGAGAGTGCAGAGGAAGGTTAACATTGCACATAAAAACATACCGGTACTTGATTAAAGCGGATGAACCGGATATAGCTTTTTCCTTATCTACAGAAAAAGTAACCGCTCAGTAGCCCTGTCTGCCATCTTTTAATGGGTTTTGGTGAAATTTAATTCCTGGCATGTACAGGTACATATTTCCTAAATAAAAGAGCTCAGATGTGAATGAGGAACTTTCTTTGTAACATGAAGCAAAGAAACATCGCATTTTCAGTGAAATCATATTTCACAAGAGGAAAATGTTTTCCGGAATACCAATGATATGCTTTCGCGTTAAGTTTGACTATTCAAGTTTTACTTGTTTGCACTGTGTGAGTCACCAATATTGGGTGATGAGTCACAAATAGACAAAGCAACAGCACCTTTGTGTAAAAGATAGCAGGCCCTCACAACAAATACTCAAGTCTGATTGAGGATGACCCTTCCTCCCCCCGAAAAAAAAAATTACCTCTGGTTTCCATGGCAATTTCTGATGCTGCTCAGAAAGAAACTTGCGGATGCGGGAGTGGCCTCTGCCGTTGGAAACTCCTGTAATCGGCTCTTCATCCTTGAAGAGAAGGAAATTCAACATACTTATTTCCCTCAAATTACAAGATAATTCATCCTAAAGAGACACTTATGCAAGGAAAACCTGAGTCTAAATCAGCGGTTTAATCCTGCCATCGACTCACACATCCATCTCTGCACAGAGGCACAAAATCCATCCATCATCATGTATACTCTCAATAACAGAGATGAAGTACCATCATTAGCTTAAACCGCAGGCCTGTCTTATTGATGGGAGTGCTAGAAGCTTAAACTGTCCATTATACTCAGCTGAGGACAGCACGCATTCTCATGCTAAGGGTTATTTCCCTTCTTGAAACCTCTCGAACCGTCTTCAACATTCATTCTTAATCCACCATTTGAGGGAGTACGCTGCACCATTTTTAACAGAAAACGGACAAAAACTACACAAATCCACCACTTTTGCGTGATAAATTGATTTAGCACCTTTTAAAACACATTTCGAACAAAATTTCACACAATCACAAATATTAATACGGTTTAGCAACTCTCATTCGTTCTATCACACATAACCTAAAACCGGTTGAGGAAACCTGACAAAGAAAGGACACAACAACAGGAACTAAGTAATCTGTAAAATCTAAAAGTCAATTCTACAATTTGCAGCAATCGATATAACGATGCTAAATGAACAAACGATGGGGATGATGTGATCTCCTCTGTTTGGACTCCGTGAGAAGCCTTGCTGCAGTATTCGGAAGAAGCTAGAGGCAAGGGAGTAATGTTTTAATGAATTCCCTAAAGGAGAAACTCAAAGTAATTTAATCCAGACAATATAAAGTAAGGGCGGCCCGGTAGTCCAGTGGTTAGCACGTCGGCTTCACAGTGCAGAGGTACCGGGTTCGATTCCAGCTCCGGCCTCCCTGTGTGGAGTTTGCATGTTCTCCCCGGGCCTGCGTGGGTTTTCTCCGGGTGCTCCGGTTTCCTCCCACATTCCAAAAACATGCGTGGCAGGCTGATTGAACACTCTAAATTGTCCCTAGGTGTGAGTGTGAGTGCGAATGGTTGTTCGTCTCTGTGTGCCCTGCGATTGGCTGGCAACCGATTCAGGGTGTCCCCCGCCTACTGCCCGAAGACAGCTGGGATAGGCTCCAGCACCCCCCGCGACCCTAGTGAGGATCAAGCGGCTCGGAAGATGAATATAAAGTAAGCATTTTCCGATGTCGGGTTTGATAATCGATGATTTTATTCCACTTACTACATTACTACCATCAGTTGCCAAGCAAAACAGTTTCACCTTATAATACATCTTTATTTATATAATGCTTTCATAAAAGCTGCGGCTGAAACAAAAGCGCTTTACAGATTATTTAACATTAAATAATAAATATTGTTGAAATTAAAGACAGTGTTCCTCAAAATTATTACTGATTTGGTTCTAGCAAAGGCATCCGGTGTTGTATGTTACAGAAAGTCCAAGCAGTGTCTCAACAAAATTGAACTTCTACATAATTTGAGTCAAAATGTCTTTGTGCATCCTCCTGATTGCTGTGCTCAATGCTGATTACAAAAAAAAGCAAAAAACAAACAGGGCAATATGCATGAAACAATCACTTCTTTGGCATTTTGCACATGGCCACTGATAGCAATAATGTGCTTATGAATTTCTGCAATTTGCCCTGTCATCTTTGTTACTTTACCCGTCGTTTGTTTTTGAAAGTGTGCTAAAAACATGATCCCGAAAACACTCTGTATGTCCAAAAGCAAACCCAAACACATTTGAAACTAAGAGATGTGTGAGGTATGGAATCTCAACGCACTTTTCCAGATAACTCCAGCACAGAGTTTATGTGTGTAAGAATGAACTAGGATACATGAAGCCATGAGGGCCTATTAGCTGACCTCGATGTCAGGGGTTGTATTTATTTTTAAGGAGACCTCTGATGAAACCGGGAGGGTTGGCATCATTCCCATCCATGTCTTAAAACCGCCGCTTTTCTTCAAGGCCACAAACATGACAGATCCCTTCATCGCCACAATTTGGTACTAAAGTTGTTGCATTCCCCGCCTGGGCACCACTGTCGAGGCTTTTTAGTAGACGGAGCATTATAATGAGAGCTCATCATGCACACTTACCACTCTCAGAATGCTCAGTGCTTCATATATCTGAAGTGCAGCCAAACACTACTTGACATCCCGTTTGTTGACGGCAACTAGCCAGTGACGTTTCTGATGTCCAATATTTGCATTTGTTGTTAATTGCATGGCATTACAAATAGGACATATGTACAGTAAATCATGATTCTTAACAGTTACTACAAACCTAACCAACCATACCTGGTCTTGGTTGAGAGTTGATTTTGCTGTGGTTATCATACAATAACCACGGCAAGATCATTTACTGTCATTTACAGACATAAAAGTGGGTGTTTGTGAGAATGATTCAGTTATCCTTTTTGTGTAGGTTTAAGTATGCAGGGAAACTTTTTCATTCATTCATTTATTCATTCATCTTCCGAACCGCTTGATCCTCACTAGTGTCGCGGGGGGTGCTGGAGCCAATCCCAGCTGTCTCCGGGCAGTAGGCGGGGGACACCCTGAATCGGTTGCCAGCCAATCACAGGGCACACAGAGACGAACAACCATCCACGCTCACACTCACACCTAGGGACAATTTAGAGTGCTCAATCAGCCTGCCACACATGTTTTTTTGGAATGTGGGAGGAAACCGGACCACCCGGAGAAAACCCACACAGGCCCAGGGAGAACATGCAAACTCCACACAGGGAGGTCGGAGCTGGAATCGAACCCGGTACCTCTGCACTGTGAGGCCGTCGTGCTAACCACTGGACTACCGGGCCGCCCTGCAGGGAAACTTGAAAAGTTAAAATAATGGCAGACTACAGTGGTGTCGCTGCATTAGTGCTTTTAAGACTCCTACGCTTTGTCAAATTCGTAACTTAGTACATAGACAACATATTTTGAGGCGTACGAGTCGCTGGTGTATGTGTGCAAAGGGTTTTGTTTCGCTAACATTAGTAACTCCTTCAGTCTATACAGTTTTGTTAGACTCGTTTTGACAATGAAAGAAAACAAGAACTTTTTCCAGAGTGCTGTTGAGTCTTTTGAAAAGGACCTCCTCCCCAAAGACTGCAATATCTACACAAATGTGCTGTGCAACGCCACCACCGAATGTCTACATATGCTCTGAGGCATATTAAAGTTAACACGGTCATGTGAAGGACACGACGGACCAGTGGGGAGCAAAAAGTTCTCTGCAAAGAGGAGATAAAAGCCTGCTGTTTCTATGGTAGGACCAGGGGAGCAAATAAGTGGTGAAGCATCTTCCATTTAGCAGCGATTTTAAAAATGTGTGCCTCCCCTGTGACAAGTTTGAGGGGTTTTCAGTACCCTGCAACTGAGGGTATCTGTCGAGAAGGTGCCAGTTTTTGCAAAATATTTTTTGGGAGCAGGAGAAGTGAGTCGACAGCTGTCAGATGCTGACTCTTTGATTACTTTTTTTAACTTTCAAGGGAGCAAGATGAGGGAAGGAAGGGAAACTAATGATGAAGAAGTGTGACAACAGACTTCCCTTCTGTCAGCTACCAGAGTAACTAAAAGAGTCCGACGCATGCCGTGAACAGGCACGTTCTGACCTCTATCGGCAAGGCACATGCAGAAACCAGTGTGAAGGCAATTGCCTCACTGGGTAGGGAAATTAAAATGGAGGAGGAACTTTCAATTAACAATAATAATAAAAATATTGATGATGATCTAAAGCACAGGTGTCAAACTCAAGGCCAGAGAGCCAAATCTGGCCCGCCGCATCATTTTATGCTTCCTAATATCTGTTACAAAATGTCATATGTAATATGTCATATGTAATAAATAACAGATACTGTGAGCAGTTTCTCGTTTCCAAACCCCACATTACAGTAACATACTGTAAGTAGTTAAAGAAACTATTATTCGTGACTTATTTTTACGGTTTCACAGTCATAACGCCGCTTCAAGGGAAACGGTAACTACAATCTGGCCAAGACAAAAATGAATTTGACAGCCTGATTGTAAAGCTTTCAAATATGTTAATTGTGTCATATAGTCATCCTCAATCTGATGGCATCTGAATTTAATGAAAGCAACATTTAGAATGTAGCAATGTTATATGTATCCAATTTTCTTTCTTCTCGTTTTCGACAATATAGGAGAATGGCCAATCCAAACTGCCACCAGACAAGTGCTGATAAGAGAATAGTATAATAATCAAATGTGGCCATGACTGTTTCTTATGGTATCTGGAAGCAACTGAGGCAAAACAGCGTGCACCCCTTGACTGCAACCAGCTGAGGCCCTGTGGACACTTTCAATGGATTTGTGGCTTGAGGAAGAACAGCATGACATCAGCCAAAGCTTACATTTGAATTCAGACCATGTCACAGCCGTTCCAAGGCAGAGAAATTCTGCTTAGTGCAACACTGGCATGGAAACAGAAGTTATGGACATTGTAAGAATGAATGCTCCATCGTTTGATTGCAACTCTAAATTAAGGTGAACAGAGTCAGTTCAACATGGCTAGTGATGTTATTTGTTTGAGAATTTGAGTCATTATGCCATAAATGTAAATGTCCACTCGACACAATCACAAAGGCAACTAATAAATAGATGGGCAAAGTAACTGCACAATGGCATGCCATTTTCTTTCACATTTCAGCCTCAGTAAAGATCTGATTGCCTGTCATAACAGCAAATCTAATAGCTGCCCAAGACCCATTATCACAATACTGTACATGGAGATTTGAAAATACTAAAGTCACACTGACAAAATCCAGCACCTACTTTTAGAATGATTAAAGAAAAAAAACATGAAATGTGATGACTTTGCAAAAGTTGCTGTGACATTGGTGAACAGGGATGCATGTGAGAGGACAATTGAGCTGACAGCTAATCAGCTTTCATTATCAGGCCAACCAGACGATGATGGCTGCAAAGCAGATAATATATGATTATCCTGGAAAAGTAATGATCTTGTCCATTCATTTGACAAAAATGCTTGTTCAGCTAAATCGACCTGAAGTCTGCTAATCGATGCAACTACAAAGCCTCAGTTTAAGTTGTTGACCTAAGGTTGCGCCTTATTTTTGCCCTTATAACTGAATATCATCTATAACTATAAGACGGAGATTTTTTTGGTCTTGAAATTAGAAGCAGACCTAATTTGTCCTGGCACTGAGCCCAAGAACGGTATCATCATGTGTCTGTGGTTATAAAGACTGATGTTAAGGAGCTTGTTAAAGTGTCTCACGTATTGAAAAATTGCAAAACAGCAAACCTGGGGAAGACAAATCACGCGAGTGAAAGCAACCGTTTATGAAATCTTTATAACGCTATCAGCCAAATGACTTTCACTTAGAACATTACATGATTTAAAACAAGGTGAACTTGGGAAAATTGAAGCTCACAACGCTTAATACTACCAGTAGTTAAACATGGTTGTTGCATGCAATGTCATGCACGATTCCAAATGAGTCCATGATTGATTGGCAGACTGACTTATCAATCCATTTCACCGCTGCACTGGGATTTAGCTGTTCCCTTCATGCATGTTCACACAGTGCAGACACACGTACACACTTGTGTCCTTCCTGATCAGAGCAAAAATAAAGAGCCAGTGTGTCCTAGAATATATCAATGAGTCTGATGATTCTCCCTTATTAACACAAACAAACACAGGACTGCAGGGAGGGTTCGAGTCCAAGTGCTAGACCGAGGCAAAGGGAGTAAGTAGAGCTCAGATCTGCACTCTAAAAACAGTTGGGTTATTTCATTGACTCAATTTTTGGATTTTTTGTGTTGGGCCAAAATTCTGCGTTATTTCTTGGGAAACTAACCAAATTGTGGGTTCAAATTAAACATTATATGCCTGTATGTAATATTTTGGTTGGGTCAAAAATCAACTAATCCAGTATGGCAGGCGGCCATGACAGCCATCGACACTCTTCATCTGTCTTCACGCTCAGCACTGTGTTGAAGTAGACACGTTTGACATTTGGATTTCTTCATTCATCACTGTTTTGGCAAGTACATTTGACAATTTAATCTTTTTGCTGCCCTGTTAATAGGATAAGTGCGTGAATCACAAAAGAAAATCTCAAACACCTCGCGACGGTATTGCATTGTGAGCTTTTTTTCCCCCACCCCGAGTAGATTGGCAAATATATCTACTGCCTATTTCTCTATTTGTATTCATTTTTACACATATTTGAAAATCGTTTTCCTTTGACACTCAGGCGGAAACTCATAAGCAGCAATTTACTGTATACCCTTTTTATATTTTGTCAGAACCCTCGTGTCTCTGAATAGAACACTAAAGCAGGAGACTCTTGTGCTAAGTGCAAGTAAAATTCAGAAAGGTTAGTCTGCATAATTATACGTCGCACACTTTACTTTGCACTCGTGAATGTCTCTTTGCTGTTTGTATGCCGCTGTACTTGGGTACAGTTTTATTTTTAAAACGTGTGTTTGAGAAAATCATGACCACATATGACACAATGGCTAAGGGCGAATTTAGTTGCCAACACGGTGAGTCAAATTAAATACGCAGTGGTTATTTCGCAATTTGCCACAAAGCGTTTTGCCGTGCATTGCATGAGAAGCACAAGTACAAATTCTGGCTGGTTAAGCCAGGCTGGTTAAGCAAAACACACGCAGAGTTAAATTGTAAAGTCAGACTTAGATGACCTCAGAGGTGTTGAAATTTAAAGCGTACACTGCAAAAAGATGTGCTGTCTCTTTGCTTTAAGATTTGATTGGCACATTATTGGACATGTCAGTGGAAGAGCATGATAGGAATGGAGCAGCTTCTAATACATCAATGTCATGAAAAGAGTCACAGAAACTGACAACTGAAAACGAACCAATAGACTGTGAGAATGAGCAAAATGAGACTTGGCAATACAGAGGACAAGTTGGACACAGGGCGCAGAACACTGAACAATCAGAGGGTGTTACAATCTTAACACCCACTTCAATATTCTGGAAAGGAAAGGCTACTTTTGCCTAAACACTTTGCAGTTCAACAGTGAAAACAGCAAAAGTGCTCCTCATGCTCAGGAGCACTGATTTGCACCCACAAACCTCCTTGACTATTGACACAAAATACTTGGAATGTTTCCAACCTCAGCATCTCAACTGACAAGTGCGTTCATATTTTAATAGTCTCTCTCTAATGCAGTCGAGAGTAGCACTGTAAAGACAAGTAGTGCAACATTTGTCACGTCGCATGTTTGCAAGTCTGTTGCTAGGCAGATTTCATAGATCTTTAACATTAAAGCCCCATAGGGCAATGCAAACGTTGGCATTTGCCAGTCGCGTCCAATGCACTGTGTGACTGACAAAGGCTAGGGACTAAGGAAAATATTACCCAAAAGTGCTTCCTTGTGAACATTCTCATTCATACAGTCTATTTTTAGGGTATTGAATGGATAGCAGCTGGATCTGATTATGTAACACCTGGAGAACTCAGGGAACGCTATCATAGAGGCTTTAACCAGCCATCCAGGCTAAGAAAGTACAGGCGAGACAGCCTATATATGAACTAAATTGACTATTTTCCATCATTTATTTGATGTTTCTTTTTATCTTTTTATATACTGTATTTCCTAATCGTTTTAATCTGTTTATATTTGTATTCGATCGATATGGACCTCCTTTGTCTGCAATCAAGACTGAATTGAAAGTGAACCGAAATTTTTGTTTTGGAAGATGTTTCACTTCTCATCTGAAAAGTATTCATCAGTTCATGCAAAAAGGCTTGGGCAGCCTGAGTTGTGTGCAAAACTATTCGTACTCCATATTGGTTATGTAGATTTAAGGAGAAAAACATTTTAGATTCTGCAATGAATGAATGATTGCTCTGTATTAACTATTGGTCAAAAAAAAAACATTGAGTGAAGTATCTTGTCTTAGTGGTGTGTTCACTTTCTGTGCAGGCAGCATGGCTCAGTTCCCACTGAATGACAGTTTGAAGGCAAGTTTGAACGGTTGTCTGTCTCTATGAGTGACTGGCAATCAATCCAGGCTGCTTGGTCTGATTTTCTGACCAAAGATTGCAGCGTCAAACTTTGTACATACTGGAACTGGATCAGTGATGTAACTATTCCACAGTGCAGGCCGTGCCCCACTAAAATGGCTATGGTTCAACATATCATCGAGTAAAGTAAAGGCTGCGAGACTCCGACCACAACGAAGCCATTGTAGTCGCCCCTTGCATATACGAGCAGAGTGTGACTGAATTCGGATACTTCTTTAGACACTTTAAATGGCAAAATAACACTGTTGCACATGGAAGAGAAATACTGAGATTTAACAGATCGGGTGCTAAAATGACCCCGATCACCTCAGGTAGCCATTAAGAGTGTCCCGCCAAGCTTGGCTCAGCACTACAAATTACTGAAGTGAAATCAGAGCATCAGAGCTATGATCTTGCAATCAGTCGTTTTAGTCTGCTTGGTATCAATACTGCTTGCAGAGTCACAATACATTCACATCCAAATTCCAATTTTCTTTTGGCAGTGTTAAAAAAAAAGATTTAGTTACGATTATTCAGTTGAATTCTGAGCGAAGAATAAAAAAAAATCAGTGCTTCTATTTTTGTTTGCCGCCTGCATTATTCATCCAAGGCATTACATAGCGGTCACTGAGACAACAGCAGAGTGCCTGAGTGAGGAAGAGAGGTAAAATGAAAAATGGAACATAAATAAGAAAAGACTGCCGCAGTCGATAATGGGTCTGATAGAGTCTGTGGCTTCAATTCATTGTTTGGAAGATTAACGGCAACTGCCAAGATGAGAGGAGAAGAAGGAACATAAGAACAATAAGTTTTGTTTTTTGTTTTTTTTATTATGGTATTAGAAAAACACTATTTACAAGGGAAAATAAAAAATGAAAGTGCTACTACAAGTGTAACAACCAAAAACCACCATTAATTGCAGTAAACTTGAGCTTTTTTTTGGGTCGGGGGGATGGAACATTGCATAAAATCCCTGCGTAACCCCGAATTGCAGACAGAATACTGCCTTGCAAAAGTAAGAATCCAGTGATAACCTGACTATTGCGTTACACTTCCATAACACCACAGCATTCAAGTTAGGGCCATTTAGGGATAAGTTAGTACAATTAGTGATTTTGATCTAAATAGGCAACTTGACTTCCCTAATAATAAAAAAAAAAACATAAGCACAAGAACAGGCAGACGCGTGTGCAGTGAACATTTCAGTGAAGAGGAATCATTTACAGTTTGAGATGGGACACGCCACACAGTGGACATTAAAAACCAATGCCAAGTCGGTTAATTTTCACAAGCAAGCGGAGGGAGATGAGCTTAATTGCCCAAGGGAGAATCTGTCCCTTCTATAAAACCTCCGCATTCGCCCAGCGCAGGTGGCGGCTTTTGCGGCGTTCGTCCATAATGTGAGTGCAGTCATTGAGAGAGTGGACCAAACAGCACTCTGTTCATTGCAAGGGAAGAAGGACATACTGTATTAATTCCAGCATTGTATGTGTGTGTGTGTGTGTGTGTGTGTGTGTGTGTGTGTGTGTGTGTGTGTGTGTGTGTGTGTGTGTGTGTGTGTGTATGCGTTTGTATTCATGACATCTCAGGACAATTTTATGATAACACACCTTCACAATGAGGACCTGTGGAAAAATGAGGACATTTTTCGCGTCCTCATATTTCCACGCAGTCTACACTACTCTAGAGCTCACGAGGATACTCCCACACCAAAAATAAGTGATGTCCTGAAAGAGCACAATTTTCAGAAATTGTGTGTTTCAGTGTGTTTAACTTTCGACTCACTTTTCATTTGGAAAACTAGTGGCCAACTTCGGTACTTAACACACTTTTAACACACTTTCAGTGACGTCATTGTGCAGGACCTCAAATGTCATCTTTTTCGGACTGACTCACACATTTTCCCCGCCCTCGTCCTGATAAGTCACATCAATTAGCAGTCACAGAAAATCCAACATGTGAAGCACCCAGACAATCCTACTCTCAAACACGACCACGCATGGATGACCATCGGGTAAGCAATTCCTTTTCGTTTATCTTACCGTAACATAGAAGTTGTTTCCTATAACCGTGTTTAACAGTGCCCACCAAAGGTAATATCATTCAATAAGACAGCTAGCTAGCTAGCTAGCTCGATCGTTAGCATGCTAATAAGCTTCCAGTAAAAGTAATGTGGACATGTCCTGCAGGCAAGGTTCTGGAAAACTTTTCTAAATCTTTAACAACACAGTCTGTGGAACTTGGTTTTGGTGCCATATGTTTATTTCAGTGCAGTATTTGTTTTATTCGATTGCAGTTAATTTAAATTAGTTAGTACAGGTAGCCTAATGAAAGTGGGCCAGGCACTTCTAGCATTTACGCTAAGCCCGGTGTATTTACACTGTTTATTCTTGTGCTGATTCAATTGTACACCGTTTCAATGAAAAAACAAACAAACGTTTGCAATGAAATTATAGCAGAATTCAGCTTTGTTGGTACATTTGGTCAAGACAATATTGTGTTACTCTATTTTAATTTTACATTGTTATCTGCCTGACAAATGGTTTGCCCGAATCTATTAGTCTGACCAGCAAATGTTTGATGAAATGAATTTTTGTATTTTTGAGGAAGAAAATAATATTCCTTTGGCTCAGTACTTTCTGAGCCAAAATAAGTGCTGCCATAATATTGTGCTTGCTTGTCTGGCTGACTTCTTCTCACTTTCCATTGTAGATGTTTACTGGTGGTGATAATCTCACAAAGAAGAACCAGACTGAGCCCTGAATCTGAGGCTGCTCCTTTTATCTGGAGTCAACAAGCCTTGTTTGAAAGCCCAGTGGATCAATGATTATAAAGGTATGCTATCAATCTACCTGCTATCTAATTCTTATGGCTACCGCAAGCACATGACAAGAGCTGCAACCAAAGCCTGTCACAGTGACAGATTTTATTCGTACATTGTATTTACCCCAAAAATGTCACAATAAACAACAGCGTGTTTTTTTTATGCCATTGATCATATTGGAGCAAAAATAATTGAAGTACTTTTGAAGAAAATGTTTAGCAGCCATTATCATTCAATTATTGAGAATATTGTATTGCCATGTAGAACCAGGAATATCCTGGAATGAAAAAATAGAAATAGAAATTATTCGGCTTCTGTTAAAATATTGTGCTTCACCAAATATCACAATTCATAAAAACGCATACTATCCGTAATAGTCGAGGAAAATTGGATGCCTTTAAACTTCCTTCATAATGCTTATTTCACCTGATTGAAGAAGGCTGTGGTAGCTGTTTGACAAATCCACATTTTTATCAGCAATTTGTACTGCCCATCAAAAGTCTCTACTTAGTTGAAAACAACGAATGGTCACCGGAATTATTTTTCAGTCATTACATTGTTTTAGTCTGAAAGAGTATGTTTCGGGTGTTGTCTTTATTATTTGAACTCAGTCATGTCTATTGTCCTGAAATTGTTAGCTATAAGAGCTGTACAGTGGTAACTACCATAAAGAGCCGGCTTGTGCTGTGTATGAAGTTTAATTTATTCAAAAGTCATGTAACTACAACATATTTCTGACACTCTATGGTTGCTATAATGTTGATTTTCATGATTTCAGTCATGCCCTCATACTTCTTCAGTTACTGTAGAATACTTTTTAGAATATTTCTGATACTGTAATGTTCCTGAAAAACCAGAGTGTGATCAGGTGAAATGACTTTTGTCTGGACCTAACACTGGAGAGCCTGTGTTCGAATGCCCCCATATTGATGTTCCACAGAGCCGAACAGTGTTAACTTTCTATAGTGTGGTATATTAATCCCAAACCCTCCTGTGAGAGATGTTCAATGAGAAATAATGTTTATTGATTTCTTAACTGGTCAGAATGAAGAACGCTGAATATTTTGACACCGTAATGGTGTTATGTTGCAGACACCAAGTGACGGGATCTTGACTGAACCTTCTGGAGACCAAGAAGGGAGTGAGAGATCCACTTCATCCTTACAACAGGTTACTACTTCTTATCATGATATACTAGGTTTGAGTTTTCAGCTTTCTTTGACAAACACAGGAGAAGTTATAAATCAGAAACATGGACTCTCCATGATTTCAGTCGTCATGTCCTCATATTTCTTTAGACCTGAAAAACCGGAGTGTGTTTCAGGTGACATGATTTTTGTCTGGACCTAATTCTGGAGAGCCTGTTTTCGAATGTCCCCATATTGCTGTTACACAGAGCTGAACAGTGTTAACTTTCTATAGTGTCTTATATTAATCCCAAACCCTCCTGTGAGCGATGTTCAATGAAAAACAATGTTTATTCATTTATTAACTAATCAAGATGAATAAATTTGAATATTTCTGACACTGCACTGTTGCTATGTTGCAGACATTAAGTGTTCCGATCCTGATGAAACCTTCTGAAGATCAAGAAAGGTTACTTAAACAGGTTACTACGTCTTATCATTATATATTAGGTTTCAGTTTTCAGCTTTCTTTGACAAACACAGGAGAAGTTATAAGTCAGAAACATAGACTCTCCATGATTTCAGTCGTCATGTCCTCATATTTCTTTAGACCTGAAAAACCTGAGTGTGTTTCAGGTGACATGACTTTTGTCTTAACCCAACTCTGGAGAGCCTGTGTTCGAATGTCCCCATATTGCTGTTACTCAGAGCTAAACAGTGTTAACTTTCTACAGTGTGGTACGTTATTCCCAAATTCTCCTGTGAGCAATGTTCAATGAGAAATGATGTTTTTTTCATTTCTTAACTGGTCAGAATGAAGAATGCTGAATATTTTGACACCGTAATGTTGTTATGTTGCAGACACCAAGTGAAAGGTACCTGACTGAACCCTCTGGAGACCAAGAATGGAGTGAGAGATCCACTTCATCCTTACAACAGGTTACTACTTCTTATCATGATATACTAGGTTTGAGTTTTCAGCTTTCTTTGACAAACACAGGAGAAGTTATAAATCAGAAACATGGACTCTCCATGATTTCAGTCGTCATGTCCTCATATTTCTTCAGACCTGAAAAACCTGAGTGTGTTTCAGGTGACATGACTTTTGCCTTAACCTAACTCTGGAGAGCCTGTGTTCGAATGTCCCCATATTGCTGTTCCACAGAACTGAACAGTGTTAACTTTCTATAGTGTGGTATATTCTTCCCAAACTCTCCCGTGAGCAATGTTCAATGATAATTAATGTTTATTCATTTCTTAACTGGTCAGAATGAAGAATGCTGAATATTTTGACACCGTAATGTTATGTTGCAGACACCAAGTGACCTGACTGAACCCTCTGGAGACCATGAATGGAGTGAGAGATCCACTTCATTCTTACAACAGGTTACTACTTCTTATCATGATATACTAGGTTTGAGTTTTCAGCTTTCTTTGACAAACACAGGAGAAGTTATAAATCAGAAACATGGACTCTCCATGATTTCAGTCGTCATGTCCTCGTATTTCTTCAGACCTGAAAAACCTGAGTGTGTTTCAGGTGACATGACTTTTGCCTTAACCTAACTCTGGAGAGCCTGTGTTCGAATGTCCCCATATTGCTGTTCCACAGAACTGAGCAGTGTTAACTTTCTATAGTGTGGTATATTCATCCCAAACTCTCCCGTGAGCAATGTTCAATGATAATTAATGTTTATTCATTTCTTAACTGGTCAGAATGAAGAATGCTGAATATTTTGACACCGTAATGTTATGTTGCAGACACCAAGTGACCTGACTGAACCCTCTGGAGACCATGAATGGAGTGAGAGATCCACTTCATTCTTACAACAGGTTACTACTTCTTATCATGATATACTAGGTTTGAGTTTTCAGCTTTCTTTGACAAACACAGAAGTTCTAAATCAGAAACATAGACTCTCCATGATTTCAGTCGTCATGTCCTCATATTTCTTTAGACCTGAAAAACCTGAGTGTGTTTCAGGTGACATGACTTTTGTCTTAACCTAACTCTGGAGAGCCTGTGTTCGAATGTCCCCATATTGCTGTTCCACAGAACTGAACAGTGTTAACTTTCTATCGTGTGGTATATTCATCCCAAACCCTCCCGTGAGCAATGTTCAATAATAATTAATATTTAATCATTTCTTAACTGGTCAGAATGAAGAATGCTGAAACTTTTGACACCGTAATGTTGTTATGTTGCAGACATCAAGTGACAGGTACCTGACTGAACCCTCTGGAAACCAAGAATGGAGTGAGAGATCCACTTCATCCTTACAACAGGTTACTACTTCTTATCATGATATACTAGGTTTGAGTTTTCAGCTTTCTTTGACAAACACAGGAGAAGTTATAAATCAGAAACATGGACTCTCCATGATTTCAGTCGTCATGTCCTCATATTTCTTTAGACCTGAAAAACCGGAGTGTGTTTCAGGTGACATGATTTTTGTCTGGACCTAATTCTGGAGAGCCTGTTTTGGAATGTCCCCATATTGCTGTTACACAGAGCTGAACAGTGTTAACTTTCTATAGTGTCTTATATTAATCCCAAACCCTCCTGTGAGCGATGTTCAATGAAAAACAATGTTTATTCATTTATTAACTAATCAAGATGAATAAATTTGAATATTTCTGACACTGCACTGTTGCTATGTTGCAGACATTAAGTGTTCCGATCCTGATGAAACCCTCTGGAAACCAAGAATGGAGTGAGAGATCCACTTCATCCTTACAACAGGTTACTACTTCTTATCATGATATACTAGGTTTGAATTTTCAATGTTCTTTGACAAACACAGGAGAAGTTATAAATCAGAAACATGGACTCTCCATGATTTCAGTCGTCATGTCCTCATATTTCTTCAGACCTGAAAAACCTGAGTGTGTTTCAGGTGACATGACTTTTGCCTTAACCTAACTCTGGAGAGCCTGTGTTCGAATGTCCCCATATTGCTGCTACTCAGAGCTGAACAGTGTTAACTTTCTACAGTGTGGTACATTATTCCCAAATTCTCCTGTGAGCAATGTTCAATGAGAAATTATGTTTTTTTTCATTTCTTAACTGGTCAGAATGAAGAATGCTGAATATTTTTACACCGTAATGTTGTTATGTTGCAGAAACCAAGTGAAAGGTACCTGACTGAACCCTCTGGAGACCAAGAATGGAGTGAGAGATCCACTTCATCCTTACAACAGGTTAATACTTCTTATCATGGTATACTAGGTTTGAGTTTTCAGCTTTCTTTGACAAACACAGGAGAAGTTATAAATCAGAAACATGGACTCTCCATGATTTCAGTCGTCATGTCCTCATATTTCTTCAGACCTGAAAAACCTGAGTGTGTTTCAGGTGACATGACTTTTGCCTTAACCTAACTCTGGAGAGCCTGTGTTCGAATGTCCCCATATTGCTGTTCCACAGAACTGAACAGTGTTAACTTTCTATAGTGTGGTATATTCATCCCAAACTCTCCCGTGAGCAATGTTCAATGATAATTAATGTTTATTCATTTCTTAACTGGTCAGAATGAAGAATGCTGAAACTTTTGACACCGTAATGTTGTTATGTTGCAGACATCAAGTGACAGGTACCTGACTGAACCCTCTGGAAATCAAGAATGGAGTGAGAGATCCACTTCATCCTTACAACAGGTTACTACTTCTTATCATGATATACTAGGTTTGAGTTTTCAGCTTTCTTTGACAAACACAGGAGAAGTTATAAATCAGAAACATTGACTCTCCATTATTTCAGTCGTCATGTCCTCATATTTCTTTAGACCTGAAAAACCTGAGTGTGTTTCAGGTGACATGACTTTTGTCTTAACCTAACTCTGGAGAGCCTGTGTTCGAATGTCCCCATATTGCTGTTCCACAGAACTGAACAGTGTTAACTTTCTATCGTGTGGTATATTCATCCCAAACCCTCCCGTGAGCAATGTTCAATAATAATTAATATTTATTTATTTCTTAACTGGTCAGAATGAAGAATGCTGAAACTTTTGACACCGTAATGTTGTTATGTTGCAGACATCAAGTGACAGGTACCTGACTGAACCCTCTGGAAACCAAGAATGGAGTGAGAGATCCACTTCATCCTTACAACAGGTTACTACTTCTTATCATGATATACTAGGTTTGAATTTTCAATGTTCTTTGACAAACACAGGAGAAGTTATAAATCAGAAACATGGACTCTCCATGATTTCAGTCGTCATGTCCTCATATTTCTTTAGACCTGAAAAACCTGAGTGTGTTTCAGGTGTCATGACTTTTGTCTTAACCTAACTCTGGAGAGCCTGTGTTCGAATGTCCCCATATTGCTGTTACTCAGAGCTGAACAGTGTTAACTTACTATAGTGTGGTACATTACTCCCAAACTCTCCTGTGAGCAATGTTCAATGAGAAATAATGTTTATTCATTTCTTAACTGGTCAGAATGAAGAATGCTGAAACTTTTGACACCGTAATGTTGTTATGTTGCAGACATCAAGTGACAGGTACCTGACTGAACCCTCTGGAGACTATGAATGGAGTGAGAGATCCACTTCATTCTTACAACAGGTTACTACTTCTTATCATGATATACTAGGTTTGAGTTTTCAGCTTTCTTTGACAAACACAGGAGAAGTTATAAATCAGAAACATGGACTCTCCATGATTTCAGTCGTCATGTCGTCATATTTCTTCAGACCTGAAAAACCTGAGTGTGTTTCAGGTGACATGACTTTTGCCTTAACCTAACTCTGGAGAGCCTGTGTTCGAATGTCCCCATATTGCTGTTCCACAGAACTGAACAGTGTTAACTTTCTATAGTGTGGTATATACATCCCAAACTCTCCTGTGAGCAATGTTCAATGATAATTAATATGTATTAATTTCTTAACTGGTCAAAATGAAGAATGCTGAATATTTTGACACCGTAATGTTATGTTGCAGACACCAAGTGACCTGACTGAACCCTCTGGAGACCATGAATGGAATGATAGATACACTTCATCCTTACAACAGGTTACTACTTCTTGTCATGATATACTAGGTTTGAGTTTTCAGCTTTCTTTGACAAACACAGGAGAAGTTATAAATCAGAAACATGGACTCTCCATGATTTCAGTCGTCATGTCCTCATATTTCTTCAGACCTGAAAAACCTGAGTGTGTTTCAGGTGTCATGACTTTTGTCTTAACCTAACTCTGGAGAGCCTGTGTTCGAATGTCCCCATATTGCTGTTACTCAGAGCTGAACAGTGTTAACTTTCTATAGTGTGGTATATACATCCCAAACTCTCCTGTGAGCAATGTTCAATGATAATTAATATGTATTCATTTCTTAACTGGTCAAAATGAAGAATGCTGAATATTTTGACACCGTAATGTTATGTTGCAGACACCAAGTGACCTGACTGAACCCTCTGGAGACCATGAATGGAATGATAGATACACTTCATCCTTACAACAGGTTACTACTTCTTGTCATGATATACTAGGTTTGAGTTTTCAGCTTTCTTTGACAAACACAGGAGAAGTTATAAATCAGAAACATGGACTCTCCATGATTTCAGTCGTCATGTCCTCATATTTCTTTAGACCTGAAAAACCTGAGTGTGTTTCAGGTGTCATGACTTTTGTCTTAACCTAACCCTGGAGAGCCTGTGTTCGAATGTCCCCATATTGCTGTTACTCAGAGCTGAACAGTGTTAACTTTCTATAGTGTGGTATATACATCCCAAACTCTCCTGTGAGCAATGTTCAATGATAATTAATATGTATTCATTTCTTAACTGGTCAAAATGAAGAATGCTGAATATTTTGACACCGTAATGTTATGTTGCAGACACCAAGTGACCTGACTGAACCCTCTGGAGACCATGAATGGAATGATAGATACACTTCATCCTTACAACAGGTTACTACTTCTTGTCATGATATACTAGGTTTGAGTTTTCAGCTTTCTTTGACAAACACAGGAGAAGTTATAAGTCAGAAACATAGACTCTCCATGATTTCAGTCGTCATGTCCTCATATTTCTTCAGACCTGAAAAACCTGAGTGTGTTTCAGGTGACATAACTTTTGTCTTAACCTAACTCTGGAGAGCCTGTGTTCGAATGTCCCCATATTGCTGTTCCACAGAACAGAACAGTGTTAACTTTCTATAGTGTGGTATATACATCCCAAACTCTCCTGTGAGCAATGTTCAATGATAATTAATATGTATTCATTTCTTAACTGGTCAAAATGAAGAATTCTGAATATTTTGACACCGTAATGTTATGTTGCAGACACCAAGTGACCTGACTGAACCCTCTGGAGACCATGAATGGAATGATAGATACACTTCATCCTTACAACAGGTTACTACTTCTTGTCATGATATACTAGGTTTGAGTTTTCAGCTTTCTTTGACAAACACAGGAGAAGTTATAAGTCAGAAACATAGACTCTCCATGATTTCAGTCGTCATGTCCTCATATTTCTTCAGACCTGAAAAACCTGAGTGTGTTTCAGGTGACATAACTTTTGTCTTAACCTAACTCTGGAGAGCCTGTGTTCGAATGTCCCCATATTGCTGTTCCACAGAACTGAACAGTGTTAACTTTCTATAGTGTGGTATATACATCCCAAACTCTCCTGTGAGCAATGTTCAATGATAATTAATATGCATTCATTTCTTAACTGGTCAAAATGAAGAATGCTGAATATTTTGACACCGTAATGTTATGTTGCAGACACCAAGTGACCTGACTGAACCCTCTGGAGACCATGAATGGAATGATAGATACACTTCATCCTTACAACAGGTTACTACTTCTTGTCATGATATACTAGGTGTGAGTTTTCAGCTTTCTTTGACAAACACAGGAGAAGTTATAAATCAGAAACATGGACTCTCCATGATTTCAGTCGTCATGTCCTCATATTTCTTTAGACCTGAAAAACCTGAGTGTGTTTCAGGTGTCATGACTTTTGTCTTAACCTAACTCTGGAGAGCCTGTGTTCGAATGTCCCCATATTGCTGTTACTCAGAGCTGAACAGTGTTAACTTACTATAGTGTGGTACATTATTTCCAAACTCTCCTGTGAGCAATGTTCAATGAGAAATAATGTTTATTCATTTCTTAACTGGTCAGAATGAAGAATGCTGAAACTTTTGACACCGTAATGTTGTTATGTTGCAGACATCAACTGACAGGTACCTGACTGAACCCTCTGGAAACCAAGAATGGAGTGAGAGATCCACTTCATCCTTACAACAGGTTACTACTTCTTATCATGATATACTAGGTTTGAGTTTTCAGCTTTCTTTGACAAACACAGGAGAAGTTATAAATCAGAAACATGGACTCTCCATTATTTCAGTCGTCATGTCGTCATATTTCTTCAGACCTGAAAAACCTGAGTGTGTTTCAGGTGACATGACTTTTGTCTTAACCTAACTCTGGAAAACCTGTGTTCGAATTTCCCCATATTGCTGTTCCACAGAACTGAACAGTGTTAACTTTCTATAGTGTGGTATATTCATCCCAAACTTTCCCGTGAGCAATGTTCAATGATAATTAATGTTTATTCATTTCTTAACTGGTCAGAATGAAGAATGCTGAATATTTTGACACCGTAATGTTATGTTCCAGACACCAAGTGACCTGACTGAACCCTCTGGAGACCATGAATGGAATGAGAGATAAATTCTCAAAATTCTCAAATTTTCAAAATTCTCATTATTTCCTGGAATATCTTATTTTGATTATTTTATTTTTCCATTTTTAATAAATAATGCCTTCTTTTACAGGTGGGAATAAGAGACGCACATGGACAGATGATGACGTGAAGGCTGTTGAGCGACATATGTTTGATTTCATAACAAGCCATAAAGTTTCAGGTAAAACGAGCTGTGAGTCCTGTCTCCACGCAGAGCCAGCAGCTCTGAAAGACAGAGGCTGGGTGTCCATCAAAAACTACATCCACAACAGGATGTAACTGCATTAAAAAGGGAAATGAATGGCTAGTCCATTGAAATGCGAGCACGTGTGGGTACATTTCAGTTCAAGTTAACTAAAGCAATAGCAATGGTGCATTTAGGGTGGGATGGTCAATTATGGGTTTCATATTTGTTGTTTAATACTGTGTTTCACGTTTGTTGTTTCATGATCTTCAAGAGCAATTTGGAAAATCCTTGAAGATGTATGAACATGTAAATTATACTGTATATCAGGCATGTCCCGATCTGGGCCTGGAGGGCCACTGTCGTGCCTGTTTTCCAGCTCTCCCGGCTGCATCACACCTGTTTCAGATGATCAGTTCATCAGTCAGCTCTGATGCAGCACTAGAACATCCTGGGAGAGCTGGAAAACAAAAAGACAGCGGCCCTTGAGGACCGACCTTGGACACCCCTGCTGTATATAAACGTACGTACGATATACAAACTTCTCACAAAAGATAGGCTTATTAGGTTTGAGGTGATATTTCGGAAAAACCCTAAAACATTTGAATTCATCCTATTTCAAGAATTTCAATACTTTTTGAAAAGTTGCTTTTGTCTAACGGTAGCTAAAGAAGTTGCTACACACATGGCACAATATATCGCCAGATTCATTAAAAATTCTTCATCGCATTATTCACATTTTGACATAATCTTCTTCAGTTCAAACAACCCTCATCTATTGCAGTGCTTTGTGTCATGGAGAGGAGGTGGCATGTTTTCTGTGTTCATAATTTCATATTTGTCAGCAATTAAAAAATAAGAAAGTGGACTGACCACATATTTAACCGTCTCTTCTTCTTCACAGCTTATTTTACTATCTTGTATTATTAATGTGAATATTTGAGGGATGACGGGTGGAACGACTGTTTGGCACATTCGCCTCATAATTCAGCAATTGGTATTTGAATGTTTGAATCTGGGCTTCCTTCCTTTGTAGAGTTCTCCCCATGCCCGAGCATGACAATTGGACACATGTGCCTAACATATACTGTTGGTATGTAACATGAGTCAATTTAAAAATACACACTTTACTCTTAGCTGGTCTTCATAAGTCATATATACTTGAAAATGATGTGTATCTAGAGGGCTCAAAATTCACAAAAACATGAAATGGTAGTGTGTTTGAGGTGACTGTCTCCATAATACACAAAAACCTGTCAATGTCCTCATATGTAGTAGTTTTGTCATAAATCAAAAAAAAATTACGTCCTAGCCAAAATCTGAGTAGATGGCTGTCTTCCTGATTTTTTTTCATGGTTACCATATTTTTTTGGAGCCTGTAGGACCACGGGAAAGGCATGTACCCATATGTCGGGTGAACAAACGGACGTCCTGAAAATGCACCAAAACACGTATGTGTGTGTGTGTGTGTGTGTGTGTGTGTGTGTGTGTGTGTGTGTGTGTGTGTGTGTGTGTGTGTACGAGTAGCTGATAAGCAACATGTCTGCTCTATTTTGTGGTCTACTTGATTTCCAAAATGTATTTTGTGTCTTCAAAGATCATTTAAATTAATGCCAATAAAAACGCGCTAAACTGACAGCTCTAATATATATATATCAGCATGTATTGTATTGTATATATATATACAATATATGTATAGGGACCCAGGAAATTCTACACAGCCATGGTTTAAGGGGATGGAAGTACGTGACTCGTCCCCCGCGCTTCACGACTGTGCCTATGGATTTAGAAAATGATGACCCATAAAAGCCCCTGGAAGTGTAATGTGTACATGGCCCAATACCGTTTCCCCATATTGACTTTTTAAAGCATGTCCTTGGCATTCTCACAGCCTCTCCATTCAGGATACCCCATACAAGCCATGTGCAAACAAACAAAACAGAGAAACAAACAAACACACAGAAAACGGTCTGGAAATGTGAAGCCATTTAAACCCCTGGGAAGCAGCATCTTTCTTGCACCATCGGAAAGTAGTGGTTTGTCAGCCGATTCTAATGTGTACAAGTACTGGGGGTATTGCTCCATAAAGGTCAGCATATCCTTTCAAGAAATGTACATTATTCCTGAGCAGATGGTCAGTTTCTCTCCAGGTACCTCAGACCGCAGTCTGAGTGATGATTAGGTGACACTTAAAAACCAAAAAGGTCCAAGATGAGTGGCAGCTGTTGTGTTTGCTTGCTGCCCTCTGTCACACCCCATCACTAGTAATCAGCCTGGATTGAAAGCAGAAGCCTCACCCAGATGGCAAGCGGCTGCTGCTTATTTCGCTTTGTTTCGAAACCGCTCGTCCAGCAAACTGAGTCCTGCGCATTGTAATCCTGCCTCTCCTGTACTCTTGTATCCCTTTCAACTATGCCGTCTCTCCCCCCCGTGCAAGCTCTACTTACGTTATGATTAAAGGCAACTTCAGCCGATCTCTCTTCGAGTATGTTTGCCAAGCTGTGCCAAGACTCCTCTTTGAAAATGTAATTACTTTGTCAAAAGATTAAAATCTTGTATGAAGCTCTCTCTAACAGTTGATCCTAAAACGAGTGTTATGAAGGTAATGTGTTTTGCTTGCAACACTGCAAAAACATCCTCTTAAATATCCATTTTGTTTTATTTACCTATAGAGAAAGCCCCCCCCCACCCACCCACTTTGCATTTAAGAGCTACTTTCCAGTCAGAGTGAGTCTATCAGAACAACGCTTAATGAAAATCTTCAGGAAATTACTGTATAAGATATCCTTTATTCGTCCCACAATGGGGAAATTTACATTTCATATTACAAATATGATACAGTATTTGTATCAAGTATCTTTAAAGTACAAATATTTTGTGTATACAACCAAAACATGAATACTGGCTCTATTGATCATGACGTCATCAAACATCTCGCAGGTCGAAATTAATAACTCCCACCATGTTGACTAAAGTAAAGCTTGTTTGTTCCAGAAACAGGACCATGTTATTTAAATTAGATGTGCCAGATTACCGGTACATTTTTTTTCTACCCGGCATTAGTCGAATCCCATTTCAAAGATCTCAACGGCCTCGCCCTGAAACATTAAAGTGATAAGTACCATAAGTACACCATTTGCGAAGAACATTTTTTAAATTTTGTCCATAATTAATTTGATAGCCTCAACATTTTTCATGTGCATCTAGGGAAACATAGCAGCCTTTTCAGTAGATGGGAAAAAATGTTATTTAAAAAAATCTGAATCTATTGTTCCTACTTCTTGAATCAAGAAAACATTGGAAGTCAATTCTACAAGTGACTGTATACCAACATATACCAAATGTATACTTATTGATCATAAGAGTAGAGGCAGTGATTAGTTTCTTTTAACATTAGAACATTCATTCATTCATTCATCTTCCGTACCGCTTGATCCTCACTAGGGTCGCGGGGGGTGCTGGAGCCCATCCCAGCCGTCTCCGGGCAGTAGGCGGGGGACACCCTGAATCGGTTGCCAGCCAATCGCAGGGCACACAGAAACAAACAAACCACTCGCACTCACACTCACACCTAGGGACAATTTAGAGTGTTCAATCAGCCTGCCACACATGTTTTTGGAATGTGGGAGGAAACCGGAGCACCCGGAGAAAACCCACGCAGGCCCGGGGAGAACATGCAAACTCCACACAGGGAGGCCGGAGCTGGAATCGAACCCGGTACCTCTGCACTGTGAAGCCGACGTGCTAACCACTGGACTACATTTATTTATTTTTTCTGTAAACTCATACAACCAAAACAATGAGTGACAAAATTCAAACAACTGAAGCTTAATTACAAACTACGGACAGCAAGGCATTCTTGAGACCCTCCCCGCTACAACACTGGATAAGCATTAATTTGCCTTTGTTCCAAGGCTTGGTTCTTTTTGTAAATCATCTCCACATTCCAAGGAAACAGCTTTATAAGATGACCATGAACTATGTAGCAAGGAATTCATTTAATGGACTGTCATAACGCAATTGTGACACTTTGTTCGAGTCATTCTTCTCGACATCTTTGTATGCAGCGATGGCTGTTCGAAAGTGCTCTATAAATACTGTTGACTTGACTTGACTTGACTTGACTTGACATTATGAGCCTACCGCAGGGTGGAGGTCTTGCCAAGAGGAAAAAAAAAGACAATACAATCCTAAGTATTATTTTGTTTTGGCCATCTGTTGCCATTATATGCACAGACTATCTCCATTTTTTTAATTTAACTTTGATTTATTCTCTTA
The DNA here is from genome assembly GCF_025434085.1 of Hippocampus zosterae. Classification (NCBI taxonomy): domain Eukaryota; kingdom Metazoa; phylum Chordata; class Actinopteri; order Syngnathiformes; family Syngnathidae; genus Hippocampus; species Hippocampus zosterae. Next base: position 8,841,200 of record NC_067453.1, read on the forward strand.
TTTAGAAGGTTTTGTATCTGTGAGTGAGAGGTTTTGTCACTTTTGACTTATTAAAGCATGTTTGTCATTTTCTCAACATTGACATTATGAATGTTGGGCTTTATCCCCACCATCAATGAATTTCACAATAAACGTCGGGATTACTCTTCTTGTCCATTGGGATAAAAATGTCTTTCTATTTTAATCTGTCATGGACCGCATGATTTGGTTGGCGATTTTCAAACCTCCATGTCTACGGGACCCAATGAAAGACATGCCACACTTATCAAAAGATGAGGACTGATATTTCTGTCTAAAAGAATGTTTCAAAACAGTCGACATTACAAGTGTAGCGAAACAATGATTAAGATCAGCTCAGCCACATTTTGGTCACATTGGGTAATGGAGCATGACGGTACAAGATTAAACAGGAAGGATTTGCAGTCTGCTAAAACTGAATGGCCAACTTAACGAGTGTTTAAGTGACATGTCAGTCTCACGCATAAAATATAAAATATTAAACTCCTCCATCACACATTTAACACCTCACGGCTTGACTGATCTGAAAGCAGCCTTTCACAGGCGTGCACTTTTCTATAAATGTGAACAGTATCGCAAAAAGTACAGACTATGATTAATTCAAATGCAGCTGCATATAAACGTGGAAAATATAAACGTTCGGGCTGCACCGATTCTGTGAGATTTTGTTTGCCAATCAGGAATCAATTACGTGTCAATTTATAACATTAATATATGTCGAAATGCAGCGCCCCAAATGCTGTGCACCACACAGAATAATTTTTGGGTTTTGTTCTTTTCAATGGGCTCTTACAAGTCTAATGTTACAAACAGCATAACAGAAACGACTATTCTGACACAGCCATGCTTTGCTAAAGAAGAATCCCACAATTTTCCAACTTGAGATTTGAAAGTAATGCAATGAAACCAAATTATGTCTAAAAAAAAAATCCTCTAGACAAGTATACAGAATGACTTGTTATAACAATTAAAAGTGTGTGTCCTTCTGACACTCAATAAAATCCAACCAACCCTGGAGACGTTTTGCTGGCCAAACATTTGAGAGTTGAAAGTGACTGCCGCTTGGCGTGAAAGCTAGCATTACACTGTCCATGAGACAGAAAACACATTGCGTCCAACCAATTGCTTTTGTTCTATGGTAGGCATGCTATCCATCCATCCATCTTCTACCGCTTATGTGGGGCCGGGTGCGGGGGCAAGAGCTTTAGCAGGGAAGCCCAGACTTCCCTCTCCCTAGCTACTTCTTCCAGCTCTCCCCAGGGGATCCCGAGGCGTTCCCAGGCCAGCTGGGTGACATAGTCTCTCCAGCGTGTCCTGGGTCTTCCTCTGGGTCTCCTCCAGGTGGGACATGCCCGGAACACCTCACCAGGGAGGCGTTCAGGAGGCAATCCGAATCAGATGGCCAAGCCAGTGTTTCATCCAGCAATTTCGCCGCAGGGATTGATACCTGTAGTTAACTGAATCGGAATGTGGCCGACTGTGGATTCCAGCGATCTCTGAACTGTTGGAAGGTCTATAAAAATGTAATTTCTAGCGCTGAGGCCTGATATCTGCGCACCCACATTGTTATGTAGCCTCTGTCAATATTAACAAGTAGGCTGGTTGCAATTTCATCTATCTGCAAGCCTCCTGCCATCTCACAGATGACATGTTGACCTGTTTTCCCAAAGAAACCGTACAACTCACTGTCCACGTACAAGCCACAAAGCTTTGGAAATCCATCCATCCATCCATTTTCTGAACCGCTTGATCCTCACTAGGGTCGCGGGGGGTGCTGGAGCCTATCCCAGCCATCTTCGGGCAGTAGGCGGGGGACACCCTGAATCAGTTGCCAGCCAATCGCAGGGCACACAGAGACGAACAACCATCCACACCCACACTCACACCTAGGGACAATTTAGAGCGTCCAATCAGCCTACCATGCATGTTTTTGGAATGTGGGAGGAAACCGGAGCACCCGGAGAAAACCCACGCAAGCCCGGGGAGAACATGCAAACTCCACACAGGGAGCCCGGCGCTGGAATCGAACCCGTTACCTCCGCACTGTGAAGCCGACGTGCTAACGTTCTGACATTTTACAATCACTCTTACAAACAGATGCCTTGTTATAGTGTTATGTAAATAATGCGTCAGTTGATACGCCAGACGCTTCTCATTATTATGTTTTGAAGCAAAGGTCATGAAATTCATGATGTTCTTAATGGAAAAACATGACATGAGTACAACAATGAAATTTTTGTATTGCTGTTTGAGGCCACATTTCAAATGGGCCACTGTCTCTTTGTGACTGTCTCCTCTGTTTCCAATCGATTTTCATACTGATTTTCTCGATGCTGTCTCACTGCTGACAAAATGAGAACATCCAACACCAACTTGCTGGAATAATGATACATTCTGATATGGACAAAGACAGAATATTGAATAGCTAAAAGCAATCCTCACTGAGTAATGGTGGAAGACAAATATACAAATAGATTGTGCCGCCGTAAAAATTTGATTGCATTTATGCGAGTGGAGGCAGCAGACGCTGAATCACACAGCTCACTTAATGTAGCGCATGACATTGCCAAACACAAAAACTCCAGCTGCTAGTAGTTGTAATGACAAGTCACTTCACAGCTCCACAAACTACGTTTAACTATTTACTCATCCGACGTATTTGGATTTAAGGAGAAGGAAGGGACGCCACTCGCAACGGATGCGTGCACTAAATGAAATAAGTGGTTAATTGATTGAAATGGTCTTCTGTTACTGAATGTGTGGCTTTGCTAAGTGCTGAATGGGGGAAAAGAAAAAGAAGCTTGAGGAGGATTTTGAAAAATCTTTCAGTCCATACGATCTAATCGAAAGGAGAGCTGTTTGTGATGATGAACAAACACTGTAAATTCCCACCTTGTAGAACCATCTGATATTGCGACCCATAACGAGGGCATGTTTACCCATTTAGCCGGATTGTTACAAAACAGCACCGAAGAACATCAATCAAGTCACCAGCAATGAGATGACCTCAACACGGCTTTCATCAAAATGTCGATGTCACAGTGCTGAATATTTGAATATGTTTTTGTTAGCAGCAGCCAAAGCTAAAAAACATTATTAACAGATGCTAATAAATGTCAAAACTGCAGCCAGGCTTACTTATCGTCTCCTACATGAAATAATCATAAATTCCCCCCCCCCCCCCCCCCCCCCCCCCTTTATGTCCCCATTAAGCCATAACTCCAACCTCCACTGTGAAACAAGAAGAACACAATCCTTTACAGGCCCAAACTTTGAGTTCCGGTGTCCAGTATACACTCAAGGGAAAACCAGATTTAACAAGCTTCACGGGAAAAGTGAAATTCACTTGGAGAGAGACACCTTGTTTATTTGGCACCAAAACAACTTGATACAGGATGCTGCAAAACTCTTATTTCCTACCCACTCGAAAATATGAGTCTTGAACACAGCATGGGTAAAGACTGCAGCATCGATTCCTTCTTTCAATTAACATACAGTTGTTCCTGTCCACTCAGCCCCAAATTGCAAACGCCAATAAGAATTGGTTTTCCGGAGCCAGTTGGCATCTCACAAGATGCCTCGAGCTGCCTCTCTGGATCCAACCATGCCTCCCAGACATTAACTTCGACCGGTGTGTCGATATACCCGCAAACTTTCACTGGCTCAAGCGAGAAAAATCAAGGCTCGAGGGTGTTTAATGACAGAATAAATCTACAGAGACACTTATCGGAATCGATATTCTGACACACACAACAGAGCCAACCAGAGGGCTTCAGCAGTGGTCGGCAAGACAGACTCAGTCAGCCTGTTTAAGATGTTCGAACAGTGTGATGGAAATGATGAAATTAAATCCTGTACATTAATAACAGCTGGGTAGTTTGTCGCAACACATTTTCATACGCCAAAGACTACCGTATTTTCACGACTATACGGCGCCATTAAAAGTCTTAAATTTTCTCCAAAATGGACAGGACGCCGTATAATGCGGAGCGTCTAGTCTAGTGTATGAGGCATGACTGAGAGCGCTTCTGGCCGACACGCTGTTTGTATAGAGAAAAGGCGGAGTGAGTGACGAGAGGCATGCGGACGTCCGCCAATGAGTGAATGGTGGGCGTGTAAGAGGACCCTAAAAACACACCCTGGCAGGTACCAGTCGCCAATGAGTGAAGGGTGAGCATGTAAGAGGTGAAGAGAAAAACGTGAGTGCATTGTAAAATGGCTAAATAAAGTACAACGGAACTCAGTTTTGCTTCCGTTGCCTTTTTAAAAACATGTTTTTAGTGTGCACGCATGCATGCCGTATGTTTAACCTGGCGTATGTTTTACCATGCCTGGTTTCGTCCAATAATACAGTGCGTTTTGTGTATGTGTCAAACACAGAAGCACCCGTTACTGAGACTGCACCCAACAATATGTTGCGCCGAACGGTCGTGAAAATATGGTACTTTTACCGATGTAATACTCTTTTTATAAGCATAACATGTCTAACAAGGTTTGCCGTGTTGTGGTCAAGTTTGCCTCTCCGACTGCATAAACTGAACTAGAATTTGTGTGTTTAAAAGAATTGAATACATGTGTCAGATTTTTAGGTCAAGAAATGATTAAAATGATTATACTTAATTTCATGTATATGTTAAATTATTTTATTGTTGCGACTAAGGCTGGGCGATATTTCGTTATCGTATCGTCATCATTCAAGCTATTTATATTGACCCCTCCTGTATAGAGTCAAGTCAAGCTTTATTGTCAAATATGCTCTATGTGCAACATACAGCACAGATGAAATAACTTTCCTCTCTCAACCACAGTGCAAACATGCAGTGCATTGAAACACACACAGCTAAAAATAAGTGCAGCAAACTGAACTGCAAAGAAATACATTACAGGCTCCAATCAGGCCTGACGTCATTCAGATGCTCCAAGATTGCACTGCTGAATAGATGATATGTCACATTTATTTTCATTTCTACCATTAAAAAAAAAATGTTAACATGAGGGGCGGCCCGGTAGCACAATGGTTAGCACGTCGACTTCGCAGTGCGGAGTTTCAATTCCAGCTCCGGCCTCCCTGTGTGTAGTTTGCATGTTCTCCCCGGGCCTGCGTGGGTTTTCTTTGGGTGCCCCGGTTTCCTCCCACGTTACAAAAACATGCATGGCAGGCTGATTGAACACACCAAATTGTCCCTAGGTGTGAGTGTCAGTGTCATTGCCTTTTTTTCTAAATGCTAGAGTACAAAGTACCACCTCAAAAAATACTTGTAATGGATGGATGCATGAGTATTTTTTTGTAAATTGTGTCTCCTACTTCAATGAAATCAGAATTTACCAATTAAAATTGTAATTTAGACTTTTCCAACATGATTTATTTCCTTACTCAAAACAAAATCAGCTATTGATTGAGATTTATAACAAAAACAAACAAACAAAAAAAGTATTTACATGAGATTTGGGGATCAAGGTTACAAGAATGTTTTGCTGCATGTCACATTCAAAAATGAGTATTTTAAGGCAAGTCATGATTATTGGAGGGGGAAAAAAGCAAAAGGCAAACCTATTCAAGGCAGACAGTGGCTGGAGACAAGTGAAAGACATAGCGATTGTGCACAGCAAAACAGTCGATAGATCATGATGAGATCAATCAACAAGCTCCCGGAGACCGGCCTCCGGCCGGACAGTGTGTGGACAGCAGAAATCAATGACGAGTATGAGTCCATGGCAAGCTCACCGCAGGCGTCGATACATCATTGCAAGAGAAAAGGACGAAAGATGAGGGGCAACTCAGAAAGGGCACAAATTGTTTTACAAAAGGAGACACACAATGGGGAAAGAACAGAATGCAATTGTAAGATGAAATGGCAAAGATGAAAGGAAAAAGAACACTTGAAAATGAGTTTTTTTGGATGAAAAACAACAAGAACGAGATCTTCACTTTTTGAAATCCACACAGACCAATTCTCAGCATTGCATCCAGCCATAAATCCACTCCATGCCACCACAGATTGATGTTTTTAATGATGCTTTTAGACTCCCGCTCCTTATCTGTCTGGGAAGAAAAAATAATCCGTCTGAGAAAACGCTTTTCTTTTCCTGTTCCAAATTTCTACATGGGTCTTATCCTTCCTTGCTTCTATTGTCAACTTCTTTGTGCAGAAGAAAAACAATGGAGATGTTGACAGTTTTGTTTTCCTGTATCGTGCGGCAACAGGAGCAGGATACGCTTCATCTGGCAGTGGCGCTTACAAGTTTGGAGGAGTGCACACCTCACACAAATCTTTAGGAGTGCACACCACCCCAATCAGTCAAAGGTCCATTTATTGACGCAAGTCAAGCCTCATGTAATAATACAATTTGTCCGAAGACAAAAAAAGAGAAAATAAAACAAAAATGTTTACTAAACTTATGGTCCACATTGGAACTGTGATTTTTGACAAATTGCTTCCAAAAAAATAATTTAAACGTTTAAATCGCATTTGACACGAGAACATTGTTAATACTCATCTGTTTGCATGTCATAGCATGATGAAAAAAAATGTTTTAAACCCCCATGTATAGTATATTGTTTTGTTTTGTTCAGAGTGCCTTATGCACACTCAGTGCCAAATCAAAGGTCACGTGTATGAATAATTAAAGCACATGGTACGGCAATGTCACCGTATTTTCCGCACTATAAGGGGCTTTGGAATATAAGGTGCACCTTTAATGAATGGCCTATTTTAAAACTGTTTTCATATATAGGACACATGATAAGGCGCATGGAATAGAAGCTACAATAGTGGCTGTGGTTGTGGTATGCATCCGCTAGATAGAGGTATGCGAAAGGGAATATAATACAATATAATAAAAGACAGCTTTATTTTTTAGAGCTTTCACCACTACAGCTGGAACAAATCGCTTTACAGAACATTTTAAATACTGCGTCCAAGAAATCAGAATATTGATAAAAACATAAGGCGCATTGGATGATAAGGCGCTATGTCAGCTTTTGAGAAAATAAAATGCTTTTAGGTGTGCCTTATAGTGCGGAAAATACAGTAATCCCTTTCAACATTTTACCTGCTCACACAAATATGAATGCTAGATACATGATACATTTATGAAAATTAAATGTCAAGTCAAGTCAACAGTATTTATAGAGCACTTTCAAACAGCCACCGCTGCATACAAAGTGCTGTACATGGAGCAATTTAACATGCACAATAAACAGTAAGACAAATCGGCAATAAAGGCGGTACAGTAAAATCAAGAACAAATCTAAGTCATTCTGAGTCGAATGCCAGAGAATACAAGTGAGTTTTGAGGAGGGCTATGAAGATGGGCAGCGAGGAGGCTTGCCGAATGTTCAGTGGGAGGTCATTCCAGAGAGAGGGACCATCAACAGAAAAGGCTCGATCCCCTCTGAGCCTCAGTTTAGTTCTTGGTACTCCTAATAATGTCTGGTCCACAGACCGGAGGCGCTGGGCAAGTGTGTAGGGGCGGATGAGCTCAGAGAGGTCAGGTGGCGCGAGATTATTCAGAGATTTGAAAACAAAGAGGAGGACCTTGAAATAACTAATGGGGAAGCCAGTGAAGGGATGCCATAGTAGGAGTTATGTGCTCCCTCTTACGAGTACCAGTCAAGAGGCGAGCAGCGGCATTCTGGACCAGCTGAAGGCGCTTAATAGAGGACTGGCTGACTCCAAAGTAAAGGGCATTGCAGTAATCGAGCCGGGATGTGACAAAGGCATGAATTACTGTCTCAAAGTGTTCATGTGAGAGGAGAGGTTTTATTTTGGCCAGCTGTCTAAGGTGAAAGAAGCAGGATTTAACAACGGCACCAATTTGCCGATCAAGTTTGAAATCACTGTCCAGTTTAAGGCTCAAGTTTGAGACTGTTGACTTAAGATAAGGAGACAGGGGGCCCAAGTCTACAGGATGGAATGTACAAGGGCCACTGGGACCAAACAATATCACCTCTGTCTTCTTTTCGTTGAATTTCAAGAAATTTTGTGCCATCCAGGTTTTGATATCTTCCAGACAGGATAGGAGTGGCCTTAATGAGAAGGCGTCTTTCTTGCTCAGTGGGACATAGATCTGGCAGTCATCTGCATAGCAGTGGAAGGGAATACCATGTTTCCTTAACATGGAACCCAATGGGAGCAGATACAGCGAGAACAGCAGAGGCCCCAGAATTGAGCCCTGTGGAACACCACATGACAGGGGAGCAGTGCGTGACTCAGAGCAGCCAAGGCTGACACAAAAGGTTCTGTCAGCTAGATAGCACCTAAACCACTCAAGAGCACTGCCCCCAATGCCCACTAAGTGCTGCAAACGAGTCAGCAGAATACTGTGATCCACTGTATCAAATGCTGCAGTTAAGTCCAATAAAACTAGACACGCGTGGTCTCCGGAGTCATTTGCCAGGAGGATGTCATTAGAAACGCGTAACAGGGCTAACTCCGTACTATGCATCATCTTGAAACCTGACTGGAATGTCAGAATGAAATGTGCCCATCATTTACTTGAAGATGTAAATACTGTATACAGGTGCAGTTATACTGTATACGGACTGTATAACGGGCTTAAACTTTGTACTTGACATGTGGAATGAAAGCATAACACACATCACTACTGCAGCATTGCCTGCCCTGCAACTTAAACCTCTGGTTTCTATGGACCCACCACATGCTTAACAAATGCCTGTTAACATTTGCCTGTAACAGAAATACCCAGAGGAAAACCAATTCTAGAGCAAACCCTTCAACATCCTCATATCAAAGAGCTGTAAACACCCCAGAGCTTGAAAAGTGATGAGGAAGAACTCCCTGTTTGATGGTTACATCCATGAACAGCCGGGGTTTGTTGTTAAATCAAGCTCTTTGAAGTTTAATTATAAACACTCCGAGAAAGACATTAATTACCATTGCCTTTCCATTTAAGTGTAAACGTAAGATAAATGCTGAAAGGCAGCTGTACTCATACCACCTGTCTGCGCTAAATCCAAAGGCTACAACTCCCTACTTGCATCACTGGCGCAAAAATAAAACAAGTTGTAGATATGTGCAAAACCCAAATAGATCCAACACTTATGTTATACATTTTTCTTGGTCTGGCTATGCAACACAACTCTGCCACACTGGAATACTGCTTGTGCACATTTATTATTGTTGATACCACCGCACAAGCTGCATCGCTGTAAGTGGGGAAAACAAATTAACGACTCTAAGGACTCATGAGTGACAGGTGGGAAAATGTTTAAAATTTACAGCATTGAAGTGACACAGAGGCACAAACAATGCCTTTGAGTGACACATTGGACCAGTGTACTTCGAATCTGTTGGCAGCCTGTTCAATGCCTTACTGTCAAATCTATTTATTCACAGTTGTATTTCTTTGTGGCTCCTTTCACTTGAGCCCACCGCAGCTCTCGGTTAATGTGTCTCCTTGAATTGGATGAAAGCTTTGACAGACGTTCAAGGAAAGCTTATAATTGTGTGACAAAATGAGACAACTGTTGTATGTTGGTTGGCTCGTGAGCAAAATTGCACTGTGGTGCATCATTGAAGTAAAAAAAAAAAAGCAACCCTGTTGCTTTGGTAAAATACGAGTGATACTGCAAACGAGGGGAAATTGGCAGGCAAACCGTGTGCAAGATGCAGACATCCACTGCAGGGGCAGTTGGGCTGACGGACCAAACGCCTCATGGGACATCCATTTCCACTTGGCTGGCTGCAGATCCAATCATCAACCAACCAGCAGGGGAGAGAGAGCGATGCCACTGAACTGATTTTTCAGAGCATGACAATATTTAAAATGCAAAATGGACATGGTACCGGCAGAAATATGTCCTGTTGCTCATCCCTAAGGTCATTTGGAAGGCAAGCAATTACATTATCATGCCAATTCTGTAACCGAGCAGTGTATCAAGGGTACATTGTCTGTTTATTTACTAATCAGTTCAGGCTGGCTGCCCCTCGTCGGGCTCAGGGTGTGTCACAGACTACCGCTACCTCCCATCTCCCATAAACTATCAACAAGGCCAGGGAGATATGTACTGGTCAGATTTACAGCTCTAAAAGCAACTGGAGGTTAACAAAGTGGCATGGCTCCTGCACTACATGTGCGATTGTAAAATTACCACAATGATGAAAATATATCCCTGTTGAGAGACAAGAGTGAAGTCATTTCTTTTCTCTTCTCTAGGCTCGAGCTCATCTAAGATGGACTGATGAAAAATGGAAAATGGTTCTGTGGTCTGACGAGTCCACATTTCAAATTGTTTTGGAAATTGTGGATGCATGTCATCCACAATTTCCTCTGCGCCAAACAGGAAAAGAAATCTCTGGACTGTTATGGGCGCAAACTTCCAAAGCTATCATCTGTGATGTTATGGGCTTTTGTTAGTGCTCATGGATTGGGTATTTTACGCAATCTGTGAAGGCACCATTAATGCTGAAAGGTATATACGGGTTTTGAAACATATGCTGCCATCCAGTGGTTTCTTTCTGACTTCCGGGTTCAGTGAACGCTGGCGCATTTTGGCTGCCTCTGCTCAACCCGTATTGTTTTGTGTTTTTTGTTATTGTATAGTGTCCTTGGGTGTCTTGAAAGGCGCTATTAAATAAAACGTATTATTATTACTATTATTATAATTATTATTATTATCCAGGCAACTTCTTTTTCACTGACACTCCTGCTTACCTCAGCAAGACAACGGCAACTCACATTCTTCAGGTGTTACAAATGCATGGCTTGGTTGTAAAATAGTGCGGATACTAAACTGGCCTGCCTGCAGTCCAGACCTGTCTCCCATTGAAAATCGGTGGCGCATTATGAAAGGTAAAATACGACAACAGAGACCACGGACTGTTGAACAGCTGAAGCTTTACAAGATTGGGAAATAATTCCACCTACAAAGCTTCAATAATTAGTGCCCACAGCTCCCAAATGTTTATTGAATATTGTTAAAAGAAAAAGTGATGAAACACAGTTGTAAACATGATCCAGTCCCAGCTTTTTTAGGAATGTATTACGTTCATATTAGGTTAATGATTATCTGCTAAAATCAATAAAGTTTTTCAGTTTCAACATGAGGTAGCCTATCTTTGTCATGTATTGAAGTAAATGGCGTTTGAATATGATTTGCAAATCATTCTATTCTGTTTTTATTTATGTTTAAACACAAAGTCACAATCTGTTTGGAATTGGTTTTGGACAACATTCCTGAGAAATAATGACAATGTATGAGTAAGCTACTACGTATTTTAACATCGAACTGGCCGGCTGTCTCCTCATGCAGTCCTTGGGGGCTACCTGGTTCCCAAGAGCACCCACCATGTTGGTGAGCACGAATCAAAATGTAAAAAAATAACCATATTAAAACTATCTGCAACTGATGTCAACCACAAGACACATACAGACATAAAAAGGCATTCCTACCTACAGGAGATGTCGCCAATGTTTGAAGAGAATGGAAGCAAAACAAAATATCTAAAATAGACTACATTTTTACACTTTCATGTGAAATTTCAGACTGAGAGGCATCCGTACATTTTTTTAAATCACTTATCTTTCACCAAATAGAAATTTTAACTCAAAATGTGGCAGGGTCATATTCAATATTGCCCATAAAGCAATGATGATGTCAATAATAAATCAATATCCATCATTTGTAGTGAGTCTGAAACTATTTTGTCTTGCCCTTAAAAAAATGTGACAGAGTGTGCAAAAGTGTCCTTGGAACTTTTTAGTTTCTAAAGCACAAAAGCTCAGTCATGAAGCCAAATCGTTATAAAGTTACTGAAGTACTTGAGATATGTGAAGGGGAAAAGAAGTTTCAAAAACACTTCCACAGAGGGATTTTTTTAATATATCATAATATTGCCAAATAATTTCAAAGGAATCATGGTAACACAAACGCGGTCTATTTTGGGAGTCACTGACAGAACTGTGGGTATAAAAACATGGCTGACTAAACCCAACACGGAGCTTGTTCAGGGTAAAATGAGGACCTTCTTTGTGACATTAAAATTAGCATCACTAAAATTAACATCAGGCCGTGTTCGCACAGCTGCTGTGTAAACTATTCAGACACTCACCTCAGTGGGAGCAAATGTGATGATTCCTTCACTTATTTCAATTGCAACTTCAAGCAAGCGTTTACACGGACCTTATGAGGTGCATTACCACAATGTTACGCTGTGCCCCAACTTCATTTTCAGGGGAAAACAAGTAAATATCCCATGGTTTATGAAGTCACAGCTTCTTTTTTCTCTTTGTATTTATTCACTTCTCAACACGTTTAAAAAAAATTAATGAAAAATAAATAAATATGACAGCTGGGATAGGCTCCAGCACCCCCCGCGACCCTACTGAGGATCAAGCGGCTCGGAAGATGAATGAATGAAAGATGAATGAATAAATAAATATGAATTGGAAAGAAAAAAAACACCACACGGATAAATTTAAGAGATATGATTGTGTGGGGTGAGACTTTGTAACAGTTTTGGCAAGGGCTTAAAACGATGTCAAACCTTGAATCAATTTAATCCAAAAATCATACTTTGACTATGATGCTGAGATCAAACAGCGGTGTGTGGTTAAGGTGGCATCTCACAGAGCGGCGAAGGCTTGTGAGTCTTTCCGTAAGTTGCGAGTGTTGATTTTTCATCAGAGTATGTTTCGGTCTTTGCAACCTTTTGCAAACTTTAAGGAACCCTGACTAAAAAACAAACAATCCCAAGTATTCGCTGCTCAGCAGATACCAAGCGTCTGACTTTATGTTGTGTTTCCGTTATTGTTGAGTTTTCTTGGCTCTATCTGTACAGAAACTATGGCATACAGAGGAATCGTGCAGACTTTTCTGCGCTCGTGGATTAACATATTTGCAGATATTTTCCAATTTTGTTTAAATAATATTAATTACTTTTTTTTTTTACTCCCTATGAATAGCAGGGGTCCACGGTACTCTATAGCACTTTATTATTTTGTATTATTTGTTGTTCTTTAATATATTATTGTAGCCATAGTAGCGGTCGTAGTAGATTCATCACCCGCACAAAACAATATTTGAAAACATACAGTATAGCAAAATGGGGAAGGGTGGTCTATTGCTACATATTGATTAATTTATATTAAAATATACAGTACATCGCTGTCCAAACAAATATTGCAGTACATTATAGCATGCAGAAATAATGTACAAAACACATACATACACAGATGTACAGAGTGCTATGCTCAATACTTATATCTAGATAAAATTCAAATCTTTTTTTCTTGGCTATAAATACACAAAAAGAAAATGAATTTCAACTTTTTCGCAGCGAATGAAGAAGAATGTCATGTCATCTATTGCACTTGAGATCTTGCTCCTCCTCTTTTCACCCCAGTTCTTCTCACCTTTCAACAATGTTTTTGTCTGCTTCTTCCATTTTACATTATAGCCCCCACCTACCCCTCCCCCCAAAAAATGTGCATGGTTTTATTTAAAATAAGAATGCGTGCTCATACCATCATCTTTTTAATTACTTCTACTACTTTATTAAAGTATGAAAGTGAATTAACTATTCTAAACCTGAGAAACAAGGGCGGTAGTTGTCATTTTTAAAATCAAGGGGGATCCCATTTTTGGGGCTGTTCTGTATGAAATCCAATTGTGTGCAAACGGAGGCGTTTTCTCATTTTAATCCATGCTAAAATGTCGAACATGAGTTATTAGTGTCGCAAACTAGAGATATTTAACAGAGCGGGCAAATAGGGAAGAGGAGGCGCCGTCCCCCTGACCCATATAACAGTACATTAAACACACTGAATAATTCCTCACGTTGTGCCTCTCACTTCCTTAGAGACAAACACATGCACACATATACACACAATTGGTGTCTGACATTCAGGCCCCAGAATGTGAACAGCTTTGACCTTTGGCAGTGACATTTGGAAAAAAATGGACCACTCTCACAGGAACACTCTAATAGTTAGTTTCATCCTCTGGACGATGTTGCTGTGTGAGCTGCCAACAAGGGAGAACTGTAAAGTATGCCATCATAGGTCATGCGCACAAGTAAGCACATGCACAGTAAAATTCAAAACGTTTGTGGTGAATGGGTATCAAGAGGGTTGTAGTTGTTGGGTTTGACAGCATGTTTTTAGGTTCAGCCAACACATAGTACACAGGCACATTAGGAAAGGTAAAAGTTGTTGCTTATAGTGGAAAGATGAAGCAATTAAAGGGATGCTGGTCAAGCTCGATTCAATTGAAATTTTCTCATGGTAAATTGTTCAATCTGAATACAAATAATCACATCCGCAGTCAAATTATTGCATTCAGAAAATAAATTCAAGATAACTTTCCCTGTATGCAGAATATGCAGGAAAAATATTGCAGCAAAAGGAGTCACTGCTTCAAATCTTCATTTATGTCTGTGATTCAATTGCTTTTGCATTTCAAATAAGATTATGTTGTTTTCATTATTTAAAATCGTTCTCAGTTGCCTTGATAACCCATCTGTAACCCATTTGTCAAAATATACACAGGATTTCATCCATCCATCCATCCATTTTCTTATCCTCACAATGTTCGCTGGCGTGCTGAAGCCAATGCCAGCTGTCTTCAGGGAGTAGGCTGGGTACACCCTAAACTGGTTGCCAGCCAATCGCAGGGCACATTCACAGATTTAAATATAGATAAACAAACATAACAAAGAAGTGATAAAGTATGGGTTACGTATCACAAACTATAGCTAGGCTACGCTAATCTGTGTATCAAAACTAAACCAAATGTTGCTCTGCTTAACTTTCGTCTTCGACATGAAACAGTAGTAGCAAGTGGCAGATCTCAGCTAGGTGCCAAGTCGTGGTTGGAGAAACACATTTATGATGTACGTAAGTGTTGGGCAAAAACAGCTTGCTCACAGGCACATTTTCAGAAGACGAGGTAGGTAGAAAAGACTTACTTGGTTAATTGCACACATGATGAGGCACTTTAGAGAACAAACAACAGTATTTGAATGCTAGCAATTAGCGTCGATTTTCAAAAAATGTCCCATTTAGGTAACATTTTGTGCGGTCTTGCACACGTGATAATTACTATTCATTCAGGTTGTTGCTGTGTCTTACCTGTAAAAAGTACTTGGACAGTTGATTTGTGTGTGTGTGTGTGTGTGTGTGTGTGTGTGTGTGTGTGTGTGTGTGTGTGTGTGTGTGTGTGTGTGTGTGTGTGCGTGCGTGCGTGCGTGCGTGCGTGCGTGCGTGTGTGTTCAAATGCCAGTGTGCCAGCATGCTATTGGTTCATGTGGCTGTAATTTCTTCAAGCAATACTGACACAATAGTCAGAACTGCAAAAATGTTAGTCACTATAATCATAATGAGGGATTTTATACCGTTTTTGTGAAAACGGTATAAAAGAATGAACAACAGCAATAAAGTGTGTGGAGAACTTAAGATGTGTATGAATCGCACTTTTGAACAATTTAGCTCACGGGTACTAAAATCGGTTGAACGTGGTCAAACGGCACCTTGTGAATGCAGCGACATTTAACTTTGCTGACGCGGGGCAAGCAGTGACGTGACACACGGGCAAACGTGGCCAACGTAATGCCCTTGATATTCAATAAACAGCTGACTTTGCTCAGTAAAAAAAATTCTTTTAGCCGGCTGATTCAAAAATGCGCGTCGTAGTTGTGCATTATGTACAACCTAAGAATGAGCCCCGCGGTAATCATCATCTGAGGAAGCCATTCAGGGAACAAATGACAAAGTGACACATTTTGAATTATCCGATAGCAATATATGTTAGCTTTCTGGCACATTTTAGTGACTTCAGCACAATTTTTACAGTGCAGAGGAAATTCTCAGCTTGGTCACACGAGACTGGCTCATTGAGAATGCCGCTATCCATTTGGCCGTCACTGAGGCAAAACCAGAGTGCTATCAGGCGGATTTAACGCTCCGCTCCCAAGTATCCCTTATTCCCCTTCATGGCTGTTATCTCTTCAACACATTTCCTTTCGTGTTCTTTTAAATCGATTTTGAAGACTGATACGTTTCACGAAAGGAAACACAGTATATGACATCCTCAGCATTTGGCATTCAGCTTAAACTGTGTCGTGCTACTGTTTCTTTGCGGCAAAGAACATGTTGTTACATGAATATGGTGTTGCATTTGGTTAATTGGGAGGATGACACACTGGACCGCTTTTTCACATGCAGGGCATCCTGTACTCAGCAACTGTTAAATCAGAGCTCCCTTTGGACTCATTAGCAGAGAGTAGGTTGACAAAAGGAAGGACTTCAAGTACATCGGCTCCTTCATGGCCTAGCAACTTGGCTTAAAGTGTGTACTTTTCTGCATCTGCCATTACGCCGACTTCTGGGATAGGGTCTACCTTCATGAGGACAAGCGCGAAAGAAAACGGAAGGAAGGATGGATAGTCTTGTACTTCGAGTTTTAAAGTGTAAGAATAGAGGAAAGGAGAAGCAAAATTGTTTTGACGCCTAAGCTAATACATTCAAGGCACCGAGTCTCAAGACAGGGAATATATTTGGTTGATTACACTCAATAACACTGAATTACATTTGAAAACATTACACTTCAATGTGTGAATATGACAAGACTTGATTAAAGATGGATAGCATGATTCTCTGTCACTCGCTCGAAGATATTTTTTCATGTGAGCAGTAAGTCAAGTCAAGTGGTTAGCGCATCGGCATCATCGTTTTTAGGTTTGGGGTTTAACTCTGTTCTGGATTTAATGTCTGGAGTTTGCATGAGACTTTTTGCTTGACTCGAAATTGGTGATAGGCTAATTTGCCAAAACTATCTATTAATAACATAATTGATTGGGTCCGTCAAATAAGCCATGATAGCAAACACAGCCTTGTTCACTCCAGGCTCATTCTGTACTAGCATTGTGCACATGAGTCCGAAGAGCTAATGTACTATTTTCGGCCTCTGGTGTCGTGGGAATGAAAAGCATTCGCAAGCTGAAGTTGCACCTCTGTGCCCTTGACCATTCAATCATAAAGTAAAAGCATTTGTATAGTTTTTCTTTTAGACTGGTGAAAAATCCCAGAAACATCTTATCTGCGTCCAAAAAACTCCAAAACACAACTTTTTAAAAAGAACTAGCTGCAGTATGTGTGTTATTTATTTTGATCACATAAAGTCTAGTTTGCCTTTTACCCCTGTGCTTGTAGGCTACTCCCACCCACCCATATTCCCAAAATCAGCATGCTAGGCCCATTGAAGGCTTTCATTTTGCTGGTTACATAATGCATTTTATGCTACACACATAACTGATGAAGAGTCCAGGGTCTACGTTTCCTCTTGCCAAAGGTCAGCTGGCATAGGTTCCAGCTTCCTACTGACTCTGAACAAGATGAGCACAACAGAAAAGAGATTAATGGATAAAAACTGTGCAGCCTACCGAAATGTAACCTCTCTTCATCGATCAAGCTGCTTTCTGGACCGTTTATGTTAATCGGGGTTGTAGGTGAGCTCGACACTATCCCAGCTGACAGTGAAAAGAAAAGACCACAAGCAATTGCATACAAGTGAGACTCACCGCCGCTTCATCCTCCCGACTGTCGCTGGTGTCCTCACTCTTGTGGTGGCTAGTTGAAGAGCGAGTGTCCCGCTTGCGGCTGGTGTCCGAGCCCTCGCTCTGTCTCTCCCCATCTAGACAAAAAACATGAGCACTGCTCAAAAAGCTGGCAAACATGGCCACTGTCATTGTCAGCTCCCTTTTAATCATCTTCGCGTAATGATGATCCTAAAGAGGATAAAGTGTAGTCCTGATTCTTATCTTCATTAGAATCATTTTTTATGGTCGATAATACTTTCAAGCAATTGCGGGGGGGGGGGGGGGGGGGGTTCTACTTGGTGCCGATTCACTCTAATCAAGGCCATACAAATTCAAGGAGCAAAGGAACAAGGAGCATTAGTCCAGTACAATTATCTCGTCTAAAAATGGTGACAACATTTTTGCATACTAGTGTGTCACTGTCATCTTTCTGAACAGCCTGAAAAGTATCTACTGTAGTTGCATTGTTGCGGATGATGGAATCAGAGCAAAAACAGCAAAAGTTAGAGCAAGTCAATGCAGTGATACAGTTCAACACTTGTGTGTCTGTGTGTTTGAAGCAAAAAATAATCAATCAATCAATAATGAAACAGTAGGCACACAAGGGTTTGTGTACAATCATACAACAAAGACATCCATACTCTCTTCCCTCTCATCTTTGTATTTGAATTGCTCTCTATTTGATCCCACTTGGTTGACAGTGCTGTTGCTGTTCAGATGGGGCGCAACAAAATGTGGTGCCATCAGAGCAGGCATGGGTTGAGGGTGTGCGTGTGTGTGTGTGGGTGTGTGTGTGGGGCTCTCTGGCATGGGGCATGCATTACACAGAGTGGTTCATTGCCTACTGGAGCAGGGGCTCCATTTAGCTTGACACAATTGAATATAGTACACTTATACATGCTTGCATACACAGGCACAGACCAGGGAACAGATTGTGATTAAAAGACAAAGTGGGGAGAGCGGGTAGCTATAAAGCATAATGAGAGCTAAAGGTTTTCCAATATGCCCCCTGAACAAAGAGTCTGAATAGACTGAATTGGAGGAAGTCGCGTGTGTATGTCAAAGATTCAAAATAGAACCAAAGTGACACTTGATAAAGCGCAGACCACCACCAAGGTGGCATTATCCAGTTTGCTTCAACACCAAATCTGTTGACCATGGATTTAACCATTGTATCATAATGAAAAGTGATAAAAGATGTACAACAGGAAAAGTTGGATTTGTGCAAGCGTTGAATTCTATTCCGCAATTTTCTCACACCAGTCACTGATGGTGTCACTGTGTGAATGTGTGTATGAAAAATTTTCTATTCCTGTACGTGCCCTGGGACTGACTCGAGACGAGTCCAGGTTGAACTCTGCCTTCTGCTCAAACTCAGCTGGAACAGGCGCCAGCCATCCACAACTCTGAACTGGATAAGTGGTATTGAAAATGGATGGATGTAGACTTTCTTTCTTTGAAACATGAAAACTCTATTATAAATTGGAATAAATCAAAAATGGAAAACTTCTTGGAATGGACTCTGTTCAGCTTCCGAAGGAACGTCCTTCGATTCCCCCACCCCGCTCTTTATTTTAAAAATACCCATATTAAACACAGAGAAATTGAGGAGGGGACTTGTAAAACATTCTAGACCCTCAGTTTTACATGGATCAGCCTAAAAATGTAACTCATTCTTTCATGGGTCTGCTCTTCCACAAGGACAAAAGCATAAATGAATGCATTTTTTGGTTTTGTGGGCAGGGGGAGTTTGATAACAAGCAACATTTTGTTGAAAAAAAATTACCTCCTACGTCAGAGGAACAGTAATGAAATGTGAACATCCCTCCAAAGGCTCTAGCGTGCATGGCTCCTTCTACAATGAACAACGTCATTCCCGACTAGCGATCTTTGCAATTTCACAGATTCAAGAAAAGTATGATAAAAACTATTATTTGATCTGAAACATGTGACTAACTTCCTGAATAAATGGAATGGCGGAGGAAATTGCCATGCTCAGGTTGCCTCTCTTCCAAACTGCTCATTCTCTCCAATGGTGTGACGATATATTGTGTTCTGACTCTCACTCACCCTGGAAAAAGAAAAAATGAAGCTTTCAGAGAAAAGTAATACCAGGAAATGAAAGTCATGGCAGCTTTCAGTGACAGCAACTTTCAATCGAGCTCAAGCCACAGGCGAAGTGCTCTTAAAGTTGCAAGTTTATAGTCCAACCGGTCACGGTTTGTCTAAGTGGAGCATCCAGGCTCCTTCAAAGCTCAAGCAGATCAAAGGGAGGCTCTCTCTGACTATATCTCATACCTGGTCCCATTCTTCATCTACTGCTGAACAAAAATCTAAAAGCAGCAGGACACTTCCAACTTCTAAGTTTGTTCCTCCGTCAAAACCTCTTTTTAATCTGAATTTCAAAAACCTGCAAACAAAGCAGTTGACAAGGTGGGGATAATAAGGCTCTTGACAGGATCTACGCTTGTGTTAACAGCCAATTTGGCGACTAATGATAGAGACCCTTGTTGCTGGGCTGATTTTAGATGGGATGTTTAAGGAACGTTTTGTAAATGCAACCTATTTTTGTAAATACTGTATGATCCTTTTTTGTAAAAAAAATAAGTATAAGGGCCGGTGGTCGACTGGTTAGCGCGTTGGCCTCACAGTGCAAAGGTGCAGGGTTCGATTCTGGCTCTGGCATCCCTGTGTGGAGTTGGCATGTTCTCCCCGTGCCTGTGTGGGTTTTCTCCGGGTACTCCAGTTTCATATTCCAAAAACATGCATGGCAGGTTGTACCTTTTTTTCAAAGGACCAAGTCACCATTGGTATATCCGGTTGGGGAGCAACCAGACTGCAAGCAAGCAAAAACGAAAGCATATACAGTATTATAAATGGCACGGAAAGTATATTGAAGATATATTAAAATAATACAATATCTCTCTGTGTTTGTACGAATGTTATGTCATCTTGCATTGCAGCAGCTGTGCCCTGCGACGCATAAGCACATTTATTTCGATTTTAGTATGTGATTTATCTCTACAAGCCTGTGCTATTAAACAAGCCAGTCTCAATTGAATCCAAGAATGTGAAGATGAAGAAAGGTGAGTTTTTTTTTTTTTTTTTGCCACCCACTGAAGTTCAAGCAACCTGAAACTGCTGAGTTCTTTCTTCATAAGGCATTTCCATTCACAGGCCATTTCCGAGCTGCAGCGTGCAGGCGGGCACCAGAGGTGGTGAACTTCAGTGAGTGCGGAGGAGTCTGTACCAACTGCTGGACTGTGACGGGACTTCCTCAAACCTCCATGCTACCTCTAATGAAGTAATGAATAGCTGACTGGCAGGTTAATAGAAGCCAATCGACTATGAGTTGTGCCAGCAGCAGGAGGCCATGTGGAATACTGATCACTTAGCAGCTTCCTCTCTATTGTTCTGCCTAATTTGTTTGTGTCCCACTGCCCAAAAGCAGCAGTAGCACCATCAATGATGTTGCCCCCAGCTAGAGGGCAGAATAGAGATGTATCGTTTTATATGTTGAATAACCGTGAACATTTTGCCTCTATCTTCATCAAGTTATGAAAATGTAAATTCAGCATTGTAAATGCTAAAATTGTAAAAGCTTTTGTGTTGTAAATGTGTAAATGCTGAGGTTTATTTGCCCAAGTCATTCGATTTTAATGACAGAACTACTCTGAGCAACACTGCTTATCGATCTGGTACTTTAACTGTATTTTGTACGGTATGTTTTTTCAGGGTGTCCTCCGCCTACTGCCCGAAGACGGCTGGGATAAGCTCCAGCAGCCCCCGCGGCCGTAGGTATGGAAAACGAATGAATGAATGAAATTTCTTCTCAATGTTGCAATTAATTGCATGTTGTAAGGCAACCTGGCCTAATTTCCGCTCGTGATGATGAAGAATGATTATAAGGAGTACAAATTAGCCAAAGGGAGCAGTCAGCTTTATGCTGTACGCCGGGGATTCTCTGACTGGCCAAGAACAAGGTAATGAGTGATTGTTTTGCTGTATTTTGAGAAAATTACTGACTTATTTGATGAGTACCTTTTACATAATGCAATTGCATTCCCTGAAAGTGAAACTTGTAATCAATGAAAGTGGTGTAAGTGTGACCATGTGAACCATTAATGTGTCATATCTCGTTCTCAACCTGAATGAATTTGGACTCTGATTTGGCAACAGCGAATCACATATGGGCAAAAATGAAAAAAATCGGAATTGGCCTGCAGTGTGAACATAGCCAAATTGTCTTGCCTGCATGTGTTCCCATTCAATATAAAGAATAACAGTTTTCAATTTCAGAGCTTTAAGTGAATCTTGTTTTATGCTAATTGCAGAACCCTTGAACAAAGCGGACAAAAGTCAGAGCCATTGGAGAACATTCACATTGTGCTCCTTTCCTCTACGACCTTTCTCACTGTCAAAATGTTTTGCTGGCTTCAGTGTGAATTTCCGGGGTAGACCCCGGTGGAGGATTGCTTTAGAAATGCTGCTGCAAACCACTGGCACTACAAGAATTAGACCTCACTTCAGACATCATTAAAAGCTTCTAATTAGTCATGCTGTGTTTAATGTCTTAAGCAGCAAATTAATCTCATGGGAAGTTCCTGATAGCAACATGTGATAATTTGCTTTGTGTGAGAGCACGCAGGCCAATTTTCGATGTGACCACAATGCCTGAGTGAAGTTAGCTTAGAAATATCCGGGGAGGCATCTTAGAAAGGGAATAAGGCTACAACACACAGTATACTTTATATAAATATAAATTATTGACAACTCCCGTTGTCTTCAACTCTATGACACTATGACTTCATCTGACTGACGTAAGCTGCACTCCTGCTTGATTCAAAATACCTTTTCTTTATTTCCTCCTTAGCAACCCGATTAAAGATGCATTAGGTTGTGGTAACATTTTTTTTCTTTTCTCTAAGCTTTTAATAACAAGAGAGGGACACGAGGCAGTGGGGAGCATGGATAGGGATTCCGACAAGGAGATTAAAATATTGCAGTATACTAATGGTGGAGAGGAGCTTGAGTGGGCTGTAAGGGGGAGAACTTGTAAGAATGTTCACGGAAGGACCCTGAATTGAAGGATGTAACAAACCTCAAACAGTGGTTTTTATTCATGACAATTACATAACTAATTATTCAATGTTAATTGAATCCCTGATTCTCCCCCTGTTGTCTTTTCCAATAGGCTGCTTTTATCACCCCAAGAGCTCATAAAGTTTTACTAGGCGAATGACTTATTTCATAGATAGTGGGAATGACACAATGTGAGATGTCAAATTGAAATCCAATCTCGATGTTGCAGTGGCTCTATTAAGTGCAACAGTCATGGGTTCATGAACACAGACAGTGTGGTGGTGGTTGCAGGGGGCAGCATAAGGCAGTAGTGCTGGCCAAACAGGGATGGCTAATTATAGCAACTAAACTGCACTGATGTGTGCCATTAACAGGCGGTAATGAATCCATTGGAGGGCCGCCCTGATACTGATGAATGGACATGGCTCTCTGTGACCCTACAGTTGACACAACCTCTCGAGGAAAGCGAGCGCACTTGAAGATAAGCGACAGCAAGCCGTGGACGTTGGACGAAAACAAAGAATGAGACGTTTAATGTGGACCGATGCAATAAAAGGTGTGCTGGGCTTTTTGTGCTGTAATGTGGGTCATGGCCAATGAGTTCCCAACCTCCCTCCTCACCCCCCAAGTTTCATCTGCAATGTTATGCATTACACTATAACTCACGAAAGCTGCCACTTAAGACAAGATTCAAATATCAAAAAGAAAAACAAATGCTTTGGTTGAACACAAATATACAAGCAAAGCCCAGAGGCGCAGTGCACTCCAGCAGCCAGAGACAAAGTGGAGTGACCTGATTGCATTGAGGGTGCACAACCACCATCACGCACATGCAAACTGGTAAAGACTATTGTTTTAGAGCTCATCTAATAAACACAATCAATAACATTCGCACTAGAGTGAACAAACGTCTGGTTGCTATCTTGAGACTAAAAGCCAGTGTGTAAAAAGCTCCTCGTGATATATTTGGAAGAATGCATCACAATTTTCCGTCAATGCATTTTTACTACAAGTGCAAACACGAAGAAAGAAATTGAGCAATCAAATGCACAAAAGCTAATACCGAGGGACTGCATTTTATATTTCATGTGTGCATTGCATGGCGCCGTTAACAAAGTGAATGATGAGCTACAAGGGAATCTGTTAAAATGCAAATCTGATATTTGAGCCCAATGTGTTAAAGCATTTTTGACCTGATATCATTCTAAAATCCATATTTAAAAAAAATATCCGGAAGCATTCACACACAAAACAGCATGAAGCACATTTACAGAGTCGTGGCTTGGAGTGCTGGCACGGGTATCACTCATTTCTGATTCACTTGGTGAACTTCTCTTCCCTCTGTCCTGGTACAGGTTCATGTCTATTAGATGAATGTGCTGACAAATACGGTATCCTCCTTTGCCTGACATTTTTATTCTGTTTAATTTCCTGGACCCACCATCGCTGCTGAAACAATGAAAATTTCAACATTGTGGGACGAATCTAATCTAACACAGAAAATACCAGTACCCGAACTAAAACTGTCAAAAGTGTCGTGTATCCTTTCCACTGCATAGCTCCTCGGCTTATAATTTGTACTGTTTTGCATTTTTACCATACAAAAGTTTTAATTTAACTTTGATAACAAACGCAAGACTTCTTTTTGGACTTGAATGACCAATGACATGCCTGTACAATAATCATCGGGCGTGTGATGGCAACACTTTGGCTGGATTGATTATGTTACGTAAAATAGCTAAGATTAGTTTTATTTGCATTTCTTGTATTCAAGTATGAGATAATCAAGGGCCATACAGCATTCTACAATGGATCTAATTTATGAATCAAAACATGTTTTTCAAACACCATAAGATCTCTTTGAAGGTTTTAATGGTCCCTTTCATCGCAACACTCAGTTGCCATAGAGACAAGACAGGAATAAGAAAACATACCCCCATGTGTGGTATACAATATCTAAAACAAGGCAGTTTGAGAAAGAATGGAGGGCAGGGGCAAATATGACTCCAAGGTATTCATTGTGAATCCACACGCAAGTGCACGGACACTGTGTGAACGCAGCACAAAGCAATCCTTGTGCTGCGTTCACACACCCAGAGGAGGCTGCTCCAATTCCAGCTGCAAAGATAAGGAGCCCGCATCCAACATTGCAGCTCTTGTGTCACCAGGGAAGCATTAAGAGAGAGCACAAAGACGCTACATGTTTTCCGAGCCCCCTCACTCATTTGCATACATTTGTAAACACTAAAACAAAGCCAACATGGGCTATCTCGCTAGACTAATGCACCGGCGCACCGTTAGCTCAATTCGGAGCAGAAGGTCGCATCCAAATGAGGCGAGGGTGCTCGCCGTAACCTTTCTGTGATAATCCATGCATCATGTGGACTCTTCTCATCCGAGACACAGCACAACAGATCGGCAGCGTGCAAGAAAAGCATCCTTTCAGGCAACAGTTAGGTGTTTCACTTGATCGCAGAGCCTCACAATTAGGACTCCTGCATGGCACTAAGGCATGTGTGGCACAAAATGGGTGGGGGAGGGAGAGAAATTCACACTGGTCTTGAGGGAGCAACGAGAAAGAAGCAAGAGTTGTGGGAATATCAAAGGAAAACCGGAGACATTAGATAAGCCTGACTTGAAAACCAACAAATATCAGTGGAGCCTCAAAACACTGAAGACTGTATTGTACTGTATGTAACGCCAAATAACCTTACTCTGTTTACATCCCCCGTTTCCCTTTCCCTCCTCGTTGTGCGGTTGTCATGTGGCTCGTGTGGTTCTCTGCCGCTTTGTCTTATTTGTGCTTCCAAAATCGCCCGCCTTCTGAGACCAACTCATTTGTTCTCCCCTTTTTTCTCAACTCCCTTTCAATCATGTCCCTGCAGCCCATTAATATTGGAACATTGTTCGCTTGCAAGGCCACAGAGGGATCATCATCCGATCATCATCCTTTAGAGTCATTACACTTTACGTCATACTGCCTGTGCGCCGAGAGGGGGAGAGATGGAGGAAATAAGAGGTGAGAGTGGGAGGAGCAGTAAAGAAAAGTGCAATAAAAAAAAGCAATGGTAAGGCTTTACCCCATTAAAACAACAGATAAGAGGACACGGGGAGTGGAAAGGAGGACAAGAAAAAGATGACAGGGTAGAAAGAAGAAGCTGATGTGCATACAAAGAGAAAGAAGGCAGAAAAGGACAAAAACAATAATAGCCTTGTCTTATCACTGCGCAGTGATGAATTCCCTTCTCACAGGAGTTCTCCAGTCCTGGACGGTGCCTGATGACAAACGCCCTCCATCCCTCACTGCACCCACTGCTATTTATGACTGCCACTCTTCCACGAGCAGCCATAAAGGAACCAGCTGGGCTTCATTTTATCTCAGGTCAGTGTTGTCACCCCTGAGACCTGATGACGGCGTCAAGCGGGGCCTCGCTGGTCACGTCCTCGCTGCCTGCCCGCCCGTCATCACATGTTGCAGGTCTTTCGGCACATCGACTCCTGATTATCAGGGATCGGTGACTTCATTGTTACCTGATACGTATGACAGCCACCATGGAGGTATATTATGAATGCAATTAAAAGTTTCACACCGACTGATCGGCCACACGTCGCTTCTCAATGCACGTAAATTACATCATCCTTACACAATAGTCCCGTTATGAACGTTGGAGAAAGAACTGCTTGTTTGGCAAGTATGAAAAGAGTTTTGATAAGAGAGTGTAAGTCGTGTCTCTCTTTTTTAGTTTCTGCCCAAGAGCTCTCCCTTTTTGTGGCAGGGGGTTCTGTAGTTCTCCAAAAACAACCTTGGCCTGATTCAGCCCCAATAAGCACAAAAAACACTTGGCCAGGCAATTAATCCATGCAATCTGCTGCAATTGTTTGCATTTTGGATGTAGTGTCTGTTTATCCGTTCACATGTTCCTGTCTGGAATCAATTATTCATGGGTGCTACTTTTTGTACCCTCCAGCGACAGCACAGGCTGGTCACAAACGAGAAAATGAACCATTGATAGACTCGACATCTCTAACGACATTTTGGAAATGAAAAGCAGATGTGAGGCGGCAGGTTTAGCACTTGGACAAATCTGCCACACACGCACGGGAAGCAGAAATAGGGACGATCCAAGTGCAGAGACACATTTAGTACGCAAAGGAGCACACCGAATGATGGAGGCAAATGTAGAAAGTGCGGACGACAGTCATGAATTTGAGGTAAGAGGCCGCATCTAAAGCGCGCGCTCACTGCAAACATGATGGGAATAGCGAGTGATCATTTTAAATTGTTTGGGCATTTTCCAGTGCAGCTCGCACTCAAAAGAATAGCTTCACTTATGACTAACAGGTCACGTTGTCCAGCAATTTCCTATGATAAAGTATTCCAAAACAGTTTACTCTTTTGGAAACACACACACACACAAAACTGTCACATATTTAGCCAACTCAACTCTTTAGAAAACTGTTTCCTGTACTTCGAAAAAGTGCCACAAATGAACGATCTAACCAGGCTGAAAAAAGATGAGACTGTCAAGTTAAAAGGGAGCATGTTAGTCAGGAATTGGCAAAGCATCCTGAAAGCTCCACTTTGATAGTGAAAGGATTGTCAGGGGAAGAAGGCACAAGCATGCTGAGCAAAAAAGGGTCGAAACAACATGTTTTTCATCTGCTTAATGGAACAGATCCCTGGCTGGCTTACTCAGTCTTTGTCAGCCCACAGTCCACATCACACCGTGTCCGACACGGGTGTGGAAATAACGGTGCCTTGGATGCATTGCTGCTTGGCAACCTGAACAGGAATGAACACATCCTATACCATGACAGGTGCAGTGTTTGCTCATACTTGTCATCTGTGAAGCTAGAGTGGATGTAAGAAGTTTATACAGCCCTGTTCAAATGTGAAATATACAGTATATATATATATATTAAAAAAATCCTCATCTCACCCCTCGGGTGGTGTCCGTCCCTCATTCAGCTCGGGTCCTCTACCAGAGGCCAGGAAGCTTGAGGGTTCTGCGCAGTATCCTTGCTGTTCCCAGCACTGCACATTTCTGGACTGAGATGTCCGATGTTCCAGGGATCTGTTGCAACCACTCATCTAGTTTGGGGGTTACTGCCCCGAGTGCTCCGACCACCACAGGCACGACTGTCACCTTTACCTTCCAGGCTCTCTCCAGCTCCTCTCTGAGCCCTTGGTATTTCTCGAGTTTCTCATGTTCCTTCTTCCTGATGTTTCCATCACTTGGGACCGCTACATCCACTACAACGGCTTTCCTCTGCCCTTTATCTATGATCACGATATCTGGTTGGTTCGCCATTACCATCTTGTCAGTCTGGATCTGGAAGTCCCACAGGATCTTCGCTCTGTCATTCTCCACCACCTTCGGAGGTGTTTCCCATTTTGACCTTGGGGTTTCCAGTCCATACTCCGCACAGATGTTTCGGTAGACTATGCCAGCCACCTGGTTATGGCGTTCCATGTAGGCTTTCCCTGCCAGCATCTTACACCCTGCAGTTATGTGCTGGATCGTCTCAGGTGCCTCTTTGCACAACCTACACCTTGGGTCTTGTCTGGTGTGGTATATCTGGGCCTCGATGGCTCTGGTGCTCAAGGCCTGCTCCTGAGCATCCAGGATGAGTGCCTCTGTGCTGTCCTTCAGGCCAGCCCTCTCTAGCCACTGATAGGACTTCTTGAGATCAGCCACTTCAGTTATGGTCCGGTGGTACATCCCGTGTAGGGGCTTGTCCTCCCATGATGGTCCCTCTTCCAGCGCCTCATCTTCT
This sequence comes from Hippocampus zosterae, assembly GCF_025434085.1. NCBI lineage: Eukaryota > Metazoa > Chordata > Actinopteri > Syngnathiformes > Syngnathidae > Hippocampus > Hippocampus zosterae. The sequence continues at coordinate 8,869,636 of NC_067453.1, forward strand.
GTTCCCCATTGTCTGAGACATTCTCTGAGTACCTCATCCGTTGGAGCCTTCTCCTTGATGTATTCATGGAGCTTGGATGTTTCATCCTGGACAGTGGCTCTCACACTCACTAGTCCCCGGCCTCCATCCTTTCGGCTTGCGTACAGTCTCAGGGTGCTGGATTTGGGATGGAACCCTCCATGCATGGTTAGGAGCTTTCGGGTCTTAACATCCGTGGTCTGAATCTCTTCCTTTGGCCACCTTATTATTCCTGCAGGGTATCTGATCACTGGCAGGGCATAGCTGTTTATTGCCCGGGTCTTATTCTTGCCATTGAGCTGGCTTCTTAGGACTTGCCTCACTCGCTGGAGGTATTTGGCCGTAGCCGCTTTCCTTGTTGCCAGTTCGAGGTTGCCATTGGCTTGTGGTATACCGAGGTACTTGTAGCTGTCCTCAATGTCTGCTATTGTTCCTTCTGGGAGCGAGACCCCTTCAGTGTGGACTACCTTTCCTCTCTGAGTCACCATCCGACTACATTTCTCAAGCCCGAATGACATCCCGATGTCGCTGCTGTAGATCCTGGTTGTGTGGATCAGGGAATCTATGTCCCTTTCGCTCTTAGCATACAGCTTTATGTCATCCATGTAGAGGAGGTGACTGATCGTAGCTCCATTTCTGAGGCGGTATCCATAGCCTGTCTTGGTGATTACTTGGCTTAGGGGGTTCAGTCCTATGCAGAAAGGCAGTGGGGAGAGTGCATCACCTTGGTATATGCCACATTTGATGGACACTTGGGTAAGTGGCTTGCCATTGGCTTCAAGTGTGGTTTTCCACATCCTCATCGAGTTCGCAACGAAGGCTCTTAGGGTCCTGTTTACCTTATACAACTCCAAGCATTCAGTGATCCATGTATGTGGCATCGAGTCATAGGCTTTCTTGTAATCAATCCAAGCTGTGCACAGGTTGGTACGTCGGGACCTGCAGTCTTGTGCGACTGTTCTGTCAACCAGGAGCTGATGTTTGGCTCCTCTGGTATCTCTACCAATGTCCTTCTGTGCTTCGCTCATGTATTGATCCATGTGCCCACTTATCTTAGCCGAAATGATGCCTGACAGGAGGTTCCATGTTGTGGAGAGACAGGTTATTGGCCGATAGTTGGATGGAACTGCACCCTTCGAGGGATCCTTTATGATCAGGATTGTTCGCCCTTCGGTTAGCCATTCTGGGTGAGTCCCATCCCTCAGCAGCTGGTTCATTTGTACTGCTAGGCGCTCATGGAGTGCTGTGAGTTTCTTTAGCCAGTAGGTGTGGACCATGTCCGGGCCTGGTGCTGTCCAGTTCTTCATATCTGAGACTTTTTCCTGTATGTCTGCCACTGTTATGGTAACTGGGTTCTGTTCAGGGAGGTTGCTGTGCTCCTCTCTCAGGGTCACCAGCCATTTTGCACTGCTGTTATGTGCAACCTCCTTCTCCCATATGCCTTTCCAGTACCTTTCAGTTTCCAGTCTTGGTGGGTCAGCTCTGTTGTTATGACCCTGCCACTGAGCGTACACTTTCGCAGGTTGTGTTGCGAACAGCCTGTTTATTCGTCTGCCCTCATTCTCTTTCGTGTACCGCTTTAGGCGACTGGACAAGGCTTGGAGCCTTTGTTTGGCAGTTTCGAGTGCTTCAGGTATGGTCGCTGGATGTACCTCTCGGGTATCGGCCTTTTCATCACACCTCTCTGGGCCTCCGTCAATTGACTCACATCTTTCCGGACCGCCTTGATCTTAGCCTCCAACCGTCTTTTCCATGGTGGGTCACGTATCTCATGGCTTCCATGGTTGCTCTTATAGCCCAGAGTCTCCAGGATCACTGATGCTGAAGCGTATATCAGCTCATTGGTTTCTGTGATCGTTACGGTAGGGATCGTCTCAATTTTTTTACATAAAATGTTATATATATATATACATATATATATAGTTAGTTACGAGGGAAAGGCAATGAATAGCACAACAATCATGTTATATATTCTGTGTGTCATTTTTTTCCCCACATGCATCTTTCTTTCTTGCCTTTTGTCTCATGTTTTTTTCTCGAATCTACTGTAATTCCCGACGCTGATCTCCTCTAATCACCCAATTAGTTCCCCCCATGCTCTATTTTCATTTTCCATTTCAAGTGTTAATTGCTTGGTGAAATAAAATGGATGTTTCAGAAGAAATAATAATATGCAGTCTTTTTAGAGAAATAGATCACAAGTTGTCTGTGGAAAAGATCCGAAAGGAATAACTAACCTTGAGGATTTTTTTCTCAAACCTTTTTGCGTGAAATTGTCTTTTTTTTTCCCACCGCTGCAAGAAGGAAAGGAAGAAACTATAAAAACCTTTTACGCCGCAGAATGTGCAAACACAGAGTCATTTTCTCATTGAGTGTACTGTAACACAAAGCCTTAGATGAGGAGAGCTGCTGACAACAATAAGATTATACCTCGGCTTTCTTTTGTGGGGGTACACCAGAGGCTGGCATGGCTTTCCTTGGCCAACCAATCAATGACTCATGTTCAAAGTTAACGGTGATTCAGCCTGAATTTCAGTTGAAGAGGACACAGATCATCTCATTCAGGTCAGTCACACACGGCACACCGTATATAATGTTGAAAAGAACCAGTCTTATCGTCATTTGCTTCATATTATGCTGGATTTATAAACATTTTGGCTTATTATAAATGGAAAGACCCTATCATAATCAGTGTTGGGAGTAACGCATTACAAAAGCAATGTGCTATCGAAGCGCATTACAATTAGAGAGTAGCGGAGTGCAAACCCAACTCCAATGAAGTTGGGATGTTGTGTTGAACAGAAATAAAAACACAATACAAACATTCATTAGCTTTTTTATGGCTGCCACAAGTACCAAAAAAGCTGTGACAGGTTGCCAAAACGACCTGTTTGGAACATCTCACAGATGGAGTGGCTAACCGGTGACAGCTGGGTGCCCTGACTGGGTATAAAAGGCGCTTCCCATTATTGCTAAGTCAATCACAGGACAAGATGGGATGAGATTCGCCTCTTTGTGAACAACTGTGTGAAAAAACAGTTTCAGGGTAATGTTCCTCAACATTGATTGCCCGTGACATTCAATCACTCAGGTAGCATTGCATCCAAATGTGTAAAGGGCATCACGACATGGACTCAGGAGCACTTCAGAAAACCAATGTAAGTAAGTACAGTTGGGCTCTACAACCCTAAGTGCAACTCTACTTTGCAAGAGCCATTTATCAACAACACCCAGAAACGTCGCCGAGTTGTCTGGGCCCAAGCTAATCTAATATGGACTGAAAAAGTGTGTTATAGTCTGACGAGTTCACATTTCAAATTGTTTTCGGAAATTGTAGACGTCAAGGACCTTTGGTCCAAAGAGGAAACAAACTACCCGGACTGTTATGGACGCAGAGTTCAAAAGCCAGCATCTGTGATGGGACAGACGGGGCTGTGGTCGTGCCAATGGCACGGGTAACTTATACATCTGTGAAGGCACCATTAATGTGAAAAGATACAGTGCATATAGTTTTTGGAGAAACATTTGCTGCCATACAAGCAATGTCTGTCTCGTGCTGTGAGCCAGCCCTTATCTAAATCAGCATGTATTGTATTGTATTGTATTATCTTCCACATATAATGCAGGGGTAAAAGCAATCCAGGATTTTGTTGCCGAGATAAATAACGGATGGATCTCGCCGGGTGAGCGTGCGTGTTCTGCCAAGCGTTTAGCCGGCATTCTTCCCTTCTGCGTCCCTCGGCACCAAGCGTGCACTGCTACCTGTTGCTTAATCCTACTTGCGGAAGTAGAGCCCAAAGCGTGGAAATCAAGCCTTTGAACTATTGGATGGGCCGCCACACCACCACATGGACAACGTCATAGAGCAATCAAGTTAGTGCTACTTATGAGAAGCTAATGCTTTCAGCTAACACTAATCTGTGTTCATCAAAATAATGTTGCTCTGATAATCTTGCATGAAGCCACCACTGGCAAATAGGCAAATTCTGATTATGAAAACATGACTCATTACTCAAACATTATTTCTCCTGTTAGAAATTGGCAGTTCGAAAAGGTAGATCAATTATTTATCTGATTAAAATTCCTCTCAATTTTTTTACATAAAATGTTAATGTGGGAAATTGTAAGTTTGTGGCCTTTTCGCTTCTCTAACATCAATATGGCGGACAAATATGGATTTTAAAAACAGCTTTTCACATTAAACTGAATTGCCCTTTGGCAGATTAGTGACACCAGTGGTCACGGGTTAACTTCATAAGCAAGACGTAGTATTCACATGCTTTGACACGCTTGCGAACAGCGATTAATCAGTTCCGTAGGCTGACTGCAACCCAGGTATGCTGATTTCAAGTAGTATGAACAATTTTATTTCTGAATAACAATGGCCAACAACAATAACGATTATTGCAGTTAATTGACTAGAACAAGTTGAATCCATCCAATGACAAAGGCTAATTCTAATATGAAGCTGGAGGGGGAGTCGCATTACCAATGATAACCAATGGAAGGTTGTGTCAGGGATCAAATTTACCTCCATTCTCGAAAAATCTTGAACAAAAACTTTTATTTAAAAATGCATGCTATATTACAGTGTTTTTCAACCAGTGTGCCGCGGGAAAATATCCAATTTGTATGCCTGTGCGGTATATTGCCCAGAAAGTAATCATGTCGTACCCTCCCATGCCGCTAGGGAAGTGCAACAGCTAGCCAATTGCCTTGTGTTTCGACCATTAGAGACAAGCAAATTTGTGCCGCGTGAATGCAGGACAATAGTGAAACAATAAATATGAAAGATTATAAAATAATTGCCTCTCCGTGAGCCGTCACCTTACCGTGGTGGAGGGGTTTGTGTGTCCCAATGATCCTAGGAGCTAAGTTGTCTGGGGCTTTATGCCCCTGGCAGCGTCACCCATGGCAAACAGGTCCTAGGTGAGGGACCAGACAAAGCACGGCTCACAAAGCCCCTTAATGACAAATAAAATCAATGGTATCCAGTTTCCCTTGCCCGGACGCGGGTCACCGGGGCCCCCCTCTGGAGCCAGGCCTGGAGGTGGGGCTCGTTGGCGAGCGCCTGGTGGCCGGGCCTACACCCATGGGGCCCGGCCGGGCTCAGCCCGAAGAGGCAACGTGGGTCCCCCTTCTCATGGTCTCACCACCCGTGGGAGGGGTCAAAGGGGTCGGGTGCAATGCGAGCTGGGCGGCAGCCAAAGGCGGGGACCCTGGCGGTCCGATCCTCGGCTGCAGAAGCTAGCTCTTGGGACATGGAATGTCACCTCTCTGGCAGGGAAGGAGCCCGAACTGGTGTGTGAGGCAGAGAAGTTCCGACTGGATATAGTCGGACTTGCCTCCACACACAGCCTAGGTTCTGGTACCAGTCCTCTCGAGAGGGGTTGGACTCTCTTTCACTCTGGAGTTGCTCACGGTGAGAGGCGCAGAGCAGGTGTGGGCATACTTATTGCCCCCCGGCTCAGTGCCTGTACATTGGGGTTCACACCGGTGGACGAGAGGGTTGCATCCCTCCGCCTGCGGGTGGGGGGACGGGTCCTGACTGTAGTTTGTGCATATGCACCAAACAGCAGCTCAGCATACCCACCCTTTTTGGAGTCCTTGGAGGGTGTGCTGGAGAGTACTCCTGCTGGGGACTCCCTTGTTCTACTGGGGGACTTCAATGCTCACGTGGGCAATGACAGTGAGACCTGGAGGGGTGTGATTGGGAGGAACGTCCCCCCCGATCAGAACTCGAGTGGTGTTTCGTTATTGGACTTCTGTGCTCGTCACGGACTGTCCATAACGAACACCTTGTTCAAACATAAGGGTGTCCACGTGTGCACTTGGCACCAGGACACCCTAGGCCGTAGTTCGATGATCGACCTTGTGGTCGTGTCATCGGATTTGTGGCCGCATGTTCTGGACACTCGGGTGAAGAGAGGGGCGGAGCTGTCAACTGATCACCACTTGGTGGTGAGTAGGCTCCGATGGTGGGGGAAGATGCCGGTCCGTCCTGGCAGACCCAAACGTATTGTGAGGGTTTGTTGGGAGCGTCTGGCGGAATCCCCTGTCAGAAGGAGTTTCAACTCCCACCTCCGACAGAGCTTTTCCCATGTTCCGGGGGAGACGGGGGACATTGAGTCCGAGTGGACCATGTTCCGTGCCTCTATTGTTGAGGCGGCCAATCGGAGTTGTGGCCGTAAGGTGGTTGGTGCCTGTCGTGGCGGCAACCCTCGTACTCGCTGGTGGACACCAGCAGTAAGGGATGCCGTCAAGCTGAAGAAGGAGTCCTATCCAGCCTTTATGGCCTGTGGGACCCCAGAGGCAGCTGACGGGTACCGACTGGCCAAGCGGAACGCAGCTTCGGTGGTCGCCGAGGCAAAAACCCGAGCATGGGAAGAGTTCGGTGAGGCCATGGAAGCCGACTTCCGGACGGCTTCGAGGAAATTCTGGTCCACCATCCGACGTCTCAGGAGGAGGAAGCAGTGCACCACGAACACTGTGTACAGTGGGGATGGGGCGCTGCTGACTTCGACTCGGGACGTTGTGAACCGGTGGGCAGAGTACTTCGAAGACCTCCTCAACTCCACCAACATGCCTTCCTTGGAGGAAGCAGAGCCTGGGGACTCTGAGGTGGGCTCTCCTATCTCTGTGGTTGAAGTCACCGATGTGGTTAAAAAGCTCCTCGGTGGCAAGGCCCCAGGGGTGGATGAGATCCGCCCAGAGTTCCTCAAGGTTCTGGATGTTGTGGGGCTGTCCTGGTTGACACGCCTCTGCAACATTGCGTGGTCAACGGGGAGAGTGCCTCTGGATTGGCAGACCGGGGTGGTAGTCCCTCTTTTTAAAAAGGGGGACCGGAGGGTGTGTTCCAACTACAGAGGGATCACACTCCTCAGCCTCCCTGGTAAGGTCTATTCAGGGGTGCTGGAGAGGAGGGTCCGTCAGGAAGTCGAGCCTCAGATTGAGGAGGAGCAGTGTGGTTTTCGTCCCGGCCGTGGAACAGTGGACCAGCTCTACACCCTTAGCAGGGTTCTCGAGGGTATGTGGGAATTCGCCCAACCAGTCTACATGTGTTTTGTGGACTTGGAGAAGGCGTTTGACCGTGTCCCTCGGGGAGTTCTGTGGGGGGTGCTTCGTGGGTATGGGGTACCGAACCCCCTGATACGGGCTGTTCGGTCACTATACCACCGATGTCAGAGTTTGGTCCGCATTGCCGGCAGTAAGTCGAAATCGTTTCCAGTGAGGGTAGGACTCCGCCAAGGCTGCCCTTTGTCACCGATTCTGTTCATAACCTTCATGGACAGAATCTCTAGGCGCAGCCGAAGCGTTGAGGGGGTCCGTTTTGGTGGCCTCAGTATTGCATCCCTGCTTTTTGCAGATGATGTGGTGCTGTTGGCTCCTTCAAACAGGGCTCTCCAACTCTCACTGGAGCGTTTCGCAGCCGAGTGTGAAGCGGTTGGGATGAAAATCAGCACCTCCAAATCTGAAACCATGGTCCTCAGTCGGAAAAGGGTGGAGTGCCCCCTCCAGGTCGGGGGGGAGATCTTGCCCCAAGTGGAGGAGTTTAAGTATCTTGGGGTCTTGTTCACGAGTGAGGGCAGGAGGGAGCGAGAGATCGACAGGCGGATCGGTGCAGCGTCTGCTGTGATGCGGACGTTGTATCGGTCTGTCGTGGTGAAGAAGGAGCTGAGCCAAAGGGCGAAGCTCTCAATTTACCGGTCGATCTACGTTCCAACCCTCATCTATGGTCACGAGCTATGGGTCGTGACCGAAAGAACGAGATCCCGGATACAAGCAGCCGAAATGAGTTTTCTCCGCAGGGTGTCCGGGCTCTCCCTTAGAGATAAGGTGAGAAGCTCGGTCATCCGGGAGGGGCCCTGAGTCGAGCCGCTTCTCCTCCACATCGAGAGGAGCCAGATGAGGTGGCTTGGGCATCTGATTCGGATGCCTCCTGAACGCCTCCCTGGTGAGGTGTTCCGGGCATGTCCCACCGGGAGGAGACCCCGAGGAAGACCCAGGACACGCTGGAGAGACTATGTCAACCAGCTGGCCTGGGAACGCCTCGGGATCCCCCGGGGAGAGCTGGAAGAAGTAGCTAGGGAGAGGGAAGTCTGGGCTTCCCTGCTAAAGCTGTTGCCCCCGCGACCCGGCCCCGGATAAGCGGTAGAAGATGGATGGATGGATGGATGAAAATAATTGTTTCTTTTCGTTCATTTGATTCCAATTCGAGCTGTTATAACGTCATTCTTAAATTTTAAAAACGGTTATAAGTAACAACATAATGCGTTAATTGTTAAAATAAGCGAGGATTTATTTCACATTGTCAGCTAATGGTGTGCCGCAAGATTTTTTTCAATGAAAGAAGTGTGCCTTGGCTCTTAAAAAGTTTGAAAAACACTGCTCTATTCTACTTAACAGCAACAAAACCCTGACTGAAATGTGCTTCAAGCCACCATTCGTAACTGTGATAAGCACTACGCAGTTTTATGGCAGGCCGAGTTCAGGCAGAATAGTAAACAACACGACGGCGGCCTAAGTCACAACGCTATGTTTTATTTCCCATTTTATAACAACTATTTTCCCATGACGGATCCTTTAGAGGTTTCCTAGGAGCCATTAATATTTTCAACAGGCAGTAGATGACTTGGGCTGAATAAATAAGGAGAAGAACCATCAATATTTTGCATTCAGGTAGCAGGGACGGTATAGGTGTTCGCAGAAGCAGCAAAAGTTCACACTCAACAGTGTTTTGTTAAGTGCCTTGAGATAACTTCTGTGGTGTGATATAACAAACTATTGACCTACATCTATAAAGTAGTATGTATTTATCCTGTGGAAAGCCCAATATGTTACTATTGAAGGAAATGTACTGCATGTTCTTCTGTTTAAAAAGAAAATACTGTAGGCAGTATTTTTCAAGCCTTTTATTAAATGAACCGATCATGTAATTCTGTGTTGTTGACACAAAACATAGCATGTCAAACAGAAAATGAACAGCTGAGGCTATGAGACAAACACCAACCAAGAAATAGACAACAGGAGCAATGAGTCAAGATGAATGAGTAGAAGACAGAAAAAAGTGCATATGAGAAAGCCAGGCAGGATGAGCGAAGTGCTGCAAAAGTAATGAGACAAGAAAGTGGATGGCCTGAATCAGTCACTCTCAAGCATGTGCACACAGACACACACAAAGACCTACAAACCTGCATCGCGTGCACCTTTAAACACTGATTCTCTCGGTTTCATTACGGGCCCATTTCCTCAGCCTAATATCCGCACAGGAGTCAGTGATGAGGCATGTGCACAATCTCCTCTGTGCACAACATCTCATTTGAGCAGTGGAAATTGGAAAGAAAGGGAGAGAGGCGAAGCAAGTGCAGAGGTGAAAAGGACAGCAGATGAGGGCTGGAAGAGTGGACAGCATAGACAAGGATGGTGGCATGGAATGGATGTTTGGCAGCAGAGCCCAGATAAGCCCCGTCCACCACTCCAAGGTAAAAGGTGTGCTTCTGTGATTAAGGAAGGGAAGAGTGGGGATTGTAAGTAAGCCAAATGTAACTCAAAATGTTAACAAATGCAACAAAAAAGCAGCAAAGTTGTTCAACCTTTTTTTTTTTTTGCCAGCAAGCAAGCAGCAGGATTGCAAATATGGGAATTAATGCAGCAGGAGAGAACTGCAATCACAGCTCGGTAAAGCACAGACCTCCACAGAGGCAGACCAATTCTAAAACGGACCAAAGTACCAAATTGAATGCTTACTCCTCCATATGCCTACCTTTTGTCAGTAGGACTCATGCATTATTCAGTGAAAAAAAAATAACAAATGCTAACAAAATATCATACCTCTAAGCCTGATGTAGATTCTAGACGAAATTGTAAGTTGTGTGTGTGTGGGGGGGGGGGGCACACCATATATGCATTAGTTTGTTAGTCCATCTGTTAGGGTTGACTTTGTGGTTTAGTGAGGATGTAGGACAGTGGTTCTTAACATGGGTTCAATCAAACCCCAGGGGTTCGGTGAGTCGGTCTCAGGGGTTGCCTGAGGGTAAGACACAGCCGACAATTTAAAAAAATAAATAAATAGTATACTTATTGGGAGGCCAGCCCCAATGAATGAAATGCTGAGCAAGGCAGCAACTGACCTGAAAGCTAAGATCATGGCGAGAATGAAAGCTGGGCAACCGAGAAACCGATTACAACGGCTATGTGAAGTACCATCTGAAAGTCTCATAGAAAGTGTGAATGCAGCACTGAGGGTGATCCCTTCCGTAACGATCACAGAAACCAATGAGCTGATATACGCTTCAGCATCAGTGATCCTAGAGCAGGCATGTCCAAAGTCCGGCCCGCGGGCCAAATCCGGCCCGCTGTCGAATTTCATCCGACCCTCGGCCCCTGTCATAAAATCAGTGCCGTCTGGCCCGCAGGTTGGGCGCAATGGAACATGTGTTGCATTGACTGAGGTTTCGTAGACTGGTGAGTGATGTTTCATAGAGTACTGCTTCCCTCTAGTGGCTAAATGAATAATAGCATTCACTAAATGAGTAATAGCATTTAGACACTAGAGGGCAGTAGCACTCTACGAGACATCACTCACGAGTTAACAAGACATCACTCCGTGTTCATATTAACCTCCCAGTTTACTGAAATGGCGACAATCAACAGAAAAAGGAAAGTTGTGAGGGACGACGATTCAAGGATGGATGGAAATTGGACTATTTCTTCACTGAAATACAATACAATACAATACAATACATGCTGATTTATATAGCGCTTTCACAACAGCGGCAGCTGTAACAAAGCGCTTTACAAAACAGTTAACATAAAGTAAAATAATAAACACAACACATAACATAAAACACGGACAGTCGTGCAGTCCTAACCACTTTTCCGTCACACGCTTTGTTGTTTGAAGTGGTTTGAGATGAAAGAGGAGAGAATCAAAGTGTCCTTTAACCAGTGGATCAGAGACGTCATGCTCAAAATGTGCACACGTCGGCTACAAGCTAAGTTTCAAAGTCAACAAGAAGCTGTAGCATCCATTGACGAAAAAAGAGATTGGTTCACTTCTCCTGTCCCATGGAAATCCATTTCAATTCCAAGCGGCAAGCGCCCCAGGTCTATCCAGCACCGACACACAACAACTGTGTCTGCCTCATTTGCCAAGAGACAGTGGCTGTTTTTAAAGATTATAATGTCAAGCGACATTACCAAACAAGACACGCTGACATGTACGACATGATTACAGGCAAGGAACGCATCGAGAAATTGAAGCAGTTTGAAGCTCGTTTAATCTCACAGCAGCAGTATTTTGCAAGAGCTCGAGAGTCAAACGAGAACACCACAGCGGCGAGTTACGCGGTAGCAACGCTAATCGCAAAACGTTCCAAACCTTTCAACGAAGGTGAATTTATCAAAGACTGCATGATGACGATGGTGAAGAAAATATGCCCTGAGAAGCAGCAAGAGTTTGCCAAAGTCTGCCTGGCACGTAACACTGTGGCACGCAGGATTGAAGAACTCTCAGCGGATATCAAACGACAATTGGGAGACAGAGGAAAAGAGTTTGATTTTTTTTCGCTGGCTTGCGACGAAAGCACAGACGCCTCGGACACTGCTAAGTTACTTGTTTTTCTGAGGGGAGTGGACAATGAAATGAACGTGACTGAAGAACTACTCGACCTCCAGAGCCTGAAAACCCAAACAAGAGGAACGGACATATTCTCTTCTGTTTGCGCTGCCGTGAATGACATGAAACTCCCGTGGAATAAAATTTCTGGGATTATTACTGATGGTGCACCATCCATGACCGGCGATCGAAGTGGACTAGCAACACTAATAAGTAACAAAGTAAGTGAAGAAGGAGGTAAAGCTGTAAAACTTCATTGCATCATTCATCAGCAAGTTCTGTGTGCCAAACATCTCCGATACGAACATGTTATGAAACCAGTGATAAAAACTATTAACTATATCTGCTCCAGAGCGCTATGCCAGCGTCAGTTTCAACAATTTCTAAGTGAGATTCATGCGGAATATGGAGATGTTGTCTATTACACTGACGTGCGCTGGCTCAGTCGGGGTTTTGCACTGTCACGCTTCTATTCTCTTCGGCAGCAAATCAGTGAGTTTTTGGCTGAAAAGGGACAACCTATGCAAGAACTAAGTGACCCTATGTGGCTGTCTGATTTGGGTTTTCTGGTTGATATTACAAAGCACCTTAATATCCTCAATACCAGTCTCCAGGGACCAGACGCAGTCATAAGCCAATTGTATTCACACATCAAAGCCTTTGGAATTAAGATGAAATTGTTTGAAAGACATCTGTCGCAGACCCAACCCAATACTGCACACTTTCCAGCGCTACAAGAAATCATGACCACATTCCCACAGAGCAATGTCAGTGCGCAAACAAGGATCTACGCATCAGCTATTTCATCTCTGGCTGAAGAGTTCAGACAACTCTTTCGAGATTTTGCAGCTATCGAGAAGGACATTGCTTTGTTTTCTTCACCTTTTTCCGTGGACACAGATGATGCTCCAGACCACTTGCAGCTGGAGCTCATTGAGTTGCAGTGTGATGCTGAGAGCCGCAGTCGGCACCAGCAACTTTCTCTCGCCAACTTTTACCGACAGCTGAATAAGGACAAGTTCCGAGAGATTCGAGCATTTGCTAAGAAAATGCTGAGCTTGTTTGGGTCGACGTACTTGTGTGAGAAGACATTCTCGGTTATGAACATAAATAAAAGCTGTGTGAGGACACGGCTAACAGACGATCACCTGCGAGACATTTTGCGCATCAATACCACTGCTTTTAAGACAGACCTGCCCTTTGTGCTTCAATCCAGATCTCAATATCACCCGTCACATTAAGATCATTTGTCAGCTGGCAATAAGTCTCTGAATAAATGTTTAAGATCTACATCAGTCCTAAGTTTCATTCCAGAGTAAAATTTAAAAAGTTCAATAAACATTTATATTGACTGATGTCATATTTCAAATGATCCCTGCAGTTGTGGATATGTGTATTGTTTGTTCATTTCCCTGTTGTTCGAGTCAAAGGTTTTGTGACTATTGAAAAGTCATGGTGATACATTTTATGTTTCAAATGTTGCAATTTGCGCTCAGGAGACTTCTGTTTAAGAAAAAGTCAAGTGAATAATCAGTTGCATGTGATATACCTGTTTGGAATGAACCAAAAGAAATTCTTAAGATTGTTGAAATTAAAATAAAAATAGAAATGTGAAACACAGACTGGCTTATTAAAATGTGTTTAACAATATTGTTGTTCAATGTAAAGAATGTCAGCCAAGGTCGGCCCCCCGACATTTTACCACATAAAATCTGCCCCCCTTGGCAAAAAGTTTGGACACCCCTGTCCTAGAGACTCTTGGCTATAAGAGCAACCATGGAAGCCATAAAATACGTGACCCACCATGGAAAAGACGGTTGGAGGCTAAGATCAAGGCGTCCCGGAAAGATGTGAGTCAATTGACGGAGGCCCAGAGAGGTGTGATGAAAAGGCCGATACCCGAGAGGTACATCCAGAAGACCATACCTGAAGCACTCGAAACTGCCAAGCAAAGGTTCCAAGCTTTGTCCAGCCGCCTAAAGCGGTACATGAAAGAGAATGAGGCCAGACGAATAAACAGGCTGTTCGCAACACAACCTGCGAAAGTGTACGCGCAGTGGCAGGGTCCTAACAACGGAGCTGACCCACCAAGACTGGAAACTGAAAGGTACTGGAAAGGCATATCGGAGAAGGAGGTTGCACATAACAGCAGTGCACAATGGCTGGTGACCCTGAGAGAGGAGCACAGCAACCTCCCTGAACAGAACCCAGTTACCATGACAGTGGCAGACATACAGGAAAGAGTCTCAAATATGAAGAACTGGACAGCACCAGGCCCGGACATGGTCCACACTTACTGGCTAAAGAAACTCACAGCACTCCATGAGCGCCTAGCAGTACAAATGAACCAGCTGCTGAGGGATGGGACTCACCCAGAATGGCTAACCAAAGGGCGAACGATCCTGATCATGAAGGATCCCTCGAAGGGTGCAGTCCCATCCAACTATCAGCCAATAACCTGTCTCTCCACAACATGGAAGCTCATGTCAGGCATCATTGCGGCTAAGATAAGTGGACACATGGATCAATACATGAGCGAAGCACAGAAGGGCATGAGTAGAGATACCAGAGGAGCCAAACATCAGCTCCTGGTTGACAGAACAGTCACACAAGACTGCAGGTCCCGACGTACCAACCTGTGCAAAGCCTGGATTGATTACAAGAAAGCCTATGACTCGATGCCACATACATGGATCACTGAATGCTTGGAGTTGTATAAGGTGAACAGGACCCTAAGAGCCTTCATTGCGAACTCGATGAGGATGCGGAAAACCACACTTGAAGCCAATGGCAAGCCACTTACCCAAGTGTCCATCAAATGTGGCATATACCAAGGTGATGCACTCTCCCCACTGCTGTTCTGCATAGGACTGAACCCCCTAAGCCAAGTAATCACCAAGACAGGCTATGGATACCGCCTCAGAAATGGAGCTACGATCAGTCACCTCGTCTACATGGATGACATAAAGCTGTATGCTAAGAGCGAAAGGGACATAGACTCCCTGATCCACACAACCAGGATCTACAGCAGCGATATCGGGATGTCATTCGGGCTTGAGAAATGTAGTCGGATGGTGACTAAGAGAGGAAAGGTAGTCCGCACTGAAGGGGTCTCACTCCCTGAAGGAACAATAGCAGACATTGAGGACAGCTACAAGTACCTCGGTATACCACAAGCCAATGGCAACCTCGAACTGGCAACAAGTAAAGCGGCTACGGCCAAATACCTCCAGCGAGTGAGGCAAGTCCTAAGAAGCCAGCTCAATGGCAAGAATAAGACCCGGGCAATAAACAGCTATGCCCTGCCAGTGATCAGATACCCTGCAGGAATAATAAGGTGGCCAAAGGAAGAGATTCAGACCTCGGAGGTTAAGACCCGAAAGCTCCTGACCATGCATGGAGGGTTCCATCCCAAATCTAGCACCCTGAGACTGTACGCAAGCCGAAAGGAAGGAGGCCGGGGACTAGTGAGTGTGAGAGCCACTGTCCAGGATGAAACATCCAAGCTCCATGAATACATCAAGGAGAAGGCTCCAACGGATGACGTACTCAGAGAATGTCTCAGACAATAGGGAACAGAATATGAGGCGCTGGAAGAGAGACTATCATGGGAGGACAAGCCCCTGAGCACCAGAGCCATTTAGGCCCAGATATACCACACGAGACAAGATCCAAGGTGTCGGTTGTGCAAAGAGGCACCTGAGACGATCCAACACATAACTGCAGGGTGTAAGATGCTGGCAGGGAAAGCCTACATGGAATGCCATAACCAGGTGGCTGGCATAGTCTACCGAAACATCTGTGCGGAGTATGGACTGGAAACCCCAAGGTCAAAATGGGAAACACCTCCGAAGGTGGTGGAGAATGACAGAGCGAAGATCCTGTGGGACTTCCAGATCCAGACTGACAAGATGGTAATGGCCAGTTAACCAGATATCGTGATCATAGATAAAGGGCAGAGGAAAGCCGTTGTAGTGGATGTAGCGGTTCCAAGTGATGGAAACATCAGAAAGAAGGAACACGAGAAACTCGAGAAATACCAAGGGCTCAGAGAGGAGCTGGAGAGAGCCTGGAAGGTAAAGGTGACAGTCGTGCCTGTGGTGGTCGGAGCACTCGGGGCAGTGACCCCCAAACTAGATGAGTGGTTGCAACAGATCCCAGGAACAACATCAGACATCTCAGTCCAGAAATGTGCAGTGCTGGGAACAGCAAGGATACTGCGCAGAACCCTCAAGCTTCCTGGCCTCTGGTAGAGAACCGGAGCTGAATGAGGGATGGACACCACCCGAGGGGGGGGGGGGGATGAGACGAGGTTTTTTTATATATATTAAATAATGATTTGTTTATTTATTTATTTTTCACTCATTCGGTGAATGTGCATATTAACTGGTTGGGTTCGGTACCTCTAAAAATGTTAAGAACTACTGGTGAAGGATGGTGGAAGACAAGAGGGCCATATAATATTTGTTTAATTTATGATGAGCGGGATGGTTCAATTGTGATTGAACAGATAAAAGAGAAAGTGCATTTCTCTCGCCCCCCCCCCCCAGAAAAAAAGTGTTTTTTGTTGTTATTTTGTTCCACTGTGATTCAAACTGTAAAAAGAGAATAAATGCGTTTGATCTGTATTTTTCTCTGGATCTCCGGAAGAAATTAATGGACCACAAAGTTTTATGAGTTTGGTAAAATCCTGCCAAGTAGCAATTAAAACCAACAAACGGCAACCAACATGATCATGATGGAAAGGTAAACCTCTGCACTAAAAATATCACCCGAGCTTATCAACTAGTCAACGTTTCCCATTTTTAAAGGGGACATTAATAATGTGGTGTTTGCCAGATGTCATAAATGAATGTCAGAGCACTTCAAATTGTCCTCTCCAACAATGTAAACAAAAAGAAGTTAAACTTGATGCTCATTCTGCTGAAGAAAAAAGCCATTGGCACTCACAATAAACTGGGGTTTCAAGGTCAACCATGTTGTGTGGGCTGCCAATATGAATCATACAAAATATCAAATAGAACAACTCTGGGTGTGTCACAGGCAGAAGTGACAAATACCCAGCACCACCCTGCTAAGAAAAATAATAATAAGAAAAAGCAGGACTCTGCACCCTACAAATTGAGCCACAGCCGCCCAAGCAGTCGCAAACATGTTGCTGTTGACAGCTGCTGACCAGCTTGGGTCTTGCTGGTGTCACCAGCTACCAGCAGGACAACAACAGCATGTGGGACTTGCCGATTGGCTGTGGCTCAGTTGATAGAGCAGGTTAGCCGGTGAGCAAAGTGTTTGAATCTTGGATATTTTAGTTGTACTTTTGGTGCGGTTGCCATGCTAGCAGCTGATGACACCAGCAAGACCAGTATGAAAACACAACAAAACCATGCAGGTCTATGCTGGGTTTTTTTGTCTGTTTGTTTTTACTAGGGCAAGCATGAGCAAAGGTATGCTTTTACTTTGGGGAGTGCACATTTAGGGAGGAGTCTTCTTGACTAACTCATCTCAAGCTGAAGGAACTCCATCTGTCTTCTTTCACGCAAAGGAGATTCGGGGTCCTCACGATTGCCACACAAACACACATCTCGTTAACGTCTTAAAAATAAGGTGTGAGATTAAACATCCATGATATCATTTGGTGAGTTATTCTTGACATGATTATAATCCTGGGGCTTCACATTGAAACTGTGAAACGTTAGAAAATGTTTCATGTAAAACCAGTGGCATTATTAAATACACTCATGAAGGCTTTATAGTTCCTCTTAGTTCCTCTTACTGTGAAAAGTGCTGCTCTTTTCAAACAAGCAATGTTATAAAAAGACAATATTACACATGAAAAAACACAACTCTATTAAAAGAAAAAAAATGTATATGCACATATACCTGGACAATTCCCCTACCTCCCTGACTATACTTTTACACCGTTTACACTCAGCAAAATCGCACCATGTAACTGGAGTCACAGTGGCTCATTGGGCTGCATGGCGATTGTCATCATTAATCCACTTGTTGCGCTGATGGCTCAAACAAACAACGGTGTCACCCTGTCCGTGTGGAAAATGTAATCCAGCAAAATAATCCATCCATCCATCCATCTTCTACCGCTTATCCGGGGCCGGGTCGCGGGGGCAACAGCTTTAGCAGGGAAGCCCAGACTTCCCTCTCCCTAGCTACTTCTTCCAGCTCTCCCCGGGGGATCCCGAGGCGTTCCCAGGCCAGCTGGGTGACGTAGTCTCTCCAGCGTGTCCTGGGTCTTCCTCGGGGTCTCCTCCCGGTGGGACATGCCCGGAACACCTCACCAGGGAGGCGCTCAGGAGGCATCCGAATCAGATGCCCAAGCCACCTCATCTGGCTCCTCTCGATGTGGAGGAGAAGCGGCTCGACTCTGAGCCCCTCCCGGATGACCGAGCTCCTCACCTTATCTCTAAGGGAGAGCCCGGACACCCTGCGGAGAAAACTCATTTCGGCCGCTTGTATCCGGGATCTCGTTCTTTCGGTCACGACCCATAGCTCGTGACCATAGATGAGGGTTGGGAAGTAGATCGACCGGTAAATTGAGAGCTTCGCCCTTTGGCTCAGCTACTTCTTCACCACGACAGACCGATACAACGTCCGCATCACAGCAGACGCTGCACCGATCCGCCTGTCGATCTCCCGCTCCCTCCTGCCCCCACTCGTGAACAAGACCCCAAGATACTTGAACTCCTCCACTTGGGGCAAGATCTCCTCCCCGACCCGGAGGGGGCACTCCACCCTTTTCCGACTGAGGACCATGGTTTCAGATTTGGAGGTGCTGATTTTCATCCCAACCGCTTCACACCCGGCTGCGAAACGCTCCAGTGAGAGTTGGAGAGCCCCGTTTGAAGGAGCCAACAGCACCACATCATCTGCAAAAAGCAGGGATGCAATACCGAGGCCTCCAAAACGGACCCCTTCAACGCTTCGGCTGCGCCTAGAAATTCTGTCCATAAAAGTTATGAACAGAATCGGCGACAAAGGGCAGCCTTGGCGGAGTCCTACCCCCACTGGAAACGATTCCGACTTACTGCCGGCAATGCGAACCAAACTCTGACATCGGTGGTATAGTGACCGAACAGCCCGTATCAGGGGGTTCGGTACCCCATACCCACGAAGCACACCCCACAGAACTCCCCGAGGGACACGGTCAAACGCCTTCTCCAAGTCCACAAAACACATGTAGACTGGTTGGGCGAATTCCCACATACCCTCGAGAACCCTGCTAAGGGTGTAGAGCTGGTCCACTGTTCCACGGCCGGGACGGAAACCACACTGCTCCTCCTCAATCTGAGGCTCGACTTCCTGACGGACCCTCCTCTCCAGCACTCCTGAATAGACCTTACCAGGGAGGCTGAGGAGTGTGATCCCTCTGTAGTTGGAACACACCCTCCGGTCCCCCTTTTTAAAAAGAGGGACTACCACCCCGGTCTGCCAATCCAGAGGCACTCTCCCTGTTGACCACGCGATGTTGCAGAGGCGTGTCAACCAGGACAGCCCCACAACATCCAGAGCCTTGAGGAACTCCGGGCGGATCTCATCCACCCCTGGGGCCTTGCCACCGAGGAGCTTTTTAACAACATCGGTGACTTCAACCACAGAGATAGGAGAGCCCACCTCAGAATCCCCGGGCTCTGCTTCCTCCAAGGAAGGCGTGTTGGTGGAGTTGAGGAGGTCTTCGAAGTACCCTGCCCACCGGTTCACAACGTCCCGAGTCGAAGTCAGCAGCGCCCCATCCCCACTGTACACAGTGTTAGTGGTGCACTGCTTCCCCCTCCTGAGACGTCGGATGGTGGACCAGAATTTCCTCGAAGCCGTCCGGAAGTCGGCTTCCATGGCCTCACCGAACTCTTCCCACGCTCGGGTTTTTGCCTCGGCGACCACCGAAGCCGCGGTCCGCTTGGCCAGTCGATACCCGTCAGCTGCCTCTGGGGTCCCACAGGCCATAAAGGCTCGATAGGACTCCTTCTTCAGCTTGAGGGCATCCCTTACTGCTGGTGTCCACCAGCGAGTACGGGGGTTATATATATAAATAATCCCTGTTTTAAATAATGTACCTCTAATCTGAGTTTTCTTCCTCTAACTGTATCGAGTTACAAATTTTGTATTCTGAATACACAGCGCTGGTATGTGTATGTACCATATTTTCCACCCAATAAGGAATATAAGGCGCACCTTCAATAAACGGCCTATTTTAAAACAGTTTTCATCTCTAGGGTGCACCGCATTATCAGGTACATAGGATAGAAGCTGCAATTGTGTCTGCGGTTGTGTTATGCATCCACGAGATGGAGCTACGCTAAAGGGAATGCAAAACAATACAATACCATACAGCTTTATTTATATAGAGCTTTCACAACTGCTGTAGCTGCAACAAATCGCGTTGCAGAACATTTAAAAGGCCGCGTCCAGGAAATCAAAATATTGATCCATATATACGGTGCAGCGGCCCGGTAGTCCAGTGGTTAGCACGGCGGCTTCACAGTGCAGAGGTACCGGGTTCGATTCCAGCTCCGGCCTCCCTGTGTGGAGTTTGCATGTTCTCCCCGGGCCTGCGTGGGTTTTCTCCGGGTGCTCCGGTTTCCTCCCACATCCCAAAAATATGCATGGCAGGCTGATTGAACACTCTAAATTGTCCCTAGGTGTGAGTGTGAGTGCGAATGGTTGAACGTTTCTGTGTGCCCTGCGATTGGCTGGCAACCGATTCAGGGTGTCCCCCGCCTACTGCCCGGAGACGGCTGGGATGGGCTCCAGCACCCCCTGCGATCCTAGTGAGGATCAAGCGGTACGGAAGATGAATGAATGAATGAATATACGGTGCATCCAATTATAAAGCGCACTGTTGGCTTTTGAGAAAATTGAATGCTTTTAGGTGCACCTTGAAGTGCAGAAAATACGGTCTTTCGTCCCACCCCAAGCCTGGCAATGGTTGCTGTTATTCTTTATCTCTCGGGTATTTTGAGAAAAGCTTATCGCAACTGTGTAATTAAAATACCTGGGAAAACAATTTATACGTAATAAAAAATGACGACGCCTCTAAAGACACAATGGACAATACCAGAGTCAGTGGAGAACATTTTTTCTTGAGGGAATATGATGCAGATCTTGACTGTTTGCACTCAAGCAAAAAATAAAAAATACAATAAAATAAAAAATCCAAAGAAGCCTTCACCCATCTGCTCCACAATGCAAGGCATCAATCACCCAGCTTGATGATGGACTGGTGCTGTCAAAAACTTCTTTCTCACGAATGCAGCACACACTCACCACGCCAGACCAGAGTGGCGCTTGGCACCAGGTCAAGTGGACAAAGCGTGGACAGAGCCACACAGCAGACACATCGAAGATATGAAATTGGCATGCAGGTAAGCACGCGCAAAAATATACGTACATGTTCAATTATAACACACAGTAAAGTGAGGACACAGAGGTGAATGGTGACTTGTTGTGGAAGAAGTGATTCTTCTTTGCGATTTACTATTGATGCTCAATCATGCTATGACGTGCCGCCCGCCAGCATCTTGGTCATTGAACAAATAACATCTTACTAAAAGGTCTTTAGGAAATCTATAATTGGAGAGGCACTGTTTTTGTCAGAGCTCCAAAGCATGATTACTGACTGACGAGGCCAATTACATTGAAGTCATGATTGACACTATTCGCAAAACTAAGAAGGATGAACAATTGGCCGACTGCTGTCAGACAGTTTTGATTTGTTATTTTGCGAAAGGCAAAGTGGGGAAGGGAGATAATCATTCAGCATGTCATCTATGAATTAAACATTTCAATACATCTCTTGTACTTGTGCAATTCTAAAGCAAACAGACGGAAAAGAAACAAGCATTCCTTTTTGGTATGATGCAAAATGCAGACATAGAAGTATTCACAAATAAAGAGGACCAAAGAACCAACCACAGTGCCACTCAGTCACAATTTCATTACAGATATTTTCAATGATCCAGCTCCGGCCTCCCTGTGTGGAGTTTGCATGTTCTCCCCGGGCCTGCGTGGGTTTTCTCCGGGTGCTCAGGTTTCCTCCCACATTCCAAAAACATGCGTGGCAGGCTGATTGAACACTATAAATTGTCCCAAGGTGTGAGTGTAAGTGCGAATGGTTGTTCGTTTCTGTGTGCCCTGCAATTGGCTGGCAACCGATTCAGGGTGTCCCCCGCCTACTGCCCGAAGACAGCTGGGATAGGCTCCAGCACCCCCCGCGACCCTAGTGAGGATCAAGCGGCTCGGAAGATGGATATTTTGAATGACAGGAATGACATTTTGATATATGCAACCACGGCGAGCCAGAAACACATTGTTGATATCTACAATATTAATTCCTAATAATCACACTTAGCTTTTACATAACAAATCCCTTGCCCCTTAAAAATAGGATGAATAAGTCGTGCTCAGAAAAGAGATTACAAGACAAGGGGTATCTGACCACTTATATCTGCTATGTCTGTCATATTCAGATATTGCTAAATTTATTTGGGCTTCTTGTTAAATCTATAATTCGATATCATTTCCCAATATAATTTTAGACATTAATGGGATATTGTATTGAGGGCATAGGAGCAGATGCAGGGGGTCGCACACACCCATTTTAAAAGACGCAACGATGTGGACTTCATGTAGGTCGGGCAAGGAGCCAGAACGAGGCTCTCGTGGCACCATGTTTCTTTTCACAACGTACACAAAAGGCGATTTTTCAGGGAGGCCTCGGGGGTTCTGTCTGATCCTTCTCAGACTTTCCTGATGCCTCTCAAAAGCCTTTGTCCAATCATGAAAAGCACCACCAGTCTCCACAAACTCGAGTGTGCATGTGAGAGGGGTCAGCAGCATGCGTTTGCTCAATTCCGTGAGGAATGAATGAAAACAAAGCCACATACAGCGGAGTTGGGCACACGTCTCGATTCATTATCTTGACATATGTGTATGGACAATTTTTCAGAGTGATCTCATTAAAGAGAACATTGTCACATTTCACCAGCCCACTTCAGTCCACACGTGCTTAGAAGGCTTGGGATTCGTTCACTAAATCTCAATCGACGGTAGCCCAATGGTTTACGGCACAAATTATTCAAAGAGAATGTGCATATGATAAAACAGGATAAATTGTTGTTCTTCCAGGGCATTTTCCTCTTATCTTAATAATGCCATCATTTATCATAAATTGGAATATGGGTTTTTGAAGGAGTGAAAGTCTCTTCGTGAGTAAAGTAGGTTTTTATTGAGTCGCAAAGTCTCTGGCTTACAACTTCCATATTATGTTTAAAAAAAAACCCAGCAAAACATCAATTATAAAACAACATATTTGAATAGTGGTTTGTGCATATGCTTCACAGTCTGACAGGCCTGGGTTTGAAATTCATCGTCTATTACGTGCACTTTTTTTCTTTTTATGACATGTCAGTCCACCACAACAATAATAACACATTGTCAAAACTAAAACCTCATTGGATGTGTCAATCAAAAGTTGTTGAAATGAATCTTATTGGATTAAGCTAGTCCCTCTCAAGTAGTGGAGTGGGTGGGGTGTGTTGCGATGCCCAAGGTTTTTTGTTTGTTTGTTTGTTTGCTTGTTTTTAATAGTGCATTGGTGCTCTGCATCTTTTTTGTCAGGGAAATTGATGGAATATCCTTCGCCAGACTGAAAAATAAAAAACAACAAAACACGTTAACATTATTCATTGGTGTAAATTGATTATATTTCTTCTATTTTTTTGTTTTTTTATACTGATATGGATACAATGTTAAACAGAGGTGTACTTATAATTTTATGGACAAACAATACTATTTTAATCCTATTTATAGCTGCGGCAAAAGAGTTGGAGGGAGCAGTGTTTTTCTTCTTAAGGGGTACGTCACAGAAAATAATTGAGAAGCACTGGATTAAACAAGTGGTCAGAAAGGGGATTTTAAGATTTAAGAAAAGACGGCTCAACATCATTATGTGCATTGTTTTTCCTCATTGCAAGTCTTCTAAACAACTGCCTGATCTCAGTTTGTGCGTGTTGATTGTAAATCACCCTACCACAGTGAAAAAGTTTCAAATGTCCCCATTTTTTAAGAGGAGACAACAATGTCTCACAGCTGTCTTGCAATGAAAACACATCGAAATGGGTATGATGTGCTCAAAGTGGAAAAGAGGAGATGTGCGGTCTTTTACTATCAGTCCTAAGGAAGTACGCCTGTGAAGTGGTGTGTGTGACAAAAGTTGAAAGAAGACACCAAACGAAGTAAGTGAAAACAATACATCAGACCCTGCACAGTGTGATCATATTGGCATGCAAGATTTGAACTGTGTTTTCTACAGTCCATTGCTTCATTGCCTCAGATGGCCAACAGTCACCAAGACGACTCTGATTCGACAGCGGTCATGGCTAAGTAATTGGCTTGACACCACAATCTATTCACCAACACCAAGCAGGAGAGGGGATCAATAAAATGGGAAACATACCAAAGCATTTTTAACCCTGGAGAACCCACGGGGTCAAATTTGGCCCCTATAAATTCTGCTACTTAAGTGCTACCCTTAAATCCCAAATGGTCAAATTTGGCCCTAATTCTAAATTAGGATTAATGCATTGAATATTTGAATAAACATATAGTTTAGTGTTCAGTGAACATATAGCAGTCGTTTAATGTATAATTCATAATTTTTCCAAAGAAGAAAGGGGTTCTTGGGTTCTCCAGGGTTAAAGTTGATATGTTCATGGGGAAAATTGTACATATTTATTAAATATCATCAAACTCATATGAGAAATTTGCAGTGTGAAGTGAACCAGCTGTGTATTTCTCTGACGGGCAGTATTTCATTAAACGCCGTGTCGCCATTGAAGCTTTCGTGAAATGTCATCGATTGGACACACAAACTCCTCCACAGAATTGGGAGAAAAAGTGCCAGAATCAAAAACAAGTCCACTACATTGATTCCCAGTTGGCATGACAGAAATCTTGGCAGATAGACAGTGAGTATAAAGTTATCCGTCTGGACATCATTTGAAGAGTGGGAATGTGCGTGGTCATGTTCACCAATAAGGTGTTGCATTCCAATCCAGGCTAAATAGTAGTCTGTATGCACCTGTTCACGATGAAATTGACCCTAATTCATCAAAATAAGGTTCTACATATAGAGTATGATTTCTTGACAAATTCTTAGCTTCACAGACCTTCTGTCTGGAATTCATAACATGATTAGCTGTAGTATGAGTCAAGTAAAACGTCAGCGTGGATGTCAAAGACGTTTTAATTCAGGCATGATGTCATAAAAAATAGCCTCAGTTTTGTCCTCGATTTTTTTGTCTTTGACGTCGTCTGTCAGAATAAAGTTCGGAAAGCTGATCTGGTGTATTGTCAGCTCACAAGTAAGTAGTGTGACATCATCACAGTAGGAAGTGCGACAAACGACAAATGAATTGAACAAAAGCAATCAAGCCAAACCATACTCTGTTGGGTGAAAACAACATCTTTGAATCCTTACTTTGTAGGACCATAGAATGCTAAAAAGAGTCACCGAAGACTTAGCCACCGTTGACCACAAAAATGCCCAAAAATTGCAAAGCCTACCAAACTTGATTGCTTGCTTGCTCAAGAGCAAACTTCCTTCCCTGTTGTCTGACATAAATCCTTTGTTTCTTTTAGAAGCTGGATGTTAAGCGAACCTTCCAACAAAATTGATTAATAATAAAGAAACAAAAACAAAAATAAATTCAAAGAGGCCACCAAGATGGTTTTGTCAACATTTAGGGCCCCTGCAATTTCTAGCAAGTACTGGTTCTGTAATACATGAAACAACAATTTGGCATATACTGTATCTCTATATATAAATCAAGTTACTTTGCATAGTCGCAGGATTCAAGGAAGCCTTTGATTTAAAAATTGTTTCAAAAAAACTTTTTAAAAAAATAACGTAAAAAAGAACATCTGTTGAGCACAGGAGATGCCCTCACAATCTGGCAGATTTCAAGAGCTCGGGAAGAAGACGGCAAATGCTGCAAATGTTCATGCCGATTAAAAAAACTGTGCTCAAGAAAGTATTAACGACTGGACACATTTATACCTTATTGTTAAATGTTCTCAATTACACTGTAGGCTTTACCACGATAAAGTGTGAAGAAAGCTTAGTTGGGCCTTTTCTTTGTATGTCTTATCGTCGGTTAAGAATTCAAAATATTGTAGTGTGATAAGGGCAGTCAATCCTTCCCCTCCTAATGTGGAGTAACCAATTGAGCCGACAAGCGTAGCAAGTGCCAACGAAATCACACCATGCACTTCTCTCATCTTGGCTGACCTTTTATCAACTATCTAATTGTGTAGCCGCCCTCTGATGTAATTCTTGAAAGACGAGCATCAGCGCATCAGCAAAGGAGTGAATGAATCAAATTGGTGTGTTATATTTGAACATATCTGGGGTGATTAAAGCTAGCACACAAGTCTGGCATACAGTAGAGGCTCGTGATTTCCAATTCGCACTTCAAATATGATGAACTGAGACCCAGACTTCCCATTTATTTCAAGCCATTTGAAGGCGATAAGAGTGGGTTGTCCCTGCCGAGTGAGGAAAACGGCTGCTCGTTATGAAGAATAGACATATGGCCCTTGCGAACACATGGACAGTGGAACAAAAGTGAGTACACACCAAAAGGAAAATGTCATATACTATTGGAAATATATATCGTGCAAGACAATTGAAAACTCTACTAGTAGACAGCTTTCATTTTAAATCTCAACGCTGTCGGCTCTGGACTGGTCAGTCAATAGCAAAACCTGAGAAAAACAATGGCAAAATGGCAAAAAAAAACCTGGAAAAACTCATCACGAGGCAGACAATGTGAGACAAACTCACTTTGTGGGGCCTGAGCCCATGAAGTGCCTGCACAGAAGAATGTCATATGTAACTACATAGCATCAAAAAGTGGGGCTTGGCAAAATGATTCCGGATTTCTGTCTACCTGTATTTTCTCCCATTTGCTCTGTAGAATTAATTACCGGAATGAATGGTTATTTTTTATTTTTTTTTATTTCACTAATCTTGTTTGTACTTCTGATACCAAACTTCAAAACCCCATTTAATTGCATCAATTTGCACAGCAACATTCTAAATTCATCACTGCTAAATAAAAATGATTTCAAAAATATCTCTGATAAATGAAGTCCACCAAATTTTCAAACTTGATTAATCTCTAACCATAACAGAAATTAAAGCAATAAGACGTTTTCTATCAAGAGGTATTACCCTACTGTTTGTCCTTTTTATGGAATGAGAACAATGAGCAGACGGTGGATGAGCTTCTGCCTGAAGCCTTTGTGGGTCAATAGGACACCCTGCAATCTCTCAACTACCAATAAGTGTCAGTCCATGAGGCAAGGATGTTATATGACAACGAGGACAGTACATCACAATTGAAGTGGACCATCGCGGGAATATTAATTTGCGACACTGTAATGTAATATTTTTCACATAGCCACAAACATTTGGTGCAACAATCAAGGAAGAAATGGATTGCCACAAAAAGAGAAAACAGATGTGAATAAAGGAGAAAAATAAGGAGACTTTGAGAGGGCGGCAGCAAAACAGTTCAAACTATGTTGGTGCGGCCCTGCAGTGGCTGCCTGCTGCCGGGGTTTCGTTTACGTTTACCACCCAGAAACATATTTTGGGGGCAAGGGTGAGCTCATATGTATTTTTGGCTGTTATATATTCAAAGCAGTTTATTAACGATTCAAATTTTGAATCACAGCTGAACCACTTGCTGACGGTCGGCCACTCATAATTATTTGGTGAACCCTCGAACACTGTGTGACAGTTTCAGGTGGTTTAGTGTGTGGCAGACCTGACTTCCAGAAGATGAATTTTGGCCTAATCATTTTTAAGCATAAATGACATTTATTTTGCAAATGTGTGCTTGGATGATAATGCTTTCTGCTTGCTCAATCAAGCAATCAATGGCAAATTGATCTCATCAACATTGATGGGGGGGATCCAAAGACATATAAAACTGTACACTAAGGCAAGTACAAATGAATCAGGAGAATATACAGTTTCCCTTTAGTGATGCTTTAAACACTGGCTGACCACTTTCCAAAGGTTCCAAAGTGTAGCAATGGCCGCCGGGTAAAAGACACCATCTGGTAAGTTTAAAATGCAGTGTAGCATTTATAATAATATATGATCAATGTGTCCGCAATCCCAGCACTGCTCACAACCAAAACAACATTACGGGAAGAGAGGTGTATTATTTACACCCTATACATCATGCACGAGCGGTCACATAACCTACATTAATCCACACATACAGTATACCCCGGCAAATAGTACGCAAAATATGTTTCAGCTAAGCTATGGAAGGACTAACAGCTGATACACGTCCAATAGGTTTTATTGCCATTTAGAGGCCTGATGTTGATATTACAGCACTTTGAGTTTTCTGCCAGTTTTCCAGATTGCGTTTGTGGAAACAAGACAGTGATAGTTTGGAATTCAAAACACTATCATTTGGATTATAACGGGAGACAAAAAAAGCATTGAGATCACTGTCATCGTCTCATCGTGCTACCCATCAACCCGCAGTTACATCATCAGAGTTTCCTTCCTCTGGCCTTGCAGCGTCTGTGTACCACTCAGTGTGCGTGTGGGGGTGGTGACGGCAGAGCCACAGAGGACACACCCGGCGGGAGAACTCAGAGCTCTCTCTGTGCGAGTCAATGTCACGCCTGTGCACTCATGAACGGATGCCAGGATGTCGGAGTTCCGAGCCAAAGAATCGAGTCAGAGCCACAGAGTGTTTTCGGGAGGAGTGGTCCAACTTTGGAGAGCCATGGAGCATTGCACCTCTCTGAATGTGTTAAAAAAATGTGGCACATTTTAGCTGGAAATTACTTTGCTGCAGATATTTTGTGAGGGGGGAAAAAGTACTACAGAGAAGAAATACAAAAGGTTCAAGATATTGAACCAGTCACTCCGGCGAAGCAAAAAAAATTTGCCATAGAATGAAGTTGTTTTTGGGGAACAGATAGCTCATTCGACACTCAGAGCAGCCAAGTCTGCAAAAGCACTCCGCCCTTCTGCTCACACATCAGTGCACATATCCCCGGATGCTCTGCGGCGCCCAACTTTTATGAATTTGGAGTATGAATTTGGCTCCAGATAACACGAGAGGGAAATTTTTATTAATGAAGGGGGGCTGGGGGGGAGTACAATGGCCAACATGAATAAAAAATGTGAATCTGGATAATAATAGGACTCTTTTCCATTCCTTTTCTATTCTGGAAGATAAAAGGAGAAATCATACTGAGCCTTCCATACATCGCAGCACTATTTCCCAGCCTCAGTTACACGGAAATATGTGACCATATGATGATGACGCCATACAAGGTGACAAGCTTTTCGTTAGACACCCACCGCGCCCTTTTATGTCTGGTGGCGCTCTTGCTCCAGGTTCGCTGTTTTCACTTTGCATATGCATAGATGCTTATAGATATATTTCACCCTGTACTGTGCACAGTCCAATTTTTAACTTGCTTTTTCATTCGTTTTTTTTTTGTGTGCATGCAAATACTTGTTTTGTTCTTCTACTTTGAAAAAGAGCATCATTTTTAGTGCTGTAAATTGCGAATTTCTCCATTGTGAGACGACTGAAGGTTTTTCTTCCCTTTCTTTCCGAGGTCATTTGTTGTCAACGGAACCCACGGCAGCCTGTGTTCTTTTTGTGGAAAATGACCAAGGACCCATTCCTGACAATGTTAATTTAATTATGGCAGCCTAGAACATGATTAGTCATCTAGTATACAGGGCAGATGACATGTGGGCCAGCGTCTTTGCGAAATGATGCAAACCAATCAGTGGCAATCAATCAGAAGTCATGTCTGAGGACACATTTTTATTCGCCTTATTCCTGAGAGCTCTCATAGAGACAATTATGTTTGTGAATTCCTGTAAGAGACTTTTGGAAAGGATTTTGGTATTTGTTGCAGTGGGTTTTCTTTCATGAAGCAGTTGCATGTCATAAAGATGGTATTAAAGTGATTAAAGTCCATCTAATTTGATTATAATTCTTGTAGCATATGGCCGTTTACCATACTGCTACACGATGTTACGGCAGTGTCGCAAAGCATTGGTGTGTTGGGTGACAACTGAGACCTGTGACATCAGTGGAATAAAAGACCGTTGAAAAAGCAAGTCGTGTCCTCACGTTTTTCGGACACAACATTTTGGCGACGAAGATGGACTTTAACGCAGCTCCCCTCCCCTCGTTCCTTGCGCTCCTCGGTGAGCCACCAGTCCCGTGGTCCCGCTGGTATGACTCTTTTACAACATATCTGACGGCGATCGGACTAAACGAGGCAAGCGACGCACGGATAACGGCTATGCTAGTGCACAGCTTGGGCGTCGAGGGGCAGCGCATTTTCCGTACTCTCGGACCCGCACGGACTTATGCAGATTGTGTCGCTTTATTGGCTGGACATTTCGCTGCTCCGCAGAGTGTGATAGTCCGGCGCATTACCTTTCGCCAACGACGGCAACACACGGGCGAGCCGGTACACCACTACATTGCCGATTTGCGGTGCTTAGCGGGCCTCTGCAAATTCGGCCGCTTGGAGGAGGAGATGATTTGGGACCAATTAGCGGAGCACACGATTGATCCCAAGCTCCGGGAGAAACTGTTACTGTCGCCGGACGACCTCCCGCTGTCGAAGGCTGTGGAAATGGCGTTCCAACTCGAGAATGCAGCACACTTAGCAGCGCGGCTCACGAATCCAGACACACCCACCGCTTCACGCTCTCCTGCTCTGGCTCAGATTGTCGCTCCGACCGCTCAGCCCTCAGACTCCGCCTCCACCTACGACGGTGCCGAGGTAAATGTGGCCGGACGTCAAGGGGCCGCCACACGCAGACCTTGTGCCAACTGTGGCTCGGCCTAACACCCCACGCGTGCGCCATCTTGCAAGGCCACTGGACAAAGATGCCAGCGCTGCGGGAAGATGAATCACTTCTCCAGGATGTGCCGCTCGGCCGAGCTACAGAAACTCCTCGATGCTGGCATCATTGAGCGGATTGACACGTCCCCTTGGATCTCCAACCTGGTGGCAGCAAAGAAAAAGACGGGTGGTCTGCGACCCTGCGTTGACCTCAGAATGGCTAACAAAGCAGTGATTCCTGACAAATACCCACTGCCCACAGCGGAGGAGTTGGCTGCCAAGTTCTATGGGTCCACCGTGTTCACAAAACTGGACCTGCGCCAAGGCTATCTACAGGTTCCCCTGCACCCTGACAGTCATAACCTTACAGCCTTTGTGACCCACATGGGAGTTTTCCGCTACACCCGCATGCCCTTCGGCCTCAGCTCTGCCCCCAGCTGTTTTCAAAAGATCATGGCCACCATCTTTGCAAGCATCCCGGGGGTGGTTGTTTACCTGGATGACATTGTAGTACATGGTGCGACGTGTGACCTGCATGATGACCGCCTCTCCAAGGTGCTCGATGTGCTGGCGAGCCACAACCTCACCCTGAATGGGGAGAAGTGCATCTTTTCGGCATTGGCTATTGAGTTTGTGGGATTTCGCCTGACTGCTGATGGCCTGAGTCCACTACACTCCAACGTCGATGCAGTATTGCACCTGCCAGAGCCCTCGTGCCCCATCTCCACACACCCCTCCAAGCTGCCGTCTCACTGCAAGACCTTCAGGCAGCGTCTGCCGTAGACCCAACACTAACCAAGCTTCGCACCTTCATCCGTGAGGGCTGGCCCGCAAAGATCTCGGAGGAACTTGCACCTTTTCACCGGGTGAAGGGTGAGCTTTCTTGTTGGAACGATGTCTGTGTGGCTAGGGGGCTCTGCACTGTAGTTCCTGTCACCTTGAGGCCTCGCATCCTGACCATGGTTCACGAGGGTCATCTGGGTATCGTGAGGGTCAAGCAACGCTGCAGGGGCCTGGTCTGGTGGCCAGGTATTGACAACGATGTGGAGACCATTGTCAAGGACTGTTCAGCGTGCCTCACAAGTGGCAAGACTGTCCACACCCCTCCCCCCCCTCTGCAACCCGTGGCGTGGCCGCCCGGCCCATGGACTCATATCCAGGTCGACATTTGCGGTGAACTCCATGCCATGCCTCATCACCAGCATTTCCTCCTGGTGGCATACGACCTCCACTCAAAATGGCCCGAGGTTCTGGCTGCTGGGTCTATCACAACCAAGGTCGTCACGGGCTTCCTATCCTCTCTTTTGCATGATGGGGCGTGCCTGACATTATCACGACGGATAATGGGCCTCAGTTCATCTCAGCTGACTTCGCAGCTTTCACGGGAGCGAGGGGGATACAGCATGTCAGGATCGCCTTGTATCACCCCCAGGCCAACGGGGGCGTAGAGAGATTCAACCAAACCCTCAAGAATGGACTAAGAGCACACCTGGCGGACGGCCTTCCCTTCTCTTCCGCACTACAGGGCACTCTGTTGCATTACAGAGCAACACCTCATGCCACGACTGGCACCTCCCTAGCTTTCCTTATGCTGGGACGCGAATTGCAGCTGCCCCTTGATCGCCTCCGTCCTCCAACAAGAGCCACTCCAGCATCAGCATTCTCTCCAGCCAGCAGGGTGGCCAATGAGCAGCAGCGGATGAGGCGGCGATTTGATGAGAAGCACCGGGCGAAGCAACCCGCACTTACGGTGTCAGATTGGGTCCTCATTCGCCGGCCCGGCCGTTCACACAAACTGGACTCATTCTGGACAGCGCCTGTCCAGATTACTGCTCAACTTGGACCAGCCACCTTCCGTCTGGCCGACGGGTCACGTTGGCATGCCAGCCGCCTCAGGAGAGTGGCATCACCGACTCCTTTGTATGAAAGAGCTGTAGCAGATCTGGACCTCTCCGAAAGGGACTACGATTTTCCTACTGCTTGTCCTGAGGCACCTTCAAGAACATGGTGAACCAGCTGTGCCCGAGGGACCGGGACCTCGTCCAGCTCGGGTCCGCCTCCGACCTCGTTATTTAGACGACTACGTGACTGAGTTCTAGCTAGTGCTTAGCCTGTTGCGTGGCAGAATACCCACAAGGCTAAGCGGGTAAACCGGCAGTCTACCCGGTTTGCTCAGCTCAGGAAGTGCTTTGTTCTGTCCCTTGTCTAGTTGTTTGTGATTTGAGAAGTTTTCCAGATTCCATCAAGGGAGGGGGTAAATGTAGCATATGGCCGTTTACCATACTGCTACACGATGTTACGGCAGTGTCGCAAAGCATTGGTGTGTTGGGTGACAACTGAGACCTGTGGCATCAGTGGAATAAAAGACCGTTGAAAAAGCAAGTCGTGTCCTCACGTTTTTCGGACACAACAATTCTGTCACGTTGCATGGTGGTGGTGGACCCCAAAAAGCAGGCAGGAGGGAGGAGCAGGGTGTGCTTGAAGAAGTGTATTGATAAAACACAGAGAAAACTAAATCCAAAAGCAAACAGTCCAAAGTAGCAAACAAAAATAACAAGTGAAGCTAAAACAGAACCATGAACGAAACAAACCTGACAGCAGTAGAGGAACAGCAAACAAACGAACATGACAGTAGCAACAATGCCTCGACAACAGCAACAATGACCCGACACTGAGTGTTCGTTGGGGGTCCTTTTAAGGCCCTAATTACCTATGACCAACAGGTGTGCAGCTGGCGGGGGAGCCCTACAGTGCCACCTGTTGGTCCATAAACCGAATCATGACAGTACCTCCCTCAAGGGACGGATCCCAGACGTCCCAAAGTTGTCCAAAAGCTTGCCTCACTGGGGAACAGGAACTAAAAGCGACGGTGACCTTCGCCTCGCCGAAATACAAGAACAATAAGCGACGGCAACCCTTGCCTCGCCGGAGAACAGGAACAAAACTGACGGCAATCCTTTGGCTGAGCGTGGCCTGACATGGAACAGCCGGACGTGAACAGGGGCTCGGCCTGACGTGGGGGTGGACGAGACGTTTTTTTTTTTTTTTAATTACCTATGACCAACAGGTGTGCAGGTGCCGGGGAGCCCTATAGTGCCACCTGTTGGTCCATAAACCGAATCATGACAAATTCTGTTTGAACTCGTTGCTACGTTCTTTTTTTTTCCCCCATTGTACTGCTGTGCTGGGTGTTGTCTGTCTGCAAGGGGTGTTTCTGCTACGACAACAGCCGTTTCTCCCTGAAGTGCTACAACGAGGAAATCGGTAACTGGTTGTGGAAATATGTTGCATTCTTGAAGTTGAAAAATCACACAACAGATAGGGACACGTTCATGCTGAGAAACATCAAGCTCATAGATTGTGACGGGGAGAAAACTTGCTTACTTTGCACCGTAAGCCCAAGTGATGGGTCCATGAGTCCTCATGAGGCGTGTCGACACACTGACACACTGTGTTGATACTGTGCTGATACTGTGTCAGTGACCACTGCCACCTGCTGGACCTTCAAGATCCCTGCAGCCAACCCACTTAACAGACTGAACTGACTGATAAATTCATTTGTATATTGAACATATAAAATGTAGAATTCGGTAATAAATTGGCAACAAGTGAAGGTAAGATATAAAAAAAGGAAAAGAAAATAGTCATCATCGTAAATATGTGTTCAAAGGAGTAGAAAGAAGTAAAAAACCTACCCCAAGTCCTACCCCTTCTTATATATGAATTGATCATTTTTCAAGAAAGAAAGTCTACATATCAACAAATGCTTTTACCCTTATGTATGCTGTACTTATACATTTTTACAACTTTAGGTTTGTATATACAGTACATACTCATTGGAGCACATGTATATGTCGATTTTCTCATATTCATAATGGATGCTACATTTCATTAATATATTAGAAAATCTCAATGTATTTCTGATGTATTGCTATATTTGATGAGTGTATCGAATTTATCAGTTTAATTCTGATTTGTGTAGTTGTCTTGTACTACTCTCGAATTCATTTTTAATCTCAGCAAGAGAGTTACTCATTTTACTGGTCCGTTTCAGAATCATTCCACAGATTTACACCTATTACAGATACACTCCTTTGCGTGATGTTTGATCGTGTTTTGGATTTTTTTGTATAGGTTAGTACCCCTTAAATGATGACAACTTTCTCGAATTTTAAAAAGCTTCTGGATGTTTTGGAAAAGGAGGTTATAGTGTGCTTTGTACATTAATTGGGCGATTTTGAAGTCAACCAGGTCATGAGATTTCATTGTTTAATTTAATAAACAGTGGATTTGTGGGTTCCGTCTATTTGTGTCACGTCCCGTGTTTGCCAGCAGGGGGCAGGCTTTTCCTGCCTACCGCCGATACACCTGTCACCCATCAAGGACTGATTACACAGGCTTTATCTTTGTGCTCGGGCAGTTGACTTACTGCCGGAGTATTCAACGCCGTGCCAATTCTCTCGATTATTGCCCTAATCTATTCGTTGCCGTGTAGCCTTGTGACTGTGATTGCGCGTCGTTAAATCTACTATTGTCAATTCCTATTGTTACCAACTATATTCCTTGCCATTTTCTGGCAAGCGTTTTCTGTTTACTTCCTTTATTCCTGGTCCTGATTTTGACCAGCGTTTTCTGTTTGTTGCTCCCGGACGGGTATTTTGTGTTTTGTATTAAAATTCATTTGTTCTCGGAACATCTTTTCTTTGTCTGCTATTTCGGGGATCCACCTCATTATCTTGTTGTGCACGAAGCGATCATTTTATCGCTTCGGACCCAACGTGACAATTTGGAGCCAGTGATTGTTCTGATTGCTTTGTATTGTAGTTTTAAAACAGTGTTTTACTGGCATTTCCCCATATTTCCACACAATAGGTCAAATATGGAAGTAATAAATGTATGTGTACAAGTATCTCTTATTCAGCACATCCTTAGTTTTTGGGAGGATCCCTATAGTTTGGGATATTTTTCTTTTATTATCCATTATGTAGCTGCCAGCACGGTTTTGCATCTACAACTGTTCCAAGACATTTTCATAAGGTCATTCATCGATTTGATGATGAAGTGTATACAATATCATTCACATCCATGCATTCATTTTGCAACATTCAATGTGTTCAAATAATGTGAAGATCATTTGAATGAGGATGCCTGTGGGCTTTGATTTAACAAATTTTTATTGAGAAAAATAAGATGCTCCAATGTTTTAAACTTCAGCCTGTTGCGTCTTTTACAAGCAATTTCTCCTGCTATGGAGAACACATGCTCACAAGGGACGGATGAGGCTGGCGTACAAAGGAACTCCTTTGCGAGGTGGGAGAGGTTTGGGAAAGAAGTGTGTTGGTCCTTCCAGTACAACAGCGGGTCCCGGTCACGTGCAATATTCCTCTGTGCCAGGTACCGCTGGACTTCAGATACTGCGTTTGCTGTTGCACCACCTCTTCCCAGTCTCCCCACCTCATCATCCAGTTGACTCCACAGGCCACCTAAAAAAACAAAACCAAACAAATTGGCATTTAGAACAGTTTCCAATAAACTACCGTATTTTCACGACTATTCGATGCATCGTACTAATGGCCGCAGTATCATTAATGGGTGACATGTCTGTATTTTACACATACACAGGACGCATCGTACTAATGGCCGCAGTTTTACAGTGGTAAAACATACGCCAGCTTAAACATACGGCATGCATGCGCGCACTCTAACACGTTAGCTTGAAGCATACGGTAGTATGCCAAGACATACAGATAAGATAAAAACACGTTTTTAAAAAGGCAACGAAAGCAGAACTGAGTTCGGGTGTATTTTATTTAGCCATCGTACAATGTTCTCACGTTTATCGATCAATCATCACCCAGAAATCCATCAAAGTCCTCATCCTCTGTATCAGAAGCAGAGGACTGCACATCTCAGTTGTCATTGAATGCATCACATGCTAGTGTGAGTTGCTACGCGTTGCCGAGCGGAAAGGAGTAGCAACAGCAAAGTCAACATTTCTCTCGTGTGAAGCTTTCCCACATTTGAAAGTAAAGAACAGAGCGAAACATGGTGGCAGCGCATGTGTGTGTAGAAAGAATTGAACAATTGTGCAAGTACCGTAATCCATCAAAAACGCCGCGTTCCCTCTCGTTGTTGCGTATTGTGGCGTAACTCGCCAAGTGCTGCCTTTCACTCTTTCTAAAGTTGTGTTTGCCACCGATCATCCATTGTTCCCATGCCGTTTGGAACTTTACTTTGAACGCCCGGTTGATGCCAATGTCCAGCGGTTGGAGTTCTTTAGTCAAGCCTCCGGGAATAATAACGGCAAGCTCAGAGTTCATTTGCTTGACTTGTTTTTTTCACCGCTGCTGTGAGATGGGCACGCATGCCAAAAGCATAACCGGTGGCTTTAAGTTTGAACTGAGCTTCGTAGGCGTGTCTTTTTGTCGAATTTATTTTCAGGGGTTCTTAGAAACCAAAACCGGAGTTGTTTTGCAACAATGCACATTGCCACACTATACAAATGTTGGTACTGGCTTGAGGCGTCCACTTACACGCCCACCCTTCACCATTGGCGGACTAGCTTGCCTGTCCTCTCTCTCCCTC
Organism: Hippocampus zosterae; assembly: GCF_025434085.1. Classification (NCBI taxonomy): domain Eukaryota; kingdom Metazoa; phylum Chordata; class Actinopteri; order Syngnathiformes; family Syngnathidae; genus Hippocampus; species Hippocampus zosterae. The sequence goes on from NC_067453.1 coordinate 8,906,786, forward strand.
TCTCTCCCTCTCCATATATGTATATATACACGCCCACCCTTCCCTGATTGGCCGACTTCTTTCCTGCATGCCTGGCCACAGTCACTTCCGCCTTTTCTCTATAAACAGCGTGTCGGCTGTCAGTCAGATTTTGGAACTCAGCGCATATAAAGGACGCTCCGCACCATAAGGCGTCCTGTCCATTTTGGAGACAATTTAAGACTTTTAATGGCGCCTTATAGTCGTGAAAATACGGTAATAATGAGTAACATGCCTGATGTAGTTGCAGAGGGCTGCGATGATCGTCCAGGCTGGGCCTCGATTGTGCGCAGTCTGGATATGGCCTCCGTGCACCTGGAGGAACTGCGGAATCCAAGTGATTTGAATCTGGGGTCTAGATGTGTTGCTAAGGTTAACACACTCATAGACTCCAAACTGGAAGCAGCGTCTGTGACTCGACGCTTGAGGTGTTCGTGGAGTTGTATGACTGGCTGTGTGTGCAGGGTTGAAGCATGGCGCTCAAGTGCATTATAAAGCATTTTCATCATCGGGATGACCTTCGAACCTGAAACTTTCCTCTCTTCAGACAACTCCACTGTAGCTTGATGGAATGGAGAAAGCACAAGTAGTGCTTCTCCTATGATGGTGAACTCATCAGCTGTCAGTGGAGCCAAACTGTCTTTAGGGAGGCCAGAGATACCCACACTGGTTCCCTCTCACCATGCAGCCTTGACAGCATTTCATAGGTACTGTTCCAGCGTGTTGGCACCTCATTGATAAATTTCAGGGTTGGACGTCCCATCTGTTGCTGTACCTGAGCAAGCTTCTCCTTGGTTGTAGTGCTTGAACGGAAATATGTAACAATGTGTCGAGCTTTGTTCCTAATGTCTGTAAGTGCATGGACCCGATCGCATGATTTTCTAACTAATGAATTAAGACTATGTGCAATGCAAATTGAGTGGCGTATTTGGAGGTGTCTAGTGGATGCGATCATGTTCGGTGCTGCGTCAGTCACAAGACACTTTACTTTGTTGGTTATGGCCCAGTCCTCCATCATGCCCCTTTTGACCTGGGCCAAATTGTCAGCATTGTGATTTTGTGGACAATATTGTACTCCCAACACTGATGAAAACAACTGCATTGACACCGATGCATTGACACATGCGCCGGGCTCACAGAGCAAACCACGTGTCGATGCATGTGCTGCTTCATTACGTCACGTGATTGACACGTGAACTGCATCGGCTGCGTTGACACAGTCCCGGCTTCTAATTGACACACCGGCTGCGTTGACACAGTCCAGGCTGCTAATTGAACATCGGCTGCGTTGACACAGTCCAGGCTGCTAATTGACACGTGAACTGCACCGGTGCAGTTTAGACTGCATCGGCTGCTTGGCACAGTCCAGGCTGCCCCACTTAGTCCAGGGGGCATCGACTCAGTGCAGAGGGCGTTGACGCAGCAAAAACCCGCCGCACAGTGTTTATAAGGAAGTGCGTTTGGCGACACAATGCCACCTGCCGAAACAAGCCAGACCTCACTCACGCTCGCTTGTCGAAGTTCGTGTCAGTGCAGACTTCGTGTTCGTGGCTTGCCTTCCTTGCCGATTATGGAGCAGAGACGCAAATCATCCGCCGTGAGGGACCATTTTGATGTCCTGGAGAATAAGGTATTATTTATTTATTTATTCAAATCGCCTTCTGTCGCCGAGAGGCCGAGTGCCTCTCAGATTATTGACATGTGTTGTACCATTCTAATCCAAATACATTTCAAGGTAACTCTTAGTTACTTCATATTCGCATTTCATTACAGGTGAATAATACATACATACATCTACATAATAGATAATAAAAGAAAAATATCCCAAACAATAGGGATCCTCCCAAAAACTAAGGATGTGCTGAATAAGAGATCCTTGTACACATTATACTTTTATTACTTCCATATTTGACCTATTGTGTGGAAATGCCAGAAAAAACGCACTGTTTTAAAACTACAATACAAAGCAATCAGAACAATCACTGGCTCCAAATAGACGGAACCCACAAATCCACTGTTTATCAAATTAAACAATGAAATCTCATGACCTGGTTGACTTCAATTAATGTACAAAGCACACAAAAACCTCCTTTGCCAAAACATCCAGAAGCTTTTTAAAATTCGAGAAAGTTGTCATCATTTAAGGGGTACTAACCTATACAAAAAAATCCAAAACACGAACAAACATCACGCAAAGGAGTGTACCTGTAATAGGTGTAAATCTGTGGAATGATTCTGAAACGGACCAATAAAATGAGTAACTCTCTTGCTGAGATTAAAAATGAATTCGAGAGTAGTACAAGACTACACAAATCAGAATTAAGCTGATAAATTCGATACACTCATGAAATATAGCAATACATCAGAAATACATTGATGAGATTTAATATATTAATGAAATGTAGCATCCATTATGAATATGAGAAAATCGACATATACATGTGCTCCAATGAGTATGTACTGTATATACAAACCTAAAGTTGTAAAAATGTATAAGTACAGCATACGTAAGGGTAAAAGCATTTGTTGATATGTAGACTTTCTTTCCTATTTTGAAAAATGATCAATTCATATATAAGAAGGGGTAGGACTCGGGGTAGGTTTTTTACTTCTTTCTACTCCTTTGAACACATATTTGTGATGATGACTATTTTCCTTTTTTTATATCTTACCTTCACTTTTTGCCAATTTATTACCGAATTGAATGTTTATATGTTCAATATACAAATAAATTTATCAGTCAGTTCAGTCTGTTAAGTGGGTTGGCTGCAGGGATCTTGAAGGTCCAGCAGGTGGCAGTGGTCAGTGACACAGTATCAGCACAGTATCAACACAGTGTGTCGACACGCCTCATGAGGCCTCATTTCTAGTAGAAATATTACAAAATCTACTGTGTCACGTTTTGCGTGATGGTAGTTGTAGGACCCCAAAAAGCAGGTAGGCAGGGAGGAGCAGGGTGGATTGTCCAAAATGTATTAAACAAAAAATACACACAAGAGTACAATGGGGAAAAAAAATACTTACTCGAAGTAGTCAAAAAAATGCCTGGAAATCACGAGGAACAAACAAAACTAAGACAGGAAACAAAACATGACAGGAGCACACGTATGCTTACATACTCATAGCTCACAATGATCCAACAAAGACTGTCAGAAACTCAGGGAACTAAATACAAGCGGTCAATTTTTTAGGAGCAGTTGGCAAAAAAATAAAATAAAATAAAATAAATCAAAGAAATTCAACATCAATACAAGAATAAACAGCCAACATTTGGCCCAATAGCTCCCTTTCCTGCAAGCTGAGTATGACAACATATCCAATTCTATTTTCTCCCTTCATTCGAAACATATTCCAAATTAACAATTACCTGATGATGTTTTACCCGTTACAAGTACATTTGTGGAAAGGTTTGAAAACTAACGTTAATGACAATAATTAAAGAAAAATTGTTCACCTCTTGGGAACATCTCCACATCTTGCCTCTGGCACACACTTTTGTAGTCTAATTACATTCCTGCTACAAATATGTCTTGACATTTTAACTCCCAGAAGGCCCAAAGAGTCAACACGTGATTGCGTGCAGCAAGGACACGGCCACACTGCCCTCGTGACACCCCAATCTCCCAATCAGTGATTCATGGCTATTATAAAAAGACATTCCCCAAAGGTATATCTGAGTGAGACAAAGAGAGGAAAGATATTTTACCAGAAAATACTCAAGGGCACACTGGTGTGGATATACCCATTGGCAAATTTTCTGTATTCTCACTTTTTCACAATTGAAAACAAGGTATTTTTAGCATTTCTCTAATATTTATCCTCAGTTTGAACTTTTTTGTTCAACCTTTTTTTTGTTGTTGTTGACAACCAGGATTCACAATCGATTGTAACAGTCACGTTTGAGTTGGCTGATTTATTTTTTGTCTCCTCCAGTAACTTGATGACAAAATTAGATTCAGCAATATCTTCGTTTGGAGTAGGGGACAGTTGTCTGGTAGCTCAGGTGTTACAGTAGAATTTCAAGCTCGCATTCTCAAGGAGGCAAATCATAACTGAGGTAAATCGTCAATCCAAAGGTTGACTGACTACAAGCAGAAATGACTTCACCTTCTGATAAATGTATAAGTAAAAGGAAATGACACATTAAATATAAAGCATGGTATATCGTCAAGTGGTTACAACCGGCTACTAATTAACAGCGGGCTACAAGTTGTGTCAGAAAAGTTCCTGGATTCTTGTCATTAAAAATCAATTCCAACCCCAACGTACAACTTTTCCCGTCAATGTGAGTCAGATGATCACCACGACACAGGGAAACTGATAGTTTGAATTTGAAATATTTCTTTTGTGACACCAGTACTGGAATTTTGATGACTACTTCACTGTTTCCAATTCCTTAATTTCTAAATGCAACCGCATATCTTTACTGCACATCAAAAAACTCAAATCCCTTTCTGCTTCTGCACTGCTTTGTCCTTGTAGCGTCTTTTTTTCTTATTCTTTTCCCATTGTTAAATTTCCCTTCGCCAGGTTCAAGCGAGATACCTATGTCCCAATCATTCATAAGAGGTCCATCAAAATAATTGCTTTGGCAAATGTCCTGCAATCATGGTCAGTTTTGCTTAATTAGGCAATCAAAATATTAGATCCATTTATCTGGGTGATGAAGCGCAGTTTGACACCAGCAAAATGTCTCCCACAATCATAAATTACAGCAATAATGTGAGATTCATACCATTCAGACACTGTCAAAATTGAGCATTATTCATAACATTTATACATTTATACAGCTCGAGCATTACATCTCATTAAGTTGCGAAGGTGGTCACATTTTTGTGATTGATACACATTCTTTTTTTTTTTTTTAACAATACACAGAACATTTTCCACTCCAGTGAGACATGCTTGGTTTATTTTTGGAGCTGACAGAGCTGTTATTTAACATTGTGGGCATCAAATCTCAGTGGAGGAAAGCGTCTTCTTGATATGAAAGATGTGTTGATGTTGCTGAAGGCAGCAGAGAGTTGTCATGAGCCTGCGAAACCAGATTGTCAGACATTCTCTGTCAACTGCAGGTTTGTGCGTATGTGCGCACGTGTGATTCGCCGGCTCACACGCAGCTGCGAGTCAAGCTGCTGACAGGTGAATGCCACGGTGGAGCACTGACTTCAGGTCGTTTCACTCCCATTTGTATGACGGCCTCAGTGCCAAGATTCACGCATGCACACACACACAAATGCACTTGCCTGACTTAACCCAAAAACTTGACTGAAGTTCAGCGCATTTTTTCAATGCTGTTTATACTCACTTACAACAACATCATTAACTGGGATATAAAATGTGTGTGTGTGTGTGTGTGTATATATATATATATATATATATATGACTGGAAACTGAAAGGTACTGGAAAGGCATATGGGAGAAGGAGGTTGCACATAACAGCAGTGCACAATGGCTCGTGACCCTGAGAGAGGAGCACAGCAACCTCCCTGAACAGGACCCAGTTACCATAACAGTGGCAGACATACAGCAAAGAGTCTCAGATATGAAGAACTGGACAGCACCAGGCCCGGACATGGTCCACACCTACTGGCTAAAGAAACTCACAGCACTCCATGAGCGCCTAGCAGCACAAATGAACCAGCTGCTGAGGGATGGGACTCACCCAGGATGGTTAACCGAAGGGCGAACGATCCTGATCATGAGGGATCCCTCAAAGGGTGCGGTCCCATCCAACTATCGGCCAATAACCTGTCTCTCCACAACATGGAAGCTCATGTCAGGCATCATTGCGGCTAAGATAAGTGGACACATGGATCAATACATGAGCGAAGCACAGAAGGGCATTGGTCGAGATACCAGAGGAGCCAAACAACAGCTCCTGGTTGACAGAACAGTCGCACAAGACTGCAGGTCCCGACGTACCAACCTGTGCACAGCTTGGATTGATTACAAGAAAGCCTATGACTCGATGCCACATACGTGGATCACTGAATGCTTGGAGTTGTATAAGGCGAACCCGACCCTAAGAGCCTTCGTTGCGAACTCGATGAGGATGTGGAAAACCACACTTGAAGCCAATGGCAAGCTACTTACCCAAGTGTCCATCAAATGTGGCATATACCAAGGTGATGCACTCTCCTCACTGCTGTTCTGCATAGGACTGAACCCCCTAAGCCAAGTAATCACCAAGACAGGCGATGGATACCGCCTCAGAAATGGAGCTACAATCAGTCACCTCCTCTACATGGATGAAATAAAGCTGTATGCTAAGAGCGAAAGGGACATAGACTCCCTGATCCACACGACCAAGATCTACAGCAGCGACATCGGGATGTCATTCGGGCTTGAGAAATGTAGTCGGATGGTGACTAATAGAGGAAAGGTAGCCCGCACTGAAGGGCTCTCACTCCCTGAAGGAACAATAGCAGACATTGAGGACAGTTACAAGTACCTCGGAATACCGCAAGCCAATGGCAACCTCGAACTGGCCACAAGGAAAGCGGCTACGGCCAAATACCTCCAGGGAGTGAGGCAAGTCCTAAGAAGCCAGCTCAATGGAAAGAATAAGACCCGGGCAATAAACAGCTATGCCCTGCCAGTGATCAGATACCCTGCAGGAATAATAAGGTGGCCAAAGGAAGAGATTCAGACCACGGACGTTAGGACCCGAAAGCTCCTAACCATGCATGGAGGGTTCCATCCCAAATCCAGCACCCTGAGACTGTACGCAAGCTGAAAGGAAGGAGGCCGAGGACTAGTGAGTGTGAGAGCCACTGTCCAGGATGAAACATCCAAGCTCCATGAATACATCAAGGAGAAGGCTCCAACGGATGACGTACTCAGAGAATGTCTCAGACAATGGGGAACAGTGGATGAGGCGCTGGAAGAGGGACCATCATGGGAGGACAAGCCCCTACACGGGATGTACCACCGGACCATAACTGAAGTGGCCGATCCTATCAGTGGCTAGAGAGGGCTGGCCTGAAGGACAGCACAGAGGCACTCATCCTGGCTGCTCAGGAGCAGGCCTTGAGCACCAGAGCCATCGAGGCCCAGATATACAACACCAGACAAGACCCAAGGTGTAGGTCGTGCAAAGAGGCACCTGAGACGATCCAACACATAACTGCAGGGTGTAAGATGCTGGCAGGGAAAGCTACGTGGAACGCCATAACCAGGTGGCTGGCATAGTCTACCGAAACATCTGTGCGGAGTATGGACTGGAAACCCCAAGGTCAAAATGGGAAACACCTCCGAAGGTGGTGGAGAATGACAGAGCGAAGATCCTGTGGGACTTCCAGATCCAGACTGACAAGATGGTAATGGCGAACCAACCAGATATCGTGATCATAGATAAAGGGCAGAGGAAAGCCGTTGTAGTGGATCTAGCGGTTCCAAGTGATGGAAACATCAGGAAGAAGGAACACGAGAAACTCGAGAAATACCAATGGCTCAGAGAGGAGCTGGAGAGAGCCTGGAAGGTAAAGGTGACATTCGTGCCTGTGGTGGTCGGCGGGGCAGTGACCCCCAAACTAGATGAGTGGTTACAACAGATCCCGAGAACAACATCGGACATCTCAGTCCAGAAATGTGCAGTGCTGGGAACAGCAAGGATACTGCGCAGAACCTTCAAGCTTCCTGGCCTCTGGTAGAGGACCCTAGCTGAATGAGGGACAGACACCACCTTTTCAAACCCATTTCTAGTGACAACTAAAGCCTGATAATGTGTCATTTACTTTGCTTCTTTTTCTGCATGGCAAATCTTGCCTTGAAGCTCTAGAAAATGGAAGAGACCCCCCCAAAAAATTATTTTAAACAAAAAAAATACATATGGAAAAACATATACAGTGAGATTGTCAGTCATCTAAAATTATTGTAAATGATGTGTACAATTTTAAGGAACAATTTAATAATTGACAGTTCATTTTCTCTATTTTCGATGAAGTATATTTTGTGACATTCCATCCCTAATTGCCAAGTTCAAAAGTGTTATTCATTTATCAATTTTCTATCCTGTGTCAGGTGAGCTGGAGCTTATCCCAGTCGACTTAAGGCAAGACATTGAGTACAGCCCAGGTTGGTCACTTCGCACATATAAACAAATATCATTCACACCCCATTCACCCTCATGGACAACTGAGAATCATCAGTGAACATAGCCTGCATGTTTTTGGACAGTGAGAAAATGCTGGGGCACCGGAGAAAGAAAAACACACAAATTCCAATCAGGAACCCTCGATCTTCAGAACTGTGAGCTTTAAGTTGTTGATGTCATGGATGCTCGTAGTATTATTATACAACTCAACTCAACTGTATTTATAGAGCACTTTCAAACAGCCATCGCTGCACACAAAGTGCTGTACATGGAGCAACTAACATATACAACAGTAAAGAAACAAATCAGTAACAAAGATGGTCGAGAGCACCAAATAGTAGAACTAAGATCATAATTTGGGTCATACTGAGTCAAATGCCAAAGAATACAAGTGAGGCTTGACGAATGTTCAGTGGGAGGTCATTCCAGAGAGAGGGACCAGCAACAGAAAAGTCTCGATCCCCTCTGAGCTTCAGTTTAGTTCTTGGTACTTCTAATAATATCTGGTCTGCAGACCTGAGGCAAGTGTGTAGGGGCGGATGAGCTCAGAGAGGTAAGGTGGGCCGAGGTCATTTAGAGATTTGAAAACAAATAATGGGATCTTGAAAATAACTCTAAAATGTATCGGGAGCCAGTGAATGGATGCCAGAGTAGGAGTTATGTGCTCCCTCTCACGAGTCCCAGTCAAGAGGCGAGCAGCGGCATTCTGGACCAGTTGGAGGTGCTTAATGGAGGATTGGCTGTCTCCAAAGTAAAGGGCATTGCAGTGATTGAGCTGGGATGTGACGAAGGTATGAATTATTGTCTCAAAGTGTTCTTGAGAGAGGAGAGGTTACTTTGGCCAGCTGTTTAAGATGAAGGAAGCTGGATTTAACAATGGCACCAATATGCCGGTTAAGTTTAAAATCACTGTCCAGTTTAAGACCCAAGTTTGAGACTGTTGACTTAAGATAAGGAAACAGGGGGCCCAATTCTACAGCATGGGATGTACAAGGGCCTATAATGAGGCTCTCTTCCTCCACTGCAAACTTCAAAATTTACAGGCCATGTTTAACAACATTAGACAAAACTTTTTTCCTGTCTTCAAGTCACCCCCGTGGCACAATAAAAGTTATTTCCTTAGGATTCAGGACTCAGCAAAAGTGCAAAGTAACGAGACCCACATTGGGTGTGGGCATCACTCTTTAAAAAGCTGCTTTCATTTCCTCCATTCTTCACCGAGGTGTTGATTGTCCCATAAGGAAAGAGTCATTATTACTGCTTTTAGAACCACCTTTGATTAAGAGGAAAAAAATGTGGCAATCAGTTTAACAATATAATTACCTTGGCAGGCAGAATCCTCTGTTATATTGGTAATTGTTCTGGCACTTGAATGAGAGAAAATAATTTTTCAAAATTAGTCATGCAGGCACACGGAACAGCCCAGGAGAATGTTTGATTCTATCGGCGTGAAAACAACAGTTATCACAACTGTGTTTGGAGAGTGGTTTGGTTCATCAGAGGCAACACTGATAATGTGGAGGTGCTGCAGTTGGCAGCATGGTTGGAAACAAAGTACTGCCACTTGCGCCAATTTACTGCAAAAATAAATTGAAAAAGTTGAAAAACAACCCAAACTGACAAAGATATATTGTTCTTTTCATTTTGCGACATTGCAAAGTCTGCGAACGGCTGGCGACTAATCAATGGTGTGTGGGATCCATGGCAGTAATGTTGGATAATGTTGGGTGCGTAAATAAACATCCATCATCAGAGACTGTTACACCCGCGCTGCAAGACGGAGAGATACCGACGCTCGTTCCTACCGACTGCTGTCAGGCTGATGAATAAAAAATAACAATCATAATAATAATAATAATTAAATGATGTGAAGGAAAATTGTAAATAGTACTGCGATTTATCCATTTTGTGTTCATATTGCATTTAATTGAAAGATGTTTGTTGTTTTTTTCTCTTTCTTCTTTCTTCTTTCTACATACATTCTTGCTGCTGGAGGCTGTAAATTTCCCCAGTGTGAGACAAATAAAGGATATCTTATCTTATCTTATGTTTCCTACCCGTACATGGTTGATTTAATTATTTTTGTCAAAATAATTTTGAACACGTTTATGTGCAAAGACTATATACTTTATCAGTGGCTGATTGGATAAGAGTTGTTGAAGTTCATGAGACAGCCCCTGAACCCAGAATCCAGTAAGACACGACCAATTTAGTATTGCAATTTGTCAAATCCAAGCCGCCAAGAGATCCAGCCATGATTTCATCACATTTGACCAAAGAAATTACCCAACACATTACAGTGGACCAAAGAAACTGCCCGACTTCACCCTAACCCGAATATTCATCAGCCATTTGCTGTTGAGGTGCATATGCGGAAGGGTGGGGTGGGGCAGTTTACCTGAAGAGGTAATTATGGAAGTTTGTATGCGTAGCAGTGCGCGGCTGTTTAAGGAGCAATTGAAAATGAAAAGAAAAATTTGGGGTAGGGTTTAATGACATAGGGAACAAGTGCCATAAATACAGCCACCTTTGCATTACATGGTCTCTCTATTGTTTGTTTGCGAACTCACTCCCACCATACCTGGCAACAGACGACACGACTTATATATAAGTCGCTGTATCCCCTGCGTCGATCCAACATGTAACAAACTAGTTTCCAAAGGCTGCACACTTGCATGGGGAAAAAAGTGTCTAACGATGTTTCAGGTAAAGAAAGTATTTTTAACATCCATCAGTGTGGCCTCTGCACATATCCTATGTCATATCCTGGAGATCCATGGCTAATAATACAAAGGAGTCAATGTATGTATAGATATGTTTCTCTGAATAAAATTCAGCTGTTGTGGCTTGTGCATTTTGATGTCCGGGAATTATGGTCGAAAACAATCTGCAGCTTTTTGCGTCTTATGTGGCTGTAATTGTCACTGATTAGCTGTGCACTGCAAAGCTTGGAAGTAAGAGAGATCACTTTTCAAAATTCCCCCACATGCATGGATTCATTTTTGTCCATGAGCGCAACAAGTGTAACCTGCCTCTTACCCTTGGAACTTGGTATCGGCGCCAGCTCCTCCACGGCGCTAATAAGGGTCAGGGCTATAGAAAATGGATGCAGTTGGACGGAAGGATGGATTTTGCAGGGCTGTCATCTTACTAAATGACAAATGGATGACAAGAGATGGTGGCTGTTGTAGACATACTGCAGATACAGAACTTATTGCAAGAGTATAATTCCAAATTTCCAAACATTGCAAACCGAGATATGAAATAATGTTGACAATATAACACTGGATAATGGACAATATAATGCCTGTGACATACCCATGGAGACACATTAAATCTAAGCATGTCGCAAATCTTGTTTTTGCGTCAAACTGTTTTTCTTGTCGGCATCACACGTTCAAAATTTGTTTGCAGCAACAAAAACTGTTTGTGACTGTTAAAACTGTGAACGTCTTGCGAACGAACGGTGACGAAAAATCAACATTCGGGCAGAACCTCGCAAACCTTCGCCGCTCAGTAAGCAGTCACTACAAATAGATGATACAAAGGTTTTGATATTTGAGCGTCTCGAATCAAATATTCTAAATGACTCTGCCTTTCCTCAGTGAATCACTGAAAACAGTTGTACATCATGGCTGATAGAAAGCTGACAGGTAGGTCTACTATTACAAATACACTCCGTCTACAATGACAGGATCATCAGCATACAGTATAGTACGCACCATACCTCTTCCCAGAAAACAACTGGAGATATAAACTGCCGGGATTATTGAAATGTACTGTTCATGGTTTTAGTCACAAGGCAACAACACACCAAAATGATGTCACGGAACTTGCAGCAAGCGAGGCCAACGACGGTGTGACCTCATGTATCCTGTGCCTGAGCCAGAAAGTTGCATTTGAACACACCACAGCAGATGGTTGACTCCCATGTCCAGTACATTCTATGCTCACATGAGAGGAAATAATTCTGTGCCAAAGGGTTGTGTACAGTATGTTCATAAAAAACCCGGAACATTTTTCAACAATCTAATGTAGTCTCAAATTCATGATTGCTGCTTGGCTTGATTCTTATTAATAAATTCTGCTTCCCCGTTTGTGTGATTTAGCTGCATCTGTGAATGAGTACTACTAGTTGTCCATTGTTAAAAGCAAACACAAAAAATATCTCCAAATAAGTTATCTGATCTGCCGTCACGGGTCCATTTTCATCTGATCAGATTTACACGTTATGCCATTTTTGTTTGGTGATTTTAATTTTTCTGTGTGCAAGTCATACTGCTCAACACTGTATGAGCATATCTCAAATGGTTGGCATCATTTTAAGGCAATGTCGGTAAAATATTATTTTGGGACGAATCCCATTAGTCAAACACAAATCCGAAAATGACTTTAGATATAGTAGTGCAAAAAATATTCAGAGGTGACCATTAATTTCTTTAAAAAAAATGTAAAAACACTGGAATAATCCCAAAAAACTTCGACACGCCCGCGCACACACACACACACACACACACACACACACGCGCGATAAACATTCAGCTAGTCTTCTTTGATTAGGTGGATGGATAAATAAAGTACTGTCATGTTGCAAGTTAACAGAGAAAATTCAACAAAAGCATAAGCATAATGCTAGAGTCCCTCTTAGTATTGTAGTCATAAAACCATAGAGATGACAGAGTAACATCAAATGTTTTTGTTCTGAAATTCAAATTCAGCAGGGTTCCACTTTGACATGTCGGATGAAAAAGTTGAGGGATCAAAGGAAATGACGTGATGATTTCAAAATGTAAAAACATTGGAAACTATACTGTCGAGTTTAGACTATTAATTAAACACATCTGGTTCCACAATGAGCTCATTCTCATTTTTATGAAGGCAGGATAACAGAAGATATGAAAGCAAATACAAAACATGTGTGTGTGTATATATATATATATATATAAAAAAAAAAATCCTCATCTCACCCCTCGGGTGGTGTCCGTCCCTCATTCAGCTCGGGTCCTCTACCAGAGGCCAGGAAGCTTGAGGGTTCTGCGCAGTATAGCGGCTGGATAGCTCAGTTGATAAGGCATCGGTTTGGCATACGGGAGACGGTGGTTCGAATCCCGCTTGGGGCAAAAATGAGCACATAACACCATCCAGTGTGGGTCCTTGGGCAAGATCCTTCACGCTAATGCCTACCTCATACAATGATGAGAGACAATAAAACGAATGACATGCCGGCTCAGACGTCGCCCGGCCAAACAAGGTCTGCGTCAGGTGCTGGGGAACCAGAGCACCTTGATGAAAAATGGGCTACTGGAACATCCTCATCTCACCCCTCGGGTGGTGTCCGTCACTCATTCAGCTCGGGTCCTCTACCAGAGGCCAGGAAGCTTGAGGGTTCTGCGCAGTATCCTTGCTGTTCCCAGCACTGCACATTTCTGGACTGAGATGTCCGACGTTGTTCCAGGGATCTGTTGCAACCACTCATCTAGTTTGGGGGGTCACTGCCCCGAGTGCTCCGACCACCACAGGCACGACTGTCACTTTTACCTTCCAGGCTCTCTCCAGCTCCTCTCTGAGCCCTTGGTATTTCTCGAGTTTCTCATGTTCCTTCTTCCTGATGTTTCCATCACTTGGGACCGCTACATCCACTACAACGGCTTTCCTCTGCCCTTTATCTATGATCACGATATCTGGTTGGTTCGCCATTACCATCTTGTCAGTCTGGATCTGGAAGTCCCACAGGATCTTCGCTCTGTCATTCTCCACCACCTTCGGAGGTGTTTCCCATTTTGACCTTGGGGTTTCCAGTCCATACTCCGCACAGATGTTTCGGTAGACTATGCCAGCCACCTGGTTATGGCGTTCCATGTAGGCTTTCCATGCCAGCATCTTACATCCTGCAGTTATGTGTTGGATCGTCTCAGGTGCCTCTTTGCACAACCTACACCTTGGGTCTTGTCTGGTGTGGTATATCTGGGCCTCGATGGCTCTGGTGCTCAACGCCTGTTCCTGAGCAGCCAGGATGAGTGCCTCTGTGCTGTCCTTCAGGCCAGCCCTCTCTAGCCACTGATAGGACTTCTTGAGATCAGCCACTTCAGTTATGGTCCGGTGGTACATCCCGTGTAGGGGCTTGTCCTCCCATGATGGTCCCTCTTCCAGCGCCTCATCTTCTGTTCCCCATTGTCTGAGACATTCTCTGAGTACGTCATCCGTTGGAGCCTTCTCCTTGATGTATTCATGGAGCTTGGATATTTCATCCTGGACAGTGGCTCTCACACTCACTAGTCCCCGGCCTCCTTCCTTTCGGCTTGCGTACAGTCTCAGGGTGCTGGATTTGGGATGGAACCCTCCATGCATGGTTAGGAGCTTTCGGGTCTTAACGTCCGTGGTCTGAATCTCTTCCTTTGGCCACCTTATTATTCCTGCAGGGTATCTGATCACTGGCAGGGCATAGCTGTTTATTGCCCGGGTCTTATTCTTGCCATTGAGCTGGCTTCTTAGGACTTGCCTCACTCGCTGGAGGTATTTGGCCGTAGCCGCTTTCCTTGTTGCCAGTTCGAGGTTGCCATTGGCTTGTGGTATACCAAGGTACTTGTAGCTGTCCTCAATGTCTGCTATTGTTCCTTCTGGGAGTGAGACCCCTTCAGTGCGGACTACCTTTCCTCTCTGAGTCACCATCCGACTACATTTCTCAAGCCCGAATGACACCGCGATGTCGCTGCTGTAGATCCTGGTTGTGTGGATCAGGGAATCTATGTCCCTTTCGCTCTTAGCATACAGCTTTATGTCATCCATGTAGAGGAGGTGACTGATTGTAGCTCCATTTCTGAGGCGGTATCCATAGCCTGTCTTGGTGATTACTTGGCTTAGGGGGTTCAGTCCTATGCAGAACAGCAGTGGGGAGAGTGCATCACCTTGGTATATGCCACATTTGATGGACACTTGGGTAAGTGGCTTGCCATTGGCTTCAAGTGTGGTTTTCCACATCCTCATCGAGTTCGCAACAAAGGCTCTTAGGGTCCTGTTCACCTTATACAACTCCAAGCATTCAGTGATCCATGTATGTGGCATCGAGTCATAGGCTTTCTTGTAATCAATCCAAGCTGTGCACAGGTTGGTACGTCGGGACCTGCAGTCTTGTGCGACTGTTCTGTCAACCAGGAGTTGATGTTTGGCTCCTCTAGTATCTCTACCAATGCCCTTCTGTGCTTCGCTCATGTATTGATCCATGTGTCCACTTATCTTAGCCGCAATGATGCCTGACATGAGCTTCCATGTTGTGGAGAGACAGGTTATTGGCCGATAGTTGGATGGAACTGCACCCTTCGAGGGATCCTTCATGATCAGGATCGTTCGCCCTTCGGTTAGCCATTCTGGGTGAGTCCCATCCCTCAGCAGCTGGTTCATTTGTACTGCTAGGCGCTCATGGAGTGCTGTGAGTTTCTTTAGCCAGTAGGTGTGGACCATGTCCGGGCCTGGTGCTGTCCAGTTCTTCATATCTGAGACTCTTTCCTGTATGTCTGCCACTGTTATGGTAACCGGGTTCTGTTCAGGGAGGTTGCTGTGCTCCTCTCTCAGGGTCACCAGCCATTGTGCACTGCTGTTATGTGCAACCTCCTTCTCCCATATGCCTTTCCAGTACCTTTCAGTTTCCAGTCTTGGTGGGTCGGCTCTGTTGTTAGGACCCTGCCACTGAGCGTACACTTTCGCAGGTTGTGTTGCGAACAGCCTGTTTATTCGTCTGGCCTCATTCTCTTTCGTGTACCGCTTTAGGCGACTGGACAAGGCTTGGAGCCTTTGTTTGGCAGTTTCGAGTGCTTCAGGTATGGTCATCTGGATGTACCTCTCGGGTATCGGCCTTTTCATCACACCTCTCTGGGCCTCCGTCAATTGACTCACATCTTTCCGGGCCGCCTTGATCTTAGCCTCCAACCGTCTTTTCCATGGTGGGTAACGTATCTCATGGCTTCCATGGTTGCTCTTATAGCCCAGAGTCTCCAGGATCACTGATGCTGAAGCGTATATCAGCTCATTGGTTTCTGTGATCGTTACGGTAGGGATCGCTCTCAGTGCTGCATTCACACTTTCTATGAGACTTTCAGATGGTACTTCACATAGCCGTTGTAATCGGTTTCTAGGTTGCCCAGCTTTCATTCGCGTCATGATGTTAGCTTTCAGGTCAGTTGCTGCCTCGGTCAGCATTTCATTCATTGGGGCTGGCCACCCAATCTCATCATCTGCATTCATTGGGGCTTGCCTCCCAATCTCTTGTATGACCTCCTCCTCTGATCTGGCAGCCTGGGGCCCTTCACCATGGAACCTGCTTTGTACCTCATCAATCTCAAGTTGTGACAGCAGTTGCCGTTTGTGGATGTTGGAACACTGAGCTACTAGTTGTTTCGCGGTCAACCGTGACTGTGGGTTTCGAAGTAACCATTTAGCCCACATTCTCTGCATGTAACCCCTCTGACTAGGGTTGCTTGAGTAGTAGCATTCCAACAGAGCCATGTTATCGCATCTCGCCCATCTCCGCTTTGTTCCAGTAGCCCATTTTTCATCAAGGTGCTCTGGTTCCCCAGCATCTGACGCAGACCTTGTTTGGCCGGGCGACGTCTGAGCCGGCATGTCATTCGTTTTATTGTCTCTCATCATTGTATGAGGTAGGCATTAGCGTGAAGGATCTTGCCCAAGGACCCACACTGGATGGTGTTATGTGCTCATATTTGCCCCAAGCGGGATTTGAACCACCGTCTCCCGTATGCCAATCCGATGCCTTACCAACTGAGCTACCCAGCCGCTTGGGTTGTTCAGTCTGATGATTAAACAAAAAAACTTTAATATATATATATATATATATATATATATATATATATATATATATTCATTCATTCATTCATTCATTCATCTTCCGTACCGCTTGATCCTCACTAGGGTCGCGGGGGGTGCTGGAGCCCATCCCAGCCGTCTCCGGGCAGTAGGCGGGGGACACCCTGAATCGGTTGCCATCCAATCGCAGGGCACACATAGACGAACAACCATGCACGCTCACACTCACACCTAGGGACAATTTAGAGTGTTCAATCAGTGTGTGTGTGTGTGTGTTTTTATGTAAACCACAGCTTTTGCGATATTAGGACAGCCATCTTATGGTCCATGGATTTCCTCAGATCAGTGTGTACTTTACTCATTCGAGTATTGGTAAAAGAAAAATCTGGAAAGCTGATTTCAACCTCACTAATCTCATCTATGCAGTGTGTGTGCGTGTGTGCTTGAAGCTGGCTCAAAGACGCATGACCTTTTTCTATTCAAAACGAACCAAGACAGTTCAATGAGAGCAGGAGGTAGCACATAGACTCAACACTTGAAGATTGATTGAAAACTGCCAAACTGTGAAACGCTTACAGGAAAGCAACACCGGAGCTCATACTGCATGGCATTGCACACATACCCCATGAAAGAAAATCCCCCTGTAGAGGTGAGGAGTAAAGAGCACGGGTGAGCTAAAGCACAGGGAAGCTGACAAATCCCATCACGACCTGGATCACGGTCGTCCGCAGTCAATACTCTTATCACAATTCTGCCTCTCTGACACTTCTTACCGCCTCAGAGTCAGAGTGGGCTCTGACGTTAGCGCCCACACTTTGCGCTTCGTAATTAACACCCAACTCGTCTGGATCCCTCAGCAGTGTCTTCTGAATAGTCTTCTGAATTTTTTTTTCATTGATTATACTGTTTGACACTATGATTGGGCAGTTATCTACTTCATACTAAATATGTACAAAGATGCAATAAGCCTAGTCTGGTCTGAAATGTAAGTGGACAAACCAAGTGTGTTCCACTGGAATAACCCGGAAAATGCAACAGGATTCATACCTCGACAGATTTTAAGTTGCAAACAAAACAGAGGTTAATGTTTTATTGATCAATGTCTGTGGTAATGGCACATGAAGTTATGACATTGACTGTCATTAAAGCTGGTGATTGTGGTGAACTATGGTTGTGGTACATACACAGGAACGTGAATTGGATGTCTCTTGATATTTGTTTCGAGAGACAAGGATTGTGGAAGTTTTGTCCAAAAGTGCAAATATTGGAATTACCGGAATTCATTTCTGCAAATTGTCAATTGGTAACTGTGGGGGGGTTTTCATGGTTTTTGCTTTAGATGCTTCATTTCTGTAACTGCGCTAAAAAGACATTGCCTGCGTTTTTGGGCCGGTGCACCAAACCATGTGTTAGCCAACCCCAAGTCTGCGGAGACAAAAATAACACTGATAATTGGCCTATTATATTAATGACGTCCTAGTCTAATCCGTAAAAATGTGGACATGTTTCCCACGTTCAATGAGGAATTGATCACAAGCTTACTTTTGAAAGGACTGATTATTTCTTCCTTTCATAACTTTGCTGCCGTAAATTGGGAATTTCTCCTTTGTGAGATGAATAAAGGTTTTCTTATTCTTATTATTCATGCTGCGCGCTGTATGTTGTATTTCTGCTGTTGTCTTTGATGTTACTGTTCGCTGCTTCGATTAAATCCACTGCATCTGACGCAGCCATGAGCCAGGAACTACATTTGATAATATAAAATAATTATTTAGCAAAATGTGAACTAAATCAAGGGATTACAGTTGTTCCCCATGCTATTTTAATAATACAGCCATTAAAAAAAGTATTTTATTGCAATCAAGGTAAATCTACCCCAGACCATGCTACGTTACATTCTGGTTGTTTACTTCAGGAAACCCAATGAAATACTGACAGACTTTTTGCCTACATTAGATCACGATCAGAATATTGCTCTTCAAGGACATAGTCCTTGACTGTGTAAGACCTTCCAAGAGTTAATTACAATCCACAGTGATATCCTCCCTTGATGCATCATGCTCAGTACAGTGAGAAATGGGCATCCAATCATCAGTTCTGTTCCATTCCCTGAGTGCAGGGTGCATGCTAGCAGGTGCCAACATTCATTCAAATACTTCCTCTGCTGCTGGCCCAAACGCTCAGGCCAAAGTACAGAAAGGCAGAGAAGCACAAAAGATAACAAGTATAAACAGAGAATTCACTTCAAAAAAGTAGATTTATAATTTTGTCTGTGGCACATTAGTCAAGCCGAGGCAAAATTCATTCATGCAAATTTGAATATGTCCTGCGCTGGTTCATACACCTTTGGATTTAAATTCCCATCCTAGTTTTGGCATAAGGCATATATTTGTGAATTGCAGCGTGACGATAATAAACTGTGCATCAGACCAAGACACAGAAAAAAAAAGTTATGGGACAACTGGTTGCTTTTTCATCTGGGCCTGAAATTGGAGTGAAATATCAATAATTGATCCCCTCAGGTTGGTCCCATTGTTGGTCCCATTGTCCCATTGGAAGCAGTCAATAGTCAGTGATGTGATTCCATAATCTCGCACACAATTCCTCTTAATCCCTGGGTTGTTTCCACCAGGCAGCTCAGCCATCTACGCGCGGTACAGTATAAGGATGCAACGTCAGCTGGTAAATGGGATCCCTTCACACTGGAATCACCCACAGAAAGATTTACTGTGTGGGTCAGATAAACCCTGCTATGCAGTTCTTGTTGAGTCAATGACAGGCCTCACCATCGCCACCACTGCTGCTGCACTTTAATCCAGTCAAACATTGGACGGACTTCCTCATGGTGACCAGAAAAGGAGCATGTTGAGGTGGTGTTCTTTTCAAACAACTCCCAGACTCATTCGTCTTATTCCCGAGTAGGCTCTGGAAGCTGTATCGAGTCACAACAGCACTCCCCTCGTCGGAGGCGCCATTTTAAAACATTGCTCTTACAGTCACAGATTCAACTTCTTCTGCTTGTTAGTATAACCGCGAAGAGTGCAACAAGTTCCCGAGACATGCAAGACACTTTCAAATGAAATGGGGGCCAATGATCCCTTAGAAAAGGTGGGGTGGGGAAAAAAAGCGTTCAAATAAACATTTGACAGAGCAAATGAAACCCATGATAATAGACAGCAATATTTTTACCAGAAGTCACGCACATACTCGTTTCTCCACGAGAGCCCACAATAATACGATGGATAACATCTCGTGGCTTCTGATTGAATGACTGTTCCAAATATAATGGGTTTTTTTATTTTTATGATGAGGTCACAGCGGTATAGTCTCCACAATCTGTCGATAAAGGATTTGGCAGAGGTTCTCTCGGTGCATCTTTCTCTGTGATGCAAAATGTCGTTCTCTGAACGTTTAGTGGAAAGTAAAAACAACCTCTCAGTGGAGTGGTTGATTGGTTGCTTCCTGTGTAAAAATCTCCTTGAATGTAAAGTTAATTGTAGGCCATCTTTTTCATCAGATGGAAATGAGGTTCCCTCTCTTTAGAGAGAGTCACTTTCTTTGATCAAGAGAAGGCTTCCAGTGGTTCTGAACACCACCAGACAACTCTTCCACGCAAACTCTTCCTTTCCTGAAGACGAACATGTCTCAGGTTTACTTTATCGAAAGCAAAACTAAACTCCGCAAGAACTCACCCCCTCTTAACAACAAACTTGACTGTGACTAAAACTGCCTCTATGATATTAGAAACTCCATGTGAACAAAATGTCAGTCTTCTAACATTTGTATCATATAACATCATATAACATTTGTATCGGAGTTTATCAATAACATTGTGCAATCAAGATTAACCTTTCAAAAAGAAACCGATTGGTTTCCAATGACCGTCATCATTCTCGTGTAGGTCATTGCTTGAAATCGATGACAGAATTGACGTAAAGCTTGCAGCTAACTATTTACTGGAAACAAATCAGTGGAAATGGAATACCAAAACAAATGCGCATGAATAATTACCATCACGGGGCATGTGATGTATTTACCAACCCTAACAACAAATATGTGCTAGTGGCACAAGAGAAGAAATTTGTATCACTTGCCTCTGGTGTTACATCAGCTACATTAACTGTAATTCATATTTCGCAGCAACAGGCAGAAATGTTTTGGGGAGAAAAACGCATCATCATGTTTGATGTTGAGGTCGAAACAGTAACGTCTACATCTCCAACATGAATGGTGAAGTGCTATGAATGTATCTTCCGTCTTCCGAGCCGCTTGATCCTCACTAGGGTCGCGGGGGGCGCTGGAGCCTATCCCAGCTGTCTTCGGGCAATAGGCGGGGGACACCCTGAATTGGTTGCCAGCCAATCACAGGGCACACAGAGACGAACAACCATCCACGCTCACACTCACACCTAGGGACAATTTAGAGTGTTCAGTCAGCCTGCCACGCATATTTTTGGAATGTGGGAGGAAACCGGAGCACCCGGAGAAAACCCACGCAGGCCCAGGGAGAACATGCAAACTCCACACAGGGGGGCCGGAGCTGGAATCGAACCCGGTACCTCTGCACTGTGAAGCCGACGCGGTAACCACTGGACTACCGGGCCGCCCTGCTATGAGTGTATGAAGAACTAAATTTAGCAATTGACAAACACAATGTTTTAGGTTTGAGGTCAAGATGACCTACCGTGACAGCCACAAGAGCTAAAATTAGGGAAGGTGGTTGCCATGGCAGCAAGGCAGCCAGCGGGGATTGCTGTTGCGATGCAACAACTTAAATTCCAACACTAATTGCTGGAACGGTGTGTGTTTGTGTGTTTGCGCAAATGAGATGTTTGTTAAAGGAGTTTCATACTGATATGCTACATTTTATATTATTATATTCAAAACTGTAAATGACTCAGCTGTGGTGAAAGAAATAATCTTCCCATACGTTCCTTTTCTCCCTGTACAGCCAAGCATTTTTTATTTGCATTAAAGTCACGTTTCACAAAAATAAAGAAATTGCACAATTTCGAAAGCCACTTTTATTTTGATGTGTGTTAACTTCTATATGTGATAGCTAATCAATGGAAGCCTGTATGAGGCATTCACAGCCAACCTCCTCCTCAGAGGACCTGTTGATGCTGAGAGACAGGGGGACTGTTGTGCAGCCGGGTGGTCACATAAATGTGCCACGCATCTAATATGCACCGCTGTGCCGCCTGCCAACACTTTCCTCATTTAAATTCAGATTAAATAGTGGCGCTAGCGCACATTTGGAAAACGATATTAATATAATTAAAAGGCTTCTCCAATCCAAATAGATTGGAGTATTGCATGAAAAGCAGCGAAAAAATGCATATAGGCCCTTTTAGAAAATGCTCAGTACTCTTAAATTCGTTAAGGAGCGCACAGCAGACTGTGTAATTGACACGTATAGTCACTCTCAACACAAACGTGTCAAACAACTATGACACAAACTTTCATCCACAGACCACATGTGCTAATTTTGCTAAACAAGACTTTGGTTCACATTGGTATTAAAACTCTATTTAGTTTAGAGGCACATCCTGAACCCCTCAGTGTGTGCTATCAGCAGTCCAGGATATTGCAGTTTCACAGGAAAAAGTGGATAATCATTATTTTATCGAACAACAGATTATTCTATCACACGGCTCCATTCGCTATTGGCCAATACATACAACATGTTTGACTCAACGTCATCTCATGACTTCTCTATGACCCTGATTTCATTCCTATGTCAAATAGACCTTCTCAATTTGCAAGGGCATCTCCGGCACAACGGATGTTCTGACCATGACTTCTGAATTTCATTTCACATAGAAGACATTTGAGACACATCCGCCTGTCCATTTCCGAGTGCTTGTTCTTATTGGGATCACTGTTGAGTTGGAGCCTGTCCAAATGGAGCTTGGTCAAAATGCAGGGAGGTGGTCAGATGGTTGCAGGGCAAATATAGTCCACACATTCAGAAGTCTTCAATTAACCTATTGTGCATGTGTGTAGGGTGTAGGAGAGTGCCAAAACCCACAGAAGCACGATTGGATACTTTAAAAAAGTATGTATTCCATAAATCTTGCTTGGAGAAAAGAAAGTGAACTATTAACAATTATTTTACCTACTTGAATCACAACTCAACATTTTGGATCGACGAAACTAGAAATGTGTTCTGTGTATTCCATATTCAGAGATTCAGAGACCACTGAAAGCATTTCCTCCCCAAATATGATAAAAAATGTTGCCATTTTCCATGTGTGTTAACTTAGAGGGATAAACATACACCGTTTGTTTTGAGTGAAAAGGTTTGCCCTGTAAACTTCAATCTACAGAGAGCAAGAAGGCCTTCTCTCAAAGTTTGTGCCCTCTGCGATTTGTTGTTGACGAAGCTTACCCACAAATCTGCACACAGGTGAAATGTGAATCACTCTCGACTGTAGACGAAAACAACTTTCTCAGACATGTTTTTTCCTCCGAATAAATCACATCTCATTTCTTCTCAAAATTAAATTACAGCCTCCCATACCAAAGATTATTTTAAATTATATTCCTGGGCGTGGGATAATTTTCCTAAAAGTAACGAGAAATGCATGTTTGTAGACAACCACTATTCATCCACAGAAGTCAGTATATTATCCACTGTAATACAGGAAGATTCTCTTTCAAGAAGCATGCTATTTGATTTTAGGCTCTCATTACTGAGGCAATACAACTGTCCTACAGAACAGTACGGTTAAATTTAAAATGCAAGCTTTGATTTTTTTGAAATATTTGTAATTCCTCAAGTCCAAATAAGAATTGGGACATCAACAGCTCAAGTCAGTTATTTCTACTCTTAGTGCTGGAGATTGTCTTGTGAGGAGCGGAATTTGGACCCAGAAGCAGGCATGACACGAAGGTTGAAGGGTAAAGTCTTAGGCCACGAAAATACAAATTAACTACAGAGAGCAAGGCTGGATGCGGAGGACAAAAGAAAGCTGGCATTCTGACTCGAAGAGAGCTTGATGGACTGGCCACGTATCACTGAGTAACGCTAGTTTATATCTTGTGAGACATCAAGCCGATAGGACAGACTCAAGTATGAACCATAAAAGGGCCACTACAACCGCATAGCAAGTGAAACATCCAGGAACAAACACTCACAACTGAGGTTTTCTTTTTTTTAAATTTTGAGTCTTGGCTAAATAAACATTGGGGAACGACAAGCTAGAGATTCCAGATACTCCGAGGACACCAACAGCAGCCAGAGAACCAAACCACTGACATGCAGATGTGTGCGAGCGTGGGCACAGAACAATCTTCGATGTGGAAAGGTGTCACCTCAACATTCAAATAAGAGAAAGGAATTTCATTATTTCCCCTCGCCAAGTCAGGAACCAATGAATACTCATGTGGAGAGAATGCAAAACAGCCTGTTATGAATATTAACATGGCTCTTTATAGGTCCGGTTTCCGTAATGGCTACATCTCACTTAGAAACCCCCTTGGTGCAAGAGGGGACATGTTATTCGTAAGAGGTTAAGTGAGTTGACCTGCTCAGATGCCAGCTTAATGGAAGACAGTAAATTAGACACGCGCAGACCTGCAGTGCACAGAAAGCTCCTCCATTGACAGACGGTTTCATCGGACGTTCACAAGGAGATAATGTGGATGATGTATCTCGTACCTTTTAACGTAGAACTATTTCCAATGATACGGTTTCGTTTTGCATGACAAAACTGCCGTCATCCTGAATCCGTAGTCAACTACAAAACATCTGGCCACATAATGACACACCTCGTTTTCTTTACTTGTTTTTTAAAGCAACTGTAAAATAACGGAAAAATAACTTTTTGTTGAGTGTTTTCCAAATGAAAGGGTTGACATTTCCAGTAAATATGAGAATAATTTATAAAATTCAACAACATAGTCAGCTGTTGGGGAAACCCTTCCCCGGAGATCACAAGTAACACAGTGTAATGAATATGTGTGTGTGTGTGTGTGTGTGTGTGTATGTGTGTGTGTGTGTGTGTGCGCGTGTGCTCGCGCATGCGCGCTCAGGGACATCTTAATCATCGTGTATCACTTTACACCAACAGCTGCACTTGATATGCTCCATGTTAAATGTGTAATCGGAGTGGGTACATTATATATTTATCATGAACTACCGGCAGCAGCACCCTCTATTCCACACCGCATGATAGCAATCAATCCTCGGTCAAAAGAGCCAGCAGTTTAAAGATGGAAGCTTCACACATGCAAGGTATTTCACATTGAATGGCATGCTTGCTACAGTGAGCACATCATAGAACCTTAGATTATTTTGTTTCAAGTCAATGGGTTTCTCGTTGCTGTTGAATTTAAAAAAAAGTTCATTCATAAAACATGTCTCCTCTATGTGCTTCTTCTGATATTTGTGTGGTGACAAAATGTATTAATTGAATAACCATGGCGACACAATAACCATGGCCATCGATTCTCTTGTGTACCACATGTTTATGTTAACTTCCATTGACTGAACACAGAGAAGACACATGACCAAGCTCATGAGGAGCAACAATAAGTGGTATATTGAAATTTTGGATTTGAATGAAAAAAAAATTATTAGAATTGAAAATAATTAGTTTAAAGAGGAAGTCAAGTTCAAATTATTTGTGACAATAATTTGTTTTATGCGCCAACACCTGAGTAAACACGGCATTATGATTCATATCGCATTTGTGGAATATGAATTAAGCAGCAAAATCCAGCCGTTTTTATCCATTGGGTGAATGGGCTGTCACTTGGATCGCGCTTTTGACCTTCAGCACTCAAAGTACTTCACACTCTTACCTAATTTATCTACTGATGACGCAACATCAGGAGCAACCGGGGATCAGTTTCTTGCTCAAAGACACTTTGACATGGTTGCAATGGCCGGTGATTGAACCACTCGGTTCGCTTACCCAATTCTGACCGGTGTGGCTGTTCAGACAGCCACATTCTGCTTTGTCATTCCAGATGTGTATTGTTGACTGTCGCCATGCAAATCAAGCATTGAAATAAAGCACCAACATTTACAACTCCGAATGATTGAGAACTGGAATATTATACTCCTGGTTACACTCGATTTTTTTTTAAGTGGTGCTCTTTCTTGCAGTGAGAAATTAAAGTGGGAGAGCGGACAGACATGCGTAGAACTCACACTCAATGCGTGAATGTTGACTGCTTGGTGTTAATTAGAGATTCAAAATTTCATTTTTCATTAATTCATTCATTTTTGGCGAGGGCCACTCCGATGTCTAGTTTCCTTTATACGTCTGTCGTGAATGTATAAACTATGTAAATGTATATAATTAAATAACCATATTATTACATATATACGATGGGCCATGCATTTGATTGTCTTTTTTTTTTGTATGTGTGTGATGTTCGTACATCCACCCACTCAGTAATTACATAGTCAGGCTATAATGAATATAATATGCAGCATGGACCAGAGAAAATTTGTGTTTTTGTTCACTGTTCATGAGAGGATTTCTACCACACACACACACACACACAAACACACACACAACATCCAGATTGTTGTCAGAGCTGACAAGTGCTGAAGGCAGAATAGAGACAGGATGCTGCAGCAGGAATGTCTCTCTGATGTGCTAGCCCGACTAAAGGAGGGCCTGTGGTACAAACCTCCCCTCATGAGTAAGTTTGTCACCAACACCCGACCCAAAATTCACAAAACGGAAGAGATGAATCTAACAGGGAAAATCATGACATCTAAGACTCTTGTGTTTCCATTATACCAGAAATGTAGCTAAATTTGTACCTTCAGAATCAGGCTATCAAGCTAGCAGCTCACTGTCTGTAGTAGCAGGGCCTTAACAAAAACTTCAGCAGAAGGGGATGGTTTGTGACATGAATGTGCACAATAACATCCACAAATAAATACTTTAACTGCACACACACACACACACATAATTAAATCACTACCATTCTAAACGCCCAGAGAGCAGCTGTGCTAACCACGGTTGTTTACATACCACCCAATGCCAACACTAATGTTCTACCAACCGATGCTAATAGTCCCTCTGACCTATAATCATCAACACCAAGCCCAAGGAATGCCCAATTTCAAGTACAGGAGCTTTACTCACAGACTGAGTGGATTGCCTTTGAACACCAGGTTACTGACCCAGCCTGCATGAAGTTCTGCAGTGGGACTGTCATTGTAGACGAACGTGCCCGGGTGTGTCGGAACAAAAAACAATTGATGAAAAGCCAGGTGAAGTGCCTTGTATTATTGTATCAACAAAGTAATCCAGTATTTGTGTTGTTTGTTTCATTCATTACCTTTATATTTGTAATGTGGTGTCTGTTGCATATTAAAGCATTACCAGAGTGACCATATTAAAGCGGTGTTGTTACACTTGTTATGGTGATGCCGGTGCTTGTAAACTACAAAAAATACAAAGTGGATTGGTGTTTGTTGTTGGAGCATTTTGTTAGACAACGTTGATTATGCAATAAGGACAGGGCATTTGAAAAAGAGCACAAAAAAACAGACCTGTTAGACATTATTCCCGGTTTCCTTGTTCTTAAACAAGTCTATACATACAACACATCTTTATTTATATAATACTTTTATTTATACAGCGCTTTCACAGTAGCTGCATTTTGGTTCCATTTTACAGCGGCCAAACATCATACACAAAAATGCCATGAATGCTGGTGCAAGCTGTAAATTGCATTAAAAGTTGAATGCACTATTATCTACGTTGTCTTTCTTTTTAGTTTCCATATAATGAAACACTACAAACTGGAAGCTAATCATGGTGAGATAAGAACAGATGATTGCTGGTGCAATAAGCTGCAATTCACATATGATCTGATTTGTGGACTAATCACAAAAATAATCGGTGGCCAGTCGACTATGAAAATAATCAGTTGTGGCGGCCCGACGTTGCTGCACTGGACACATAACGTGCCGTAAAACCGTTTGCACTGCACATGTAGGAATGTTTTAGTTTGAACATTTAATATCGCGACTCTGCTGTTATTGTACTGTACATATAACATGTACCTTGCTGACATTTGAACTGCAAATTTTGTATTTACTATATTCATCCGCTACTACTTTACATATAGTACGTGTACCTCACTGCCATTTGGACCTTATGATTGTATGAATTTCCTCCCCCCCATTCTTGAAACACAAATCTTGAATAGCATCCTAATTTTGTTGCATCTGCTCATATTGACAATAGAGGCTTTTTTTTCTATACTGGTCTTTCCGATAAAATGATATCGCGTGCAAAGTCTGGCCCTCAGGCCTTCAGTTTGACACACATACTCAAAATTGTCCATAGGTGTGAATGCGAGAGAGCAATGTTGTTTTGTCTATATGCCCTGTAATTCGCTGGCAACCGGTCCAAGGGGTACGCCGCCGCTTGACAAAAGTCAGCCGGGTTATGCTCCAAACCCACGCAACGTAAATGTGGGTAGGCGAGGTCGAAAATGGATAGATTGAGTTGTTGTTTTTTGCAGTTGACAATGGCATATTGAATCACACTGATGTTTTTTCTTGTGTACAATAAAAGCCATTGTCAACTACACCCAACATACATGGGTGAATGTTGAAATGCATTCACGTTATTTTGGACCAGAAAAAAATGCCTGCTGATTATTGTTATTCCGGCAATTTTCACCACTCTACCCCATCCACATGTCCACTGATTCACACCATTTCCACTTAAACAAAGTCACCTCAGGACATTCAAGCAATTATTTTCCCCATACCCGAAAACCCCAATTTTTCCAGATTCCAAAGTCCCCCCACCCCCAACAATAGAAAACATTCTAAATGTGACATTTGACCAAAAAAAGTCCCCTTTATTTCCCATTCCAGCATCAAACCGTATGGGAACCATTTCCAACTTCCAGTAATTTCCACATTCCCAACATTCCACACCTTTCATGCTACAATTTCTAAATTAACAGGTAATTTACACATGGTCCCGCCCTCCATATTTCTTGACCATTTCAAACCATTCCAACTTCAAAACATTCAGCTCGTTCAGGACACCTCGCATGGGACCTCTGTATGAAATTCTATATCGTGATTTTACACATACGGGGGTATTTGTGAAAAATCACTTCAAGTAGGGATTCCATGTTGGGGGAGCATCAAGCCTCATGTTCTCCATTGCAAAAATGCAAGTAATTCTACAGCATTTTCAGTTCAGCGTCATTTCTTCAACTATCACAATTTATATGGAAATTGCATTCTTTAGTGAAATGAATTTCGTTCCGTTTCAAAAACAACTGAGCATGAGTGTCTTCGAAAAGGTGAACTTGTTGAAACCGCTCTTGCGTTCAGTAACATAAAACATAAAAAGTAGTCCTGATTCGATCCTACCTTTTCCGTAGTTAAAGTGGAGTTTAATGGTCTTGCCCTGGTGTATGTGCAGGTAGGTGAACCACACGGCGGAGGTGAGCAGCACCAGTAGCAGCAGTAGCTTAAACTGCTTCCGTATCTTCTTCACGGGGATGCGCAGCATCCTGACTCCAACATCCTCCGGGGAGCGGCCCGAGAGAGAGTCACAGCGGATCCGAAGAAGAGTGTGGATGAGCTCGGGTGCGATGTCCAAGGTGGTTTTACACTCCTCGAGCCATTATTGTCTTCATCGTGGGAATAATAGCGTGGCGTAGTGGTCTCATTCCCCCCCGCGGCGAGAGCGCTATATGAGACCGCTAAGGGCTGAAACCACATATGTGGCTTTCTTGTTATAACGCCTCACGACCTGGCGTGGGCCAGCGGGGAAAAGGCATCTGGTTCTAAGCCGCTAAATTCGCTTCGGAGTGTGAGCCTGGGAACAAAATAGCAGTCTGACGATAATCTACACAAATCCTCCCGGTGGCTCAGTCCTTCACTGAATATCGCAGGATCATCTGTGTGGAAATGTCGCGGAGCGGAGCACGGTTTGGTGCCATACACTTGCAGAGCGGATGTCCCACGTTGGAGTAAGCGGAGAAAGTAACCAGATGAGGAGAGGTGTCAACATGTCACAGCTCCATCTTGAGTGTGGGAAAGCTCGTGAAAGTGAGACCGGAGCAAGGGAGCGCCTTTTTATTCAAGTCCCGTGAGAGGAGGGGCACTCAGCTGTCACCGTGCCCGGCTCCACGCACAACACTTCACACATGCACCGCATTAACTGGGCATGTACCATCTCGTTTCAAGCAAAACATTCAGTTTGGGTTATCCGATTTAAAATCCACGGTGAAGACTGCATTGTGCTCCATAGACTCCGATCCGCGGCAGGTGCATTTCACCCATGATTGCAAAGGCAACCGCGTTGTGCCTCGAGATGGCAACAAAAGAAGTACATCAGTGCTGGAAAGTGGTTAAAAGGATTTAGAGCCACTGAAGACGTGCAGCGAGCGTCTATTCTTGGTAAAAATGTCATGAAGCGGATAGCGTCGTCCAAATACACTGGCCACGGCGTGTCGCGAAGAAAAAAAAAGACGAGCTTCGTGGGGGTACAACGACAGCAAGTAAGCTCTGCAAACTAGACACAGCGTGGTTTTGTTTAGTTTTAATAAAGAGCGTAAATGTAGCCGCTCAACGCCCATCAATTGAGCATCTGAAAGGTGCAGGGCAACCTACCCTGGGAAGATGGAGAGTGGCACGTTTAACAGCCAATTAAAACGCAGCAAATTGGTCAAAGAGGCGGAGCTATAATGCAGTTATCACCGTTGTTGTTTGTTTTCCGAGTAGTGCGGTTCATTATCCAATAGCGGAGCGGTCTGAATGAAACCCATAATCTGACATCAGTGCATGTTCACCTTTATTTCAATAAAATACACTTGTGCGTTTTATGACTATGATATATGTTTTAAGAAATGTAATCCGCTACCTATTTAGAACTAAAACTTGTACATCATATCACCAGTTCATTTCACCCTATAATATATAACACAAAACTTTGCCTTTCTAGTGTGCCTCGGAAATTTAAGCAACGGCTAAAATTATTGCTCCACTTTGCAACTCATTAAGCTGCTCGTTAAAGGTAATTACGTACGAGGTAGTGAGTGTGGGGATGAGTGGGTGGCAAAACTCTAGCGGGATGCTCTCAGGTTATGTGCGCAATGCTGCCTCCCTTTGGCCAAATTGTAGTAAACAAGTAAGTAAACTGAACCTCATTGATGTCCCAGATGAGGAGGGCCGCAATACATATTATGACTACCAATAATGACATGGTGCCCTGCGATTGGCTGGCAACCGATTCAGGGTGTCCCCCGCTTACTGCCCGAAGACAGCTGGGATAGGCTCCAGCACCCCACGCGACCCTAGTGAGGATCAAGCGGCTCGGAAGATGAGATGAGAGATAATGACATAGTTTTAAATAAGGCAGCAAAAGATTTTAAATATATATAGATACTGTCAATCAAAACTGACCGTTGTTATCTTTCTAAAAGAATAACTATTCATTCAGCTCATGAAATGGCACATCAGATTGTGCAGACATTATAATTCCCTCTTTCCCTTTTCGTGTATGGTAGAGGGAACAGAAAAAACAGCATCCTTCAAATATTAAAATTGTATTTCTTGATTTTTTTTTTTTACAAGTAGCTCATGGTAGGAGGTGGGTGCATCCTTCATTGATCAGTAAACTTGCAATGGATTGTTTTCATCACGGAAAGGTAGAGCACTGGAGAACCCACCTATGCATAAGAACATGCAATTCCCGTCCATCCCCAGCCTGCTATTTCAAACCTTCTGGCTGTAAAGTGAGCACAAACCACAGTAACATTACACCACTCGTGAGAGAATACTAAACAATTTAAATAAACTACTTCTGTGTCAATGCCGACATTGAAAGAAGAAAGAAAGAAATTGAATCATTCAGCATTCATATAGGTGAAATTGTGTGATCTTTTCTTGGCCATGTTACACCATGCATGTGGTTTATTCTTAATCCAAGCATCCCTCTGCAGCAATGCTAGGATAGTACTGCCTTTACAAATCCAGACAAAGGATAAAAGGACGCAAACCTGACTTCGAAGAATATGACCTCAATTTGTCCCAGATGTGCCTTCCCTATCACACCATAATCCTGGGTGTGTGTGGATTAATATTGTAATCTTCGGTGCAAACACTACACAGATGAAAAGCATTGCAATTCATCTGGATAGAATTGGGGGAGGGGGGGGGGGCATATTGCGTGACCTCCAGGGATGTGCTACACCAGGGTTGGAGGGGGGGTCCAGTCAGAAATCTGTGTAGCCCTAGTTCAGACCCTCCAGCCTTTATTTTATATTCTAAAATATATTTATCAATAATTTAAAACCCCAAGCTGTCCCTGGTGATGTCAATGTGCCATTGATCTTAAATTAAGATAGTGTTCACCCCACAATGGCTGTTGCAGTGAATACCGACTACCAGTGAAATCAATCACACAAACACAAAACATGTCTGAAAGTCATTCAAAGTGTGCCACCACTAAGGTTGTGATTCACTTTTTAATGCCCGCTATGCATTCTGTTGTTTTACTTATTCCGTGTTAACCAACAATAGGCAAGCATCACAATCTCAGCAGGGGAGTGTCTCTGTTTTAAGTTTCATGAAATGTGGACACAGCGTGTGGAGGTGTTTGTGGGACAACACAGTGTTGCTTCCTAGTCCTCATTCATTAAATACATTTAGTGTGATGGCCTGCCCTCAGCTGATAAACCCAGCGGGCTGTGGCGTGTTGCCATGGTTAGGTGTGGAAGAACACAAAAAATACAGAAGAGGCTGCACTACTCTGCAGCATTAAAGACATCAAGTGCACAGCATGGAGGGAACGTCCTGCTTGCTGTGATGTGTTTTGATCATGCTTTGATGCACAACCAAAAATATGAGCATAAATACTGGGACAGCAGGCTATTAAAGTGAGACAGCGGTCTACCCTTTGTGGTTTCTGCAATTGTAAAAAGCCTTTCTCCAATACGATGTTGTGTCTGGGGGCAATCTTTCTACTTTCCCCCAGAACTTGGATGTCAAACTCACGGAGCTGAACAGTCCACCATGTCATTTTATGTGACCCACTAAAGCAATTAAAATGCGCTCCACGTTTCTTGCAAAATACTGTATATGTGTTCTTTTCATTTTGACAGGAAATTTGGACCAAAATATTAACTTAAGAGACATGACAAGGTTTTTGTTTTGCTGAATCAATTCATCCATCCAAGGGTCGCGGCAGGGTGATAGACCCTATCCCAGCTGTTTTTGGGCAGTAGGCGGGGTACAGATACACCCTGAACTGGTTGACAGCCAATCACAGGCCACACATAGACGAACAACAATCCGTGCTCACACTCGGACATAGGGACAAGAGTGTTCCATTAATCTTTCTTTTTGAGGGAGGAAACTAGAGTACTCAGAGAAAACCCACACAAGTAGGCCGGAGCCAGAATCGAACCTTGCACCTCTGCACTGTGAGGCCTAGCTAACCAGTTGCGCACCGGGCCACCTGCCTAATCAATTCTTAATGTAAATTTAACAATAGTTGTTTCCTTAAATATTTGGTTGCCACTATGGCACTTGTACCTGCCTTCCTGTTTAGCAGTATCTCATGTTTCTCACAACCTCTCATATTCCTTTTCCACAAAGTGCTAGTGCTTTGATGGTATGCCTGAGTTCAATAACATGGAGTTTCAGAGGTTTTCTCTCCTGAATCCCAGGAGACCACCTGTATTTTTTGTTGAAAGGTGGTGTACCTGTCAAATCTCCCTGAAGGGAAACTGCCCCCCCCCTCCATAAAGGAGAAAAGCAAGAGGTTAAGTGTACATAGGGGTGAGCACCGAGGGGGCCACAGACAAGAAAGGAAGTTAGCCATATCAGCATAATGTATTCCTTAACTTCCAATACATTCCATGTAACATGTTTTAAAAATCAATGAGACAATTTGTACAATCTGATTCGACCCACCAACACTTATAGAGGCACCAAACAGACACATGGATATGTAAGCAGCTGTTCCCTACAAAAACATTTGGACAGATCTGAAAATGATGTCCCCTGAGAAGTGTAGTTTAAAGATCACACGGTCTCAGCTGCTTCCATATGAAACACCACAGACTCTGGAATCATCAAGATTTCCTTGATTGTGCTGCACTTGCATGTGTTTGAATGCAGCAATAAAAAAAGAATGCATTTTTGTCTGTTTATCGACTGCTTGAAGTATTGTTATTATACGGTATATGCTTTTCTTGGTTGCCATTTCTAAGCTAAATGGTAACCCCTGTGTTGTGTCGTACACATAAACAGAAATCACAGCCACAAGTGAAAAAAAAATCGCTCGCAACGCCTTCATTGTGATCTGTGATATGATGTGAGAGGGAAATGTAGGTCACTTCTCCATCATTAGTATGCCACAGCCAGGTGTGGCACAGAGGATTAGAGGAAAGCACTTTCAATGGGGGTGCTCTGTCTAGCGCTTATTTCTCGACGCACATCGACCTGTCGCTGTTGCCCAGCGGCAACACTGCATTCGGGCAGGAGGTGCAGTTATCGACAATACTGTATTACTCATTTTTTTCTTGTATTCTACAGTCAGATCCATAAATATTAAAACATCAACATGATTCTCATTTTTTGACTGTAAACTCACCAGCACAATTAATTTGAAGTGAAATGAACAAGGTGTACCGGTACTTTAAATTACGATTTTGAGCTTTAATCCAGTATTTACAATCAAGTCAGGGGAACAATGTAAAAATGACAACAATTTGTTGTACTGTGGGAGTTTTCATGTCCTTATCCTCCCGGTGCTTGCATTTTATATATTTTTCTTTTGGGGGTTGGAGGGTGGTGGGATAGGGTGCAGCCTGAGTACTGTACTCTGCTTATATATACTGAAATTTCTAAATTGTAAGAGTGTTAACAGTTCATTGTTAATATGTACCCTGTAATTGGATGGTGTAATTGGATGGCAACCAGTCCAAGGTGTTTCCACCACAAGTTACCAGTAACTGCAATAGGCTCCATGTCCATGACCCTCATCAAGACAAGTGGTATAGAAAATGTGTGGATGGATTCTATGTGATTCTCCTCCAGATTCTATCACTAGTGTCTATGTAGCTCTTCCATGCTGAGTGTCATTTAAATTGATAGTGGAGTGGTACATTCATCTGACTTCAATGCAAGCCATGTGGATTCATTTCCCGGTGTGAATGTGAATTTAAATGGTTGTATCTCTCTAGCAGGAGTTTTTGTCCTCACTCAAATTATCCTCAAAATGAGGGTATTTCGAGCGTGGGTTTTTTTTCTCCCTCTCTCCCTCCCCCTGTGGTTTCTTTCTGTCACGTTGCGCCCGAGGCGATGAAAAATCGCCTCGTGCACAACAAAAATAACGAGGTGGATCCCAGGAAAAAAGCAGACACGAAAAGATCTTGTATGAAAAACAAAGGGTTTTAATACGAACAGAAAGAGCCCGACAGGGAAAACGGTAACAGAAAACGCTGGTCAAATAAGGACCAGGAAAAAAGGAAAAACAACCGAAAACGCTCGCGAAAAAACAAAGAGCGAGGAAGTATTGAGATCAGTAATCTAGAGCAATAACAATTTGGATGAAACGCGAATAACAATAGTAGTGGCCGTAAGGCAAAAAAGGCAGCGAGTAAATTCGAACGATGAAATAGCGAGAGAGAGCAATGGCACGGTAAGGAATTCTCCGGCAGTGAGAGTACTGCCGGAGTCTCTTAATAAAGGAGGGTAATCAGCCCGAAATTACGAACAGGTGTGCAGAACAGGCGGGGGAAAAAACCCGCCACCTGCTGGCGGGCACGCGACGTGACAGTACCCCCCCCTCAATGGACGCCTCCCGGCGGACTACCCGGTTTGGATGGATGAGCAGTGTGGAAGTCGCGCAAAAGGGACGGATCAAGGATCCAGGAGCGTGGCACCCATTGCCGCTCCTCCGGCCCGTAGCCCTCCCAATCGACCAGGTACTGGAAGCCCTTGCCCCTGCGCCGAGAGTCCAGGATGGCACGCACCGTGTACACCGGACCACCCTCGACCACCCGCGGAGGTGGCGGCGGCGTGGGAGGAGGAGCCAAGTCACTGGAAGACACGGGTTTGAGTAGGGAGACGTGGAAGACGGGGTGGACCTTCATGGTGGGTGGCAGCCGGAGCCTGACTGCAGCTGGACCGATGATGGCCTCGACCTCGAACGGTCCGGTGAATCGGGGACCCAGCTTCGCCGACGAGCCGGCCAGGCGAAGATCCCTCGTTGCCAGCCACACCTTCTGTCCCACCACATATGAGGGCGCCGGGCGCCGACGACGATCTGCGATCTGCCGGTTCCGGGACGCAGTGCGGGACAACGCAGCCCGGGCCTCCTTCCACACGTGATGGGCCCGCTTAAGGTGGTGCTGTACAGAGGGGACCTCCACCTGCCCCTCCTGGGACGGAAACAACGGTGGCTGGTACCCGTAAGCCGTCATGAACGGTGATCTGCCTGTGGCGGAGGAGACGAGGGTGTTGTGGGCATATTCTACCCAGGGTAAGTGGTCGACCCAGGATGCGGGACGGTGGAGGCACACACAGCGGAGGGCCGCCCCCAGATCCTGATTGGCGCGCTCAGCCTGTCCATTGGACGGGGGGTGGTATCCCGAGGTCAGGCTGGCCGTAGCTCCGAGGGACCGGCAGAACCGCTTCCAGACGCGAGACACAAACTGGGGCCCCCGATCCGACACAATGTCCGCCGGAATGCCGTGGAGACGAAAGACGTGTCTGATGAGGAGGTTGGCGGTCTCCAGCGCCGGCGGCAACCTGGACAAAGGCACAAAATGAGCAGCCTTGGAGAAGCGGTCCACGATCGTGAGCACGACCGTTCGACCCCGGGAAGGCGGGAGGCCCGTGACGAAGTCCAGGGCGATGTGGGACCACGGGCGAGGAGGAATGGGCAACGGCTGGAGCAGTCCCGCCGGAGGTTGATGGGACGACTTGCCGCAGGCGCAGGAGGTGCAGGCCTTGATGTACTCCGTCACGTCGCTACGGAGCTCCGGCCACCAGAAACGCTGGGCGACGAGTTGCACAGTCCGGTTCACCCCGGGATGACACGCCACCTTGGACCCATGTCCCCACTGCAGGACCTCCGATCGGAGGGAAGGAGGTACGAACAGCCTCCCCGCTGGGCACCCCGCCGGCACCTGAACCCCCTCCAGGGCTGCCTGGATCCGCTGCTCAATCTCCCACTGGACGGCCCCCACGATGCACTGGGTCGGGAGGATGGTCTCCGGGGATCGGTCCCTCCCCGCAGGTTCGTGGAGACAGGAAAGGGTGTCAGGCTTAGTGTTCTTAGACCCGGGAGAGTAGGTGAGGACGAAGTCGAACCTGGTGAGGAAGAGGGCCCACCGGGCCTGACGGGCGTTTAGTCTTTTGGCGGACCGGAGATAAGCGAGGTTTTTATGATCAGTGTAAACGGTAAAAGGCTCCTTTGCCCCCTCGAGCCAGTGCCGCCACTCCTGCAAGGCGGTCACAACTGCCAACAGTTCCCGGTTGCCCACGTCGTAGTTGGACTCGGCGCCACTGAGTCGACGGGAGAAGAAGGCGCAGGGATGCAGCTTCTGGTCGACTGGAGAGCGTTGGGACAACACCGCACCCACCCCTGAATCCGAGGCGTCCACCTCTACAATGAAAGGATAGTCAGGATCTGGATGTTGAAGTACAGGGGGACTAGTAAACGCCGCCTTCAGGTTAGCAAACGCCACATCCGCGGTAGGATCCCACTTAAATGGGATCTTAACAGAAGTAAGGCGGGTTAAGGGAAGCGCCATCTGGCTGTATCCGCGGATAAAACGTCTGTAGAAGTTGGCGAACCCCAAGAAGCGCTGCAGTTCCTTGCGGCTGGTAGGAACCGGCCAGTTAGTGACCGCACGCGTCTTAATGGGGTCCGCTCGTAGCCTGCCCTGTTCTATAATGAACCCCAGGAAGGAGATGACGGGGACATGGAACTCACACTTTTCTGCCTTGACGAAGAGCCGGTTCTCCAGTAAACGTTGTAGCACCAGCCTCACATGTTGCCGGTGCTCATGTAATGAATGGGAAAAAATCAAAATGTCGTCAAGATAAACGAAACAGAAAAGGTTAATCATGTCCCGTAACACGTCGTTAATAAGATTCTGGAATACGGCGGGGTTGTTTGTGAGTCCAAAAGGCATAACTAAATATTCAAAATGGCCCAGGGGGGTCTTAAACGCGGTTTTCCATTCGTCGCCCTCCCGGATGCGAACCAAATGGTAAGCGCTGCGCAAGTCTAGTTTCGAGAAGACCGTGGCAGATTGCAGTGGGGCGAAGGCGGAGTCTATCAAGGGTAAGGGGTATTTATTCTTGATCGTGATCTCGTTCAATCCCCGATAGTCTACGCAGGGTCGCAGGGTCTTATCCTTCTTCCCCACGAAGAAAACCCCCCCCCCTAACGGTGAGCGTGATGGTCTGATGAGACCTGCAGCGAGCGAGCTGTTGATGTATTCCGTCAACGCCTCACGCTCGGGTTGGGATACCTGATACAGCCGCGAGGTCGGCAACGGGGCGCCCGCCTGCAGGTCTATAGCGCAATCGTAGGGGCGGTGTGGGGGCAAGGAGCGCGCGCGATCCTCGCTAAATGCCTCCCTAAGATCCCGATAGCACTCCGGCACTCCGTCAAGGCAGATCTCCTCGGGGGGTGCGACGCGTTCGTGCTTCCCGACGGCTGATTGTAAGCAGTGCTGATAACAGTATTGGCTCCAGCTATCGATTGCTGGGCGCGCCCACGAAATCACGGGGTTATGCGTCTGAAGCCAGGGTAATCCGAGGATGATCGGAGCGTTGCGGGACCGCATAACGTAAAAACGGCGATGCTCAATATGATTGCCGGATAGTAGAAGCTTTAGCGGCTCCGTTCGATGCGTTACTACCGCCAGGAGACGCCCATCAAGATCACGCACCCGCTTCTTTTCAATCAATTCCTCTAAAAAGCAACCCAGCTCGGACGCGAGACTGGTGTCCATCAAACAGTCATCCGCTCCTGAATCTACCAGGGCCCGAACCCGCCTTGACCGGGACCCACCGAATACCTCCCCCTCGAGCTCAAGTCTGTTGGGGTGTCCCGGTCGCTTGTCGACGCGCCTAGGCTCGGGGGGTGACGCGCGAGGTCGTAACTCACAGTACTCGGGGTGGGCATGGAAAGACGACCCCGGATAGCTGGTTGCGGCGTGAGGAGGTGGTTGGGCGCTGTCTGTCGTAACACGGTCGCGGAGACGGCGCCTTCCTTCCTCCGCACCAACGTCCTTGCCGCCCAGCTGCATCGGTTCCTCCGTGGTTGCTGTCTCCCGGCCCCGGGAGTGCTCACCGAACCCACGATGTTCCTCACGGTACGTGGTGCGTCGAGACGGATACCGATCACTTCCACGCTCCCGGCCTCGCTCCCTTAGGCGATTGTCCATGAGGAGGGAGAGGTCGATCAGCTCCTCCAAATCGGTGCTGTGGTCGCGGGTCGCCAGCTCGTCCTTGAGTAGCGAGTTTAGGCCACGGCGAAACAGTCCACACAGGGCTCGATCGCCGTATCCACTCTGTGCGGCCAGGATCCGGAACTCAATGGAGTAGTCCGCGACCAACCGCCCTCCCTGGTGAAGGGCGAGTAGCCGACCCTCCGCCTCTCTGCCCCGCACGGGATGGTGGAACACCCGACGAAAGGCTGCCACGAAGTCAGGGAATGATGAACGGAGATTCGGCTTAGCGTCACTGGTCTCAATCGCCCACGACGCCGCCGGACCTGTTAACAGACTCATGACATAAGCCACCTTGGCGGCGTCATTAGCGTAGGCAGACGGCTGTTGGTCAAATACGAGAGAGCACTGGTGTAGGAAGTGTCCACACTGCCCGTGCTCACCCCCGTAACGAGGGGGGTGTGGAAGCGAGGGCTCCCTCGACATAGAGGGATATGAGGAGGGCGCTTCCAGGGTGGTAGGACGAACCCCGGGAGGTGGTGGTCTCTGTTCCTCCACCCGAACTAAGCGAGGTTCGAATTCATGGAACCGATGAGCCAGCATGGAGACCGCGCCGCGGAGTTCCGTAATGGCTTGGCCGTGCTGACTCATTTGTTGCTCTTGTCGGGAAAGAGCGGAAAATATCTTTTCGATGTCTGCGGGATCCATGGTGGCCGGAGAATTCTGTCACGTTGCGCCCGAGGCGATGAAAAATCGCCTCGTGCACAACAAAAATAACGAGGTGGATCCCAGGAAAAAAGCAGACACGAAAAGATCTTGTATGAAAAACAAAGGGTTTGAACATTTATGAGCCGTGTGATTGGCTGGTAATCAAAGTCAGCTGGGGGCTTCCGATCACATGTGGTTCCCCTATTTTCATTATGATTAATTTCATAAGTATTATTAGATGGGTTGATGATGACTAAACAACATATAGCTTGATAAATTTAAAGTAACATGTTTGTGTTTTTTCAGCCATAGGAAAGGAAGTAAAAAAGGGTGAAAAGTTGGACGTGTCGCTGTGTAAAGATGGTTTTACCTACACATTGAAGAATAAAGCTGTGAAAGTTGGCGCTGTGGGAGAAGACACCGTCAGTACTGGAAACTTCTCTGTCACTGTGCCCCTTTCCATTGAGTGTACGGAGTACTCCATTTCCCCATTAAGAATGTTTGAGTCATATGTATAATGGCATAAAGAATCCATCATTTCCAAGAACGTGAGATCCAGAATCTATCAAAGATGCGCTGCTGCATTCCTCCTAAAATGAGAGTTTTTGGTCTTCAATCACAAAACACATCTCAGCTTCCAGTTGAAGTAGCATGACAAATTATTTTTTTATCTCTCAACCTGTCCAAGAGGCCTGCTGCCCGCCGCAATCGCCGCCGGACCGGCCCGCACCCTGCCATTGAGACTGAACAGGGATTATTTATTTTTTTAACTTGGCCGCCGGGCCGGGGCGGGCATCGCCCCCGGTACCTCCAGCCGCTACTATTTCCGCGGGCCGCGTTTCAACACTATTCACCCCGGCCAAGAGGCCTCTTCCCCGGCCACACTCGTCCGCCGGGCCGGCCCGCACCCCGCCATTGAGACTGAACGGGGATTATTCATTTTTTTAACTTGGCCGCCGGGCCGGGGCCTGCTTTGCCCCCGGTACCTCCGCCGCTACTATTTCCGCGGGCCGCGTTCCAACACTATTAACCCCGGCCAAGAGGCCTCTTCCTCGGCCACACTCGGCCACCGGGCCGGCCCGCACCCTGCCATTGAGACTGAACGGGGATTATTTATTTTTTTAACTTGGCCGCCGGGCCGGGGCGGGCATCACCCCCGGTACCTCCAGCCGCTACTATTTCCGCGGGCCGCGTTCCAACACTATTGGCCAAGAGGCCTCTTCCCCGGCCACACTCGTCCGCCGGGCCGGCCCGCACCCCGCCATTGAGACTGCACGGGAATTATTATTTTTTATCTCTCAACCTCTCCAAGAGGCCTGCTGCCCACCGCACTCGCCGCCGGGCAGGCCCGCACCCCGCCATTGAGACTGCACGGGAATTATTATTTTTCTATCTCTCAACCTGTCCAAGAGGCCTGCTGCCCGCCGCACTCGCCGCCGGGCCGGCCCGCACCCCGCCATTGAGACTGCATGGGAATTATTATTTTTTTATCTCTCAAACTGTCCAAGAGGCCTGCTGCCCGCCGCAATCGCCGCCGGGCCGGCCCGCACCCCGCCATTGAGACTGAACGGGGATTATTATTTTTTTATCTCTCAACCTGTCCAAGAGGCCTGCTGCCCGCCGCAATCGCCGCCGGGCCGGCCCGCACCCCGCCATTGAGACTGAACGGGGATTATTTATTTTTTTAACTTGGCCGCCGGGCCGGGGCGGGCATCGCCCCCGGTACCTCCAGCCGCTACTATTTCCGCGGGCCGCGTTCCAACACTATTCACCCCGGCCAAGAGGCCTATTCCCCGGCCCGCACCCCGCCATTGAGACTGCACGGGAATTATTATTTTTTTATCTCTCAACCTGTCCAAGAGGCCTGCTGCCCGCCGCACTCGCCGCCGGGCAGGCCCGCACCCCGCCATTGAGACTGCACGGGAATTATTATTCGGGAATTATTATTTTTTTATCTCTCAACCTGTCCAAGAGGCCTGCTGCCCACCGCACTCGCCGCCGGGCCGGCCCGCACCCCGCCATTGAGACTGAACGGGGATTATTATTTTTTTATCTCTCAACCTGTCCAAGAGGCCTGCTGCCTGCCGCAATCGCCGCCGGGCCGGCCCGCACCCCGCCATTGAGACTGAACGGGGATTATTATTTTTTTTAACTCGGCCGCCGGGCCGGGGCGGGCTTCGCCCCCGGTACCTCCAGCCGCTACTATTTCCGCGGGCCGCGTTCCAACACTATTAACCCCGGCCAAGAGGCCTCTTCCTCGGCCACACTCGGCCACCGGGCCGGCCCGCACCCTGCCATTGAGACTGAACGGGGATTATTTATTTTTTTAACTTGGCCGCCGGGCCGGGGCGGGCATCACCCCCGGTACCTCCAGCCGCTACTATTTCCGCGGGCCGCGTTCCAACACTATTCACCCCGGCCAAGAGGCCTCTTCCCCGGCCACACTCGTCCGCCGGGCCGGCCCGCACCCCGCCATTGAGACTGAACGGGGATTATTCATTTTTTTAACTTGGCCGCCGGGCCGGGGCCTGCTTTGCCCCCGGTACCTCCAGCCGCTACTATTTCCGCGGGCCGCGTTTCAACACTATTCACCCCGGGCAAGAGGCCTCTTCCCCGGCCACACCCGGCCGCCGGGCCGGCCCGCACCCCGCCATTGAGACTGAACGGGGATTATTATTTTTTTTAACTCGGCCGCCGGGCCGGGGCGGGCTTCGCCCCCGGTACCTCCGCCGCTACTATTTCCGCGGGCCGCGTTCCAACACTATTAACCCCGGCCAAGAGGCCTCTTCCTCGGCCACACTCGGCCACCGGGCCGGCCCGCACCCTGCCATTGAGACTGAACGGGGATTATTTATTTTTTTAACTTGGCCGCCGGGCCGGGGCGGGCATCACCCCCGGTACCTCCAGCCGCTACTATTTCCGCGGGCCGCGTTCCAACACTATTGGCCAAGAGGCCTCTTCCCCGGCCACACTCGTCCGCCGGGCCGGCCCGCACCCCGCCATTGAGACTGCACGGGAATTATTATTTTTTATCTCTCAACCTCTCCAAGAGGCCTGCTGCCCGCCGCACTCGCCGCCGGGCAGGCCCGCACCCCGCCATTGAGACTGCACGGGAATTATTATTTTTCTATCTCTCAACCTGTCCAAGAGGCCTGCTGCCCGCCGCACTCGCCGCCGGGCCGGCCCGCACCCCGCCATTGAGACTGCATGGGAATTATTATTTTTTTATCTCTCAAACTGTCCAAGAGGCCTGCTGCCCGCCGCAATCGCCGCCGGGCCGGCCCGCACCCCGCCATTGAGACTGAACGGGGATTATTATTTTTTTATCTCTCAACCTGTCCAAGAGGCCTGCTGCCCGCCGCAATCGCCGCCGGGCCGGCCCGCACCCCGCCATTGAGACTGAACGGGGATTATTTATTTTTTTAACTTGGCCGCCGGGCCGGGGCGGGCATCGCCCCCGGTACCTCCAGCCGCTACTATTTCCGCGGGCCGCGTTCCAACACTATTCACCCCGGCCAAGAGGCCTATTCCCCGGCCCGCACCCCGCCATTGAGACTGCACGGGAATTATTATTTTTTTATCTCTCAACCTGTCCAAGAGGCCTGCTGCCCGCCGCACTCGCCGCCGGGCAGGCCCGCACCCCGCCATTGAGACTGCACGGGAATTATTATTCGGGAATTATTATTTTTTTATCTCTCAACCTGTCCAAGAGGCCTGCTGCCCACCGCACTCGCCGCCGGGCCGGCCCGCACCCCGCCATTGAGACTGAACGGGGATTATTATTTTTTTATCTCTCAACCTGTCCAAGAGGCCTGCTGCCTGCCGCAATCGCCGCCGGGCCGGCCCGCACCCCGCCATTGAGACTGAACGGGGATTATTATTTTTTTTAACTCGGCCGCCGGGCCGGGGCGGGCTTCGCCCCCGGTACCTCCAGCCGCTACTATTTCCGCGGGCCGCGTTCCAACACTATTAACCCCGGCCAAGAGGCCTCTTCCTCGGCCACACTCGGCCACCGGGCCGGCCCGCACCCTGCCATTGAGACTGAACGGGGATTATTTATTTTTTTAACTTGGCCGCCGGGCCGGGGCGGGCATCAC
This sequence comes from Hippocampus zosterae, assembly GCF_025434085.1. NCBI lineage: Eukaryota > Metazoa > Chordata > Actinopteri > Syngnathiformes > Syngnathidae > Hippocampus > Hippocampus zosterae. The sequence continues at coordinate 8,950,952 of NC_067453.1, forward strand.
CCCCGGTACCTCCAGCCGCTACTATTTCCGCGGGCCGCGTTCCAACACTATTCACCCCGGCCAAGAGGCCTCTTCCCCGGCCACACTCGTCCGCCGGGCCGGCCCGCACCCCGCCATTGAGACTGCACGGGAATTATTATTTTTTTATCTCTCAACCTGTCCAAGAGGCCTGCTGCCCGCCGCACTCGCAGCCGGGCAGGCCCGCACCCCGCCATTGAGACTGCACGGGAATTATTATTTTTTTATCTCTCAACCTGTCCAAGAGGCCTGCTGCCCGTCGCACTCGCCGCCGGGCCGGCCCGCACCCCGCCATTGAGACTGAACGGGGATTATTATTTTTTTATCTCTCAACCTGTCCAAGAGGCCTGCTGCCCGCCGCAATCGCCGCCGGGCCGGCCCGCACCCCGCCATTGAGACTGAACGGGGATTATTATTTTTTTTAACTCGGCCGCCGGGCCGGGCGGGCTTCGCCCCCGGTACCTCCAGCCGCTACTATTTCCGCGGGCCGCGTTCCAACACTATTAACCCCGGCCAAGAGGCCTCTTCCTCGGCCACACTCGGCCACCGGGCCGGCCCGCACCCTGCCATTGAGACTGAACGGGAATTATTTATTTTTTTAACTTGGCCGCCGGGCCGGGGCGGGCATCACCCCCGGTACCTCCAGCCGCTACTATTTCCGCGGGCCGCGTTCCAACACTATTCACCCCGGCCAAGAGGCCTCTTCCCCGGCCACACTCGTCCGCCGGGCCGGCCCGCACCCCGCCATTGAGACTGCACGGGAATTATTATTTTTTTATCTCTCAACCTGTCCAAGAGGCCTGCTGCCCGCCGCACTCGCCGCCGGGCAGGCCCGCACCCCGCCATTGAGACTGCACGGGAATTATTATTTTTTTATCTCTCAACCTGTCCACGAGGCCTGCTGCCCGCCGCACTCGCCGCCGGGCCGGCCCGCACCCCGCCATTGAGACTGCATGGGAATTATTATTTTTTTATCTCTCAACCTGTCCAAGAGGCCTGCTGCCCGCCGCAATCGCCGCCGGGCCGGCCCGCACCCCGCCAATGAGACTGAACGGGGATTTTTTTTTTTTTAACTCGGCCGGCGGGCCGGGGCGGGCATCGCCCCCGGTACCTCCAGCCGCTACTATTTCCGCGGGCCGCGTTCCAACACTATTCACCCCGGCCAAGAGGCCTCTTCCCCGGCCACACTCGTCCGCCGGGCCGGCCCGCACCCCGCCATTGAGACTGCACGGGAATTATTATTTTTTTATCTCTCAACCTGTCCAAGAGGCCTGCTGCCCGCCGCACTCGCCGCCGGGCCGGCCCGCACCCCGCCATTGAGACTGCATGGGAATTATTATTTTTTTATCTCTCAACCTGTCCAAGAGGCCTGCTGCCCGCCGCAATCGCCGCCGGGCCGGCCCGCACCCTGCCATTGAGACTGAACGGGGATTATTTATTTTTTTAACTTGGCCGCCGGGCCGGGGCGGGCATCGCCCCCGGTACCTCCAGCCGCTACTATTTCCGCGGGCCGCGTTCCAACACTATTCACCCCGGCCAAGAGGCCTATTCCCCGGCCCGCACCCCGCCATTGAGACTGCACGGGAATTAGTATTTTTTTATCTCTCAACCTGTCCAAGAGGCCTGCTGCCCGCCGCACTCGCCGCCGGGCAGGCCCGCACCCCGCCATTGAGACTGCACGGGAATTATTATTTTTTTATCTCTCAACCTGTCCAAGATGCCTGCTGCCCACCGCACTCGCCACCGGGCCGGCCCGCACCCCGCCATTGAGACTGAACGGGGATTATTATTTTTTTATCTCTCAACCTGTCCAAGAGGCCTGCTGCCCGCCGCAATCGCCGCCGGGCCGGCCCGCACCCCGCCATTGAGACTGAACGGGGATTATTATTTTTTAACTCGGAAGCCGGGCCGGGGCGGGCTTCGCCCCCGGTACCTCCAGCCGCTACTATTTCCGCGGGCCGCGTTCCAACACTATTAACCCCGGCCAAGAGGCCTCTTCCTCGGCCACACTCGGCCACCGGGCCGGCCCGCACCCTGCCATTGAGACTGAACGGGAATTATTTATTTTTTTAACTTGGCCGCCGGGCCGGGGCGGGCATCACCCCCGGTACCTCCAGCCGCTACTATTTCCGCGGGCCGCGTTCCAACACTATTCACCCCGGCCAAGAGGCCTCTTCCCCGGCCACACTCGTCCGCCGGGCCGGCCCGCACCCCGCCATTGAGACTGCACGGGAATTATTATTTTTTTATCTCTCAACCTGTCCAAGAGGCCGGCTGCCAGCCGCACTCGCCGCCGGGCAGGCCCGCACCCCGCCATTGAGACTGCACGGGAATTATTATTTTTTTATCTCTCAACCTGTCCAAGAGGCCTGCTGCCCGCCACACTCGCCGCCGGGCCGGCCCGCACCCCGCCATTGAGACTGCATGGGAATTATTATTTTTTTATCTCTCAAACTGTCCAAGAGGCCTGCTGCCCGCCGCACTCGCCGCCGGGCCGGCCCGCACCCCGCCATTGAGACTGAACGGGGATTATTATTTTTTTATCTCTCAACCTGTCCAAGAGGCCTGCTGCCCGCCGCAATCGCCGCCGGGCCGGCCCGCACCCTGCCTTTGAGACTGAACGGGGATTATTTATTTTTTTAACTTGGCCGCCGGGCATGGCGGCCATCGCCCCCGGTACCTCCAGCCGCTACTATTTCCGCGGGCCGCGTTCCAACACTATTCACCCCGGCCAAGAGGCCTCTTCCCCGGCCACACTCGTCCGCCGGGCCGGCCCGCACCCCGCCATTGAGACTGCACGGGAATTATTATTTTTTTATCTCTCAACCTGTCCAAGAGGCCTGCTGCCCGTCGCAATCGCCGCCGGGCCGGCCCGCACCCTGCCATTGAGACTGCACGGGAATTATTATTTTTCTATCTCTCAACCTGTCCAAGAGGCCTGCTGCCCGCCGCACTCGCCGCCGGGCCGGCCCGCACCCCGCCATTGAGACTGCATGGGAATTATTATTTTTTTATCTCTCAAACTGTCCAAGAGGCCTGCTGCCCGCCGCAATCGCCGCCGGGCAGGCCCGCACCCCGCCATTGAGACTGCACGGGAATTATTATTTTTTTATCTCTCAACCTGTCCAAGATGCCTGCTGCCCGCCGCAATCGCTGCCGGACCGGCCCGCACCCCGCCATTGAGACTGAACGGGGATTATTTATTTTTTTAACTTGGCCGCCGGGCCGGGGCCTGCTTTGCCCCCGGTACCTCCAGCCGCTACTATTTCCGCGGGCCGCGTTTCAACACTATTCACCCCGGGCAAGAGGCCTCTTCCCCGGCCACACCCGGCCGCCGGGCCGGCCCGCACCCCGCCATTGAGACTGAACGGGATTATTATTTTTTTTAACTCGGCCGCCGGGCTGGGGCGGGCTTCGCCCCCGGTACCTCCAGCCGCTACTATTTCCGCGGGCCGCGTTCCAACACTATTAACCCCGGCCAAGAGGCCTCTTCCTCGGCCACACTCGGCCACCGGGCCGGCCCGCACCCTGCCATTGAGACTGAACGGGGATTATTTTTTTTTTAACTTGGCCGCCGGGCCGGGGCGGGCATCACCCCCGGTACCTCCAGCCGCTACTATTTCCGCGGGCCGCGTTCCAACACTATTGGCCAAGAGGCCTCTTCCCCGGCCACACTCGTCCGCCGGGCCGGCCCGCACCCCGCCATTGAGACTGCACGGGAATTATTATTTTTTTATCTCTCAACCTGTCCAAGAGGCCTGCTGCCCGCCGCACTCGCCGCCGGGCAGGCCCGCACTCCGCCATTGAGACTGCACGGGAATTATTATTTTTTTATCTCTCAACCTGTCCAAGAGGCCTGCTGCCCGCCGCACTCGCCGCCGGGCCGGCCCGCACCCCGCCATTGAGACTGCACGGGAATTATTATTTTTTTATCTCTCAACCTGTCCAAGAGGCCTGCTGCCCGCCGCACTCGCCGCCGGGTCGGCCCGCACCCCGCCATTGAGACTGAACGGGGATTATTATTTTTTTTAACTCGGCCGCCGGGCCGGGGCGGGCTTCGCCCCCGGTACCTCCAGCCGCTACTATTTCCGCGGGCCGCGTTCCAACACTATTCACCCCGGCCAAGAGGCCTCTTCCCCGGCCACACTCGGCCGCCGGGCCGGTCCGCACCCCGCCTTTGAGACTGAACGGGGATTATTATTTTTTTATCTCTCAACCTCTCCAAGAGGCCTGCTGCCCGCCGCACTCGCCGCCGGGCAGGCCCGCACCCCGCCATTGAGACTGCACGGGAATTATTATTTTTTTATCTCTCAACCTGTCCAAGAGGCCTGCTGCCCGCCGCACTCGCCGCCGGGCAGGCCCGCACTCCGCCATTGAGACTGCACGGGAATTATTATTTTTTTATCTCTCAACCTGTCCAAGAGGCCTGCTGCCCGCCGCACTCGCCGCCGGGCCGGCCCGCACCCCGCCATTGAGACTGCACGGGAATTATTATTTTTTTATCTCTCAACCTGTCCAAGAGGCCTGCTGCCCGCCGCACTCGCCGCCGGGTCGGCCCGCACCCCGCCATTGAGACTGAACGGGGATTATTATTTTTTTTAACTCGGCCGCCGGGCCGGGGCGGGCTTCGCCCCCGGTACCTCCAGCCGCTACTATTTCCGCGGGCCGCGTTCCAACACTATTCACCCCGGCCAAGAGGCCTCTTCCCCGGCCACACTCGGCCGCCGGGCCGGTCCGCACCCCGCCTTTGAGACTGAACGGGGATTATTATTTTTTTATCTCTCAACCTGTCCAAGAGGCCTGCTGCCCGCCGCACTCGCCGCCGGGCCGGCCCGCACCCCGCCATTGAGACTGCATGGGAATTATTATTTTTTTATCTCTCAACCTGTCCAAGAGGCCTGCTGCCCGCCGCAATCGCCGCTGGGCCGGCCCGCACCCCGCCATTGAGGCTGAACGGGGATTTTTTTTTTTTTTAACTCGGCCGCCGGGCCGGGGCGGGCTTCGCCTCCGGTACCTCCAGCCGCTACTATTTCCGCGGGCCGCGTTCCAACACTATTAACCCCGGCCAAGAGGCCTCTTCCCCGGCCACACTCGGCCACCTGGCCGGCCCGCACCCTGCCATTGAGACTGAACGGGGATTTTTTTTTTTTTAACTCGGCCGCCGGGCCGGGGCGGGCATCGCCCCCGGTACCTCCAGCCGCTACTATTTCCGCGGGCCGCGTTCCAACACTATTCAACCCGGCCAAGAGGCCTATTCCCCGGCCACACTCGGCCGCCGGGCCGGCCCGCACCCCGCCATTGAGACTGCACGGGAATTATTATTTTTTTATCTCTCAACCTGTCCAAGAGGCCTGCTGCCCGCCGCATTCGCCGCCGGGCCGGCCCGCACCCCGCCATTGAGACTGAACGGGGATTTTTTTTTTTTTTAACTCGGCCGCCGGGCCGGGGCGGGCTTCGCCCCCGGTACCTCCAGCCGCTACTATTTCCGCGGGCCGCGTTCCAACACTATTAACCCCGGCCAAGAGGCCTCTTCCTCGGCCACACTCGGCCACCGGGCCGGCCCGCACCCTGCCATTGAGACTGAACGGGGATTATTTTTTTTTTAACTTGGCCGCCGGGCCGGGGCGGGCATCACCCCCGGTACCTCCAGCCGCTACTATTTCCGCGGGCCGCGTTCCAACACTATTGGCCAAGAGGCCTCTTCCCCGGCCACACTCGTCCGCCGGGCCGGCCCGCACCCCGCCATTGAGACTGCACGGGAATTATTATTTTTTTATCTCTCAACCTGTCCAAGCGGCCTGCTGCCCGTCGCAATCGCCGCCGGGCCGGCCCGCACCCTGCCATTGAGACTGAACGGGGATTATTTATTTTTTTACCTTGGCCGCCGGGCCGGGGCCTGCTTTGCCCCCGGTACCTCCAGCCGCTACTATTTCCGCGGGCCGCGTTTCAACACTATTCACCCCGGGCAAGAGGCCTCTTCCCCGGCCACACCCGGCCGCCGGGCCGGCCCGCACCCCGCCATTGAGACTGAACGGGATTATTATTTTTTTTAACTCGGCCGCCGGGCTGGGGCGGGCTTCGCCCCCGGTACCTCCAGCCGCTACTATTTCCGCGGGCCGCGTTCCAACACTATTAACCCCGGCCAAGAGGCCTCTTCCTCGGCCACACTCGGCCACCGGGCCGGCCCGCACCCTGCCATTGAGACTGAACGGGGATTATTTTTTTTTTAACTTGGCCGCCGGGCCGGGGCGGGCATCACCCCCGGTACCTCCAGCCGCTACTATTTCCGCGGGCCGCGTTCCAACACTATTGGCCAAGAGGCCTCTTCCCCGGCCACACTCGTCCGCCGGGCCGGCCCGCACCCCGCCATTGAGACTGCACGGGAATTATTATTTTTTTATCTCTCAACCTGTCCAAGAGGCCTGCTGCCCGCCGCACTCGCCGCCGGGCAGGCCCGCACTCCGCCATTGAGACTGCACGGGAATTATTATTTTTTTATCTCTCAACCTGTCCAAGAGGCCTGCTGCCCGCCGCACTCGCCGCCGGGCCGGCCCGCACCCCGCCATTGAGACTGCACGGGAATTATTATTTTTTTATCTCTCAACCTGTCCAAGAGGCCTGCTGCCCGCCGCACTCGCCGCCGGGTCGGCCCGCACCCCGCCATTGAGACTGAACGGGGATTATTATTTTTTTTAACTCGGCCGCCGGGCCGGGGCGGGCTTCGCCCCCGGTACCTCCAGCCGCTACTATTTCCGCGGGCCGCGTTCCAACACTATTCACCCCGGCCAAGAGGCCTCTTCCCCGGCCACACTCGGCCGCCGGGCCAGGTCCGCACCCCGCCTTTGAGACTTAACGGGGATTATTATTTTTTTATCTCTCAACCTCTCCAAGAGGCCTGCTGCCCGCCGCACTCGCCGCCGGGCAGGCCCGCACCCCGCCATTGAGACTGCACGGGAATTATTATTTTTTTATCTCTCAACCTGTCCAAGAGGCCTGCTGCCCGCCGCACTCGCCGCCGGGCAGGCCCGCACTCCGCCATTGAGACTGCACGGGAATTATTATTTTTTTATCTCTCAACCTGTCCAAGAGGCCTGCTGCCCGCCGCACTCGCCGCCGGGCCGGCCCGCACCCCGCCATTGAGACTGCACGGGAATTATTATTTTTTTATCTCTCAACCTGTCCAAGAGGCCTGCTGCCCGCCGCACTCGCCGCCGGGTCGGCCCGCACCCCGCCATTGAGACTGAACGGGGATTATTATTTTTTTTAACTCGGCCGCCGGGCCGGGGCGGGCTTCGCCCCCGGTACCTCCAGCCGCTACTATTTCCGCGGGCCGCGTTCCAACACTATTCACCCCGGCCAAGAGGCCTCTTCCCCGGCCACACTCGGCCGCCGGGCCGGTCCGCACCCCGCCTTTGAGACTGAACGGGGATTATTATTTTTTTATCTCTCAACCTGTCCAAGAGGCCTGCTGCCCGCCGCACTCGCCGCCGGGCCGGCCCGCACCCCGCCATTGAGACTGCATGGGAATTATTATTTTTTTATCTCTCAACCTGTCCAAGAGGCCTGCTGCCCGCCGCAATCGCCGCTGGGCCGGCCCGCACCCCGCCATTGAGACTGAACGGGGATTTTTTTTTTTTTTAACTCGGCCGCCGGGCCGGGGCGGGCTTCGCCTCCGGTACCTCCAGCCGCTACTATTTCCGCGGGCCGCGTTCCAACACTATTAACCCCGGCCAAGAGGCCTCTTCCCCGGCCACACTCGGCCACCTGGCCGGCCCGCACCCTGCCATTGAGACTGAACGGGGATTTTTTTTTTTTTAACTCGGCCGCCGGGCCGGGGCGGGCATCGCCCCCGGTACCTCCAGCCGCTACTATTTCCGCGGGCCGCGTTCCAACACTATTCAACCCGGCCAAGAGGCCTATTCCCCGGCCACACTCGGCCGCCGGGCCGGCCCGCACCCCGCCATTGAGACTGCACGGGAATTATTATTTTTTTATCTCTCAACCTGTCCAAGAGGCCTGCTGCCCGCCGCATTCGCCGCCGGGCCGGCCCGCACCCCGCCATTGAGACTGAACGGGGATTTTTTTTTTTTTTAACTCGGCCGCCGGGCCGGGGCGGGCTTCGCCCCCGGTACCTCCAGCCGCTACTATTTCCGCGGGCCGCGTTCCAACACTATTAACCCCGGCCAAGAGGCCTCTTCCTCGGCCACACTCGGCCACCGGGCCGGCCCGCACCCTGCCATTGAGACTGAACGGGGATTATTTTTTTTTTAACTTGGCCGCCGGGCCGGGGCGGGCATCACCCCCGGTACCTCCAGCCGCTACTATTTCCGCGGGCCGCGTTCCAACACTATTGGCCAAGAGGCCTCTTCCCCGGCCACACTCGTCCGCCGGGCCGGCCCGCACCCCGCCATTGAGACTGCACGGGAATTATTATTTTTTTATCTCTCAACCTGTCCAAGAGGCCTGCTGCCCGCCGCACTCGCCGCCGGGCAGGCCCGCACTCCGCCATTGAGACTGCACGGGAATTATTATTTTTTTATCTCTCAACCTGTCCAAGAGGCCTGCTGCCCGCCGCACTCGCCGCCGGGCCGGCCCGCACCCCGCCATTGAGACTGCACGGGAATTATTATTTTTTTATCTCTCAACCTGTCCAAGAGGCCTGCTGCCCGCCGCACTCGCCGCCGGGTCGGCCCGCACCCCGCCATTGAGACTGAACGGGGATTATTATTTTTTTTAACTCGGCCGCCGGGCCGGGGCGGGCTTCGCCCCCGGTACCTCCAGCCGCTACTATTTCCGCGGGCCGCGTTCCAACACTATTCACCCCGGCCAAGAGGCCTCTTCCCCGGCCACACTCGGCCGCCGGGCCGGTCCGCACCCCGCCTTTGAGACTGAACGGGGATTATTATTTTTTTATCTCTCAACCTCTCCAAGAGGCCTGCTGCCCGCCGCACTCGCCGCCGGGCAGGCCCGCACCCCGCCATTGAGACTGCACGGGAATTATTATTTTTTTATCTCTCAACCTGTCCAAGAGGCCTGCTGCCCGCCGCACTCGCCGCCGGGCAGGCCCGCACTCCGCCATTGAGACTGCACGGGAATTATTATTTTTTTATCTCTCAACCTGTCCAAGAGGCCTGCTGCCCGCCGCACTCGCCGCCGGGTCGGCCCGCACCCCGCCATTGAGACTGAACGGGGATTATTATTTTTTTTAACTCGGCCGCCGGGCCGGGGCGGGCTTCGCCCCCGGTACCTCCAGCCGCTACTATTTCCGCGGGCCGCGTTCCAACACTATTCACCCCGGCCAAGAGGCCTCTTCCCCGGCCACACTCGGCCGCCGGGCCGGTCCGCACCCCGCCTTTGAGACTGAACGGGGATTATTATTTTTTTATCTCTCAACCTGTCCAAGAGGCCTGCTGCCCGCCGCACTCGCCGCCGGGCCGGCCCGCACCCCGCCATTGAGACTGCATGGGAATTATTATTTTTTTATCTCTCAACCTGTCCAAGAGGCCTGCTGCCCGCCGCAATCGCCGCCGGGCCGGCCCGCACCCCGCCATTGAGACTGAACGGGGATTATTTTTTTTTTTAACTCGGCCGCCGGGCCGGGGCGGGCTTCGCCTCCGGTACCTCCAGCCGCTACTATTTCCGCGGGCCGCGTTCCAACACTATTAACCCCGGCCAAGAGGCCTCTTCCCCGGCCACACTCGGCCACCTGGCCGGCCCGCACCCTGCCATTGAGACTGAACGGGGATTTTTTTTTTTTTTAACTCGGCCGCCGGGCCGGGGCGGGCATCGCCCCCGGTACCTCCAGCCGCTACTATTTCCGCGGGCCGCGTTCCAACACTATTCAACCCGGCCAAGAGGCCTATTCCCCGGCCACACTCGGCCGCCGGGCCGGCCCGCACCCCGCCATTGAGACTGCACGGGAATTATTATTTTTTTATCTCTCAACCTGTCCAAGAGGCCTGCTGCCCGCCGCATTCGCCGCCGGGCCGGCCCGCACCCCGCCATTGAGACTGAACGGGGATTTTTTTTTTTTTAACTCGGCCGCCGGGCCGGGGCGGGCTTCGCCCCCGGTACCTCCAGCCGCTACTATTTCCGCGGGCCGCGTTCCAAAACTATTAACCCCGGCCAAGAGGCCTCTTCCCCGGCCACACTCGGCCGCCGGGCCGGCCCGCACCCCGTCATTGAGACTGCACGGGGATTATTATTTTTTTATCTCTCAACCTGTCCAAGAGGCCTGCTGCCCGCCGCACTCGCCACCGGGCCGGACCGCACCCCGCCATTGAGACTGCACGGGAATTATTATTTTTTTATCTCTCAACCTGTCCAAGAGGCCTGCTGCCCGCCGCACTCGCCGCCGGGCCGGACCGCACCCCGCCATTGAGACTGCACGGGAATTATTATTTTTTTATCTCTCAACCTGTCCAAAAGGCCTGCTGCCCGTCGCAATCGCCGCCGGGCCGGCCCGCACCCTGCCATTGAGACTGAACGGGGATTATTTATTTTTTTAACTTGGCCGCCGGGCCGGGGCGGGCATCGCCCCCGGTACCTCCAGCCGCTACTATTTCCGCGGGCCGCGTTCCAACACTATTCACCCCGGCCAAGAGGCCTATTCCCCGGCCCGCACCCCGCCATTGAGACTGCACGGGAATTATTATTTTTTTATCTCTCAACCTGTCCAAGAGGCCTGCTGCCCGCCGCACTCGCCGCCGGGCAGGCCCTCATCCGCCATTGAGACTGAACCGGGATTATTATTTTTTTATCTCTCAACCTGTCCAAGAGGCCTGCTGCCCGCCGCACTCGCCGCCGGGTCGGCCCGCACCCCGCCATTGAGACTGAACGGGGATTATTATTTTTTTTAACTCGGCCGCCGGGCCGGGGCGGGCTTCGCCCCCGGTACCTCCAGCCGCTACTATTTCCGCGGGCCGCGTTCCAACACTATTCACCCCGGCCAAGAGGCCTCTTCCCCGGCCACACTCGGCCGCCGGGCCGGTCCGCACCCCGCCTTTGAGACTGAACGGGTGAAGGAATAATTCATTTTATGCTTTTGCTTATGTTAACCACGCTTTATTGCTCTTTATTCAGTGTGTAAGAATAACAGACATGTTCTCTCAGTTCTTCATCTCAGGGAGTAACGCACATAACGGCAGTTCTTTATCTCAGTGAAAAACACCAAGGGAATGACATAACGGCCGTCTGTGCGGGCCACTGCTGCGCGGGCAGTGGCGGGAAAACACCAAGAAGACCAGAATACGTGGAAACACCAAGAAGACCAGAATACGTGGAAACACCAAGAAGACCGGACTCCAGAATGCGTGGACCAATCCGCGTTAGTCTAGGCTCATGAATAAACAATGATCTGTTGTAATATATTCTGTCTGTCCACCTGAGGGTGACGAGTCTGTCCAGTGGCGGTGCAGCTTGTCTAGACTGTTTGTTAGGGAACCTCAGGAACAGACGTCTGTATTAGATGACCTGTTAGGGAAATAAATCTGCGTGACTCCAAGCTACTGAATCCTGGTCATCACTCTGCTGGTATGTGTTATTAGAATGGTAGTGTAGCATCGTTGGAATTGGCTTCCTCCTCCAGGTCTTGAACACGCTAGAGAAAATGGTCCGGTGGAATAAAAGGACCAGTTTCTACAAATGGTGACCCAGAGACGTGCTTGAAGGGGGGAGTGGAGACCAACGCGGACGACGGCGAAAGGTCCGATCCGGTAAACTTGATCGCGGTAGACATACCAGTGTCTTTTTTCCACGACCATTCAACCTTCACCCCACGGCCGGCCACATAGAATAAGGTAAGACGACTTTACTCTATTTTAATAAAAAGAGTCTCAAAGTACGTCTTAATTGGAAATTGCCCAAATTTTAGCTACAACACGGGGAAAAGTGCGAATGGTAAAATCTATATTGATGGTGGAAAATTGAAGGGACACGTACAAATTAAGGACACGTACAAATTATTAAAATATCGTGACTGTGGTATTGAAATAATTGGAAAAATAAAAAACAAGCTGCTCGAAACCGCACTGTGGAAAGTAAGAGAAGTGAATTGAGATAATGGTCGGCGCGCTGGGTTCTACCCTTTAAAAGCCGAAAGGTGCGTAGGCGCGACCACCCGTAGTTATTGGGCCAGTTTCTAAAAATAAAACGTTGGAATAGGCGTTGACGACTTCGGGCATCGTCTAAAGTATCCCGGTTGGAGTCCGTGAGGAAGGGATCCTCTAAATGCTAGTCAATTTAGAATAATATAGGCCAATACCACGTCACCTATTCGGAAAAATTACAAAATTAATTAGGTCATAAAACTGTGTGAGTTGAAAATGAGAAAGTACGCGAAACTGCGAGAGCGCGCCGAACCTGTTAAACAGGCGGCTGTCGCCAAATGGACTGAGATGAACAGAATTTTCACCCAGACCAAAGAAGGTGTTAAGGAATTATTTCGCTAGAAGTAGTAGTAGAACATTGTTGATGAATTTCATCTTGCTATGAGAACTATTGACACTAGTCTCTGTCCTGAACATTTGCTTGTACTTAAAACAAAGAGTGTAGGGTGAAGTTGGGGCCCTAAGTGTATGCAGAAAAGTGGTGAAGATTGCACGACTGTCTCTGTCCTATGTGTTGTGTTGTTATTTTTGTTATTTTTTGACTTCAAAATGGCGCAGCGAGAGTGGCTGCCTTTCCAGCAGCTCCTATTTTTTTGTTGTTCTACTTCTTCCTTTCATAACTTTGCTGCTGTGAATCTGGAATTTCTCCATTGTGAGACTAATAAAGGTTTTCTTCTTCTTCTTCTTCTTAATTCCCCTTGGTTGATTAACAGCCACCTGGCTATCTTCTTTCCGCCTCCCACATCGTAAAAGTCCCTGAAGGCTGTCACGTGCCTTCGAGGAGTAAACCTAGTCTCAAGGTTTGTGAACCAGCAGATATGGTCTGCACTTTGTCAAAATGCCAAGATCGAACTTTGCTTGACTTTCTTTGTTTCAGATTTTTACATAAGGGGAAGGACTGCCCGCCCCTAATTAACATAATTAACATACTATGCCTATATGTACGTGTGACTGTAGTTGCTCGGGGCTCCCTGATGAAATCTGAGACTCACAGGAGCCCGAATCGGTTCGTGTTGCATTGCGATAAACTGAAGAAAAGACTACGTGGTGTTGGGTCTTCTTCCACCTTTATAGAGAGATAAAAGAATCTGTAACCAAGGAAGGGCCAAGAGCAAATTGACAGCTCCCATTCCTCAACAAATGGCGTCACGAACAGGATCTCTCTGGAAAAAGACTGACACCGGTTTCAGGAACTTCAGACTCAGGCAGTAACCAAGGAGCGCTCCACTATAACCAGGTAAGACACACCTGTTCCTGTTATTACGGGCAAAGTGTCAAGATTCGGCTTATGTCCAATAAGGACCGATCAAATCAAACTGCTCTGATCCTGAATGTGTTGAACCAAGTATAGTGATTGGGTCTTGTAGGTGGCAAATAACAAATTGATAATGAGTTGTATGAAATATGTGACAATGGAAAAATGAAGTACTGTACAGGAAAAAGGAATTAAAGTATAGGTGTGAGGTATATTCAAAACAATATACTGTCCAAACTTTGCCACTGAGTAGTAGATAACTGAATTGGCACAGTTATTGAGTCACCAAGTAGGCGGTTTAAATTAGGTAGAACCGCTGAGTTGTAGGTATGGCTAGTAGTAGTGGTTAATTGCTGAGGCAGGTCCAGGTAATTTTTATTATTCTGGATGCTGATAAATTGTAGGACTGACGACTGGAGATCGCGGTCTGAGTAAACAGCTGTATATTTAGGGCAAGTTAGGGACAGCTCCATTGTTACAATTGGAGAATTACGTGACGTCACACGGTCCATAAGGGAGTATATTGGACGGTGAGTATGATAAAAACATGGTGAACTGTAAGATGGACGGAACGCCTGAAGGCAAGAAAACAGTTGAAATACCGTCTGGTGGTAAGTAGGAAAGAAAGGAAGACGAATGCATTGCGCAGAGAGAGAAAAGGGCGGAGCCGGTGGATGTTTCTAAGATGATAATATGATATGGTTGATATGCGAGGGGAAAAGAGAGGGTCAAGTTGACAAGTGGAGGTTCTTCTGTATGTTGCATTTCATGGGTAGTTTGACCACTGCCTTCGACATTGGAAAAAGAAAAAAATATATAACCAAAGTAACTCCGACAAAGTTATGATAAACAAGGCAGCGAGGATGCCTCCTTCACCGCATGAGGTGACGAGCGCTAAAATTATGACCTCACTACAAGCGCCGAGTGGTCACTTGTACATAGACAAGGCAGAAGAAATTGGAGCGGATGGTCAATCTGCAGGCAGAGAGACCTGAGCTCACCACACACACGAAAATGTGTCTATATTCACCACAATCGCAGACACTGTTGTGAGGGTTAAAGATATTGAGTGAATTAAAAAAAAAAAAATTATAAACGTCTTAACAGAGGGGCACTTTAATCATTGTGTAGGCTCCACAGGCAGGTTTGTAAGCACAAACCTTCAGGAAGGGGGATAACACATACTAGCCATTTTACTGGCACCCACCTGAATCCCTTGTGTGCCAAGCTTCCCCCTGATCTGCCCAGGCTGGTTCATAAACAATTGGTAAAAGTAGAAAAATGTAGGCAAATTAAACAGGAAAATGAAAGCATGAGTGTTTGGGATGCGACCACTTTTGTAACTAAGGAGACTGAATTGACGAGGCAAATATTGCTGGATATGCCTAAAATTGACTATGACATACAGTTGTGGGCAATAGACTGGCTTAAGAGTACCGGTAAGTATTTACCCAAAGAGATTATGGACCTATTAGAGGGAATAGCCTCTTGCAAATTGACTAGGTTGAATGAAAGAAAATCAAACGCGCTGAGTTCCATTTATCCAACAACATTGGGTCCTTCACAACAATTGGCGTTTGAATTGCTATCTGAGGTACACCCAATGACGTATTTGGTTAATTGTATGGATGCTTGGGTGACTGTCACAGGACAGGACCCCAATAGTCATCCATTGAATCAAGCTTTGTTCAGGCAAGCAGTGCTGGGGGGTTGTCCGTCTGATGTGCAGAAAATGATGACTAACTCTCCCACTCTCTCCCCACTTCAGATGACGTGAATTGGCGAACTCATTTCCTATATTATGTGCAACAATCTCGAATGAGAGCCGAGGAAGAGACTGAGAAAACATCCAAGCTACAAAACGACTTTTTGAATTCACAAATACAAGAGGCTAAGAGAGCCTCCAGCAATGCATGCAAAAAAGAGAAACTTGGGAGATCTAATCAAATGTCAATCAGTGTCTCTCAACAGGCTCCACCACGGCTGATCACACCCACACCGCGGCTCCAAGCCACACCTCAACATTACGGCCTGCCCACAAGGCAGGGCCGAGACGCATGGCTGGGGGGAGGTCTGAGACGGGAAAGTGGGCGTGGACGAGGAAGTCACGGGAGCCAAGCTGGCTGTTTCATTTGTGGTGATGTGAATCATTGGACAAGGAAATGCCCGCACCGCCGGCACCCACCTGTTCATCAATCAGGCTATGATCAACAAGCTCTGACTCCTCCTCCGCAAAAACCAACAACAATGACAGGATATGGCACCCCCAAATGGACAATACCCATCTGCTCCATGGGTACCCGAATCCCCAACGATAGGGATCACTGCTGGCCTCACTGAAAGACTGTCATGAACTTGAACATGCTGGACTACGCTTGCTCCCAATGCCTGCTGATACAAAGCTAACTGTTGCTAAAGTCAGCCGATGACCCACCACTGAACTCTGTCTTCCAACAGTATCGGCTTTGGTCTCCTTAGACTTCCTCCATATGACCTTACCATCCGCTGATCGGTCCTTCCCAATGCACAATGCTTTTGACAAACTAGAGATTGAAATTTATCGCATGGCCTGGTTGGGTGAAACACAAGGCAATTTATTTAATGTTCCCTCCTCCTCAATTATTGTAGGTCCTGAAGGGTGTGGCAGCCAGAGTGGACCTGTCAGAGGATCTCATCTCATTGACTGGTATCTAGGCCTGACATGGCCGCGCCGCTCATACTTTTTTGCCGTCTACTCAAATATCCAAAAATTCGCATTCGTACACCTTTTTTGTAATCGATTTAGCTAAGGTTTTTTTTCCATATACCACTTTCGGAGTCGTATAGGGATTTTTCTCATTCTCTCACCTTGGAGTTAAATTTTACTACACTCGGTTGCCCCACGTATTCGATTTTGTCTTCTGGAATTTTTATTCAAGTGCTTAAACACCTAATCTACTCTTTCCGACCTACGGATGGATTTGCTGTTTGGATGCCATGTGTTGGCTCCTTTGACGTTTGGCTTTTTGCAGTCTCAAACTATCGCGCGGAAAAATTACAATGCGAATTGTCTTTATATTTTTGGGGAGACTGAACACATCAGAAGGTACAGCGATGCCGGTTTCTTGTGTGCAGCCTGGTCTAGCTGATTTACTTAGATGTTTCTGAAAAAGAAGGTTCTGTTTCTGTTGTTCTTTTTCAGAAAAGAGAGGGGAACGTGAATGGCAGGAACGTGAACAACAGGGAAGTAAAAGACTAATTTTGACGAATTTTGACATACGTCAGCATGCAATTGGACCCAATTGAACAAAAACATTCAGCATGCATCAGATATGCGGCAGCATGAGGCAAATGTTTACAATAAAAAATTTAAAAAACTGCCACAGGAACATCGATTCAACATAGTGAAGAAAAAACAAATAAACAAAAACTTAGAGAGGCTCTGCTAAAACCAAAAGAAGTAGTTATTAAATGTAGGACACACGATTGGCTGGCAACCGATTCAGGGTGTCCCCCGCCTACTGCCCGGAGACAGCTGGGATAGGCTCCAGCACCCCCCGCGACCCTAGTGAGGATCAAGCGGTACGGAAGATGAATGAATGAATGAACATAGAAGGACTTTTCCCACGTAAAAGTAGGGAATGACAAAGCAGACTAGATGACTAAAGAGACAGTAGAAGACGACTTGATCTTTAGTGATGGAAATGGATGTGAAAAGTGGGGCCTCGGCTCACCTGGTTGAAGGGGGTGACCCAGACCTACTCCCACCCGAATTGAGGGCCAGATTGCTGGCGGTGGGATGGTCAGGCCCGCAAGAAGGATGCGACGGACGATGTGGTGATCATTACTCATGAAGTTGATTATTTTTGCTGTACTGTGCTCTTTCTTGCAGGTACCATGGTAACAATTTTCTAAGTTCTTTCCCCGGGATAACTGTGGTAATGATCTCTTCACAGAGATCAGAAGGGGGAATGAAGGAATAATTCATTTTATGCTTTTGCTTATGTTAACCACGCTTTATTGCTCTTTATTCAGTGTGTAAGAATAACAGACATGTTCTCTCAGTTCTTCATCTCAGGGAGTAACGCACATAACGGCAGTTCTTTATCTCAGTGAAAAACACCAAGGGAGTGACATAACGGCCGTCTGTGCGGGCCACTGCTGCGCGGGCAGTGGCGGGAAAACACCAAGAAGACCAGAATACGTGGAAACACCAAGAAGACCAGAATACGTGGAAACACCAAGAAGACCGGACTCCAGAATGCGTGGACCAATCCGCGTTAGTCTAGGCTCATGAATAAACAATGATCTGTTGTAATATATTCTGTCTGTCCACCTGAGGGTGACGAGTCTGTCCAGTGGCGGTGCAGCTTGTCTAGACTGTTTGTTAGGGAACCTCAGGAACAGACGTCTGTATTAGATGACCTGTTAGGGAAATAAATCTGCGTGACTCCAAGCTACTGAATCCTGGTCATCACTCTGCTGGTATGTGTTATTAGAATGGTAGTGTAGCATCGTTGGAATTGGCTTCCTCCTCCAGGTCTTGAACACGCTAGAGAAAATGGTCCGGTGGAATAAAAGGACCAGTTTCTACACGGGGATTATTATTTTTTTATCTCTCAACCTGTCCAAGAGGCCTGCTGCCCGCCGCACTCGCCGCCGGGCCGGCCCGCACCCCGCCATTGAGACTGCATGGGAATTATTATTTTTTTATCTCTCAACCTGTCCAAGAGGCCTGCTGCCCGTCGCAATCGCCGCCGGGCCGGCCCGCACCCTGCCATTGAGACTGAACGGGGATTATTTATTTTTTTAACTTGGCCGCCGGGCCGGGGCGGGCATCGCCCCCGGTACCTCCAGCCGCTACTATTTCCGCGGGCCGCGTTCCAACACTATTCACCCCGGCCAAGAGGCCTATTCCCCGGCCCGCACCCCGCCATTGAGACTGCACGGGAATTATTATTTTTTTATCTCTCAACCTGTCCAAGAGGCCTGCTGCCCGCCGCACTCGCCGCCGGGCAGGCCCTCATCCGCCATTGAGACTGAACGGGGATTATTATTTTTTTATCTCTCAACCTGTCCAAGAGGCCTGCTGCCCGCCGCAATCGCCGCCGGGCCGGCCCGCACCCCGCCATTGAGACTGAACGGGGATTATTATTCTTTTTAACTCGGCCGCCGGGCCGGGGCGGGCTTCGCCCCCGGTACCTCCAGCCGCTACTATTTCCGCGGGCCGCGTTCCAACATTATTAACCCCGGCCAAGAGGCCTCTTCCTCGGCCACACTCGGCCACCGGGCCGGCCCGCACCCTGCCATTGAGACTGAACGGGGATTATTTATTTTTTTAACTTGGCCGGCGGGCCGGGGCGGGCATCACCCCCGGTACCTCCTGCCGCTACTATTTCCGCGGGCCGCGTTCCAACACTATTCACCCCGGCCAAGAGGCCTCTTCCCCGGCCACACTCGTCCGCCTGGCCGGCCCGCACCCTGCCATTGAGACTGAACGGGGATTATTTATTTTTTTAACTTGGCCGCCGGGCCGGGGCCTGCTTTGCCCCCGGTACCTCCAGCCGCTACTATTTCCGCGGGCCGCGTTTCAACACTATTCACCCCGGGCAAGAGGCCTCTTCCCCGGCCACACCCGGCCGCCGGGCCGGCCCGCACCCCGCCATTGAGACTGAACGGGATTATTATTTTTTTTAACTCGGCCGCCGGGCTGGGGCGGGCTTCGCCCCCGGTACCTCCAGCCGCTACTATTTCCGCGGGCCGCGTTCCAACACTATTAACCCCGGCCAAGAGGCCTCTTCATCGGCCACACTCGGCCACCGGGCCGGCCCGCACCCTGCCATTGAGACTGAACGGGGATTATTTTTTTTTTAACTTGGCCGCCGGGCCGGGGCGGGCATCACCCCCGGTACCTCCAGCCGCTACTATTTCCGCGGGCCGCGTTCCAACACTATTGGCCAAGAGGCCTCTTCCCCGGCCACACTCGTCCGCCGGGCCGGCCCGCACCCCGCCATTGAGACTGCACGGGAATTATTATTTTTTTATCTCTCAACCTCTCCAAGAGGCCTGCTGCCCGCCGCACTCGCCGCCGGGCAGGCCCGCACCCCGCCATTGAGACTGCACGGGAATTATTATTTTTTTATCTCTCAACCTGTCCAAGAGGCCTGCTGCCCGCCGCACTCGCCGCCGGGCAGGCCCGCACTCCGCCATTGAGACTGCACGGGAATTATTATTTTTTTATCTCTCAACCTGTCCAAGAGGCCTGCTGCCCGTCGCACTCGCCGCCGGGCCGGCCCGCACCCCGCCATTGAGACTGCACGGGAATTATTATTTTTTTATCTCTCAACCTGTCCAAGAGGCCTGCTGCCCGCCGCACTCGCCGCCGGGCCGGCCCGCACCCCGCCATTGAGACTGCATGGGAATTATTATTTTTTTATCTCTCAACCTGTCCAAGAGGCCTGCTGCCCGTCGCAATCGCCGCCGGGCCGGCCCGCACCCTGCCATTGAGACTGAACGGGGATTATTTATTTTTTTAACTTGGCCGCCGGGCCGGGGCGGGCATCGCCCCCGGTACCTCCAGCCGCTACTATTTCCGCGGGCCGCGTTCCAACACTATTCACCCCGGCCAAGAGGCCTATTCCCCGGCCCGCACCCCGCCATTGAGACTGCACGGGAATTATTATTTTTTTATCTCTCAACCTGTCCAAGAGGCCTGCTGCCCGCCGCACTCGCCGCCGGGCAGGCCCTCATCCGCCATTGAGACTGAACGGGGATTATTATTTTTTTATCTCTCAACCTGTCCAAGAGGCCTGCTGCCCGCCGCAATCGCCGCCGGGCCGGCCCGCACCCCGCCATTGAGACTGAACGGGGATTATTATTTTTTTTAACTCGGCCGCCGGGCCGGGGCGGGCTTCGCCCCCGGTACCTCCAGCCGCTACTATTTCCGCGGGCCGCGTTCCAACATTATTAACCCCGGCCAAGAGGCCTCTTCCTCGGCCACACTCGGCCACCGGGCCGGCCCGCACCCTGCCATTGAGACTGAACGGGGATTATTTATTTTTTTAACTTGGCCGGCGGGCCGGGGCGGGCATCACCCCCGGTACCTCCTGCCGCTACTATTTCCGCGGGCCGCGTTCCAACACTATTCACCCCGGCCAAGAGGCCTCTTCCCCGGCCACACTCGTCCGCCTGGCCGGCCCGCACCCTGCCATTGAGACTGAACGGGGATTATTTATTTTTTTAACTTGGCCGCCGGGCCGGGGCCTGCTTTGCCCCCGGTACCTCCAGCCGCTACTATTTCCGCGGGCCGCGTTTCAACACTATTCACCCCGGGCAAGAGGCCTCTTCCCCGGCCACACCCGGCCGCCGGGCCGGCCCGCACCCCGCCATTGAGACTGAACGGGATTATTATTTTTTTTAACTCGGCCGCCGGGCTGGGGCGGGCTTCGCCCCCGGTACGTCCAGCCGCTACTATTTCCGCGGGCCGCGTTCCAACACTATTAACCCCGGCCAAGAGGCCTCTTCATCGGCCACACTCGGCCACCGGGCCGGCCCGCACCCTGCCATTGAGACTGAACGGGGATTATTTTTTTTTTAACTTGGCCGCCGGGCCGGGGCGGGCATCACCCCCGGTACCTCCAGCCGCTACTATTTCCGCGGGCCGCGTTCCAACACTATTGGCCAAGAGGCCTCTTCCCCGGCCACACTCGTCCGCCGGGCCGGCCCGCACCCCGCCATTGAGACTGCACGGGAATTATTATTTTTTTATCTCTCAACCTCTCCAAGAGGCCTGCTGCCCGCCGCACTCGCCGCCGGGCAGGCCCGCACCCCGCCATTGAGACTGCACGGGAATTATTATTTTTTTATCTCTCAACCTGTCCAAGAGGCCTGCTGCCCGCCGCACTCGCCGCCGGGCAGGCCCGCACTCCGCCATTGAGACTGCACGGGAATTATTATTTTTTTATCTCTCAACCTGTCCAAGAGGCCTGCTGCCCGTCGCACTCGCCGCCGGGCCGGCCCGCACCCCGCCATTGAGACTGCACGGGAATTATTATTTTTTTATCTCTCAACCTGTCCAAGAGGCCTGCTGCCCGCCGCACTCGCCGCCGGGTCGGCCCGCACCCCGCCATTGAGACTGAACGGGGATTTTTTTTTTTTTAACTCGGCCGCCGGGCCGGGCGGGCATCGCCCCCGGTACCTCCAGCCGCTACTATTTCCGCGGGCCGCGTTCCAACACTATTCAACCCGGCCAAGAGGCCTATTCCCCGGCCACACTCGGCCGCCGGGCCGGCCCGCACCCCGCCATTGAGACTGCACGGGAATTATTATTTTTTTATCTCTCAACCTGTCCAAGAGGCCTGCTGCCCGCCGCATTCGACGCCGGGCCGGCCCGCACCCCGCCATTGAGACTGAACGGGGATTATTATTTTTTTTAACTCGGCCGCCGGGCCGGGGCGGGCTTCGCCCCCGGTACCTCCAGCCGCTACTATTTCCGCGGGCCGCGTTCCAAAACTATTAACCCCGGCCAAGAGGCCTCTTCCCCGGCCACACTCGGCCGCCGGGCCGGCCCGCACCCCGTCATTGAGACTGCACGGGGATTATTATTTTTTTATCTCTCAACCTGTCCAAGAGGCCTGCTGCCCGCCGCACTCGCCACCGGGCCGGACCGCACCCCGCCATTGAGACTGCACGGGAATTATTATTTTTTTATCTCTCAACCTGTCCAAGAGGCCTGCTGCCCGCCGCATTCGCCGCCGGGCCGGCCCGCACCCCGCCATTGAGACTGAACGGGGATTATTATTTTTTTTAACTCGGCCGCCGGGCCGGGGCGGGCTTCGCCCCCGGTACCTCCAGCCGCTACTATTTCCGCGGGCCGCGTTCCAACACTATTCACCCCGGCCAAGAGGCCTCTTCCCCGGCCACACTCGGCCGCCGGGCCGGCCCGAACCCCGGCATTGAGACTGCACGGGGATTATTGTTTTTTTATCTCTCAACCTGTCCAAGAGGCCTGCTGCCCGCCGCACTCGCCGCCGGGCCGGCCCGCACCCCGCCATTGAGACTGCACGGGAATTATTATTTTTTTATCACTCAACCTGTCCAAGAGGCCTGCTGCCCGCCGCACTCGCCGCCGGGCCGGCCCGCACCCCGCCATTGAGACTGCACGGGAATTATTATTTTTTTATCTCTCAACCTGTCCAAGAGGCCTGCTGCCCGCCGCAATCGCCGCCGGCCCGGCCCGCACCCCGCCATTGAGACTGAACGGGGATTATTATTATTTTTAACTCGGCCGCCGGGCCGGGGTGGGCTTCGCCCCCGGTACCTCCAGCCGCTACTATTTCCGCGGGCAGCGTTCCAACACTATTAACCCCGGCCAAGAGGCCTCTTCTCCGGCCACACTCGGCCGCCGGTCCTGCCCGCACCCCGCCATTGAGACTGCACGGGGATTATTATTTTTTTTAACTCGGCCGCCGGGCCGGGGCGGGCTTCGCCCCCGGTACCTCCAGCCGCTACTATTTCCGCGGGCTGCGTTCCAACACTATTCACCACGGACAAGAGGCCTATTCCCCGGCCACACTCAGCCGCCGGGCCGGCCCGCACCCCGCCATTGAGACTGAACGGGGATTATTATTATTTTTAACTCGGCCGCCGGGCCGGGGTGGGCTTCGCCCCCGGTACCTCCAGCCGCTTCTATTTCCGTGGGCAGCGTTCCAACACTATTAACCCCGGCCAAGAGGCCTCTTCCCCGGCCACACTCGGCCGCCGGGCCGGCCCGCACCCCGTCATTGAGACTGAACGGGGATTATTATTTTTTTTAACTCGGACGCCGGGCCGGGGCGGGCATCGCCCCCGGTACCTCCAGCCGCTACTATTTCCGCGGGCCACGTTCCAACACTATTCACCCCGGCCAAGAGGCCTATTCCCCGGCCACACTCGGCCGCCGGGCCGGCCCGCACCCCGCCATTGAGACTGCACGGGAATTATTATTTTTTTATCTCTCAACCTGTCCAAGAGGCCTGCTGCCCGCCGCACTCGCCGCCGGGCCGGCCCGCACCCCGCCATTGAGACTGCATGGGAATTATTATTTTTTTATCTCTCAACCTGTCCAAGAGGCCTGCTGCCCGCCGCAATCGCCGCCGGGCCGGCCCGCACCCCGCCATTGAGACTGAACGGGGATTATTATTTTTTTTAACTCGGCCGCCAGGCCGGGGCGGGCTTCGCCCCCGGTACCTCAAGCCGCTACTATTTCCGCGGGCCGCGTTCCAACACTATTAACCACGGCCAAGAGGCCTCTTCCCCGGCCACACTCGGCCACCGGGCCGGCCCGCACCCTGCCATTAACACTGAACGGGGATTATTTATTTTTTTAACTTGGCCGCCGGGCCGGGGCGGGCTTCGCCCCCGGTACCTCCAGCCGCTACTATTTCCGCGGGCCGCGTTCCAACACTATTCACCCCGGCCAAGAGGCCTATTCCCCGGCCACACTCGGCCGCCGGGCCGGCCCGCACCCCGCCATTGAGACTGCACGGGAATTATTATTTTTTTATCTCTCAACCTGTCCAAGAGGCCTGCTGCCCGCCGCAATCGCCGCCGGGCCGGCCCGCACCCCGCCATTGAGACTGAACGGGGATTATTTTTTTTTTTAACTCGGCCGCCGGGCCGGGGCGGGCATCGCCCCCGGTACCTCCAGCCGCTACTATTTCCGCGGGCCGCGTTCCAACACTATTCACCCCGGCCAAGAGACCTTTTCCCCGGCCACACTCGGCCGCCGGGCCGGCCCGCACCCCGCCATTGAGACTGCACGGGAATTATTATTTTTTTATCTCTCAACCTGTCCAAGAGGCCTGCTGCCCGCCGCACTCGCCGCCGGGCCGGCCCGCACCCCGCCATTGAGACTGCATGGGAAATATTATTTTTTTATCTCTCAACCTGTCCAAGAGGCCTGCTGCCCGCCGCAATCGCCGCCGGGCCGGCCCGCACCCCGCCATTGAGACTGAACGGGGATTATTATTTTTTTTAACTCGGCCGCCGGGCCGGGGCGGGCTTCGCCCCGGGTACCTCCAGCCGCTACTATTTCCGCGGGCCGCGTTCCAACACTATTAACCCCGGCCAAGAGGCCTCTTCCCCGGCCACACTCGGCCACCGGGCCGGTCCGCACCCTGCCATTGAGACTGAACGGGGATTATTTATTTTTTTAACTTGGCCGGCGGGCCGGGGCGGGCTTCGCCCCCGGTACCTCCAGCCGCTACTATTTCCGCGGGCCGCGTTCCAACACTATTCACCCCGGCCAAGAGGCCTCTTCCCCGGCCACACTCGGCCGCCGGGCCGGCCCGCACCCCGCCATTGAGACTGAACGGGGATTATTATTTTTTTATCTCTCAACCTGTCCAAGAGGCCTGCTGCCCGCCGCACTCGCCGCCGGGCCGGCCCACACCCCGCCATTGAGACTGCACGGGAATTATTATTTTTTTTATCTCTCAACCTGTCCAAGAGGCCTGCTGCCCGCCGCACTCGCCGCCGGGCCGGCCCGCACCCCGCCATTGAGACTGAACGGGGATTATTATTTTTTTTAACTCGGCCGCCGGGCCGGGGCGGGCTTCGCCCCCGGTACCTCCAGCCGCTACTATTTCCGCGGGCCGCGTTCCAACACTATTAACCCCGGCCAAGAGGCCTCTTCCCCGGCCACACTCGGCCGCCGGGCCGGCCCGCACCCCGCCATTGAGACTGCACGGGGATTATTATTTTTTTATCTCTCAACCTGTCCAAGAGGCCTGCTGCCCGCCGCACTCGGAGGCCGAGTGCAGCCTGCTCCCTGCAATTGAGACTGAACGGGGATTTTTTTTTTTTTTTAACTCGGCCGCCGGGTCGGGGCGGGCTTCGCCCCCGGTACCTCCAGCCGCTACTATTCCCGCGGGCCGCGTTCCAACACTATTCACCCCGGCCAAGAGGCCTATTCCCCGGCCACACTCGGCCGCCGGGCCGGCCCGCACCCCGCCATTGAGACTGCACGGGAATTATTATTTTTTTATCTCTCAAACTGTCCAAGAGGCCTGCTGCCCGCCGCACTCGCCGCCGGGCCGGCCCGCACCCCGCCATTGAGACTGCACGGGAATTTTTTTTTTTTTTATCTCTCAACCTGTCCAAGAGGCCTGCTGCCCGCCGCACTCGCCGCCGGGCCGGCCCGCACCCCGCCATTGAGACTGAACGGGGATTATTATTTTTTTTAACTCGGCCGCCGGGCCGGGGCGGGCTTCGCCCCCGGTACCTCCAGCCACTACTATTTCCGCGGGCCGCGTTCCAACACTATTCACCCCGGCCAAGAGGCCTCTTCCCCGGCCACACTCGGCCGCCGGGCCGGCCCGCACCCCGCCATTGAGACTGCACGGGGATTATTATTTTTTTATCTCTCAACCTGTCCAAGAGGCCTGCTGCCCGCCGCACTCGGAGGCCGAGTGCAGCCTGCTCCCTGCCATTGAGACTGAACGGGGATTATTATTTTTTTTAACTTGGCCGCCGGGCCGGGGCGGGCTTCGCCACCAGTACCTCCAGCCGCTACTATTTCCGCGGGCCGCGATCCAACACTATTCACCCCGGCCAAGAGGCCTCTTCCCCGGCCACACTCGTCCGCCGGGCCGGCCCGCACCCCGCCATTGAGACTGAACGGGGATTATTATTTTTTTTAAATCGGCCGCCGGGCCGGGGCGGGCTTCGCCCCCGGTACCTCCAGCCGCTACTATTTCCGCGGGCCGCGTTCCAACACTATTAACCCCGGCCAAGAGGCCTCTTCCCCGGCCACACTCGGCCACCGGGCCGGCCCGCACCCTGCCATTGAGACTGAACGGGGATTATTTATTTTTTTAACTTGGCCGCCGGGCCGGGGCGGGCTTCGCCCCCGGTACCTCCAGCCGCTACTATTTCCGCGGGCCGCGTTCCAACACTATTCACCCCGGCCAAGAGGCCTCTTACCCGGCCACACTCGGCCGCCGGGCCGGCCCGCACCCCGCCATTGAGACTGAACTGGGATTATTATTTTTTTTAACTCGGCCGCCGGGCCGGGGCGGGCATCGCCCCCGGTACCTCCAGCCGCTACTATTTCCGCGGGCCGCGTTCCAACACTATTCACCCCGGCCAAGAGGCCTATTCCCCGGCCACACTCGGCCGCCGGGCCGGCCCGCACCCCGCCATTGAGACTGCACGGGAATTATTATTTTTTTTATCTCTCAACCTGTCCAAGAGGCCTGCTGCCCGCCGCACTCGCCGCCGGGCCGGCCCACACCCCGCCATTAGAGACTGCACGGGAATTATTATTTTTTTATCTCTCAACCTGTCCAAGAGGCCTGCTGGCCGCCGCACTCGCCGCCGGGCCGGCCCGCACCCCGCCATTGAGACTGAACGGGGATTATTATTTTTTTTAACTCGGCCGTCGGGCCGGGGCGGGCATCGCCCCCGGTACCTCCAGCCGCTACTATTTCCGCGGGCCGCGTTCCAACATTATTCACCCCGGCGAAGAGGCCTATTCCCCGGCCACACTCGGCCGCCGGGCCGGCCCGCACCCCGCCATTGAGACTGCACGGGAATTATTATTTTTTTATCTCTCAACCTGTCCAAGAGGCCTGCTGCCCGCCGCACTCGCCGCCAGGCCGGCCCGCACCCCGCCATTGAGACTGAACGGGGATTATTATTTTTTTTAACTCGGCCGCCGGGCCGGGGCGGGCTTCGCCACCGGTACCTCCAGCAGCTACTATTTCCGCGGGCCGCGTTCCAACACTATTCACCCCGGCCAAGAGGCCTCTTCCCCGGCCACACTCGGCCGCCGGGCCGGCCCGCACCCCGCCATTGAGACTGAACGGGGATTATTATTTTTTTATCTCTCAACCTGTCCAAGAGGCCTGCTGCCCGCCGCACTCGGAGGCCGAGTGCAGCCTGCTCCCTGCCATTGAGACTGAACGGGGATTATTATTTTTTTTAACTCGGCCGCTGGGCCGGGGCGGGCTTCGCCCCCGGTACCTCCAGCCGCTACTATTTCCGCGAGCCGCGTTCCAACACTATTAACCCCGGCCAAGAGGCCTCTTCCCCGGCCACACTCGGCCACCGGGCCGGCCCGCACCCTGCCATTGAGACTGAACGGGGATTATTTATTTTTTTAACTTGGCCGCCGGGCCGGGGCGGGCATCGCCCCCGGTACCTCCAGCCGCTACTATTTCCGCGGGCCGCGTTCCATCACTATTCACCCCGGCCAAGAGGCCTATTCCCCGGCCACACTCGGCCGCCGGGCCGGCCCGCACCCCACCATTGAGACTGCACGGGAATTATTATTTTTTTATCTCTCAACCTGTCCAAGAGGCCTGCTGCCCGCCGCAATCGCCGCCGGGCCGGCCCGCACCCCGCCATTGAGACTGAACGGGGATTATTATTTTTTTTAACTCGGCCGCCGGGCCGGGCTTCGCCCCCGGTACCTCCAGCATCTACTATTTCCGCGGGCCGCGTTCCAACACTATTCACCCCGGCCAAGAGGCCTCTTCCCCGGCCACACTCGGCCGCCGGGCCGGCCCGCACCCCGCCATTGAGACTGAACGGGGATTATTATTTTTTTTAACTCGGCCGCTGGGCCGGGGCGGGCATCGCCCCCGGTACCTCCAGCCGCTACTATTTCCGCGGGCCGCGTTCCAACACTATTCACCCCGGCCGTCCAAGAGGCCTATTCCCCGGCCCGCACCCCGCCATTGAGACTGCACGGGAATTATTATTTTTTTATCTCTCAACCTGTCCAATAGGCCTGCTGCCCGCCGCACTCGCCGCAGGGCCGGCCCGCACCCCGCCATTGAGACTGCACGGGAATTATTATTTTTTTTAACTCGGCCGCCGGGCCGGGGCGGGCTTGGCCCCCGGTACCTCCAGCCACTACTATTTCCGCGGGCCGCGTTCCAACACTATTAACCCCGGCCAAGAGGCCTCTTCCCCGGCCACACTCGGCCACCGGGCCGGCCCGCACCCCGCCATTGAGACTGAACGGGGATTATTATTTTTTTAACTTGGCCGCCGGGCCGGGGCGGGCATCGCCCCCGGTACCTCCAGCCGCTACTATTTCCGCGGGCTGCGTTCCAACACTATTCACCCCGGCCAAGAGGCCTCTTCTCCGGCCACACTCGGCCGCCGGGCCGGCCCGCACCCCGCCATTGAGACTGAACGGGGATTATTATTATTTTATCTCTCAACCTGTCCAAGAGGCCTGCTGCCCGCCGCACTCGCCGCCGGGCCGGCCCACACCCCGCCATTGAGACTGCACGGGAATTATTATTTTTTTTATCTCTCAACCTGTCCAAGAGGCCTGCTGCCCGCCGCACTCGCCGCCGGGCCGGCCCGCACCCCGCCATTGAGACTGAACGGGGATTATTATTTTTTTTAATTCGGCCGCCGGGCTGGGGCGGGCTTCGCCCCCGGTACCTCCAGCCGCTACTATTTCCGTGGGCCGCGTTCCAACACTATTAACCCCGGCCAAGAGGCCTCTTCCCCGGCCACACTCGGCCACCGGGCCGGCCCGCACCCTGCCATTGAGACTGAACGGGGATTATTTATTTTTTTAACTTGGCCGCCGGGGCGGGCTTCGCCCCCGGTACCTCCAGCCGCTACTATTTCCGCTGGCCGCGTTCCAAGACTATTCACCCCGGCCAAGAGGCCTCTTCCCCGGCCACACTCGGCCGCCGGGCCGGCCCGCACCCCGCCATTGAGACTGAACGGGGATTATTATTTTTTTTAACTCGGCCGTCGGGCCTGGGCGGGCATCGCCCCCGGTACCTCCAGCCGCTACTATTTCCGCGGGCCGCGTTCCATCACTATTCACCCCGGCCAAGAGGCCTGCTGCCCGCCGCACTCGGAGGCCGAGTGCAGCCTGCTCCCTGCCATTGAGACTGAACGGGGATTATTATTTTTTTTAACTCGGCCGCCGGGCCGGGGCGGGCTTCGCCCCCGGTACCTCCAGCCGATACTATTTCCGCGGGCCGCGTTCCAACACTATTCACCCCGGCCAAGAGGCCTCTTCCCCGGCCACACTCGGCCGCCGGGCCGGCCCGCACCCCGCCATTGAGACTGCACGGGGATTATTATTTTTTTATCTCTCAACCTGTCCAAGAGGCCTGCTGCCCGCCGCACTCGGAGGCCGAGTGCAGCCTGCTCCCTGCCATTGAGACTGAACGGGGATTATTATTTTTTTTAACTCGGCCGCCGGGCCGGGGCGGGCTTCGCCCCCGGTACCTCCAGCCGCTACTATTTCCGCGAGCCGCGTTCCAACACTATTAACCCCGGCCAAGAGGCCTCTTCCCCGGCCACACTCGGCCACCGGGCCGGCCCGCACCCTGCCATTGAGACTGAACGGGGATTATTTATTTTTTTAACTTGGCCGCCGGGGCGGGCTTCGCCCCCGGTACCTCCAGCCGCTACTATTTCCGCTGGCCGCGTTCCAAGACTATTCACCCCGGCCAAGAGGCCTCTTCCCCGGCCACACTCGGCCGCCGGGCCGGCCCGCACCCCGCCATTGAGACTGAACGGGGATTATTATTTTTTTTAACTCGGCCGTCGGGCCTGGGCGGGCATCGCCCCCGGTACCTCCAGCCGCTACTATTTCCGCGGGCCGCGTTCCATCACTATTCACCCCGGCCAAGAGGCCTGCTGCCCGCCGCACTCGGAGGCCGAGTGCAGCCTGCTCCCTGCCATTGAGACTGAACGGGGATTATTATTTTTTTTAACTCGGCCGCCGGGCCGGGGCGGGCTTCGCCCCCGGTACCTCCAGCCGATACTATTTCCGCGGGCCGCGTTCCAACACTATTCACCCCGGCCAAGAGGCCTCTTCCCCGGCCACACTCGGCCGCCGGGCCGGCCCGCACCCCGCCATTGAGACTGCACGGGGATTATTATTTTTTTATCTCTCAACCTGTCCAAGAGGCCTGCTGCCCGCCGCACTCGGAGGCCGAGTGCAGCCTGCTCCCTGCCATTGAGACTGAACGGGGATTATTATTTTTTTTAACTCGGCCGCCGGGCCGGGGCGGGCTTCGCCCCCGGTACCTCCAGCCGCTACTATTTCCGCGAGCCGCGTTCCAACACTATTAACCCCGGCCAAGAGGCCTCTTCCCCGGCCACACTCGGCCGCCGGGCCGGCCCGCACCCCGCCATTGAGACTGCACGGGGATTATTATTTTTTTATCTCTCAACCTGTCCAAGAGGCCTGCTGCCCGCCGCACTCGGAGGCCGAGTGCAGCCTGCTCCCTGCCATTGAGACTGAACGGGGATTATTATTTTTTTTAACTCGGCCGCCGGGCCGGGGCGGGCTTCGCCCCCGGTACCTCCAGCCGCTACTATTTCCGCGAGCCGCGTTCCAACACTATTAACCCCGGCCAAGAGGCCTCTTCCCCGGCCACACTCGGCCACCGGGCCGGCCCGCACCCTGCCATTGAGAATGAACGGGGATTATTTATTTTTTTAACTTGGCCGCCGGGCCGGGGCGGGCATCGCCCCCGGTACCTCCAGCCGCTACTATTTCCGCGGGCCGCGTTCCATCACTATTCACCCCGGCCAAGAGGCTTATTCCCCGGCCACACTCGGCAGCCGGGCCGGCCCGCACCCCGACATTGAGACTGCACGGGGATTATTATTTTTTTTAACTCGGCCGCCGGTCCGGGGCGGGCTTCGCCCCCGGTACCTCCAGCATCTACTATTTCCGCGGGCCGCGTTCCAACACTATTCACCCCGGCCAAGAGGCCTCTTCCCCGGCCACACTCGGCCGCCGGGCCGGCCCGCACCCCGCCATTGAGACTGAACGGGGATTATTATTTTTTTTAACTCGGCCGCTGGTCCGGGGCGGGCATCGCCCCCGGTACCTCCAGCCGCTACTATTTCCGCGGGCCGCGTTCCAACACTATTCACCCCGGCCGTCCAAGAGGCCTATTCCCCGGCCCGCACCCCGCCATTGAGACTGCACGGGAATTATTATTTTTTTATCTCTCAACCTGTCCAATAGGCCTGCTGCCCGCCGCACTCGCCGCAGGGCCGGCCCGCACCCCGCCATTGAGACTGCACGGGAATTATTATTTTTTTATCTCTCAACCTGTCCAAGAGGCCTGCTGCCCGCCGCACTCGCCGCCGGGTCGGCCCGCACCCCGCCATTGAGACTGAACGGGGATTATTTTTTTTTTTAACTCGGCCGCCAGGCCGGGGCGGGCTTCACCCCCGGTACCTCCAGCCGCTACTATTTCCGCGGGCCGTGTTCCAACACTATTAACCCCGGCCAAGAGGCCTCTTCCCCAGCCACACTCGGCCACCGGGCCGGCCCGCACCCTGCCATTGAGACTGAACGGGGATTATTTATTTTTTTAACTTGGCCGCCGGGCCGGGGCGGGCATCGCCCCCGGTACCTCCAGCCGCTACTATTTCCGCGGGCTGCGTTCCAACACTATTCACCCCGGCCAAGAGGCCTCTTCTCCGGCCACACTCGGCCGCCGGGCCGGCCCGCACCCCGCCATTGAGACTGAACGGGGATTATTATTTTTTTATCTCTCAACCTGTCCAAGAGGCCTGCTGCCCGCCGCACTCGCCGCCGGGCCGGCCCACACCCCGCCATTGAGACTGCAAGGGAATTATTATTTTTTTTATCTCTCAACCTGTCCAAGAGGCCTGCTGCCCGCCGCACTCGCCGCCGGGCCGGCCCGCACCCCGCCATTGAGACTGAACGGGGATTATTATTTTTTTTAACTCGGCCGCCGGGCCGGGGCGGGCTTCGCCCCCGGTACCTCCAGCCGCTACTATTTCCGTGGGCCGCGTTCCAACACTATTAACCCCGGCCAAGAGGCCTCTTCCCCGGCCACACTCGGCCACCGGGCCGGCCCGCACCCTGCCATTGAGACTGAACGGGGATTATTTATTTTTTTAACTTGGCCGCTGGTCCGGGGCGGGCATCGCCCCCGGTACCTCCAGCCGCTACTATTTCCGCGGGCCGCGTTCCAACACTATTCACCCCGGCCGTCCAAGAGGCCTATTCCCCGGCCCGCACCCCGCCATTGAGACTGCACGGGAATTATTATTTTTTTATCTCTCAACCTGTCCAATAGGCCTGCTGCCCGCCGCACTCGCCGCAGGGCCGGCCCGCACCCCGCCATTGAGACTGCACGGGAATTATTATTTTTTTATCTCTCAACCTGTCCAAGAGGCCTGCTGCCCGCCGCACTCGCCGCCGGGTCGGCCCGCACCCCGCCATTGAGACTGAACGGGGATTATTTTTTTTTTTAACTCGGCCGCCAGGCCGGGGCGGGCTTCACCCCCGGTACCTCCAGCCGCTACTATTTCCGCGGGCCGTGTTCCAACACTATTAACCCCGGCCAAGAGGCCTCTTCCCCAGCCACACTCGGCCACCGGGCCGGCCCGCACCCTGCCATTGAGACTGAACGGGGATTATTTATTTTTTTAACTTGGCCGCCGGGCCGGGGCGGGCATCGCCCCCGGTACCTCCAGCCGCTACTATTTCCGCGGGCTGCGTTCCAACACTATTCACCCCGGCCAAGAGGCCTCTTCTCCGGCCACACTCGGCCGCCGGGCCGGCCCGCACCCCGCCATTGAGACTGAACGGGGATTATTATTTTTTTATCTCTCAACCTGTCCAAGAGGCCTGCTGCCCGCCGCACTCGCCGCCGGGCCGGCCCACACCCCGCCATTGAGACTGCAAGGGAATTATTATTTTTTTTATCTCTCAACCTGTCCAAGAGGCCTGCTGCCCGCCGCACTCGCCGCCGGGCCGGCCCGCACCCCGCCATTGAGACTGAACGGGGATTATTATTTTTTTTAACTCGGCCGCCGGGCCGGGGCGGGCTTCGCCCCCGGTACCTCCAGCCGCTACTATTTCCGTGGGCCGCGTTCCAACACTATTAACCCCGGCCAAGAGGCCTCTTCCCCGGCCACACTCGGCCACCGGGCCGGCCCGCACCCTGCCATTGAGACTGAACGGGGATTATTTATTTTTTTAACTTGGCCGCCGGGCCTGGTCGGGCTTCGCCCCCGGTACCTCCAGCCGCTACTATTTCCGCTGGCCGCGTTCCAAGACTATTCACCCCGGCCAAGAGGCCTCTTCCCCGGCCACACTCGGCCGCCTGGCCGGCCCGCACCCCGCCATTGAGACTGAACGGGGATTATTTTTTTTTTTAACTCGGCCGTCGGGCCTGGGCGGGCATCGCCCCCGGTACCTCCAGCCGCTACTATTTCCGCGGGCCGCGTTCCAACACTATTCACCCCGGCCGGCCAAGAGGCCTATTCCCCGGCCCGCACCCCGCCATTGAGACTGCACGGGAATTATTATTTTTTTATCTCTCAACCTGTCCAAGAGGCCTGCTGCCCGCCGCACTCGCCGCCGGGCCGGCCCGCACCCCGCCATTGAGACTGCATGGGAATTATTATTTTTTTATCTCTCAACCTGTCCAAGAGGCCTGCTGCCCGCCGCAATCGCCGCCGGGCCGGCCCGCACCCCGCCATTGAGACTGAACGGGGATTATTATTTTTTTTAACTCGGCCGTCGGGCCGGGGCGGGCTTCGCCCCCGGTACCTCCAGCCGCTACTATTTCCGCGGGCCGCGTTCCAACACTATTCACCCCGGCCAAGAGGCCTATTCCCCGGCCACACTCGCCGCCGGGCCGGCCCGCACCCCGCCATTGAGACTGCATGGGAATTATTATTTTTTTATCTCTCAACCTGTCCAAGAGGCCTGCTGCCCGCCGCAATCGCCGCCGGGCCGGCCCGCACCCCGCCATTGAGACTGAACGGGGATTATTATTTTTTTTAACTCGGCCGTCGGGCCTGGGCGGGCATCGCCCCCGGTACCTCCAGCCGCTACTATTTCCGCGGGCCGCGTTCCAACACTATTCACCCCGGCCGGCCAAGAGGCCTATTCCCCGGCCCGCACCCCGCCATTGAGACTGCACGGGAATTATTATTTTTTTATCTCTCAACCTGTCCAATAGGCCTGCTGCCCGCCGCACTCGCCGCAGGGCCGGCCCGCACCCCGCCATTGAGACTGCACGGGAATTATTATTTTTTTATCTCTCAACCTGTCCAAGAGGCTTGCTGCCCGCCGCACTCGCCGCCGGGTCGGCCCGCACCCCGCCATTGAGACTGAACGGGGATTATTATTTTTTATAAACTCGGCCGCCGGGCCGGGGCGGGCTTCGCCCCCGGTACCTCCAGCCGCTACTATTTCCGCGGGCCGCGTTCCAACACTATTCACCCCGGCCAAGAGGCCTCTTCCCCGGCCACACTCGGCCGCCGGGCCGGCCCGCACCCCGCCATTGAGACTGAACGGGGATTATTATTTTTTTATCTCTCAACCTGTCCAAGAGGCCTGCTGCCCGCCGCACTCGCCGCCGGGCCGGCCCGCACCCCGCCATTGAGACTGCATGGGAATTATTATTTTTTTATCTCTCAACCTGTCCAAGAGGCCTGCTGCCCGCCGCAATCGCCGCCGGGCCGGCCCGCACCCCGCCATTGAGACTGAACGGGGATTATTATTTTTTTTAACTCGGCCGCCGGGCCGGGGCGGGCTTCGCCCCCGGTACCTCCAGCCGCTACTATTTCCGCGGGCCGCGTTCCAACACTATTCACCCCGGCCAAGAGGCCTCTTCCCCGGCCACACTCGGCCGCCGGGCCGGCCCGCACCCCGCCATTGAGACTGCACGGGGATTATTATTTTTTTATCTCTCAACCTGTCCAAGAGGCCTGCTGCCCGCCGCACTCGGAGGCCGAGTGCAGCCTGCTCACTGCAATTGAGACTGAACGGGGATTATTATTTTTTTTAACTCGGCCGCCGGGCCGTGGCGGGCTTCGCCCCCGGTACCTCCAGCCGCTACTATTTCCGCGGGCCGCGTTCCAACACTATTCACCCCGGCCAAGAGGCCTATTCCCCGGCCACACTCGGCCGCCGGGCCGGCCCGCACCCCGCCATTGAGACTGCACGGGAATTATTATTTTTTTATCTCTCAACCTGTCCAAGAGGCCTGCTGCCCGCCGCACTCGCCGCTGGGCCGGCCCGCACCCCGCCATTGAGACTGCACGGGAATTATTATTTTTTTATCTCTCAACCTGTCCAAGAGGCCTGCTGCCCGCCGCAATCGCCGACGGGCCGGCCCGCACCCCGCCATTGAGACTGAACGGGGATTATTATTGTTTTTAACTCGGCCGCCGGGCCGGGGCGGGCTTCGCCCCCGGTACCTCCAGCCGCTACTATTTCCGCGGGCCGCGTTCCAACACTATTAACTCCGGCCAAGAGGCCTCTTCCCCGGCCACACTCGGCCACCGGGCCGGCTCGCACCCTGCCATTGAGACTGAACGGGGATTATTTATTTTTTTAACTTGGCCGCCGGGCCGGGGCGGGCTTCGCCCCCGGTACCTCCATCCGCTACTATTTCCGCGGGCCGCGTTCCAACACTATTCACCCCGGCCAAGAGGCCTCTTCCCCGGCCACACTCGGCCGCCGGGCCGGCCCGCACCCCGCCATTGAGACTGCATGGGAATTATTATTTTTTTATCTCTCAACCTGTCCAAGAGGCCTGCTGCCCGCCGCAATCGCCGCAGGGCCGGCCCGCACCCCGCCATTGAGACTGAACGGGGATTATTATTTTTTTTAACTCGGCCGCCGGGCCGGGGCGGGCTTCGCCCCCGGTACCTCCAGCCGCTACTATTTCCGCGGGCCGCGTTCCAATACTATTAACCCCGGCCAAGAGGCCTCTTCCCCGGCCACACTCGGCCACCGGGCCTGCCCGCACCCTGCCATTGAGACTGAACGGGGATTATTTATTTTTTTAACTTGGCCGCCGGGCCGGGGCGGGCATCGCCCCCGGTACCTCCAGCCGCTACTATTTCCGCGGGCCGCGTTCCAACACTATTCACCCCGGCCAAGAGGCCTCTTCCCCGGCCACACTCGGCCACCGGGCCGGCCCGCACCCTGCCATTGAGACTGAACGGGGATTATTTATTTTTTTAACTTGGCCGCCGGGCCGGGGCGGGCATCGCCCCCGGTACCTCCAGCCGCTACTATTTCCGCGGGCCGCGTTCCAACACTATTCAACCCGGCCAAGAGGCCTCTTCCCCGGCCACACTCGGCCACCGGGCCGGCTCGCACCCTGCCATTGAGACTGAACGGGGATTATTTATTTTTTTAACTTGGCCGCCGGGCCGGGGCGGGCTTCGCCCCCGGTACCTCCATCCGCTACTATTTCCGCGGGCCGCGTTCCAACACTATTCACCCCGGCCAAGAGGCCTCTTCCCCGGCCACACTCGGCCGCCGGGCCGGCCCGCACCCCGCCATTGAGACTGAACGGGGATTATTATTTTTTTTAACTCGGCCGCCGGGCCGGGGCGGGCTTCGCCCCCGGTACCTCCAGCCGCTACTATTTCCGCGGGCCGCGTTCCAATACTATTAACCCCGGCCAAGAGGCCTCTTCCCCGGCCACACTCGGCCACCGGGCCTGCCCGCACCCTGCCATTGAGACTGAACGGGGATTATTTATTTTTTTAACTTGGCCGCCGGGCCGGGGCGGGCATCGCCCCCGGTACCTCCAGCCGCTACTATTTCCGCGGGCCGCGTTCCAACACTATTCACCCCGGCCAAGAGGCCTCTTCCCCGGCCACACTCGGCCGCCGGGCCGGCCCGCACCCCGCCATTGAGACTGAACGGGGATTATTATTTTTTTTATCTCTCAACCTGTCCAAGAGGCCTGCTGCCCGCCGCACTCGCCGCCGGGCCGGCCCGCACCCCGCCATTGAGACTGCATGGGAATTATTATTTTTTTATCTCTCAACCTGTCCAAGAGGCCTGCTGCCCGCCGCAATCGCCGCCGGGCCGGCCCGCACCCCGCCATTGAGACTGAACGGGGATTATTATTTTTTTTAACTCGGCCGTCGGGCCTGGGCGGGCATCGCCCCCGGTACCTCCAGCCGCTACTATTTCCGCGGGCCGCGTTCCAACACTATTCACCCCGGCCGGCCAAGAGGCCTATTCCCCGGCCCGCACCCCGCCATTGAGACTGCACGGGAATTATTATTTTTTTATCTCTCAACCTGTCCAAGAGGCCTGCTGCCCGCCGCACTCGCCGCCGGGCCGGCCCGCACCCCGCCATTGAGACTGCATGGGAATTATTATTTTTTCATCTCTCAACCTGTCCAAGAGGCCTGCTGCCCGCCGCAATCGCCGCAGGGCCGGCCCGCACCCCGCCATTGAGACTGAACGGGGATTATTATTTTTTTTAACTCGGCCGCCGGGCCGGGGCGGGCTTCGCCCCCGGTACCTCCAGCCGCTACTATTTCCGCGGGCCGCGTTCCAATACTATTAACCCCGGCCAAGAGGCCTCTTCCCCGGCCACACTCGGCCACCGGGCCGGCCCGCACCCTGCCATTGAGACTGAACGGGGATTATTTATTTTTTTAACTTGGCCGCCGGGCCGGGGCGGGCATCGCCCCCGGTACCTCCAGCCGCTACTATTTCCGCGGGCCGCGTTCCAACACTATTCACCCCGGCCAAGAGGCCTCTTCCCCGGCCACACTCGGCCGCCGGGCCGGCCCGCACCCCGCCATTGAGACTGAACGGGGATTATTATTTTTTTTAACTCGGCCGCCGGGCCGGGGCGGGCTTCGCCCCCGGTACCTCCAGCCGCTACTATTTCCGCGGGCCGCGTTCCAATACTATTAACCCCGGCCAAGAGGCCTCTTCCCCGGCCACACTCGGCCACCGGGCCGGCCCGCACCCTGCCATTGAGACTGAACGGGGATTATTTATTTTTTTAACTTGGCCGCCGGGCCGGGGCGGGCATCGCCCCCGGTACCTCCAGCCGCTACTATTTCCGCGGGCCGCGTTCCAACACTATTCACCCCGGCCAAGAGGCCTCTTCCCCGGCCACACTCGGCCGCCGGGCCGGCCCGCACCCCGCCATTGAGACTGAACGGGGATTATTATTTTTTTATCTCTCAACCTGTCCAAGAGGCCTGCTGCCCGCCGCACTCGCCGCCGGGCCGGCCCGCACCCCGCCATTGAGACTGCACGGGAATTATTATTTTTTTTATCTCTCAACCTGTCCAAGAGGCCTGCTGCCCGCCGCACTCACCGCCGGGCCGGCCCGCACCCCGCCATTGAGACTGAACCGGGATTATTATTTTTTTTAACTCGGCCGCCGGGCCGGGGCGGGCATCGCCCCCGGTACCTCCAGCCGCTACTATTTCCGCGGGCCGCGTTCCAACACTATTCAACCCGGCCAAGAGGCCTCTTCCCCGGCCACACTCGGCCACCGGGCCGGCCCGCACCCTGCCATTGAGACTGAACGGGGATTATTTATTTTTTTAACTTGGCCGCCGGGCCGGGGCGGGCATCGCCCCCGGTACCTCCAGCCGCTACTATTTCCGCGGGCCGCGTTCCAACACTATTCAACCCGGCCAAGAGGCCTCTTCCCCGGCCACACTCGGCCACCGGGCCGGCCCGCACCCTGCCATTGAGACTGAACGGGGATTATTTATTTTTTTAACTTGGCCGCCGGGCCGGGGCGGGCTTCGCCCCCGGTACCTCCAGCCGCTACTATTTCCGCGGGCCGCGTTCCAACACTATTCACCCCGGCCAAGAGGCCTCTTCCCCGGCCACACTCGGCCGCCGGGCCGGCCCGCACCCCGCCATTGAGACTGAACGGGGATTATTATTTTTTTTAACTCGGCCGCCGGGCCGGGGCGGGCTTCGCCCCCGGTACTTCCAGCCGCTACTATTTCCGCGGGCCACGTTCCAACACTATTCACCCCGGCCAAGAGGCCTATTCCCCGGCCACACTCGGCCGCCGGGCCGGCCCGCACCCAGCCATTGAGACTGCACGGGAATTATTATTTTTTTATCTCTCAACCTGTCCAAGAGGCCTGCTGCCCGCCGCACTCGCCGCCGGGCCGGCCCGCACCCCGCCATTGAGACTGCACGGGAATTATTATTTTTTTATCTCTCAACCTGTCCAAGAGGCCTGCTGCCCGCCGCACTCGCCGCCGGGCTGGCCCGCACCCCGCCATTGAGACTGAACGGGGATTATTATTTTTTTTAACTCGGCCGCCGGGCCGGGGCGGGCTTCGCCCTCGGTACCTCCAGCCGCTACTATTTCCGCGGGCCGCGTTCCAACACTATTCACCCTGGCCAAGAGGCCTCTTCCTCGGCCACACTCGGCCACCGGGCCGGCCCGCACCCTGCCATTGAGACTGCACGGGGATTATTATTTTTTTATCTCTCAACCTGTCCAAGAGGCCTGCTGCCCGCCGCACTCGGAGGCCGAGTGCAGCCTGCTCACTGCAATTGAGACTGAACGGGGATTATTATTTTTTTTAACTCGGCCGCCGGGCCGTGGCGGGCTTCGCCCCCGGTACCTCCAGCCGCTACTATTTCCGCGGGCCGCGTTCCAACACTATTCACCCCGGCCAAGAGGCCTATTCCCCGGCCACACTCGGCCGCCGGGCCGGCCCGCACCCCGCCATTGAGACTGCACGGGAATTATTATTTTTTTATCTCTCAACCTGTCCAAGAGGCCTGCTGCCCGCCGCACTCGCCGCCGGGCCGGCCCGCACCCCGCCATTGAGACTGCACGGGAATTAT
Organism: Hippocampus zosterae; assembly: GCF_025434085.1. NCBI lineage: Eukaryota > Metazoa > Chordata > Actinopteri > Syngnathiformes > Syngnathidae > Hippocampus > Hippocampus zosterae. Next base: position 8,990,940 of record NC_067453.1, read on the forward strand.
TATTTTTTTATCTCTCAACCTGTCCAAGAGGCCTGCTGCCCGCCGCAATCGCCGCCGGGCCGGCCTGCACCCCGCCATTGAGACTGAACGGGGATTATTATTGTTTTTAACTCGGCCGCCGGGCCGGGGCGGGCTTCGCCCCCGGTACCTCCAGCCGCTACTATTTCCGCGGGCCGCGTTCCAACACTATTAACTCCGGCCAAGAGGCCTCTTCCCCGGCCACACTCGGCCACCGGGCCGGCTCGCACCCTGCCATTGAGACTGACCGGGGATTATTTTTTTTTTTAACTTGGCCGCCGGGCCGGGGCGGGCTTCGCACCCGGTACCTCCATCCGCTACTATTTCCGCGGGCCGCGTTCCAACACTATTAACCCCGGCCAAGAGGCCTCTTCCCCGGCCACACTCGGCCACCGGGCCGGCACGCACCCTGCCAATGAGACTGAACGGGGATTATTTATTTTTTTAACTTGGCCGCCGGGCCGGGGCGGGCGTCGCCCCTGGTACCTCCAGCCGCTACTATTTCCGCGGGCCGCGTTCCAACACTATTAACCCCGGCCAAGAGGCCTCTTCCCCGGCCACACTCGGCCGCCGGGCCGGCCCGCACCCCGCCATTGAGACTGCACGGGAATTATTATTTTTTTATCTCTCAACCTGTCCAAGAGGCCTGCTGCCCGCCGCAATCGCCGCCGGGCCGGCCCGCACCCCGCCATTGAGACTGAACGGGGATTATTATTGTTTTTAACTCGGCCGCCGGGGCGGGCGTCGCCCCTGGTACCTCCAGCCGCTACTATTTCCGCGGGCCGCGTTCCAACACTATTAACCCCGGCCAAGAGGCCTCTTCCCCGGCCACACTCGGCCGCCGGGCCGGCCCGCACCCCGCCATTGAGACTGCACGGGAATTATTATTTTTTTATCTCTCAACCTGTCCAAGAGGCCTGCTGCCCGCCGCAATCGCCGCCGGGCCGGCCCGCACCCCGCCATTGAGACTGAACGGGGATTATTATTGTTTTTAACTCGGCCGCCGGGGCGGGCATCGCCCCCGGTACCTCCAGCCGCTACTATTTCCGCGGGCCGCGTTCCAACACTATTCACCCCGGCCAAGAGGCCTATTCCACGGCCACACTCGCCGCCGGGCCGGCCCGCACCCCGCCATTGAGACTGCACGGGAATTATTATTTTTTTATCTCTCAACCTGTCCAAGAGGCCTGCTGCAATCGCCGCAATCGCCGCCGGGCCGGCCCGCACCCCGCCATTGAGACTGAACGGGGATTATTTTTTTTTTTAACTCGGCCGCCGGGCCGGGGCGGGCATCGCCCCCGGTACCTCCAGCCGCTACTATTTCCGCGGGCCGCGTTCCAACACTATTCAACCCGGCCAAGAGGCCTCTTCCCCGGCCACACTCGGCCACCGGGCCGGCCCGCACCCTGCCATTGAGACTGAACGGGGATTATTTATTTTTTTAACTTGGCCGCCGGGCCGGGGCGGGCTTCGCCCCCGGTACCTCCAGCCGCTACTATTTCCGCGGGCCGCGTTCCAACACTATTCACCCCGGCCAAGAGGCCTCTTCCCCGGCCACACTCGGCCGCCGGGCCGGCCCGCACCCCGCCATTGAGACTGAACGGGGATTATTATTTTTTTATCTCTCAACCTGTCCAAGAGGCCTGCTGCCCGCCGCACTCGCCGCCGGGCCGGCCCGCACCCCGCCATTGAGACTGCACGGGAATTATTATTTTTTTTATCTCTCAACCTGTCCAAGAGGCCTGCTGCCCGCCGCACTCGCCGCCGGGCTGGCCCGCACCCCGCCATTGAGACTGAACGGGGATTATTATTTTTTTTAACTCGGCCGCCGGGCCGGGGCGGGCTTCGCCCTCGGTACCTCCAGCCGCTACTATTTCCGCGGGCCGCGTTCCAACACTATTCACCCTGGCCAAGAGGCCTCTTCCTCGGCCACACTCGGCCACCGGGCCGGCCCGCACCCTGCCATTGAGACTGCACGGGGATTATTATTTTTTTATCTCTCAACCTGTCCAAGAGGCCTGCTGCCCGCCGCACTCGGAGGCCGAGTGCAGCCTGCTCACTGCAATTGAGACTGAACGGGGATTATTATTTTTTTTAACTCGGCCGCCGGGCCGTGGCGGGCTTCGCCCCCGGTACCTCCAGCCGCTACTATTTCCGCGGGCCGCGTTCCAACACTATTCACCCCGGCCAAGAGGCCTATTCCCCGGCCACACTCGGCCGCCGGGCCGGCCCGCACCCCGCCATTGAGACTGCACGGGAATTATTATTTTTTTATCTCTCAACCTGTCCAAGAGGCCTGCTGCCCGCCGCACTCGCCGCCGGGCCGGCCCGCACCCCGCCATTGAGACTGCACGGGAATTATTATTTTTTTATCTCTCAACCTGTCCAAGAGGCCTGCTGCCCGCCGCAATCGCCGCCGGGCCGGCCTGCACCCCGCCATTGAGACTGAACGGGGATTATTATTGTTTTTAACTCGGCCGCCGGGCCGGGGCGGGCTTCGCCCCCGGTACCTCCAGCCGCTACTATTTCCGCGGGCCGCGTTCCAACACTATTAACTCCGGCCAAGAGGCCTCTTCCCCGGCCACACTCGGCCACCGGGCCGGCTCGCACCCTGCCATTGAGACTGACCGGGGATTATTTTTTTTTTTAACTTGGCCGCCGGGCCGGGGCGGGCTTCGCACCCGGTACCTCCATCCGCTACTATTTCCGCGGGCCGCGTTCCAACACTATTAACCCCGGCCAAGAGGCCTCTTCCCCGGCCACACTCGGCCACCGGGCCGGCACGCACCCTGCCAATGAGACTGAACGGGGATTATTTATTTTTTTAACTTGGCCGCCGGGCCGGGGCGGGCGTCGCCCCTGGTACCTCCAGCCGCTACTATTTCCGCGGGCCGCGTTCCAACACTATTAACCCCGGCCAAGAGGCCTCTTCCCCGGCCACACTCGGCCGCCGGGCCGGCCCGCACCCCGCCATTGAGACTGCACGGGAATTATTATTTTTTTATCTCTCAACCTGTCCAAGAGGCCTGCTGCCCGCCGCAATCGCCGCCGGGCCGGCCCGCACCCCGCCATTGAGACTGAACGGGGATTATTATTGTTTTTAACTCGGCCGCCGGGGCGGGCGTCGCCCCTGGTACCTCCAGCCGCTACTATTTCCGCGGGCCGCGTTCCAACACTATTAACCCCGGCCAAGAGGCCTCTTCCCCGGCCACACTCGGCCGCCGGGCCGGCCCGCACCCCGCCATTGAGACTGCACGGGAATTATTATTTTTTTATCTCTCAACCTGTCCAAGAGGCCTGCTGCCCGCCGCAATCGCCGCCGGGCCGGCCCGCACCCCGCCATTGAGACTGAACGGGGATTATTATTGTTTTTAACTCGGCCGCCGGGGCGGGCATCGCCCCCGGTACCTCCAGCCGCTACTATTTCCGCGGGCCGCGTTCCAACACTATTCACCCCGGCCAAGAGGCCTATTCCACGGCCACACTCGCCGCCGGGCCGGCCCGCACCCCGCCATTGAGACTGCACGGGAATTATTATTTTTTTATCTCTCAACCTGTCCAAGAGGCCTGCTGCAATCGCCGCAATCGCCGCCGGGCCGGCCCGCACCCCGCCATTGAGACTGAACGGGGATTATTTTTTTTTTTAACTCGGCCGCCGGGCCGGGGCGGGCATCGCCCCCGGTACCTCCAGCCGCTACTATTTCCGCGGGCCGCGTTCCAACACTATTCAACCCGGCCAAGAGGCCTCTTCCCCGGCCACACTCGGCCACCGGGCCGGCCCGCACCCTGCCATTGAGACTGAACGGGGATTATTTATTTTTTTAACTTGGCCGCCGGGCCGGGGCGGGCTTCGCCCCCGGTACCTCCAGCCGCTACTATTTCCGCGGGCCGCGTTCCAACACTATTCACCCCGGCCAAGAGGCCTCTTCCCCGGCCACACTCGGCCGCCGGGCCGGCCCGCACCCCGCCATTGAGACTGAACGGGGATTATTATTTTTTTATCTCTCAACCTGTCCAAGAGGCCTGCTGCCCGCCGCACTCGCCGCCGGGCCGGCCCGCACCCCGCCATTGAGACTGCATGGGAATTATTATTTTTTTTAACTCGGCCGCCGGGCCGGGGCGGGCTTCGCCCCCGGTACCTCCAGCCGCTACTATTTCCGCGGGCCGCGTTCCAACACTATTCACCCCGGCCAAGAGGCCTCTTCCCCGGCCACACTCGGCCGCCGGGCCGGCCCGCACCCCGCCATTGAGACTGCACGGGGATTATTATTTTTTTATCTCTCAACCTGTCCAAGAGGCCTGCTGCCCGCCGCACTCGGAGGCCGAGTGCAGCCTGCTCACTGCAATTGAGACTGAACGGGGATTATTATTTTTTTATCTCTCAACCTGTCCAAGAGGCCTGCTGCCCGCCGCACTCGCCGCCGGGCCGGCCCGCACCCCGCCATTGAGACTGCACGGGAATTATTATTTTTTTATCTCTCAACCTGTCCAAGAGGCCTGCTGCCCGCCGCAATCGCCGCCGGGCCGGCCCGCACCCCGCCATTGAGACTGAACGGGGATTATTATTGTTTTTAACTCGGCCGCCGGGGCGGGCATCGCCCCCGGTACCTCCAGCCGCTACTATTTCCGCGGGCCGCGTTCCAACACTATTCACCCCGGCCAAGAGGCCTATTCCACGGCCACACTCGGCCGCCGGGCCGGCCCGCACCCCGCCATTGAGACTGCACGGGAATTATTATTTTTTTATCTCTTAACCTGTCCAAGAGGCCTGCTGCCTGCCGCACTCGCCGCCGGGCCGGCCCGCACCCCGCCATTGAGACTGCACGGGAATTATTATTTTTTTATCTCTCAACCTGTCCAAGAGGCCTGCTGCCCGCCGCAATCGCCGCCGGGCCGGCCCGCACCCCGCCATTGAGACTGAACGGGGATTATTATTTTTTTTAACTCGGCCGCCGGGCCGGGGCGGGCATCGCCCCCGGTACCTCCAGCCGCTACTATTTCCGCGGGCCGCGTTCCAACACTATTCAACCCGGCCAAGAGGCCTCTTCCCCGGCCACACTCGGCCACCGGGCCGGCCCGCACCCTGCCATTGAGACTGAACGGGGATTATTTATTTTTTTAACTTGGCCGCCGGGCCGGGGCGGGCTTCGCCCCCGGTACCTCCAGCCGCTACTATTTCCGCGGGCCGCGTTCCAACACTATTCACCCCGGCCAAGAGGCCTCTTCCCCGGCCACACTCGGCCGCCGGGCCGGCCCGCACCCCGCCATTGAGACTGAACGGGGATTATTATTTTTTTTAACTCGGCCGCCGGGCCGGGGCGGGCTTCGCCCCCGGTACTTCCAGCCGCTACTATTTCCGCGGGCCGCGTTCCAACACTATTCACCCCGGCCAAGAGGCCTATTCCCCGGCCACACTCGGCCGCCGGGCCGGCCCGCACCCCGCCATTGAGACTGCACGGGAATTATTATTTTTTTATCTCTCAACCTGTCCAAGAGGCCTGCTGCCCGCCGCACTCGCCGCCGGGCCGGCCCGCACCCCGCCATTGAGACTGCACGGGAATTATTATTTTTTTATCTCTCAACCTGTCCAAGAGGCCTGCTGCCCGCCGCACTCGCCGCCGGGCCGGCCCGCACCCCGCCATTGAGACTGAACGGGGATTATTATTTTTTTTAACTCGGCCGCCGGGCCGGGGCGGGCTTCGCCCTCGGTACCTCCAGCCGCTACTATTTCCGCGGGCCGCGTTCCAACACTATTCACCCAGGCCAAGAGGCCTCTTCCTCGGCCACACTCGGCCACCGGGCCGGCCCGCACCCTGCCATTGAGACTGCACGGGGATTATTATTTTTTTATCTCTCAACCTGTCCAAGAGGCCTGCTGCCCGCCGCACTCGCCGCCGCGCCGGCCCGCACCCCGCCATTGAGACTGCACGGGAATTATTATTTTTTTATCTCTCAACCTGTCCAAGAGGCCTGCTGCCCGCCGCACTCGCCGCCGGGCCGGCCCGCACCCCGCCATTGAGACTGCACGGGAATTATTATTTTTTTATCTCTCAACCTGTCCAAGAGGCCTGCTGCCCGCCGCACTCGCCGCCGGGCCGGCCCGCACCCCGCCATTGAGACTGAACCGGGATTATTATTTTTTTTAACTCGGCCGCCGGGCCGGGGCGGGCATCGCCCCCGGTACCTCCAGCCGCTACTATTTCCGCGGGCCGCGTTCCAAAACTATTCACCCCGGCCAAGAGGCCTATTCCCCGGCCACACTCGGCCGCCGGGCCGGCCCGCACCCCGCCATTGAGACTGCACGGGAATTATTTTTTTTAAATCTGTCAACCTGTCCAAGAGGCCTGCTGCCCGCCGCACTCGCCGCCGGGCCGGCCCGCACCCCGCCATTGAGACTGAACGGGGATTATTATTTTTTTTAACTCGGCCGCCGGGCCGGGGCGGGCTTCGCCCCCGGTACCTCCAGCCGCTACTATTTCCGCGGGCCGCGTTCCAACACTATTCACCATGGCCAAAAGGCCTCTTCCCCGGCCACACTCGGCCGCCGGGCCGGCCCGCACCCCGCCATTGAGACTGCACGGGGATTATTATTTTTTTATCTCTCAACCTGTCCAAGAGGCCTGCTGCCCGCCGCACTCGGAGGCCGAGTGCAGCCTGCTCCCCGCCATTGAGACTGCACGGGGATTATTTTTTTTTTTAACTCGGCCGCCGGGCCGGGGCGGGCATCGCCCCCGGTACCTCCAGCCGCTACTATTTCCGCGGGCCGCGTTCCAACACTATTAACCCCAGCCAAGAGGCCTCTTCCCCGGCCACACTCGGCCACCGGGCCGGCCCGCACCCTGCCACTGAGACTGAACGGGGATTATTTATTTTTTTAACTTGGCCGCCGGGCCGGGGCGGGCTTCGCCCCCGGTACCTCCAGCCGCTACTATTTCCGCGGGCCGCGTTCCAACACTATTAACCCCAGCCAAGAGGCCTATTCCCCGGCCACACTCAGCCGCCGGGCCGGCCCGCACCCCGCCATTGAGACTGCACGGGAATTATTATTTTTTTATCTCTGAACCTGTCCAAGAGGCCTGCTGCCCGCCGCACTCGGACGCCGAGTGCAGCCTGCTCCCTGCAATTGAGACTGAACGGGGATTATTATTTTTTTTAACTCGGCCGCCGGGCCGGGGCGGGCTTCGCCCCCGGTACCTCCAGCCGCTACTATTTCCGCGGGCCGCGTTCCAACACTATTAACCCCGGCCAAGAGGCCTCTTCCCCGGCCACACTCGGCCACCGGGCCGGCCCGCACCCTGCCATTGAGACTGATCGGGGATTATTTATTTTTTTAACTTGGCCGCCGGGCCGGGGCGGGCTTCGCCCCCGGTACCTCCAGCCGCTACTATTTCCGCGGGCCGCGTTCCAACACTATTCACCCCGGCCAAGAGGCCTATTCCCCGGCCACACTCGGCCACCGGGCCGGCCCGCACCCCGCCATTGAGACTGCACGGGAATTATTATTTTTTTATCTCTCAACCTGTCCAAGAGGCCTGCTGCCCGCCGCACTCGGAGGCCGAGTGCAGCCTGCTCCCTGCCATTGAGACTGAACGGGGATTATTATTTTTTTTAACTCGGCCGCCGGGCCGGGGCGGGCTTCGCCCCCGGTACCTCCAGCCGCTACTATTTCCGCGGGCCGCGTTCCAAAACTATTAACCCCGGCCAAGAGGCCTCTTCTCCGGCCACAGTCGGCCGCCGGGCCGGCCCGCACCCCGCCATTGAGACTGAACCGGGATTATTATTTTTTTTAACTCGGCCGCCGGGCCGGGGCGGGCATCGCCCCCGGTACCTCCAGCCGCTACTATTTCCGCGGGCCGCGTTCCAAAACTATTCACCCCGGCCAAGAGGCCTATTCCCCGGCCACATTCGGCCGCCGGGCCGGCCCGCACCCCGCCATTGAGACTGCACGGGAATTATTTTTTTTTAATCTGTCAACCTGTCCAAGAGGCCTGCTGCCCGCCGCACTCGCCGCCGGGCCGGCCCGCACCCCGCCATTGAGACTGAACGGGGATTATTATTTTTTTTAACTCGGCCGCCGGGCCGGGGCGGGCTTCGCCCCCGGTACCTCCAGCCGCTACTATTTCCGCGGGCCGCGTTCCAACACTATTCACCATGGCCAAAAGGCCTCTTCCCCGGCCACACTCGGCCGCCGGGCCGGCCCGCACCCCGCCATTGAGACTGCACGGGGATTATTATTTTTTTATCTCTCAACCTGTCCAAGAGGCCTGCTGCCCGCCGCACTCGGAGGCCGAGTGCAGCCTGCTCCCCGCCATTGAGACTGCACGGGGATTATTATTTTTTTTAACTCGGCCGCCGGGCCGGGGCGGGCATCGCCCCCGGTACCTCCAGCCGCTACTATTTCCGCGGGCCGCGTTCCAACACTATTAACCCCAGCCAAGAGGCCTCTTCCCCGGCCACACTCGGCCACCGGGCCGGCCCGCACCCTGCCACTGAGACTGAACGGGGATTATTTATTTTTTTAACTTGGCCGCCGGGCCGGGGCGGGCTTCGCCCCCGGTACCTCCAGCCGCTACTATTTCCGCGGGCCGCGTTCCAACACTATTCACCCCGGCCAAGAGGCCTCTTCCCCGGCCACACTCGTCCGCCGGGCCGGCCCGCACCCCGCCATTGAGACTGAACGGGGATTATTATTTTTTTTAACTCGGCCGCCAGGCCGGGGCGGGCATCGCCCCCGGTACCTCCAGCCGCTACTATTTCCCCGGGCCGCGTTCCAACACTATTCACCCCGGCCAAGAGGCCTATTCCCCGGCCACACTCGGCCGCCGGGCCGGCCCGCACCCCGCCATTGAGACTGCACGGGAATTATTCTTTTTTTATTTCTCAACCTGTCCAAGAGGCCTGCTGCCCGCCGCACTCGCCGCCGGCCCGCACCCCACCATTGAGACTGCATGGGATTTATTATTTTTTTATCTCTCAACCTGTCCAAGAGGCCTGCTGCCCGCCGCAATCGCCGCCGGGCCGGCCCGCACCCCGCCATTGAGACTGAACGGGGATTATTATTTTTTTTAACTCGGCCGCCGGGCCGGGGCGGGCTTCGCCCCCGGTGACCTCCAGCCGCTACTATTTCCGCGGGCCGCGTTCCAACACTATTAACCCCGACTAAGAGGCCTCTTCCCCGGCCACACTCGGCCACCGGGCCGGCCCGCACCCTGCCATTAACACTGAACGGGGATTATTTATTTTTTTAACTTGGCCGCCGGGCCGGGGCGGGCTTCGCCCCCGGTACCTCCAGCCGCTACTATTTCCGCGGGCCGCGTTCCAACACTATTCACCCCGGCCAAGAGGCCTATTCCCCGGCCACACTCGGCCGCCGGGCCGGCCCGCACCCCGCCATTGAGACTGCACGGGAATTATTATTTTTTTATCTCTCAACCTGTCCAAGAGGCCTGCTGCTCGCCGCAATCGCCGCCGGGCCGGCCCGCACCCCGCCATTGAGACTGAACGGGGATTATTATTTTTTTTAACTCGGCCGCCGGGCCGGGGCGGGCTTCGCCCCCGGTACCTCCAGCCGCTACTATTTCCGCGGGCCGCGTTCCAACACTATTCACCCCGGCCAAGAGGCCTATTCCCCGGCCACACTCGGCCGCCGGGCCGGCCCGCACCCCGCCATTGAGACTGCACGGGAATTATTATTTTTTTATCTCTCAACCTGTCCAAGAGGCCTGCTGCCCGCCGCACTCGCCGCCGGGCCGGCCCGCACCCCGCCATTGAGACTGCATGGGAATTATTATTTTTTTATCTCTCAACCTGTCCAAGAGGCCTGCTGCCCGCCGCACTCGCCGCCGGGCCGGCCCGCACCCCGCCATTGAGACTGAACGGGGATTATTATTTTTTTTAACTCGGCCGCCGGGCCGGGGCGGGCTTCGCCCCCGGTACCTCCAGCCGCTACTATTTCCGCGGGCCGCGTTCCAACACTATTCACCCCGGCCAAGAGGGCTCTTCCCCGGCCACAGTCGGCCGCCGGGCCGGCCCGCACCCCGCCATTGAGACTGAACGGGGATTATTATTTTTTTTAACTCGGCCGCCGGGCCGGGGCGGGCATCGCCCCCGGTACCTCCAGCCGCTACTATTTCCGCGGGCCGCGTTCCAACACTATTCACCCCGGCCAAGAGGCCTATTCCCCGGCCACACTCGGCCGCCGGGCCGGCCCGCACCCCGCCATTGAGACTGCACGGGAACTATTATTTTTTTATCTCTCAACCTGTCCAAGAGGCCTGCTGCCCGCCGCACTCGCCGCCGGGCCGGCCCGCACCCCGCCATTGAGACTGCACGGGAATTATTATTTTTTTATCTCTCAACCTGTCCAAGAGGCATGCTGCCCGCCGCACTCGCCGCCGGGCCGGCCCGCACCCCACCATTGAGACTGAACGGAGATTATTATTTTTTTTAAGTCGGCCGCCGGGCCGGGGCGGGCTTCGCCCCCGGTACCTCCAGCCGCTGCTATTTCCGCGGACCGCGTTCCAACACTATTCACCCCGGCCAAGAGGCCTCTTCCCCGGCCACACTCGGCCGCCGGGCCGGCCCGCACCCCGCCATTGAGACTGCACGGGGATTATTATTTTTTTATCTCTCAACCTGTCCAAGAGGCCTGCTGCCCGCCGCACTCGGAGGCCGAGTGCAGCCTGCTCCCTGCCATTGAGACTGAACGGGGATTATTATTTTTTTTAACTCGGCCGCCAGGCCGGGGCGGGCATCATCCCCGGTACCTCCAGCCGCTACTATTTCCGCGGGCCGCGTTCCAACACTATTAACCCCGGCCAAGAGGCCTCTTCCCCGGCCACACTCGGCCACCGGGCCGGCCCGCACCCTGCCATTGAGACTGATCGGGGATTATTTATTTTTTTAACTTGGCCGCCGGGCCGGGGCGGGCTTCGCCCCCGGTACCTCCAGCCGCTACTATTTCCGCGGGCCGCGTTCCAACACTATTCACCCCGGCCAAGAGGCCTATTCCCCGGCCACACTCGGCCGCCGGGCCGGCCCGCACCCCGCCATTGAGACTGCACGGGAATTATTATTTTTTTATCTCTCAACCTGTCCAAGAGGCCTGCTGCCCGCCGCACTCGGAGGCCGAGTGCAGCCTGCTCCCTGCCATTGAGACTGAACGGGGATTATTATTTTTTTTAACTCGGCCGCCGGGCCGGGGCGGGCTTCGCCCCCGGTACCTCCAGCCGCTACTATTTCCGCGGGCCGCGTTCCAACACCATTCACCCCGGCCAAGAGGCCTCTTCCCCGGCCACACTCGTCCGCCGGGCCGGCCCGCACCCCGCCATTGAGACTGAACGGGGATTTTTTTTTTTTTTAACTCGGCCGCCGGGCAGGGGCGGGCATCGCCCCCGGTACCTCCAGCCGCTACTATTTCTGCGGGCCGCGTTCCAACACTATTCACCCCGGCCAAGAGGCCTCTTCCCCGGCCACACTCGGCCGCCGGGCCGGCCCGCACCCCGCCATTGGGACTGAACGGGGATTATTATTTTTTTATCTCTCAACCTGTCCAAGAGGCCTGCTGCCCGCCGCACTCGCCGCCGGGCCGGCCCGCACCCCACCATTGAGACTGCATGGGAATTATTATTTTTTTATCTCTCAACCTGTCCATGAGGCCTGCTGCCCGCCGCAATCGCCGCCGGGCCGGCCCGCAACCCGCCATTGAGACTGAACGGGGATTATTATTTTTTTTAACTCGGCCGCCGGGCCGGGGCGGGCTTGGCCCCCGGTACCTCCAGCCACTACTATTTCCGCGGGCCGCGTTCCAACACTATTAACCCCGGCCAAGAGGCCTCTTCCCCGGCCACACTCGGCCGCCGGGCCGGCCCGCACCCCGCCATTGAGACTGAACGGGGATTATTATTTTTTTATCTCTCAACCTGTCCAAGAGGCCTGCTGCCCGCCGCACTCGCCGCCGGGCCGGCCCGCACCCCGCCATTGAGACTGCACGGGAATTATTATTTTTTTTATCTCTCAACCTGTCCAAGAGGCCTGCTGCCCGCCGCACTCGCCGCCGGGACGGCCCGCACCCCACCATTGAGACTGCACGGGAATTATTATTTTTTTATCTCTCAACCTGTCCAAGAGGCCTGCTGCCCGCCGCACTCGCCGCCGGGCCGGCCCGCACCCCGCCATTGAGACTGAACGGGGATTATTATTTTTTTTAACTCGGCCGCCGGGCCGGGGCGGGCTTCGCCCCCGGTACCTCCAGCTGCTACTATTTCCGCGGGCCGCGTTTCAAAACTATTAACCCCGGCCAAGAGGCCTCTTCTCCGGCCACACTCGGCCGCCGGGCCGGCCCGCACCCCGCCATTGAGACTGCACGGGGATTATTATTTTTTTTAACTCGGCCGCCGGGCCGGGGCGGGCTTCGCCCCCGGTACCTCCAGCCACTACTATTTCTGCGGGCCGCGTTCCAACACTATTAACCCCGGCCAAGAGGCCTCTTCCCCGGCCACACTCGGCCGCCGGGCCGGCCCGCACCCCGCCATTGAGACTGAACGGGGATTATTATTTTTTTATCTCTCAACCTGTCCAAGAGGCCTGCTGCCCGCCGCACTCGCCGCCGGGACGGCCCGCACCCCGCCATTGAGACTGAACGGGGATTATTATTTTTTTTAACTCGGCCGCCGGGCCGGGGCGGGCTTCGCCCCCGGTACCTCCAGCCGCTACTATTTCCGCGGGCCGCGTTCCAACACTATTCACCCCGGCCAAGAGGCCTATTCCCCGGCCCGCACCCCGCCATTGAGACTGCACGGGAATTATTATTTTTTTATCTCTCAACCTGTCCAAGAGGCCTGCTGCCCGCCGCACTCGCCGCCGGGCCGGCCCGCACCCCACCATTGAGACTGCACGGGAATTATTATTTTTTTATCTCTCAACCTGTCCAAGAGGCCTGCTGCCCGCCGCACTCGCCGCCGGGCCGGCCCGCACCCCGCCATTGAGACTGCACGGGAATTATTATTTTTTTATCTCTCAACCTGTCCAAGAGGCCTGCTGCCCGCCGCACTCGGAGGCCGAGTGCAGCCTGCTCCCTGCCATTGAGACTGAACGGGGATTATTATTTTTTTTAACTCGGCCGCCGGGCCGGGGCGGGCTTCGCCCCCGGTACCTCCAGCCGCTACTATTTCCGCGGGCCGCGTTCCAACACTATTAACCCCGGCCAAGAGGCCTCTTCCCCGGCCACACTCGGCCACCGGGCCGGCCCGCACCCTGCCATTGAGACTGAACGGGGATTATTTATTTTTTTAACTTGGCCGCCGGGCCGGGGCGGGCTTCGCCCCCGGTACCTCCAGCCGCTACTATTTCCGCGGGCCGCGTTCCAACACTATTCACCCCGGCCAAGAGGCCTCTTCCCCGGCCACACTCGTCCGCCGGGCCGGCCCGCACCCCGCCATTGAGACTGAACGGGGATTTTTTTTTTTTTTAACTCGGCCGCCGGGCCGGGGCGGGCATCGCCCCCGGTACCTCCAGCCGCTACTATTTCCGCGGGTCGCGTTCCAACACTATTCACCCCGGCCAAGAGGCCTATTCCCCGGCCACACTCGGCCGCCGGGCCGGCCCGCACCCCGCCATTGAGACTGCACGGGAATTATTATTTTTTTATCTCTCAACCTGTCCAAGAGGCCTGCTGCCCGCCGCAATCGCCGCCGGGCCGACCCGCACCCCGCCATTGAGACTGAACGGGGATTATTATTTTTTTTAACTCGGCCGCCGGGCCGGGGCGGGCTTTGCCCCCGGTACCTCCAGCCGCTACTATTTCCGCGGGCCGCGTTCCAACACTATTAACCCCGGCCAAGAGGCCTCTTCCCCGGCCACACTCGGCCACCGGGCCGGCCCGCGCCCTGCCATTGAGACTGAACGGGGATTATTTATTTTTTTAACTTGGCCGCCGGGCCGGGGCGGGCTTCGCCCCCGGTACCTCCAGCCGCTACTATTTCCGCGGGCCGCGTTCCAACACTATTCACCCCGGCCAAGAGGCCTCTTCCCCGGCCACACTCGTCCGCCGGGCCGGCCCGCACCCCGCCATTGAGACTGAACGGGGATTATTATTTTTTTTAACTCGGCCGCCGGGCCGGGGCGGGCATCGCCCCCGGTACCTCCAGCCGCTACTATTTCCGCGGGCCGCGTTCCAACACTATTCACCCCGGCCAAGAGGCCTATTCCCCGGCCACACTCGCCCGCCGGGCCGGCCCGCACCCCGCCATTGAGACTGCACGGGAATTATTATTTTTTTGTCTCTCAACCTGTCCAAGAGGCCTGCTGCCCGCCGCACTCGCCGCCGGGCCGGCCCGCACCCCGCCATTGAGACTGCATGGGAATTATTATTATTTTATCTCTCAACCTGTCCAAGAGACCTGCTGACCGCCGCAATATCCGCCGGGCCGGCCCGCACCCCGCCATTGAGACTGAACGGGGATTATTTTTTTTTTTAACTCGGCCGCCAGGCCGGGGCGGGCTTCGCCCCGGGTACCTCCAGCCGCTACTATTTCCGCGGGCCGCGTTCCAACACTATTAACCCCGGCCAAGAGGCCTCTTCCCCGGCCACACTCGGCCACCGGGCCGGCCCGCAGCCTGCCATTAACACTGAACGGGGATTATTTATTTTTTTAACTTGGCCGCCGGGCCGGGGCGGGCTTCGCCCCCGGTACCTCCAGCCGCTACTATTTCCGCGGGCCGCGTTCCAACACTATTCACCCCGGCCAAGAGGCCTATTCCCCGGCCACACTCGGCCGCCGGGCCGGCCCGCACCCCGCCATTGAGACTGCACGGGAATTATTATTTTTTTATCTCTCAACCTGTCCAAGAGGCCTGCTGCCCGCCGCACTCGCCGCCGGGCCGGCCCGCACCCCGCCATTGAGACTGCATGGGAATTATTATTTTTTTATCTCTCAACCTGTCCAAGAGGCCTGCTGCCCGCCGCACTCGCCGCCGGGCCGGCCCGCACCCCACCATTGAGACTGAACGGGGATTATTATTTTTTTTAACTCGGCCGCCGGGCTGGGGCGGGCTTCGCCCCCGGTACCTCCAGCCGCTACTATTTCCGCGGGCCGCGTTCCAAAACTATTAACCCCGGCCAAGAGGCCTCTTCTCCGGCCACACTCGGCCGCCGGGCCGGCCCGCACCCCGCCATTGAGACTGCACGGGGATTTTTTTTTTTTTTAACTCGGCCGCCGGGCCGGGGCGGGCTTCGCCCCCGGTACCTCCAGCCGCCACTATTTCCGCGGGCCGCGTTCCAACACTATTCACCCCGGCCAAGAGGGCTCTTCCCCGGCCACAGTCGGCCGCCGGGCCGGCCCGCACCCCGCCATTGAGACTGAACGGGGATTATTTTTTTTTTTAACTCGGCCGCCGGGCCGGGGCGGGCATCGCCCCCGGTACCTCCAGCCGCTACTATTTCCGCGGGCCGCGTTCCAACACTATTCACCCCGGCCAAGAGGCCTCTTCCCCGGCCACACTCGGCCGCCGGGCCGGCCCGCACCCCGCCATTGAGACTGAACGGGGATTATTATTTTTTTATCTCTCAACCTGTCCAAGAGGCCTGCTGCCCGCCGCACTCGCCGCCGGGCCGGCCCGCACCCCGCCATTGAGACTGCACGGGAATTATTTTTTTTTTTATCTCTCAACCTGTCCAAGAGGCCTGCTGCCCGCCGCAATCGCCGCCGGGCCGGCCCGCACCCCGCCATTGAGACTGAACGGGGATTATTATTTTTTTTAACTCGGCCGCCGGGCCGGGGCGGGCTTCGCCCCCGGTACCTCCAGCCGCTACTATTTCCGCGGGCCGCGTTCCAACACTATTCACCCCGGCCAAGAGGCCTCTTCCCCGGCCACACTCGGCCGCCGGGCCGGCCCGCACCCCGCCATTGAGACTGCACGGTGATTATTATTTTTTTATCTCTCAACCTGTCCAAGAGGCCTGCTGCCCGCCGCACTCGGAGGCCGAGTGCAGCCTGCTCACTGCAATTGAGACTGAACGGGGATTATTTTTTTTTTTAACTCGGCCGCCGGGCCGTGGCGGGCTTCGCCCCCGGTACCTCCAGCCGCTACTATTTCCGCGGGCCGCGTTCCAACACTATTCACCCCGGCCAAGAGGCCTATTCCCCGGCCACACTCGGCCGCCGGGCCGGCCCGCACCCCGCCATTGAGACTGCACGGGAATTATTATTTTTTTATCTCTCAACCTGTCCAAGAGGCCTGCTGCCCGCCGCACTCGCCGCCGGGCCGGCCCGCACCCCGCCATTGAGACTGCACGGGAATTATTATTTTTTTATCTCTCAACCTGTCCAAGAGGCCTGCTGCCCGCCGCAATCGCCGCCGGGCCGGCCCGCACCCCGCCATTGAGTCTGAACGGGGATTATTATTGTTTTTAACTCGGCCGCCGGGCCGGGGCGGGCTTCGCCCCCGGTACCTCCAGCCGCTACTATTTCCGCGGGCCGCGTTCCAACACTATTAACTCCGGCCAAGAGGCCTCTTCCCCGGCCACACTCGGCCACCGGGCCGGCTCGCACCCTGCCATTGAGACTGAACGGGGATTATTTATTTTTTTAACTTGGCCGCCGGGCCGGGGCGGGCTTCGCCCCCGGTACCTCCATCCGCTACTATTTCCGCGGGCCGCGTTCCAACACTATTCACCCCGGCCAAGAGGCCTCTTCCCCGGCCACACTCGGCCGCCGGGCCGGCCCGCACCCCGCCATTGAGACTGCTTGGGAATTATTATTTTTTTATCTCTCAACCTGTCCAAGAGGCCTGCTGCCCGCCGCAATCGCCGCAGGGCCGGCCCGCACCCCGCCATTGAGACTGAACGGGGATTATTATTTTTTTTAACTCGGCCGCCGGGCCGGGGCGGGCTTCGCCCCCGGTACCTCCAGCCGCTACTATTTCCGCGGGCCGCGTTCCAACGCTATTCACCCCGGCCAAGAGGCCTCTTCCCCGGCCACACTCGGCCGCCGGGCCGGCCCGCACCCCGCCATTGAGACTGAACGGGGATTATTATTTTTTTATCTTTCAACCTGTCCAAGAGGCCTGCTGCCCGCCGCACTCGCCGCCGGGCCGGCCCGCACCCCGCCATTGAGACTGCACGGGAATTATTATTTTTTTTATCTCTCAACCTGTCCAAGAGGCCTGCTGCCCGCCGCAATCGCCGCCGGGCCGGCCCGCACCCCGCCATTGAGACTGAACGGGGATTATTATTTTTTTTAACTCGGCCGCCGGGCCGGGGCGGGCTTCGCCCCCGGTACCTCCAGCCGCTACTATTTCCGCGGGCCGCGTTCCAACACTATTCACCCCGGCCAAGAGGCCTCTTCCCCGGCCACACTCGGCCGCCGGGCCGGCCCGCACCCCGCCATTGAGACTGCACGGGGATTATTATTTTTTTATCTCTCAACCTGTCCAAGAGGCCTGCTGCCCGCCGCACTCGGAGGCCGAGTGCAGCCTGCTCACTGCAATTGAGACTGAACGGGGATTATTATTTTTTTTAACTCGGCCGCCGGGCCGTGGCGGGCTTCGCCCCCGGTACCTCCAGCCGCTACTATTTCCGCGGGCCGCGTTCCAACACTATTCACCCCGGCCAAGAGGCCTATTCCCCGGCCACACTCGGCCGCCGGGCCGGCCCGCACCCCGCCATTGAGACTGCACGGGAATTATTATTTTTTTATCTCTCAACCTGTCCAAGAGGCCTGCTGCCCGCCGCACTCGCCGCCGGGCCGGCCCGCACCCCGCCATTGAGACTGCACGGGAATTATTATTTTTTTATCTCTCAACCTGTCCAAGAGGCCTGCTGCCCGCCGCAATCGCCGCCGGGCCGGCCCGCACCCCGCCATTGAGACTGAACGGGGATTATTATTGTTTTTAACTCGGCCGCCGGGCCGGGGCGGGCATCGCCCCCGGTACCTCCAGCCGCTACTATTTCCGCGGGCCGCGTTCCAAAACTATTCACCCCGGCCAAGAGGCCTATTCCCCGGCCACACTCGGCCGCCGGGCCGGCTCGCACCCCGCCATTGAGACTGCACGGGAATTATTTTTTTTTAATCTCTCAACCTGTCCAAGAGGCCTGCTGCCCGCCGCACTCGCCGCCGGGCCGGCCCGCACCCCGCCATTTTTTTTAACTCGGCCGCCGGGCCGTGGCGGGCTTCGCCCCCGGTACCTCCAGCCGCTACTATTTCCGCGGGCCGCGTTCCAACACTATTCACCATGGCCAAAAGGCCTCTTCCCCGGCCACACTGGGCCGCCGGGCCGGCCCGCACCCCGCCATTGAGACTGCACGGGGATTATTATTTTTTTATCTCTCAACCTGTCCAAGAGGCCTGCTGCCCGCCGCACTCGGAGGCCGAGTGCAGCCTGCTCCCCGCCATTGAGACTGCACGGGGATTATTATTTTTTTTAACTCGGCCGCCGGGCAGGGGCGGGCATCGCCCCCGGTACCTCCAGCCGCTACTATTTCCGCGGGCCGCGTTCCAACACTATTAACCCCAGCCAAGAGGCCTCTTCCCCGGCCACACTCGCCGCCGGGCCGGCCAGCACCCCGCCATTGAGACTGCACGGGAATTATTATTTTTTTATCTCTCAACCTGTCCAAGAGGCCTGCTGCCCGCCGCAATCGCCGCCGGGCCGGCCCGCACCCCGCCATTGAGACTGAACGGGGATTATTATTGTTTTTAACTCGGCCGCCGGGCCGGGGCGGGCTTCGCCCCCGGTACCTCCAGCCGCTACTATTTCCGCGGGCCGCGTTCCAACACTATTAACTCCGGCCAAGAGGCCTCTTCCCCGGCCACACTCGGCCACCGGGCCGGCTCGCACCCTGCCATTGAGACTGAACGGGGATTATTTATTTTTTTAACTTGGCCGCCGGGCCGGGGCGGGCTTCGCCCCCGGTACCTCCATCCGCTACTATTTCCGCGGGCCGCGTTCCAACACTATTAACCCCGGCCAAGAGGCCTCTTCCCCGGCCACACTCGGCCACCGGGCCGGCACGCACCCTGCCAATGAGACTGAACGGGGATTATTTATTTTTTTAACTTGGCCGCCGGGCCGGGGCAGGCGTCGCCCCTGGTACCTCCAGCCGCTACTATTTCCGCGGGCCGCGTTCCAACACTATTAACCCCGGCCAAGAGGCCTCTTCCCCGGCCACACTCGGCCGCCGGGCCGGCCCGCACCCCGCCATTGAGACTGCACGGGAATTATTATTTTTTTATCTCTCAACCTGTCCAAGAGGCCTGCTGCCTGCCGCACTCGCCGCCGGGCCGGCCCGCACCCCGCCATTGAGACTGCACGGGAATTATTATTTTTTTATCTCTCAACCTGTCCAAGAGGCCTGCTGCCCGCCGCAATCGCCGCCGGGCCGGCCCGCACCCCGCCATTGAGACTGAACGGGGATTATTATTGTTTTTAACTCGGCCGCCGGTGCGGGCATCGCCCCCGGTACCTCCAGCCGCTACTATTTCCGCGGGCCGCGTTCCAACACTATTCACCCCGGCCAAGAGGCCTATTCCACGGCCACACTCGGCCGCCGGGCCGGCCCGCACCCCGCCATTGAGACTGCACGGGAATTATTATTTTTTTATCTCTCAACCTGTCCAAGAGGCCTGCTGCCTGCCGCACTCGCCGCCGGGCCGGCCCGCACCCCGCCATTGAGACTGCACGGGAATTATTATTTTTTTATCTCTCAACCTGTCCAAGAGGCCTGCTGCCCGCCGCAATCGCCGCCGGGCCGGCCCGCACCCCGCCATTGAGACTGAACGGGGATTATTTTTTTTTTTAACTCGGCCGCCGGGCCGGGGCGGGCATCGCCCCCGGTACCTCCAGCCGCTACTATTTCCGCGGGCCGCGTTCCAACACTATTCAACCCGGCCAAGAGGCCTCTTCCCCGGCCACACTCGGCCACCGGGCCGGCCCGCACCCTGCCATTGAGACTGAACGGGGATTATTTATTTTTTTAACTTGGCCGCCGGGCCGGGGCGGGCTTCGCCCCCGGTACCTCCAGCCGCTACTATTTCCGCGGGCCGCGTTCCAACACTATTCACCCCGGCCAAGAGGCCTATTCCCCGGCCACACTCGGCCGCCGGGCCGGCCCGCACCCCGCCATTGAGACTGCACGGGAATTATTATTTTTTTATCTCTCAACCTGTCCAAGAGGCCTGCTGCCCGCCGCACTCGCCGCCGGGCCGGCCCGCACCCCGCCATTGAGACTGCACGGGAATTATTATTTTTTTATCTCTCAACCTGTCCAAGAGGCCTGCTGCCCGCCGCACTCGCCGCCGGGCTGGCCCTCACCCCGCCATTGAGACTGAACGGGGATTATTATTTTTTTTAACTCGGCCGCCGGGCCGGGGCGGGCTTCGCCCTCGGTACCTCCAGCCGCTACTATTTCCGCGGGCCGCGTTCCAACACTATTCACCCAGGCCAAGAGGCCTCTTCCTCGGCCACACTCGGCCACCGGGCCGGCCCGCACCCTGCCATTGAGACTGCACGGGGATTATTATTTTTTTATCTCTCAACCTGTCCAAGAGGCCTGCTGCCCGCCGCACTCGGAGGCCGAGTGCAGCCTGCTCACTGCAATTGAGACTGAACGGGGATTATTATTTTTTTTAACTCGGCCGCCGGGCCGTGGCGGGCTTCGCCCCCGGTACCTCCAGCCGCTACTATTTCCGCGGGCCGCGTTCCAACACTATTCACCCCGGCCAAGAGGCCTATTCCCCGGCCACACTCGGCCGCCGGGCCGGCCCGCACCCCGCCATTGAGACTGCACGGGAATTATTATTTTTTTATCTCTCAACCTGTCCAAGAGGCCTGCTGCCCGCCGCACTAGCCGCCGGGCCGGCCCGCACCCTGCCATTGAGACTGCACGGGAATTATTATTTTTTTATCTCTCAACCTGTCCAAGAGGCCTGCTGCCCGCCGCAATCGCCGCCGGGCCGGCCCGCACCCCGCCATTGAGACTGAACGGGGATTATTATTGTTTTTAACTCGGCCGCCGGGCCGGGGCGGGCTTCGCCCCCGGTACCTCCAGCCGCTACTATTTCCGCGGGCCGCGTTCAAACACTATTAACTCCGGCCAAGAGGCCTCTTCCCCGGCCACACTCGGCCACCGGGCCGGCTCGCACCCTGCCATTGAGACTGAACGGGGATTATTTATTTTTTTAACTTGGCCGCCGGGCCGGGGCGGGCTTCGCCCCCGGTACCTCCATCCGCTACTATTTCCGCGGGCCGCGTTCCAACACTATTAACCCCGGCCAAGAGGCCTCTTCCCCGGCCACACTCGGCCACCGGGCCGGCACGCACCCTGCCAATGAGACTGAACGGGGATTATTTATTTTTTTAACTTGGCCGCCGGGCCGGGGCGGGCTTCGCCCCCGGTACCTCCATCCGCTACTATTTCCGCGGGCCGCGTTCCAACACTATTAACCCCGGCCAAGAGGCCTCTTCCCCGGCCACACTCGGCCGCCGGGCCGGCCCGCACCCCGCCATTGAGACTGAACGGGGATTATTATTGTTTTTAACTCGGCCGCCGGGGCGGGCATCGCCCCCGGTACCTCCAGCCGCTACTATTTCCGCGGGCCGCGTTCCAAAACTATTAACCCCGGCCAAGAGGCCTATTCCACGGCCACACTCGGCCGCCGGGCCGGCCCGCACCCCGCCATTGAGACTGCACGGGAATTATTATTTTTTTATCTCTCAACCTGTCCAAGAGGCCTGCTGCCCGCCGCACTCGCCGCCGGGCCGGCCCGCACCCCGCCATTGAGACTGCACGGGAATTATTATTTTTTTATCTCTCAACCTGTCCAAGAGGCCTGCTGCCCGCCGCACTCGCCGCCGGGCCGGCCCGCACCCCGTCATTGAGACTGAACGGGGATTATTATTTTTTTTAACTCGGCCGCCGGGCCGGGGCGGGCATCGCCCCCGGTACCTCCAGCCGCTACTATTTCCGCGGGCCGCGTTCCAACACTATTCAACCCGGCCAAGAGGCCCCTTCCCCGGCCACACTCGGCCACCGGGCCGGCCCGCACCCTGCCATTGAGACTGAACGGGGATTATTTATTTTTTTAACTTGGCCGCCGGGCCTGGGCGGGCTTCGCCCCCGGTACCTCCAGCCGCTACTATTTCCGCGGGCCGCGTTCCAACACTATTCACGCCGGCCAAGAGGCCTCTTCCCCGGCCACACTCGGCCGCCGGGCCGGCCCGCACCCCGCCATTGAGACTGAACGGGGATTATTATTTTTTTTAACTCGGCCGCCGGGCCGGGGTGGGCTTCGCCCCCGGTACCTCCAGCCGCTACTATTTCCGCGGGCCGCGTTCCAAAACTATTAACCCCGGCCAAGAGGCCTCTTCCCCGGCCACAGTCGGCCGCCGGGCCGGCCCACACCCCGCCATTGAGACTGAACGGGGATTATTTTTTTTTTTAACTCGGCCGCAGGGCCGGGGCGGGCATCGCCCCCGGTACCTCCAGCCGCTACTATTTCCGCGGGCCGCGTTCCAACACTATTCACCCCGGCCAAGAGGCCTATTCCCCGGCCACACTCGGCCGCCGGGCCGGCCCGCACCCCGCCATTGAGACTGCACGGGAATTATTTTTTTTTACCTCTCAACCTGTCCAAGAGGCCTGCTGCCCGCCGCCGGGCCGGCCCGCACCCCGCCATTGAGACTGAACGGGGATTATTTATTTTTTTAACTTGGCCGCCGGGCCGGGGCGGGCTTCGCCCCCGGTACCTCCAGCCGCTACTATTTCCGCGGGCCGCGTTCCAAAACTATTAACCCCGGCCAAGAGGCCTCTTCCCCGGCCACAGTCGGCCGCCGGGCCGGCCCGCACCCCGCCATTGAGACTGCACGGGAATTTTTTTTTTTTATCTCTCAACCTGTCCAAGAGGCCTGCTGCCCGCCGCCGGGCCGGCCCGCACCCCGCCATTGAGACTGAACGGGGATTATTATTTTTTTTAACTCGGCCGCCGGGCCGGGGCGGGCTTCGCCCCCGGTACCTCCAGCCGCTACTATTTCCGCGGGCCGCGTTCCAACAATATTCACCCTGGCCAAAAGGCCTCTTCCCCGGCCACACTCGGCCGCCGGGCCGGCCCGCACCCCGCCATTGAGACTGCACGGGGATTATTATTTTTTTATCTCTCAACCTGTCCAAGAGGCCTGCTGCCCGCCGCACTCGGAGACCGAGTGCAGCCTGCTCCCCGCCATTGAGACTGCACGGGAATTATTGTTTTTTTATCTCTCAACCTGTCCAAGAGGCCTGCTGCCCGCCGCACTCGCCGCCGGGCCGGCCCGCACCCCGCCATTGAGACTGAACGGGGATTATTATTTTTTTTAACTCGGCCGCCGGGGCGGGCATCGCCCCCGGTACCTCCAGCCGCTACTATTTCCGCGGGCCGCGTTCCAACACTATTCACCCCGGCCAAGAGGCCTCTTCCCCGGCCACACTCGGCCGCCGGGCCGGCCCGCACCCCGTCATTGAGACTGCACGGGGATTATTATTTTTTTATCTCTCAACCTGTCCAAGAGGCCTGCTGCCCGCCGCACTCGCCGCCGGGCCGGCCCGCACCCCGCCATTGAGACTGCACGGGAATTATTATTTTTTTATCTCTCAACCTGTCCAAGAGGCCTGCTGCCCGCCGCCGGGCCGGGGCGGGCTTCGCCCCCGGTACCTCCAGCCGCTACTATTTCCGCGGGCCGCGTTCCAACACTATTCACCCCGGCCAAGAGGCCTCTTCCCCGGCCACACTCGGCCGCCGGGCCGGCCCGCACCCCGCCATTGAGACTGAACGGGGATTATTATTTTTTTAACTCGGCCGCCGGGCCGGGGCGGGCTTCGCCCCCGGTACTTCCAGCCGCTACTATTTCCGCGGGCCGCGTTCCAACACTATTCACCCCGGCCAAGAGGCCTATTCCCCGGCCACACTCGGCCGCCGGGCCGGCCCGCACCCCGCCATTGAGACTGCACGGGAATTATTATTTTTTTATCTCTCAACCTGTCCAAGAGGCCTGCTGCCCGCCGCACTCGGAGGCCGAGTGCAGCCTGCTCCCTGCCATTGAGACTGAATGGGGATTTTTTTTTTTTTTAACTCAGCCGCCGGGCCGGGGCGGGCATCGCCCCGGTACCTCCAGCCGCTACTATTTCCGCGGGCCGCGTTCCAAAACTATTCAATCCCGCCATTGAGACTGAACGGGGATTATTATTTTTTTTAACTCGGCCGCCGGGCCGGGGCGGGCTTCGCCCCCGGTACCTCCAGCCGCTACTATTTCCGCGGCCCGCGTTCCAAAACTATTCACCCCGGCCAAGAGGCCTATTCCCCGGCCACACTCGGCCGCCGGGCCGGCCCGCACCCCGCCATTGAGACTGAACCGGGATTATTATTTTTTTTAACTCGGCCGCCGGGCCGGGGCGGGCATCGCCCCCGGTACCTCCAGCCGCTACTATTTCCGCGGGCCGCGTTCCAAAACTATTCACCCCGGCCAAGAGGCCTATTCCCCGGCCACACTCGGCCGCCGGGCCGGCCCGCACCCCGCCATTGAGACTGCACGGGAATTATTTTTTTTTAATCTCTCAACCTGTCCAAGAGGCCTGCTGCCCGCCGCACTCGCCGCCGGGCCGGCCAGCACCCCGCCATTGAGACTGAACGTGGATTATTATTTTTTTTAACTCGGCCGCCGGGCCGGGGCGGGCTTCGCCCCCGGTACCTCCAGCCGCTACTATTTCCGCGGGCCGCGTTCCAACACTATTCACCATGGCCAAAAGGCCTCTTCCCCGGCCACACTCGGCCGCCGGGCCGGCCCGCACCCCGCCATTGAGACTGCACGGGGATTATTATTTTTTTATCTCTCAACCTGTCCAAGAGGCCTGCTGCCCGCCGCACTCGGAGGCCGAGTGCAGCCTGCTCCCCGCCATTGAGACTGCACGGGGATTATTATTTTTTTTAACTTGGCCGCCGGGCCGGGGCGGGCTTCGCCCCCGGTACCTCCAGCCGCTACTATTTCCGCGGGCCGCGTTCCAACACTATTCACCCCGGCCAAGAGGCCTCTTCCCCGGCCACACTCGTCCGCCGGGCCGGCCCGCACCCTGCCATTGAGACTGAACGGGGATTTTTTTTTTTTTAACTCGGCCGCCGGGCCGGGGCGGGCATCGCCCCCGGTACCTCCAGCCGCTACTATTTCCGCGGGCCGCGTTCCAACACTATTAACCCCAGCCAAGAGGCCTATTCCCCGGCCACACTCAGCCGCCGGGCCGGCCCGCACCCCGCCATTGAGACTGCACGGGAATTATTATTTTTTTATCTCTCAACCTGTCCAAGAGGCCTGCTGCCCGCCGCACTCGCCGCCGGGCCGGCCCGCACCCCGCCATTGAGACTGCACGGGAATTATTATTTTTTTATCTCTGAACCTGTCCAAGAGGCCTGCTGCCCGCCGCACTCGGAGGCCGAGTGCAGCCTGCTCCCTGCAATTGAGACTGAACGGGGATTATTATTTTTTTTAACTCGGCCGTCGGGCCGGGGCGGGCTTCGCCCCCGGTACCTCCAGCCGCTACTATTTCCGCGGGCCGCGTTCCAACACTATTAACCCGGCCAAGAGGCCTCTTCCCCGGCCACACTCGGCCACCGGGCCGGCCCGCACCCTGCCATTGAGACTGATCGGGGATTATTTATTTTTTTAACTTGGCCGCCGGGCCGGGGCGGGCTTCGCCCCCGGTACCTCCAGCCGCTACTATTTCCGCGGGCCGCGTTCCAACACTATTCACCCCGGCCAAGAGGCCTATTCCCCGGCCACACTCGGCCGCCGGGCCGGCCCGCACCCCGCCATTGAGACTGCACGGGAATTATTATTTTTTTATCTCTCAACCTGTCCAAGAGGCCTGCTGCCCGCCGCACTCGGAGGCCGAGTGCAGCCTGCTCCCTGCCATTGAGACTGAACGGGGATTATTATTTTTTTTAACTCGGCCGCCGGGCCGGGGCGGGCTTCGCCCCCGGTACCTCCAGCCGCTACTATTTCAGCGGGCCGCGTTCCAACACTATTAACCCCGGCCAAGAGGCCTCTTCCCCGGCCACACTCGGCCACCGGGCCGGCCCGCACCCTGCCATTGAGACTGAACGGGGATTATTTATTTTTTTAACTTGGCCGCCGGGCCGGGGCGGGCTTCGCCCCCAGTACCTCCAGCCGCTACTATTTCCGCGGGCCGCGTTCCAACACTATTCACCCCGGCCAAGAGGCCTCTTCCCCGGCCACACTCGTCCGCCGGGCCGGCCCGCACCCCGCCATTGAGACTGAACGGGGATTATTATTTTTTTTAACTCGGCCGCCGGGCCGGGGCGGTCATCGCCCCCGGTACCTCCAGCCGCTACTATTTCCGCGGGCCGCGTTCCAACACTATTCACCCCGGCCAAGAGGGCTCTTCCCCGGCCACACTCGGCCGCCGGGCCGGCCCGCACCCCGCCATTGAGACTGCACGGGAATTATTATTTTTTTATCTCTCAACCTGTCCAAGAGGCCTGCTGCCCGCCGCACTCGCCGCCGGGCCGGCCCGCACCCCGCCATTGAGACTGCACGGGAATTATTTTTTTTTTATCTCTCAACCTGTCCAAGAGGCATGCTGCCCGCCGCACTCGCCGCCGGGCCGGCCCGCACCCCACCATTGAGACTGAACGGAGATTATTATTTTTTTTAAGTCGGCCGCCGGGCCGGGGCGGGCTTCGCCCCCGGTACCTCCAGCCGCTGCTATTTCCGCGTACCGCGTTCCAACACTATTCACCCCGGCCAAGAGGCCTCTTCCCCGGCCACACTCGGCCGCCGGGCCGGCCCGCACCCCGCCATTGAGACTGCACGGGGATTATTATTTTTTTATCTCTCAATCTGTCCAAGAGGCCTGCTGCCCGCCGCACTCGCCGCCGGGCCGGCCCGCACCCCACCATTGAGACTGAACGGGGATTATTATTTTTTTTAACTCGGCCGCCGGGCTGGGTCGGGCTTCGCCCCCGGTACCTCCAGCCGCTACTATTTCCGCGGGCCGCGTTCCAACACTATTCACCCCGGCCAAGAGGCCTATTCCCCGGCCACACTCGGCCGCCGGGCCGGCCCGCACCCCGCCATTGAGACTGCACGGGAATTATTATTTTTTTATCTCTCAACCTGTCCAAGAGGCCTGCTGCCCGCCGCACTCGGAGGCCGAGTGCAGCCTGCTCCCTGCCATTGAGACTGAACGGGGATTATTATTTTTTTTAACTCGGCCGCCGGGCCGGGGCGGGCTTCGCCCCCGGTACCTCCAGCCGCTACTATTTCAGCGGGCCGCGTTCCAACACTATTAACCCCGGCCAAGAGGCCTCTTCCCCGGCCACACTCGGCCACCGGGCCGGCCCGCACCCTGCCATTGAGACTGAACGGGGATTATTTATTTTTTTAACTTGGCCGCCGGGCCGGGGCGGGCTTCGCCCCCAGTACCTCCAGCCGCTACTATTTCCGCGGGCCGCGTTCCAACACTATTCACCCCGGCCAAGAGGCCTCTTCCCCGGCCACACTCGGCCGCCGGGCCGGCCCGCACCCCGCCATTGAGACTGCATGGGAATTATTATTTTTTTATCTCTCAACCTGTCCAAGAGGCCTGCTGCCCGCCGCACTCGCCGCCGGGCCGGCCCGCACCCCACCATTGAGACTGAACGGGGATTATTATTTTTTTTAACTCGGCCGCCGGGCTGGGTCGGGCTTCGCCCCCGGTACCTCCAGCCGCTACTATTTCCGCGGGCCGCGTTCCAACACTATTCACCCCGGCCAAGAGGCCTATTCCCCGGCCACACTCGGCCGCCGGGCCGGCCCGCACCCCGCCATTGAGACTGCACGGGAATTATTATTTTTTTATCTCTCAACCTGTCCAAGAGGCCTGCTGCCCGCCGCACTCGGAGGCCGAGTGCAGCCTGCTCCCTGCCATTGAGACTGAACGGGGATTATTATTTTTTTTAACTCGGCCGCCGGGCCGGGGCGGGCTTCGCCCCCGGTACCTCCAGCCGCTACTATTTCAGCGGGCCGCGTTCCAACACTATTAACCCCGGCCAAGAGGCCTCTTCCCCGGCCACACTCGGCCACCGGGCCGGCCCGCACCCTGCCATTGAGACTGAACGGGGATTATTTATTTTTTTAACTTGGCCGCCGGGCCGGGGCGGGCTTCGCCCCCAGTACCTCCAGCCGCTACTATTTCCGCGGGCCGCGTTCCAACACTATTCACCCCGGCCAAGAGGCCTCTTCCCCGGCCACACTCGTCCGCCGGGCCGGCCCGCACCCCGCCATTGAGACTGAACGGGGATTATTATTTTTTTTAACTCGGCCGCCGGGCCGGGGCGGTCATCGCCCCCGGTACCTCCAGCCGCTACTATTTCCGCGGGCCGCGTTCCAACACTATTCACCCCGGCCAAGAGGGCTCTTCCCCGGCCACACTCGGCCGCCGGGCCGGCCCGCACCCCGCCATTGAGACTGCACGGGAATTATTATTTTTTTATCTCTCAACCTGTCCAAGAGGCCTGCTGCCCGCCGCACTCGCCGCCGGGCCGGCCCGCACCCCGCCATTGAGACTGCACGGGAATTATTATTTTTTTTTTCTCTCAACCTGTCCAAGAGGCCTGCTGCCCGCCGCACTCGCCGCCGGGCCGGCCCGCACCCCGCCATTGAGACTGAACGGGGATTATTTTTTTTTTTAACTCGGCCGCCGTGCCGGGGCGAGATTCGCCCCCGGTACCTCCAGCCGCTACTATTTCCGCGGGCCGCGTTCCAACACTATTCACCCCGGCCAAGAGGCCTATTCCCCGGCCCGCACCCCGCCATTGAGACTGCACGGGAATTATTATTTTTTTATCTCTCAACCTGTCCAAGAGGCCTGCTGCCCGCCGCACTCGCCGCCGGGCCGGCCCGCACCCCACCATTGAGACTGCACGGGAATTATTATTTTTTTATCTCTCAACCTGTCCAAGAGGCCTGTTGCCCGCCGCACTCGCCGCCGGGCCGGCCCGCACCCCGCCATTGAGACTGAACGGGGATTATTATTTTTTTTAACTCGGCCGCCGGGCCGGGGCGGGCTTCGCCCCCGGTACCTCCAGCCGCTA
Organism: Hippocampus zosterae; assembly: GCF_025434085.1. NCBI lineage: Eukaryota > Metazoa > Chordata > Actinopteri > Syngnathiformes > Syngnathidae > Hippocampus > Hippocampus zosterae. The sequence continues at coordinate 9,020,069 of NC_067453.1, forward strand.
CTATTTCCGCGGGCCGCGTTCCATCACTATTCACCCCGGCCAAGAGGCCTCTTCCCCGGCCACACTCGTCCGCCGGGCCGGCCCGCACCCCGCCATTGAGACTGAACGGGGATTTTTTTTTTTTTTAACTCGGCCGCCGGGCCGGGGCAGGCATCGCCCCCGGTACCTCCAGCCGCTACTATTTCCGCGGGTCGCGTTCCAACACTATTCACCCCGGCCAAGAGGCCTATTCCCCGGCCACACTCGGCCGCCGGGCCGGCCCGCACCCCGCCATTGAGACTGCACGGGAATTATTATTTTTTTATCTCTCAACCTGTCCAAGAGGCCTGCTGCCCGCCGCAATCGCCGCCGGGCCGATCCGCACCCCGCCATTGAGACTGAACGGGGATTATTATTTTTTTTAACTCGGCCGCCGGGCCGGGGCGGGCTTTGCCCCCGGTACCTCCAGCCGCTACTATTTCCGCGGGCCGCGTTCCAACACTATTAACCCCGGCCAAGAGGCCTCTTCCCCGGCCACACTCGGCCACCGGGCCGGCCCGCGCCCTGCCATTGAGACTGAACGGGGATTATTTATTTTTTTAACTTGGCCGCTATGCCGGGGCGGGCTTCGCCCCCGGTACCTCCAGCCGCTACTATTTCCGCGGGCCGCGTTCCAACACTATTCACCCCGGCCAAGAGGCCTCTTCCCCGGCCACACTCGTCCGCCGGGCCGGCCCGCACCCCGCCATTGAGACTGAACGGGGATTATTATTTTTTTAAACTCGGCCGCCGGGCCGGGGCGGGCATCGCCCCCGGTACCTCCAGCCGCTACTATTTCCGCGGGCCGCGTTCCAACACTATTCACCCCGGCCAAGAGGCCTATTCCCCGGCCACACTCGGCCGCCGGGCCGGCCCGCACCCCGCCATTGAGACTGCACGGGAATTATTATTTTTTTGTCTCTCAACCTGTCCAAGAGGCCTGCTGCCCGCCGCACTCGCCGCCGGGCCGGCCCGCACCCCGCCATTGAGACTGCATGGGAATTATTATTATTTTATCTCTCAACCTGTCCAAGAGACCTGCTGACCGCCGCAATATCCGCCGGGCCGGCCCGCACCCCGCCATTGAGACTGAACGGGGATTATTTTTTTTTTTAACTCGGCCGCCGGGCCGGGGCGGGCTTCGCCCCGGGTACCTCCAGCCGCTACTATTTCCGCGGGCCGCGTTCCAACACTATTAACCCCGGCCAAGAGGCCTCTTCCCCGGCCACACTCGGCCACCGGGCCGGCCCGCACCCTGCCATTAACACTGAACGGGGATTATTTATTTTTTTAACTTGGCCGCCGGGCCGGGGCGGGCTTCGCCCCCGGTACCTCCAGCCGCTACTATTTCCGCGGGCCGCGTTCCAACACTATTCACCCCGGCCAAGAGGCCTATTCCCCGGCCACACTCGGCCGCCGGGCCGGCCCGCACCCCGCCATTGAGACTGCACGGGAATTATTATTTTTTTATCTCTCAACCTGTCCAAGAGGCCTGCTGCCCGCCGCACTCGCCGCCGGGCCGGCCCGCACCCCGCCATTGAGACTGCATGGGAATTATTATTTTTTTATCTCTCAACCTGTCCAAGAGGCCTGCTGCCCGCCGCACTCGCCGCCGGGCCGGCCCGCACCCCACCATTGAGACTGAACGGGGATTATTATTTTTTTTAACTCGGCCGCCGGGCTGGGTCGGGCTTCGCCCCCGGTACCTCCAGCCGCTACTATTTCCGCGGGCCGCGTTCCAACACTATTCACCCCGGCCAAGAGGCCTATTCCCCGGCCACACTCGGCCGCCGGGCCGGCCCGCACCCCGCCATTGAGACTGCACGGGAATTATTATTTTTTTATCTCTCAACCTGTCCAAGAGGCCTGCTGCCCGCCGCACTCGGAGGCCGAGTGCAGCCTGCTCCCTGCCATTGAGACTGAACGGGGATTATTATTTTTTTTAACTCGGCCGCCGGGCCGGGGCGGGCTTCGCCCCCGGTACCTCCAGCCGCTACTATTTCAGCGGGCCGCGTTCCAACACTATTAACCCCGGCCAAGAGGCCTCTTCCCCGGCCACACTCGGCCACCGGGCCGGCCCGCACCCTGCCATTGAGACTGAACGGGGATTATTTATTTTTTTAACTTGGCCGCCGGGCCGGGGCGGGCTTCGCCCCCAGTACCTCCAGCCGCTACTATTTCCGCGGGCCGCGTTCCAACACTATTCACCCCGGCCAAGAGGCCTCTTCCCCGGCCACACTCGTCCGCCGGGCCGGCCCGCACCCCGCCATTGAGACTGAACGGGGATTATTATTTTTTTTAACTCGGCCGCCGGGCCGGGGCGGTCATCGCCCCCGGTACCTCCAGCCGCTACTATTTCCGCGGGCCGCGTTCCAACACTATTCACCCCGGCCAAGAGGGCTCTTCCCCGGCCACACTCGGCCGCCGGGCCGGCCCGCACCCCGCCATTGAGACTGCACGGGAATTATTATTTTTTTATCTCTCAACCTGTCCAAGAGGCCTGCTGCCCGCCGCACTCGCCGCCGGGCCGGCCCGCACCCCGCCATTGAGACTGCACGGGAATTATTTTTTTTTTATCTCTCAACCTGTCCAAGAGGCATGCTGCCCGCCGCACTCGCCGCCGGGCCGGCCCGCACCCCACCATTGAGACTGAACGGAGATTATTATTTTTTTTAAGTCGGCCGCCGGGCCGGGGCGGGCTTCGCCCCCGGTACCTCCAGCCGCTGCTATTTCCGCGTACCGCGTTCCAACACTATTCACCCCGGCCAAGAGGCCTCTTCCCCGGCCACACTCGGCCGCCGGGCCGGCCCGCACCCCGCCATTGAGACTGCACGGGGATTATTATTTTTTTATCTCTCAATCTGTCCAAGAGGCCTGCTGCCCGCCGCACTCGGAGGCCGAGTGCAGCCTGCTCCCTGCCATTGAGACTGAACGGGGATTTTTTTTTTTTTTAACTCGGCCGCCAGGCCGGGGCGGGCATCATCCCCGGTACCTCCAGCCGCTACTATTTCCGCGGGCCGCGTTCCAACACTATTAACCCCGGCCAAGAGGCCTCTTCCCCGGCCACACTCGGCCACCGGGCCGGCCCGCACCCTGCCATTGAGACTGAACGGGGATTATTTATTTTTTTAACTTGGCCGCCGGGCCGGGGCGGGCTTCGCCCCCGGTACCTCCAGCCGCTACTATTTCCGCGGGCCGCGTTCCAACACTATTCACCCCGGCCAAGAGGCCTCTTCCCCGGCCACACTCGTCCGCCGGGCCGGCCCGCACCCCGCCATTGAGACTGAACGGGGATTTTTTTTTTTTTTAACTCGGCCGCCGGGCCGGGGCGGGCATCGCCCCCGGTACCTCCAGCCGCTACTATTTCTGCGGGCCGCGTTCCAACACTATTCACCCCGGCCAAGAGGCCTCTTCCCCGGCCACACTCGGCCGCCGGGCCGGCCCGCACCCCGCAATTGGGACTGAACGGGGATTATTATTTTTTTATCTCTCAACCTATCCAAGAGGCCTGCTGCCCGCCGCACTCGCCGCCGGGCCGGCCCGCACCCCACCATTGAGACTGCATGGGAATTATTATTTTTTTATCTCTCAACCTGTCCATGAGGCCTGCTGCCCGCCGCAATCGCCGCCGGGCCGGCCCGCGACCCGCCATTGAGACTGAACGGGGATTATTATTTTTTTTAACTCGGCCGCCGGGCCGGGGCGGGCTTGGCCCCCGGTACCTCCAGCCACTACTATTTCCGCGGGCCGCGTTCCAACACTATTAACCCCGGCCAAGAGGCCTCTTCCCCGGCCACACTCGGCCGCCGGGCCGGCCCGCACCCCGCCATTGAGACTGCACGGGAATTATTATTTTTTTTTTCTCTCAACCTGTCCAAGAGGCCTGCTGCCCGCCGCACTCGCCGCCGGGCCGGCCCGCACCCCGCCATTGAGACTGAACGGGGATTATTTTTTTTTTTAACTCGGCCGCCGTGCCGGGGCGGGATTCGCCCCCGGTACCTCCAGCCGCTACTATTTCCGCGGGCCGCGTTCCAACACTATTCACCCCGGCCAAGAGGCCTATTCCCCGGCCCGCACCCCGCCATTGAGACTGCACGGGAATTATTATTTTTTTATCTCTCAACCTGTCCAAGAGGCCTGCTGCCCGCCGCACTCGCCGCCGGGCCGGCCCGCACCCCACCATTGAGACTGCACGGGAATTATTATTTTTTTATCTCTCAACCTGTCCAAGAGGCCTGTTGCCCGCCGCACTCGCCGCCGGGCCGGCCCGCACCCCGCCATTGAGACTGAACGGGGATTATTATTTTTTTTAACTCGGCCGCCGGGCCGGGGCGGGCTTCGCCCCCGGTACCTCCAGCCGCTACTATTTCCGCGGGCCGCGTTCCATCACTATTCACCCCGGCCAAGAGGCCTCTTCCCCGGCCACACTCGTCCGCCGGGCCGGCCCGCACCCCGCCATTGAGACTGAACGGGGATTTTTTTTTTTTTTAACTCGGCCGCCGGGCCGGGGCAGGCATCGCCCCCGGTACCTCCAGCCGCTACTATTTCCGCGGGTCGCGTTCCAACACTATTCACCCCGGCCAAGAGGCCTATTCCCCGGCCACACTCGGCCGCCGGGCCGGCCCGCACCCCGCCATTGAGACTGCACGGGAATTATTATTTTTTTATCTCTCAACCTGTCCAAGAGGCCTGCTGCCCGCCGCAATCGCCGCCGGGCCGATCCGCACCCCGCCATTGAGACTGAACGGGGATTATTATTTTTTTTAACTCGGCCGCCGGGCCGGGGCGGGCTTTGCCCCCGGTACCTCCAGCCGCTACTATTTCCGCGGGCCGCGTTCCAACACTATTAACCCCGGCCAAGAGGCCTCTTCCCCGGCCACACTCGGCCACCGGGCCGGCCCGCGCCCTGCCATTGAGACTGAACGGGGATTATTTATTTTTTTAACTTGGCCGCCGGGCCGGGGCGGGCTTCGCCCCCGGTACCTCCAGCCGCTACTATTTCCGCGGGCCGCGTTCCAACACTATTCACCCCGGCCAAGAGGCCTCTTCCCCGGCCACACTCGTCCGCCGGGCCGGCCCGCACCCCGCCATTGAGACTGAACGGGGATTATTATTTTTTTAAACTCGGCCGCCGGGCCGGGGCGGGCATCGCCCCCGGTACCTCCAGCCGCTACTATTTCCGCGGGCCGCGTTCCAACACTATTCACCCCGGCCAAGAGGCCTATTCCCCGGCCACACTCGGCCGCCGGGCCGGCCCGCACCCCACCATTGAGACTGCACGGGAATTATTATTTTTTTGTCTCTCAACCTGTCCAAGAGGCCTGCTGCCCGCCGCACTCGCCGCCGGGCCGGCCCGCACCCCGCCATTGAGACTGCATGGGAATTATTATTATTTTATCTCTCAACCTGTCCAAGAGACCTGCTGACCGCCGCAATATCCGCCGGGCCGGCCCGCACCCCGCCATTGAGACTGAACGGGGATTATTTTTTTTTTTAACTCGGCCGCCGGGCCGGGGCGGGCTTCGCCCCGGGTACCTCCAGCCGCTACTATTTCCGCGGGCCGCGTTCCAACACTATTAACCCCGGCCAAGAGGCCTCTTCCCCGGCCACACTCGGCCACCGGGCCGGCCCGCACCCTGCCATTAACACTGAACGGGGATTATTTATTTTTTTAACTTGGCCGCCGGGCCGGGGCGGGCTTCGCCCCCGGTACCTCCAGCCGCTACTATTTCCGCGGGCCGCGTTCCAACACTATTCACCCCGGCCAAGAGGCCTATTCCCCGGCCACACTCGGCCGCCGGGCCGGCCCGCACCCCGCCATTGAGACTGCACGGGGATTTTTTTTTTTTTTAACTTGGCCGCCGGGCCGGGGCGGGCTTTGCCCCCGGTACCTCCAGCGGCTACTATTTCCGCGGGCCGCGTTCCAACACTATTCACCCCGGCCAAGAGGCCTCTTCCCCGGCCACACTCGTCCGCCGGGCCGGCCCGCACCCCGCCATTGAGACTGCATGGGAATTATTATTATTTTATCTCTCAACCTGTCCAAGAGGCCTGCTGCCCGCCGCAATCGCCGCCGGGCCGGCCCGCACCCCGCCATTGAGACTGAACGGGGATTATTATTTTTTTTAACTCGGCCGCCGGGCCGGGGCGGGCTTCGCCCCGGGTACCTCCAGCCGCTACTATTTCCGCCGGCCGCGTTCCAACACTATTAACCCCGGCCAAGAGGCCTCTTCCCCGGCCAAACTCGGCCACCGGGCCGGCCCGCACCCTGCCATTAACACTGAACGGGGATTATTTATTTTTTTAACTTGGCCGCCGGGCCGGGGCGGGCTTCGCCCCCGGTACCTCCAGCCGCTACTATTTCCGCGGGCCGCGTTCCAACACTATTCACCCCGGCCAAGAGGCCTATTCCCCGGCCACACTCGGCCGCCAGGCCGGCCCGCACCCCGCCATTGAGACTGCACGGGAATTATTATTTTTTTATCTCTCAACCTGTCCAAGAGGCCTGCTGCCCGCCGCACTCGCCGCCGGGCCGGCCCGCACCCCGCCATTGAGACTGCATGGGAATTATTATTTTTTTATCTCTCAACCTGTCCAAGAGGCCTGCTGCCCGCCGCACTCGCCGCCGGGCCGGCCCGCACCCCACCATTGAGACTGAACGGGGATTATTATTTTTTTTAACTCGGCCGCCGGGCTGGGTCGGGCTTCGCCCCCGGTACCTCCAGCCGCTACTATTTCCGCGGGCCGCGTTCCAAAACTATTAACACCGGCCAAGAGGCCTCTTCTCCGGCCACACTCGGCCGCCGGGCCGGCCCGCACCCCGCCATTGAGACTGCACGGGGATTTTTTTTTTTTTTTAACTCGGCCGCCGGGCCGGGGCGGGCTTCGCCCCCGGTACCTCCAGCCGCCACTATTTCCGCGGGCCGCGTTCCAACACTATTCACCCCGGCCAAGAGGGCTCTTCCCCGGCCACAGTCGGCCGCCGGGCCGGCCCGCACCCCGCCATTGAGACTGAACGGGGATTATTATTTTTTTTAACTCGGCCGCCGGGCCGGGGCGGGCATCGCCCCCGGTACCTCCAGCCGCTACTATTTCCGCGGGCCGCGTTCCAACACTATTCACCCCGGCCAAGAGGCCTATTCCCCGGCCACACTTGGCCGCCGGGCCGGCCCGCACCCCGCCATTGAGACTGCACGGGGATTATTATTTTTTTATCTCTCAACCTGTCCAAGAGGCCTGCTGCCCGCCGCACTTGCCGCCGGGCCGGCCCGCACCCCACCATTGAGACTGCACGGGAATTATTATTTTTTTATCTCTCAACCTGTCCAAGAGGCCTGCTGCCCGCCGCACTCGCCGCCGGGCCGGCCCGCACCCCGCCATTGAGACTGAACGGGGATTATTTTTTTTTTTAACTCGGCCGCCGGGCCGGGGCGGGCTTCGCCCCCGGTACCTCCAGCTGCTACTATTTCCGCGGGCCGCGTTCCAAAACTATTAACCTCGTCCAAGAGGCCTCTTCTCCGGCCACACTCGGCCGCCGGGCCGGCCCGCACCCCGCCATTGAGACTGCACGGGGATTTTTTTTTTTTTAACTCGGCCGCCGGGCCGGGGCGGGCTTCGCCCCCGGTTCCTCCAGCCACTACTATTTCTGCGGGCCGCGTTCCAACACTATTCACCCCGGCCAAGAGGCCTATTCCCCGGCCACACTCGGCCGCCGGGCCGGCCCGCACCCCGCCATTGAGACTGCACGGGAATTATTATTTTTTTATCTCTCAACCTGTCCAAGAGGCCTGCTGCCCGCCGCAATCGCCGCCGGGCCGGCCCGCACCCTGCCATTGAGAGTGATCGGGGATTATTTATTTTTTTAACTTGGCCGCCGGGCCGGGGCGGGCTTCGCCCCCGGTACCTCCAGCCGCTACTATTTCCGCGGGCCGCGTTCCAACACTATTCACCCAGGCCAAGAGGCCTATTCCCCGGCCACACTCGGCCGCCGGGCCGGCCCGCACCCCGCCATTGAGACTGAACGGGGATTATTATTTTTTTATCTCTCAACCTGTCCAAGAGGCCTGCTGCCCGCCGCACTCGCCGCCGGGCCGGCCCGCACCCCGCCATTGAGACTGCACGGGAATTATTATTTTTTTTATCTCTCAACCTGTCCAAGAGGCCTGCTGCCCGCCGCACTCGCCGCCGGGCCGGCCCGCACCCCGCCATTGAGACTGAACGGGGATTATTATTTTTTTTAACTCGGCCGCCGGGCCGGGGCGGGCTTCGCCCCCGGTACCTCCAGCCGCTACTATTTCCGCGGGCCGCGTTCCAACACTATTCACCCCGGCCAAGAGGCCTATTCCCCGGCCCGCACCCCGCCATTGAGACTGCACGGGAATTATTATTTTTTTATCTCTCAACCTGTCCAAGATGCCTGCTGCCCGCCGCACTCGCCGCCGGGCCGGCCCGCACCCCACCATTGAGACTGCACGGGAATTATTATTTTTTTATCTCTCAACCTGTCCAAGAGGCCTGCTGCCCGCCGCACTCGCCGCCGGGCCGGCCCGCACCCCGCCATTGAGACTGAACGGGGATTATTATTTTTTTTAACTCGGCCGCCGGGCCGGGGCGGGCTTCGCCCCGGGTACCTCCAGCTGCTACTATTTCCGCGGGCCGCGTTCCAAAACTATTAACCCCGGCCAAGAGGCCTCTTCTCCGGCCACACTCGGCCGCCGGGCCGGCCCGCACCCCGCCATTGAGACTGCACGGGGATTTTTTTTTTTTTTAACTCGGCCGCCGGGCCGGGGCGGGCTTCGCCCCCGGTACCTCCAGCCGCTACTATTTCCGCGGGCCGCGTTCCAACACTATTCACCCCGGCCAAGAGGCCTCTTCCCCGGCCACACTCGTCCGCCGGGCCGGCCCGCACCCCGCCATTGAGACTGAACGGGATTTATTATTTTTTTATCTCTCAACCTGTCCAAGAGGCCTGCTGCCCGCCGCAATCGCCGCCGGGCCGGCCTGCACCCCGCACCCCGCAATTGAGACTGAACGGGGATTATTATTTTTTTTAACTCGGCCGCCGGGCCGGGGCGGGCTTCGCCCCCGGTACCTCCAGCTGCTACTATTTCCGCGGGCCGCGTTCCAAAACTATTAACCCCGGCCAAGAGGCCTCTTCCCGGGCCACACTCGGCCACCGGGCCGGCCCGCACCCTGCCATTGAGACTGAACGGGGATTATTTATTTTTTTAACTTGGCCGCCGGGCCGGGGCGGGCTTTGCCCCCGGTACCTCCAGCGGCTACTATTTCCGCGGGCCGCGTTCCAACACTATTCACCCCGGCCAAGAGGCCTCTTCCCCGGCCACACTCGTCCGCCGGGCCGGCCCGCACCCCGCCATTGAGACTGAACGGGGATTATTATTTTTTTTAACTCGGCCGCCGGGCCGGGGCGGGCATCGCCCCCGGTACCTCCAGCCGCTACTATTTCCGCGGGCCGCGTTCCAACACTATTCACCCCGGCCAAGAGGCCTATTCCCCGGCCACACTCGGCCGCCGGGCCGGCCCGCACCCCGCCATTGAGACTGCACGGGAATTATTATTTTTTTATCTCTCAACCTGTCCAAGAGGCCTGCTGCCCGCCGCACTCGCCGCCGGGCCGGCCCGCACCCCGCCATTGAGACTGCATGGGAATTATTATTATTTTATCTCTCAACCTGTCCAAGAGGCCTGCTGCCCGCCGCAATCGCCGCCGGGCCGGCCCGCACCCCGCCATTGAGACTGAACGGGGATTATTATTTTTTTTAACTCGGCCGCCGGGCCGGGGCGGGCTTCGCCCCGGGTACCTCCAGCCGCTACTATTTCCGCGGGCCGCGTTCCAACACTATTAACCCCGGCCAAGAGGCCTCTTCCCCGGCCACACTCGGCCACCGGGCCGGCCCGCACCCTGCCATTAACACTGAACGGGGATTATTTATTTTTTTAACTTGGCCGCCGGGCCGGGGCGGGCTTCGCCCCCGGTACCTCCAGCCGCTACTATTTCCGCGGGCCGCGTTCCAACACTATTCACCCCGGCCAAGAGGCCTATTCCCCGGCCACACTCGGCCGCCGGGCCGGCCCGCACCCCGCCATTGAGACTGCACGGGAATTATTATTTTTTTATCTCTCAACCTGTCCAAGAGGCCTGCTGCCCGCCGCACTCGCCGCCGGGCCGGCCCGCACCCCGCCATTGAGACTGAACGGGGATTTTTTTTTTTTTTAGCTCGGCCGCCGGGCCGGGGCGGGCTTCGCCCCCGGTACCTCCAGCCGCTACTATTTCCGCGGGCCGCGTTCCAACACTATTCACCCCGGCCAAGAGGCCTATTCCCCGGCCCGCACCCCGCCATTGAGACTGCACGGGAATTATTATTTTTTTATCTCTCAACCTGTCCAAGAGGCCTGCTGCCCGCCGCACTCGCCGCCGGGCCGGCCCGCACCCCACCATTGAGACTGCACGGGAATTATTTTTTTTTTATCTCTCAACCTGTCCAAGAGGCCTGCTGCCCGCCGCACTCGCCGCCGGGCCGGCCCGCACGCCGCCATTGAGACTGAACGGGGATTATTATTTTTTTTAACTCGGCCGCCGGGCCGGGGCGGGCTTCGCCCCGGGTACCTCCAGCTGCTACTATTTCCGCGGGCCGCGTTCCAAAACTATTAACCCCGGCCAAGAGGCCTCTTCTCCGGCCACACTCGGCCGCCGGGCCGGCCCGCACCCCGCCATTGAGACTGCACGGGGATTATTATTTTTTTTAACTCGGCCGCCGGGCCGGGGCGGGCTTCGCCCCCGGTACCTCCAGCCACTACTATTTCTGCGGGCCGCGTTCCAACACTATTCACCCCGGCCAAGAGGCCTATTCCCCGGCCACACTCGGCCGCCGGGCCGGCCCGCACCCCGCCATTGAGACTGCACGGGAATTATTATTTTTTTATCTCTTAACCTGTCCAAGAGGCCTGCTGCCCGCCGCAATCGCCGCCGGGCCCGCCCGCACCCTGCCATTGAGAGTGATCGGGGATTATTTATTTTTTTAACTTGGCCGCCGGGCCGGGGCGGGCTTCGCCCCCGGTACCTCCAGCCGCTACTATTTCCGCGGGCCACGTTCCAACACTATTCACCCCGGCCAAGAGGCCTATTCCCCGGCCACACTCGGCCGCCGGGCCGGCCCGCACCCCGCCATTGAGACTGCACGGGGATTATTATTTTTTTTAACTCGGCCGCCGGGCCGGGGCGGGCTTCGCCCCCGGTACCTCCAGCCACTACTATTTCTGCGGGCCGCGTTCCAACACTATTCACCCCGGCCAAGAGGCCTATTCCCCGGCCACACTCGGCCGCCGGGCCGGCCCGCACCCCGCCATTGAGACTGCACGGGAATTATTATTTTTTTATCTCTCAACCTGTCCAAGAGGCCTGCTGCCCGCCGCACTCGGAGGCCGAGTGCAGCCTGCTCCCTGCCATTGAGACTGAACGTGGATTATTTTTTTTTTTAACTCGGCCGCCGGGCCGGGGCGGGCATCGCACCCGGTACCTCCAGCCGCTACTATTTCCGCGGGCCGCGTTCCAACACTATTAACCCCGGCCAAGAGGCCTCTTCCCCGGCCACACTCGGCCGCCGGGCCGGCCCGCACCCCGCCATTGAGACTGCACGGGAATTATTATTTTTTTATCTCTCAACCTGTCCAAGAGGCCTGCTGCCCGCCGCACTCGCCGCCGGGCCGGCCCGCACCCCGCCATTGAGACTGAACGGGGATTATTATTTTTTTTAACTCGGCCGCCGGGCCGGGGCGGGCTTCGCCCCCGGTACCTCCAGCCGCTACTATTTCCCCGGGCCGCGGTCCAACACTATTCACCCCGGCCAAGAGGCCTCTTCCCCGGCCACACTCGGCCGCCGGGCCGGCCCGCACCCCGCCATTGAGACCGCACGGGGATTATTATTTTTTTATCTCTCAACCTGTCCAAGAGGCCTGCTGCCCGCCGCACTCGGAGGCCGAGTGCAGCCTGCTCCCTGCCATTGAGACTGAACGGGGATTATTATTTTTTTTAACTCGGCCGCCGGGCCGGGGCGGGCTTCGCCCCCGGTACCTCCAGCCGCTACTATTTCCGCGGGCCGCGTTCCAACACTATTAACCCCGGCCAAGAGGCCTCTTCCCCGGCCACACTCGGCCACCGGGCCGGCCCGCACCCCGCCATTGAGACACAACAGGGATTATTATTTTTTTTAACTCGGCCGCCGGGCCGGGGCGGGCATCGCCCCCGGTACCTCCAGCCGCTACTATTTCCCCGGGCCGCGTTCCAACACTATTAACCCCGGCCAAGAGGCCTCTTCCCCGGCCACACTCGGCCACCGGGCCGGCCCGCACCCTGCCATTGAGACTGAACGGGGATTATTTATTTTTTTAACTTGGCCGCCGGGCCGGGGCGGGCTTCGCCCCCGGTACCTCCAGCCGCTACTATTTCCGCGGGCCGCGTTCCAACACTATTCACCCCGGCCAAGAGGCCTCTTCCCCGGCCACACTCGGCTGCCGGGCCGGCCCGCACCCCGCCATTGAGACTGAACGGGGATTTTTTTTTTTTTTAACTCGGCCGCCGGGCCGGGGCGAGCATCGCCCCCGGTACCTCCAGCCGCTACTATTTCCGCGGGCCGCGTTCCAACACTATTCACCCCGGCCACGAGGCCTATTCCCCGGCCCGCACCCCGCCATTGAGACTGCACGGGAATTATTATTTTTTTATCTCTCAACCTGTCCAAGAGGCCTGCTGCCCGCCGCACTCGCCGCCGGGCCGGCCCGCACCCCGCCATTGAGACTGCACGGGAATTATTATTTTTTTATCTCTCAACCTGTCCAAGAGGCCTGCTGCCCGCCGCACTCGCCGCCGGGTCGGCCCGCACCCCGCCATTGAGACTGAACGGGGATTTTTTTTTTTTTTAACTCGGCCGCCGGGCCGGGGCGGGCTTCGCCCCCGGTACCTCCAGCCGCTACTATTTCCGCGGGCCGCGTTCCAACACTATTCACCCCGGCCAAGAGGCCTCTTCCCCGGCCACACTCGGCCGCCGGGCCGGCCCGCACCCCGCCATTGACACTGAACGGGGATTATTATTTTTTTATCTCTCAACCTGTCCAAGAGGCCTGCTGCCCGCCGCACTCGCCGCCGGGCCGGCCCGCACCCCGCCATTGAGACTGCATGGGAATTATTATTTTTTTATCTCTCAACCTGTCCAAGAGGCCTGCTGCCCGCCGCAATCGCCGCCGGGCCGGCCCGCACCCCGCCATTGAGACTGAACGGGGATTATTATTTTTTTTAACTCGGCCGCCGGGCCGGGGCGGGCTTCGCCCCCGGTACCTCCAGCCGCTACTATTTCCGCGGGCCGCGTTCCAACACTATTAACCCCGGCCAAGAGGCCTCTTCCCCGGCCACACTCGGCCACCGGGCCGGCCCGCACCCCGCCATTGAGACTGAACAGGGATTATTATTTTTTTTAACTCGGCCGCCGGGCCGGGGCGGGCATCGCCCCCGGTACCTCCAGCCGCTACTATTTCCCCGGGCCGCGTTCCAACACTATTAACCCCGGCCAAGAGGCCTCTTCCCCGGCCACACTCGGCTGCCGGGCCGGCCCGCACCCCGCCATTGAGACTGAACGGGGATTTTTTTTTTTTTTAACTCGGCCGCCGGGCCGGGGCGAGCATCGCCCCCGGTACCTCCAGCCGCTACTATTTCCGCGGGCCGCGTTCCAACACTATTCACCCCGGCCACGAGGCCTATTCCCCGGCCCGCACCCCGCCATTGAGACTGCACGGGAATTATTATTTTTTTATCGCTCAACCTGTCCAAGAGGCCTGCTGCCCGCCGCACTCGCCGCCGGGCCGGCCCGCACCCCGCCATTGAGACTGCACGGGAATTATTATTTTTTTATCTCTCAACCTGTCCAAGAGGCCTGCTGCCCGCCGCACTCGCCGCCGGGTCGGCCCGCACCCCGCCATTGAGACTGAACGGGGATTATTATTTTTTTTAACTCGGCCGCCGGGCCGGGGCGGGCTTCGCCCCCGGTACCTCCAGCCGCTACTATTTCCGCGGGCCGCGTTCCAACACTATTCACCCCGGCCAAGAGGCCTCTTCCCCGGCCACACTCGGCCGCCGGGCCGGCCCGCACCCCGCCATTGACACTGAACGGGGATTATTATTTTTTTATCTCTCAACCTGTCCAAGAGGCCTGCTGCCCGCCGCACTCGCCGCCGGGCCGGCCCGCACCCCGCCATTGAGACTGCATGGGAATTATTATTTTTTTATCTCTCAACCTGTCCAAGAGGCCTGCTGCCCGCCGCAATCGCCGCCGGGCCGGCCCGCACCCCGCCATTGAGACTGAACGGGGATTATTATTTTTTTTAACTCGGCCGCCGGGCCGGGGCGGGCTTCGCCCCCGGTACCTCCAGCCGCTACTATTTCCGCGGGCCGCGTTCCAACACTATTAACCCCGGCCAAGAGGCCTCTTCCCCGGCCACACTCGGCCACCGGGCCGGCCTGCACCCTGCCATTGAGACTGAACGGGGATTATTTATTTTTTTAACTTGGCCGCCGGGCCGGGGCGGGCTTCGCCCCCGGTACCTCCAGCCGCTACTATTTCCGCGGGCCGCGTTCCAACACTATTCACCCCGGCCAAGAGGCCTCTTCCCCGGCCACACTCGTCCGCCGGGCCGGCCCGCACCCCGCCATTGAGACTGAACGGGGCCTTACATGTTCACTAGTAAGCCTCAAAATGATCTTACTAGTGAACTAGTGGGCGTTTTGTGGTTTACATGTTCATGCGTAAGCGTCAAAATGATCTTACTAGTGAACTAGTGGGCGTTTTGTGGCTTACATGTTAACTAGTAAGCGTCAAAATGACCTTACTAGTGAACTAGTGACAATTTGTGGCTTACATGTTCACGAGTAAGCGTCAAAATGACCTTACTAGTGAACTAGTGGGCACATTTATGGCCTTACATGTTCACTATTAAGAGTCAAAATGATCTTACTAGTGAACTAGTGGGCACAGTTATGGCCTTACATGTTCACTAGTAAGCGTCAAAATGATTTTACTAGTGAACTAGTGGGCGTTTTGTGGCTTACATCTTCACTAGTAAGCCTCAAAATGATCTTACTAGAGAACTAGTGGGCATTTTGTGGCTTACATGTCAACTAGTAAGCCTCAAAATGATCTTACTAGTGAACTAGTGGGCACATTTATGGCCTTACATGTTCACTAGTAAGCGTCAAAATGATCTTACTAGTGAACTAGTGGGCACGTTTATGGCCTTACATGTTCACTAGTAAGCGTGAAAATGATCTTACTAGTGAACTAGTGGGTGTTTTGCGGCTTACATGTCAACTATTAAGCTTCAAAATGATCTTATGAGTGAGCTAGTGGGCGTTTTGCGGCTTACATGTCTACTATTAAGCCTCAAAACGATCTTACTAGTGAACTAGTGGCTTCTTTTGTGGCTTACATGTTCACTAGTAAGCGTCACAATGACCTTACTTGTGAACTAGTGAGCGTTTTGTGGCTTACATGTTCACTAGTAAGCGTCAAAATGATCTTACTAGTGAACTAGTGGGCGTTTTGTGGCTTACAAGTTCACTAGTAAGCCTCAAAATGATCTTACTAGTGAACTAGTGGGCGTTTTGTGGCTTACATGTCAAATAGCAAGCCTCAAAATGATCTTACTAGTGAACTAATGGGCAGATTTATGGCCTTACGTGTTCACTTGTAAGCCTCAAAATGATCTTACGAGTAAACTAGTGGGCGTTTTGTGGCTTACATCTTCACTCGTAAGCCTCAAAATGATCTTACTAGTGAAATAGTGGGCGTTTTGTGGCTTACATGTCAACTAGTAAGCCTCAAAATGATCTTACTAGTGAACTAGTGGGCACATTTATGGCCTTACATGTTCACTAGTAAGCCTCAAAATGATCTTACCAGTGAACTAGTGGGCGTTTTGCGGCTTACATGTCAAATAGTAAGCCTCAAAATGATCTTACTAGTGAACTAGTGGGCACATTTATGGCCTTACGTGTTCACTAGTAAGCCTCAAAATGATCTTACTAGTGAACTAGTGTGCGTTTTGTGGCTTACATGTCAAATTGTAAGCCTCAAAATGATCTTACTAGTGAACTAGTGGGCACATTTATGGCCTTACGTGTTCACTAGTAAGCGTCAAAATGATCTTACTAGTAAACTAGTGGGCGTTTTGTGGCTTAAATCTTCACTCATAAGCCTCAAAATGATCTTTCTAGTGAACTAGTGGGCATTTTGTGGCTTACATGTCAACTAGTGAGCCTCAAAATGATCTTACTAGTGAACTAGTGGGCACATTTATGGCTTTACATGTTCACGAGTAAGCGTCAAAATTACCTTACTAGTGAACTAGTGAGCGTTTTGTGGCTTACATGTCAACTAGTGAGCCTCAAAATGATCTTACTAGTGAACTAGTGGGCACATTTATGGCCTTACATGTTCACTAGTAAGCCTCAAAATGACCTTAGTAGTGAACTAGTGAGCGTTTTATGGCTTACAAGTTCACTAGTAAGCGTCAAAATTATCTTACTAGTGAACTAGTGGGCGTTTTGTGGCTTACATCTTCACTAGTAAGCCTCAAAATGAACTTACTAGTGAACTAGTGGGCATTTTGTGGCTTACATATCAACTAGTAAGCCTCAAAATGATCTTACTAGTGAACTAGTAGGCACATTTATAGCCTTACATGTTCACTAGTAAGCGTCAAAATGATTTTACTAGTGAACTAGTACTAGTACAACGCCTCCGCAACATCTGGTCATCGAAAGCCATCACTACTACCACCATGCTACCCCTCTATATGTCAGTGGTTATAGCAACAGCGATTTACGCCTGTGAGACATGGATGAAGACAGCCAACATAACCAACAAGTTAGATGTCTTCCATTAGCGTTGCCTGAGATCCATCCTGAGGATCTCATGGAGAGACCACGTCGCCAACGGGGAGGTGATGAAGAAGGCAGGACTGGCTGAACTGTCAGACATTGTCTCTGAAAGGAAAAGGAAAATGATCGGCCACACACTCGACTTCCAAGAGAGAGACCGGCAAGTGTGGCCATGGACTGGATGCCAGAGGGTGGAAAGAGGAAGAGAGGTAGGCCAAAGAAGACGTGGAGACAGACTGCCAAAGAAGACCTCAGTGAGATGGGTGTCAGCTGGCATGGAGCAAGAAGGGTCGCCAGTGACCGGACCAAATGGAAGAAACTCGTCGCCCAATGTTCCAAATAGGAACTGGCGGAACTAACTAATTAACAAACTAACTAACTAACTAACTAACTAGTGAACTAGTGGGCACATTTATGGCCTTACATGTTCACTAGTAAGCGTCAAAATGATCTTACTAGTGAACTAGTGGGCGTTTTGCGGCTTACATGTCAACTAGTAAGCCTCAAAATGATCTTACTAGTGAACTAGTGGGCACGTTTATGGCCTTACATGTTCACTAGTAAGCGTGAAAATGATCTTACTAGTGAACTAGTGGGTGTTTTGCGGCTTACATGTCAACTAGTAAGCTTCAAAATGATCTTATGAGTGAGCTAGTGGGCGTTTTGCGGCTTACATGTCAACTAGTAAGCCTCAAAACGATCTTACTAGTGAACTAGTGGCTTCTTTTGTGGCTTACATGTTCACTAGTAAGCGTCACAATGACCTTACTTGTGAACTAGTGAGCGTTATTGGCTTACATGTTCACTAGTAAGCATCAAAATGATCTTACTAGTGAACTAGTGGGCGTTTTGTGGCTTACAAGTTCACTAGTAAGCCTCAAAATGATCTTACTAGTGAACTAGTGGGCGTTTGGTGGCTTACATGTTCACTAGTAAGACTCAAAATGATCTTACTAGTGAACTAGTGGGCACATTTATGGCCTTACATGTTCACTAGTAAGCGTCAAAATGATCTTACTAGTGAACTAGTGGGCGTTTTGCGGCTTGCATGTCAACAAGTAAGCCTCAAAATGATCTTACTAGTGAACCAGTGGGCGTTTTGTGGCTTACATGTTCACTAGTAAGTGTCAAAATGACCTTACTAGTTAACTAGTGAGTGTTTTGTGGCTTACATGTTCACTAGTAGGCGTCAAAATGATCTTACTAGTGAACTAGTGAGCATTTTGTGGCTTACATGTTCACTAGTAAGCGTCAAAATGACCTTACTAGTTAACTAGTTAGTGTTTTGTGGCTTACATGTTCACTAGTAAGCGTCAAAATGATCTTACCAGTGAACTAGTGGGCGTTTTGCGGCTTACATGTCAACTAGTAAGCCTCAAAATGATCTTACTAGTGAACTAGTGGGCATTTTGTGGCTTACATGTCAACCAGTAAGCCTAAAAATGATCTTACTAGTGAATTAGTGGGCACATTTATGGCCTTACATGTTCACTAGTAAGCGTCAAAATGATCTTACTAGTGAACTAGTGGGCACATTTATGGCCTTACATGTTCACGAGTAAGCGTCAAAATGATCTTACTAGTGAACTAGTGGGCGTTTTGCGGCTTACATGTCAATTAGTAAGCCTCAAAATGATCCTACTAGTGAACTAGTGAGCCTTTTGTGGCTTACATGTTCACTAGTAAGCCTCAAAATGATCTTACCAGTGAACTAGTGGGCGTTTTGCGGCTTACATGTCAACTAGTAAGCCTCACAATGATCTTACTAGTGAACTAGTGGGCATTTTGTGGCTTACATGTCAACTACTAAGCCTCAAAATTATCTTACTAGTGAACTAGTGGGCACATTTATGGCCTTACATGTTCACTAGTAAGCCTCAAAATGAACTTACTAGTGAACTAGTGAGCGTTTTGTGGCTTACATGTTCACTAGTAAGTGTCAAAATGACCTTACTAGTGAACTAGTGAGTGTTTGGTGGCTTACATGTTCACTAGTAGGCGTCAAAATGATCTTACTAGTGAACTAGTGGGCACATTTATGGCCTTACATGTTCACTAGTAAGCCTCAAAATGATCTTACTAGTGAACTAGTGGGCGTTTTGTGGCTTACATGTTCACGGGTAAGCGTCAAAATGATCTTACTATTGAACTAGTGGGCGTTTTGTGGCTTACATGTTCACTAGTAAGCCTCAAAATGATCTTACTAGTGAACTAGTGGGCGTTTTGTGGCTTACATGTTAACTAGTAAGCGTCAAAATGACCTTACTAGTGAACTAGTGACAATTTGTGGCTTACATGTTCATGAGTAAGCGTCAAAATGACCTTACTAGTGAACTAGTGGGCACATTTATGGCCTTACATGTTCACTAGTAAGCGTCAAAATGATCTTACTAGTGAACTAGTGGGCGTTTTGTGGCTTACATCTTCACTAGTAAGCCTCAAAATGATCTTACTAGTGATCATTCTGTAAGCCTCAAAATGATCTTACTAGTGAACTAGTGGGCACATTTATGGCCTTACATGTTCACTAGTAAGCGTCAAAATGACCTTACTAGTGAATTGTTGAGCGTTTTGTGGCTCACATGTCAACTAGTAAGCCTCAAAATGATCTTACGAGTGAACTATTGGGCGTTTTGTGGTTTACATGTCAACAAGTAAGTCTCAAAATGATCTTACTAATGAACTAGTGGGCATTTTGTGGCTTACATGTCAACTAGTAAGCCTCAAAATGATCTTACTAGTGAACTAGTGGGCACATTTATGGCCTTACATGTTCACTAGTAAGCGTCAAAATGATCTTACTAGTGAACTAGTGGGCGTTTTGCGGCTTACAAGTCAACTAGTAAGCCTCAAAATGATCTTACTAGTGAACTAGTGGGCGTTTTTCAGCTTACATGTCAACTAGTAAGCGTCAAAATTACCTTACTAGTGAACTAGTGGGCGTTTTGCGGCTTACATGTCAACTAGTAAGCCTCAAAATGATCTTACTAGTGAACTAGTAGGCGTTTTGCGGCTTACATGTCATCTAGTAAGCCTCAAAATGAACTTACTAGTGAACTAGTCGGCGTTTGGCGGCTTACATGTCAACTAGTAAGCCTCAAAATGATCTTACTAGTGAACTAGTGGGCGTTTTGTGGCTTACATGTCAACTAGTAAGCCTCAAAATGATCTTACTAGTGAACTAATGGGCACATTTATGGCCTTGTATGTTCACTAGTAAGCGTCAAAATGATCTTACTAGTGAACTAGTGGGCACATTTATGGCCTTACATGTTCACTAGTAAGCGTCAAAATGACCTTACTAGTGAATTAGTGAGCGGTTTGCGGCTTACATGTCAACAAGTAAGCCTCAAAATGATCTTACTAGTGAACTAGTGGATCGTTTTGTGGCTTACATGTTCACTAGTAAGTGTCAAAATGACCTTACTAGTTAACTAGTGAGTGTTTTGTGGCTTACATGTTCACTAGTAGGCGTCAAAATGATCTTACTAGTGAACTAGTGAGCATTTTGTGGCTTACATGTTCACTAGTAAGCGTCAAAATGACCTTACTAGTTAACTAGTTAGTGTTTTGTGGCTTACATGTTCACTAGTAAGCGTCAAAATGATCTTACCAGTGAACTAGTGGGCGTTTTGCGGCTTACATGTCAACTAGTAAGCCTCAAAATGATCTTACTAGTGAACTAGTGGGCATTTTGTGGCTTACATGTCAACCAGTAAGCCTAAAAATGATCTTACTAGTGAATTAGTGGGCACATTTATGGCCTTACATGTTCACTAGTAAGCGTCAAACTGATCTCACTAGTGAACTAGTGGGCACATTTATGGCCTTACATGTTCACGAGTAAGCGTCAAAATGATCTTACTAGTGAACTAGTGGGCGTTTTGCGGCTTACATGTCAACTAGTAAGCCTCAAAATGATCCTACTAGTGAACTAGTGAGCCTTTTGTGGCTTACATGTTCACTAGTAAGCCTCAAAATGATCTTACCAGTGAACTAGTGGGCGTTTTGCGGCTTACATGTCAACTAGTAAGCCTCACAATGATCTTACTAGTGAACTAGTGGGCATTTTGTGGCTTACATGTCAACTACTAAGCCTCAAAATTATCTTACTAGTGAACTAGTGGGCACATTTATGGCCTTACATGTTCACTAGTAAGCCTCAAAATGAACTTACTAGTGAACTAGTGAGCGTTTTGTGGCTTACATGTTCACTAGTAAGTGTCAAAATGACCTTACTAGTGAACTAGTGAGTGTTTGGTGGCTTACATGTTCACTAGTAGGCGTCAAAATGATCTTACTAGTGAACTAGTGGGCACATTTATGGCCTTACATGTTCACTAGTAAGCCTCAAAATGATCTTACTAGTGAACTAGTGGGCGTTTTGTGGCTTACATGTTCACGGGTAAGCGTCAAAATGATCTTACTATTGAACTAGTGGGCGTTTTGTGGCTTACATGTTCACTAGTAAGCCTCAAAATGATCTTACTAGTGAACTAGTGGGCGTTTTGTGGCTTACATGTTAACTAGTAAGCGTCAAAATGACCTTACTAGTGAACTAGTGACAATTTGTGGCTTACATGTTCATGAGTAAGCGTCAAAATGACCTTACTAGTGAACTAGTGGGCACATTTATGGCCTTACATGTTCACTAGTAAGCGTCAAAATGATCTTACTAGTGAACTAGTGGGCGTTTTGTGGCTTACATCTTCACTAGTAAGCCTCAAAATGATCTTACTAGTGATCATTCTGTAAGCCTCAAAATGATCTTACTAGTGAACTAGTGGGCACATTTATGGCCTTACATGTTCACTAGTAAGCGTCAAAATGACCTTACTAGTGAATTGTTGAGCGTTTTGTGGCTTACATGTCAACTAGTAAGCCTCAAAATGATCTTACGAGTGAACTATTGGGCGTTTTGTGGTTTACATGTCAACAAGTAAGTCTCAAAATGATCTTACTAATGAACTAGTGGGCATTTTGTGGCTTACATGTCAACTAGTAAGCCTCAAAATGATCTTAAGAGTGAACTAGTGGGCACATTTATGGCCTTACATGTTCACTAGTAAGCGTCAAAATGATCTTACTAGTGAACTAGTGGGCGTTTTGCGGCTTACAAGTCAACTAGTAAGCCTCAAAATGATCTTACTAGTGAACTAGTGGGCGTTTTTCAGCTTACATGTCAACTAGTAAGCGTCAAAATTACCTTACTAGTGAACTAGTGGGCGTTTTGCGGCTTACATGTCAACTAGTAAGCCTCAAAATGATCTTACTAGTGAACTAGTAGGCGTTTTGCGGCTTACATGTCAACTAGTAAGCCTCAAAATGAACTTACTAGTGAACTAGTCGGCGTTTGGCGGCTTACATGTCAACTAGTAAGCCTCAAAATGATCTTACTAGTGAACTAGTGGGCGTTTTGTGGCTTACATGTCAACTAGTAAGCCTCAAAATGATCTTACTAGTGAACTAATGGGCACATTTATGGCCTTGTATGTTCACTAGTAAGCGTCAAAATGATCTTACTAGTGAACTAGTGGGCACATTTATGGCCTTACATGTTCACTAGTAAGCGTCAAAATGACCTTACTAGTGAATTAGTGAGCGGTTTGCGGCTTACATGTCAACAAGTAAGCCTCAAAATGATCTTACTAGTGAACTAGTGGATCGTTTTGTGGCTTACATGTTCACTAGGAGGTGTCAAAATGACCTTACTAGTTAACTAGTGAGTGTTTTGTGGCTTACATGTTCACTAGTAGGCGTCAAAATGATCTTACTAGTGAACTAGTGAGCGTTTTGTGGCTTACATGTTCACTAGTAAGCGTCAAAATGATCTTACCAGTGAACTAGTGGGCGTTTTGCGGCATACATGTCAACTAGTAAGCCTCAAAATGATTTTACTAGTGAACTAGTGGGCATTTTGTGGCTTACATGTCAACCAGTAAGCCTCAAAATTATCTTACTAGTGAACTAGTGGGCACATTTATGGCCTTACATGTTCACTAGTAAGCGTCAAAATGATCTTACTAGTGAACTAGTGGGCGTTTTGTGGCTTACATGTCAACTCGTAAGCCTCAAAATGATCTTACGAGTGAGCTAGTGGGCGTTTTGCGGCTTACATGTCAACTACTAATCCTCAAAATGATCTTACTAGTGAACTAGTGAGCGTTTTGTGGCTTACATGTTCACTAGTAAGCCTCAAAATCATCTTACCAGTGAACTAGTGGGCGTTTTGCGGCTTACATGTCAACTAGTAAGCATCACAATGATCTTACTAGTGAACTAGTGGGCATTTTGTGGCTTGCATGTCAACTACTAAGCCTCAAAATGATCTTACTAGTGAACTAGTGGGCACATTTATGGCCTTACATGTTCACTAGTAAGCCTCAAAATGATCTTACTAGTGAACTAGTGAGTGTTTTGTGGCTTACATGTTCACTAGTAGGCGTCAAAATGATCTTACTAGTGAACTAGTGAGTGTTTTGTGGCTTACATGTTCACTAGTAGGCGTCAAAATGATCTTACTAGTGAACTAGTGGGCACATTTATGGCCTTACATGTTCACTAGTAAGCCTCAAAATGATCTTACCAGTGAACTAGTGGGCGTTTTGTGGCTTACATGTTCACGGGTAAGCGTCAAAATGATCTTACTAGTGAACTAGTGGGCGTTTTGTGGCTTACATGTTCACTGGTAAGCGTCAAAATGACCTTACTAGTGAACTAGTGGGCATTTTTTGGCTTACATGTCAACTACTAAGCCTAAAAATGATCTTACTAGTGAACTAGTGGGCACATTTATGGCCTTACATGTTCACTCTGAAGCCTCAAAATGATCTTACCAGTGAACTAGTGGGCGTTTTGCGGCTTACATGTCAACAAATAAGCCTCAAAATGATCTTACTAGTGAACTAGTGGGCATTTTGTGGCTTACATGTCAACTAGTAAGCGTGAAAATGATCTTACTAGTGAACTAGTGGGTGTTTTGCGGCTTACATGTCAAATAGTAAGCCTCAAAATGATCTTACGAGTGAACTAGTGGGCGTTTTGCGGCTTACATGTCAACAAATAAGCCTCAAAATGATCTTACTAGTGAACTAGTGGGCATTTTGTGGCTTACATGTCAACTAGTAAGCCTCAAAATGATCTTACTAGTGAACTAGTGGGCACATTTATGGCCTTACATGTTCACTAGTAAGCCTCAAAATGATCTTACTAGTGAACTAGTGGGCGTTTTGCGGCTTGCATGTCAACTAGTAAGCCTCAAAATGATCTTACGAGTGAACTAGTGGGCGTTTTGCGGCTTAAATGTCAACAAGTAAGCCTCAAAATGATCTTACTAATGAACTAGTGGGCGTTTTGTGGCTTACATGTTCACTAGTAAGCGTCAAAATGACCTTACTAGTAAATTAGTGAGCGTTTTGTGGCTTACATGTCATTTAGTAAGCCTCAAAATGATCTTACTAGTGAAGTAGTGGGCGTTTTGTGGCTTACATGTTCACTAGTAAGCGTCAAAATTACCTTACTAGTGAATTAGTGAGCGTTTTGTGGCTTACATGTCATTTAGTAAGCCTCAAAATGATCTTACTAGTGAAGTAGTGGGCGTTTTGTGGCTTACATGTTCACTAGTAAGCGTCAAAATGACCTTACTAGTGAACTAGTGAGAGTTTTGTGGATTACATGTTCACTAGTAGGCGTCAAAATGATCTTACTAGTGAATTAGTGGGCCCTTTGCACATGTATGGCCTTACATGTTCACTAGTAAGCCTCAAAATGATCTTACTAGTGAACTAGTGGGCGTTTTGTGGCTTACATGTTCACTAGTAAGCGTCAAAATGACCTCACTAGTGAATTGTTGAGCGTTTTGTGGCTTACATGTCAACTAGTAAGCCTCAAAATGATCTTACGAGTGAACTAGTGGGCGTTTTGCTGCTTACATGTCAACAAGTAAGCCTCAAAATGATCTTACGAGTGAACTAGTGGGCGTTTTGTGCCTTACATGTTCACTAGTAAGCGTTAAAATGATCTTACTAGTGAACTAGTGGGCGTTTTGTGGCTTACATGTTCACTAGTAAGCCTCAAAATGATATTACTAGTGAACTAGTGGGCACATTTATGGCCTTACATGTTCACTAGTAAGCGTCAAAATGATCTTACTAGTGAACTAGTGGGCACATTTATGGCCTTACTTGTTCACTAGTAAGCCTCAAAATGATCTTACCAGTGAACTAGTGGGCGTTTTGCGGCTTACATGTCAACTAGTAAGCCTCAAAATGATCTTACTAGTGAACTAGTGGGCATTTTGTGGCTTACATGTCAACTAGTAAGACTCAAAATGATCTTACTAGTGAACTAGTGGGCGTTTTGCGGCTTACATGTCAACTAGTAAGCCTCACAATGATCTTACTAGTGAACTAGTGGGCATTTTGTGGCTTACATTTCAACTAGTCAGCCTCAAAATGATATTACTAGTTAACTAGTGGGCGTTTTGTGGATTACATGTTCACTAGTAGGCGTCAAAATGATCTTACTAGTGAACTAGTGGGCCTTTTGCGGCTTACATGTCAACTAGTAAGCCTCAAAATGATCTTACGAGTACGCGAGTGGGCGTTTTGAGGCTTACATGTCAACTAGTAAGCCTCAAAATGATCTTACTAGTGAACTAGTGGGCACATTTATGGCCTTACATGTTCACTAG
Organism: Hippocampus zosterae; assembly: GCF_025434085.1. Classification (NCBI taxonomy): domain Eukaryota; kingdom Metazoa; phylum Chordata; class Actinopteri; order Syngnathiformes; family Syngnathidae; genus Hippocampus; species Hippocampus zosterae. Next base: position 9,045,724 of record NC_067453.1, read on the forward strand.
TAAGCGTCAAAATCATCTTACTATTGAACTAGTGGGCGTTTTGCGGCTTGCATGTCAACTAGTAAGCCTCAAAATGATCTTACGAGTGAATTAGTGGGCGTTTTTCTGCTTACATGTCAACAAATAAGCCTCAAAATGATCTTACTAGTGAACTAGTGGGCGTTTTATGGCTTACATGTTAACTAGTAAGCGTCAAAATGACCTTACTAGTGAACTAGTGGGCGTTTTGTGGCTTACATGTTCACTAGTAAGCGTCAAAATGACCTTACTAGTGAATTAGTGAGCGTTTTGTGGCTTACATGTCAACTAGTAAGCCTCAAAATTATCTTACTAGTGAACTAGTGGGCGTTTTGCGGCTTACATGTCAACTAGTAAGCCTCAAAATGATCTTACGAGTGAACTAGTGGGCGTTTTGCGGATTACATGTCAACAAATAAGCCTCAAAATGATCTTACTAGTGAACTAGTGGGCGTTTTATGCCTTACATATTAACTAGTAAGCCTCAAAATGATCTTACCAGTGAACTAGTGGGTTCTTTTGTGGCTTACATGTTCACTAGTAAGCGTCACAATGACCTTACTTGTGAACTAGTGAGCGTTTTGTGGCTTACATGTTCACTAGTAAGCGTCAAAATGATCTTACTAGTGAACTAGTGGGCGTTTTGTGGCTTACATCTTCATTAGTAAGCCTCAAAATGATCTTACTAGTGAACTAGTGGTCGTTTTGTGGCTTACATGTCAAAGAGTAAGCCTCAAAATGATCTTACTAGTGAACTAGTGGGCACATTTATGGCCTTACGTGTTCACTAGTAAGCGTCAAAATGATCTTACTAGTAAACTAGTGGGCGTTTTGTGGCTTACATCTTCACTCGTAAGCCTCAAAATGATCTTACTAGTGAACTAGTGGGCGTTTAGTGGCTTACATGTCAACTAGTAAGCCTCAAAATGATCTTACTAGTGAACTAGTGGGCACATTTATGGCCTTACATGTTCACGAGTAAGCGTCAAAATGATCTTACTAGTGAACTAGTGGGGATTTTGTGGCTTACATGTCAACTAGTAAGCCTCAAAATGATCTTACTAGAGAACTAGTGGGCACATGTATGGCCTTACATGTTCACTAGTAAGCCTCAAAATGATCTTACTAGTGAACTAGTGGGCGTTTTGTGGCTTACATGTTCACTAGTAAGCGTCAAAATGACCTTACTAGTGAATTGTTGAGCGTTTTGTGGCTTACATGTCAACTAGTAAGCCTCAAAATGATCTTACGAGTGAACTAGTGGGCGTTTTGCTGCTTACATGTCAACAAGTAAGCCTCAAAATGATCTTACGAGTGAACTAGTGGGCGTTTTGCGGCTTACATGTCAACAAGTAAGCCTCAAAATGATCTTACTATTGAACTAGTGGGCGTTTTGTGCCTTACATGTTCACTAGTAAGCCTCAAAATGATCTTACTAGTGAACTAGTGGGCACATTTATGGCCTTACATGTTCACTAGTAAGCGTCATAATGATCTTACTAGTGAACTAGTGGGCGTTTTGCGGCTTGCATGTCAACTAGTAAGCCTCAAAATGATCTTACTAGTGAACTAGAGGGGATTTTGTGGCTTACATGTCAACTAGTAAGCCTCAAAATGATCTTACTAGTGAATTAGTGGACACATTTATGGCCTTACATGTTCACTAGTAAGCCTCAAAATGATCTTACTAGTGAACTAGTGGGCGTTTTGTGGCTTACATGTTCACTATTAAGCGTCAAAATGACCTTACTAGTGAATTGTTGAGCGTTTTGTGGCTTACATGTCAACTAGTAAGCCTCAAAATGATCTTACGAGTGAACTCGTGGGCGTTTTGCGGCTTACATGTCAACAAGTAAGCCTCAAAATGATCTTATGAGTGAACTTGTGGGCGTTTTGCGGCTTACATGTCAACAAGTAAGCCTCAAAATGATCTTACTAATGAACTAGTGGGCGTTTTGTGCCTTACATGTTCACTAGTAAGCGTCAAAATGATCTTACTAGTGAACTAGTGGGCGTTTTGTGGCTTACATGTTCACTAGTAAGCCTCAAAATGATCTTACTAGTGAATTAGTGGGCACATTTATGGCCTTACATGTTCACTAGTAAGTGTCAAAATGATCTTACTAGTGAACTAGTGGGCGTTTTGCGGCTTGCATATCAACTAGTAAGCCTCAAAATGATCTTACGAGTGAACTAATGGGCGTTTTGCGGCTTACATGTCAACAAATAAGCCTCAAAATGATCTTACTAGTGAACTAGTGGGCGTTTTGTGGCTTACATGTCAACTAGTAAGCCTCAAAATGATCTTACTAGTGAACTAGTGGGTTCTTTTGTGGTTTACATGTTCACTAGTAAGCGTCAAAATGATCTTACTAGTGAACTAGTGGGCGTTTTGTGGCTTACATGTTCACTAGTAAACCTCAAAATGACCTTACTAGTGAACTAGTGGGCACGTTTATGGCCTTACATGTTCACTAGTAAGCGTGAAAATGATCTTACTAGTGAACTAGTGGGCGTTTTGCGGCTTACATGTCAACTAGTAAGCCTCAAAATGATCTTACGAGTGAGCTAGTGGGCATTTTGCGGCTTACATGTTTACGAGTAAGCCTCAAAATGATCTTACTAGTGAACTAGTGGGTTCTTTTGTGGCTTACATGTTCACTAGTAAGCGTCACAATGACCTTACTTGTGAACTAGTGAGCGTTTTGTGGCTTACATGTTCACTAGTAAGCGTCAAATGATCTTACTAGTGAACTAGTGGGCACATTTATGGCCTTACATGTTCACTAGTAAGCCTCAAAATGATCTTACCAGTGAACTAGTGGGCGTTTTGCGGCTTACATGTCAACTAGTAAGCCTCAAAATGATCTTACTAGTGAACTAGTGGGCATTTTGTGGCTTACATGTCAACCAGTAAGCCTAAAAATGATCTTACTAGTGAATTAGTGGGCACATTTATGGCCTTACATGTTCACTAGTAAGCGTCAAAATGATCTTACTAGTGAACTAGTGGGCACATTTATGGCTTTACATGTTCACTAGTAAGCGTCAAAATGACCTTACTAGTGAATTGTTGAGCGTTTTGTGGCTTACATTTCAACTAGTAAGCCTCAAAATGATCTTACGAGTGAACCAGTGGGCGTTTTGCGGCTTACCTGTCAACAAGTAAGCCTCAAAATGATCTTACTAATGAACTAGTGGGCGTTTTGTGGCTTACATGTTCACTAGTAAGCGTCAAAATGACCTTACTAGTGAATTAGTGAGTGTTTTGTGGCTTACATCTCAACTAGTAAGCCTCAAAATGATCTTACTAGTGAACTAGTGGGCGCTTTGTGGCTTACATGTTCACTAGTAAGCGTCAAAATGACCTTACTAGTGAACCAGTGGGCGTTTTGTGGCTTACATGTTCACTAGTAAGTGTCAAAATGACCTTACTAGTTAACTAGTGAGTGTTTTGTGGCTTACATGTTCACTAGTAGGCGTCAAAATGATCTTACTAGTGAACTAGTGAGCATTTTGTGGCTTACATGTTCACTAGTAAGCGTCAAAATGACCTTACTAGTGAACTAGTGAGTGTTTTGAGGCTTACATGTTCACTAGTAAGCGTCAAAATTATCTTACCAGTGAACTAGTGGGCGTTTTGCGGCTTACATGTCAACTAGTAAGCCTCAAAATGATCTTACTAGTGAACTAGTGGGCATTTTGTGGCTTACATGTCAACCAGTAAGCCTAAAAATGATCTTACTAGTGAATTAGTGGGCACATTTATGGCCTTAAATGTTCACTAGTAAGCGTCAAAATGATCTTACTAGTGAACTAGTGGGCGTTTTGTGGCTTACATGTTCACGAGTAAGCGTCAAAATGATCTTACTAGTGAACTAGTGGGCCTTTTTGCGGCTTACATGTCAACTAGTAAGCCTCAAAATGATCTTACGAGTGAACTAGTGGGCGTTTTGCGGCTTACATGTCAACTAGTAAGCCTCAAAATGATCTTACTAGTGAACTAGTGGGTTCTTTTGTGGCTTACATGTTCACTAGTAAGCCTCAAAATGATCTTACTAGTGAACTAGTGGGCACATTTATGGCCTTACATGTTCACTAGTAAGAGTCAAAATGATCTTACTAGTGAACTAGTGGGTGTTTTGCGGCTTGCATGTCAACTAGTAAGCCTCAAAATGATGTTACGAGTGAACTAGTGGGCGTTTTGCGGCTTACATGTCAACAAATAAGCCTCAAAATGATCTTACTAGTGAACTAATGGGCACATTTATGGCCTTGTATGTTCACTAGTAAGCGTCAAAATGATCTTACTAGTGAACTAGTGGGCACATTTATGGCCTTACATGTTCACTAGTAAGCGTCAAAATGATCTTACTAGTGAATTAGTGGGCGTTTTGCGGCTTACATGTCAACTAGTAAGCCTCAAAATGATCTTACTAGTGAACTAGTAGGCGTTTTGCGGCTTACATGTCAACTAGTAAGCCTCAAAATTACCTTACTAGTGAACTAGTGGGCGTTTTGCGGCTTACATGTCAACTAGTAAGCCTCAAAATGATCTTACTAGTGAACTAGTAGGCGTTTTGCGGCTTACATGTCAACTAGTAAGCCTCAAAATGATCTTACTAGTGAACTAATGGGCACATTTATGGCCTTGTATGTTCACTAGTAAGCGTCAAAATGATCTTACTAGTGAACTAGTGGGCACATTTATGGCCTTACATGTTCACTAGTAAGCGTCAAAATGACCTTACTAGTGAATTAGTGAGCGGTTTGCGGCTTACATGTCAACAAGTAAGCCTCAAAATGATCTTACTAGTGAACTAGTGGATCGTTTTGTGGCTTACATGTTCACTAGTAAGTGTCAAAATGACCTTACTAGTTAACTAGTGAGTGTTTTGTGGCTTACATGTTCACTAGTAGGCGTCAAAATGATCTTACTAGTGAACTAGTGAGCGTTTTGTGGCTTACATGTTCACTAGTAAGCGTCAAAATGATCTTACCAGTGAACTAGTGGGCGTTTTGCGGCATACATGTCAACTAGTAAGCCTCAAAATGATTTTACTAGTGAACTAGTGGGCATTTTGTGGCTTACATGTCAACCAGTAAGCCTCAAAATGATCTTACTAGTGAACTAGTGGGCACATTTATGGCCTTACATGTTCACTAGTAAGCGTCAAAATGATCTTACTAGTGAACTAGTGGGCGTTTTGTGGCTTACATGTCAACTCGTAAGCCTCAAAATGATCTTACGAGTGAGCTAGTGGGCGTTTTGCGGCTTACATGTCAACTACTAAGCCTCAAAATGATCTTACTAGTGAACTAGTGAGCGTTTTGTGGCTTACATGTTCACTAGTAAGCCTCAAAATAATCTTACCAGTGAACTAGTGGGCGTTTTGCGGCTTACATGTCAACTAGTAAGCCTCACAATGATCTTACTAGTGAACTAGTGGGCACATTTATGGCCTTACATGTTCACTAGTAAGCCTCAAAATGATCTTACTAGTGAACTAGTGAGTGTTTTGTGGCTTACATGTTCACTAGTAGGCGTCAAAATGATCTTACCAGTGAACTAGTGAGTGTTTTGTGGCTTACATGTTCACTAGTAGGCGTCAAAATGATCTTACTAGTGAACTAGTGGGCACATTTATGGCCTTACATGTTCACTAGTAAGCCTCAAAATGATCTTACCAGTGAACTAGTGGGCGTTTTGTGGCTTACATGTTCACGGGTAAGCGTCAAAATGATCTTACTAGTGAACTAGTGGGCGTTTTGTGGCTTACATGTTCACTGGTAAGCGTCAAAATGACCTTACTAGTGAACTAGTGGGCATTTTTTGGCTTACATGTCAACTACTAAGCCTAAAAATGATCTTACTAGTGAACTAGTGGGCACATTTATGGCCTTACATGTTCACTCTGAAGCCTCAAAATGATCTTACCAGTGAACTAGTGGGCGTTTTGCGGCTTACATGTCAACAAATAAGCCTCAAAATGATCTTACTAGTGAACTAGTGGGCATTTTGTGGCTTACATGTCAACTAGTAAGCGTGAAAATGATCTTACTAGTGAACTAGTGGGTGTTTTGCGGCTTACATGTCAAATAGTAAGCCTCAAAATGATCTTACGAGTGAACTAGTGGGCGTTTTGCGGCTTACATGTCAACAAATAAGCCTCAAAATGATCTTACTAGTGAACTAGTGGGCATTTTGTGGCTTACATGTCAACTAGTAAGCCTCAAAATGATCTTACTAGTGAACTAGTGGGCACATTTATGGCCTTACATGTTCACTAGTAAGCCTCAAAATGATCTTACTAGTGAACTAGTGGGCGTTTTGCGGCTTGCATGTCAACTAGTAAGCCTCAAAATGATCTTACGAGTGAACTAGTGGGCGTTTTGCGGCTTAAATGTCAACAAGTAAGCCTCAAAATGATCTTACTAATGAACTAGTGGGCGTTTTGTGGCTTACATGTTCACTAGTAAGCGTCAAAATGACCTTACTAGTAAATTAGTGAGCGTTTTGTGGCTTACATGTCATTTAGTAAGCCTCAAAATGATCTTACTAGTGAAGTAGTGGGCGTTTTGTGGCTTACATGTTCACTAGTAACCGTCAAAATGACCTTACTAGTGAACTAGTGGGCGTTTTGTGGCTTACATGTTCACTATTAAGCGTCAAAATGACCTTACTAGTGAATTGTTGAGCGTTTTGTGGCTTACATGTCAACTAGTAAGCCTCAAAATGATCTTACGAGTGAACTCGTGGGCGTTTTGCGGCTTACATGTCAACAAGTAAGCCTCAAAATGATCTTACTAATGAACTAGTGGGCGTTTTGTGCCTTACATGTTCACTAGTAAGCGTCAAAATGATCTTACTAGTGAATGAGTGGGCCTTTTGCGGCTTACATGTCAACTAGTAAGCCTCAAAATGATCTTACTAGTGAACTAGTGGGCACATTTATGGCCTTACATGTTCACGAGTAAGCGTCAAAATGATCTTACTAGTGAACTAGAGGGGATTTTGCGGCTTACATGTCAACTAGTAAGCCTCAAAATGATCTTACTAGTGAATTAGTGGACACATTTATGGCCTTACATGTTCACTAGTAAGCCTCAAAATGATCTTACTAGTGAACTAGTGGGCGTTTTGTGGCTTACATGTTCACTATTAAGCGTCAAAATGACCTTACTAGTGAATTGTTGAGCGTTTTGTGGCTTACATGTCAACTAGTAAGCCTCAAAATGATCTTACGAGTGAACTCGTGGGCGTTTTGCGGCTTACATGTCAACAAGTAAGCCTCAAAATGATCTTATGAGTGAACTAGTGGGCGTTTTGTGGCTTACATGTCAACAAGTAAGCCTCAAAATGATCTTACTAATGAACTAGTGGGCGTTTTGTGCCTTACATGTTCACTAGTAAGCGTCAAAATGATCTTACTAGTGAACTAGTGGGCGTTTTGCGGCTTACATGTCAACTAGTAAGCCTCAAAATGATCTTACTAGTGAATTAGTGGCCATTTTGTGGCTTACATGTCAACCAGTAAGCCTAAAAATTATCTTACTAGTGAACTAGTGGGCGTTTTGCGGCTTACATGTCAACTAGTAAGCCTCAAAATGATCTTACGAGTGAGCTAGTGGGCGTTTTGCGGCTTACATGTCAACTAGTAAGCCTCAAAATGATCTTACCAGTGAACTAGTGGGTTCTTTTGTGGCTTACATGTTCACTAGTAAGCGTCACAATGACCTTACTTGTGAACTAGTGAGCGTTTTGTGGCTTACATGTTCACTAGTAAGCGTCAAAATGATCTTACTAGTGAACTAGTGGGCGTTTTGTGGCTTACATCTTCATTAGTAAGCCTCAAAATGATCTTACTAGTGAACTAGTGGTCGTTTTGTGGCTTACATGTCAAATAGTAAGCCTCAAAATGATCTTACTAGGGAACTAGTGGGCACATTTATGGCCTTACGTGTTCACTAGTAAGCGTGAAAATGATCTTACTAGTAAACTAGTGGGCGTTTTGTGGCTTACATCTTCACTCGTAAGCCTCAAAATGATCTTACTAGTGAACTAGTGGGCGTTTTGTGGCTTACATGTCAACTAGTAAGCCTCAAAATGATCTTACTAGTGAACTAGTGGGCACATTTATGGCCTTACATGTTCACGAGTAAGCGTCAAAATGATCTTACTAGTGAACTAGTGGGCATTTTGTGGCTTACATGTCAACCAGTAAGCCTAAAAATGATCTTACTAGTGAATTAGTGGGCACATTTATGGCCTTACATGTTCACTAGTAAGCGTCAAAATGATCTTACTAGTGAACTAGTGGGCACATTTATGGCTTTACATGTTCACTAGTAAGCGTCAAAATGACCTTACTAGTGAATTGTTGAGCGTTTTGTGGCTTACATGTCAACTAGTAAGCCTCAAAATGATCTTACGAGTGAACCAGTGGGCGTTTTGCGGCTTACCTGTCAACAAGTAAGCCTCAAAATGATCTTACTAATGAACTAGTGGGCGTTTTGTGGCTTACATGTTCACTAGTAAGCGTCAAAATGACCTTACTAGTGAATTAGTGAGTGTTTTGTGGCTTACATCTCAACTAGTAAGCCTCAAAATGATCTTACTAGTGAACTAGTGGGCGCTTTGTGGCTTACATGTTCACTAGTAAGCGTCAAAATGACCTTACTAGTGAACCAGTGGGCGTTTTGTGGCTTACATGTTCACTAGTAAGTGTCAAAATGACCTTACTAGTTAACTAGTGAGTGTTTTGTGGCTTACATGTTCACTAGTAGGCGTCAAAATGATCTTACTAGTGAACTAGTGAGCATTTTGTGGCTTACATGTTCACTAGTAAGCGTCAAAATGACCTTACTAGTGAACTAGTGAGTGTTTTGAGGCTTACATGTTCACTAGTAAGCGTCAAAATTATCTTACCAGTGAACTAGTGGGCGTTTTGCGGCTTACATGTCAACTAGTAAGCCTCAAAATGACCTTACTAGTGAACTAGTGGGCATTTTGTGGCTTACATGTCAACCAGTAAGCCTAAAAATGATCTTACTAGTGAATTAGTGGGCACATTTATGGCCTTAAATGTTCACTAGTAAGCGTCAAAATGATCTTACTAGTGAACTAGTGGGCGTTTTGTGGCTTACATGTTCACGAGTAAGCGTCAAAATGATCTTACTAGTGAACTAGTGGGCCTTTTTGCGGCTTACATGTCAACTAGTAAGCCTCAAAATGATCTTCCGAGTGAACTAGTGGGCGTTTTGCGGCTTACATGTCAACTAGTAAGCCTCAAAATGATCTTACTAGTGAACTAGTTGGTTCTTTTGTGGCTTACATGTTCACTAGTAAGCCTCAAAATGATCTTACTAGTGAACTAGTGGGCACATTTATGGCCTTACATGTTCACTAGTAAGAGTCAAAATGATCTTACTAGTGAACTAGTGGGTGTTTTGCGGCTTGCATGTCAACTAGTAAGCCTCAAAATGATGTTACGAGTGAACTAGTGGGCGTTTTGCGGCTTACATGTCAACAAATAAGCCTCAAAATGATCTTACTAGTGAACTAGTCGGCGTTTTGTGGCTTACATGTTAACTAGTAAGCGTCAAAATGACCTTACTAGTGAACTAGTGGGCGTTTTGTGGCTTACATGTTCACTAGTAAGCGTCAAAATGACCTTACTAGTGAATTAGTGAGCGTTTTGTGGCTTACATGTCAACTAGTAAGCCTCAAAATTATCTTACTAGTGAACTAGTGGGCGTTTTGCGGCTTACATGTCAACTAGTAAGCCTCAAAATGATCTTACGAGTGAGCTAGTGGGCGTTTTGCGGCTTACATGTCAACTAGTAAGCCTCAAAATGATCTTACCAGTGAACTAGTGGGTTCTTTTGTGGCTTACATGTTCACTAGTAAGCGTCACAATGACCTTACTTGTGAACTAGTGAGCGTTTTGTGGCTTACATGTTCACTAGTAAGCGTCAAAATGATCTTACTAGTGAACTAGTGGTCGTTTTGTGGCTTACATGTCAAATAGTAAGCCTCAAAATGATCTTACTAGTGAACTAGTGGGCACATTTATGGCCTTACGTGTTCACTAGTAAGCGTCAAAATGATCTTACTAGTAAACTAGTGGGCTTTTTGTGGCTTACATCTTCACTCGTAAGCCTCAAAATGATCTTACTAGTGAACTAGTGGGCGTTTTGTGGCTTACATGTCAACTAGTAAGCCTCAAAATGATCTTACTAGTGAACTAGTGGGCACATTTATGGCCTTACATGTTCACGAGTAAGCGTCAAAATGATCTTACTAGTGAACTAGTGGGGATTTTGTGGCTTACATGTCAACTAGTAAGCCTCAAAATGATCTTACTAGTGAACTAGTGGACACATTTATGGCCTTACATGTTCACTAGTAAGCCTCAAAATGATCTTACTAGTGAACTAGTGGGCGTTTTGTGGCTTACATGTTCACTAGTAAGCGTCAAAATGACCTTACTAGTGAATTGTTGAGCGTTTTGTGGCTTACATGTCAACCAGTAAGCCTCAAAATGAATTTACGAGTGAACTAGTGGGCGTTTTGCGGCTTACATGTCAACAAGTAAGCCTCAAAATGATCTTACGAGTGAACTAGTGGGCGTTTTGCGGCTTACATGTCAACAAGTAAGCCTCAAAATGATCTTACTAATGAACTAGTGGGCGTTTTGTGCCTTACATGTTCACTAGTAAGCGTCAAAATGATCTTACTAGTGAACTAGTGGGCGTTTTGCGGCTTACATGTTCACTAGTAAGCCTCAAAATGATCTTACTAGTGAATTAGTGGGCACATTAATGGCCTTACATGTTCACTAGTAAGCGTCAAAATGATCTTACTAGTGAACTAGTGGGCGTTTTACGGCTTGCATGTCAACTAGTAAGCCTCAAAATGATCTTACGAGTGAACTAGTGGGCGTTTTGCGGCTTACATGTCAACAAATAAGCCTCAAAATGATCTTACTAGTGAACTAGTGGGCGTTTTGTGGCTTACATGTTAACTAGTAAGCGTCAAAATGACCTTACTAGTGAACTAGTGGGCGTTTTGTGGCTTACATGTTCACTAGTAAGCGTCAAAATGACCTTACTAGTGAATTAGTGAGCGTTTTGTGGCATACATTTCAACTAGTCAACTGGATGCCAGAGGGTGGAAAGAGGAAGAGAGGTAGGCCAAAGAAGACGTGGAGACAGACTGCCAAAGAAGACCTCAGTGAGATGGGTGTCAGCTGGCATGGAGCAAGAAGGGTCGCCAGTGACCGGACCAAATGGAAGAAACTCGTCGCCCAATGTTCCAAACAGGAACTGGCGGAACTAACAAATTAACTAACTAACTAACTAACTAACTAACTAACTAACTAACTAACTAACTAACTAGTGAACTAGTGGGCACATTTATGGCCTTACATGTTCACTAGTAAGCGTCAAAATGATCTTACTAGTGAACTAGTGGGCGTTTTGCGGCTTACAAGTCAACTAGTAAGCCTCAAAATGATCTTACTAGTGAACTAGTGGGCGTTTTTCAGCTTACATGTCAACTAGTAAGCGTCAAAATTACCTTACTAGTGAACTAGTGGGCGTTTTGCGGCTTACATGTCAACTAGTAAGCCTCAAAATGATCTTACTAGTGAACTAGTAGGCGTTTTGCGGCTTACATGTCAACTAGTAAGCCTCAAAATGATCTTACTAGTGAACTAGTCGGCGTTTGGCGGCTTACATGTCAACTAGTAAGCCTCAAAATGATCTTACTAGTGAACTAGTGGGCGTTTTGTGGCTTACATGTCAACTAGTAAGCCTCAAAATGATCTTACTAGTGAACTAATGGGCACATTTATGGCCTTGTATGTTCACTAGTAAGCGTCAAAATGATCTTACTAGTGAACTAGTGGGCACATTTATGGCCTTACATGTTCACTAGTAAGCGTCAAAATGACCTTACTAGTGAATTAGTGAGCGGTTTGCGGCTTACATGTCAACAAGTAAGCCTCAAAATGATCTTACTAGTGAACTAGTGGATCGTTTTGTGGCTTACATGTTCACTAGTAAGTGTCAAAATGACCTTACTAGTTAACTAGTGAGTGTTTTGTGGCTTACATGTTCACTAGTAGGCGTCAAAATGATCTTACTAGTGAACTAGTGAGCGTTTTGTGGCTTACATGTTCACTAGTAAGCGTCAAAATGATCTTACCAGTGAACTAGTGGGCGTTTTGCGGCATACATGTCAACTAGTAAGCCTCAAAATGATTTTACTAGTGAACTAGTGGGCATTTTGTGGCTTACATGTCAACCAGTAAGCCTCAAAATGATCTTACTAGTGAACTAGTGGGCACATTTATGGCCTTACATGTTCACTAGTAAGCGTCAAAATGATCTTACTAGTGAACTAGTGGGCGTTTTGTGGCTTACATGTCAACTCGTAAGCCTCAAAATGATCTTACGAGTGAGCTAGTGGGCGTTTTGCGGCTTACATGTCAACTACTAAGCCTCAAAATGATCTTACTAGTGAACTAGTGAGCGTTTTGTGGCTTACATGTTCACTAGTAAGCCTCAAAATCATCTTACCAGTGAACTAGTGGGCGTTTTGCGGCTTACATGTCAACTAGTAAGCCTCACAATGATCTTACTAGTGAACTAGTGGGCATTTTGTGGCTTACATGTCAACTACTAAGCCTCAAAATGATCTTACTAGTGAACTAGTGGGCACATTTATGGCCTTACATGTTCACTAGTAAGCCTCAAAATGATCTTACTAGTGAACTAGTGAGTGTTTTGTGGCTTACATGTTCACTAGTAGGCGTCAAAATGATCTTACTAGTGAACTAGTGAGTGTTTTGTGGCTTACATGTTCACTAGTAGGCGTCAAAATGATCTTACTAGTGAACTAGTGGGCACATTTATGGCCTTACATGTTCACTAGTAAGCCTCAAAATGATCTTACCAGTGAACTAGTGGGCGTTTTGTGGCTTACATGTTCACGGGTAAGTGTCAAAATGATCTTACTAGTGAACTAGTGGGCGTTTTGTGGCTTACATGTTCACTGGTAAGCGTCAAAATGACCTTACTAGTGAACTAGTGGGCATTTTTTGGCTTACATGTCAACTACTAAGCCTAAAAATGATCTTACTAGTGAACTAGTGGGCACATTTATGGCCTTACATGTTCACTCTGAAGCCTCAAAATGATCTTACCAGTGAACTAGTGGGCGTTTTGCGGCTTACATGTCAACAAATAAGCCTCAAAATGATCTTACTAGTGAACTAGTGGGCATTTTGTGGCTTACATGTCAACTAGTAAGCGTGAAAATGATCTTACTAGTGAACTAGTGGGTGTTTTGCGGCTTACATGTCAAATAGTAAGCCTCAAAATGATCTTACGAGTGAACTAGTGGGCGTTTTGCGGCTTACATGTCAACAAATAAGCCTCAAAATGATCTTACTAGTGAACTAGTGGGCATTTTGTGGCTTACATGTCAACTAGCAAGCCTCAAAATGATCTTACTAGTGAACTAGTGGGCACATTTATGGCCTTACATGTTCACTAGTAAGCCTCAAAATGATCTTACTAGTGAACTAGTGGGCGTTTTGCGGCTTGCATGTCAACTAGTAAGCCTCAAAATGATCTTACGAGTGAACTAGTGGGCGTTTTGCGGCTTAAATGTCAACAAGTAAGCCTCAAAATGATCTTACTAATGAACTAGTGTGCGTTTTGTGGCTTACATGTTCACTAGTAAGCGTCAAAATGACCTTACTAGTAAATTAGTGAGCGTTTTGTGGCTTACATGTCATTTAGTAAGCCTCAAAATGATCTTACTAGTGAAGTAGTGGGCGTTTTGTGGCTTACATGTTCACTAGTAAGCGTCAAAATTACCTTACTAGTGAATTAGTGAGCGTTTTGTGGCTTACATGTCATTTAGTAAGCCTCAAAATGATCTTACTAGTGAAGTAGTGGGCGTTTTGTGGCTTACATGTCAACTAGTAAGCCTCAAAATGTGCCCACTAGTGAACTAGTGGGCACATTTATGGCCTTACATGTTCACTAGTAAGCCTCAAAATGATCTTACTAGTGAACTAGTGGGCGTTTTGCGGCTTGCATGTCAACTAGTAAGCCTCAAAATGATCTTACGAGTGAACTAGTGGGCGTTTTGCGGCTTAAATGTCAACAAGTAAGCCTCAAAATGATCTTACTAATGAACTAGTGGGCGTTTTGTGGCTTACATGTTCACTAGTAAGCGTCAAAATGACCTTACTAGTAAATTAGTGAGCGTTTTGTGGCTTACATGTCATTTAGTAAGCCTCAAAATGATCTTACTAGTGAAGTAGTGGGCGTTTTGTGGCTTACATGTTCACTAGTAAGCGTCAAAATTACCTTACTAGTGAATTAGTGAGCGTTTTGTGGCTTACATGTCATTTAGTAAGCCTCAAAATGATCTTACTAGTGAAGTAGTGGGCGTTTTGTGGCTTACATGTTCACTAGTAAGCGTCAAAATGACCTTACTAGTGAACTAGTGAGAGTTTTGTGGATTACATGTTCACTAGTAGGCGTCAAAATGATCTTACTAGTGAATTAGTGGGCCTTTTGCGGCTTACATGTCAACTAGTAAGCCTCAAAATGATCTTACTAGTGAACTAGTGGGCACATTTATGGCCTTACATGTTCACGAGTAAGCGTCAAAATGATCTTACTAGTGAACTAGAGGGGATTTTGCGGCTTACATGTCAACTAGTAAGCCTCAAAATGATCTTACTAGTGAATTAGTGGACACATTTATGGCCTTACATGTTCACTAGTAAGCCTCAAAATGATCTTACTAGTGAACTAGTGGGCGTTTTGTGGCTTACATGTTCACTATTAAGCGTCAAAATGACCTTACTAGTGAATTGTTGAGCGTTTTGTGGCTTACATGTCAACTAGTAAGCCTCAAAATGATCTTACGAGTGAACTCGTGGGCGTTTTGCGGCTTACATGTCAACAAGTAAGCCTCAAAATGATCTTATGAGTGAACTAGTGGGCGTTTTGTGGCTTACATGTCAACAAGTAAGCCTCAAAATGATCTTACTAATGAACTAGTGGGCGTTTTGTGCCTTACATGTTCACTAGTAAGCGTCAAAATGATCTTACTAGTGAACTAGTGGGCGTTTTGCGGCTTACATGTCAACTAGTAAGCCTCAAAATGATCTTACTAGTGAATTAGTGGCCATTTTGTGGCTTACATGTCAACCAGTAAGCCTAAAAATTATCTTACTAGTGAACTAGTGGGCGTTTTGCGGCTTACATGTCAACTAGTAAGCCTCAAAATGATCTTACCAGTGAACTAGTGGGTTCTTTTGTGGCTTACATGTTCACTAGTAAGCGTCACAATGACCTTACTAGTGAACTAGTGAGCGTTTTGTGGCTTACATGTTCACTAGTAAGCGTCAAAATGATCTTACTAGTGAACTAGTGGGCGTTTTGTGGCTTACATCTTCATTAGTAAGCCTCAAAATGATCTTACTAGTGAACTAGTGGTCGTTTTGTGGCTTACATGTCAAATAGTAAGCCTCAAAATGATCTTACTAGGGAACTAGTGGGCACATTTATGGCCTTACGTGTTCACTAGTAAGCGTCAAAATGATCTTACTAGTAAACTAGTGGGCGTTTTGTGGCTTACATCTTCACTCGTAAGCCTCAAAATGATCTTACTAGTGAACTAGTGGGCGTTTTGTGGCTTACATGTCAACTAGTAAACCTCAAAATGATCTTACTAGTGAACTAGTGGGCACATTTATGGCCTTACATGTTCACGAGTAAGCGTCAAAATGATCTTACTAGTGAACTAGTGGGGATTTTGTGGCTTACATGTCAACTAGTAAGCCTCAAAATGATCTTACTAGTGAACTAGTGGGCACATGATTGGCCTTACATGTTCACTAGTAAGCCTCAAAATGATCTTACTAGTGAACTAGTGGGCGTTTTGTGGCTTACATGTTCACTAGTAAGCGACAAAATGACCTTACTAGTGAATTGTTGAGCGTTTTGTGGCTTACATGTCAACTAGTAAGCCTCAAAATGATCTTACGAGTGAACTAGTGGGCGTTTTGCTGCTTACATGTCAACAAGTAAGCCTCAAAATGATCTTACGAGTGAACTAGTGGGCGTTTTGTGCCTTACATGTTCACTAGTAAGCGTTAAAATGATCTTACTAGTGAACTAGTGGGCGTTTTGTGGCTTACATGTTCACTAGTAAGCCTCAAAATGATATTACTAGTGAACTAGTGGGCACATTTATGGCCTTACATGTTCACTAGTAAGCGTCAAAATGATCTTACTAGTGAACTAGTGGGCACATTTATGGCCTTACTTGTTCACTAGTAAGCCTCAAAATGATCTTACCAGTGATCTAGTGGGCGTTTTGCGGCTTACATGTCAACTAGTAAGCCTCAAAATGATCTTACTAGTGAACTAGTGGGCATTTTGTGGCTTACATGTAAACTAGTAAGACTCAAAATGATCTTACTAGTGAACTAGTGGGCGTTTTTCAGCTTACATGTCAACTAGTAAGCGTCAGAATTACCTTACTAGTGAATTAGTGAGCGTTTTGTGGCTTACATGTTCACTAGTAAGCCTCAAAATGATATTACTAGTGAACTAGTGGGCACATTTATGGCCTTACATGTTCACTAGTAAGCGTCAAAATGATCTTACTAGTGAACTAGTGGGCGTTTTGCGGTTTGCATGTCAACTAGTAAGCCTCAAAATGATCTTACGAGTGAATTAGTGGGCGTTTTTCTGCTTACATGTCAACAAATAAGCCTCAAAATGATCTTACTAGTGAACTAGTGGGCGTTTTATGGCTTACATGTTAACTAGTAAGCCTCAAAATTATCTTACTAGTGAACTAGTGGGCGTTTTGCGGCTTACATGTCAACTAGTAAGCCTCAAAATGATCTTACGAGTGAACTAGTGGGCGTTTTGCGGATTACATGTCAACAAATAAGCCTCAAAATGATCTTACGAGTGAACTAGTGGGCGTTTTGCGGCTTACATGTCAACAAGTAAGCCTCAAAATGATCTTACTATTGAACTAGTGGGCGTTTTGTGCCTTACATGTTCACTAGTAAGCCTCAAAATGATCTTATTAGTGAACTAGTGGGCACATTTATGGCCTTACATGTTCACTAGTAAGCGTCATAATGATCTTACTAGTGAACTAGTGGGCGTTTTGCGGCTTGCATGTCAACTAGTAAGCCTCAAAATGATCTTACTAGTGAACTAGAGGGGATTTTGTGGCTTACATGTCAACTAGTAAGCCTCAAAATGATCTTACTAGTGAATTAGTGGACACATTTATGGCCTTACATGTTCACTAGTAAGCCTCAAAATGATCTTACTAGTGAACTAGTGGGCGTTTTGTGGCTTACATGTTCACTATTAAGCGTCAAAATGACCTTACTAGTGAATTGTTGAGCGTTTTGTGGCTTACATGTCAACTAGTAAGCCTCAAAATGATCTTACGAGTGAACTCGTGGGCGTTTTGCGGCTTACATGTCAACAAGTAAGCCTCAAAATGATCTTACGAGTGAACTCGTGGGCGTTTTGCGGCTTACATGTCAACAAGTAAGCCTCAAAATGATCTTACTAGTGAACTAGTGTGCGTTTTGTGCCTTACATGTTCACTAGTAAGCGTCAAAATGATCTTACTAGTGAACTAGTGGGCGTTTTGTGGCTTACATGTTCACTAGTAAGCCTCAAAATGATCTTACTAGTGAATTAGTGGGCACATTTATGGCCTTACATGTTCACTAGTAAGCGTCAAAATGATCTTACTAGTGAACTAGTGGGCGTTTTGCGGCTTGCATGTCAACTAGTAAGCCTCAAAATGATCTTACTAGTGAACTAGAGGGGATTTTGTGGCTTACATGTCAACTAGTAAGCCTCAAAATGATCTTACTAGTGAATTAGTGGACACATTTATGGCCTTACATGTTCACTAGTAAGCCTCAAAATGATCTTACTAGTGAACTAGTGGGCGTTTTGTGGCTTACATGTTCACTATTAAGCGTCAAAATGACCTTACTAGTGAATTGTTGAGCGTTTTGTGGCTTACATGTCAACTAGTAAGCCTCAAAATGATCTTACGAGTGAACTCGTGGGCGTTTTGCGGCTTACATGTCAACAAGTAAGCCTCAAAATGATCTTACGAGTGAACTCGTGGGCGTTTTGCGGCTTACATGTCAACAAGTAAGCCTCAAAATGATCTTACTAGTGAACTAGTGGGCGTTTTGTGCCTTACATGTTCACTAGTAAGCGTCAAAATGATCTTACTAGTGAACTAGTGGGCGTTTTGTGGCTTACATGTTCACTAGTAAGCCTCAAAATGATCTTACTAGTGAATTAGTGGGCACATTTATGGCCTTACATGTTCACTAGTAAGCGTCAAAATGATCTTACTAGTGAACTAGTGGGCGTTTTGCGGCTTGCATATCAACTAGTAAGCCTCAAAATGATCTTACGAGTGAACTAGTGAGCATTTTGTGGCTTACATGTTCACTAGTAAGCGTCAAAATGACCTTACTAGTGAACTAGTGAGTGTTTTGAGGCTTACATGTTCACTAGTAAGCGTCAAAATTATCTTACCAGTGAACTAGTGGGCGTTTTGCGGCTTACATGTCAACTAGTAAGCCTCAAAATGATCTTACTAGTGAACTAGTGGGCATTTTGTGGCTTACATGTCAACCAGTAAGCCTAAAAATGATCTTACTAGTGAATTAGTGGGCACATTTATGGCCTTAAATGTTCACTAGTGAACTAATGGGCACATTAGTTCACGAGGCTTGCTATTTGACGTTTTGTGGCTTACATGTTCACTAGTAAGCCTCAAAATGATCTTACCAGTGAACTATTGGGCATTTTGCGGCTTACATGTCAACTAGTAAGCCTCAAAATGATCTTACTAGTGAACTAGAGGGTAATTTTGTGGCTTACATGTCAACTAGTAAGCCTCAAAATGATCTTACTAGTGAACTAGTGGGCGTTTTGTGGCTTACATGTTCACGAGTAAGGGTCAAAATGATCTAACTAGTGAACTCGTGGGCGTTTTGCGGCTTGCATGTCAACTAGTAAGCCTCAAAATTATCTTACGAGTGAACTAGTGGGCGTTTTGCGGCTTACATGTCAACAAGTAAGCCTCAAAATGATCTTACTAATGAACTAGTGGGCGTTTTGTGGCTTACATGTTCACTAGTAAGCGTCAAAATGATCTTACTAGTGAACTAGTGGGCACGTTTATGGCCTTAGATGTTCACTTGTAAGCGTGAAAATGATCTTACTAGTGAACTAGTGGGCGTTTTGCGGCTTACATGTCAACTAGTAAGCCTCAAAATGATCTTACGAGTGAGCTAGTGGGCGTTTTGCGGCTTACGTGTCAACAAGTAAGCCTCAAAATGATCTTAGTAGTGAACTAGTGGGCGTTTTGTGGCTTACATGTTCACTAGTAAGTGTCAAAATGACATTACTAGTTAACTAGTGAGTGTTTTGTGGCTTACATGTTCACTAGTAGGCGTCAAAATGATCTTACTAGTGAACTAGTGAGCGTTTTGTGGCTTACATGTTCACTAGTAAGCCTCAAAATGATCTTACTAGAGAACTAGTGGGCGTTTTGTGGCTTACATGTCAAATAGCAAGCCTCAAAATGATCTTACTAGTGAATTAGTGGGCACATTTATGGCCTTACGTGTTCACTAGTAAGCGTCAAAATGATCTTACTAGTAAACTAGTGGGCACATTTATGGCCTTACATGTTCACTAGTAAGCCTCAAAATGATGTTACCAGTGAACTAGTGGGCATTTTGCGGCTTACATGTCAACTAGTAAGCCTCAAAATGATCTTACTATAGAACTAGTGGGCATTTTGTGGCTTACATGTCAACTAGTTAGCCTCAAAATGATCTTACTAGTGAACTAGTGGGCACATTTATGGCCTTACATGTTCACTTGTAAGCCTCAAAATGATCTTACTAGTGAACTCGTGGGCGTTTTGCGGCTTGCATGTCAACTAGTAAGCCTCAAAATTATCTTACGAGTGAACTAGTGGGCGTTTTGCGGCTTACATGTCAACAAGTAAGCCTCAAAATGACCTTACTAGTGAACTAGTGGGCGTTTTGTGGCTTACATGTCAACTAGGAAGCCTCAAAATGATCTTACTAGTGAACTAGTGGGCGTTTTGTGGCTTACATGTTCACTAGTAAGTGTCAAAATGACCTTACTAGTTAACTAGTGGGCGTTTTGTGGCTTACATGTCAAATAGCAAGCCTCAAAATGATCTTACTAGTGAACTAATGGGCACATTTATGGCCTTACGTGTTCACTAGTAAGCGTCAAAATGATCTTACTAGTAAACTAGTGGCCGTTTTGTGGCTTACATCTTCACTCGTAAGCCTCAAAATGATCTTACTAGTGAACTAGTGGGTTTTTTGTGGCTTACATGTCAACTAGTAAGCCTCAAAATGATCTTACTAGTGAACTAGTGGGCACATTTATGGCCTTACATGTTCACTAGTAAGCCTCAAAATGATCTTACCAGTGAACTAGTGGGGATTTTGCGGCTTACATGTCAACTAGTAAGCCTCAAAATGATCTTACTAGTGAACTAGTGGGCACATTTATGGCCTTACATGTTCACTAGTAAGCCTCAAAATGATCTTACCAGTGAACTAGTGGGCATTTTGCGGCTTACGTGTCAACTAGTAAGCCTGAAAACGATCTTACTAGTGAACTAGTGGCTTCTTTTGTGGCTTACATGTTCACTAGTAAGCGTCACAATGACCTTACTTGTGAACTAGTGAGTGTTTTGTGGCTTACATGTTCACTAGTAGGCGTCAAAATGATCTTACTAGTGAACTAGTGGGCGTTTTGTGTCTTACATGTTCACTAGTAAGCCTCAAAATGATCTTACCAGTGAACTAGTGGGCATTTTGTGGCTTACATGTCAACTAGTAAGCCTCAAAATGATCTTACTAGTGAATTAGTGGGCACATTTATGGCCTTACATGTTCACTAGTAAGCGTCAAAATGATCTTACTAGTGAACTAGTGGGCACATTTATGGCCTTACATGTTCACTAGTAAGCCTCAAAATGATCTTACTAGTGAACTAGTGGGCGTTTTGTGGCTTACATGTTCACGAGTAAGCGTCAAAATGATCTTACTAGTGAACTAGTGGGCGTTTTGCGGCTTGCATGTCAACTAGTAAGCGTCAAAATGATCTTACTAGTAAACTAGTGGGCGTTTTGTGGCTTACATCTTCACTCGTAAGCCTCAAAATGATCTTACTAGTGAACTAGTGGGCGTTTTGTGGCTTACATGTCAACTAGTAAGCCTCAAAATGATCTTACTAGTGAACTAGTGGGCACATTTATGGCCTTACATGTTCACTAGTAAGCCTCAAAATGATCTTACCAGTGAACTAGTGGGCATTTTGCGGCTTACATGTCAACTAGTAAGCCTCAAAATGATCTTACTAGTGAACTAGTGGGCGTTTTGTGGCTTACATGTTCACTAGTAAGCCTCAAAATGATCTTACTAGTGAACTAGTGGGCGTTTTGTGTCTTACATGTCAAATAGCAAGCCTCAAAATGATCTTACTAGTGAACTAATGGGCACATTTATGGCCTTACGTGTTCACTAGTAAGCGTCAAAATGATCTTACTAGTAAACTAGTGGGCACATTTAGGGCCTTACATGTTCACTAGTAAGCCTCAAAATGATCTTACTAGTGAACTAGTGGGCGTTTTGTGGCTTACATGTTCACGGGTAAGCGTCAAAATGATCTTACTAGTGAACTAGTGGGCGTTTTGTGGCTTACATGTTCACGAGTAAGCGTCAAAATGATCTTACTAGTGAACTAGTGGGCGTTTTGTGGCTTAGATCTTCACTAGTAAGCCTCAAAATGATCTTACTAGAGAACTAGTGGGCATTTTGTGGCTTACATGTCAACTAGTAAGCCTCAAAATGATCTTACTAGTGAACTAGTGGGCACATTTATGGCCTTACATGTTCACTAGTAAGCGTGAAAATGATCTTACTAGTGAACTAGTGGGCGTTTTGCGGCTTACATGTCAACTAGTAAGCCTAAAATGATCTTACGAGTGAGCTAGTGGGCGTTTTGCGGCTTACATGTTCACTAGTAAGCGTCACAATGACCTTACTTGTGAACTAGTGAGAGTTTTGTGGCTTACATGTTCACGAGTAAGCCTCAAAATGATCTTACTAGTGAACTAGTGGGCACATTTATGGCCTTACATGTTCACTAGTAAGCCTCAAAATTATCTTACTAGTGAACTAGTGGCCATTTTGTGGCTTACATGTCAACTAGGTAGCCTCAAAATGATCTTACTAGTGAACTAGTGGAAACATTTATGGCCTTACATGTTCACTAGTAAGCGTCAAAATGATCTTACTAGTGAACTAGTGGGCACGTTTATGGCCTTAGATGTTCACTAGTAAGCGTGAAAATGATCTTACTAGTGAACTAGTGGGCGTTTTGCGGCTTACATGTCAACTAGTAAGCCTCAAAATGATCTTACTAGTGAACTAGTGGGCATTTTGTGGATTACATGTTCACTAGTAAGCGTCATAATGACCTTACTTGTGAACTAGTGAGCGATTTGTGGCTTACATGTTCACTAGTAATCATCAAAATGATCTTACTAGTGAACTAGTGGGAGTTTTGTGGCTTACATGTTCACTAGTAAGCCTCAAAATGATCTTACTAGTGAACTAGTGGGCGTTTTGTGGCTTACATGTCAAATAGCAAGCCTCAAAATGATCTTACTAGTGAACTAATGGGCACATTTATGGCCTTACGTGTTCACTAGTAAGTGTCAAAATGATCTTACTAGTAAACTAGTGGGCGTTTTGTGGCTTACATCTTCACTCGTAAGCCTCAAAATGATCTTACTAGTGAACTAGTGGGCGTTTTGTGGCTTACATGTTCACTAGTAAGCCTCAAAATGATCTTACCAGTGAACTAGTGGGCATTTTGCGGCTTACATGTCAACTAGTAAGCCTCAAAATGATCTTACTAGTGAACTAGTGGGCACATTTATGGCCTTACATGTTCACTAGTAAGCCTCAAAATGATCTTACCAGTGAACTAGTGGGCATTTTGCGGCTTACATGTCAACTAGTAAGCCTCAAAACGATCTTACTAGTGAACTAGTGGCTTCTTTTGTGGCTTACGAGTTCACTAGTAAGCGTCACAATGACCTTACTTGTGAACTAGTGAGTGTTTTGTGGCTTACATGTTCACTAGTAGGCGTCAAAATGATCTTACTAGTGAACTAGTGGGCGTTTTGTGGCTTACATCTTCACTCGTAAGCCTCAAAATGATCTTACTAGTGAACTAGTGGGCGTTTTGTGGCTTACATGTCAACTAGTAAGCCTCAAAATGATCTTACTAGTGAACTAGTGGGCACATTTATGGCCTTACATGTTCACTAGTAAGCCTCAAAATGATCTTACCAGTGAACTAGTGGGCATTTTGCGGCTTACATGTCAACTAGTAAGCCTCAAAATGATCTTACTAGTAAACTAGTGGGCACATTTATGGCCTTACATGTTCACTAGTAAGCCTCAAAATGATCTTACCAGTGAACTAGTGGGCATTTTGCGGCCTTACATGTTCACTAGTAAGCGTCAAAATGGTCTTACTAGTGAACTAGTGGGCACATTTATGGCCTTACATGTTCACTAGTAAGCCTCAAAATGATGTTACCAGTGAACTAGTGGGCATTTTGCGGCTTACATGTCAACTAGTAAGCCTCAAAATGATCTTACTATAGAACTAGTGGGCATTTTGTGGCTTACATGTCAACTAGTTAGCCTCAAAATGATCTTACTAGTGAACTAGTGGGCACATTTATGGCCTTACATGTTCACTTGTAAGCCTCAAAATGATCTTACTAGTGAACTAGTGGGCGTTTTGTGGCTTACATGTTCACGAGTAAGGGTCAAAATGATCTAACTAGTGAACTCGTGGGCGTTTTGCGGCTTGCATGTCAACTAGTAAGCCTCAAAATTATCTTACGAGTGAACTAGTGGGCGTTTTGCGGCTTACATGTCAACAAGTAAGCCTCAAAATGACCTTACTAGTGAACTAGTGGGCGTTTTGTGGCTTACATGTCAACTAGGAAGCCTCAAAATGATCTTACTAGTGAACTAGTGGGCGTTTTGTGGCTTACATGTTCACTAGTAAGTGTCAAAATGACCTTACTAGTTAACTAGTGGGCGTTTTGTGGCTTACATGTCAAATAGCAAGCCTCAAAATGATCTTACTAGTGAACTAATGGGCACATTTATGGCCTTACGTGTTCACTAGTAAGCGTCAAAATGATCTTACTAGTAAACTAGTGGCCGTTTTGTGGCTTACATCTTCACTCGTAAGCCTCAAAATGATCTTACTAGTGAACTAGTGGGTTTTTTGTGGCTTACATGTCAACTAGTAAGCCTCAAAATGATCTTACTAGTGAACTAGTGGGCACATTTATGGCCTTACATGTTCACTAGTAAGCCTCAAAATGATCTTACCAGTGAACTAGTGGGGATTTTGCGGCTTACATGTCAACTAGTAAGCCTCAAAATGATCTTACTAGTGAACTAGTGGGCACATTTATGGCCTTACATGTTCACTAGTAAGCCTCAAAATGATCTTACCAGTGAACTAGTGGGCATTTTGCGGCTTACGTGTCAACTAGTAAGCCTGAAAACGATCTTACTAGTGAACTAGTGGCTTCTTTTGTGGCTTACATGTTCACTAGTAAGCGTCACAATGACCTTACTTGTGAACTAGTGAGTGTTTTGTGGCTTACATGTTCACTAGTAGGCGTCAAAATGATCTTACTAGTGAACTAGTGGGCGTTTTGTGTCTTACATGTTCACTAGTAAGCCTCAAAATGATCTTACCAGTGAACTAGTGGGCATTTTGTGGCTTACATGTCAACTAGTAAGCCTCAAAATGATCTTACTAGTGAATTAGTGGGCACATTTATGGCCTTACATGTTCACTAGTAAGCGTCAAAATGATCTTACTAGTGAACTAGTGGGCACATTTATGGCCTTACATGTTCACTAGTAAGCCTCAAAATGATCTTACTAGTGAACTAGTGGGCGTTTTGTGGCTTACATGTTCACGAGTAAGCGTCAAAATGATCTTACTAGTGAACTAGTGGGCGTTTTGCGGCTTGCATGTCAACTAGTAAGCGTCAAAATGATCTTACTAGTAAACTAGTGGGCGTTTTGTGGCTTACATCTTCACTCGTAAGCCTCAAAATGATCTTACTAGTGAACTAGTGGGCGTTTTGTGGCTTACATGTCAACTAGTAAGCCTCAAAATGATCTTACTAGTGAACTAGTGGGCACATTTATGGCCTTACATGTTCACTAGTAAGCCTCAAAATGATCTTACCAGTGAACTAGTGGGCATTTTGCGGCTTACATGTCAACTAGTAAGCCTCAAAATGATCTTACTAGTGAACTAGTGGGCGTTTTGTGGCTTACATGTTCACTAGTAAGCCTCAAAATGATCTTACTAGTGAACTAGTGGGCGTTTTGTGTCTTACATGTCAAATAGCAAGCCTCAAAATGATCTTACTAGTGAACTAATGGGCACATTTATGGCCTTACGTGTTCACTAGTAAGCGTCAAAATGATCTTACTAGTAAACTAGTGGGCACATTTAGGGCCTTACATGTTCACTAGTAAGCCTCAAAATGATCTTACTAGTGAACTAGTGGGCGTTTTGTGGCTTACATGTTCACGGGTAAGCGTCAAAATGATCTTACTAGTGAACTAGTGGGCGTTTTGTGGCTTACATGTTCACGAGTAAGCGTCAAAATGATCTTACTAGTGAACTAGTGGGCGTTTTGTGGCTTAGATCTTCACTAGTAAGCCTCAAAATGATCTTACTAGAGAACTAGTGGGCATTTTGTGGCTTACATGTCAACTAGTAAGCCTCAAAATGATCTTACTAGTGAACTAGTGGGCACATTTATGGCCTTACATGTTCACTAGTAAGCGTGAAAATGATCTTACTAGTGAACTAGTGGGCGTTTTGTGGCTTACATGTTCACGGGTAAGCGTCAAAATGATCTTACTAGTGAACTAGTGGGCGTTTTGTGGCTTACATGTTCACGAGTAAGCGTCAAAATGATCTTACTTGTGAACTAGTGAGAGTTTTGTGGCTTACATGTTCACGAGTAAGCCTCAAAATTATCTTACTAGTGAACTAGTGGCCATTTTGTGGCTTACATGTCAACTAGTAAGCCTCAAAATGATCTTACTAGTGAACTAGTGGAAACATTTATGGCCTTACATGTTCACTAGTAAGCGTCAAAATGATCTTACTAGTGAACTAGTGGGCACGTTTATGGCCTTAGATGTTCACTAGTAAGCGTGAAAATGATCTTACTAGTGAACTAGTGGGCGTTTTGCGGCTTACATGTCAACTAGTAAGCCTCAAAATGATCTTACTAGTGAACTAGTGGGCATTTTGTGGATTACATGTTCACTAGTAAGCGTCATAATGACCTTACTTGTGAACTAGTGAGCGATTTGTGGCTTACATGTTCACTAGTAATCATCAAAATGATCTTACTAGTGAACTAGTGGGAGTTTTGTGGCTTACATGTTCACTAGTAAGCCTCAAAATGATCTTACTAGTGAACTAGTGGGCGTTTTGTGGCTTACATGTCAAATAGCAAGCCTCAAAATGATCTTACTAGTGAACTAATGGGCACATTTATGGCCTTACGTGTTCACTAGTAAGTGTCAAAATGATCTTACTAGTAAACTAGTGGGCGTTTTGTGGCTTACATCTTCACTCGTAAGCCTCAAAATGATCTTACTAGTGAACTAGTGGGCGTTTTGTGGCTTACATGTTCACTAGTAAGCCTCAAAATGATCTTACCAGTGAACTAGTGGGCATTTTGCGGCTTACATGTCAACTAGTAAGCCTCAAAATGATCTTACTAGTGAACTAGTGGGCACATTTATGGCCTTACATGTTCACTAGTAAGCCTCAAAATGATCTTACCAGTGAACTAGTGGGCATTTTGCGGCTTACATGTCAACTAGTAAGCCTCAAAACGATCTTACTAGTGAACTAGTGGCTTCTTTTGTGGCTTACGAGTTCACTAGTAAGCGTCACAATGACCTTACTTGTGAACTAGTGAGTGTTTTGTGGCTTACATGTTCACTAGTAGGCGTCAAAATGATCTTACTAGTGAACTAGTGGGCGTTTTGTGGCTTACATCTTCACTCGTAAGCCTCAAAATGATCTTACTAGTGAACTAGTGGGCGTTTTGTGGCTTACATGTCAACTAGTAAGCCTCAAAATGATCTTACTAGTGAACTAGTGGGCACATTTATGGCCTTACATGTTCACTAGTAAGCCTCAAAATGATCTTACCAGTGAACTAGTGGGCATTTTGCGGCTTACATGTCAACTAGTAAGCCTCAAAATGATCTTACTAGTAAACTAGTGGGCACATTTATGGCCTTACATGTTCACTAGTAAGCCTCAAAATGATCTTACCAGTGAACTAGTGGGCATTTTGCGGCCTTACATGTTCACTAGTAAGCGTCAAAATGGTCTTACTAGTGAACTAGTGGGCACATTTATGGCCTTACATGTTCACTAGTAAGCCTCAAAATGATCTTACTAGTGAACTAGTTGGCGTTTTGTGGCTTACATGTTCACTAGTAAGCCTCAAAATGATCTTACTAGTGAACTAATGGGCACATTTATGGCCTTACGTGTTCACTAGTAAGTGTCAAAATGATCTTACTAGTAAACTAGTGGGCGTTTTGTGGCTTACATCTTCACTCGTAAGCCTCAAAATGATCTTACTAGTGAACTAGTGGGCGTTTTGTGGCTTACATGTCAACTAGTAAGCCTCAAAATGATCTTACTAGTGAACTAGTGGGCACATTTATGGCCTTACATGTTCACTAGTAAGCCTCAAAATGATCTTACCAGTGAACTAGTGGGCATTTTGCGGCTTACATGTCAACTAGTAAGCCTCAAAATGATCTTACTAGTGAACTAGTGGGCACATTTATGGCCTTACATGTTCACTAGTAAGCCTCAAAATGATCTTACTAGAGAACTAGTGGGCATTTTGTGGCCTTAAATGTTCACTAGTAAGCGTCAAAATGGTCTTACTAGTGAACTAGTGGGCACATTTATGGCCTTACATGTTCACTAGTAAGCCTCAAAATGATCTTACTAGTGAACTAGTGGGCGTTTTGTGGCTTACATGTTCACGAGTAAGCGTCAAAATGATCTTACTAGTGAACTAGTGGGCGTTTTGCGGCTTGCATGTCAACTAGTAAGCGTCAAAATGATCTTACTAGTGAACTAGTGGGCGTTTTGTGGCTTAGATCTTCACTAGTAAGCCTCAAAATGATCTTACTAGAGAACTAGTGGGCATTTTGTGGCTTACATGTTCACTAGTAAGCGTCACAATGACCTTACTTGTGAACTAGTGAGCGATTTGTGGCTTACATGTTCACTAGTAAGCCTCAAAATGATCTTACTAATGAACTACTGGGCGTTTTGTGGCTTACATGTTCACTAGTAAGCGTCAAAATGACCTTACTAGTGAACTAGTGGGCGTTTTGTGGCTTACATGTCAAATAGCAAGCCTCAAAATGATCTTACTAGTGAACTAATGGGCACATTTATGGCCTTACGTGTTCACTAGTAAGTGTCAAAATGATCTTACTAGTAAACTAGTGGGCGTTTTGTGGCTTACATCTTCACTCGTAAGCCTCAAAATGATCTTACTAGTGAACTAGTGGGCGTTTTGTGGCTTACATGTTCACTAGTAAGCCTCAAAATGATCTTACCAGTGAACTAGTGGGCATTTTGCGGCTTACATGTCAACTAGTAAGCCTCAAAATGATCTTACTAGTGAACTAGTGGGCACATTTATGGCCTTACATGTTCACTAGTAAGCCTCAAAATGATCTTACCAGTGAACTAGTGGGCATTTTGCGGCTTACGTGTCAACTAGTAAGCCTCAAAACGATCTTACTAGTGAACTAGTGGCTTCTTTTGTGGCTTACATGTTCACTAGTAAGCGTCACAATGACCTTACTTGTGAACTAGTGAGTGTTTTGTGGCTTACATGTTCACTAGTAGGCGTCAAAATGATCTTACTAGTGAACTAGTGGGCGTTTTGTGGCTTACATCTTCACTAGTAAGCCTCAAAATGATCTTACTAGAGAACTAGTGGGCATTTTGTGGCTTACATGTCAACTAGTAAGCCTCAAAATGATCTTACTAGTGAATTAGTGGGCACATTTATGGCCTTACATGTTCACTAGTAAGCGTCAAAATGGTCTTACTAGTGAACTAGTGGGCACATTTATAGCCTTACATGTTCACCAGTAAGCCTCAAAATGATCTTACTAGTGAACTATTGGGCGTTTTGTGGCTTACATGTTCACGAGTAAGCGTGAAAATGATCTTACTAGTGAACTAGTGGGCGTTTTGCGGCTTACATGTCAACTAGTAAGCCTAAAATGATCTTACGAGTGAGCTAGTGGGCGTTTTGCGGCTTACATGTTCACTAGTAAGCGTCACAATGACCTTACTTGTGAACTAGTGAGCGATTTGTGGCTTACATGTTCACTAGTAAGCATCAAAATGATCTTACTAGTGAACTAGTGGGCGTTTTGTGGCTTACATGTTCACTAGTAAGCCTCAAAATGATCTTACTAGTGAACTAGTGGGCGTTTTGTGGCTTACATGTCAAATAGCAAGCCTCAAAATGATCTTACTAGTGAACTAATGGGCACATTTATGGCCTTACGTGTTCACTAGTAAGTGTCAAAATGATCTTACTAGTAAACTAGTGGGCGTTTTGTGGCTTACATCTTCACTCGTAAGCCTCAAAATGATCTTACTAGTGAACTAGTGGGCGTTTTGTGGCTTACATGTTCACTAGTAAGCCTCAAAATGATCTTACCAGTGAACTAGTGGGCATTTTGCGGCTTACATGTCAACTAGTAAGCCTCAAAATGATCTTACTAGTGAACTAGTGGGCACATTTATGGCCTTACATGTTCACTAGTAAGCCTCAAAATGATCTTACCAGTGAACTAGTGGGCATTTTGCGGCTTACGTGTCAACTAGTAAGCCTCAAAACGATCTTACTAGTGAACTAGTGGCTTCTTTTGTGGCTTACATGTTCACTAGTAAGCGTCACAATGACCTTACTTGTGAACTAGTGAGTGTTTTGTGGCTTACATGTTCACTAGTAGGCGTCAAAATGATCTTACTAGTGAACTAGTGGGCGTTTTGTGGCTTACATGTTCACTAGTAAGCCTCAAAATGATCTTACTAGTGAACTAGTGGGCGTTTTGTGGCTTACATGTCAAATAGCAAGCCTCAAAATGATCTTACTAGTGAACTAATGGGCACATTTATGGCCTTACGTGTTCACTAGTAAGTGTCAAAATGATCTTACTAGTGAACTAGTGGGCACATTTATGGCCTTACATGTTCACTAGTAAGCCTCAAAATGATCTTACCAGTGAACTAGTGGGCATTTTGCGGCTTACGTGTCAACTAGTAAGCCTCAAAACGATCTTACTAGTGAACTAGTGGCTTCTTTTGTGGCTTACATGTTCACTAGTAAGCGTCACAATGACCTTACTTGTGAACTAGTGAGTGTTTTGTGGCTTACATGTTCACTAGTAGGCGTCAAAATGATCTTACTAGTGAACTAGTGGGCGTTTTGTGGCTTACATCTTCACTAGTAAGCCTCAAAATGATCTTACTAGAGAACTAGTGGGCATTTTGTGGCTTACATGTCAACTAGTAAGCCTCAAAATGATCTTACTAGTGAATTAGTGGGCACATTTATGGCCTTACATGTTCACTAGTAAGCGTCAAAATGGTCTTACTAGTGAACTAGTGGGCACATTTATAGCCTTACATGTTCACCAGTAAGCCTCAAAATGATCTTACTAGTGAACTAGTGGGCGTTTTGTGGCTTACATGTTCACGAGTAAGCGTGAAAATGATCTTACTAGTGAACTAGTGGGCGTTTTGCGGCTTACATGTCAACTAGTAAGCCTAAAATGATCTTACGAGTGAGCTAGTGGGCGTTTTGCGGCTTACATGTTCACTAGTAAGCGTCACAATGACCTTACTTGTGAACTAGTGAGCGTTTTGTGGCTTACATGTTCACGAGTAAGCCTCAAAATGATCTTACTAGTGAACTAGTGGGCACATTTATGGCCTTACATGTTCACTAGTAAGCCTCAAAATGATCTTACTAGTGAACTAGTGGGCATTTTGCGGCTTACATGTCAACTAGTAAGCCTCAAAATGATCATACTAGTGAACTAGTGGGCACATTTATGGCCTTACATGTTCACGAGTAAGCGTCAAAATGATCTTACTAGTGAACTAGTGGGCGTTTTGCGGCTTGCATGTCAACTAGTAAGCGTCAAAATGATCTTACTAGTGAACTAGTGGGCGTTTTGTGGCTTACATCTTCACTAGTAAGCCTCAGAATGATCTTACTGGAGAACTAGTGGGCATTTTGTGTCTTACATGTCAACTAATAAGCCTCAAAATGATCTTACTAGTGAACTAGTGGGCACATTTATGGCCTTACATGTTCACTAGTAAGCGTCAAAATGATCTTACTAGTGAACTAGTGGGCACGTTTATGGCCTTAGATGTTCACTAGTAAGCGTGAAAATGATCTTACTAGTGACCTAGTGGGCGTTTTGCGGCTTACATGTCAACTAGTAAGCCTCAAAATGATCTTACGAGTGAGCTAGTGGGCGTTTTGCGGCTTACATGTTCACTACTAAGCGTCACAATGACCTTACTTGTGAACTACTGTGCGTTTTGTGGCTTACATGTTCACTAGTAAGCGTCAAAATAATCTTACTAGTGAACTAGTGGGCGTTTTGTGGCTTACATGTCAAATAGCAAGCCTCAAAATGATCTTACTAGTGAACTAATGGGCACATTTATGGCCTTACGTGTTCACTAGTAAGCGTCAAAATGATCTTACTAGTAAACTAGTGGGCGTTTTGTGGCTTACATCTTCACTCGTAAGCCTCAAAATGATCTTACTAGTGAACTAGTGGGCGTTTTGTGGCTTACATGTCAACTAGTAAGCCTCAAAATGATCTTACTAGTGAACTAGTGGGCACATTTATGGCCTTACATGTTCACTAGTAAGCCTCAAAATGATCTTACCAGTGAATTAGTGGGCATTTTGCGGCTTACATGTCAACTAGTAAGCCTCAAAATGATCTTACTAGTGAACTAGTGGGCATTTTGTGGCTTACATGTCAACTAGTAAGCCTCAAAATGATCTTACTAGTGAACTAGTGGGCACATTTATGGCCTTACATGTTCACTAGTAAGCCTCAAAACGATCTTACTAGTGAACTAGTGGGCGTTTTGTGGCTTACATGTTCACGAGTAAGCGTCAAGATGATCTTACTAGTGTACTAGTGGGCGTTTTGCGGCTTGCATGTCAACTAGTAAGCCTCAAAATGATCTAACGAGTGAACTAGTGGGCGTTTTGCGGCTTACATGTCAACAAGTAAGCCTCAAAATGATCTTACTAATGAACTAGTGGGCGTTTTGTGGCTTATATGTTCACTAGTAAGCGTCAAAATGACCTTACTAGTGAATTGGTGAGCGTTTTGTGGCTTAAATGTCAACTACTAAGCCTCAAAATGATCTTACTAGTGAACTAGTGGGCGTTTTGTGGCTTACATGTTCACTAGTAAGCCTAAAAATGATCTTACTAGTGAACTAGTGGGCACATTTATGGCCTTACGTGTTCACTAGTACGCGTCAAAATGATCTTACTTGTGAACTAGTGGGCGTTTTGTGGCGTACATGTTCACTAGTAAGCCTCAAAATGATCTTACTAGTGAACTAGTGGGCGTTTTGTGGCTTACATGTCAAATAGCAAGCCTCAAAATGATCTTACTAGTGAACTAATGGGCACATTTATTGCCATACGTGTTCACTAGTAAGCGTCAAAATGATCTTACTAGTAAACTAGTGGGCGTTTTGTGGCTTACATGTTCACTAGTAAGCCTCAAAATGATCTTACTAGTGAACTAGTGGGCGTTTTGTGTCTTACATGTCAAATAGCAAGCCTCAAAATGATCTTACTAGTGAACTAATGGGCACATTTATGGCCTTACGTGTTCACTAGTAAGCGTCAAAATGATCTTACTAGTAAACTAGTGGGCACATTTAGGGCCTTACATGTTCACTAGTAAGCCTCAAAATGATCTTACTAGTGAACTAGTGGGCGTTTTGTGGCTTACATGTTCACGGGTAAGCGTCAAAATGATCTTACTAGTGAACTAGTGGGCGTTTTGTGGCTTACATGTCAACAAGTAAGCCTCAAAATGATCTTACGAGTGAGCTAAGGGGCGTTTTCTGGCTTACATGTCAACTAGTAAGCCTCAAAATGATCTTACTAGTGAACTAGTGGGCACATTTATGGCCTTACATGTTCACGAGTAAGCGTCAAAATGATCTTACTAGTGAACTAGTGGGCGTTTTGCGGCTTACATGTCAACTAGTAAGCCTCAAAATGATCTTACGAGTGAGCTAGTGGGCGTTTTGCGGCTTACATGTTCACTAGTAAGCGTCAAAATGATCTTACTAGTGAACTAGTGGGCACGTTTATGGCCTTAGATGTTCACTAGTAAGCCTCAAAATGATCTTACTAGTGAACTAGTGGGCGTTTTGTGGCTTACATGTCAAATAGCAAGCCTCAAAATGATCTTACTAGTGAACTAATGGGCACATTTATGGCCTTACGTGTTCACTAGTAAGCTTCAAAATGATCTTACTAGTAAACTAGTGGGCGTTTTGTGGCTTACATCTTCACTCGTAAGCCTCAAAATGATCTTACTAGTGAACTAGTGGGCGTTTTGTGGCTTACATGTCAACTAGTAAGCCTCAAAATGATCTTACTAGTAAACTAGTGGGCACATTTATGGCCTTACATGTTCACTAGTAAGCCTCAAAATGATGTTACTAGTAAACTAGTGGGCGTTTTGTGGCTTACATCTTCACTCGTAAGCCTCAAAATGATCTTACTAGTGAACTAGTGGGCGTTTTGTGGCTTACATGTCAACTAGTAAGCCTCAAAATGATCTTACTAGTGAACTAGTGGGCACATTTATGGCCTTACATGTTCACTAGTAAGCCTCAAAATGATCTTACCAGTGAACTAGTGGGCATTTTGCGGCTTACATGTCAACTAGTAAGCCTCAAAATGATCTTACTAGTGAACTAGAGGGCATTTTGTGGCTTACATGTCAACTAGTAAGCCTCAAAATGATCTTACTAGTGAACTAGTGGGCGTTTTGTGGCTTACATGTTCACGAGTAAGGGTCAAAATGATCTAACTAGTGAACTCGTGGGCGTTTTGCGGCTTGCATGTCAACTAGTAAGCCTCAAAATTATCTTACGAGTGAACTAGTGGGCGTTTTGCGGCTTACATGTCAACAAGTAAGCCTCAAAATGATCTTACTAATGAACTAGTGGGCGTTTTGTGGCTTACATGTTCACTAGTAAGCGTCAAAATGATCTTACTAGTGAACTAGTGGGCACGTTTATGGCCTTAGATGTTCACTTGTAAGCGTGAAAATGATCTTACTAGTGAACTAGTGGGCGTTTTGTGGCTTACATGTCAACTAGTAAGCCTCAAAATGATCTTACGAGTGAGCTAGTGGGCGTTTTGCGGCTTACATGTTCACTAGTAAGCGTCACAATGACCTTACTTGTGAACTAGTCAGCGTTTTGTGGCTTACATGTTCACTAACAAGCATCAAAATGATCTTACTAGTAAACTAACGGGCACATTTATGGCCTTACGTGTTCACTAGTAAGCGTCAAAATGATCTTACTAGTAAACTAGTGGGCGTTTTGTGGCTTACATTTCAAATAGCAAGCCTCAAAATGATCTTACTAGTGAACTAATGGGCACATTTATGGCCTTACGTGTTCACTAGTAAGAGTCAAAATGATCTTACTAGTAAACTAGTGGGCGTTTTGTGGCTTACATCTTCACTCGTAAGCCTCAAAATGATCTTACTAGTGAACTAGTGGGCGTTTTGTGGCTTACATGTCAACTAGTAAGCCTCACAATGATCTTACTAGTGAAATAGTGGGCACATTTATGGCCTTACATGTTCACTAGTAAGCCTCAAAATGATCTTACCAGTGAACTAGTGGGCATTTTGCGGCTTACATGTCAACTAGTAAGCCTCAAAATGATCTTACTAGTGAACTAGTGGGCACATTTATGGCCTTACATGTTCACTAGTAACCTCAAAATGATCTTACCAGTGAACTAGTGGGCATTTTGCGGCTTACATGTCAACTAGTAAGCCTCAAAACGATTTTACTAGTGAACTAGTGGCTTCTTTTGTGGCTTACATGTTCACTAGTAAGCGTCACAATGACCTTACTTGTGAACTAGTGGGCGTTTTGTGGCTTACATCTTCACTAGTAAGCCTCAAAATGATCTTACTAGAGAACTAGTGGGCATTTTGCGGCTTACATGTCAACTAGTAAGCCTCAGAACGATCTTACTAGTGAACTAGTGAGCGTTTTGTGGCTTACATGTTCACTAGTAGGCGTCAAAATGATCTTACTAGTGAACTAGTGGGCGTTTTGTGGCTTACATCTTCACTAGTAAGCCTCAAAATGATCTTACTAGAGAACTAGTGGGCATTTTGTGGCTTACATGTCAACTAGTAAGCCTCAAAATGATCTTACTAGTGAATTAGTGGGCACATTTATGGCCTTACATGTTCACTAGTAAGCGTCAAAATGATCTTACTAGTGAACTAGTGGGCACATTTATGGCCTTACATGTTCACTAGTAAGCCTCAAAATGATCTTACTAGTGAACTAGTGGGCGTTTTGTGGCTTACATGTTCACGAGTAAGCGTCAAAATGATCTTACTAGTGAACTAGTGGGCGTTTTGCGGCTTACATCTTCACTCGTAAGCCTCAAAATGATCTTACTAGTGAACTAGTGGGCGTTTTGTGGCTTACATCTTCACTAGTAAGCCTCAGATTGATCTTACTAGAGAACTGGTGGGCATTTTGTGGCTTACATGTCAACTAGTAAGCCTCAAAATGATCTTACTAGTGAACTAGTGGGCACATTTATGGCCTTAAATGTTCACTAGTAAGCGTCAAAATGATCTTACTAGTGAACTAGTGGGCACGTTTATGGCCTTAGATGTTCACTAGTAAGCGTGAAAATGATCTTACTAGTGAACTAGTGGGCGTTTTGCGGCTTACATGTCAACTAGTAAGCCTCAAAATGATCTTACGAGTGAGCTAGTGGGCGTTTTGTGGCTTACATGTTCACTAGTAAGCGTCAAAATAATCTTACTAGTGAACTAGTGGGCGTTTTGTGGCTAACATGTCAAATAGCAAGCCTCAAAATGATCTTACTAGTGAACTAATGGGCACATTTATGGCCTTACGTGTTCACTAGTAAGCGTCAAAATGATCTTACTAGTAAACTAGTGGGCGTTTTGTGGCTTACATCTTCACTCGTAATCCTCAAAATGATCTTACTAGTGAACTAGTGGGCGTTTTGTGGCTTACATGTCAACTAGTAAGCCTCAAAATGATCTTACTAGTGAACTAGTGGGCACATTTATGGCCTTACATGTTCACTAGTAAGCCTCAAAATGATCTTACCAGTGAACTAGTAGTCATTTTGCGGCTTACATGTCAACTAGTAAGCCTCAAAATGATCTTACTAGTGAACTAGTGGGCATTTTGTGGCTTACATGTCAACTAGTAAGCCTCAAAATGATATTACTAGTTAACTAGTGGGCACATTTATGGCCTTACATGTTCACTAGTAAGCCTCAAAACGATCTTACTACTGAACTAGTGTGCGTTTTGTGGCTTACATGTTCACGAGTAAGCGTCAAGATGATCTTACTAGTGAACTAGTGGGCGTTTTGCGGCTTGCATGTCAACTAGTAAGCCTCAAAATGATCTAACGAGTGAACTAGTGGGCGTTTTGCAGCTTACATGTCAACAAGTAAGCCTCAAAATGAACTTACTAATGAACTAGTGGGCGTTTTGTGGCTTACATGTTCACGAGTAAGCGTCAAGATGATCTTACTAGTGTACTAGTGGGCGTTTTGCGGCTTGCATGTCAACTAGTAAGCCTCAAAATGATCTAACGAGTGAACTAGTGGGCGTTTTGCGGCTTACATGTCAACAAGTAAGCCTCAAAATGATCTTACTAATGAACTAGTGGGCGTTTTGTGGCTTATATGTTCACTAGTAAGCGTCAAAATGACCTTACTAGTGAATTGGTGAGCGTTTTGTGGCTTAAATGTCAACTACTAAGCCTCAAAATGATCTTACTAGTGAACTAGTGGGCGTTTTGTGGCTTACATGTTCACTAGTAAGCCTAAAAATGATCTTACTAGTGAACTAGTGGGCACATTTATGGCCTTACGTGTTCACTAGTACGCGTCAAAATGATCTTACTTGTGAACTAGTGGGCGTTTTGTGGCGTACATGTTCACTAGTAAGCCTCAAAATGATCTTACTAGTGAACTAGTGGGCGTTTTGTGGCTTACATGTCAAATAGCAAGCCTCAAAATGATCTTACTAGTGAACTAATGGGCACATTTATTGCCATACGTGTTCACTAGTAAGCGTCAAAATGATCTTACTAGTAAACTAGTGGGCGTTTTGTGGCTTACATGTTCACTAGTAAGCCTCAAAATGATCTTACTAGTGAACTAGTGGGCGTTTTGTGTCTTACATGTCAAATAGCAAGCCTCAAAATGATCTTACTAGTGAACTAATGGGCACATTTATGGCCTTACGTGTTCACTAGTAAGCGTCAAAATGATCTTACTAGTAAACTAGTGGGCACATTTAGGGCCTTACATGTTCACTAGTAAGCCTCAAAATGATCTTACTAGTGAACTAGTGGGCGTTTTGTGGCTTACATGTTCACGGGTAAGCGTCAAAATGATCTTACTATTGAACTAGTGGGCGTTTTGTGGCTTACATGTCAACAAGTAAGCCTCAAAATGATCTTACGAGTGAGCTAAGGGGCGTTTTCTGGCTTACATGTCAACTAGTAAGCCTCAAAATGATCTTACTAGTGAACTAGTGGGCACATTTATGGCCTTACATGTTCACGAGTAAGCGTCAAAATGATCTTACTAGTGAACTAGTGGGCGTTTTGCGGCTTACATGTCAACTAGTAAGCCTCAAAATGATCTTACGAGTGAGCTAGTGGGCGTTTTGCGGCTTACATGTTCACTAGTAAGCGTCAAAATGATCTTACTAGTGAACTAGTGGGCACGTTTATGGCCTTAGATGTTCACTAGTAAGCCTCAAAATGATCTTACTAGTGAACTAGTGGGCGTTTTGTGGCTTACATGTCAAATAGCAAGCCTCAAAATGATCTTACTAGTGAACTAATGGGCACATTTATGGCCTTACGTGTTCACTAGTAAGCTTCAAAATGATCTTACTAGTAAACTAGTGGGCGTTTTGTGGCTTACATCTTCACTCGTAAGCCTCAAAATGATCTTACTAGTGAACTAGTGGGCGTTTTGTGGCTTACATGTCAACTAGTAAGCCTCAAAATGATCTTACTAGTAAACTAGTGGGCACATTTATGGCCTTACATGTTCACTAGTAAGCCTCAAAATGATGTTACTAGTAAACTAGTGGGCGTTTTGTGGCTTACATCTTCACTCGTAAGCCTCAAAATGATCTTACTAGTGAACTAGTGGGCGTTTTGTGGCTTACATGTCAACTAGTAAGCCTCAAAATGATCTTACTAGTGAACTAGTGGGCACATTTATGGCCTTACATGTTCACTAGTAAGCCTCAAAATGATCTTACCAGTGAACTAGTGGGCATTTTGCGGCTTACATGTCAACTAGTAAGCCTCAAAATGATCTTACTAGTGAACTAGAGGGCATTTTGTGGCTTACATGTCAACTAGTAAGCCTCAAAATGATCTTACTAGTGAACTAGTGGGCGTTTTGTGGCTTACATGTTCACGAGTAAGGGTCAAAATGATCTAACTAGTGAACTCGTGGGCGTTTTGCGGCTTGCATGTCAACTAGTAAGCCTCAAAATTATCTTACGAGTGAACTAGTGGGCGTTTTGCGGCTTACATGTCAACAAGTAAGCCTCAAAATGATCTTACTAATGAACTAGTGGGCGTTTTGTGGCTTACATGTTCACTAGTAAGCGTCAAAATGATCTTACTAGTGAACTAGTGGGCACGTTTATGGCCTTAGATGTTCACTTGTAAGCGTGAAAATGATCTTACTAGTGAACTAGTGGGCGTTTTGTGGCTTACATGTCAACTAGTAAGCCTCAAAATGATCTTACGAGTGAGCTAGTGGGCGTTTTGCGGCTTACATGTTCACTAGTAAGCGTCACAATGACCTTACTTGTGAACTAGTCAGCGTTTTGTGGCTTACATGTTCACTAGTAAGCATCAAAATGATCTTACTAGTAAACTAACGGGCACATTTATGGCCTTACGTGTTCACTAGTAAGCGTCAAAATGATCTTACTAGTAAACTAGTGGGCGTTTTGTGGCTTACATTTCAAATAGCAAGCCTCAAAATGATCTTACTAGTGAACTAATGGGCACATTTATGGCCTTACGTGTTCACTAGTAAGAGTCAAAATGATCTTACTAGTAAACTAGTGGGCGTTTTGTGGCTTACATCTTCACTCGTAAGCCTCAAAATGATCTTACTAGTGAACTAGTGGGCGTTTTGTGGCTTACATGTCAACTAGTAAGCCTCACAATGATCTTACTAGTGAAATAGTGGGCACATTTATGGCCTTACATGTTCACTAGTAAGCCTCAAAATGATCTTACCAGTGAACTAGTGGGCATTTTGCGGCTTACATGTCAACTAGTAAGCCTCAAAATGATCTTACTAGTGAACTAGTGGGCACATTTATGGCCTTACATGTTCACTAGTAACCTCAAAATGATCTTACCAGTGAACTAGTGGGCATTTTGCGGCTTACATGTCAACTAGTAAGCCTCAAAACGATCTTACTAGTGAACTAGTGGCTTCTTTTGTGGCTTACATGTTCACTAGTAAGCGTCACAATGACCTTACTTGTGAACTAGTGGGCGTTTTGTGGCTTACATCTTCACTAGTAAGCCTCAAAATGATCTTACTAGAGAACTAGTGGGCATTTTGCGGCTTACATGTCAACTAGTAAGCCTCAGAACGATCTTACTAGTGAACTAGTGAGCGTTTTGTGGCTTACATGTTCACTAGTAGGCGTCAAAATGATCTTACTAGTGAACTAGTGGGCGTTTTGTGGCTTACATCTTCACTAGTAAGCCTCAAAATGATCTTACTAGAGAACTAGTGGGCATTTTGTGGCTTACATGTCAACTAGTAAGCCTCAAAATGATCTTACTAGTGAATTAGTGGGCACATTTATGGCCTTACATGTTCACTAGTAAGCGTCAAAATGATCTTACTAGTGAACTAGTGGGCACATTTATGGCCTTACATGTTCACTAGTAAGCCTCAAAATGATCTTACTAGTGAACTAGTGGGCGTTTTGTGGCTTACATGTTCACGAGTAAGCGTCAAAATGATCTTACTAGTGAACTAGTGGGCGTTTTGCGGCTTACATCTTCACTCGTAAGCCTCAAAATGATCTTACTAGTGAACTAGTGGGCGTTTTGTGGCTTACATCTTCACTAGTAAGCCTCAGAATGATCTTACTAGAGAACTGGTGGGCATTTTGTGGCTTACATGTCAACTAGTAAGCCTCAAAATGATCTTACTAGTGAACTAGTGGGCACATTTATGGCCTTAAATGTTCACTAGTAAGCGTCAAAATGATCTTACTAGTGAACTAGTGGGCACGTTTATGGCCTTAGATGTTCACTAGTAAGCGTGAAAATGATCTTACTAGTGAACTAGTGGGCGTTTTGCGGCTTACATGTCAACTAGTAAGCCTCAAAATGATCTTACGAGTGAGCTAGTGGGCGTTTTGTGGCTTACATGTTCACTAGTAAGCGTCAAAATAATCTTACTAGTGAACTAGTGGGCGTTTTGTGGCTAACATGTCAAATAGCAAGCCTCAAAATGATCTTACTAGTGAACTAATGGGCACATTTATGGCCTTACGTGTTCACTAGTAAGCGTCAAAATGATCTTACTAGTAAACTAGTGGGCGTTTTGTGGCTTACATCTTCACTCGTAATCCTCAAAATGATCTTACTAGTGAACTAGTGGGCGTTTTGTGGCTTACATGTCAACTAGTAAGCCTCAAAATGATCTTACTAGTGAACTAGTGGGCACATTTATGGCCTTACATGTTCACTAGTAAGCCTCAAAATGATCTTACCAGTGAACTAGTAGTCATTTTGCGGCTTACATGTCAACTAGTAAGCCTCAAAATGATCTTACTAGTGAACTAGTGGGCATTTTGTGGCTTACATGTCAACTAGTAAGCCTCAAAATGATATTACTAGTTAACTAGTGGGCACATTTATGGCCTTACATGTTCACTAGTAAGCCTCAAAACGATCTTACTACTGAACTAGTGTGCGTTTTGTGGCTTACATGTTCACGAGTAAGCGTCAAGATGATCTTACTAGTGAACTAGTGGGCGTTTTGCGGCTTGCATGTCAACTAGTAAGCCTCAAAATGATCTAACGAGTGAACTAGTGGGCGTTTTGCAGCTTACATGTCAACAAGTAAGCCTCAAAATGAACTTACTAATGAACTAGTGGGCGTTTTGTGGCTTACATGTTCACTAGTAAGCCTAAAAATGATCTTACTAGTGAACTAGTGGGCACATTTATGGCCTTATGTGTTCACTAGTACGCGTCAAAATGATCTTACTTGTGAACTAGTGGGCGTTTTGCGGCTTGCATGTCAACTAGTAAGCCTCAAAATGATCTTACGAGTGAACTAGTGGGCGTTTTGCGGCTTACATGTAAACAAGTAAGCCTCAAAATGATCTTAGTAGTGAACTAGTGGGCGTTTTGTGGCTTACATGTTCACTAGTAAGTGTCAAAATGACCTTACTAGTTAACTAGTGAGTGTTTTGTGGCTTACATGTTCACTAGTAAGCGTCAAAATGACCTTACTAGTGAATTAGTGAGCGTTTTGTGGCTTACATGTCAACTACTAAGCCTCAAAATGATCTTAGTAGTG
This sequence comes from Hippocampus zosterae, assembly GCF_025434085.1. NCBI lineage: Eukaryota > Metazoa > Chordata > Actinopteri > Syngnathiformes > Syngnathidae > Hippocampus > Hippocampus zosterae. The sequence continues at coordinate 9,088,038 of NC_067453.1, forward strand.
AACTAGTGGGCGTTTTGTGGCTTACATGTTCACTAGTAAGCCTAAAAATGATCTTACTATTGAACTAGTGTGCACATTTATGGCCTTACGTGTTCACTAGTACGCGTCAAAATGATCTTACTTGTGAACTAGTGGGCGTTTTGCGGCTTGCATGTCAACTAGTAAGCCTCAAAATGATCTTACGAGTGAACTAGTGGGCACGTTTATGGCCTTAGATGTTCACTAGTAAGCGTGAAAATGATCTTACTAGTGAACTAGTGGGCGTTTTGCGGCTTACATGTCAACTAGTAAGCCTCAAAATGATCTTACTAGTGAACTAGTGGGCACATTTATGGCCTTACATGTTCACTAGTAAGCCTCAAAATGATCTTACCAGTGAACTAGTAGGCATTTTGCGGCTTACATGTCAACTAGTAAGCCTCAAAATGATCTTACTAGTGAACTAGTGGGCATTTTGTGGCTTAAATGTCAACTAGTAAGCCTCAAAATGATATTACTAGTTAACTAGTGGGCACATTTATGGCCTTACATGTTCACTAGTAAGCCTCAAAACGATCTTACTACTGAACTAGTGTGCGTTTTGTGGCTTACATGTTCACGAGTAAGCGTCAAGATGATCTTACTAGTGAACTAGTGGGCGTTTTGCGGCTTGCATGTCAACTAGTAAGCCTCAAAATGATCTAACGAGTGAACTAGTGGGCGTTTTGCAGCTTACATGTCAACAAGTAAGCCTCAAAATGAACTTACTAATGAACTAGTGGGCGTTTTGTGGCTTACATGTTCACTAGTAAGCCTAAAAATGATCTTACTAGTGAACTAGTGGGCACATTTATGGCCTTACGTGTTCACTAGTACGCGTCAAAATGATCTTACTTGTGAACTAGTGGGCGTTTTGCGGCTTGCATGTCAACTAGTAAGCCTCAAAATGATCTTACGAGTGAACTAGTGGGCGTTTTGCGGCTTACATGTAAACAAGTAAGCCTCAAAATGATCTTAGTAGTGAACTAGTGGGCGTTTTGTGGCTTACATGTTCACTAGTAAGTGTCAAAATGACCTTACTAGTTAACTAGTGAGTGTTTTGTGGCTTACATGTTCACTAGTAAGCGTCAAAATGACCTTACTAGTGAATTAGTGAGCGTTTTGTGGCTTACATGTCAACTACTAAGCCTCAAAATGATCTTAGTAGTGAACTAGTGGGCGTTTTGTGGCTTACATGTTCACTAGTAAGCCTAAAAATGATCTTACTATTGAACTAGTGTGCACATTTATGGCCTTACGTGTTCACTAGTACGCGTCAAAATGATCTTACTTGTGAACTAGTGGGCGTTTTGCGGCTTGCATGTCAACTAGTAAGCCTCAAAATGATCTTACGAGTGAACTAGTGGGCGTTTTGCGGCTTACATGTCAACAAGTAAGCCTCAAAATGATCTTAGTAGTGAACTAGTGGGCGTTTTGTGGCTTACATGTTCACTAGTAAGTGTCAAAATGACCTTACTAGTTAACTAGTGAGTGTTTTGTGGCTTACATGTTCACTAGTAGGCGTCAAAATGATCTTACTAGTGAACTAGTGAGCGTTTTGTGGCTTACATGTTCACTAGTAAGCCTCAAAATGATCTTACTAGAGAACTAGTGGGCGTTTTGTGGCTTACATGTCAAATAGCAAGCCTCAAAATGATCTTACTAGTGAACTAATGGGCACATTTATGGCCTTACGTGTTCACTAGTAAGCGTCAAAATGATCTTACTAGTAAACTAGTGGGCACATTTATGGCCTTACATGTTCACTAGTAAGCCTCAAAATGATGTTACCAGTGAACTAGTGGGCATTTTGCGGCTTACATGTCAACTAGTAAGCCTCAAAATGATCTTACTAGTGAACTAGTGGGCATTTTGTGGCTTACATGTCAACTAGTAAGCCTCAAAATGATCTTACTAGTGAACTAGTGGGCACATATATGGCCTTACATGTTCACTTGTAAGCCTCAAAATGATCTTACTAGTGAACTAGTGGGCGTTTTGTGGCTTACATGTTCATGAGTAAGGGTCAAAATGATCTAACTAGTGAACTCGTGGGCGTTTTGCGGCTTGCATGTCAACTAGTAAGCCTCAAAATTATTTTACGAGTGAACTAGTGGGCGTTTTGCGGCTTACATGTCAACAAGTAAGCCTCAAAATGATCTTACTAATGAACTAGTGGGCGTTTTGTGGCTTACATGTTCACTAGTAAGCGTCAAAATGACCTTACTAGTGAACTAGTGGGCGTTTTGTGGCTTACATGTCAACTAGGAAGCCTCAAAATGATCTTACTAGTGAACTAGTGGGCGTTTTGTGGCTTACATGTTCACTAGTAAGTGTCAAAATGACCTTACTAGTTAACTAGTGGGCGTTTTGCGGCTTATATGTTCACTAGTAGGCGTCAAAATGATCTTACTAGTGAACTAGTGGGCTTTTTGTGGCTTACATCTTCACTAGTAAGCCTCAAAATGATCTTACTAGTGAACTAGTGGGCGTTTTGTGGCTTACATGTTCACGAGTAAGGGTCAAAATGATCTAACTAGTGAACTCGTGGGCGTTTTGCGGCTTGCATGTCAACTAGTAAGCCTCAAAATTATCTTACGAGTGAACTAGTGGGCGTTTTGCGGCTTACATGTCAACAAGTAAGCCTCAAAATGATCTTACTAATGAACTAGTGGGCGTTTTGTGGCTTACATGTTCACTAGTAAGCATCAAAATGACCTTACTAGTGAACTAGTGGGCGTTTTGTGGCTTACATGTCAACTAGTAAGCCTCAAAATGATCTTACTAGTGAACTAGTGGGCACATTTATGGCCTTACATGTTCACTAGTAAGCGTCAAAATGATCTTACTAGTGAACTAGTGGGCACGTTTATGGCCTTAGATGTTCACTAGTAAGCGTGAAAATGATCTTACTAGTGAACTAGTGGGCGTAGGCGGCTTACATGTCAACTAGTAAGCCTCAAAATGATCTTACGAGTGAGCTAGTGGGCGTTTTGCGGCTTACATGTTCACTAGTAAGCGTCACAATGACCTTACTTGTGAACTAGTGAGCGTTTTGTGGCTTACATGTCAACTAGTAAGCCTCAAAATGATCTTACTAGTGAACTAGTAGGCACATTTATGGCCTTACATGTTCACTAGTAAGCGTCAAAATGACCTTACTAGTGAACTAGTGAGCGTTTTGTGGCTTACATGTTCACTAGTAAGCGTCAAAATGATCTTACTAGTGAACTAGTGGGCGTTTTGCGGCTTGCATGTCAACTAGTAAGCCTCAAAATGATCTAACGAGTGAACTAGTGGGCGTTTTGCAGCTTACATGTCAACAAGTAAGCCTCAAAATGAACTTACTAATGAACTAGTGGGCGTTTTGTGGCTTACATGTTCACTAGTAAGCCTAAAAATGATCTTACTAGTGAACTAGTGGGCACATTTATGGCCTTACGTGTTCACTAGTACGCGTCAAAATGATCTTACTTGTGAACTAGTGGGCGTTTTGCGGCTTGCATGTCAACTAGTAAGCCTCAAAATGATCTTACGAGTGAACTAGTGGGCGTTTTGCGGCTTACATGTAAACAAGTAAGCCTCAAAATGATCTTAGTAGTGAACTAGTGGGCGTTTTGTGGCTTACATGTTCACTAGTAAGTGTCAAAATGACCTTACTAGTTAACTAGTGAGTGTTTTGTGGCTTACATGTTCACTAGTAAGCGTCAAAATGACCTTACTAGTGAATTAGTGAGCGTTTTGTGGCTTACATGTCAACTACTAAGCCTCAAAATGATCTTAGTAGTGAACTAGTGGGCGTTTTGTGGCTTACATGTTCACTAGTAAGCCTAAAAATGATCTTACTATTGAACTAGTGTGCACATTTATGGCCTTACGTGTTCACTAGTACGCGTCAAAATGATCTTACTTGTGAACTAGTGGGCGTTTTGCGGCTTGCATGTCAACTAGTAAGCCTCAAAATGATCTTACGAGTGAACTAGTGGGCACGTTTATGGCCTTAGATGTTCACTAGTAAGCGTGAAAATGATCTTACTAGTGAACTAGTGGGCGTTTTGCGGCTTACATGTCAACTAGTAAGCCTCAAAATGATCTTACTAGTGAACTAGTGGGCACATTTATGGCCTTACATGTTCACTAGTAAGCCTCAAAATGATCTTACCAGTGAACTAGTAGGCATTTTGCGGCTTACATGTCAACTAGTAAGCCTCAAAATGATCTTACTAGTGAACTAGTGGGCATTTTGTGGCTTAAATGTCAACTAGTAAGCCTCAAAATGATATTACTAGTTAACTAGTGGGCACATTTATGGCCTTACATGTTCACTAGTAAGCCTCAAAACGATCTTACTACTGAACTAGTGTGCGTTTTGTGGCTTACATGTTCACGAGTAAGCGTCAAGATGATCTTACTAGTGAACTAGTGGGCGTTTTGCGGCTTGCATGTCAACTAGTAAGCCTCAAAATGATCTAACGAGTGAACTAGTGGGCGTTTTGCAGCTTACATGTCAACAAGTAAGCCTCAAAATGAACTTACTAATGAACTAGTGGGCGTTTTGTGGCTTACATGTTCACTAGTAAGCCTAAAAATGATCTTACTAGTGAACTAGTGGGCACATTTATGGCCTTACGTGTTCACTAGTACGCGTCAAAATGATCTTACTTGTGAACTAGTGGGCGTTTTGCGGCTTGCATGTCAACTAGTAAGCCTCAAAATGATCTTACGAGTGAACTAGTGGGCGTTTTGCGGCTTACATGTAAACAAGTAAGCCTCAAAATGATCTTAGTAGTGAACTAGTGGGCGTTTTGTGGCTTACATGTTCACTAGTAAGTGTCAAAATGACCTTACTAGTTAACTAGTGAGTGTTTTGTGGCTTACATGTTCACTAGTAAGCGTCAAAATGACCTTACTAGTGAATTAGTGAGCGTTTTGTGGCTTACATGTCAACTACTAAGCCTCAAAATGATCTTAGTAGTGAACTAGTGGGCGTTTTGTGGCTTACATGTTCACTAGTAAGCCTAAAAATGATCTTACTATTGAACTAGTGTGCACATTTATGGCCTTACGTGTTCACTAGTACGCGTCAAAATGATCTTACTTGTGAACTAGTGGGCGTTTTGCGGCTTGCATGTCAACTAGTAAGCCTCAAAATGATCTTACGAGTGAACTAGTGGGCGTTTTGCGGCTTACATGTCAACAAGTAAGCCTCAAAATGATCTTAGTAGTGAACTAGTGGGCGTTTTGTGGCCTACATGTTCACTAGTAAGTGTCAAAATGACCTTACTAGTTAACTAGTGAGTGTTTTGTGGCTTACATGTTCACTAGTAGGCGTCAAAATGATCTTACTAGTGAACTAGTGAGCGTTTTGTGGCTTACATGTTCACTAGTAAGCCTCAAAATGATCTTACTAGAGAACTAGTGGGCGTTTTGTGGCTTACATGTCAAATAGCAAGCCTCAAAATGATCTTACTAGTGAACTAATGGGCACATTTATGGCCTTACGTGTTCACTAGTAAGCGTCAAAATGATCTTACTAGTAAACTAGTGGGCACATTTATGGCCTTACATGTTCACTAGTAAGCCTCAAAATGATGTTACCAGTGAACTAGTGGGCATTTTGCGGCTTACATGTCAACTAGTAAGCCTCAAAATGATCTTACTAGTGAACTAGTGGGCATTTTGTGGCTTACATGTCAACTAGTAAGCCTCAAAATGATCTTACTAGTGAACTAGTGGGCACATATATGGCCTTACATGTTCACTTGTAAGCCTCAAAATGATCTTACTAGTGAACTAGTGGGCGTTTTGTGGCTTACATGTTCATGAGTAAGGGTCAAAATGATCTAACTAGTGAACTCGTGGGCGTTTTGCGGCTTGCATGTCAACTAGTAAGCCTCAAAATTATCTTACGAGTGAACTAGTGGGCGTTTTGCGGCTTACATGTCAACAAGTAAGCCTCAAAATGATCTTACTAATGAACTAGTGGGCGTTTTGTGGCTTACATGTTCACTAGTAAGCGTCAAAATGACCTTACTAGTGAACTAGTGGGCGTTTTGTGGCTTACATGTCAACTAGGAAGCCTCAAAATGATCTTACTAGTGAACTAGTGGGCGTTTTGTGGCTTACATGTTCACTAGTAAGTGTCAAAATGACCTTACTAGTTAACTAGTGGGCGTTTTGCGGCTTATATGTTCACTAGTAGGCGTCAAAATGATCTTACTAGTGAACTAGTGGGCTTTTTGTGGCTTACATCTTCACTAGTAAGCCTCAAAATGATCTTACTAGTGAACTAGTGGGCGTTTTGTGGCTTACATGTTCACGAGTAAGGGTCAAAATGATCTAACTAGTGAACTCGTGGGCGTTTTGCGGCTTGCATGTCAACTAGTAAGCCTCAAAATTATCTTACGAGTGAACTAGTGGGCGTTTTGCGGCTTACATGTCAACAAGTAAGCCTCAAAATGATCTTACTAATGAACTAGTGGGCGTTTTGTGGCTTACATGTTCACTAGTAAGCATCAAAATGACCTTACTAGTGAACTAGTGGGCGTTTTGTGGCTTACATGTCAACTAGTAAGCCTCAAAATGATCTTACTAGTGAACTAGTGGGCACATTTATGGCCTTACATGTTCACTAGTAAGCGTCAAAATGATCTTACTAGTGAACTAGTGGGCACGTTTATGGCCTTAGATGTTCACTAGTAAGCGTGAAAATGATCTTACTAGTGAACTAGTGGGCGTAGGCGGCTTACATGTCAACTAGTAAGCCTCAAAATGATCTTACGAGTGAGCTAGTGGGCGTTTTGCGGCTTACATGTTCACTAGTAAGCGTCACAATGACCTTACTTGTGAACTAGTGAGCGTTTTGTGGCTTACATGTTCACTAGTAAGCATCAAAATGATCTTACTAGTGAACTAGTGGGCGTTTTGTGGCTTACATGTTCACTAGTAAGCCTCAAAATGATCTTACTAGTGAACTAGTGGGCGTTTTGTGGCTTACATGTCAAATAGCAAGCCTCAAAATGATCTTACTAGTGAACTAATGGGCACATTTATGGCCTTACGTGTTCACTAGTAAGCGTCAAAATGATCTTACTAGTAAACTAGTGGGCGTTTTGTGGCTTACATCTTCACTCGTAAGCCTCAAAATGATCTTACTAGTGAACTAGTGGGCGTTTTGTGGCTTACATGTCAACTAGTAAGCCTCAAAATGATCTTACTAGTGAACTAGTGGGCACATTTATGGCCTTACGTGTTCACTAGTAAGCGTCAAAATGATCTTACTAGTGAACTAGTGGGCGTTTTGTGGCTTACATGTCAACTAGTAAGCCTCAAAATGATCTTACTAGTGAACTAGTGGGCACATTTATGGCCTTACATGTTCACTAGTAAGCCTCAAAATGATGTTACCAGTGAACTAGTGGGCGTTTTGCGGCTTACATGTCAACAAGTAAGCCTCAAAATGATCTTACTAATGAACTAGTGGGCGTTTTGTGGCTTACATGTTCACTAGTAAGCGTCAAAATGACCTTACTAGTGAACTAGTGGGCGTTTTGTGGCTTACATGTCAACTAGGAAGCCTCAAAATGATCTTACTAGTGAACTAGTGGGCGTTTTGTGGCTTACATGTTCACTAGTAAGTGTCAAAATGACCTTACTAGTTAACTAGTGGGCGTTTTGCGGCTTACATGTTCACTAGTAGGCGTCAAAATGATCTTACTAGTGAACTAGTGGGCGTTTTGTGGCTTACATCTTCACTAGTAAGCCTCAAAATGATCTTACTAGTGAACTAGTGGGCGTTTTGTGGCTTACATGTTCACGAGTAAGGGTCAAAATGATCTAACTAGTGAACTCGTGGGCGTTTTGCGGCTTGCATGTCAACTAGTAAGCCTCAAAATTATCTTACGAGTGAACTAGTGGGCGTTTTGCGGCTTACATGTCAACAAGTAAGCCTCAAAATGATCTTACTAATGAACTAGTGGGCGTTTTGTGGCTTACATGTTCACTAGTAAGCGTCAAAATGACCTTACTAGTGAACTAGTGGGCGTTTTGTGGCTTACATGTCAACTAGTAAGCCTCAAAATGATCTTACTAGTGAACTAGTGGGCACATTTATGGCCTTACATGTTCACTAGTAAGCGTCAAAATGATCTTACTAGTGAACTAGTGGGCACGTTTATGGCCTTAGATGTTCACTAGTAAGCGTGAAAATGATCTTACTAGTGAACTAGTGGGCGTAGGCGGCTTACATGTCAACTAGTAAGCCTCAAAATGATCTTACGAGTGAGCTAGTGGGCGTTTTGCGGCTTACATGTTCACTAGTAAGCGTCACAATGACCTTACTTGTGAACTAGTGAGCGTTTTGTGGCTTACATGTTCACTAGTAAGCATCAAAATGATCTTACTAGTGAACTAGTGGGCGTTTTGTGGCTTACATGTTCACTAGTAAGCCTCAAAATGATCTTACTAGTGAACTAGTGGGCGTTTTGTGGCTTACATGTCAAATAGCAAGCCTCAAAATGATCTTACTAGTGAACTAATGGGCACATTTATGGCCTTACGTGTTCACTAGTAAGCGTCAAAATGATCTTACTAGTAAACTAGTGGGCGTTTTGTGGCTTACATCTTCACTCGTAAGCCTCAAAATGATCTTACTAGTGAACTAGTGGGCGTTTTGTGGCTTACATGTCAACTAGTAAGCCTCAAAATGATCTTACTAGTGAACTAGTGGGCACATTTATGGCCTTACGTGTTCACTAGTAAGCGTCAAAATGATCTTACTAGTGAACTAGTGGGCGTTTTGTGGCTTACATGTCAACTAGTAAGCCTCAAAATGATCTTACTAGTGAACTAGTGGGCACATTTATGGCCTTACATGTTCACTAGTAAGCCTCAAAATGATGTTACCAGTGAACTAGTGGGCATTTTGCGGCTTACATGTCAACTAGTAAGCCTCAAAATGATCTTACTAGTGAACTAGTGGGCATTTTGTGGCTTACATGTCAACTAGTAAGCCTCAAAATGATCTTACTAGTGAACTAGTGGGCACATATATGGCCTTACATGTTCACTTGTAAGCCTCAAAATGATCTTACTAGTGAACTAGTGGGCGTTTTGTGGCTTACATGTTCACGAGTAAGGGTCAAAATGATCTAATTAGTGAACTCGTGGGCGTTTTGCGGCTTGCATGTCAACTAGTAAGCCTCAAAATTATCTTACGAGTGAACTAGTGGGCGTTTTGCGGCTTACATGTCAACAAGTAAGCCTCAAAATGATCTTACTAATGAACTACTGGGCGTTTTGTGGCTTACATGTTCACTAGTAAGCGTCAAAATGACCTTACTAGTGAACTAGTGGGCGTTTTGTGGCTTACATGTCAACTAGGAAGCATCAAAATGATCTTACTAGTGAGCTAGTGGGCTTTTTATGGCTTACATGTTCACTAGTAAGCATCAAAATGACCTTACTTGTGAACTAGTGAGCGTTTTGTGGCTTACATGTTCACTAGTAAGCATCAAAATGATCTTACTAGTGAACTAGTGGGCGTTTTGTGGCTTACATCTTCACTCGTAAGCCTCAAAATGATCTTACTAGTGAACTAGTGGGCGTTTTGTGGCTTACATCTCAACTAGTAAGCCTCAAAATGATCTTACTAGTGAACTAGTGGGCACATTTATGGCCTTACATGTTCACTAGTAAGCCTCAAAATGATCTTACCAGTGAACTAGTGGGCATTTTGCGGCTTACATGTCAACTAGTAAGCCTCAAAATGATCTTACTAGTGAACTAGTGGGCACATTTATGGCCTTACATGTTCACTAGTAAGCCTCAAAATGATGTTACCAGTGAACTAGTGGGCGTTTTGCGGCTTACATGTCAACAAGTAAGCCTCAAAATGATCTTACTAATGAACTAGTGGGCGTTTTGTGGCTTACATGTTCACTAGTAAGTGTCAAAATGACCTTACTAGTGAACTAGTAGTAAGTTTTGTGGCTTACATCTTCACTAGTAAGCCTCAAAATGATCTTACTAGTGAACTAGTGGGCGTTTTGTGGCTTACATGTTCACGAGTAAGGGTCAAAATGATCTAACTAGTGAACTCGTGGGCGTTTTGCGGCTTGCATGTCAACTAGTAAGCCTCAAAATTATCTTACGAGTGAACTAGTGGGCGTTTTGCGGCTTACATGTCAACAAGTAAGCCTCAAAATGATCTTACTAATGAACTAGTGGGCGTTTTGTGGCTTACATGTTCACTAGTAAGCGTCAAAATGACCTTACTAGTGAACTAGTGGGCGTTTTGTGGCTTACATGTCAACTAGTAAGCCTCAAAATGATCTTACTAGTGAACTAGTGGGCACATTTATGGCCTTACATGTTCACTAGTAAGCGTCAAAATGATCTTACTAGTGAACTAGTGGGCACGTTTATGGCCTTAGATGTTCACTAGTAAGCGTGAAAATGATCTTACTAGTGAACTAGTGGGCGTAGGCGGCTTACATGTCAACTAGTAAGCCTCAAAATGATCTTACGAGTGAGCTAGTGGGCGTTTTGCGGCTTACATGTTCACTAGTAAGCGTCACAATGACCTTACTTGTGAACTAGTGAGCGTTTTGTGGCTTACATGTTCACTAGAAAGCATCAAAATGATCTTACTAGTGAACTAGTGGGCGTTTTGTGGCTTACATGTTCACATTTATGGCCTTACATGTTCACTAGTAAGCCTCAAAATGATCTTACCAGTGAACTAGTGGGCATTTTGCGGCTTACATGTCAACTAGTAAGCCTCAAAATGATCTTACTAGTGAACTAGTGGGCACATTTATGGCCTTACATGTTCACTAGTAAGCCTCAAAATGATGTTACCACTAGTAAGCGTCACAATGACCTTACTTGTGAACTAGTGAGCGTTTTGTGGCTTACATGTTCACTAGAAAGCATCAAAATGATCTTACTAGTGAACTAGTGGGCGTTTTGTGGCTTACATGTTCACATTTATGGCCTTACATGTTCACTAGTAAGCCTCAAAATGATCTTACCAGTGAACTAGTGGGCATTTTGCGGCTTACATGTCAACTAGTAAGCCTCAAAATGTTCACTAGTACATGTTCACTAGTAAGCGTCACAATGACCTTACTTGTGAACTAGTGAGCGTTTTGTCACAATGACCTTACTTGCGTTTTGTCACAATGACCTTACTTGTGAACTAGTGAGCGTTTTGTGGCTTACATGTTCACTAGAAAGCATCAAAATGATCTTACTAGTGAACTAGTGGGCGTTTTGTGGCTTACATGTTCACATTTATGGCCTTACATGTTCACTAGTAAGCCTCAAAATGATCTTACCAGTGAACTAGTGGGCATTTTGCGGCTTACATGTCAACTAGTAAGCCTCAAAATGATCTTACTAGTGAACTAGTGGGCACATTTATGGCCTTACATGTTCACTAGTAAGCCTCAAAATGATGTTACCACTAGTAAGCGTCACAATGACCTTACTTGTGAACTAGTGAGCGTTTTGTGGCTTACATGTTCACTAGAAAGCATCAAAATGATCTTACTAGTGAACTAGTGGGCGTTTTGTGGCTTACATGTTCACATTTATGGCCTTACATGTTCACTAGTAAGCCTCAAAATGATCTTACCAGTGAACTAGTGGGCATTTTGCGGCTTACATGTCAACTAGTAAGCCTCAAAATGATCTTACTAGTGAACTAGTGGGCACATTTATGGCCTTACATGTTCACTAGTAAGCCTCAAAATGATGTTACCAGTGAACTAGTGGGCGTTTTGCGGCTTACATGTCAACAAGTAAGCCTCAAAATGATCTTACTAATGAACTAGTGGGCGTTTTGTGGCTTACATGTTCACTAGTAAGTGTCAAAATGACCTTACTAGTGAACTAGTAGTAAGTTTTGTGGCTTACATCTTCACTAGTAAGCCTCAAAATGATCTTACTAGTGAACTAGTGGGCGTTTTGTGGCTTACATGTTCACGAGTAAGGGTCAAAATGATCTAACTAGTGAACTCGTGGGCGTTTTGCGGCTTGCATGTCAACTAGTAAGCCTCAAAATTATCTTACGAGTGAACTAGTGGGCGTTTTGCGGCTTACATGTCAACAAGTAAGCCTCAAAATGATCTTACTAATGAACTAGTGGGCGTTTTGTGGCTTACATGTTCACGAGTAAGGGTCAAAATGATCTAACTAGTGAACTCGTGGGCGTTTTGCGGCTTGCATGTCAACTAGTAAGCCTCAAAATTATCTTACGAGTGAACTAGTGGGCGTTTTGCGGCTTACATGTCAACAAGTAAGCCTCAAAATGATCTTACTAATGAACTAGTGGGCGTTTTGTGGCTTACATGTTCACTAGTAAGTGTCAAAATGACCTTACTAGTGAACTAGTAGTAAGTTTTGTGGCTTACATCTTCACTAGTAAGCCTCAAAATGATCTTACTAGTGAACTAGTGGGCGTTTTGTGGCTTACATGTTCACGAGTAAGGGTCAAAATGATCTAACTAGTGAACTCGTGGGCGTTTTGCGGCTTGCATGTCAACTAGTAAGCCTCAAAATTATCTTACGAGTGAACTAGTGGGCGTTTTGCGGCTTACATGTCAACAAGTAAGCCTCAAAATGATCTTACTAATGAACTAGTGGGCGTTTTGTGGCTTACATGTTCACTAGTAAGCGTCAAAATGACCTTACTAGTGAACTAGTGGGCGTTTTGTGGCTTACATGTCAACTAGTAAGCCTCAAAATGATCTTACTAGTGAACTAGTGGGCACATTTATGGCCTTACATGTTCACTAGTAAGCGTCAAAATGATCTTACTAGTGAACTAGTGGGCACGTTTATGGCCTTAGATGTTCACTAGTAAGCGTGAAAATGATCTTACTAGTGAACTAGTGGGCGTAGGCGGCTTACATGTCAACTAGTAAGCCTCAAAATGATCTTACGAGTGAGCTAGTGGGCGTTTTGCGGCTTACATGTTCACTAGTAAGCGTCACAATGACCTTACTTGTGAACTAGTGAGCGTTTTGTGGCTTACATGTTCACTAGAAAGCATCAAAATGATCTTACTAGTGAACTAGTGGGCGTTTTGTGGCTTACATGTTCACTAGTAAGCCTCAAAATGATGTTACCAGTGAACTAGTGGGCGTTTTGCGGCTTACATGTCAACAAGTAAGCCTCAAAATGATCTTACTAATGAACTAGTGGGCGTTTTGTGGCTTACATGTTCACTAGTAAGTGTCAAAATGACCTTACTAGTGAACTAGTAGTAAGTTTTGTGGCTTACATCTTCACTAGTAAGCCTCAAAATGATCTTACTAGTGAACTAGTGGGCGTTTTGTGGCTTACATGTTCACGAGTAAGGGTCAAAATGATCTAACTAGTGAACTCGTGGGCGTTTTGCGGCTTGCATGTCAACTAGTAAGCCTCAAAATTATCTTACGAGTGAACTAGTGGGCGTTTTGCGGCTTACATGTCAACAAGTAAGCCTCAAAATGATCTTACTAATGAACTAGTGGGCGTTTTGTGGCTTACATGTTCACTAGTAAGCGTCAAAATGACCTTACTAGTGAACTAGTGGGCGTTTTGTGGCTTACATGTCAACTAGTAAGCCTCAAAATGATCTTACTAGTGAACTAGTGGGCACATTTATGGCCTTACATGTTCACTAGTAAGCGTCAAAATGATCTTACTAGTGAACTAGTGGGCACATTTATGGCCTTACATGTTCACTAGTAAGCGTCAAAATGATCTAACTAGTGAACTCGTGGGCGTTTTGCGGCTTGCATGTCAACTAGTAAGCCTCAAAATTATCTTACGAGTGAACTAGTGGGCGTTTTGCGGCTTACATGTCAACAAGTAAGCCTCAAAATGATCTTACTAATGAACTAGTGGGCGTTTTGTGGCTTACATGTTCACTAGTAAGCGTCAAAATGACCTTACTAGTGAACTAGTGGGCGTTTTGTGGCTTACATGTCAACTAGTAAGCCTCAAAATGATCTTACTAGTGAACTAGTGGGCACATTTATGGCCTTACATGTTCACTAGTAAGCGTCAAAATGATCTTACTAGTGAACTAGTGGGCACGTTTATGGCCTTAGATGTTCACTAGTAAGCGTGAAAATGATCTTACTAGTGAACTAGTGGGCGTAGGCGGCTTACATGTCAACTAGTAAGCCTCAAAATGATCTTACGAGTGAGCTAGTGGGCGTTTTGCGGCTTACATGTTCACTAGTAAGCGTCACAATGACCTTACTTGTGAACTAGTGAGCGTTTTGTGGCTTACATGTTCACTAGAAAGCATCAAAATGATCTTACTAGTGAACTAGTGGGCGTTTTGTGGCTTACATGTTCACTAGTAAGCCTCAAAATGATCTTACTAGTGAACTAGTGGGCGTTTTGTGGCTTACATGTCAAATAGCAAGCCTCAAAATGATCTTACTAGTGAACTAATGGGCACATTTATGGCCTTACGTGTTCACTAGTAAGCGTCAAAATGATCTTACTAGTAAACTAGTGGGCGTTTTGTGGCTTACATCTTCACTCGTAAGCCTCAAAATGATCTTACTAGTGAACTAGTGGGCGTTTTGTGGCTTACATGTCAACTAGTAAGCCTCAAAATGATCTTACTAGTGAACTAGTGGGCACATTTATGGCCTTACGTGTTCACTAGTAAGCGTCAAAATGATCTTACTAGTGAACTAGTGGGCGTTTTGTGGCTTACATGTCAACTAGTAAGCCTCAAAATGATCTTACGAGTGAGCTAGTGGGCGTTTTGTGGCTTACATGTTCACTAGTAAGCATCAAAATGACCTTACTTGTGAACTAGTGAGCGTTTTGTGGCTTACATGTTCACTAGTAAGCATCAAAATGATCTTACTAGTGAACTAGTGGGCGTTTTGTGGCTTACATGTTCACTAGTAAGCCTCAAAATGATCTTACTAGTGAACTAGTGGGCGTTTTGTGGCTTACATGTCAAATAGCAAGCCTCAAAATGATCTTACTAGTGAACTAATGGGCACATTTATGGCCTTACGTGTTCACTAGTAAGCGTCAAAATGATCTTACTAGTAAACTAGTGGGCGTTTTGTGGCTTACATCTTCACTCGTAAGCCTCAAAATGATCTTACTAGTGAACTAGTGGGCGTTTTGTGGCTTACATGTCAACTAGTAAGCCTCAAAATGATCTTACTAGTGAACTAGTGGGCACATTTATGGCCTTACATGTTCACTAGTAAGCCTCAAAATGATCTTACCAGTGAACTAGTGGGCATTTTGCGGCTTACATGTCAACTAGTAAGCCTCAAAATGATCTTACTAGTGAACTAGTGGGCACATTTATGGCCTTACATGTTCACTAGTAAGCCTCAAAATGATGTTACCAGTGAACTAGTGGGCGTTTTGCGGCTTACATGTCAACAAGTAAGCCTCAAAATGATCTTACTAATGAACTAGTGGGCGTTTTGTGGCTTACATGTTCACTAGTAAGTGTCAAAATGACCTTACTAGTGAACTAGTGGGCGTTTTGTGGCTTACATGTCAACTAGGAAGCCTCAAAATGATCTTACTAGTGAACTAGTGGGCGTTTTGTGGCTTACATGTTCACTAGTAAGTGTCAAAATGACCTTACTAGTTAACTAGTGGGCGTTTTGCGGCTTACATGTTCACTAGTAGGCGTCAAAATGATCTTACTAGTGAACTAGTGGGCGTTTTGTGGCTTACATCTTCACTAGTAAGCCTCAAAATGATCTTACTAGTGAACTAGTGGGCGTTTTGTGGCTTACATGTTCACGAGTAAGGGTCAAAATGATCTAACTAGTGAACTCGTGGGCGTTTTGCGGCTTGCATGTCAACTAGTAAGCCTCAAAATTATCTTACGAGTGAACTAGTGGGCGTTTTGCGGCTTACATGTCAACAAGTAAGCCTCAAAATGATCTTACTAATGAACTAGTGGGCGTTTTGTGGCTTACATGTTCACTAGTAAGCGTCAAAATGACCTTACTAGTGAACTAGTGGGCGTTTTGTGGCTTACATGTCAACTAGTAAGCCTCAAAATGATCTTACTAGTGAACTAGTGGGCACATTTATGGCCTTACATGTTCACTAGTAAGCGTCAAAATGATCTTACTAGTGAACTAGTGGGCACGTTTATGGCCTTAGATGTTCACTAGTAAGCGTGAAAATGATCTTACTAGTGAACTAGTGGGCGTAGGCGGCTTACATGTCAACTAGTAAGCCTCAAAATGATCTTACGAGTGAGCTAGTGGGCGTTTTGCGGCTTACATGTTCACTAGTAAGCGTCACAATGACCTTACTTGTGAACTAGTGAGCGTTTTGTGGCTTACATGTTCACTAGAAAGCATCAAAATGATCTTACTAGTGAACTAGTGGGCGTTTTGTGGCTTACATGTTCACTAGTAAGCCTCAAAATGATCTTACTAGTGAACTAGTGGGCGTTTTGTGGCTTACATGTCAAATAGCAAGCCTCAAAATGATCTTACTAGTGAACTAATGGGCACATTTATGGCCTTACGTGTTCACTAGTAAGCGTCAAAATGATCTTACTAGTAAACTAGTGGGCGTTTTGTGGCTTACATCTTCACTCGTAAGCCTCAAAATGATCTTACTAGTGAACTAGTGGGCGTTTTGTGGCTTACATGTCAACTAGTAAGCCTCAAAATGATCTTACTAGTGAACTAGTGGGCACATTTATGGCCTTACATGTTCACTAGTAAGCCTCAAAATGATGTTACCAGTGAACTAGTGGGCATTTTGCGGCTTACATGTCAACTAGTAAGCCTCAAAATGATCTTACTAGTGAACTAGTGGGCATTTTGTGGCTTACATGTCAACTAGTAAGCCTCAAAATGATCTTACTAGTGAACTAGTGGGCACATATATGGCCTTACATGTTCACTTGTAAGCCTCAAAATGATCTTACTAGTGAACTAGTGGGCGTTTTGTGGCTTACATGTTCACGAGTAAGGGTCAAAATGATCTAACTAGTGAACTCGTGGGCGTTTTGCGGCTTGCATGTCAACTAGTAAGCCTCAAAATTATCTTACGAGTGAACTAGTGGGCGTTTTGCGGCTTACATGTCAACAAGTAAGCCTCAAAATGATCTTACTAATGAACTACTGGGCGTTTTGTGGCTTACATGTTCACTAGTAAGCGTCAAAATGACCTTACTAGTGAACTAGTGGGCGTTTTGTGGCTTACATGTCAACTAGGAAGCCTCAAAATGATCTTACGAGTGAGCTAGTGGGCGTTTTGTGGCTTACATGTTCACTAGTAAGCATCAAAATGACCTTACTTGTGAACTAGTGAGCGTTTTGTGGCTTACATGTTCACTAGTAAGCATCAAAATGATCTTACTAGTGAACTAGTGGGCGTTTTGTGGCTTACATGTTCACTAGTAAGCCTCAAAATGATCTTACTAGTGAACTAGTGGGCGTTTTGTGGCTTACATGTCAAATAGCAAGCCTCAAAATGATCTTACTAGTGAACTAATGGGCACATTTATGGCCTTACGTGTTCACTAGTAAGCGTCAAAATGATCTTACTAGTAAACTAGTGTGCGTTTTGTGGCTTACATCTTCACTCGTAAGCCTCAAAATGATCTTACTAGTGAACTAGTGGGCGTTTTGTGGCTTACATGTCAACTAGTAAGCCTCAAAATGATCTTACTAGTGAACTAGTGGGCACATTTATGGCCTTACATGTTCACTAGTAAGCCTCAAAATGATCTTACCAGTGAACTAGTGGGCATTTTGCGGCTTACATGTCAACTAGTAAGCCTCAAAATGATCTTACTAGTGAACTAGTGGGCACATTTATGGCCTTACATGTTCACTAGTAAGTCTCAAAATGATGTTACCAGTGAACTAGTGGGCGTTTTGCGGCTTACATGTCAACAAGTAAGCCTCAAAATGATCTTACTAATGAACTAGTGGGCGTTTTGTGGCTTACATGTTCACTAGTAAGCGTCAAAATGACCTTACTAGTGAACTAGTGGGCGTTTTGTGGCTTACATGTCAACTAGGAAGCCTCAAAATGATCTTACTAGTGAACTAGTGGGCGTTTTGTGGCTTACATGTTCACTAGTAAGTGTCAAAATGACCTTACTAGTTAACTAGTGGGCGTTTTGCGGCTTACATGTTCACTAGTAGGCGTCAAAATGATCTTACTAGTGAACTAGTGGGCGTTTTGTGGCTTACATCTTCACTAGTAAGCCTCAAAATGATCTTACTAGTGAACTAGTGGGCGTTTTGTGGCTTACATGTTCACGAGTAAGGGTCAAAATGATCTAACTAGTGAACTCGTGGGCGTTTTGCGGCTTGCATGTCAACTAGTAAGCCTCAAAATTATCTTACGAGTGAACTAGTGGGCGTTTTGCGGCTTACATGTCAACAAGTAAGCCTCAAAATGATCTTACTAATGAACTAGTGGGCGTTTTGTGGCTTACATGTTCACTAGTAAGCGTCAAAATGACCTTACTAGTGAACTAGTGGGCGTTTTGTGGCTTACATGTCAACTAGTAAGCCTCAAAATGATCTTACTAGTGAACTAGTGGGCACATTTATGGCCTTACATGTTCACTAGTAAGCGTCAAAATGATCTTACTAGTGAACTAGTGGGCACGTTTATGGCCTTAGATGTTCACTAGTAAGCGTCAAAATGATCTTACTAGTGAACTAGTGGGCGTAGGCGGCTTACATGTCAACTAGTAAGCCTCAAAATGATCTTACGAGTGAGCTAGTGGGCGTTTTGCGGCTTACATGTTCACTAGTAAGCGTCACAATGACCTTACTTGTGAACTAGTGAGCGTTTTGTGGCTTACATGTTCACTAGTAAGCATCAAAATGATCTTGCTAGTGAACTAGTGGGCGTTTTGTGGCTTACATGTTCACTAGTAAGCCTCAAAATGATCTTACTAGTGAACTAGTGGGCGTTTTGTGGCTTACATGTCAAATAGCAAGCCTCAAAATGATCTTACTAGTGAACTAATGGGCACATTTATGGCCTTACGTGTTCACTAGTAAGCGTCAAAATGATCTTACTAGTAAACTAGTGGGCGTTTTGTGGCTTACATCTTCACTCGTAAGCCTCAAAATGATCTTACTAGTGAACTAGTGGGCGTTTTGTGGCTTACATGTCAACTAGTAAGCCTCAAAATGATCTTACTAGTGAACTAGTGGGCACATTTATGGCCTTACGTGTTCACTAGTAAGCGTCAAAATGATCTTACTAGTGAACTAGTGGGCGTTTTGTGGCTTACATGTCAACTAGTAAGCCTCAAAATGATCTTACTAGTGAACTAGTGGGCACATTTATGGTCTTACATGTTCACTAGTAAGCCTCAAAATGATGTTACCAGTGAACTAGTGGGCATTTTGCGGCTTACATGTCAACTAGTAAGCCTCAAAATGATCTTACTAGTGAACTAGTGGGCATTTTGTGGCTTACATGTCAACTAGTAAGCCTCAAAATGATCTTACTAGTGAACTAGTGGGCACATATATGGCCTTACATGTTCACTTGTAAGCCTCAAAATGATCTTACTAGTGAACTAGTGGGCGTTTTGTGGCTTACATGTTCACGAGTAAGGGTCAAAATGATCTAACTAGTGAACTCGTGGGCGTTTTGCGGCTTGCATGTCAACTAGTAAGCCTCAAAATTATCTTACGAGTGAACTAGTGGGCGTTTTGCGGCTTACATGTCAACAAGTAAGCCTCAAAATGATCTTACTAATGAACTACTGGGCGTTTTGTGGCTTACATGTTCACTAGTAAGCGTCAAAATGACCTTATTAGTGAACTAGTGGGCGTTTTGTGGCTTACATGTCAACTAGGAAGCCTCAAAATGATCTTACGAGTGAGCTAGTGGGCATTTTGTGGCTTACATGTTCACTAGTAAGCATCAAAATGACCTTACTTGTGAACTAGTGAGCGTTTTGTGGCTTACATGTTCACTAGTAAGCATCAAAATGAGCTTACTAGTGAACTAGTGGGCGTTTTGTGGCTTACATGTTCACTAGTAAGCCTCAAAATGATCTTACTAGTGAACTAGTGGGCGTTTTGTGGCTTACATGTTCACTAGTAAGCCTCAAAATGATCTTACTAGTGAACTAGTGGGCGTTTTGTGGCTTACATGTCAAATAGCAAGCCTCAAAATGATCTTACTAGTGAACTAATGGGCACATTTATGGCCTTACGTGTTCACTAGTAAGCGTCAAAATGATCTTACTAGTAAACTAGTGGGCGTTTTGTGGCTTACATCTTCACTCGTAAGCCTCAAAATGATCTTACTAGTGAACTAGTGGGCACATTTATGGCCTTACATGTTCACTAGTAAGCCTCAAAATGATCTTACCAGTGAACTAGTGGGCATTTTGCGGCTTACATGTCAACTAGTAAGCCTCAAAATGATCTTACTAGTGAACTAGTGGGCACATTTATGGCCTTACATGTTCACTAGTAAGCCTCAAAATGATCTTACCAGTGAACTAGTGGGCATTTTGCGGCTTACATGTCAACTAGTAAGCCTCAAAACGATCTTACTAGTGAACTAGTGGCTTCTTTTGTGGCTTACATGTTCACTAGTAAGCGTCACAATGACCTTACTTGTGAACTAGTGAGCGTTTTGTGGCTTACATGTTCACTAGTAAGCGTCAAAATGATCTTACTAGTGAACTAGTGGGCGTTTTGTGGCTTACATGTTCACTAGTAAGCCTCAAAATGATCTTACTAGTGAACTAGTGGGCGTTTTGTGGCTTACATGTCAAATAGCAAGCCTCAAAATGATCTTACTAGTGAACTAATGGGCACATTTATGGCCTTACGTGTTCACTAGTAAGCGTCAAAATGATCTTACTAGTAAACTAGTGGGCACATTTATGGCCTTACATGTTCACTAGTAAGCCTCAAAATGATCTTACTAGTGAACTAGTGGGCGTTTTGCGGCTTGCATGTCAACTAGTAAGCCTCAAAATGATCTTACGAGTGAACTAGTGGGCGTTTTGTGGCTTACATGTTCACGGGTAAGCGTCAAAATGATCTTACTAGTGAACTAGTGGGCGTTTTGTGGCTTACATGTCAACAAGTAAGCCTCAAAATGATCTTACGAGTGAGCTAAGGGGCGTTTTCTGGCTTACATGTCAACTAGTAAGCCTCAAAATAATCTTACTAGTGAACTAGTGGGCACATTTATGGCCTTACATGTTCACGAGTAAGCGTCAAAATGATCTTACTAGTGAACTAGTGGGCGTTTTGCGGCTTGCATGTCAACTAGTAAGCGTCAAAATGATCTTACTAGTGAACTAGTGGGCGTTTTGTGGCTTACATCTTCACTAGTAAGCCTCAGAATGATCTTACTAGAGAACTAGTGGGCATTTTGTGGCTTACATGTCAACTAGTAAGCCTCAAAATGATCTTACTAGTGAACTAGTGGGCGTTTTGTGGCTTACATGTTCACTTATAAGCCTCAAAATGATCTTACTAGTGAACTAGTGGGCGTTTTGTGGCTTACATGTTCACTAGTAAGCGTCAAAATGACCTTACTAGTGAACTAGTGAACAAGTAAGCCTCAAAATGATCTTACTAATGAACTAGTGGGCGTTTTGTGGCTTACATGTTCACTAGTAAGCGTCAAAATGACCTTACTAGTGAACTACTGGGCGTTTTGTGGCTTACATGTCAACTAGGAAGCCTCAAAATGATCTTACTAGTGAACTAGTGGGCGTTTTGTGGCTTACATGTTCACTAGTAAGTGTCAAAATGACCTTACTAGTTAACTAGTGAGTGTTTTGTGGCTTACATGTTCACTAGTAGGCGTCACAATGACCTTACTAGTGAACTAGTGGGCGTTTTGTGGCTTACATCTTCACTAGTAAGCCTCAAAATGATCTTACTAGAGAACTAGTGGGCATTTTGTGGCTTACATGTCAACTAGTAAGCCTCAAAATGATCTTACTAGTGAATTAGTGGGCACATTTATGGCCTTACATGTTCACTAGTAAGCGTCAAAATGATCTTACTAGTGAACTAGTGGGCGTTTTGTGGCTTACATCTTCACTCGTAAGCCTCAAAATGATCTTACTAGTGAACTAGTGGGCACATATATGGCCTTACATGTTCACTAGTAAGCCTCAAAATGATCTTACCAGTGAACTAGTGGGCGTTTTGCGGCTTACATGTCAATTAGTAAGCCTCAAAATGATCTTACTAGTGAACTAGTGGGCACATTTATGGCCTTACATGTTCACGAGGAAGCATCAAAATGATCTTACGAGTGAACTAGTAGGCGTTTTGCGGCTTACATGTCAACTAGTAAGCCTCAAAATGATCTTACTAGTGAACTAGTGGGCGTTTTGTGGCTTAAATGTTCACTAGTAAGCGTCAAAATGACCTTACTAGTGAACTAGTGAGCGTTTTGTGGCTTACATGTTTACTAGTAAGCATCAAAATGACCTTGCTAGTGAACTAGTGAGCGTTTTTGTGGCTTACATGTTCACTAGTAAGCGTCAAAATGATCTTACTAGTGAACTATTGGGCGTTTTGTGGCTTACATGTTCACTAGTAAGCGTCAAAATGATCTTACTAGTGAACTAGTGGGCGTTTTGTGGCTTACATGTCAACTAGTAAGCCTCAAAATGATCTTACTAGTGAACTAGTAGGCACATTTATGGCCTTACATGTTCACTAGTAAGCGTCAAAATGACCTTACTAGTGAACTAGTGAGCGTTTTGTGGCTTACATGTTCACTAGTAAGCGTCAAAATGATCTTACTAGTGAACTAGTGGGCGTTTTGTGGCTTACATGTCAACTAGTAAGCCTCAAAATGATCTTACTAGTGAACTAGTAGGCACATTTATGGCCTTACATGTTCACTAATAAGCGTCAAAATGATCTTACTAGTGAACTAGTGGGCACATTTATGCCCTTACATGTTCACTAGTAAGCGTCAAAATTATCTTACTAGTGAACTAGTGAGCGTTTTGTGGCTTACATGTTCACTAGTAAGCGTCAAAATGACCTTACTAGTGAACTAGTGAGCGTTTTGTGGCTTACATGTTCACTAGTAAGCCTCAAAATGATCTTACTAGTGAACTAGTGGCGTTTTGCGGCTTACATGTCAACTAGTAAGCCTCAAAATGATCTTACTAGTGAACTAGTGGGCACATTTATGGCCTTACATGTTCACTAGTAAGCGTCCAAATGACCTTACTAGTGAACTAGTGGGCGTTTTGCGGCTTACATGTCAACTAGTAAGCCTCAAAATAATCTTACTAGTGAACTAGTGGGCGTTTTGCGGCTTACATGTCAACTAGTAAGCCTCAAAATGATCTTACTCGTGAACTAGTGGGCACATTTATGGGCTTACATCTTCACTAGTAAGCGTCAAATTGATCTTACTCGTGAACTAGTAGGCGTTTTGCGGCTTACATGTCAACTAGTAAGCCTCAATATGATCTTACTAGTGAACTAGTGGGCACATTTATGGGCTTACATCTTCACTAGTAAGCGTCAAATTGATCTTACTCGTGAACTAGTGGGCGTTTTGCAGCTTACATGTCAACTAGTAAGCCTCAAAATGATCTTACTAGTGAACTAGTGGGCACATTTATGGCCTTACATGTTCACTAGTAAGCGTCAAAATGATCTTACTAGTGAACTAGTGGGCACATTTATGGCCTTATATGTTAACTAGTAAGCCTCAAAATGATCTTACTAGTGAACTAGTGGGCGTTTTGTGACTTACATGTTCACGAGTAAGCGTCAAAATGATCTTACTAGTGAACTAGTGGGCGTTTTGCGGCTTGCATGTCAACTAGTAAGCCTCAAAATGATCTTACTAGTGAACTAGTGGGCGTTTTGCAGCTTACATGTCAACTAGTAAGCCTCAAAATGATCTTACTAGTGAACTAGTGGGCGTTTTGTGGCTTACATGTTCACTCGTAAGCGTCAAAATGACCTAACTAGTGAACTAGTGGCGTTTTGCGGCTTACAACTCAACTAGTAAGCCTCAAAATGATCTTACTAGTGAACTAGTGGGCACATTTATGGGCTTACATATTCACTACTAAGCGTCAAATTGATCTTACTCGTGAACTAGTGGGCGTTTTGCGGCTTACATGTCAACTAGTACGCCTCAAAATGATCTTACTAGTGAACTAGTGGGCGTTTTGTGGCTTACATGTCAATTAGTAAGCCTCAAAATGATCTTACTAGTGAACTAGTGGGCACATTTATGGCCTTACATGTTCACTAGTAAGCGTCAAAATGATCTTACTAGTGAACTAGTAGGCGTTTTGCGGCTTACATGTCAACTAGTAAGCCTCAAAATGATCTTACGAGTGAACTAGTGGTCGTTTTGCGGCTTACATGTCAATTAGTAAGTCTCAAAATGATCTTAGTATTGAACTAGTGGCCACATTTATGGCCTTACATTTTCACTAGTAAGCGTCAAAATGATCTTACTAGTGAACTAGTGGGCGTTTTGTGGCTTACATGTCAACTAGTAAGCCTCAAAATTATCTTAATAGTGAACTAGTGGGCACATTTATAGCCTTACATCTTCACTAGTAAGCCTCAAAATGATCTTACTAGTGAACTAGTGGGCATTTTGTGGCTTACACGTCAACTAGTAAGCCTCAAAATGATCTTACTAGTGAACCAGTGGGCATTTTGTGGCTTACATGTCAACTAGTAAGCCTCAAAATTATCTTACGAGTGAGCTAGTGGGCGTTTTGCGGCTTACATGTCAACTAGTAAGCCTCAAATTGATCTTACTCGTGAACTAGTGAGTGTTTGGTGGCTTACATGTTCACTAGTAGGCGTCAAAATGATCTTACTAGTGAGCGTTTTGTGGCTTACATGTTCACTAGTAAGCTTCAAAATGACCTTACTATTGAACTAGTGAGTGGTTTGTGGCTTACATGTTCACTAGTAAGCATCAAAATGATCTTACTAGTGAACTAGTGGGCACATTTATGGCCTTACATGTTCACGAGTAAACGTCAAAATGATCTTACTAGTGAACTAGTGGGCGTTTTGTGGCTTACATATCAACTAGTAAGCCTCAAAATGATACGAGTTAGCTAGTGGCCGTTTTGCGGCTTACATGTCAACTAATAAGCCTCAAAATTATCTTACTCGTGAACTAGTGAGCGTTTTGTGGCTTACATGTTCACTAGTAAGCCTCAAAATGATCTTACCAGTGAACTAGTGGGCGTTTTGCGGCTTACATGTCAACTAGTAAGCCTCACAATGATCTTACTAGTGAACTAGTGGGAACATTTATGGCCTTACACGTTCACGAGTAAACGTCAAAATGATCTTACTAGTGAACTAGTGGGCGTTTTGTGGCTGACATATCAACTAGTAAGCCTCAAAATGATCTTACGAGTGAGCTAGTGGGCGTTTTGCGGCTTACATGTCAACTAGTAAGCCTCAAAATGGTCTTACTCGTGGACTAGTGAGCGTTTTGTGGCTTACACGTTCACTATTAAGTGTCAAAATGACCTTACTAGTGAACTAGTGTTTTGTGGCTTACATGTTCACTAGTAGGCGTCAAAATGATCTTACTAGTGAGCGTTTTGTGGCTTACATGTTCACTAGTAAACGTCAAAATGACCTTACTAGTGAACTAGTGAGTGTTTTGTGGCTTACATGTTCACTAGTAAGCGTCAAAATGATCTTACTAGTGAACTAGTGGGCGTTTTGTGGCTTACATGTCAACTAGTAAGCCTCAAAATTATCTTACTAGTGAACTAGTGGGCAAATTTATAGCCTTACATGTTCACTAGTAAGCCTCAAAATTCTTACAAGTGAACTAGTGGGCACATTTATGGCCTTGCATGTTCACTAGTAAGCGTCAAAATGATCTTACTAGTGAACTAGTGGGCGTTTTGTGGCTTACATGTCAACTAGTAAGCCTCAAAACGATCTTATTAGTGAACTAGTGGGCACATTTATGGCCTTACATGTTCACTAGTAAGCGTGAAAATGATCTTACTAGTGAACCAGTGGGCGTTTTGTGGCTTACATCTTCACTAGTAAGCCTCAAAATGATCTTACGAGTGAACTAGTGGGCGTTTTGTGGCTTACATGTCAACTAGTAAGCCTCAAAACGATCTTATTAGTGAACTAGTGGGCACATTTATGGCCTTACATGTTCACTAGTAAGCGTCAAAATGATCTTACTAGTGAACTAGTATTTATTTGTATTTTTTTTAGCATTACTACTCCATTTTGTAATGCATATTCTACTTGGCAGTATTTTTCTTTATTTTCAAGTTCAACATTAGATGTTTTATTTTTACGTCACATGTTAAACTTACCTTGAGCATTGTAAAAAGTGGTTTCATTTAATTTCGTAATTTCGTTAATTACCCTACGTTTTTCAGTCTAAAACTCAATTGAAAATGTTTCGATATAATATCCTCATCAAACACACCAGTCTTTTTTGTCTCTTATCTGTGACAAGCATGCACATACACTCATCCTGGGATTTGCTCTTTCTTATTAAATCTTGTTAATTACTTTGCACTTTGTGAATGTTTTGAAGATTACATTTTTTTCCAAAAATGGTCTCACAAATGTATTCAACCTCTTTCACAACTCTGACTTTTACAAGATAATCAGCACAAACTAAAACCAACCAGCAAACATACATGCTCACCTGAGTTTTACCAGGTCACCATACTAGTACATACTGCCACTAAATGGATGGCGGAAAACAAAAAAAGGTCCATTCATCACTACACTATAAATGGGCTATAGTGTTGACGGTGAGTCTTTGTAAATGGTTGTCTGTCTCTGAGTCCTAAAACAGTGTATGGTTTATGAAATAAATATATTTTTTCCCAATTGCAAAGCAGAGACAATCTTTTTTTTTTTACAACTGAGACTGTTACGGCTTTGTAATACACATTTCCCTTTGTCTATGGGGAGTCACTATTTTTCATGTCATCAAAGGGATTAAGGCCTACTCCAATAATTTAGTCATTCAAACTTGCATCATAAACTGAACTTTCTTGCTGTGGAAAAAAAATACCACAAACCACAGGCAGCATTGTGACTTTCCTAATTTTCTTTTCATAAAACGACAACTAGTCAAACTAAAACAATGCCCTAAGTAATTGGAATGCCATTGTTATTAAACCAAAAGATAGGTTTAGAGTAGGTAGAGTGGTTTCTGGTAGAGGTGGGTGTGTGTGGGAAATGGGGGTGTCCTTTTCAAATCGGCAGAAAAACATGTTTAGTTCATTAGCAAGACCCTTATTGTTCACTGTTTGGGTGGGGGGTGGCATTCTATAGTTAGTGATTGCTTTCAGGCCATTCCATACAGATGCAGAGTCTTTAGCAGAGAACTGGTTTTTCAGACTCTCTGCATAGCTTCTCTTAGCGATGTTAATTTCCTTTGTCAATTGGTTTCGGGCGTGTTTGTACAGTGCCCGATCTCCACTTCTAAATGCAGCCTCTTTCTCTTTCCTGAGTTGCCCGAGTTTGGGAGTAAACCATGGCGGAAGAACTTCGTTGGTACACACATGTCCTCACAGAAACTGATGTATGATGTTACAGTGTCTGTGTATTCATCCAGTGTGCCCGTTGAAGTTTCAAAGACGCCCCAATCAGTGCAGTCTAAGCATTCTTGTAGAGCTAGCTTTGCTTCATCCGTCCATTTTTTTCACAGTCTTAACAACCGGTTTAACACATTTGAGTTTCTGTCTGTATGTATGTGGATTACATTGTGGTCAGAAAGACCCAATGCTGCACGGGCGACCGATCGGTATGCATTTTTGATTGTTGTATAGCAGTGGTCTAGAATGTTGCCTTCTCTGGAGAAACAGTCGATGTGCTGCTTATATCTGGGAAGTTCACGGTTAAGATGTGCTCTATTAAAATCGCCCAAAATGATCAGGGGTGACTCTGGGTATTTTAGTTCGAGTTTGTTTACTTGTTTGGCTAGCGTTTGTAACGCCGTGTTAGCGTTAGCTTGTGGCGCAATGAAAACACCGAATAGTAAAAATGAGGTGAACTCACGTGGCGAGTAGAATGGCTTGCAGTTTAAAGACAGCGACTCCAGGTCCGGGCTGCAGTGTGCGTCGAGCTTTGTGACATCAGTGCACCATTCTTCGTTGATATAGAAGCAAATCCCACCACCTTTCGATTTCCCTGATAGCTCCGTGTCGCGGTCGGCTCGGAGAAGGCGGAAGCCGGTAGATGTAGCGCGGAATCCGGGTGGCGGTCACTGAGCCAGGTTTCAGTGAAGCAGAGCGCAGCAGAACGTGCAAAGGTTTTGTTGGTCTTTGTGAGAAGAAGTTCATCCATCTTAGTTGGCAGAGATCGTAGATTAGCAAGATGGATCGATGGGATGGTGAAAAAAGGCCGAGCGTAGCCTCCCCAATGCGCAGCAACTTTTCCCTCGTGTAAGTAAGCCGCTCAGGGTCGGCAAAAATAAACGAAAATGACAAAAACAGGGATAATACTAGGGAGCGTGTGACCGAGGCTGCCATACCTGTCGGCGCCTGATGGCGTTTATTATCCGTTGTATTCTTTGCGTTCACTAACAGATGTAATGCAAAGGACCGCAGCAGCGCGACTTTGTGTGTATAAACACGGACACCCTGATTAGGAAAGGACAGAGCCGACTCTTCCTACTCAGGAAACTGAGGTCTTTTGGGGTTCAGGGGTCACTCCTTAAGATGTTCTATCCACTCGGTGGTGGCCTCGGCCATCCATTATGGCATTGTCTGCTGGTCAGGCAGCATCTCAGCCCGGGACAGAAAGAGACTGGAGCGACTGGTCAGGAAGGCCAGTTCTGTCCTGGGTTGCTCCCTTGACACTCTGGAGGAGGTGGGCAACAGAAGGATGCTAACTAAGCTAAAAGCTATGATGGCCAGTCCCTCCCACCCCCTCCAGCCCGCCCTGACAGCACTTGGTAGCTCCATCAGCCAGAGACTGTTACACCCGCGCTGCAAGAAGGAGAGATACCGACGCTGGTTCCTACCGACTGCTGTCAGGCTGATGAATAAAAAATAACAATCATAATAATAATAATAATTAAATGATGTGAAGGAAAATTGTAAATAGTACTGCGATTTATCCATTTTGTGTTCATATTGCATTTAATTGAAAGATGTTTGTTGTTTTTTTTCTCTTTCTTCTTTCTACATACATTCTTGCTGCTGGAGGCTGTAAATTTCCGTAGTGTGGGACGAATAAAGGATATCTTATCTTATCTTAATGTTTGACTAACCGGAGACCCTGTCTGAGGAGGGCATGTGGCGATAACGATGCGCTGATTGGCTCATTTGAATTTAAGGTGTGCCATACCTTAGCGTCAGCATATACGATGCGCTGATTGGCCCATTTGAATTTAAGGGGTGCCCATACCTAAGCGTCAGCATATACGATACGCTGATTGGCTCATTTGAATTTAAGGTGTGCCCATACTTAACCGTCAGCACGCGTCTCTCCCAATACACACGCATTCAAAATGCCTCGGACGGCGGTCGGAACCGGTCAGCAGCGAAGGGCGCGCATCGGACGATACCCGCAGTCGAACCCGAGCGTCGCGGGGGGGCAAAAACGAGACGGCCGAACACCCGCATAGTGCGCAGGATTTTACAGCAGGTAACATAACGCGACGCTCGGGTTCGACGGCGGGTATCGTCCGAGGCGCGCCCTTCGGGTCGCCGCGCGCGGCGGGTCGACGGCCGCCGCTGGCCGGCTCCGACCGCGCCATCTTGCAACACACTGTCAGACGAGGGCTCGGAACGCCCCAGTGCGCATGCAAATTAGCCATGTGCGCGAAAGCCGCGCGCGGGTTTCGAAATGTACGCACCTTGTGTTGTCGTCCGAAATGAAAAATAAAATAATTTGCCCGCCCGCCGCCCCCTCTCTCTTAAAACTACTCGTCCGAGGCATTTTGAATGCGTGTGCATTGGGATAGACGCGTGCTGACAGCTGACGGTTATGTATGGGAACACCTTAAATTCAAATGAGCCAATCAGCGTATCGTATATGCTGACGCTGTGTGCAGTTCTGGCGTCGCGCATGCGACAGTTTATTTTCCCAATAAACTGCAAGCCATTCTACTCGCCACGTGAGTTCACCTCCTTTTTACTAGTCGGTGTTTACATTGCGCCACAAGCTAACGCTAACACGGCGATTCAAAATGGAGGATTGTGTCAGGAAACAGACGCATGCGCAACGCCACAGTGTGCTCACAGCTTCAGCCCAGGAGAGCCGCTCCCAGACAATTGGACAAAACGAATCGCGAGAGGTTTCGATTGTGTGCAGTTCTGCTCCCGTCTACCCGGGGTTCTTTGCAGCTGTTTAACAGCATAACACCGCAAGCTAAATGAACGTCACAATGGCGTCCTCAAATAATATTTGCATGCCTCAGACATTGCATTCACTTTCCACTAAAATCCTCGCGGCGGCCCGAAGGGTGCGCCTCGGACGATACCCGCCGTCGAACCCGAGAGTCGCGGGGGGCAAAAACGAGACGGCCGAACACCCGCATAGTGCGCAGGATTTTTCCACTGTCTTCCCGGGGTCCTTTGCAGCTATTTAACAGCAGGACACCGCAAGGTAAATGAGCGTCACAATGGCGTCCTCAAATAATATTTGCATGCCTCAGACATTGCATTCACTTATAGTGGAAGAACAGCACTGCACAGTCCTGTGCTCCTTGTGTCAGTATTTAAAATGGTTCTTAACTCCTCTTCAGATATATTTTTACGTGATTTCAGAGGGGATTTGAAAAGGGGAATTGTACACATGAAAAGGATATTTTTGTTTTCATGTTTAGTATTATTTTGGTAAAATTAGTGCTTTGTTTTTTGTTAAAGTAAGGGAAAAAAGACAACTACTGTTTAACAAAGTTAAAGTAAAAATGTCTTATTTCCCTAAAAGGGCTATTTGTATTATTAAGCAGGCACAACTTAACAAAATAAGAGTTCCTGTGCCTCAACACAAAACCTCTCATTATTTGCTGTGTACTGGCAAAGTGAATAATTGTTATTTTCATGCACCCCATTATTGATTGGTTGTGAGGAGTGTTGATTTGTATAAGCTTGGCTTTACCATACTAAATGGGCATATAGCCCTGCTACCCATGATTCCCGAGCATGGAATTGGAGCTTGGTCTTATTAAAAAAAACAAAAGTGGACCTACAGCATTTCTAGTTGAGGACCACTGGCCTAAAGTAACCATTACATCTTGCTGCAACAGCGGATAGAGGTAACCTTAAAAATAAAAATAAAAAACGTGAGTAACTTTTTAATGCCTTTGAAAATTATACATTTTTAAAAAAGTATTTACAGTATGTGAACTGAATAAAAAAGTTACTCATTAAGGTGAAAGTAAAATTATATATAATATGTTGTGGTCACTTAACAGTCCTGAGGCCGGTTGTTAGAATCCGAGCTTGGGCCTCCAGAAGTTTGCATGCACTCTCCATGTTTGTTGGGATTTTATGCCTGTACTCTGGCTTCCTCCTGCATTCCAAAACCACACTTTTTGGGTTAATTGAAAACTAAGAACAAATCCTTAGGTGTGAATTGATGTTTGTCGATAAGTGCCCTGCAATAGAGAGGTGACCAGTCCAGGGTTTATCATGCCTATCATCGGGATTGAGCTGGGATAGGATCCGGGTCACCTGTGACTCTCAAGAGCAATATAGAAAATAGATGAACGAATGTTACAGTTGTTTCCTTCAATTTACACACCTGAGGCAAGTTATAAAATCATTTCCAGAACGTTTAAAAAAAAAAAGTTTTTACGGTGTTTTAACACATTTTTTAAATGATCAAACAGTTAAAATGTATCATACAGTATATTAAGATAGAAATATCAACAAATAAAAATATTTGTACTCATAACGACTCGCGACGGCGATGATGAAGCAGCCATAACACAGTACAGTCCTGTTACAAGCCTGAAATAAAGGTGTTTTCTTGGTAAAAAAAAGTATGACCAACCTGGTGTTGAAATTGACCATTGAAAATGTCATGTATACATGAGCATATAGTACGTCTGCATATAAACATAGTCTCCGTGCTTTTGCATCGGTGACTTTTTTGTTGTTTGTATTTCTCACAAACATCTTTTTGGGCAGGTGTTGGCTGCTTGTGTTTTTTTTTTTTCTGTTGCAAACCCGGGTGGCTCCGCCATTGTTGTTTTGGAACTGCAGTGCATCACCATGTCAGCAAGCCACCACTCCGTTAACATTGCATTCCATAGGGAAAGGATGAACGCTGAAGTAATCAGCAATGTTTGTGCTGTATCTGAAGAACACAACAGTCAATCAGGCACTGTATATATTAAAAAAAAAAAAAATCCTCGTCTCACCCACTCTCGGGTGCTGTCTGTCACTCATTCAGCTCGTGTCCTCTACCAGAGGCCAGGAAGCTTGAGGGTTCTGCGCAGTATCCTTGCTGTTCCCATTCGGCGAAGGTGCAGGGCAATAGAGAGTGCCTGTCATCAAGGGTCTGCCGGTGAAAGTGAAGCACGTGCGATAAACATTTCAATTGCTAATTTAAGAAGAGTTAGTGACCAGTTTAGCGCTGATACTATTCAAAGTTTGATTCAAAGTCCAATAGATCTCCGATCTGTCATCATTGCGGGACCCACTCCTAATGGTGGACGTGTTTGTTCCCATGTGGCACATCGTTTGCACACAGGTAAAATGGCTACCATTTTTTGTCATTGGTTTTTCGTATGTATTTTTATTCGAACTACACACGGGTTTTACTGACGACTTGCTGTGACTTACCTTCTATCACCCTGTCAAACGTCGTTTTATACCAGTGGTTTTCCTGCAAATCAGTAGACTATTAAGTAACGCGATGGCTGTACACTTTTAAGCAATAACTAGTGATCTTTTAGTTATTCAATTATAAGTTTGAATTATTTTTTTCTTGAGTAAAATGGTTAGAGAAAATAGCTGCTCGTGGTTTTGAAGCTGCATATACTTTTATGTACATCTGTGTCTATATGCCTGTACTGTATACAGTATATAAAAAACACGTAGTGATTCGTTTGCTTGAATTCCTTAATCCTTTTATTTCCATACTTTAGGTAGACGAGGAAGACCAGCACTTGACATTACAAGGGATCAAATTGAACTGCTCCCCACTCAGGGCTTTACAGTGAGAGCCATCACTGAGATGTTGTGTTGTTCCTCTTCATACCTGCATAAAAAAATGAAGTTTTTTCAGATTTCAGCCAGAAATAGATTTACTCCCATTCATGATGTTGACCTGGAAGAGCATGTCAGAAGATTGCACAGCCAATTTCCCAGATCAGGCTCGGAAGCAAGTGTTCTGCTACATACTCTTGTCCCTTCATGTATATATCATTATATTCATTGTGAAAGTGTACTTTCTTTATTGTGTTGTTTTATGAACCTGTTGCAGATGATGAGGGCTTACCTGCGTGCTGATGGTATTGTAGTACAAAGAAAAAGAGTTCGAGAAATCCTCAACCGTATTGAGCCAGCTGCTGCAGCCCAGAGATGGAGCCAGACTGTGGCTAGAAGAACATACTATGTGCCATTCCCCAATAGTTTATGGCACATAGATGGGCATATGCGTCTCATTCGGTAATAAGGGATCATCTTATATTTGTACTCGTGGGAGCATTAGAAAGCCATATTGTATGGACAGCACAGATTAAATTGAATTTTATCATTTGTATATCCAAGTTACACAAACTCCAAATTGCCTCCATGTAGTCTTAAGTGCACAGCAATACCTTCTCTACCGAGATGATATTTCAAACAAGATATGAAACTTGATTGTTTTCTTGTATTTAATCATTATTCTTTTCATGTTTGTTTTACAGGTGGGTGTTTGTGACACATGCCGGCATTGATGGGAATTCCAGGCTAATAACGTACCTTCAACTGGAGCACAGACAACACAGCTTTGACGGTGTTGAAATATTTTGTCCAAGCCACCTGCCTGTATGGGTTACCCTCCAGAGTAAGATCCGACCATGGTGGTGAAAACACTGGTTGCTCTTTTAATGAACCTACTGCAGGGACAAGACACCAAAATTTTTTCTAGCTCCAGCCAACACCCCCTCACAATTTACTCACACCTCCCATGGCCTGATTATCCACCGGCCCCTTTTTGGATTATCATTTTGGCATAGGAACTTTCCTTTCCTATCCTAACCGAGTGAGATGAGCCGGTAGCGCCTGGAGCAAAGATCGTCTAAATTTTAATAATGCTTAGGAAAGGTTCTGACCATCCTTTACGAAAGGAAATGAGATATATTATGCAGCAGGAATATTTAAAGGGGAAGTCTTTTTTTATGTTGTTGTTGTTGTCGACCCCACCCGTGCCCCGACATTGGGGGACCGGGCCCTCACTCCGTCTCCCGGATCCCCAGACCCCCCTCCTCCGCCCAGCGGGCGAGCAGGGCCGCCACTCCGCTTGGGTTTCGCCAGAGGTCCTCCGGAGTCAGTGTGGTGGGTATGTTTGTGCAGGTGAACAGGTGTTGTGTGTCGTGCACTTGCGTGCCGCATAGCGCACAGAGTGGTGTTGGGTGTGTGTCCGGTGTAATGTTGTGTAGGTAGGAGTGGAGGGCTGGTGATTTGTTGGTTCGGAGTTGTGCTAGGAGTTGTCTGGTTCTGTGTGGTAGGTCTTGCTCTGATGGGTCTATTTCTGGTGCTGGTGCATGTATTACTTTGTTGTGTTGTCTGGTGTCCAAGTGTGTTTGTACAAAGTGGGTGTGTATGTCTTTCATGTTCTGTTTTATGGTGTCGTTGTTGGTGTCCTGTGGTGCTGTGTCTTTGTTGTGTGTGTAGTTGTTGTTGTGGAAGATTGTTTGTTTCTTTTGTCTGGGTGGTGGTGGTTGTTGAGTGAGTGGGTGTAGTGGGTGGGTTGGGTGTTGGGCTTTTTGTCTGATTTGCGATGCGTGTAGTTTTAGATGGATGTTCAGTGGGAGAGTTTTTGTTTCCTCATGCAACTGTTGTATGTTTGTGTCTTGTGTGCATCCTGTTGCTATTCTGAGTGCTGTGTTCTGTGTGGTCTGGAGTTTTGTCTTGTTTGTGTCCGATAGTGTTGGTGACCATATAGTGTTTGCGTATTCGAGGCGTGTGAGTGTGGTTGCTTTGTATGTGGTGAGTATAGTTTCTTTGGATTTTCCCCAGTGAGTGGTTGTTAAGGCTTAAAGTATTTTGTTTGATTGCTTGGCGCGGGTTAGAGTGTGTTGTGTGTGTTTTGAGAAGGTGAGTTTGGGGTCCCATGTTAATCCCAGTATTTTGGGTTCGCGGACTGTGGGTAGGGTGGTGTTATCTATTTGTAAAGTGAGCCTGTTGCTGTATTCTGCCGGATCCGGTGTGAACAGAGTGGTGGTGGTTTTGTCTGCGTTGAGTGTGAGTTGGTTCTGTTTTGTCCAGTTGTATATGTCGTGGAGATATTTTTGTACTTGTTGTTGTGCCTGTTGTGGTTTGACATGTGTGGATAGAATGGTGATGTCGTCTGCATATGTAACTGTGTGTACATTTGGAGGTGGTTGTGGTAAGTCTGCCATGTATATGTTGAATAGTGTTGGTGAAAGTACTCCCCCCTGTGGTACCCCCGTTTTCGTGTTTCTATGTTCTGATGTTTCCCCCCGGTATTGAGTGTATTGTCTGCGTCCCCTTATGTAGTTGAAGATGTATTTGATGATGATGTTTGGGGTGTTAGTGTTGTTGAGTTTGTTTGTGAGTGTGTGTAGGTTTACCGTGTCAAAGGCTTTGGACATGTCTAGGGCTATGGCAACTGTTCGTTGTGGTGGTTTTTGTTGATTGAAACCTGTGGCTATGATGTTGTGTATGTGGTGTAGTGCTTTGGTTGTGGAGTGTTGTTTTCGGAAGCCGTGTTGGTGAGAGGGTAGTTGAGTGTTGTTTGTAATGAAGGGTAGTATTACCTTTTCCATTGTTTTGGCTATTGGGCTGAGTAGTGCTATTGGTCTGTAAGATGGGCCGAGTGCGTGGTTTTTGTTGGGTTTTGGTATTGGGATTATTTTTGCAGTCTTCCATATTGCGGGGATGGTGTTGGTGTTGAGTGATGTGTTGTAAGTGTGTGTGAGTAGTGTTATTGCTTTGGGGCCTAGGTGTTTCAGATGTCTGATGTTTATGTTGTCTGGGCCTGTGGAGTTGTTGCTTTTGGAGCGTTGTAGTGCTTGTTTGACTTGTTGTTCAGTGATGGTTATGGGCGTGGTGTTGAGTTTTCGTATTTTGCGTTGTAGTTGTCTGTATGTTCTGTTGGTTTTGTGTTGTATTATGTTGGTGAATTGTTTGTTGAATGCTCGTGCTTTCTGTTTGTTGGATATTGCCGTGTGTTGTCCGAACTGTATTGTGGTGTTTTCTGGTGCTTTTTGTTCTTTGTTTGATAGTCTTGTTACTGTGTTCCAGAGTATGTGTTGTTTGTGTCTGTGGTTCCATGCATCCGTTAAGTGTTCTTTCCATAGCTCTTGTTTGTGTTTTTGGATTTGTGTGTCTATTTCTTTGTTTAGGTCTGTGATGCGTAGGTCTTGGTGGTTTTGTTGTCTGATGTCGTTTCTTTGGCTGATGAGTGTTCTGATGTGTTGTGGTAGGAGAAGTGATTTGCTTTTTATTTTTCCGTGGGGTATGTGGTGTTTGTCTGCTGTAAGTATGAGGTTTGTGAGCATGGTGTTGGCTGTGTGGATGTTGTCAGGTATGGTTAAGTTCTCCAGTGCTGATTCTATTTCAGAGGTGTATCCTTCCCAGTCTGCTTTCCTGTAATTTGTGTAAGTTTGAAGGTGTTGTTGTAGGCGGAAAGGAGCACGCGTGTTGTGTGTGATTTTGATAGGAAGGTGGTCTGAACTGAGTGCGTGTATTGTGGTCCATGTTGTTCTGTTTGTGATGCTGTTGCTGGCTGTTGTGATGTCCGGTGATGTTGGTTGTTGGTTGATGTTTGTAGGTTTTCTGGTGGGTGTGTTTGTGTTTAGAGTGATTTGTTGGGAGTTTTGTAGTATGTCTGCAATGTGGGTGCCTCTGTGGTCGTCGTAGGGAGAGTGCCATTGTGTTGAGTGAGCGTTGATGTCTGCGGTTAGAATGGTGTTGTTCAGCGAGTTTATGTATTGGAAGGTGTTGGTGATGTCTGTGTCTTCTGTGGCGTGGTCTGGTCGGGTGGTATCTCTGGGGGGTATATACATGTTGCATATGTGATGGGACGTGTGGTCAAAGTGGAGAAACAGATTCAGTCCATCGAGAAGTCTTTTTTTATTTTCAATGCCTTTACAATCATACATTCTATGCACATACACTGGTCTAAACATGGTATTCAGATGAATTTTACCTTTGTGGAATATGAATTATGCAGAAAATCTCACTTGTTTTTATCCAAATCAGGGGGCTAACATTTTGTACTTGCTATTGACCGAACAGTACATCACAGTTTCTGTGAGGACAAAATTTCTGGTTCTGTCACAGTCCACCGGAAGCAGAAATTGCTTTCACATCGCGCAGCTGTAACTTGGGCCGATCACAAGTGCTGCTTAACTTGTTAAACTAAATGAAGAGATGCCTCCGTGCAATACTCAGAGTAAGATGACGTTGTGTAAAGGAAGTGGCATGATTTATAGAAGCTAATGGAGTGCTGTGTCTGTCTCCTAAATACAATAAGATCTTTTTAAATGGCTTTTCAATTTTTCTTGCAGGGAAAAATGTACATCTATATATCTACTGTATATCTATAAAAAAAATCCTCGTCTCACCCCTCAGGTGGTGTCCATCCCTCATTCAGCTGGGGTCCTCTACCAGAGGCCAGGAAGCTTGAGGGTTCTGCGCAGTATCCTTGCTGTTCCCAGCACTGCACATTTCTGGACTGAGATGTCCGATGTTGTTCCCGGGATCTGTTGCAACCACTCATCATCTAGTTTGGGGGTCACTGCCCCGAGTGCTCCGACCACCACAGGCACGACTGTCCCCTTTACCTTCCAGGCTCTCTCCAGCTCCTCTCTGAGCCCTTGGGATTTCTCGAGTTTCTCGTGTTCCTTCTTTCTGATGTTTCCAGCACTTGGGACCGCTACATCCACTACAACGGCTTTCCTCTGCCCTTTATCTATCATCAGGATATCTGGTTGGTTCGCCATTACCATCTTGTCAGTCTGGATCTGGAAGTCCCATAGGATCTTCGCTCTGTCATTCTCCACCACCTTCGGAGGTGTTTCCCATTTTGACCTTGGGGTGTCCAGTCCATACTCCGCACAGATGTTTCGGTAGACTATGCCAGCCACCTGGTTATGGCGTTCCATATAGGCTTTCCCTGCCAGCACCTTACACCCTGCAGTTATGTGTTAGATCGTCTCAGGTGCCTCTTTGCACAACCTACACCTTGGGTCTTGGCTGGTGTGGTATATCTAGGCCTCGATGGCTCTGGTGCTCAGGGCCTGCTCCTGAGCAGCCAGGATGAGTGCCTCTGTGCTGTCCTTCAGGCCAGCCCTCTCTAGAACTCTGATAGGACTTCTTGAGATTGGCCACGGCAGTTATTGTCCGGTGGTACATCCCGTGTAGGGGCTTGTCCTCCCATGATGGTCCCTCTTCCAGCACCTCATCTTCTGTTCCCCATTGTCTGAGACATTCTCTGAGTACATCATCCGTTGGTGCCTTCTCCTTGATGTATTTGTGGAGCTTGGATGTTTCATCCTGGACAGTGGCTCTCACACTCACTAGTCCCCGGCCTCCTTCCTTTCGGCTTGTGTACAGTCTCAGGGTGCTGTATTTGGTATGGAACCCTCCATGCATGGTAACGAGCTTTCGGGTCTTAACATCCGTGGTCTGAATCTCTTCCTTTGGCCACCTTATTTTTCCTGCAGGGTATCTGATCACTGGAAAGGGCATAGCTGTTTATTGCCCGGGTCTTATTCTTGCCATTGAGCTGGCTTCTTAGGACTTGCCTCACTCGCTGGAGGTATTTGGCCATAGCCGCTTTCCTTGTTGCCAGTTTGAGGTTGCCATTGGCTTGTGGTATACCGAGGTACTTGTAGCTGTCCTCAATGTCTGCTATTGTTCCTTCAGGGAGTGAGACCCCTTCAGTGCGGTATATGCCACATTTGATGGACACTTGGGTAAGTGGCTTGCCATTGGCTTCAAGTGTGGTTTTCCACATCCTCATCAAGTTCGCAACGAAGGCTCTTAGGGTCCTGTTCACCTTATACACATCCAAGCATTCAGTGATCCATGTATGTGGCATCGAGTCATAGGCTTTCTTTTAATCAATCCAGGCTGTGCACAGGTTGGTACATCGGGACCTGCAGTCTTGTGCGACTGTTCTGTCAACCAGGAGCTGATGTTTGGCTCCCCTGGTATCTCTACCAATGCCCTTCCGTGCTTCGCTCATGTATTGATCCATGTGTGCACTTATCTTAGCCGCAACATGAGCTTCCAAAATTGTGGAGGGACAGGTTATTGGCCGATAGTTGGATGCGACTGCACCCTTTGAGGGATCTTTCATGATAAGGATCGTTCGCCCT
Source organism: Hippocampus zosterae (assembly GCF_025434085.1). Taxonomy (NCBI): domain Eukaryota; kingdom Metazoa; phylum Chordata; class Actinopteri; order Syngnathiformes; family Syngnathidae; genus Hippocampus; species Hippocampus zosterae. The sequence continues at coordinate 9,127,560 of NC_067453.1, forward strand.
TCGGTTAGCCATCCTGGGTGAGTCCCATCCCTAGGCAGCGGTTTCATTTGTGCTGCTGGGCGCTCATGGAGTGCTGTGAGTCTCTTTAGCCAGTAAGTGTGGACCATGTCCGGGCCTGGTGCTGTCCAGTTCTTCAGATTTGAGACTATTTCCTTTATGTCTGCCACTGTTATGGTAATTGGGTTCTGTTCAGGGAGGTGTCTGTGCTCCTCTCTTTGGGTGACCAGCCATTGTGCACTGCTGTTATGTGCAACCTCCTTCTCCCATCTGCCTCTCCAGTACCTTTCAGTTTCCAGTCTTGGTGGATCAGCTCTGTTGTTAGGACCCTGCCACTGAGCGTACACTTTCGCAGGTTGTGTTGCAAACAGCCTGTTTATTCGTCTGGCCTCATTCTCTTTCGTGTACCGCTTTAGGCGGCTGGACAAGGCTTGGAGCCTTTGTTTCGAGTGCTTCATATATGGTCATCTGGATGTACCTCTCAGGATCGGCCTTTTCATCACACCTCTCTGGACCTCAGTCAATTGACTCACATCTTTCCGAGCCGCCTTGATCTTAGCCTCCAACCGTCTTTTCCATGGTCGGTAATGTATCTCATGGCTTCCATGGTTGCTCTTATAGCCAAGCATCTCAAGGATCACTGATGCTGAAGCGTATATCAGTTCATTTCCGTGATCGTTACGGTAAGGATCGCCCTCAGTGCTGCATTCACACTTTCCAAGAGACTTTCAGGTGGTACTTCACATAGCCGTTGTAATCGGATTCTAGGTTTCCCAGCTTTCATTCTTGCCATGATCTTAGCTTTCAGGTCAGTTGCTGCCTCGCTCAGCATTTCATTCATTGGGGCTGGCCTCCCAATCTCATCATCTGCATTCACTCTGGTATGAACTCCTCTGATCTGGCAGCCTGGGGCCCCTCACCATGGAACCTGCGTTGTACCTCATCAATCTCAAGTTGTGACAGCAGTTGCCGTTTGTGGATGTTGGAACACTGAGTTACGAGTTGTTTCGTGGCCACCCGTGACTGTGGGTTTTGAAGTAACCATTTAGCCCACATTCTCTCCATGTAACCTCTCTGACTAGGCTTGCTTGAGTAGTAGCATTCCAACAGAGCCATGTTATTGCATCTTGCCCATCTCTGCTCCATTTTTCATCAAGGTGCTCTGGTTCCCCAGCACCTGACGCAGACCTTGTTTGGCCGGGCGACGTCTGAGCTGGCATGTCATTCATTTTATTGTCTCTCATCATTGTATGAGGTACGCATTAGCGTGAAGGCTCTTGCCCAAGGACCCACACTGGATGGTGTTATGTGCTCATTTTTTGCCCCAAGTGGGGAGCGGAGGGACGGGCGCTGGGGGGGGGGACCATCGTGGTGGGGCGGGCCCCTACGCGGGATGTGCCACCGGACCGTGGCTGAGGTGGCTGATCTCAAGAAGTCCTATCGGTGGCTGGAGGGGACTGGCCTGGGGGACAGCGCAGGGGCGCTCATCCTGGCTGCTCAGGAGCGGGCCTTGGGCGCCGGAGCCGTCGAGGCCCGGATGTGCCGCGCCGGACAGGACCCGGGGTGTGGGTTGTGCAGGGAGGCGCCTGGGACGATCCGGCACGTGGCTGCGGGGTGTGGGATGCTGGCAGGGGGGGCCTGCGTGGAGCGCCATGGCCAGGTGGCTGGCGTGGTCTGCCGAGGCATCTGTGCGGAGTGTGGACTGGGGGCCCCGGGGTCGGAGTGGGGGGCACCTCCGAGGGTGGTGGAGGGTGGCGGAGCGGGGATCCTGTGGGACTTCCGGATCCAGACTGGCGGGATGGTGGTGGCGAGCCAGCCAGATGTCGTGGTCGTGGATGGGGGGCGGAGGAGGGCCGTTGTGGTGGATGTGGCGGTCCCAGGTGGTGGAGGCATCGGGAGGGGGGAGCATGGGGGGCTCGGGGGGTACCAGGGGCTCGGGGAGGGGCTGGGGAGGGCCTGGGGGGTGGGGGTGGCGGTCGTGCCTGTGGTGGTCGGGGCGCTCGGGGCAGTGACCCCCGGACTGGATGGGTGGTTGCGACAGATCCCGGGACCAGCGTCGGACATCTCGGTCCAGAGGTGTGCGGTGCTGGGAGCGGCGGGGGTACTGCGCGGGGCCCTCGGGCTTCCTGGCCTCTGGTGGAGGACCCGAGCTGAATGAGGGACGGACACCACCCGAGGACACCTCCTATTGGCTCCATGATAAGAGCTCCACCCAGCAAAGAATTAACCCTTTAAAACCTGATTCTGAGCTTTCACAATTATTTACCGCCATTTGCGTAATATCTACAGTATACAGAAGGAATCAAGCAATTTTTACCAATGTATCTGTAGGTGATGTTTATTTATTATGTACACAGAGATAAAGAGTAATGGCACAGCTCTGCAGTATCTTTCCACTTTTATATATGTATGCTATACTAAATAAAATGAATAGGGCACCATATAATGCAACAGTTATGCAACTCCCTAAATAATGATGTGAATTTTCAGTTGTTGCTAAATCAGTTAGGATGTTATAATTTGTGGTGTAGATGCGAATTTAGGAGAGCAGGACAATATATCGCATTGCAATTGGAGCAGCAGCTTGGTTGATGATGTCCCCAAACCGGCTCATCTATTATATTTGTCGTGCAATACAATGAAAATGAGCACAATTGCAAAACATAGGCTTCTTATATTTTAAAATAAAATAATCACATGTTTACCGTTCTGGGGTTTCTACAATCATGAATGGAGGCATTATTTACAGCAGGTTGATGTTGTTGTTGTTGTTGTCAACCCCACCCGTGCCCCGACATTGGGGGACCGGGCCCTCACTCCGTCTCCCGGATCCCCAGACCCCCCTCCGCCGCCCAGCGGGCGAGCAGGGCCGCCACTCCGCTTGGGTTTCGCCAGAGGTCCTCCGGAGTCAGTGTGGTGGGTATGTTTGTGCAGGTGAACAGGTGTTGTGTGTCGTGCACTTGCGTGCCGCATAGCGCACAGAGTGGTGTTGGGTGTGTGTCCGGTGTAATGTTGTGTAGGTAGGAGTGGAGGGCTGGTGATTTGTTGGTTCGGAGTTGTGCTAGGAGTTGTCTGGTTCTGTGTGGTAGGTCTTGCTCTGATGGGTCTATTTCTGGTGCTGGTGCATGTATTACTTTGTTGTGTTGTCTGGTGTCCAAGTGTGTTTGTACAAAGTGGGTGTGTATGTCTTTCATGTTCTGTTTTATGGTGTCGTTGTTGGTGTCCTGTGGTGCTGTGTCTTTGTTGTGTGTGTAGTTGTTGTTGTGGAAGATTGTTTGTTTCTTTTGTCTGGGTGGTGGTGGTTGTTGAGTGAGTGGGTGTAGTGGGTGGGTTGGGTGTTGGGCTTTTTGTCTGATTTGCGATGCGTGTAGTTTTAGATGGGTGTTCAGTGGGAGAGTTTTTGTTTCCTCATGCAACTGTTGTATGTTTGTGTCTTGTGTGCATCCTGTTGCTATTCTGAGTGCTGTGTTCTGTGTGGTCTGGAGTTTTGTTTTGTTTGTGTCCGATAGTGTTGGTGACCATATAGTGTTTGCGTATTCGAGGCGTGTGAGTGTGGTTGCTTTGTATGTGGTGAGTATAGTTTCTTTGGATTTTCCCCAGTGAGTGGTTGTTAAGGCTTTAAGTATTTTGTTTGATTGCTTGGCGCGGGTTAGAGTGTGTTGTGTGTGTTTTGAGAAGGTGAGTTTGGGGTCCCATGTTAATCCCAGTATTTTGGGTTCGCGGACTGTGGGTAGGGTGGTGTTATCTATTTGTAAAGTGAGCCTGTTGCTGTATTCTGCCGGATCCGGTGTGAACAGAGTGGTGGTGGTTTTGTCTGCGTTGAGTGTGAGTTGGTTCTGTTTTGTCCAGTTGTATATGTCGTGGAGATATTTTTGTACTTGTTGTTGTGCCTGTTGTGGTTTGACATGTGTGGATAGAATGGTGATGTCGTCTGCTTATGTAACTGTGTGTACATTTGGAGGTGGTTGTGGTAAGTCTGCCATGTATATGTTGAATAGTGATGGTGAAAGTACTCCCCCCTGTGGTACCCCCGTTTTCGTGTTTCTATGTTCTGATGTTTCCCCCCGGTATTGAGTGTATTGTCTGCGTCCCCTTATGTAGTTGAAGATGTATTTGATGATGATGTTTGGGGTGTTAGTGTTGTTGAGTTTGTTTGTGAGTGTGTGTAGGTTTACCGTGTCAAAGGCTTTGGACATGTCTAGGGCTATGGCAACTGTTCGTTGTGGTGGTTTTTGTTGATTGAAACCTGTGGCTATGATGTTGTGTATGTGGTGTAGTGCTGTGGTTGTGGAGTGTTGTTTTCGGAAGCCGTGTTGGTGAGAGGGTAGTTGAGTGTTGTTGGTAATGAAGGGTAGTATTACCTTTTCCATTGTTTTGGCTATTGGGCTGAGTAGTGCTATTGGTCTGTAGGATGGGCCGAGTGCGTGGTTTTTGTTGGGTTTTGGTATTGGGATTATTTTTGCAGTCTTCCATATTGCGGGGATGGTGTTGGTGTTGAGTGATGTGTTGTAAGTGTGTGTGAGTAGTGTTATTGCTTTGGGGCCTAGGTGTTTCAGATGTCTGATGTTTATGTTGTCTGGGCCTGTGGAGTTGTTGTTTTTGGAGCGTTGTAGTGCTTGGTTGACTTGTTGTTCTGTGATGGTTATGGGCGTGGTGTTGAGTTTTCGTATTTTGCGTTGTAGTTGTCTGTATGTTCTGTTGGTTTTGTGTTGTATTATGTTGGTGAATTGTTTGTTGAATGCTCGGGCTTTCTGTTTGTTGGACATTGCCGTGTGTTGTCCGAACTGTATTGTGGTGTTTTCTGGTGCTTTTTGTTCTTTGTTAGATAGTCTTGTTACTGTGTTCCAGAGTATGTATTGTTTGTGTCTGTGGTTCCATGCATCCGTTAAGTGTTCTTTCCATAGCTCTTGTTTGTGTTTTTGGATTTGTGTGTCTATTTCTTTGTTTAGGTCTGTGATGCGTGGGTCTTGGTGGTTTTGTTGTCTGATGTCGTTTCTTTGGCTGATGAGTGTTCTGATGTGTTGTGGTAGGAGAAGTGATTTGCTTTTTATTTTTCCGTGGGGTATGTGGTGTTTGTCTGCTGTAAGTACGAGGTTTGTGAGCATGGTGTTGGCTGTGTGGATGTTGTCAGGTATGGTTAAGTTCTCCAGTGCTGATTCTATTTCAGAGGTGTATCCTTCCCAGTCTGCTTTCCTGTAATTTGTGTAAGTTTGAAGGTGTTGTTGTAGGCGGAAAGGAGCACGCGTGGTGTGTGTGATTTTGATAGGAAGGTGGTCTGAACTGAGTGCGTGTATTGTGGTCCATGTTGTTCTGTTTGTGATGCTGTTGCTGGCTGTTGTGATGTCCGGTGATGTTGGTTGTTGGTTGATGTTTGTAGGTTTTCTGGTAGGTGTGTTTGCGTTTAGAGTGATTTGTTGGGAGTTCTGTAGTATGTCTGCAATGAGGGTGCCTCTGTGGTCGTCGTAGGGAGAGTGCCATTGTGTTGAGTGAGCGTTGATGTCTGCGGTTAGAAAGGTGTTGTTCAGCGAGTTTATGTATTGGAAGGTGTTGGTGATGTCTGTGTCTTCTGTGGCGTGGTCTGGTCGGGTGGTATCTCTGTGGGGTATATACATGTTGCATATGTGTAGTCTTTTGTGGTTGGTTATGTGAATCTTTACGGTTTGAATTTCTGTAGTGTTGGTGTTAATGTTGTTGGGGATGTTCATGGGAGTGAATGTGACTGATTTGTGAATGTATGTGAGCAGTCCTCCTCCTCCCTTGTGTTCTCTGTCTTTCCTAATGCTGGTGTAGTTGGTGAGACGAGGTGTGTTGTGTTGTTTTTCTAGTTTGGTTTCTTGTATGGTGATGATGTCTGCGTGCTGTTGTGAGGCGAGTTCTTCTAGTTCTGTTTTCTTGTTTTGGATGCCGTTGATGTTTATTTGTAGTATGGTCAGTGTGTGTTTGTTGTTTTTGTTGGTGGGTGTTGTTCTTTGTGGGTTGTTCGGGGGTTGTGCTGTTGGGGTGTTTGTTGTTTGCGTGTGTGTTCTGCATGTCCACGTGTTTGTGTATTGGCGGGTGGTGATGCCGGAGCAATGTCTGTGTATCCAGTGTGGGTGTGTTGAGTTGCATTTGAGTGAGGTTTGTCTGCGTGTGATGATTCTATTGCAGCTATTGCAGGTCCAGGTTTGGGGGGGTGGTCTTGTGTTTGTTGTATCTCTGTTGGAGTTGTTTGTCCGTGTTGCATTTGAGGGTAGTGTTGGTGAGGCGAGTGTGTTGTTTTGGTCTGTTCGTGCTCTGCTGCCTGTTGGTGTCCTACGAGGTGTTGTTGTTCGTGGTGGTGTTTTGGGATGTAGTCTGCATTTCCATGTTATGTTGTATTGTCTAGTGTTTATGGTTGTGCAATGTTTGTGTACCCAGTGTGGTGTGTGGTGGTTGCATCTGAAGGATGTCTGTCTTCTTGTAATCTGTTGTGTGCAAATGTCGCATGTCCAGGTAGTTTGTTGTGTGTGTGTTTGTTGCGTGCGTGAGAGTGTCTGTGTGGGCCCCGGATTTGTCTCTATGTCCCCCGCCTGGAGCAAAAGGTCCGCCCGCCACCCTGCCAGGTTCAGGGGGCGGTTAGCCGAAAAAAAAAAAAACGGCCGTAAGGGCACCCCGTTCGGGGTGCAGGGATTGGTTCCTTGATTTGTCCCCCCGTTCGGGGGGAACCCTCCAACTGCGAGTAAGCCAAGGAGTTTGGAGGTACAGCAGGTTGACAGCAGTGTGATCGAGCAGATTAGATAGAGTAGAATTTGAATGGGGCTTCACTGATTTATTTCATACAATTCATATCTAAAACACAGTTGAAAAATATTTGATTGTTAAAATATTTAAATACAAGAACTATATCAAGAAATTAACAAAACATAGTTTTTTTAGTTAGGAGAAAAGTCTAAAAACATATCACAAATGACAAACGTGCCTCTCCTCCTCCTGTTCTTCAATGAAGCTGATCACCCTCCAGCTCCCGTTAGAAACATCGTGCTGCTGAAGGTGTGCCGGCAGAATGGTTGTGATACAGGAGGTGCTGTGGACTCTCCCAGAAACGAGGACCTAGTTTAGTTGTAGATCCAGTAAAACATAGTGCAAATGTGACATTATTTATAATGCACAGTTACAGTCTTGTGAATATTAAAAAATGTACTTCATGTAATGCAGGAAGCGAATATTTCAAACGAACTAAGGCAGCAAACAGTAAGAGCAAAATCGTGTTCCAAACATTAACTCTTTTTTTAAATGTCAATTAGCTTGTGAGTAATAAGACAAAATGTGACTGTCAGACAGAGAACTGTCAGAGCAAACGGCAGATTTTAGAAAGTCCTGCCGAAATAAATCTGCACCCGACTGCGACTGTCAGCGTTGAACTGCCGCCATTGCTGTCAAAGTCAGACACATCTCCAAAATTGTTGGAGCAAATTTTTAAGCAGGCTTCATCTTGATAAATTGACCACGTATTTGACATTTACACCATAACGTTACCGCCTAAAATAATCGTAAAACAAAATTTTGTGTAACAACAAGAGTAATATGTACCCCCAAAGCTTTCAAAGCGTCTGAAAGTTTTCTCCTCCGTTTTTGTTGGGGCTTGGCTCGAAATGCATCATGATTGGCCGCCCGAAGTCCACGTGTCTGTCGGACGTGCTCTCATTGGTCTACAATACCATCACGGATGAATAAATACTCAAAGGGCTTGCCAGGCAAGCCCTTTGAACCCTTTAAATACTCAATGGGCTTGCCTGGCAAGCCCTTTGAGTATTTATTCCATATTGCCCACTAGTTCACTAGTAAGGTCATTTTGACGCTTACTAGTGAACATGTAAGGCCATAAATGTGCCCACTAGTTCACTAGTAAGATCATTTTGAGGCTTACTAGTTGACATGTAAGCCACAAAACGGCCGCTAGTTCACTAGTAAGATAATTTTGAGGCTTCTAGTGAACATGTAAGCCACAGAACGCCCACTAGTTCACTAGTAAGATCATTTTGACGCTTACTAGTGAACATGTAAGCCACAAAACGCTCACTAGTTCACTAGTAAGGTCATTTTGACGCTTACTAGTGAACATGTAAGCCACAAAACGCTCACTGGTTCACTAGTAAGGTAATTTTGACGCTTACTAGTGAACATGTAAGCCACAAAACGCCCACTAGTTCCCTAGTAAGATCATTTTGACGCTTATTTATGAACATGTCAGCCACAAAACGCTCACTCGTTCACTAGTAAGATCATTTTGACGCTTACTAGTGAACATGTAAGCCACAAAACGCCCACTAGTCCACTAGTAAGGTCATTTTGACGCTTACTAGTGAACATGTAAGCCACAAAACGCCCACTAGTTCACTAGTAAGATCATTTTGACGCTTACTAGTGAACATGTAAGGCCATAAATGTGCCCACTAGTTCACTAGTAAGTTCATTTTGAGGCTTACTAGTTGACATGTAAGCCACACATCGCCTACTAGTTCACTAGTAAGATCATTTTGAGGCTTACTAGTGAACATGTAAGCCGCAAAACGCCCACTAGTTCACTAATAAGATTATTTTGACGCTTACTACTGAACATTTAAGGCCATAAATGTGCCCACTAGTTCACTGGTAAGATGATTTTGACGCTTACTAGTGAACATGTAAGGCCATAAATGTGCCCACTTGTAGTGCTAGTGACATTACACTGTACTTGCATTAAATGCAAATAAGGATGATTACGAAAACATGTAACGGTATCCTATTGGCTGTACGTTTCAAAATAGTGTCATCCCACCAGTCAGGGCTCATGATTTTGGAAATTCTGTGCCCACTTAGTTTTTTAAAGCAACAATGGCGGACAGTGTCCTGAGACGTATTCGGCGAAGGTGCAGGGCAATAGAGAGTGCCTGTCATCAAGGGTCTGCCGGTGAAAGTGAAGCACGCGCGATAAACATTTCAATTGCTAATTTAAGAAGAGTTAGTGACCAGTTTAGCGCTGATACTATTCAAAGTTTGATTCAAAGTCCAATAGATCTCCGATCTGTCATCATTGCGGGACCCACTCCTAATGGTGGACGTGTTTGTTCCCATGTGGCACATCGTTTGCACACAGGTAAAATGGCTACCATTTTTTGTCATTGGTTTTTCGTATGTATTTTTATTCGAACTACACACGGGTTTTACTGACGACTTGCTGTGACTTACCTTCTATCACCCTGTCAAACGTCGTTTTATACCAGTGGTTTTCCTGCAAATCAGTAGACTATTAAGTAACGCGATGGCTGTACACTTTTAAGCAATAACTAGTGATCTTTTAGTTATTCAATTATAAGTTTGAATTATTTTTTTCTTGAGTAAAATGGTTAGAGAAAATAGCTGCTCGTGGTTTTGAAGCTGCATATACTTTTATGTACATCTGTGTCTATATGCCTGTACTGTATACAGTATATAAAAAACACGTAGTGATTCGTTTGCTTGAATTCCTTAATCCTTTTATTTCCATACTTTAGGTAGACGAGGAAGACCAGCACTTGACATTACAAGTGATCAAATTGAACTGCTCCCCACTCAGGGCTTTACAGTGAGAGCCATCACTGAGATGTTGTGTTGTTCCTCTTCATACCTGCATAAAAAAATGAAGTTTTTTCAGATTTCAGCCAGAAATAGATTTACTCCCATTCATGATGTTGACCTGGAAGAGCATGTCAGAAGATTGCACAGCCAATTTCCCAGATCAGGCTCGGAAGCAAGTGTTCTGCTACATACTCTTGTCCCTTCATGTATATATCATTATATTCATTGTGAAAGTGTACTTTCTTTATTGTGTTGTTTTATGAACCTGTTGCAAATGATGAGGGCATACCTGCGTGCTGATGGTATTGTAGTACAAAGAAAAAGAGTTCGAGAAATCCTCAACCGTATTGAGCCAGCTGCTGCAGCCCAGAGATGGAGCCAGACTGTGGCTAGAAGAACATACTATGTGCCATTCCCCAATAGTTTATGGCACATAGATGGGCATATGCGTCTCATTCGGTAATAAGGGATCATCTTATATTTGTACTCGTGGGAGCATTAGAAAGCCATATTGTATGGACAGCACAGATTAAATTGAATTTTATCATTTGTATATCCAAGTTACACAAACTCCAAATTGCCTCCATGTAGTCTTAAGTGCACAGCAATACCTTCTCTACCGAGATGATATTTCAAACAAGATATGAAACTTGATTGTTTTCTTGTATTTAATCATTATTCTTTTCATGTTTGTTTTACAGGTGGGTGTTTGTGACACATGCCGGCATTGATGGGAATTCCAGGCTAATAACGTACCTTCAACTGGAGCACAGACAACACAGCTTTGACAGTGTTGAAATATTTTGTCCAAGCCACCTGCCTGTATGGGTTACCCTCCAGAGTAAGATCCGACCATGGTGGTGAAAACACTGGTTGCTCTTTTAATGAACCTACTGCAGGGACAAGACACCAAAATTTTTTCTAGCTCCAGCCAACACCCCCTCACAATTTACTCACACCTCCCATGGCCTGATTATCCACCAACAGGGGCCCTTTTTGGATTATCATTTTGGCATAGGAACTTTCCTTTCCTATCCTAACCGAGTGAGATGAGCCGGTAGCACCTGGAGCAAAGATCGTCTAAATTTTAATAATGCTTAGGAAAGGTTCTGACCATCCTTTACGAAAGGAAAGGAGATATATTATGCAGCAGGAATATTTAAAGGGGAAGTCTTTTTTTATGTTGTTGTTGTTGTTGTTGTCGACCCCACCCGTGCCCCGACATTGGGGGACCGGGCCCTCACTCCGTCTCCCGGATCCCCAGACCCCCCTCCTCCGCCCAGCGGGCGAGCAGGGCCGCCACTCCGCTTGGGTTTCGCCAGAGGTCCTCCGGAGTCAGTGTGGTGGGTATGTTTGTGCAGGTGAACAGGTGTTGTGTGTCGTGCACTTGCGTGCCGCATAGCGCACAGAGTGGTGTTGGGTGTGTGTCCGGTGTAATGTTGTGTAGGTAGGAGTGGAGGGCTGGTGATTTGTTGGTTCGGAGTTGTGCTAGGAGTTGTCTGGTTCTGTGTGGTAGGTCTTGCTCTGATGGGTCTATTTCTGGTGCTGGTGCATGTATTTGTTGTGTTGTCTGGTGTCCAAGTGTGTTTGTACAAAGTGGGTGTGTATGTCTTTCATGTTCTGTTTTATGGTGTCGTTGTTGGTGTCCTGTGGTGCTGTGTCTTTGTTGTGTGTGTAGTTGTTGTTGTGGAAGATTGTTTGTTTCTTTTGTCTGGGTGGTGGTGGTTGTTGAGTGAGTGGGTGTAGTGGGTGGGTTGGGTGTTGGGCTTTTTGTCTGATTTGCGATGCGTGTAGTTTTAGATGGATGTTCAGTGGGAGAGTTTTTGTTTCCTCATGCAAGTGTTGTATGTTTGTGTCTTGTGTGCATCCTGTTGCTATTCTGAGTGCTGTGTTCTGTGTGGTCTGGAGTTTTGTCTTGTTTGTGTCCGATAGTGTTGGTGACCATATAGTGTTTGCGTATTCGAGGCGTGTGTGTGTGGTTGCATTGTATATGGTGAGTATAGTTTCTTTGGATTTTCCCCAGTGAGTGGTTGTTAAGGCTTTAAGTATTTTGTTTGATTGCTTGGCGCGGGTTCGAGTGTGTTGTGTGTGTTTTGAGAAGGTGAGTTTGGGGTCCCATGTTAATCCCAGTATTTTGGGTTCGCGGACTGTGGGTAGGGTGGTGTTATCTATTTGTAAAGTGAGCCTGTTGCTGTATTCTGCCGGATCCGGTGTGAACAGAGTGGTGGTGGTTTTGTCTGCGTTGAGTGTGAGTTGGTTCTGTTTTGTCCAGTTGTATATGTCGTGGAGATATTTTTGTACTTGTTGTTGTGCCTGTTGTGGTTTGACATGTGTGGATAGAATGGTGATGTCGTCTGCTTATGTAACTGTGTGTACATTTGGAGGTGGTTGTGGTAAGTCTGCCATGTATATGTTGAATAGTGTTGGTGAAAGTACTCCCCCCTGTGGTACCCCCGTTTTCGTGTTTCTATGTTCTGATGTTTCCCCCCGGTATTGAGTGTATTGTCTGCGTCCCCTTATGTAGTTGAAGATGTATTTGATGATGATGTTTGGGGTGTTAGTGTTGTTGAGTTTGTTTGTGAGTGTGTGTAGGTTTACCGTGTCAAAGGCTTTGGACATGTCTAGGGCTATGGCAACTGTTCGTTGTGGTGGTTTTTGTTGATTGAAACCTGTGGCTATGATGTTGTGTATGTGGTGTAGTGCTTTGGTTGTGGAGTGTTGTTTTCGGAAGCCGTGTTGGTGAGAGGGTAGTTGAGTGTTGTTGGTAATGAAGGGTAGTATTACCTTTTCCATTGTTTTGGCTATTGGGCTGAGTAGTGCTATTGGTCTGTAAAATGGGCCGAGTGCGTGGTTTTTGTTGGGTTTTGGTATTGGGATTATTTTTGCAGTCTTCCATATTGCGGGGATGGTGTTGGTGTTGAGCGATGTGTTGTAAGTGTGTGTGAGTAGTGTTATTGCTTTGGAGCCTAGGTGTTTCAGATGTCTGATGTTTATGTTGTCTGGGCCTGTGGAGTTGTTGCTTTTGGAGCGTTGTAGTGCTTGTTTGACTTGTTGTTCTGTGATGGTTATGGGCGTGGTGTTGAGTTTTCGTATTTTGCGTTGTAGTTGTCTGTATGTTCTGTTGGTTTTGTGTTGTATTATGTTGGTGAATTGTTTGTTGAATGCTCGTGCTTTCTGTTTGTTGGATATTGCCGTGTGTTGTCCGAACTGTATTGTGGTGTTTTCTGGTGCTTTTTGTTCTTTGTTAGATAGTCTTGTTACTGTGTTCCAGAGTATGTATTGTTTGTGTCTGTGGTTCCATGCATCCGTTAAGTGTTCTTTCCATAGCTCTTGTTTGTGTTTTTGGATTTGTGTGTCTATTTCTTTGTTTAGGTCTGTGATGCGTGGGTCTTGGTGGTTTTGTTGTCTGATGTCGTTTCTTTGGCTGATGAGTGTTCTGATGTGTTGTGGTAGGAGAAGTGATTTGCTTTTTATTTTTCCGTGGGGTATGTGGTGTTTGTCTGCTGTAAGTATGAGGTTTGTGAGCATGGTGTTGGCTGTGTGGATGTTGTCAGGTATGGTTAAGTTCTCCAGTGCTGATTCTATTTCAGAGGTGTATCCTTCCCAGTCTGCTTTCCTGTAATTTGTGTAAGTTTGAAGGTGTTGTTGTAGGTGGAAACGAGCACGCGTGTTGTGTGTGATTTTGATAGGAAGGTGGTCTGAACTGAGTGCGTGTATTGTGGTCCATGTTGTTCTGTTTGTGATGCTGTTGCTGGCTGTTGTGATGTCCGGTGATGTTGGTTGTTGGTTGATGTTTGTAGGTTTTCTGGTAGGTGTGTTTGCGTTTAGAGTGATTTGTTGGGAGTTCTGTAGTATGTCTGCAATGAGGGTGCCTCTGTGGTCGTCGTAGGGAGAGTGCCATTGTGTTGAGTGAGCGTTGATGTCTGCGGTTAGAAAGGTGTTGTTCAGCGAGTTTATGTATTGGAAGGTGTTGGTGATGTCTGTGTCTTCTGTGGCGTGGTCTGGTCGGGTGGTATCTCTGGGGGGTATATACATGTTGCATATGTGATGGGACGTGTGGTCAAAGTGGAGAAACAGATTCAGTCCATCGAGAAGTCTTTTTTTATTTTCAATGCCTTTACAATCATACATTCTATGCACATACACTGGTCTAAACATGGTATTCAGATGAATTTTACCTTTGTGGAATATGAATTATGCAGAAAATCTCACTTGTTTTTATCCAAATCAGGGGGCTAACATTTTGTACTTGCTATTGACCGAACAGTACATCACAGTTTCTGTGAGGACAAAATTTCTGGTTCTGTCACAGTCCACCGGAAGCAGAAATTGCTTTCACATCGCGCAGCTGTAACTTGGGCCGATCACAAGTGCTGCTTAACTTGTTAAACTAAATGAAGAGATGCCTCCGTGCAATACTCAGAGTAAGATGACGTTGTGTAAAGGAAGTGGCATGATTTATAGAAGCTAATGGAGTGCTGTGTCTGTCTCCTAAATACAATAAGATCTTTTTAAATGGCTTTTCAATTTTTCTTGCAGGGAAAAATGTACATCTATATATCTACTGTATATCTATAAAAAAAATCCTCGTCTCACCCCTCAGGTGGTGTCCATCCCTCATTCAGCTGGGGTCCTCTACCAGAGGCCAGGAAGCTTGAGGGTTCTGCGCAGTATCCTTGCTGTTCCCAGCACTGCACATTTCTGGACTGAGATGTCCGATGTTGTTCCCGGGATCTGTTGCAACCACTCATCATCTAGTTTGGGGGTCACTGCCCCGAGTGCTCCGACCACCACAGGCACGACTGTCCCCTTTACCTTCCAGGCTCTCTCCAGCTCCTCTCTGAGCCCTTGGGATTTCTCGAGTTTCTCGTGTTCCTTCTTTCTGATGTTTCCAGCACTTGGGACCGCTACATCCACTACAACGGCTTTCCTCTGCCCTTTATCTATCATCAGGATATCTGGTTGGTTCGCCATTACCATCTTGTCAGTCTGGATCTGGAAGTCCCATAGGATCTTCGCTCTGTCATTCTCCACCACCTTCGGAGGTGTTTCCCATTTTGACCTTGGGGTGTCCAGTCCATACTCCGCACAGATGTTTCGGTAGACTATGCCAGCCACCTGGTTATGGCGTTCCATATAGGCTTTCCCTGCCAGCACCTTACACCCTGCAGTTATGTGTTAGATCGTCTCAGGTGCCTCTTTGCACAACCTACACCTTGGGTCTTGGCTGGTGTGGTATATCTAGGCCTCGATGGCTCTGGTGCTCAGGGCCTGCTCCTGAGCAGCCAGGATGAGTGCCTCTGTGCTGTCCTTCAGGCCAGCCCTCTCTAGAACTCTGATAGGACTTCTTGAGATTGGCCACGGCAGTTATTGTCCGGTGGTACATCCCGTGTAGGGGCTTGTCCTCCCATGATGGTCCCTCTTCCAGCACCTCATCTTCTGTTCCCCATTGTCTGAGACATTCTCTGAGTACATCATCCGTTGGTGCCTTCTCCTTGATGTATTTGTGGAGCTTGGATGTTTCATCCTGGACAGTGGCTCTCACACTCACTAGTCCCCGGCCTCCTTCCTTTCGGCTTGTGTACAGTCTCAGGGTGCTGTATTTGGTATGGAACCCTCCATGCATGGTAACGAGCTTTCGGGTCTTAACATCCGTGGTCTGAATCTCTTCCTTTGGCCACCTTATTTTTCCTGCAGGGTATCTGATCACTGGAAAGGGCATAGCTGTTTATTGCCCGGGTCTTATTCTTGCCATTGAGCTGGCTTCTTAGGACTTGCCTCACTCGCTGGAGGTATTTGGCCATAGCCGCTTTCCTTGTTGCCAGTTTGAGGTTGCCATTGGCTTGTGGTATACCGAGGTACTTGTAGCTGTCCTCAATGTCTGCTATTGTTCCTTCAGGGAGTGAGACCCCTTCAGTGCGGTATATGCCACATTTGATGGACACTTGGGTAAGTGGCTTGCCATTGGCTTCAAGTGTGGTTTTCCACATCCTCATCAAGTTCGCAACGAAGGCTCTTAGGGTCCTGTTCACCTTATACACATCCAAGCATTCAGTGATCCATGTATGTGGCATCGAGTCATAGGCTTTCTTTTAATCAATCCAGGCTGTGCACAGGTTGGTACATCGGGACCTGCAGTCTTGTGCGACTGTTCTGTCAACCAGGAGCTGATGTTTGGCTCCCCTGGTATCTCTACCAATGCCCTTCCGTGCTTCGCTCATGTATTGATCCATGTGTGCACTTATCTTAGCCGCAACATGAGCTTCCAAAATTGTGGAGGGACAGGTTATTGGCCGATAGTTGGATGCGACTGCACCCTTTGAGGGATCTTTCATGATAAGGATCGTTCGCCCTTCGGTTAGCCATCCTGGGTGAGTCCCATCCCTAGGCAGCGGTTTCATTTGTGCTGCTGGGCGCTCATGGAGTGCTGTGAGTCTCTTTAGCCAGTAAGTGTGGACCATGTCCGGGCCTGGTGCTGTCCAGTTCTTCAGATTTGAGACTATTTCCTTTATGTCTGCCACTGTTATGGTAATTGGGTTCTGTTCAGGGAGGTGTCTGTGCTCCTCTCTTTGGGTGACCAGCCATTGTGCACTGCTGTTATGTGCAACCTCCTTCTCCCATCTGCCTCTCCAGTACCTTTCAGTTTCCAGTCTTGGTGGATCAGCTCTGTTGTTAGGACCCTGCCACTGAGCGTACACTTTCGCAGGTTGTGTTGCAAACAGCCTGTTTATTCGTCTGGCCTCATTCTCTTTCGTGTACCGCTTTAGGCGGCTGGACAAGGCTTGGAGCCTTTGTTTCGAGTGCTTCATATATGGTCATCTGGATGTACCTCTCAGGATCGGCCTTTTCATCACACCTCTCTGGACCTCAGTCAATTGACTCACATCTTTCCGAGCCGCCTTGATCTTAGCCTCCAACCGTCTTTTCCATGGTCGGTAATGTATCTCATGGCTTCCATGGTTGCTCTTATAGCCAAGCATCTCAAGGATCACTGATGCTGAAGCGTATATCAGTTCATTTCCGTGATCGTTACGGTAAGGATCGCCCTCAGTGCTGCATTCACACTTTCCAAGAGACTTTCAGGTGGTACTTCACATAGCCGTTGTAATCGGATTCTAGGTTTCCCAGCTTTCATTCTTGCCATGATCTTAGCTTTCAGGTCAGTTGCTGCCTCGCTCAGCATTTCATTCATTGGGGCTGGCCTCCCAATCTCATCATCTGCATTCACTCTGGTATGAACTCCTCTGATCTGGCAGCCTGGGGCCCCTCACCATGGAACCTGCGTTGTACCTCATCAATCTCAAGTTGTGACAGCAGTTGCCGTTTGTGGATGTTGGAACACTGAGTTACGAGTTGTTTCGTGGCCACCCGTGACTGTGGGTTTCGAAGTAACCATTTAGCCCACATTCTCTCCATGTAACCTCTCTGACTAGGCTTGCTTGAGTAGTAGCATTCCAACAGAGCCATGTTATTGCATCTTGCCCATCTCTGCTCCATTTTTCATCAAGGTGCTCTGGTTCCCCAGCACCTGACGCAGACCTTGTTTGGCCGGGCGACGTCTGAGCTGGCATGTCATTCATTTTATTGTCTCTCATCATTGTATGAGGTACGCATTAGCGTGAAGGCTCTTGCCCAAGGACCCACACTGGATGGTGTTATGTGCTCATTTTTTGCCCCAAGTGGGGAGCGGAGGGACGGGCGCTGGGGGGGGGACCATCGTGGTGGGGCGGGCCCCTACGCGGGATGTGCCACCGGACCGTGGCTGAGGTGGCTGATCTCAAGAAGTCCTATCGGTGGCTGGAGGGGACTGGCCTGGGGGACAGCGCAGGGGCGCTTATCCTGGCTGCTCAGGAGCGGGCCTTGGGCGCCGGAGCCGTCGAGGCCCGGATGTGCCGCGCCGGACAGGACCCGGGGTGTGGGTTGTGCAGGGAGGCGCCTGGGACGATCCGGCACGTGGCTGCGGGGTGTGGGATGCTGGCAGGGGGGGCCTGCGTGGAGCGCCATGGCCAGGTGGCTGGCGTGGTCTGCCGAGGCATCTGTGCGGAGTGTGGACTGGGGGCCCCGGGGTCGGAGTGGGGGGCACCTCCGAGGGTGGTGGAGGGTGGCGGAGCGGGGATCCTGTGGGACTTCCGGATCCAGACTGGCGGGATGGTGGTGGCGAGCCAGCCAGATGTCGTGGTCGTGGATGGGGGGCGGAGGAGGGCCGTTGTGGTGGATGTGGCGGTCCCAGGTGGTGGAGGCATCGGGAGGGGGGAGCATGGGGGGCTCGGGGGGTACCAGGGGCTCGGGGAGGGGCTGGGGAGGGCCTGGGGGGTGGGGGTGGCGGTCGTGCCTGTGGTGGTCGGGGCGCTCGGGGCAGTGACCCCCGGACTGGATGGGTGGTTGCGACAGATCCCGGGACCAGCGTCGGACATCTCGGTCCGGAGGTGTGCGGTGCTGGGAGCGGCGGGGGTACTGCGCGGGGCCCTCGGGCTTCCTGGCCTCTGGTGGAGGACCCGAGCTGAATGAGGGACGGACACCACCCGAGGACACCTCCTATTGGCTCCATGATAAGAGCTCCACCCAGCAAAGAATTAACCCTTTAAAACCTGATTCTGAGCTTTCACAATGATTTACCGCCATTTGCGTAATATCTACAGTATACAGAAGGAATCAAGCAATTTTTACCAATGTATCTGTAGGTGATGTTTATTTATTATGTACACAGAGATAAAGAGTAATGGCACAGCTCTGCAGTATCTTTCCACTTTTATATATGTATGCTATACTAAATAAAATGAATAGGGCACCATATAATGCAACAGTTATGCAACTGTGATGCGTGGGTCTTGGTGGTTTTGTTGTCTGATGTCGTTTCTTTGGCTGATGAGTGTTCTGATGTGTTGTGGTAGGAGAAGTGATTTGCTTTTTATTTTTCCGTGGGGTATGTGGTGTTTGTCTGCTGTAAGTATGAGGTTTGTGAGCATGGTGTTGGCTGTGTGGATGTTGTCAGGTATGGTTATGTTCTCCAGTGCTGATTCTATTTCAGAGGTGTATCCTTCCCAGTCTGCTTTCCTGTAATTTGTGTAAGTTTGAAGGTGTTGTTGTAGGCGGAAAGGAGCACGCGTGCTGTGTGTGATTTTGATAGGAAGGTGGTCTGAACTGAGTGCGTGTATTGTGGTCCATGTTGTTCTGTTTGTGATGCTGTTGCTGGCTGTTGTGATGTCCGGTGATGTTGGTTGTTGGTTGATGTTTGTAGGTTTTCTGGTAGGTGTGTTTGCGTTTAGAGTGATTTGTTGGGAGTTCTGTAGTATGTCTGCAATGAGGGTGCCTCTGTGGTCGTCGTAGGGAGAGTGCCATTGTGTTGAGTGAGCGTTGATGTCTGCGGTTAGAAAGGTGTTGTTCAGCGAGTTTATGTATTGGAAGGTGTTGGTGATGTCTGTGTCTTCTGTGGCGTGGTCTGGTCGGGTGGTATCTCTGGGGGGTATATACATGTTGCATATGTGTAGTCTTTTGTGGTTGGTTATGTGAATCTTTACGGTTTGAATTTCTGTAGTGTTGGTGTTAATGTTGTTGGGGATGTTCATGGGAGTGAATGTGACTGATTTGTGAATGTATGTGAGCAGTCCTCCTCCTCCCTTGTGTTCTCTGTCTTTCCTAATGCTGGTGTAGTTGGTGAGACGAGGTGTGTTGTGTTGTTTTTCTAGTTTGGTTTCTTGTATGGTGATGATGTCTGCGTGCTGTTGTGAGGCGAGTTCTTCTAGTTCTGTTTTCTTGTTTTGGATGCCGTTGATGTTTATTTGTAGTATGGTCAGTGTGTGTTTGTTGTTTTTGTTGGTGGGTGTTGTTCTTTGTGGGTTGTTCGGGGGTTGTGGTGTTGGGGTGTTTGTTGTTTGCGTGTGTGTTCTGCATGTCCACGTGTTTGTGTATTGGCGGGTGGTGATGCCGGAGCAATGTCTGTGTATCCAGTGTGGGTGTGTTGAGTTGCATCTGAGTGAGGTTTGTCTGCGTGTGATGATTCTATTGCAGCTATTGCAGGTCCAGGTTTGGGGGGGTGGTCTTGTGTTTGTTGTATCTCTGTTGGAGTTGTCTGTCCGTGTTGCGTTTGAGGGTAGTGTTGGTGAGGCGAGTGTGTTGTTTTGGTCTGTTCGTGCTCTGCTGCCTGTTGGTGTCCTACGAGGTGTTGTTGTTCGTGGTGGTGTTTTGGGATGTAGTCTGCATTTCCATGTTATGTTGTATTGTCTAGTGTTTATGTTTGTGCAATGTTTGTGTACCCAGTGTGGTGTGTGGTGGTTGCATCTGAAGGATGTCTGTCTTCTTGTAATCTGTTGTGTGCAAATGTCGCATGTCCAGGTAGTTTGTTGTGTGTGTGTTTGTTGCGTGCGTGAGAGTGTCTGTGTGGGCCCCGGATTTGTCTCTATGTCCCCCGCCTGGAGCAAAAGGTCCGCCCGCCACCCTGCCAGGTTCAGGGGGCGGTTAGCCGAAAAAAAAAAAAACGGCCGTAAGGGCACCCCGTTCGGGGTGCAGGGATTGGTTCCTTGATTTGTCCCCCCGTTCGGGGGGAACCCTCCAACTGCGAGTAAGCCAAGGAGTTTGGAGGTACAGCAGGTTGACAGCAGTGTGATCGAGCAGATTAGATAGAGTAGAATTTGAATGGGGCTTCACTGATTTATTTCATACAATTCATATCTAAAACACGGTTGAAAAATATTTGATTGTTAAAATATTTAAATACAAGAACTATATCAAGAAATTAACAAAACATAGTTTTTTTAGTTAGGAGAAAAGTCTAAAAACATATCACAAATGACAAACGTTGTGCCTCTCCTCCTCCTGTTCTTCAATGAAGCTGATCACCCTCAAGCTCCCGTTAGAAACATCGTGCTGCTGAAGGTGTGCCGGCAGAATGGTTGTGATACAGGAGGTGCTGTGGACTCTCCCAGAAACGAGGACCTAGTTTAGTTGTAGATCCAGTAAAACATAGTGCAAATGTGACATTATTTATAATGCACAGTTACAGTCTTGTGAATATTAAAAAATGTACTTCATGTAATGCAGGAAGCGAATATTTCAAACGAACTAAGGCAGCAAACAGTAAGAGCAAAATCGTGTTCCAAACATTAACTCTTTTTTTAAATGTCAATTAGCTTGTGAGTAATAAGACAAAATGTGACTGCCAGACAGAGAACTGTCAGAGCAAACGGCAGATTTTAGAAAGTCCTGCCGAAATAAATCTGCACCCGACTGCGACTGTCAGCGTTGAACTGCCGCCATTGCTGTCAAAGTCAGACACATCTCCAAAATTGTTGGAGCAAATTTTTAAGCAGGCTTCATCTTGATAAATTGACCACGTATTTGACATTTACACCATAACGTTACCGCCTAAAATAATCGTAAAACAAAATTTTGTGTAACAACAAGAGTAATATGTACCCCAAAAGCTTTCAAAGCGTCTGAAAGTTTTCTCCTCCGTTTTTGTTGGGGCTTGGCTCGAAATGCATCATGATTGGCCGCCCGAAGTCCACGTGTCTGTCGGACGTGCTCTCATTGGTCTACAATACCATCACGGATGAATAAATACTCAAAGGGCTTGCCAGGCAAGCCCTTTGAACCCTTTAAATACTCAATGGGCTTGCCTGGCAAGCCCTTTGAGTATTTATTCCATATTGCCCACTAGTTCACTAGTAAGGTCATTTTGACGCTTACTAGTGAACATGTAAGGCCATAAATGTGCCCACTAGTTCACTAGTAAGATCATTTTGAGGCTTACTAGTTGACATGTAAGCCACAAAACGCCCGCTAGTTCACTAGTAAGATAATTTTGAGGCTTCTAGTGAACATGTAAGCCACAGAACGCCCACTAGTTCACTAGTAAGATCATTTTGACGCTTACTAGTGAACATGTAAGCCACAAAACGCTCACTAGTTCACTAGTAAGGTCATTTTGACGCTTACTAGTGAACATGTAAGCCACAAAACGCTCACTGGTTCACTAGTAAGGTAATTTTGACGCTTACTAGTGAACATGTAAGCCACAAAACGCCCACTAGTTCCCTAGTAAGATCATTTTGACGCTTATTTATGAACATGTCAGCCACAAAACGCTCACTCGTTCACTAGTAAGATCATTTTGACGCTTACTAGTGAACATGTAAGCCACAAAACGCCCACTAGTTCACTAGTAAGGTCATTTTGACGCTTACTAGTGAACATGTAAGCCACAAAACGCCCACTAGTTCACTAGTAAGATCATTTTGACGCTTACTAGTGAACATGTAAGGCCATAAATGTGCCCACTAGTTCACTAGTAAGTTCATTTTGAGGCTTACTAGTTGACATGTAAGCCACACATCGCCTACTAGTTCACTAGTAAGATCATTTTGAGGCTTACTAGTGAACATGTAAGCCACAAAACGCCCAATAGTTCACTAGTAAGATCATTTTGACGCTTACTAGTGAACATGTAAGCCACAAAACGCTCACTAGTTTACTAGTAAGGTCATTTTGACGCTTACTAGTGAACATGTAAGCCACAAAACGCTCACTAGTTCACTAGTAAGGTCATTTTGACGCTTACTAGTGAACATGTAAGCCGCAAAACGCCCACTAGTTCACTAATAAGATTATTTTGACGCTTACTACTGAACATTTAAGGCCATAAATGTGCCCACTAGCTCACTGGTAAGATGATTTTGAC
Organism: Hippocampus zosterae; assembly: GCF_025434085.1. Taxonomy (NCBI): domain Eukaryota; kingdom Metazoa; phylum Chordata; class Actinopteri; order Syngnathiformes; family Syngnathidae; genus Hippocampus; species Hippocampus zosterae. The sequence continues at coordinate 9,149,788 of NC_067453.1, forward strand.
GCTTACTAGTGAACATGTAAGGCCATAAATGTGCCCACTTGTAGTGCTAGTGACATTACACTGTACTTGCATTAAATGCAAATAAGGATGATTACGAAAACATGTAACGGTATCCTATTGGCTGTACGTTTCAAAATAGTGTCATCCCACCAGTCAGGGCTCATGATTTTGGAAATTCTGTGCCCACTTAGTTTTTTAAAACAACAATGGCGGACAGTGTCCTGAGACGTATTCGGCGAAGGTGCAGGGCAATAGAGAGTGCCTGTCATCAAGGGTCTGCCGGTGAAAGTGAAGCACGCGCGATAAACATTTCAATTGCTAATTCAAGAAGAGTTAGTGACCAGTTTAGCGCTGATACTATTCAAAGTTTGATTCAAAGTCCAATAGATCTCCGATCTGTCATCATTGCGGGACCCACTCCTAATGGTGGACGTGTTTGTTCCCATTTGGCACATCGTTTGCACACAGGTAAAATGGCTACCATTTTTTGTCATTGGTTTTTCGTATGTATTTTTATTCGAACTACACACGGGTTTTACTGACGACTTGCTGTGACTTACCTTCTATCACCCTGTCAAACGTCGTTTTATACCAGTGGTTTTCCTGCAAATCAGTAGACTATTAAGTAACGCGATGGCTGTACACTTTTAAGCAATAACTAGTGATCTTTTAGTTATTCAATTATAAGTTTGAATTATTTTTTTCTTGAGTAAAATGGTTAGAGAAAATAGCTGCTCGTGGTTTTGAAGCTGCATATACTTTTATGTACATCTGTGTCTATATGCCTGTACTGTATACAGTATATAAAAAACACGTAGTGATTCGTTTGCTTGAATTCCTTAATCCTTTTATTTCCATACTTTAGGTAGACGAGGAAGACCAGCACTTGACATTACAAGTGATCAAATTGAACTGCTCCCCACTCAGGGCTTTACAGTGAGAGCCATCACTGAGATGTTGTGTTGTTCCTCTTCATACCTGCATAAAAAAAATGAAGTTTTTTCAGATTTCAGCCAGAAATAGATTTACTCCCATTCATGATGTTGACCTGGAAGAGCATGTCAGAAGATTGCACAGCCAATTTCCCAGATCAGGCTCGGAAGCAAGTGTTCTGCTACATACTCTTGTCCCTTCATGTATATATCATTATATTCATTGTGAAAGTGTACTTTCTTTATTGTGTTGTTTTATGAACCTGTTGCAGATGATGAGGGCATACCTGCGTGCTGATGGTATTGTAGTACAAAGAAAAAGAGTTCGAGAAATCCTCAACCGTATTGAGCCAGCTGCTGCAGCCCAGAGATGGAGCCAGACTGTGGCTAGAAGAACATACTATGTGCCATTCCCCAATAGTTTATGGCACATAGATGGGCATATGCGTCTCATTCGGTAATAAGGGATCATCTTATATTTGTACTCGTGGGAGCATTAGAAAGCCATATTGTATGGACAGCACAGATTAAATTGAATTTTATCATTTGTATATCCAAGTTACACAAACTCCAAATTGCCTCCATGTAGTCTTAAGTGCACAGCAATACCTTCTCTACCGAGATGATATTTCAAACAAGATATGAAACTTGATTGTTTTCTTGTATTTAATCATTATTCTTTTCATGTTTGTTTTACAGGTGGGTGTTTGTGACACATGCCGGCATTGATGGGAATTCCAGGCTAATAACGTACCTTCAACTGGAGCACAGACAACACAGCTTTGACAGTGTTGAAATATTTTGTCCAAGCCACCTGCCTGTATGGGTTACCCTCCAGAGTAAGATCCGACCATGGTGGTGAAAACACTGGTTGCTCTTTTAATGAACCTACTGCAGGGACAAGACACCAAAATTTTTTCTAGCTCCAGCCAACACCCCCTCACAATTTACTCACACCTCCCATGGCCTGATTATCCACCAACAGGGGCCCTTTTTGGATTATCATTTTGGCATAGGAACTTTCCTTTCCTATCCTAACCGAGTGAGATGAGCCGGTAGCACCTGGAGCAAAGATCGTCTAAATTTTAATAATGCTTAGGAAAGGTTCTGACCATCCTTTACGAAAGGAAAGGAGATATATTATGCAGCAGGAATATTTAAAGGGGAAGTCTTTTTTTATGTTGTTGTTGTTGTTGTTGTCGACCCCACCCGTGCCCCGACATTGGGGGACCGGGCCCTCACTCCGTCTCCCGGATCCCCAGACCCCCCTCCTCCGCCCAGCGGGCGAGCAGGGCCGCCACTCCGCTTGGGTTTCGCCAGAGGTCCTCCGGAGTCAGTGTGGTGGGTATGTTTGTGCAGGTGAACAGGTGTTGTGTGTCGTGCACTTGCGTGCCGCATAGCGCACAGAGTGGTGTTGGGTGTGTGTCCGGTGTAATGTTGTGTAGGTAGGAGTGGAGGGCTGGTGATTTGTTGGTTCGGAGTTGTGCTAGGAGTTGTCTGGTTCTGTGTGGTAGGTCTTGCTCTGATGGGTCTATTTCTGGTGCTGGTGCATGTATTTGTTGTGTTGTCTGGTGTCCAAGTGTGTTTGTACAAAGTGGGTGTGTATGTCTTTCATGTTCTGTTTTATGGTGTCGTTGTTGGTGTCCTGTGGTGCTGTGTCTTTGTTGTGTGTGTAGTTGTTGTTGTGGAAGATTGTTTGTTTCTTTTGTCTGGGTGGTGGTGGTTGTTGAGTGAGTGGGTGTAGTGGGTGGGTTGGGTGTTGGGCTTTTTGTCTGATTTGCGATGCGTGTAGTTTTAGATGGATGTTCAGTGGGAGAGTTTTTGTTTCCTCATGCAAGTGTTGTATGTTTGTGTCTTGTGTGCATCCTGTTGCTATTCTGAGTGCTGTGTTCTGTGTGGTCTGGAGTTTTGTCTTGTTTGTGTCCGATAGTGTTGGTGACCATATAGTGTTTGCGTATTCGAGGCGTGTGTGTGTGGTTGCATTGTATATGGTGAGTATAGTTTCTTTGGATTTTCCCCAGTGAGTGGTTGTTAAGGCTTTAAGTATTTTGTTTGATTGCTTGGCGCGGGTTAGAGTGTGTTGTGTGTGTTTTGAGAAGGTGAGTTTGGGGTCCCATGTTAATCCCAGTATTTTGGGTTCGCGGACTGTGGGTAGGGTGGTGTTATCTATTTGTAAAGTGAGCCTGTTGCTGTATTCTGCCGGATCCGGTGTGAACAGAGTGGTGGTGGTTTTGTCTGCGTTGAGTGTGAGTTGGTTCTGTTTTGTCCAGTTGTATATGTCGTGGAGATATTTTTGTACTTGTTGTTGTGCCTGTTGTGGTTTGACATGTGTGGATAGAATGGTGATGTCGTCTGCTTATGTAACTGTGTGTACATTTGGAGGTGGTTGTGGTAAGTCTGCCATGTATATGTTGAATAGTGTTGGTGAAAGTACTCCCCCCTGTGGTACCCCCGTTTTCGTGTTTCTATGTTCTGATGTTTCCCCCCGGTATTGAGTGTATTGTCTGCGTCCCCTTATGTAGTTGAAGATGTATTTGATGATGATGTTTGGGGTGTTAGTGTTGTTGAGTTTGTTTGTGAGTGTGTGTAGGTTTACCGTGTCAAAGGCTTTGGACATGTCTAGGGCTATGGCAACTGTTCGTTGTGGTGGTTTTTGTTGATTGAAACCTGTGGCTATGATGTTGTGTATGTGGTGTAGTGCTTTGGTTGTGGAGTGTTGTTTTCGGAAGCCGTGTTGGTGAGAGGGTAGTTGAGTGTTGTTGGTAATGAAGGGTAGTATTACCTTTTCCATTGTTTTGGCTATTGGGCTGAGTAGTGCTATTGGTCTGTAAGATGGGCCGAGTGCGTGGTTTTTGTTGGGTTTTGGTATTGGGATTATTTTTGCAGTCTTCCATATTGCGGGGATGGTGTTGGTGTTGAGCGATGTGTTGTAAGTGTGTGTGAGTAGTGTTATTGCTTTGGAGCCTAGGTGTTTCAGATGTCTGATGTTTATGTTGTCTGGGCCTGTGGAGTTGTTGCTTTTGGAGCGTTGTAGTGCTTGTTTGACTTGTTGTTCTGTGATGGTTATGGGCGTGCTGTTGAGTTTTCGTATTTTGCGTTGTAGTTGTCTGTATGTTCTGTTGGTTTTGTGTTGTATTATGTTGGTGAATTGTTTGTTGAATGCTCGTGCTTTCTGTTTGTTGGATATTGCCGTGTGTTGTCCGAACTGTATTGTGGTGTTTTCTGGTGCTTTTTGTTCTTTGTTAGATAGTCTTGTTACTGTGTTCCAGAGTATGTATTGTTTGTGTCTGTGGTTCCATGCATCCGTTAAGTGTTCTTTCCATAGCTCTTGTTTGTGTTTTTGGATTTGTGTGTCTATTTCTTTGTTTAGGTCTGTGATGCGTGGGTCTTGGTGGTTTTGTTGTCTGATGTCGTTTCTTTGGCTGATGAGTGTTCTGATGTGTTGTGGTAGGAGAAGTGATTTGCTTTTTATTTTTCCGTGGGGTATGTGGTGTTTGTCTGCTGTAAGTATGAGGTTTGTGAGCATGGTGTTGGCTGTGTGGATGTTGTCAGGTATGGTTAAGTTCTCCAGTGCTGATTCTATTTCAGAGGTGTATCCTTCCCAGTCTGCTTTCCTGTAATTTGTGTAAGTTTGAAGGTGTTGTTGTAGGTGGAAACGAGCACGCGTGTTGTGTGTGATTTTGATAGGAAGGTGGTCTGAACTGAGTGCGTGTATTGTGGTCCATGTTGTTCTGTTTGTGATGCTGTTGCTGGCTGTTGTGATGTCCGGTGATGTTGGTTGTTGGTTGATGTTTGTAGGTTTTCTGGTAGGTGTGTTTGCGTTTAGAGTGATTTGTTGGGAGTTCTGTAGTATGTCTGCAATGAGGGTGCCTCTGTGGTCGTCGTAGGGAGAGTGCCATTGTGTTGAGTGAGCGTTGATGTCTGCGGTTAGAAAGGTGTTGTTCAGCGAGTTTATGTATTGGAAGGTGTTGGTGATGTCTGTGTCTTCTGTGGCGTGGTCTGGTCGGGTGGTATCTCTGGGGGGTATATACATGTTGCATATGTGATGGGACGTGTGGTCAAAGTGGAGAAACAGATTCAGTCCATCGAGAAGTCTTTTTTTATTTTCAATGCCTTTACAATCATACATTCTATGCACATACACTGGTCTAAACATGGTATGAATTTTACCTTTGTGGAATATGAATTATGCAGAAAATCTCACTTGTTTTTATCCAAATCAGGGGGCTAACATTTTGTACTTGCTATTGACCGAACAGTACATCACAGTTTCTGTGAGGACAAAATTTCTGGTTCTGTCACAGTCCACCGGAAGCAGAAATTGCTTTCACATCGCGCAGCTGTAACTTGGGCCGATCACAAGTGCTGCTTAACTTGTTAAACTAAATGAAGAGATGCCTCCGTGCAATACTCAGAGTAAGATGACGTTGTGTAAAGGAAGTGGCATGATTTATAGAAGCTAATGGAGTGCTGTGTCTGTCTCCTAAATACAATAAGATCTTTTTAAATGGCTTTTCAATTTTTCTTGCAGGGAAAAATGTACATCTATATATCTACTGTATATCTATAAAAAAAATCCTCGTCTCACCCCTCAGGTGGTGTCCATCCCTCATTCAGCTGGGGTCCTCTACCAGAGGCCAGGAAGCTTGAGGGTTCTGCGCAGTATCCTTGCTGTTCGCAGCACTGCACATTTCTGGACTGAGATGTCCGATGTTGTTCCCGGGATCTGTTGCAACCACTCATCATCTAGTTTGGGGGTCACTGCCCCGAGTGCTCCGACCACCACAGGCACGACTGTCCCCTTTACCTTCCAGGCTCTCTCCAGCTCCTCTCTGAGCCCTTGGGATTTCTCGAGTTTCTCGTGTTCCTTCTTTCTGATGTTTCCAGCACTTGGGACCGCTACATCCACTACAACGGCTTTCCTCTGCCCTTTATCTATCATCAGGATATCTGGTTGGTTCGCCATTACCATCTTGTCAGTCTGGATCTGGAAGTCCCATAGGATCTTCGCTCTGTCATTCTCCACCACCTTCGGAGGTGTTTCCCATTTTGACCTTGGGGTGTCCAGTCCATACTCCGCACAGATGTTTCGGTAGACTATGCCAGCCACCTGGTTATGGCGTTCCATATAGGCTTTCCCTGCCAGCACCTTACACCCTGCAGTTATGTGTTAGATCGTCTCAGGTGCCTCTTTGCACAACCTACACCTTGGGTCTTGGCTGGTGTGGTATATCTAGGCCTCGATGGCTCTGGTGCTCAGGGCCTGCTCCTGAGCAGCCAGGATGAGTGCCTCTGTGCTGTCCTTCAGGCCAGCCCTCTCTAGAACTCTGATAGGACTTCTTGAGATTGGCCACGGCAGTTATTGTCCGGTGGTACATCCCGTGTAGGGGCTTGTCCTCCCATGATGGTCCCTCTTCCAGCACCTCATCTTCTGTTCCCCATTGTCTGAGACATTCTCTGAGTACATCATCCGTTGGTGCCTTCTCCTTGATGTATTTGTGGAGCTTGGATGTTTCATCCTGGACAGTGGCTCTCACACTCACTAGTCCCCGGCCTCCTTCCTTTCGGCTTGTGTACAGTCTCAGGGTGCTGTATTTGGTATGGAACCCTCCATGCATGGTAACGAGCTTTCGGGTCTTAACATCCGTGGTCTGAATCTCTTCCTTTGGCCACCTTATTTTTCCTGCAGGGTATCTGATCACTGGAAAGGGCATAGCTGTTTATTGCCCGGGTCTTATTCTTGCCATTGAGCTGGCTTCTTAGGACTTGCCTCACTCGCTGGAGGTATTTGGCCATAGCCGCTTTCCTTGTTGCCAGTTTGAGGTTGCCATTGGCTTGTGGTATACCGAGGTACTTGTAGCTGTCCTCAATGTCTGCTATTGTTCCTTCAGGGAGTGAGACCCCTTCAGTGCGGTATATGCCACATTTGATGGACACTTGGGTAAGTGGCTTGCCATTGGCTTCAAGTGTGGTTTTCCACATCCTCATCAAGTTCGCAACGAAGGCTCTTAGGGTCCTGTTCACCTTATACACATCCAAGCATTCAGTGATCCATGTATGTGGCATCGAGTCATAGGCTTTCTTTTAATCAATCCAGGCTGTGCACAGGTTGGTACATCGGGACCTGCAGTCTTGTGCGACTGTTCTGTCAACCAGGAGCTGATGTTTGGCTCCCCTGGTATCTCTACCAATGCCCTTCCGTGCTTCGCTCATGTATTGATCCATGTGTGCACTTATCTTAGCCGCAACATGAGCTTCCAAAATTGTGGAGGGACAGGTTATTGGCCGATAGTTGGATGCGACTGCACCCTTTGAGGGATCTTTCATGATAAGGATCGTTCGCCCTTCGGTTAGCCATCCTGGGTGAGTCCCATCCCTAGGCAGCGGTTTCATTTGTGCTGCTGGGCGCTCATGGAGTGCTGTGAGTCTCTTTAGCCAGTAAGTGTGGACCATGTCCGGGCCTGGTGCTGTCCAGTTCTTCAGATTTGAGACTATTTCCTTTATGTCTGCCACTGTTATGGTAATTGGGTTCTGTTCAGGGAGGTGTCTGTGCTCCTCTCTTTGGGTGACCAGCCATTGTGCACTGCTGTTATGTGCAACCTCCTTCTCCCATCTGCCTCTCCAGTACCTTTCAGTTTCCAGTCTTGGTGGATCAGCTCTGTTGTTAGGACCCTGCCACTGAGCGTACACTTTCGCAGGTTGTGTTGCAAACAGCCTGTTTATTCGTCTGGCCTCATTCTCTTTCGTGTACCGCTTTAGGCGGCTGGACAAGGCTTGGAGCCTTTGTTTCGAGTGCTTCATATATGGTCATCTGGATGTACCTCTCAGGATCGGCCTTTTCATCACACCTCTCTGGACCTCAGTCAATTGACTCACATCTTTCCGAGCCGCCTTGATCTTAGCCTCCAACCGTCTTTTCCATGGTCGGTAATGTATCTCATGGCTTCCATGGTTGCTCTTATAGCCAAGCATCTCAAGGATCACTGATGCTGAAGCGTATATCAGTTCATTTCCGTGATCGTTACGGTAAGGATCGCCCTCAGTGCTGCATTCACACTTTCCAAGAGACTTTCAGGTGGTACTTCACATAGCCGTTGTAATCGGATTCTAGGTTTCCCAGCTTTCATTCTTGCCATGATCTTAGCTTTCAGGTCAGTTGCTGCCTCGCTCAGCATTTCATTCATTGGGGCTGGCCTCCCAATCTCATCATCTGCATTCACTCTGGTATGAACTCCTCTGATCTGGCAGCCTGGGGCCCCTCACCATGGAACCTGCGTTGTACCTCATCAATCTCAAGTTGTGACAGCAGTTGCCGTTTGTGGATGTTGGAACACTGAGTTACGAGTTGTTTCGTGGCCACCCGTGACTGTGGGTTTCGAAGTAACCATTTAGCCCACATTCTCTCCATGTAACCTCTCTGACTAGGCTTGCTTGAGTAGTAGCATTCCAACAGAGCCATGTTATTGCATCTTGCCCATCTCTGCTCCATTTTTCATCAAGGTGCTCTGGTTCCCCAGCACCTGACGCAGACCTTGTTTGGCCGGGCGACGTCTGAGCTGGCATGTCATTCATTTTATTGTCTCTCATCATTGTATGAGGTACGCATTAGCGTGAAGGCTCTTGCCCAAGGACCCACACTGGATGGTGTTATGTGCTCATTTTTTGCCCCAAGTGGGGAGCGGAGGGACGGGCGCTGGGGGGGGGACCATCGTGGTGGGGCGGGCCCCTACGCGGGATGTGCCACCGGACCGTGGCTGAGGTGGCTGATCTCAAGAAGTCCTATCGGTGGCTGGAGGGGACTGGCCTGGGGGACAGCGCAGGGGCGCTTATCCTGGCTGCTCAGGAGCGGGCCTTGGGCGCCGGAGCCGTCGAGGCCCGGATGTGCCGCGCCGGACAGGACCCGGGGTGTGGGTTGTGCAGGGAGGCGCCTGGGACGATCCGGCACGTGGCTGCGGGGTGTGGGATGCTGGCAGGGGGGGCCTGCGTGGAGCGCCATGGCCAGGTGGCTGGCGTGGTCTGCCGAGGCATCTGTGCGGAGTGTGGACTGGGGGCCCCGGGGTCGGAGTGGGGGGCACCTCCGAGGGTGGTGGAGGGTGGCGGAGCGGGGATCCTGTGGGACTTCCGGATCCAGACTGGCGGGATGGTGGTGGCGAGCCAGCCAGATGTCGTGGTCGTGGATGGGGGGCGGAGGAGGGCCGTTGTGGTGGATGTGGCGGTCCCAGGTGGTGGAGGCATCGGGAGGGGGGAGCATGGGGGGCTCGGGGGGTACCAGGGGCTCGGGGAGGGGCTGGGGAGGGCCTGGGGGGTGGGGGTGGCGGTCGTGCCTGTGGTGGTCGGGGCGCTCGGGGCAGTGACCCCCGGACTGGATGGGTGGTTGCGACAGATCCCGGGACCAGCGTCGGACATCTCGGTCCGGAGGTGTGCGGTGCTGGGAGCGGCGGGGGTACTGCGCGGGGCCCTCGGGCTTCCTGGCCTCTGGTGGAGGACCCGAGCTGAATGAGGGACGGACACCACCCGAGGACACCTCCTATTGGCTCCATGATAAGAGCTCCACCCAGCAAAGAATTAACCCTTTAAAACCTGATTCTGAGCTTTCACAATTATTTACCGCCATTTGCGTAATATCTACAGTATACAGAAGGAATCAAGCAATTTTTACCAATGTATCTGTAGGTGATGTTTATTTATTATGTACACAGAGATAAAGAGTAATGGCACAGCTCTGCAGTATCTTTCCACTTTTATATATGTATGCTATACTAAATAAAATGAATAGGGCACCATATAATGCAACAGTTATGCAACTCCCTAAATAATGATGTGAATTTTCAGTTGTTGCTAAATCAGTTAGGATGTTATAATTTGTGGTGTAGATGCGAATTTAGGAGAGCAGGACAATATATCGCATTGCAATTGGAGCAGCAGCTTGGTTGATGATGTCCCCAAACCGGCTCATCTATTATATTTGTCGTGCAATACAATGAAAATGAGCACAATTGCAAAACATAGGCTTCTTATATTTTAAAATAAAATAATCACATGTTTACCGTTCTGGGGTTTCTACAATCATGAATGGAGGCATTATTTACAGCAGGTTGATGTTGTTGTTGTTGTTGTCGACCCCACCCGTGCCCCGACATTGGGGGACCGGGCCCTCACTCCGTCTCCCGGATCCCCAGACCCCCCTCCGCCGCCCAGCGGGCGAGCAGGGCCGCCACTCCGCTTGGGTTTCGCCAGAGGTCCTCCGGAGTCAGTGTGGTGGGTATGTTTGTGCAGGTGAACAGGTGTTGTGTGTCGTGCACTTGCGTGCCGCATAGCGCACAGAGTGGTGTTGGGTGTGTGTCCGGTGTAATGTTGTGTAGGTAGGAGTGGAGGGCTGGTGATTTGTTGGTTCGGAGTTGTGCTAGGAGTTGTCTGGTTCTGTGTGGTAGGTCTTGCTCTGATGGGTCTATTTCTGGTGCTGGTGCATGTATTACTTTGTTGTGTTGTCTGGTGTCCAAGTGTGTTTGTACAAAGTGGGTGTGTATGTCTTTCATGTTCTGTTTTATGGTGTCGTTGTTGGTGTCCTGTGGTGCTGTGTCTTTGTTGTGTGTGTAGTTGTTGTTGTGGAAGATTGTTTGTTTCTTTTGTCTGGGTGGTGGTGGTTGTTGAGTGAGTGGGTGTAGTGGGTGGGTTGGGTGTTGGGCTTTTTGTCTGATTTGCGATGCGTGTAGTTTTAGATGGGTGTTCAGTGGGAGAGTTTTTGTTTCCTCATGCAACTGTTGTATGTTTGTGTCTTGTGTGCATCCTGTTGCTATTCTGAGTGCTGTGTTCTGTGTGGTCTGGAGTTTTGTTTTGTTTGTGTCCGATAGTGTTGGTGACCATATAGTGTTTGCGTATTCGAGGCGTGTGAGTGTGGTTGCTTTGTATGTGGTGAGTATAGTTTCTTTGGATTTTCCCCAGTGAGTGGTTGTTAAGGCTTTAAGTATTTTGTTTGATTGCTTGGCGCGGGTTAGAGTGTGTTGTGTGTGTTTTGAGAAGGTGAGTTTGGGGTCCCATGTTAATCCCAGTATTTTGGGTTCGCGGACTGTGGGTAGGGTGGTGTTATCTATTTGTAAAGTGAGTCTGTTGCTGTATTCTGCCGGATCCGGTGTGAACAGAGTGGTGGTGGTTTTGTCTGCGTTGAGTGTGAGTTGGTTCTGTTTTGTCCAGTTGTATATGTCGTGGAGATATTTGTGTACTTGTTGTTGTGCCTGTTGTGGTTTGACATGTGTGGATAGAATGGTGATGTCGTCTGCATATGTAACTGTGTGTACATTTGGAGGTGGTTGTGGTAAGTCTGCCATGTATATGTTGAATAGTGTTGGTGAAAGTACTCCCCCCTGTGGTACCCCCGTTTTCGTGTTTCTGTGTTCTGATGTTTCCCCCCGGTATTGAGTGTATTGTCTGCGTCCCCTTATGTAGTTGAAGATGTATTTGATGATGATGTTTGGGGTGTTAGTGTTGTTGAGTTTGTTTGTGAGTGTGTGTAGGTTTACCGTGTCAAAGGCTTTGGACATGTCTAGGGCTATGGCAACTGTTCGTTGTGGTGGTTTTTGTTGATTGAAACCTGTGGCTATGATGTTGTGTATGTGGTGTAGTGCTGTGGTTGTGGAGTGTTGTTTTCGGAAGCCGTGTTGGTGAGAGGGTAGTTGAGTGTTGTTGGTAATGAAGGGTAGTATTACCTTTTCCATTGTTTTGGCTATTGGGCTGAGTAGTGCTATTGGTCTGTAGGATGGGCCGAGTGCGTGGTTTTTGTTGGGTTTTGGTATTGGGATTATTTTTGCAGTCTTCCATATTGCGGGGATGGTGTTGGTGTTGAGTGATGTGTTGTAAGTGTGTGTGAGTAGTGTTATTGCTTTGGGGCCTAGGTGTTTCAGATGTCTGATGTTTATGTTGTCTGGGCCTGTGGAGTTGTTGTTTTTGGAGCGTTGTAGTGCTTGTTTGACTTGTTGTTCTGTGATGGTTATGGGCGTGGTGTTGAGTTTTCGTATTTTGCGTTGTAGTTGTCTGTATGTTCTGTTGGTTTTGTGTTGTATTATGTTGGTGAATTGTTTGTTGAATGCTCGTCCTTTCTGTTTGTTGGACATTGCCGTGTGTTGTCCGAACTGTATTGTGGTGTTTTCTGGTGCTTTTTGTTCTTTGTTAGATAGTCTTGTTACTGTGTTCCAGAGTATGTATTGTTTGTGTCTGTGGTTCCATGCATCCGTTAAGTGTTCTTTCCATAGCTCTTGTTTGTGTTTTTGGATTTGTGTGTCTATTTCTTTGTTTAGGTCTGTGATGCGTGGGTCTTGGTGGTTTTGTTGTCTGATGTCGTTTCTTTGGCTGATGAGTGTTCTGATGTGTTGTGGTAGGAGAAGTGATTTGCTTTTTATTTTTCCGTGGGGTATGTGGTGTTTGTCTGCTGTAAGTATGAGGTTTGTGAGCATGGTGTTGGCTGTGTGGATGTTGTCAGGTATGGTTATGTTCTCCAGTGCTGATTCTATTTCAGAGGTGTATCCTTCCCAGTCTGCTTTCCTGTAATTTGTGTAAGTTTGAAGGTGTTGTTGTAGGCGGAAAGGAGCACGCGTGCTGTGTGTGATTTTGATAGGAAGGTGGTCTGAACTGAGTGCGTGTATTGTGGTCCATGTTGTTCTGTTTGTGATGCTGTTGCTGGCTGTTGTGATGTCCGGTGATGTTGGTTGTTGGTTGATGTTTGTAGGTTTTCTGGTAGGTGTGTTTGCGTTTAGAGTGATTTGTTGGGAGTTCTGTAGTATGTCTGCAATGAGGGTGCCTCTGTGGTCGTCGTAGGGAGAGTGCCATTGTGTTGAGTGAGCGTTGATGTCTGCGGTTAGAAAGGTGTTGTTCAGCGAGTTTATGTATTGGAAGGTGTTGGTGATGTCTGTGTCTTCTGTGGCGTGGTCTGGTCGGGTGGTATCTCTGGGGGGTATATACATGTTGCATATGTGTAGTCTTTTGTGGTTGGTTATGTGAATCTTTACGGTTTGAATTTCTGTAGTGTTGGTGTTAATGTTGTTGGGGATGTTCATGGGAGTGAATGTGACTGATTTGTGAATGTATGTGAGCAGTCCTCCTCCTCCCTTGTGTTCTCTGTCTTTCCTAATGCTGGTGTAGTTGGTGAGACGAGGTGTGTTGTGTTGTTTTTCTAGTTTGGTTTCTTGTATGGTGATGATGTCTGCGTGCTGTTGTGAGGCGAGTTCTTCTAGTTCTGTTTTCTTGTTTTGGATGCCGTTGATGTTTATTTGTAGTATGGTCAGTGTGTGTTTGTTGTTTTTGTTGGTGGGTGTTGTTCTTTGTGGGTTGTTCGGGGGTTGTGGTGTTGGGGTGTTTGTTGTTTGCGTGTGTGTTCTGCATGTCCACGTGTTTGTGTATTGGCGGGTGGTGATGCCGGAGCAATGTCTGTGTATCCAGTGTGGGTGTGTTGAGTTGCATCTGAGTGAGGTTTGTCTGCGTGTGATGATTCTATTGCAGCTATTGCAGGTCCAGGTTTGGGGGGGTGGTCTTGTGTTTGTTGTATCTCTGTTGGAGTTGTCTGTCCGTGTTGCGTTTGAGGGTAGTGTTGGTGAGGCGAGTGTGTTGTTTTGGTCTGTTCGTGCTCTGCTGCCTGTTGGTGTCCTACGAGGTGTTGTTGTTCGTGGTGGTGTTTTGGGATGTAGTCTGCATTTCCATGTTATGTTGTATTGTCTAGTGTTTATGTTTGTGCAATGTTTGTGTACCCAGTGTGGTGTGTGGTGGTTGCATCTGAAGGATGTCTGTCTTCTTGTAATCTGTTGTGTGCAAATGTCGCATGTCCAGGTAGTTTGTTGTGTGTGTGTTTGTTGCGTGCGTCAGAGTGTCTGTGTGGGCCCCGGATTTGTCTCTATGTCCCCCGCCTGGAGCAAAAGGTCCGCCCGCCACCCTGCCAGGTTCAGGGGGCGGTTAGCCGAAAAAAAAAAAACGGCCGTAAGGGCACCCCGTTCGGGGTGCAGGGATTGGTTCCTTGATTTGTCCCCCCGTTCGGGGGGAACCCTCCAACTGCGAGTAAGCCAAGGAGTTTGGAGGTACAGCAGGTTGACAGCAGTGTGATCGAGCAGATTAGATAGAGTAGAATTTGAATGGGGCTTCACTGATTTATTTCATACAATTCATATCTAAAACACGGTTGAAAAATATTTGATTGTTAAAATATTTAAATACAAGAACTATATCAAGAAATTAACAAAACATAGTTTTTTTAGTTAGGAGAAAAGTCTAAAAACATATCACAAATGACAAACGTGCCTCTCCTCCTCCTGTTCTTCAATGAAGCTGATCACCCTCCAGCTCCCGTTAGAAACATCGTGCTGCTGAAGGTGTGCCGGCAGAATGGTTGTGATACAGGAGGTGCTGTGGACTCTCCCAGAAACGAGGACCTAGTTTAGTTGTAGATCCAGTAAAACATAGTGCAAATGTGACATTATTTATAATGCACAGTTACAGTCTTGTGAATATTAAAAAATGTACTTCATGTAATGCAGGAAGCGAATATTTCAAACGAACTAAGGCAGCAAACAGTAAGAGCAAAATCGTGTTCCAAACATTAACTCTTTTTTTAAATGTCAATTAGCTTGTGAGTAATAAGACAAAATGTGACTGCCAGACAGAGAACTGTCAGAGCAAACGGCAGATTTTAGAAAGTCCTGCCGAAATAAATCTGCACCCGACTGCGACTGTCAGCGTTGAACTGCCGCCATTGCTGTCAAAGTCAGACACATCTCCAAAATTGTTGGAGCAAATTTTTAAGCAGGCTTCATCTTGATAAATTGACCACGTATTTGACATTTACACCATAACGTTACCGCCTAAAATAATCGTAAAACAAAATTTTGTGTAACAACAAGAGTAATATGTACCCCAAAAGCTTTCAAAGCGTCTGAAAGTTTTCTCCTCCGTTTTTGTTGGGGCTTGGCTCGAAATGCATCATGATTGGCCGCCCGAAGTCCACGTGTCTGTCGGACGTGCTCTCATTGGTCTACAATACCATCACGGATAAATAAATACTCAAAGGGCTTGCCAGGCAAGCCCTTTGAACCCTTTAAATACTCAATGGACTTGCCTGGCAAGCCCTTTGAGTATTTATTCCATATTGCCCACTAGTTCACTAGTAAGGTCATTTTGACGCTTACTAGTGAACATGTAAGGCCATAAATGTGCCCACTAGTTCACTAGTAAGATCATTTTGAGGCTTACTAGTTGACATGTAAGCCACAAAACGCCCGCTAGTTCACTAGTAAGATAATTTTGAGGCTTCTAGTGAACATGTAAGCCACAGAACGCCCACTAGTTCACTAGTAAGATCATTTTGACGCTTACTAGTGAACATGTAAGCCACAAAACGCTCACTAGTTCACTAGTAAGATCATTTTGACGCTTACTAGTGAACATGTAAGCCACAAAACGCCCACTAGTTCACTAGTAAGGTCATTTTGACGCTTACTAGTGAACATGTAAGCCACAAAACGCCCACTAGTTCACTAGTAAGATCATTTTGACGCTTACTAGTGAACATGTAAGGCCATAAATGTGCCCACTAGTTCACTAGTAAGTTCATTTTGAGGCTTACTAGTTGACATGTAAGCCACACATCGCCTACTAGTTCACTAGTAAGATCATTTTGAGGCTTACTAGTGAACATGTAAGCCACAAAACGCCCAATAGTTCACTAGTAAGATCATTTTGACGCTTACTAGTGAACATGTAAGCCACAAAACGCTCACTAGTTTACTAGTAAGGTCATTTTGACGCTTACTAGTGAACATGTAAGCCACAAAACGCTCACTAGTTCACTAGTAAGGTCATTTTGACGCTTACTAGTGAACATGTAAGCCGCAAAACGCCCACTAGTTCACTAATAAGATTATTTTGACGCTTACTACTGAACATTTAAGGCCATAAATGTGCCCACTAGTTCACTGGTAAGATGATTTTGACGCTTACTAGTGAACATGTAAGGCCATAAATGTGCCCACTTGTAGTGCTAGTGACATTACACTGTACTTGCATTAAATGCAAATAAGGATGATTACGAAAACATGTAACGGTATCCTATTGGCTGTACGTTTCAAAATAGTGTCATCCCACCAGTCAGGGCTCATGATTTTGGAAATTCTGTGCCCACTTAGTTTTTTAAAACAACAATGGCGGACAGTGTCCTGAGACGTATTCGGCGAAGGTGCAGGGCAATAGAGAGTGCCTGTCATCAAGGGTCTGCCGGTGAAAGTGAAGCACGCGCGATAAACATTTCAATTGCTAATTTAAGAAGAGTTAGTGACCAGTTTAGCGCTGATACTATTCAAAGTTTGATTCAAAGTCCAATAGATCTCCGATCTGTCATCATTGCGGGACCCACTCCTAATGGTGGACGTGTTTGTTCCCATGTGGCACATCGTTTGCACACAGGTAAAATGGCTACCATTTTTTGTCATTGGTTTTTCGTATGTATTTTTATTCGAACTACACACGTACACATACTTTAGGTAGACGAGGAAGACCAGCACTTGACATTACAAGTGATCAAATTGAACTGCTCCCCACTCAGGGCTTTACAGTGAGAGCCATCACTGAGATGTTGTGTTGTTCCTCTTCATACCTGCATAAAAAAATGAAGTTTTTTCAGATTTCAGCCAGAAATAGATTTACTCCCATTCATGATGTTGACCTGGAAGAGCATGTCAGAAGATTGCACAGCCAATTTCCCAGATCAGGCTCGGAAGCAAGTGTTCTGCTACATACTCTTGTCCCTTCATGTATATACCATTATATTCATTGTGAAAGTGTACTTTCTTTATTGTGTTGTTTTATGAACCTGTTGCAGATGATGAGGGCATACCTGCGTGCTGATGGTATTGTAGTACAAAGAAAAAGAGTTCGAGAAATCCTCAACCGTATTGAGCCAGCTGCTGCAGCCCAGAGATGGAGCCAGACTGTGGCTAGAAGAACATACTATGTGCCATTCCCCAATAGTTTATGGCACATAGATGGGCATATGCGTCTCATTCGGTAATAAGGGATCATCTTATATTTGTACTCGTGGGAGCATTAGAAAGCCATATTGTATGGACAGCACAGATTAAATTGAATTTTATCATTTGTATATCCAAGTTACACAAACTCCAAATTGCCTCCATGTAGTCTTAAGTGCACAGCAATACCTTCTCTACCGAGATGATATTTCAAACAAGATATGAAACTTGATTGTTTTCTTGTATTTAATCATTATTCTTTTCATGTTTGTTTTACAGGTGGGTGTTTGTGACACATGCCGGCATTGATGGGAATTCCAGGCTAATAACGTACCTTCAACTGGAGCACAGACAACACAGCTTTGACAGTGTTGAAATATTTTGTCCAAGCCACCTGCCTGTATGGGTTACCCTCCAGAGTAAGATCCGACCATGGTGGTGAAAACACTGGTTGCTCTTTTAATGAACCTACTGCAGGGACAAGACACCAAAATTTTTTCTAGCTCCAGCCAACACCCCCTCACAATTTACTCACACCTCCCATGGCCTGATTATCCACCAACAGGGGCCCTTTTTGGATTATCATTTTGGCATAGGAACTTTCCTTTCCTATCCTAACCGAGTGAGATGAGCCGGTAGCACCTGGAGCAAAGATCGTCTAAATTTTAATAATGCTTAGGAAAGGTTCTGACCATCCTTTACGAAAGGAAAGGAGATATATTATGCAGCAGGAATATTTAAAGGGGAAGTCTTTTTTTATGTTGTTGTTGTTGTTGTTGTCGACCCCACCCGTGCCCCGACATTGGGGGACCGGGCCCTCACTCCGTCTCCCGGATCCCCAGACCCCCCTCCTCCGCCCAGCGGGCGAGCAGGGCCGCCACTCCGCTTGGGTTTCGCCAGAGGTCCTCCGGAGTCAGTGTGGTGGGTATGTTTGTGCAGGTGAACAGGTGTTGTGTGTCGTGCACTTGCGTGCCGCATAGCGCACAGAGTGATGTTGGGTGTGTGTCCGGTGTAATGTTGTGTAGGTAGGAGTGGAGGGCTGGTGATTTGTTGGTTCGGAGTTGTGCTAGGAGTTGTCTGGTTCTGTGTGGTAGGTCTTGCTCTGATGGGTCTATTTCTGGTGCTGGTGCATGTATTACTTTGTTGTGTTGTCTGGTGTCCAAGTGTGTTTGTACAAAGTGGGTGTGTATGTCTTTCATGTTCTGTTTTATGGTGTCGTTGTTGGTGTCCTGTGGTGCTGTGTCTTTGTTGTGTGTGTAGTTGTTGTTGTGGAAGATTGTTTGTTTCTTTTGTCTGGGTGGTGGTGGTTGTTGAGTGAGTGGGTGTAGTGGGTGGGTTGGGTGTTGGGCTTTTTGTCTGATTTGCGATGCGTGTAGTTTTAGATGGATGTTCAGTGGGAGAGTTTTTGTTTCCTCATGCAAGTGTTGTATGTTTGTGTCTTGTGTGCATCCTGTTGCTATTCTGAGTGCTGTGTTCTGTGTGGTCTGGAGTTTTGTCTTGTTTGTGTCCGATAGTGTTGGTGACCATATAGTGTTTGTGTATTCGAGGCGTGTGAGTGTGGTTGCTTTGTATATGGTGAGTATAGTTTCTTTGGATTTTCCCCAGTGAGTGGTTGTTAAGGCTTTAAGTATTTTGTTTGATTGCTTGGCGCGGGTTAGAGTGTGTTGTGTGTGTTTTGAGAAGGTGAGTTTGGGGTCCCATGTTAATCCCAGTATTTTGGGTTCGCGGACTGAGGGTAGGGTGGTGTTATCTATTTGTAAAGTGAGCCTGTTGCTGTATTCTGCCGGATCCGGTGTGAACAGAGTGGTGGTGGTTTTGTCTGCGTTGAGTGTGAGTTGGTTCTGTTTTGTCCAGTTGTATATGTCGTGGAGATATTTTTGTACTTGTTGTTGTGCCTGTTGTGGTTTGACATGTGTGGATAGAATGGTGATGTCGTCTGCTTATGTAACTGTGTGTACATTTGGAGGTGGTTGTGGTAAGTCTGCCATGTATATGTTGAATAGTGTTGGTGAAAGTACTCCCCCCTGTGGTACCCCCGTTTTCGTGTTTCTATGTTCTGATGTTTCCCCCCGGTATTGAGTGTATTGTCTGCGTCCCCTTATGTAGTTGAAGATGTATTTGATGATGATGTTTGGGGTGTTAGTGTTGTTGAGTTTGTTTGTGAGTGTGTGTAGGTTTACCGTGTCAAAGGCTTTGGACATGTCTAGGGCTATGGCAACTGTTCGTTGTGGTGGTTTTTGTTGATTGAAACCTGTGGCTATGATGTTGTGTATGTGGTGTAGTGCTTTGGTTGTGGAGTGTTGTTTTCGGAAGCCGTGTTGGTGAGAGGGTAGTTGAGTGTTGTTGGTAATGAAGGGTAGTATTACCTTTTCCATTGTTTTGGCTATTGGGCTGAGTAGTGCTATTGGTCTGTAAGATGGGCCGAGTGCGTGGTTTTTGTTGGGTTTTGGTATTGGGATTATTTTTGCAGTCTTCCATATTGCGGGGATGGTGTTGGTGTTGAGCGATGTGTTGTAAGTGTGTGTGAGTAGTGTTATTGCTTTGGGGCCTAGGTGTTTCAGATGTCTGATGTTTATGTTGTCTGGGCCTGTGGAGTTGTTGCTTTTGGAGCGTTGTAGTGCTTGTTTGACTTGTTGTTCTGTGATGGTTATGGGCGTGGTGTTGAGTTTTCGTATTTTGCGTTGTAGTTGTCTGTATGTTCTGTTGGTTTTGTGTTGTATTATGTTGGTGAATTGTTTGTTGAATGCTCGTGCTTTCTGTTTGTTGGATATTGCCGTGTGTTGTCCGAACTGTATTGTGGTGTTTTCTGGTGCTTTTTGTTCTTTGTTAGATAGTCTTGTTACTGTGTTCCAGAGTATGTATTGTTTGTGTCTGTGGTTCCATGCATCCGTTAAGTGTTCTTTCCATAGCTCTTGTTTGTGTTTTTGGATTTGTGTGTCTATTTCTTTGTTTAGGTCTGTGATGCGTGGGTCTTGGTGGTTTTGTTGTCTGATGTCGTTTCTTTGGCTGATGAGTGTTCTGATGTGTTGTGGTAGGAGAAGTGATTTGCTTTTTATTTTTCCGTGGGGTATGTGGTGTTTGTCTGCTGTAAGTATGAGGTTTGTGAGCATGGTGTTGGCTGTGTGGATGTTGTCAGGTATGGTTAAGTTCTCCAGTGCTGATTCTATTTCAGAGGTGTATCCTTCCCAGTCTGCTTTCCTGTAATTTGTGTAAGTTTGAAGGTGTTGTTGTAGGCGGAAAGGAGCACGCGTGTTGTGTGTGATTTTGATAGGAAGGTGGTCTGAACTGAGTGCGTGTATTGTGGTCCATGTTGTTCTGTTTGTGATGCTGTTGCTGGCTGTTGTGATGTCCGGTGATGTTGGTTGTTGGTTGATGTTTGTAGGTTTTCTGGTGGGTGTGTTTGTGTTTAGAGTGATTTGTTGGGAGTTTTGTAGTATGTCTGCAATGTGGGTGCCTCTGTGGTCGTCGTAGGGAGAGTGCCATTGTGTTGAGTGAGCGTTGATGTCTGCGGTTAGAATGGTGTTGTTCAGCGAGTTTATGTATTGGAAGGTGTTGGTGATGTCTGTGTCTTCTGTGGCGTGGTCTGGTCGGGTGGTATCTCTGGGGGGTATATACATGTTGCATATGTGATGGGACGTGTGGTCAAAGTGGAGAAACAGATTCAGTCCATCGAGAAGTCTTTTTTTATTTTCAATGCCTTTACAATCATACATTCTATGCACATACACTGGTCTAAACATGGTATTCAGATGAATTTTACCTTTGTGGAATATGAATTATGCAGAAAATCTCACTTGTTTTTATCCAAATCAGGGGGCTAACATTTTGTACTTGCTATTGACCGAACAGTACATCACAGTTTCTGTGAGGACAAAATTTCTGGTTCTGTCACAGTCCACCGGAAGCAGAAATTGCTTTCACATCGCGCAGCTGTAACTTGGGCCGATCACAAGTGCTGCTTAACTTGTTAAACTAAATGAAGAGATGCCTCCGTGCAATACTCAGAGTAAGATGACGTTGTGTAAAGGAAGTGGCATGATTTATAGAAGCTAATGGAGTGCTGTGTCTGTCTCCTAAATACAATAAGATCTTTTTAAATGGCTTTTCAATTTTTCTTGCAGGGAAAAATGTACATCTATATATCTACTGTATATCTATAAAAAAAATCCTCGTCTCACCCCTCAGGTGGTGTCCATCCCTCATTCAGCTGGGGTCCTCTACCAGAGGCCAGGAAGCTTGATGGTTCTGCGCAGTATCCTTGCTGTTCCCAGCACTGCACATTTCTGGACTGAGATGTCCGATGTTGTTCCCGGGATCTGTTGCAACCACTCATCATCTAGTTTGGGGGTCACTGCCCCGAGTGCTCCGACCACCACAGGCACGACTGTCCCCTTTACCTTCCAGGCTCTCTCCAGCTCCTCTCTGAGCCCTTGGGATTTCTCGAGTTTCTCGTGTTCCTTCTTTCTGATGTTTCCAGCACTTGGGACCGCTACATCCACTACAACGGCTTTCCTCTGCCCTTTATCTATCATCAGGATATCTGGTTGGTTCGCCATTACCATCTTGTCAGTCTGGATCTGGAAGTCCCATAGGATCTTCGCTCTGTCATTCTCCACCACCTTCGGAGGTGTTTCCCATTTTGACCTTGGGGTGTCCAGTCCATACTCCGCACAGATGTTTCGGTAGACTATGCCAGCCACCTGGTTATGGCGTTCCATATAGGCTTTCCCTGCCAGCACCTTACACCCTGCAGTTATGTGTTAGATCGTCTCAGGTGCCTCTTTGCACAACCTACACCTTGGGTCTTGGCTGGTGTGGTATATCTAGGCCTCGATGGCTCTGGTGCTCAGGGCCTGCTCCTGAGCAGCCAGGATGAGTGCCTCTGTGCTGTCCTTCAGGCCAGCCCTCTCTAGAACTCTGATAGGACTTCTTGAGATTGGCCACGGCAGTTATTGTCCGGTGGTACATCCCGTGTAGGGGCTTGTCCTCCCATGATGGTCCCTCTTCCAGCACCTCATCTTCTGTTCCCCATTGTCTGAGACATTCTCTGAGTACATCATCCGTTGGTGCCTTCTCCTTGATGTATTTGTGGAGCTTGGATGTTTCATCCTGGACAGTGGCTCTCACACTCACTAGTCCCCGGCCTCCTTCCTTTCGGCTTGTGTACAGTCTCAGGGTGCTGTATTTGGTATGGAACCCTCCATGCATGGTAACGAGCTTTCGGGTCTTAACATCCGTGGTCTGAATCTCTTCCTTTGGCCACCTTATTTTTCCTGCAGGGTATCTGATCACTGGAAAGGGCATAGCTGTTTATTGCCCGGGTCTTATTCTTGCCATTGAGCTGGCTTCTTAGGACTTGCCTCACTCGCTGGAGGTATTTGGCCATAGCCGCTTTCCTTGTTGCCAGTTTGAGGTTGCCATTGGCTTGTGGTATACCGAGGTACTTGTAGCTGTCCTCAATGTCTGCTATTGTTCCTTCAGGGAGTGAGACCCCTTCAGTGCGGTATATGCCACATTTGATGGACACTTGGGTAAGTGGCTTGCCATTGGCTTCAAGTGTGGTTTTCCACATCCTCATCAAGTTCGCAACGAAGGCTCTTAGGGTCCTGTTCACCTTATACACATCCAAGCATTCAGTGATCCATGTATGTGGCATCGAGTCATAGGCTTTCTTTTAATCAATCCAGGCTGTGCACAGGTTGGTACATCGGGACCTGCAGTCTTGTGCGACTGTTCTGTCAACCAGGAGCTGATGTTTGGCTCCCCTGGTATCTCTACCAATGCCCTTCCGTGCTTCGCTCATGTATTGATCCATGTGTGCACTTATCTTAGCCGCAACATGAGCTTCCAAAATTGTGGAGGGACAGGTTATTGGCCGATAGTTGGATGCGACTGCACCCTTTGAGGGATCTTTCATGATAAGGATCGTTCGCCCTTCGGTTAGCCATCCTGGGTGAGTCCCATCCCTAGGCAGCGGTTTCATTTGTGCTGCTGGGCGCTCATGGAGTGCTGTGAGTCTCTTTAGCCAGTAAGTGTGGACCATGTCCGGGCCTGGTGCTGTCCAGTTCTTCAGATTTGAGACTATTTCCTTTATGTCTGCCACTGTTATGGTAATTGGGTTCTGTTCAGGGAGGTGTCTGTGCTCCTCTCTTTGGGTGACCAGCCATTGTGCACTGCTGTTATGTGCAACCTCCTTCTCCCATCTGCCTCTCCAGTACCTTTCAGTTTCCAGTCTTGGTGGATCAGCTCTGTTGTTAGGACCCTGCCACTGAGCGTACACTTTCGCAGGTTGTGTTGCAAACAGCCTGTTTATTCGTCTGGCCTCATTCTCTTTCGTGTACCGCTTTAGGCGGCTGGACAAGGCTTGGAGCCTTTGTTTCGAGTGCTTCATATATGGTCATCTGGATGTACCTCTCAGGATCGGCCTTTTCATCACACCTCTCTGGACCTCAGTCAATTGACTCACATCTTTCCGAGCCGCCTTGATCTTAGCCTCCAACCGTCTTTTCCATGGTCGGTAATGTATCTCATGGCTTCCATGGTTGCTCTTATAGCCAAGCATCTCAAGGATCACTGATGCTGAAGCGTATATCAGTTCATTTCCGTGATCGTTACGGTAAGGATCGCCCTCAGTGCTGCATTCACACTTTCCAAGAGACTTTCAGGTGGTACTTCACATAGCCGTTGTAATCGGATTCTAGGTTTCCCAGCTTTCATTCTTGCCATGATCTTAGCTTTCAGGTCAGTTGCTGCCTCGCTCAGCATTTCATTCATTGGGGCTGGCCTCCCAATCTCATCATCTGCATTCACTCTGGTATGAACTCCTCTGATCTGGCAGCCTGGGGCCCCTCACCATGGAACCTGCGTTGTACCTCATCAATCTCAAGTTGTGACAGCAGTTGCCGTTTGTGGATGTTGGAACACTGAGTTACGAGTTGTTTCGTGGCCACCCGTGACTGTGGGTTTCGAAGTAACCATTTAGCCCACATTCTCTCCATGTAACCTCTCTGACTAGGCTTGCTTGAGTAGTAGCATTCCAACAGAGCCATGTTATTGCATCTTGCCCATCTCTGCTCCATTTTTCATCAAGGTGCTCTGGTTCCCCAGCACCTGACGCAGACCTTGTTTGGCCGGGCGGCGTCTGAGCTGGCATGTCATTCATTTTATTGTCTCTCATCATTGTATGAGGTACGCATTAGCGTGAAGGCTCTTGCCCAAGGACCCACACTGGATGGTGTTATGTGCTCATTTTTTGCCCCAAGTGGGGAGCGGAGGGACGGGCGCTGGGGGGGGGACCATCGTGGTGGGGCGGGCCCCTACGCGGGATGTGCCACCGGACCGTGGCTGAGGTGGCTGATCTCAAGAAGTCCTATCGGTGGCTGGAGGGGACTGGCCTGGGGGACAGCGCAGGGGCGCTCATCCTGGCTGCTCAGGAGCGGGCCTTGGGCGCCGGAGCCGTCGAGGTCCGGATGTGCCGCGCCGGACAGGACCCGGGGTGTGGGTTGTGCAGGGAGGCGCCTGGGACGATCCGGCACGTGGCTGCGGGGTGTGGGATGCTGGCAGGGGGGGCCTGCGTGGAGCGCCATGGCCAGGTGGCTGGCGTGGTCTGCCGAGGCATCTGTGCGGAGTGTGGACTGGGGGCCCCGGGGTCGGAGTGGGGGGCACCTCCGAGGGTGGTGGAGGGTGGCGGAGCGGGGATCCTGTGGGACTTCCGGATCCAGACTGGCGGGATGGTGGTGGCGAGCCAGCCAGATGTCGTGGTCGTGGATGCGGGGCGGAGGAGGGCCGTTGTGGTGGATGTGGCGGTCCCAGGTGGTGGAGGCATCGGGAGGGGGGAGCATGGGGGGCTCGGGGGGTACCAGGGGCTCGGGGAGGGGCTGGGGAGGGCCTGGGGGGTGGGGGTGGCGGTCGTGCCTGTGGTGGTCGGGGCGCTCGGGGCAGTGACCCCCGGACTGGATGGGTGGTTGCGACAGATCCCGGGACCAGCGTCAGACATCTCGGTCCGGAGGTGTGCGGTGCTGGGAGCGGCGGGGGTACTGCGCGGGGCCCTCGGGCTTCCTGGCCTCTGGTGGAGGACCCGAGCTGAATGAGGGACGGACACCACCCGAGGACACCTCCTATTGGCTCCATGATAAGAGCTCCACCCAGCAAAGAATTAACCCTTTAAAACCTGATTCTGAGCTTTCACAATTATTTACCGCCATTTGCGTAATATCTACAGTATACAGAAGGAATCAAGCAATTTTTACCAATGTATCTGTAGGTGATGTTTATTTATTATGTACACAGAGATAAAGAGTAATGGCACAGCTCTGCAGTATCTTTCCACTTTTATATATGTATGCTATACTAAATAAAATGAATAGGGCACCATATAATGCAACAGTTATGCAACTCCCTAAATAATGATGTGAATTTTCAGTTGTTGCTAAATCAGTTAGGATGTTATAATTTGTGGTGTAGATGCGAATTTAGGAGAGCAGGACAATATATCGCATTGCAATTGGAGCAGCAGCTTGGTTGATGATGTCCCCAAACCGGCTCATCTATTATATTTGTCGTGCAATACAATGAAAATGAGCACAATTGCAAAACATAGGCTTCTTATATTTTAAAATAAAATAATCACATGTTTACCGTTCTGGGGTTTCTACAATCATGAATGGAGGCATTATTTACAGCAGGTTGATGTTGTTGTTGTTGTTGTCGACCCCACCCGTGCCCCGACATTGGGGGACCGGGCCCTCACTCCGTCTCCCGGATCCCCAGACCCCCCTCCGCCGCCCAGCGGGCGAGCAGGGCCGCCACTCCGCTTGGGTTTCGCCAGAGGTCCTCCGGAGTCAGTGTGGTGGGTATGTTTGTGCAGGTGAACAGGTGTTGTGTGTCGTGCACTTGCGTGCCGCATAGCGCACAGAGTGGTGTTGGGTGTGTGTCCGGTGTAATGTTGTGTAGGTAGGAGTGGAGGGCTGGTGATTTGTTGGTTCGGAGTTGTGCTAGGAGTTGTCTGGTTCTGTGTGGTAGGTCTTGCTCTGATGGGTCTATTTCTGGTGCTGGTGCATGTATTACTTTGTTGTGTTGTCTGGTGTCCAAGTGTGTTTGTACAAAGTGGGTGTGTATGTCTTTCATGTTCTGTTTTATGGTGTCGTTGTTGGTGTCCTGTGGTGCTGTGTCTTTGTTGTGTGTGTAGTTGTTGTTGTGGAAGATTGTTTGTTTCTTTTGTCTGGGTGGTGGTGGTTGTTGAGTGAGTGGGTGTAGTGGGTGGGTTGGGTGTTGGGCTTTTTGTCTGATTTGCGATGCGTGTAGTTTTAGATGGGTGTTCAGTGGGAGAGTTTTTGTTTCCTCATGCAACTGTTGTATGTTTGTGTCTTGTGTGCATCCTGTTGCTATTCTGAGTGCTGTGTTCTGTGTGGTCTGGAGTTTTGTTTTGTTTGTGTCCGATAGTGTTGGTGACCATATAGTGTTTGCGTATTCGAGGCGTGTGAGTGTGGTTGCTTTGTATGTGGTGAGTATAGTTTCTTTGGATTTTCCCCAGTGAGTGGTTGTTAAGGCTTTAAGTATTTTGTTTGATTGCTTGGCGCGGGTTAGAGTGTGTTGTGTGTGTTTTGAGAAGGTGAGTTTGGGGTCCCATGTTAATCCCAGTATTTTGGGTTCGCGGACTGTGGGTAGGGTGGTGTTATCTATTTGTAAAGTGAGCCTGTTGCTGTATTCTGCCGGATCCGGTGTGAACAGAGTGGTGGTGGTTTTGTCTGCGTTGAGTGTGAGTTGGTTCTGTTTTGTCCAGTTGTATATGTCGTGGAGATATTTTTGTACTTGTTGTTGTGCCTGTTGTGGTTTGACATGTGTGGATAGAATGGTGATGTCGTCTGCTTATGTAACTGTGTGTACATTTGGAGGTGGTTGTGGTAAGTCTGCCATGTATATGTTGAATAGTGTTGGTGAAAGTACTCCCCCCTGTGGTACCCCCGTTTTAGTGTTTCTATGTTCTGATGTTTCCCCCCGGTATTGAGTGTATTGTCTGCGTCCCCTTATGTAGTTGAAGATGTATTTGATGATGATGTTTGGGGTGTTAGTGTTGTTGAGTTTGTTTGTGAGTGTGTGTAGGTTTACCGTGTCAAAGGCTTTGGACATGTCTAGGGCTATGGCAACTGTTCGTTGTGGTGGTTTTTGTTGATTGAAACCTGTGGCTATGATGTTGTGTATGTGGTGTAGTGCTTTGGTTGTGGAGTGTTGTTTTCGGAAGCCGTGTTGGTGAGAGGGTAGTTGAGTGTTGTTGGTAATGAAGGGTAGTATTACCTTTTCCATTGTTTTGGCTATTGGGCTGAGTAGTGCTATTGGTCTGTAAGATGGGCCGAGTGCGTGGTTTTTGTTGGGTTTTGGTATTGGGATTATTTTTGCAGTCTTCCATATTGCGGGGATGGTGTTGGTGTTGAGCGATGTGTTGTAAGTGTGTGTGAGTAGTGTTATTGCTTTGGAGCCTAGGTGTTTCAGATGTCTGATGTTTATGTTGTCTGGGCCTGTGGAGTTGTTGCTTTTGGAGCGTTGTAGTGCTTGTTTGACTTGTTGTTCTGTGATGGTTATGGGCGTGGTGTTGAGTTTTCGTATTTTGCGTTGTAGTTGTCTGTATGTTCTGTTGGTTTTGTGTTGTATTATGTTGGTGAATTGTTTGTTGAATGCTCGTGCTTTCTGTTTGTTGGATATTGCCGTGTGTTGTCCGAACTGTATTGTGGTGTTTTCTGGTGCTTTTTGTTCTTTGTTAGATAGTCTTGTTACTGTGTTCCAGAGTATGTATTGTTTGTGTCTGTGGTTCCATGCATCCGTTAAGTGTTCTTTCCATAGCTCTTGTTTGTGTTTTTGGATTTGTGTGTCTATTTCTTTGTTTAGGTCTGTGATGCGTGGGTCTTGGTGGTTTTGTTGTCTGATGTCGTTTCTTTGGCTGATGAGTGTTCTGATGTGTTGTGGTAGGAGAAGTGATTTGCTTTTTATTTTTCCGTGGGGTATGTGGTGTTTGTCTGCTGTAAGTATGAGGTTTGTGAGCATGGTGTTGGCTGTGTGGATGTTGTCAGGTATGGTTAAGTTCTCCAGTGCTGATTCTATTTCAGAGGTGTATCCTTCCCAGTGTGCTTTCCTGTAATTTGTGTAAGTTTGAAGGTGTTGTTGTAGGCGGAAAGGAGCACGCGTGTTGTGTGTGATTTTGATAGGAAGGTGGTCTGAACTGAGTGCGTGTATTGTGGTCCATGTTGTTCTGTTTGTGATGCTGTTGCTGGCTGTTGTGATGTCCGGTGATGTTGGTTGTTGGTTGATGTTTGTAGGTTTTCTGGTAGGTGTGTTTGCGTTTAGAGTGATTTGTTGGGAGTTCTGTAGTATGTCTGCAATGAGGGTGCCTCTGTGGTCGTCGTAGGGAGAGTGCCACTGTGTTGAGTGAGCTTTGATGTCTGCGGTTAGAATGGTGTTGTTCAGCGAGTTTATGTATTGGAAGGTGTTGGTGATGTCTGTGTCTTCTGTGGCGTGGTCTGGTCGGGTGGTATCTCTGGGGGGTATATACATGTTGCATATGTGTAGTCTTTTGTGGTTGGTTATGTGAATCTTTACGGTTTGAATTTCTGTAGTGTTGGTGTTAATGTTGTTGGGGATGTTCATGGGAGTGAATGTGACTGATTTGTGAATGTATGTGAGCAGTCCTCCTCCTCCCTTGTGTTCTCTGTCTTTCCTAATGCTGGTGTAGTTGGTGAGACGAGGTGTGTTGTGTTGTTTTTCTAGTTTGGTTTCTTGTATGGTGATGATGTCTGCGTGCTGTTGTGAGGCGAGTTCTTCTAGTTCTGTTTTCTTGTTTTGGATGCCGTTGATGTTTATTTGTAGTATGGTCAGTGTGTGTTTGTTGTTTTTGTTGGTGGGTGTTGTTCTTTGTGGGTTGTTCGGGGGTTGTGGTGTTGGGGTGTTTGTTGTTTGCGTGTGTGTTCTGCATGTCCACGTGTTTGTGTATTGGCGGGTGGTGATGCCGGAGCAATGTCTGTGTATCCAGTGTGGGTGTGTTGAGTTGCATCTGAGTGAGGTTTGTCTGCGTGTGATGATTCTATTGCAGCTATTGCAGGTCCAGGTTTGGGGGGGTGGTCTTGTGTTTGTTGTATCTCTGTTGGAGTTGTCTGTCCGTGTTGCGTTTGAGGGTAGTGTTGGTGAGGCGAGTGTGTTGTTTTGGTCTGTTTGTGCTCTGCTGCCTGTTGGTGTCCTACGAGGTGTTGTTGTTCGTGGTGGTGTTTTGGGATGTAGTCTGCATTTCCATGTTATGTTGTATTGTCTAGTGTTTATGTTTGTGCAATGTTTGTGTACCCAGTGTGGTGTGTGGTGGTTGCATCTGAAGGATGTCTGTCTTCTTGTAATCTGTTGTGTGCAAATGTCGCATGTCCAGGTAGTTTGTTGTGTGTGTGTTTGTTGCGTGCGTGAGAGTGTCTGTGTGGGCCCCGGATTTGTCTCTATGTCCCCCGCCTGGAGCAAAAGGTCCGCCCGCCACCCTGCCAGGTTCAGGGGGCGGTTAGCCGAAAAAAAAAAAAAAAAACGGCCGTAAGGGCACCCCGTTCGGGGTGCAGGGATTGATTCCTTGATTTGTCCCCCCGTTCGGGGGGAACCCTCCAACTGCGAGTAAGCCAAGGAGTTTGGAGGTACAGCAGGTTGACAGCAGTGTGATCGAGCAGATTAGATAGAGTAGAATTTGAATGGGGCTTCACTGATTTATTTCATACAATTCATATCTAAAACACAGTTGAAAAATATTTGATTGTTAAAATATTTAAATACAAGAACTATATCAAGAAATTAACAAAACATAGTTTTTTTAGTTAGGAGAAAAGTCTAAAAACATATCACAAATGACAAACGTTGTGCCTCTCCTCCTCCTGTTCTTCAATGAAGCTGATCACCCTCCAGCTCCCGTTAGAAACATCGTGCTGCTGAAGGTGTGCCGGCAGAATGGTTGTGATACAGGAGGTGCTGTGGACTCTCCCAGAAACGAGGACCTAGTTTAGTTGTAGATCCAGTAAAACATAGTGCAAATGTGACATTATTTATAATGCACAGTTACAGTCTTGTGAATATTAAAAAATGTACTTCATGTAATGCAGGAAGCGAATATTTCAAACGAACTAAGGCAGCAAACAGTAAGAGCAAAATCGTGTTCCAAACATTAACTCTTTTTTTAAATGTCAATTAGCTTGTGAGTAATAAGACAAAATGTGACTGCCAGACAGAGAACTGTCAGAGCAAACGGCAGATTTTAGAAAGTCCTGCCGAAATAAATCTGCACCCGACTGCGACTGTCAGCGTTGAACTGCCGCCATTGCTGTCAAAGTCAGACACATCTCCAAAATTGTTGGAGCAAATTTTTAAGCAGGCTTCATCTTGATAAATTGACCACGTATTTGACATTTACACCATAACGTTACCGCCTAAAATAATCGTAAAACAAAATTTTGTGTAACAACAAGAGTAATATGTACCCCAAAAGCTTTCAAAGCGTCTGAAAGTTTTCTCCTCCGTTTTTGTTGGGGCTTGGCTCGAAATGCATCATGATTGGCCGCCCGAAGTCCACGTGTCTGTCGGACGTGCTCTCATTGGTCTACAATACCATCACGGATGAATAAATACTCAAAGGGCTTGCCAGGCAAGCCCTTTGAACCCTTTAAATACTCAATGGGCTTGCCTGGCAAGCCCTTTGAGTATTTATTCCATATTGCCCACTAGTTCACTAGTAAGGTCATTTTGACGCTTACTAGTGAACATGTAAGGCCATAAATGTGCCCACTAGTTCACTAGTAAGATCATTTTGAGGCTTACTAGTTGACATGTAAGCCACAAAACGCCCGCTAGTTCACTAGTAAGATAATTTTGAGGCTTCTAGTGAACATGTAAGCCACAGAACGCCCACTAGTTCACTAGTAAGATCATTTTGACGCTTACTAGTGAACATGTAAGCCACAAAACGCTCACTAGTTCACTAGTAAGGTCATTTTGACGCTTACTAGTGAACATGTAAGCCACAAAACGCTCACTGGTTCACTAGTAAGGTAATTTTGACGCTTACTAGTGAACATGTAAGCCACAAAACGCCCACTAGTTCCCTAGTAAGATCATTTTGACGCTTATTTATGAACATGTCAGCCACAAAACGCTCACTCGTTCACTAGTAAGATCATTTTGACGCTTACTAGTGAACATGTAAGCCACAAAACGCCCACTAGTTCACTAGTAAGATCATTTTGAGGCTTACTAGTGAACATGTAAGCCACAATACGCCCAATAGTTCACTAGTAAGATCATTTTGACGCTTACTAGTGAACATGTAAGCCACAAAACGCTCACTAGTTCACTAGTAAGGTCATTTTGACGCTTACTAGTGAACATGTAAGCCGCAAAACGCCCACTAGTTCACTAATAAGATTATTTTGACGCTTACTACTGAACATTTAAGGCCATAAATGTGCCCACTAGTTCACTGGTAAGATGATTTTGACGCTTACTAGTGAACATGTAAGGCCATAAATGTGCCCACTTGTAGTGCTAGTGACATTACACTGTATTTGCATTAAATGCAAATAAGGATGATTACGAAAACATGTAACGGTATCCTATTGGCTGTACGTTTCAAAATAGTGTCATCCCACCAGTCAGGGCTCATGATTTTGGAAATTCTGTGCCCACTTAGTTTTTTAAAACAACAATGGCGGACAGTGTCCTGAGACGTATTCGGCGAAGGTGCAGGGCAATAGAGAGTGCCTGTCATCAAGGGTCTGCCGGTGAAAGTGAAGCACGCGCGATAAACATTTCAATTGCTAATTTAAGAAGAGTTAGTGACCAGTTTAGCGCTGATACTATTCAAAGTTTGATTCAAAGTCCAATAGATCTCCGATCTGTCATCATTGCGGGACCCACTCCTAATGGTGGACGTGTTTGTTCCCATGTGGCACATCGTTTGCACACAGGTAAAATGGCTACCATTTTTTGTCATTGGTTTTTCGTATGTATTTTTATTCGAACTACACACGGGTTTTACTGACGACTTGCTGTGACTTACCTTCTATCACCCTGTCAAACGTCGTTTTATACCAGTGGTTTTCCTGCAAATCAGTAGACTATTAAGTAACGCGATGGCTGTACACTTTTAAGCAATAACTAGTGATCTTTTAGTTATTCAATTATAAGTTTGAATTATTTTTTTCTTGAGTAAAATGGTTAGAGAAAATAGCTGCTCGTGGTTTTGAAGCTGCATATACTTTTATGTACATCTGTGTCTATATGCCTGTACTGTATACAGTATATAAAAAACACGTAGTGATTCGTTTGCTTGAATTCCTTAATCCTTTTATTTCCATACTTTAGGTAGACGAGGAAGACCAGCACTTGACATTACAAGTGATCAAATGGAACCGCTCCCCACTCAGGGCTTTACAGTGAGAGCCATCACTGAGATGTTGTGTTGTTCCTCTTCATACCTGCATAAAAAATGAAGTTTTTTCAGATTTCAGCCAGAAATAGATTTACTCCCATTCATGATGTTGACCTGGAAGAGCATGTCAGAAGATTGCACAGCCAATTTCCCAGATCAGGCTCGGAAGCAAGTGTTCTGCTACATACTCTTGTCCCTTCATGTATATACCATTATATTCATTGTGAAAGTGTACTTTCTTTATTGTGTTGTTTTATGAACCTGTTGCAGATGATGAGGGCATACCTGCGTGCTGATGGTATTGTAGTACAAAGAAAAAGAGTTCGAGAAATCCTCAACCGTATTGAGCCAGCTGCTGCAGCCCAGAGATGGAGCCAGACTGTGGCTAGAAGAACATACTATGTGCCATTCCCCAATAGTTTATGGCACATAGATGGGCATATGCGTCTCATTCGGTAATAAGGGATCATCTTATATTTGTACTCGTGGGAGCATTAGAAAGCCATATTGTATGGACAGCACAGATTAAATTGAATTTTATCATTTGTATATCCAAGTTACACAAACTCCAAATTGCCTCCATGTAGTCTTAAGTGCACAGCAATACCTTCTCTACCGAGATGATATTTCAAACAAGATATGAAACTTGATTGTTTTCTTGTATTTAATCATTATTCTTTTCATGTTTGTTTTACAGGTGGGTGTTTGTGACACATGCCGGCATTGATGGGAATTCCAGGCTAATAACGTACCTTCAACTGGAGCACAGACAACACAGCTTTGACAGTGTTGAAATATTTTGTCCAAGCCACCTGCCTGTATGGGTTACCCTCCATAGTAAGATCCGACCATGGTGGTGAAAACACTGGTTGCTCTTTTAATGAACCTACTGCAGGGACAAGACACCAAAATTTTTTCTAGCTCCAGCCAACACCCCCTCACAATTTACTCACACCTCCCATGGCCTGATTATCCACCAACAGGGGCCCTTTTTGGATTATCATTTTGGCATAGGAACTTTCCTTTCCTATCCTAACTGAGTGAGATGAGCCGGTAGCACCTGGAGCAAAGATCGTCTAAATTTTAATAATGCTTAGGAAAGGTTCTGACCATCCTTTACGAAAGGAAAGGAGATATATTATGCAGCAGGAATATTTAAAGGGGAAGTCTTTTTTTATGTTGTTGTTGTTGTTGTTGTCGACCCCACCCGTGCCCCGACATTGGGGGACCGGGCCCTCACTCCGTCTCCCGGATCCCCAGACCCCCCTCCTCCGCCCAGCGGGCGAGCAGGGCCGCCACTCCGCTTGGGTTTCGCCAGAGGTCCTCCGGAGTCAGTGTGGTGGGTATGTTTGTGCAGGTGAACAGGTGTTGTGTGTCGTGCACTTGCGTGCCGCATAGCGCACAGAGTGGTGTTGGGTGTGTGTCCGGTGTAATGTTGTGTAGGTAGGAGTGGAGGGCTGGTGATTTGTTGGTTCGGAGTTGTGCTAGGAGTTGTCTGGTTCTGTGTGGTAGGTCTTGCTCTGATGGATCTATTTCTGGTGCTGGTGCATGTATTTGTTGTGTTGTCTGGTGTCCAAGTGTGTTTGTACAAAGTGGGTGTGTATGTCTTTCATGTTCTGTTTTATGGTGTCGTTGTTGGTGTCCTGTGGTGCTGTGTCTTTGTTGTGTGTGTAGTTGTTGTTGTGGAAGATTGTTTGTTTCTTTTGTCTGGGTGGTGGTGGTTGTTGAGTGAGTGGGTGTAGTGGGTGGGTTGGGTGTTGGGCTTTTTGTCTGATTTGCGATGCGTGTAGTTTTAGATGGATGTTCAGTGGGAGAGTTTTTGTTTCCTCATGCAAGTGTTGTATGTTTGTGTCTTGTGTGCATCCTGTTGCTATTCTGAGTGCTGTGTTCTGTGTGGTCTGGAGTTTTGTCTTGTTTGTGTCCGATAGTGTTGGTGACCATATAGTGTTTGCGTATTCGAGGCGTGTGTGTGTGGTTGCATTGTATATGGTGAGTATAGTTTCTTTGGATTTTCCCCAGTGAGTGGTTGTTAAGGCTTTAAGTATTTTGTTTGATTGCTTGGCGCGGGTTAGAGTGTGTTGTGTGTGTTTTGAGAAGGTGAGTTTGGGGTCCCATGTTAATCCCAGTATTTTGGGTTCGCGGACTGTGGGTAGGGTGGTGTTATCTATTTGTAAAGTGAGCCTGTTGCTGTATTCTGCCGGATCCGGTGTGAACAGAGTGGTGGTGGTTTTGTCTGCGTTGAGTGTGAGTTGGTTCTGTTTTGTCCAGTTGTATATGTCGTGGAGATATTTTTGTACTTGTTGTTGTGCCTGTTGTGGTTTGACATGTGTGGATAGAATGGTGATGTCGTCTGCTTATGTAACTGTGTGTACATTTGGAGGTGGTTGTGGTAAGTCTGCCATGTATATGTTGAATAGTGTTGGTGAAAGTACTCCCCCCTGTGGTACCCCCGTTTTCGTGTTTCTATGTTCTGATGTTTCCCCCCGGTATTGAGTGTATTGTCTGCGTCCCCTTATGTAGTTGAAGATGTATTTGATGATGATGTTTGGGGTGTTAGTGTTGTTGAGTTTGTTTGTGAGTGTGTGTAGGTTTACCGTGTCAAAGGCTTTGGACATGTCTAGGGCTATGGCAACTGTTCGTTGTGGTGGTTTTTGTTGATTGAAACCTGTGGCTATGATGTTGTGTATGTGGTGTAGTGCTTTGGTTGTGGAGTGTTGTTTTCGGAAGCCGTGTTGGTGAGAGGGTAGTTGAGTGTTGTTGGTAATGAAGGGTAGTATTACCTTTTCCATTGTTTTGGCTATTGGGCTGAGTAGTGCTATTGGTCTGTAAGATGGGCCGAGTGCGTGGTTTTTGTTGGGTTTTGGTATTGGGATTATTTTTGCAGTCTTCCATATTGCGGGGATGGTGTTGGTGTTGAGCGATGTGTTGTAAGTGTGTGTGAGTAGTGTTATTGCTTTGGGGCCTAGGTGTTTCAGATGTCTGATGTTTATGTTGTCTGGGCCTGTGGAGTTGTTGCTTTTGGAGCGTTGTAGTGCTTGTTTGACTTGTTGTTCTGTGATGGTTATGGGCGTGGTGTTGAGTTTTCGTATTTTGCGTTGTAGTTGTCTGTATGTTCTGTTGGCTTTGTGTTGTATTATGTTGGTGAATTGTTTGTTGAATGCTCGTGCTTTCTGTTTGTTGGATATTGCCGTGTGTTGTCCGAACTGTATTGTGGTGTTTTCTGGTGCTTTTTGTTCTTTGTTAGATAGTCTTGTTACTGTGTTCCAGAGTATGTATTGTTTGTGTCTGTGGTTCCATGCATCCGTTAAGTGTTCTTTCCATAGCTCTTGTTTGTGTTTTTGGATTTGTGTGTCTATTTCTTTGTTTAGGTCTGTGATGCGTGGGTCTTGGTGGTTTTGTTGTCTGATGTCGTTTCTTTGGCTGATGAGTGTTCTGATGTGTTGTGGTAGGAGAAGTGATTTGCTTTTTATTTTTCCGTGGGGTATGTGGTGTTTGTCTGCTGTAAGTATGAGGTTTGTGAGCATGGTGTTGGCTGTGTGGATGTTGTCAGGTATGGTTAAGTTCTCCAGTGCTGATTCTATTTCAGAGGTGTATCCTTCCCAGTGTGCTTTCCTGTAATTTGTGTAAGTTTGAAGGTGTTGTTGTAGGCGGAAAGGAGCACGCGTGTTGTGTGTGATTTTGATAGGAAGGTGGTCTGAACTGAGTGCGTGTATTGTGGTCCATGTTGTTCTGTTTGTGATGCTGTTGCTGGCTGTTGTGATGTCCGGTGATGTTGGTTGTTGGTTGATGTTTGTAGGTTTTCTGGTAGGTGTGTTTGCGTTTAGAGTGATTTGTTGGGAGTTCTGTAGTATGTCTGCAATGAGGGTGCCTCTGTGGTCGTCGTAGGGAGAGTGCCACTGTGTTGAGTGAGCTTTGATGTCTGCGGTTAGAATGGTGTTGTTCAGCGAGTTTATGTATTGGAAGGTGTTGGTGATGTCTGTGTCTTCTGTGGCGTGGTCTGGTCGGGTGGTATCTCTGGGGGGTATATACATGTTGCATATGTGTAGTCTTTTGTGGTTGGTTATGTGAATCTTTACGGTTTGAATTTCTGTAGTGTTGGTGTTAATGTTGTTGGGGATGTTCATGGGAGTGAATGTGACTGATTTGTGAATGTATGTGAGCAGTCCTCCTCCTCCCTTGTGTTCTCTGTCTTTCCTAATGCTGGTGTAGTTGGTGAGACGAGGTGTGTTGTGTTGTTTTTCTAGTTTGGTTTCTTGTATGGTGATGATGTCTGCGTGCTGTTGTGAGGCGAGTTCTTCTAGTTCTGTTTTCTTGTTTTGGATGCCGTTGATGTTTATTTGTAGTATGGTCAGTGTGTGTTTGTTGTTTTTGTTGGTGGGTGTTGTTCTTTGTGGGTTGTTCGGGGGTTGTGGTGTTGGGGTGTTTGTTGTTTGCGTGTGTGTTCTGCATGTCCACGTGTTTGTGTATTGGCGGGTGGTGATGCCGGAGCAATGTCTGTGTATCCAGTGTGGGTGTGTTGAGTTGCATCTGAGTGAGGTTTGTCTGCGTGTGATGATTCTATTGCAGCTATTGCAGGTCCAGGTTTGGGGGGGTGGTCTTGTGTTTGTTGTATCTCTGTTGGAGTTGTCTGTCCGTGTTGCGTTTGAGGGTAGTGTTGGTGAGGCGAGTGTGTTGTTTTGGTCTGTTTGTGCTCTGCTGCCTGTTGGTGTCCTACGAGGTGTTGTTGTTCGTGGTGGTGTTTTGGGATGTAGTCTGCATTTCCATGTTATGTTGTATTGTCTAGTGTTTATGTTTGTGCAATGTTTGTGTACCCAGTGTGGTGTGTGGTGGTTGCATCTGAAGGATGTCTGTCTTCTTGTAATCTGTTGTGTGCAAATGTCGCATGTCCAGGTAGTTTGTTGTGTGTGTGTTTGTTGCGTGCGTGAGAGTGTCTGTGTGGGCCCCGGATTTGTCTCTATGTCCCCCGCCTGGAGCAAAAGGTCTGCCCGCCACCCTGCCAGGTTCAGGGGGCGGTTAGCCGAAAAAAAAAAAAAAACGGCCGTAAGGGCACCCCGTTCGGGGTGCAGGGATTGGTTCCTTGATTTGTCCCCCCGTTCGGGGGGAACCCTCCAACTGCGAGTAAGCCAAGGAGTTTGGAGGTACAGCATGTTGA
The DNA here is from genome assembly GCF_025434085.1 of Hippocampus zosterae. Taxonomy (NCBI): domain Eukaryota; kingdom Metazoa; phylum Chordata; class Actinopteri; order Syngnathiformes; family Syngnathidae; genus Hippocampus; species Hippocampus zosterae. The sequence continues at coordinate 9,187,303 of NC_067453.1, forward strand.
CAGCAGTGTGATCGAGCAGATTAGATAGAGTAGAATTTGAATGGGGCTTCACTGATTTATTTCATACAATTCATATCTAAAACACGGTTGAAAAATATTTGATTGTTAAAATATTTAAATACAAGAACTATATCAAGAAATTAACAAAACATAGTTTTTTTAGTTAGGAGAAAAGTCTAAAAACATATCACAAATGACAAACGTGCCTCTCCTCCTCCTGTTCTTCAATGAAGCTGATCACCCTCCAGCTCCCGTTAGAAACATCGTGCTGCTGAAGGTGTGCCGGCAGAATGGTTGTGATACAGGAGGTGCTGTGGACTCTCCCAGAAACGAGGACCTAGTTTAGTTGTAGATCCAGTAAAACATAGTGCAAATGTGACATTATTTATAATGCACAGTTACAGTCTTGTGAATATTAAAAAATGTACTTCATGTAATGCAGGAAGCGAATATTTCAAACGAACTAAGGCAGCAAACAGTAAGAGCAAAATCGTGTTCCAAACATTAACTCTTTTTTTAAATGTCAATTAGCTTGTGAGTAATAAGACAAAATGTGACTGTCAGACAGAGAACTGTCAGAGCAAACGGCAGATTTTAGAAAGTCCTGCCGAAATAAATCTGCACCCGACTGCGACTGTCAGCGTTGAACTGCCGCCATTGCTGTCAAAGTCAGACACATCTCCAAAATTGTTGGAGCAAATTTTTAAGCAGGCTTCATCTTGATAAATTGACCACGTATTTGACATTTACACCATAACGTTACCGCCTAAAATAATCGTAAAACAAAATTTTGTGTAACAACAAGAGTAATATGTACCCCAAAAGCTTTCAAAGCGTCTGAAAGTTTTCTCCTCCGTTTTTGTTGGGGCTTGGCTCGAAATGCATCATGATTGGCCGCCCGAAGTCCACGTGTCTGTCGGACGTGCTCTCATTGGTCTACAATACCATCACGGATGAATAAATACTCAAAGGGCTTGCCAGGCAAGCCCTTTGAACCCTTTAAATACTCAATGGGCTTGCCTGGCAAGCCCTTTGAGTATTTATTCCATATTGCCCACTAGTTCACTAGTAAGGTCATTTTGACGCTTACTAGTGAACATGTAAGGCCATAAATATGCCCACTAGTTCACTAGTAAGATCATTTTGAGGCTTACTAGTTGACATGTAAGCCACAAAACGCCCGCTAGTTCACTAGTAAGATAATTTTGAGGCTTCTAGTGAACATGTAAGCCACAGAACGCCCACTAGTTCACTAGTAAGATCATTTTGACGCTTACTAGTGAACATGTAAGCCACAAAACGCTCACTAGTTCACTAGTAAGGTCATTTTGACGCTTACTAGTGAACATGTAAGCCACAAAACGCTCACTGGTTCACTAGTAAGGTAATTTTGACGCTTACTAGTGAACATGTAAGCCACAAAACGCCCACTAGTTCCCTAGTAAGATCATTTTGACGCTTATTTATGAACATGTCAGCCACAAAACGCTCACTCGTTCACTAGTAAGATCATTTTGACGCTTACTAGTGAACATGTAAGCCACAAAACGCCCACTAGTTCACTAGTAAGGTCATTTTGACGCTTACTAGTGAACATGTAAGCCACAAAACGCCCACTAGTTCACTAGTAAGATCATTTTGACGCTTACTAGTGAACATGTAAGGCCATAAATGTGCCCACTAGTTCACTAGTAAGTTCATTTTGAGGCTTACTAGTTGACATGTAAGCCACACATCGCCTACTAGTTCACTAGTAAGATCATTTTGAGGCTTACTAGTGAACATGTAAGCCACAAAACGCCCAATAGTTCACTAGTAAGATCATTTTGACGCTTACTAGTGAACATGTAAGCCACAAAACGCTCACTAGTTCACTAGTAAGGTCATTTTGACGCTTACTAGTGAACATGTAAGCCGCAAAACGCCCACTAGTTCACTAATAAGATTATTTTGACGCTTACTACTGAACATTTAAGGCCATAAATGTGCCCACTAGTTCACTGGTAAGATGATTTTGACGCTTACTAGTGAACATGTAAGGCCATAAATGTGCCCACTTGTAGTGCTAGTGACATTACACTGTACTTGCATTAAATGCAAATAAGGATGATTACGAAAACATGTAACGGTATCCTATTGGCTGTACGTTTCAAAATAGTGTCATCCCACCAGTCAGGGCTCATGATTTTGGAAATTCTGTGCCCACTTAGTTTTTTAAAACAACAATGGCGGACAGTGTCCTGAGACGTATTCGGCGAAGGTGCAGGGCAATAGAGAGTGCCTGTCATCAAGGGTCTGCCGGTGAAAGTGAAGCACGCGCGATAAACATTTCAATTGCTAATTTAAGAAGAGTTAGTGACCAGTTTAGCGCTGATACTATTCAAAGTTTGATTCAAAGTCCAATAGATCTCCGATCTGTCATCATTGCGGGACCCACTCCTAATGGTGGACGTGTTTGTTCCCATGTGGCACATCGTTTGCACACAGGTAAAATGGCTACCATTTTTTGTCATTGGTTTTTCGTATGTATTTTTATTCGAACTACACACGGGTTTTACTGACGACTTGCTGTGACTTACCTTCTATCACCCTGTCAAACGTCGTTTTATACCAGTGGTTTTCCTGCAAATCAGTAGACTATTAAGTAACGCGATGGCTGTACACTTTTAAGCAATAACTAGTGATCTTTTAGTTATTCAATTATAAGTTTGAATTATTTTTTTCTTGAGTAAAATGGTTAGAGAAAATAGCTGCTCGTGGTTTTGAAGCTGCATATACTTTTATGTACATCTGTGTCTATATGCCTGTACTGTATACAGTATATAAAAAACACGTAGTGATTCGTTTGCTTGAATTCCTTAATCCTTTTATTTCCATACTTTAGGTAGACGAGGAAGACCAGCACTTGACATTACAAGTGTTCAAATTGAACTGCTCCCCACTCAGGGCTTTACAGTGAGAGCCATCACTGAGATGTTGTGTTGTTCCTCTTCATACCTGCATAAAAAAAATGAAGTTTTTTCAGATTTCAGCCAGAAATAGATTTACTCCCATTCATGATGTTGACCTGGAAGAGCATGTCAGAAGATTGCACAGCCAATTTCCCAGATCAGGCTCTGAAGCAAGTGTTCTGCTACATACTCTTGTCCCTTCATGTATATATCATTATATTCATTGTGAAAGTGTACTTTCTTTATTGTGTTGTTTTATGAACCTGTTGCAGATGATGAGGGCATACCTGCGTGCTGATGGTATTGTAGTACAAAGAAAAAGAGTTCGAGATATTCTCAACCGTATTGAGCCAGCTGCTGCAGCCCAGAGATGGAGCCAGACTGTGGCTAGAAGAACATACTATGTGCCATTCCCCAATAGTTTATGGCACATAGATGGGCATATGTGTCTCATTCGGTAATAAGGGATCATCTTATATTTGTACTCGTGGGAGCATTAGAGAGCCATATTGTATGGACAGCACAGATTAAATTGAATTTTATCATTTGTATATCCAAGTTACACAAACTCCAAATTGCCTCCATGTAGTCTTAAGTGCACAGCAATACCTTCTCTACCGAGATGATATTTCAAACAAGATATGAAACTTGATTGTTTTCTTGTATTTAATCATTATTCTTTTCATGTTTGTTTTACAGGTGGGTGTTTGTGACACATGCCGGCATTGATGGGAATTCCAGGCTAATAACGTACCTTCAACTGGAGCACAGACAACACAGCTTTGACAGTGTTGAAATATTTTGTCCAAGCCACCTGCCTGTATGGGTTACCCTCCAGAGTAAGATCCGACCATGGTGGTGAAAACACTGGTTGCTCTTTTAATGAACCTACTGCAGGGACAAGACACCAAAATTATTTCTAGCTCCAGCCAACACCCCCTCACAATTTACTCACACCTCCCATGGCCTGATTATCCACCAACAGGGGCCCTTTTTGGATTATCATTTTGGCATAGGAACTTTCCTTTCCTATCCTAACCGAGTGAGATGAGCCGGTAGCACCTGGAGCAAAGATCGTCTAAATTTTAATAATGCTTAGGAAAGGTTCTGACCATCCTTTACGAAAGGAAAGGAGATATATTATGCAGCAGGAATATTTCAAGGGGAAGTCTTTTTTTATGTTGTTGTTGTTGTCGACCCCACCCGTGCCCCGACATTGGGGGACCGGGCCCTCACTCCGTCTCCCGGATCCCCAGACCCCCCTCCGCCGCCCAGCGGGCGAGCAGGGCCGCCACTCCGCTTGGGTTTCGCCAGAGGTCCTCCGGAGTCAGTGTGGTGGGTATGTTTGTGCAGGTGAACAGGTGTTGTGTGTCGTGCACTTGCGTGCCGCATAGCGCACAGAGTGGTGTTGGGTGTGTGTCCGGTGTAATGTTGTGTAGGTAGGAGTGGAGGGCTGGTGATTTGTTGGTTCGGAGTTGTGCTAGGAGTTGTCTGGTTCTGTGTGGTAGGTCTTGCTCTGATGGGTCTATTTCTGGTGCTGGTGCATGTATTACTTTGTTGTGTTGTCTGGTGTCCAAGTGTGTTTGTACAAAGTGGGTGTGTATGTCTTTCATGTTCTGTTTTATGGTGTCGTTGTTGGTGTCCTGTGGTGCTGTGTCTTTGTTGTGTGTGTAGTTGTTGTTGTGGAAGATTGTTTGTTTCTTTTGTCTGGGTGGTGGTGGTTGTTGAGTGAGTGGGTGTAGTGGGTGGGTTGGGTGTTGGGCTTTTTGTCTGATTTGCGATGCGTGTAGTTTTAGATGGGTGTTCAGTGGGAGAGTTTTTGTTTCCTCATGCAACTGTTGTATGTTTGTGTCTTGTGTGCATCCTGTTGCTATTCTGAGTGCTGTGTTCTGTGTGGTCTGGAGTTTTGTTTTGTTTGTCCGATAGTGTTGGTGACCATATAGTGTTTGTGTATTCGAGGCGTGTGAGTGTGGTTGCTTTGTATATGGTGAGTATAGTTTCTTTGGATTTTCCCCAGTGAGTGGTTGTTAAGGCTTTAAGTATTTTGTTTGATTGCTTGGCGCGGGTTAGAGTGTGTTGTGTGTGTTTTGAGAAGGTGAGTTTGGGGTCCCATGTTAATCCCAGTATTTTGGGTTCGCGGACTGAGGGTAGGGTGGTGTTATCTATTTGTAAAGTGAGCCTGTTGCTGTATTCTGCCGGATCCGGTGTGAACAGAGTGGTGGTGGTTTTGTCTGCGTTGAGTGTGAGTTGGTTCTGTTTTGTCCAGTTGTATATGTCGTGGAGATATTTTTGTACTTGTTGTTGTGCCTGTTGTGGTTTGACATGTGTGGATAGAATGGTGATGTCGTCTGCTTATGTAACTGTGTGTACATTTGGAGGTGGTTGTGGTAAGTCTGCCATGTATATGTTGAATAGTGTTGGTGAAAGTACTCCCCCCTGTGGTACCCCCGTTTTCGTGTTTCTATGTTCTGATGTTTCCCCCCGGTATTGAGTGTATTGTCTGCGTCCCCTTATGTAGTTGAAGATGTATTTGATGATGATGTTTGGGGTGTTAGTGTTGTTGAGTTTGTTTGTGAGTGTGTGTAGGTTTACCGTGTCAAAGGCTTTGGACATGTCTAGGGCTATGGCAACTGTTCGTTGTGGTGGTTTTTGTTGATTGAAACCTGTGGCTATGATGTTGTGTATGTGGTGTAGTGCTTTGGTTGTGGAGTGTTGTTTTCGGAAGCCGTGTTGGTGAGAGGGTAGTTGAGTGTTGTTGGTAATGAAGGGTAGTATTACCTTTTCCATTGTTTTGGCTATTGGGCTGAGTAGTGCTATTGGTCTGTAAGATGGGCCGAGTGCGTGGTTTTTGTTGGGTTTTGGTATTGGGATTATTTTTGCAGTCTTCCATATTGCGGGGATGGTGTTGGTGTTGAGCGATGTGTTGTAAGTGTGTGTGAGTAGTGTTATTGCTTTGGGGCCTAGGTGTTTCAGATGTCTGATGTTTATGTTGTCTGGGCCTGTGGAGTTGTTGCTTTTGGAGCGTTGTAGTGCTTGTTTGACTTGTTGTTCTGTGATGGTTATGGGCGTGGTGTTGAGTTTTCGTATTTTGCGTTGTAGTTGTCTGTATGTTCTGTTGGTTTTGTGTTGTATTATGTTGGTGAATTGTTTGTTGAATGCTCGTGCTTTCTGTTTGTTGGATATTGCCGTGTGTTGTCCGAACTGTATTATGGTGTTTTCTGGTGCTTTTTGTTCTTTGTTAGATAGTCTTGTTACTGTGTTCCAGAGTATGTATTGTTTGTGTCTGTGGTTCCATGCATCCGTTAAGTGTTCTTTCCATAGCTCTTGTTTGTGTTTTTGGATTTGTGTGTCTATTTCTTTGTTTAGGTCTGTGATGCGTGGGTCTTGGTGGTTTTGTTGTCTGATGTCGTTTCTTTGGCTGATGAGTGTTCTGATGTGTTGTGGTAGGAGAAGTGATTTGCTTTTTATTTTTCCGTGGGGTATGTGGTGTTTGTCTGCTGTAAGTATGAGGTTTGTGAGCATGGTGTTGGCTGTGTGGATGTTGTCAGGTATGGTTATGTTCTCCAGTGCTGATTCTATTTCAGAGGTGTATCCTTCCCAGTCTGCTTTCCTGTAATTTGTGTAAGTTTGAAGGTGTTGTTGTAGGCGGAAAGGAGCACGCGTGCTGTGTGTGATTTTGATAGGAAGGTGGTCTGAACTGAGTGCGTGTATTGTGGTCCATGTTGTTCTGTTTGTGATGCTGTTGCTGGCTGTTGTGATGTCCGGTGATGTTGGTTGTTGGTTGATGTTTGTAGGTTTTCTGGTAGGTGTGTTTGCGTTTAGAGTGATTTGTTGGGAGTTCTGTAGTATGTCTGCAATGAGGGTGCCTCTGTGGTCGTCGTAGGGAGAGTGCCACTGTGTTGAGTGAGCGTTGATGTCTGCGGTTAGAAAGGTGTTGTTCAGCGAGGTTATGTATTGGAAGGTGTTGGTGATGTCTGTGTCTTCTGTGGCGTGGTCTGGTCGGGTGGTATCTCTGGGGGGTATATACATGTTGCATATGTGTAGTCTTTTGTGGTTGGTTATGTGAATCTTTACGGTTTGAATTTCTGTAGTGTTGGTGTTAATGTTGTTGGGGATGTTCATGGGAGTGAATGTGACTGATTTGTGAATGTATGTGAGCAGTCCTCCTCCTCCCTTGTGTTCTCTGTCTTTCCTAATGCTGGTGTAGTTGGTGAGACGAGGTGTGTTGTGTTGTTTTTCTAGTTTGGTTTCTTGTATGGTGATGATGTCTGCGTGCTGTTGTGAGGCGAGTTCTTCTAGTTCTGTTTTCTTGTTTTGGATGCCGTTGATGTTTATTTGTAGTATGGTCAGTGTGTGTTTGTTGTTTTTGTTGGTGGGTGTTGTTCTTTGTGGGTTGTTCGGGGGTTGTGGTGTTGGGGTGTTTGTTGTTTGCGTGTGTGTTCTGCATGTCCACGTGTTTGTGTATTGGCGGGTGGTGATGCCGGAGCAATGTCTGTGTATCCAGTGTGGGTGTGTTGAGTTGCATCTGAGTGAGGTTTGTCTGCGTGTGATGATTCTATTGCAGCTATTGCAGGTCCAGGTTTGGGGGGGTGGTCTTGTGTTTGTTGTATCTCTGTTGGAGTTGTCTGTCCGTGTTGCGTTTGAGGGTAGTGTTGGTGAGGCGAGTGTGTTGTTTTGGTCTGATCGTGCTCTGCTGCCTGTTGGTGTCCTACGAGGTGTTGTTGTTCGTGGTGGTGTTTTGGGATGTAGTCTGCATTTCCATGTTATGTTGTATTGTCTAGTGTTTATGTTTGTGCAATGTTTGTGTACCCAGTGTGGTGTGTGGTGGTTGCATCTGAAGGATGTCTGTCTTCTTGTAATCTGTTGTGTGCAAATGTCGCATGTCCAGGTAGTTTGTTGTGTGTGTGTTTGTTGCGTGCGTGAGAGTGTCTGTGTGGGCCCCGGATTTGTCTCTATGTCCCCCGCCTGGAGCAAAAGGTCCGCCCGCCACCCTGCCAGGTTCAGGGGGCGGTTAGCCGAAAAAAAAAAAAAACGGCCGTAAGGGCACCCCGTTCGGGGTGCAGGGATTGGTTCCTTGATTTGTCCCCCCGTTCGGGGGGAACCCTCCAACTGCGAGTAAGCCAAGGAGTTTGGAGGTACAGCAGGTTGACAGCAGTGTGATCGAGCAGATTAGATAGAGTAGAATTTGAATGGGGCTTCACTGATTTATTTCATACAATTCATATCTAAAACACGGTTGAAAAATATTTGATTGTTAAAATATTTAAATACAAGAACTATATCAAGAAATTAACAAAACATAGTTTTTTTAGTTAGGAGAAAAGTCTAAAAACATATCACAAATGACAAACGTTGTGCCTCTCCTCCTCCTGTTCTTCAATGAAGCTGATCACCCTCCAGCTCCCGTTAGAAACATCGTGCTGCTGAAGGTGTGCCGGCAGAATGGTTGTGATACAGGAGGTGCTGTGGACTCTCCCAGAAACGAGGACCTAGTTTAGTTGTAGATCCAGTAAAACATAGTGCAAATGTGACATTATTTATAATGCACAGTTACAGTCTTGTGAATATTAAAAAATGTACTTCATGTAATGCAGGAAGCGAATATTTCAAACGAACTAAGGCAGCAAACAGTAAGAGCAAAATCGTGTTCCAAACATTAACTCTTTTTTTAAATGTCAATTAGCTTGTGAGTAATAAGACAAAATGTGACTGTCAGACAGAGAACTGTCAGAGCAAACGGCAGATTTTAGAAAGTCCTGCCGAAATAAATCTGCACCCGACTGCGACTGTCAGCGTTGAACTGCCGCCATTGCTGTCAAAGTCAGACACATCTCCAAAATTGTTGGAGCAAATTTTTAAGCAGGCTTCATCTTGATAAATTGACCACGTATTTGACATTTACACCATAACGTTACCGCCTAAAATAATCGTAAAACAAAATTTTGTGTAACAACAAGAGTAATATGTACCCCAAAAGCTTTCAAAGCGTCTGAAAGTTTTCTCCTCCGTTTTTGTTGGGGCTTGGCTCGAAATGCATCATGATTGGCCGCCCGAAGTCCACGTGTCTGTCGGACGTGCTCTCATTGGTCTACAATACCATCACGGATGAATAAATACTCAAAGGGCTTGCCAGGCAAGCCCTTTGAACCCTTTAAATACTCAATGGGCTTGCCTGGCAAGCCCTTTGAGTATTTATTCCATATTGCCCACTAGTTCACTAGTAAGGTCATTTTGACGCTTACTAGTGAACATGTAAGGCCATAAATATGCCCACTAGTTCACTAGTAAGATCATTTTGAGGCTTACTAGTTGACATGTAAGCCACAAAACGCCCGCTAGTTCACTAGTAAGATAATTTTGAGGCTTCTAGTGAACATGTAAGCCACAGAACGCCCACTAGTTCACTAGTAAGATCATTTTGACGCTTACTAGTGAACATGTAAGCCACAAAACGCTCACTAGTTCACTAGTAAGGTCATTTTGACGCTTACTAGTGAACATGTAAGCCACAAAACGCTCACTGGTTCACTAGTAAGGTAATTTTGACGCTTACTAGTGAACATGTAAGCCACAAAACGCCCACTAGTTCCCTAGTAAGATCATTTTGACGCTTATTTATGAACATGTCAGCCACAAAACGCTCACTCGTTCACTAGTAAGATCATTTTGACGCTTACTAGTGAACATGTAAGCCACAAAACGCCCACTAGTTCACTAGTAAGGTCATTTTGACGCTTACTAGTGAACATGTAAGCCACAAAACGCCCACTAGTTCACTAGTAAGATCATTTTGACGCTTACTAGTGAACATGTAAGGCCATAAATGTGCCCACTAGTTCACTAGTAAGTTCATTTTGAGGCTTACTAGTTGACATGTAAGCCACACATCGCCTACTAGTTCACTAGTAAGATCATTTTGAGGCTTACTAGTGAACATGTAAGCCACAAAACGCCCAATAGTTCACTAGTAAGATCATTTTGACGCTTACTAGTGAACATGTAAGCCACAAAACGCTCACTAGTTCACTAGTAAGGTCATTTTGACGCTTACTAGTGAACATGTAAGCCGCAAAACGCCCACTAGTTCACTAATAAGATTATTTTGACGCTTACTACTGAACATTTAAGGCCATAAATGTGCCCACTAGTTCACTGGTAAGATGATTTTGACGCTTACTAGTGAACATGTAAGGCCATAAATGTGCCCACTTGTAGTGCTAGTGACATTACACTGTACTTGCATTAAATGCAAATAAGGATGATTACGAAAACATGTAACGGTATCCTATTGGCTGTACGTTTCAAAATAGTGTCATCCCACCAGTCAGGGCTCATGATTTTGGAAATTCTGTGCCCACTTAGTTTTTTAAAACAACAATGGCGGACAGTGTCCTGAGACGTATTCGGCGAAGGTGCAGGGCAATAGAGAGTGCCTGTCATCAAGGGTCTGCCGGTGAAAGTGAAGCACGCGCGATAAACATTTCAATTGCTAATTTAAGAAGAGTTAGTGACCAGTTTAGCGCTGATACTATTCAAAGTTTGATTCAAAGTCCAATAGATCTCCGATCTGTCATCATTGCGGGACCCACTCCTAATGGTGGACGTGTTTGTTCCCATGTGGCACATCGTTTGCACACAGGTAAAATGGCTACCATTTTTTGTCATTGGTTTTTCGTATGTATTTTTATTCGAACTACACACGGGTTTTACTGACGACTTGCTGTGACTTACCTTCTATCACCCTGTCAAACGTCGTTTTATACCAGTGGTTTTCCTGCAAATCAGTAGACTATTAAGTAACGCGATGGCTGTACACTTTTAAGCAATAACTAGTGATCTTTTAGTTATTCAATTATAAGTTTGAATTATTTTTTTCTTGAGTAAAATGGTTAGAGAAAATAGCTGCTCGTGGTTTTGAAGCTGCATATACTTTTATGTACATCTGTGTCTATATGCCTGTACTGTATACAGTATATAAAAAACACGTAGTGATTCGTTTGCTTGAATTCCTTAATCCTTTTATTTCCATACTTTAGGTAGACGAGGAAGACCAGCACTTGACATTACAAGTGTTCAAATTGAACTGCTCCCCACTCAGGGCTTTACAGTGAGAGCCATCACTGAGATGTTGTGTTGTTCCTCTTCATACCTGCATAAAAAAAATGAAGTTTTTTCAGATTTCAGCCAGAAATAGATTTACTCCCATTCATGATGTTGACCTGGAAGAGCATGTCAGAAGATTGCACAGCCAATTTCCCAGATCAGGCTCTGAAGCAAGTGTTCTGCTACATACTCTTGTCCCTTCATGTATATATCATTATATTCATTGTGAAAGTGTACTTTCTTTATTGTGTTGTTTTATGAACCTGTTGCAGATGATGAGGGCATACCTGCGTGCTGATGGTATTGTAGTACAAAGAAAAAGAGTTCGAGATATCCTCAACCGTATTGAGCCAGCTGCTGCAGCCCAGAGATGGAGCCAGACTGTGGCTAGAAGAACATACTATGTGCCATTCCCCAATAGTTTATGGCACATAGATGGGCATATGTGTCTCATTCGGTAATAAGGGATCATCTTATATTTGTACTCGTGGGAGCATTAGAAAGCCATATTGTATGGACAGCACAGATTAAATTGAATTTTATCATTTGTATATCCAAGTTACACAAACTCCAAATTGCCTCCATGTAGTCTTAAGTGCACAGCAATACCTTCTCTACCGAGATGATATTTCAAACAAGATATGAAACTTGATTGTTTTCTTGTATTTAATCATTATTCTTTTCATGTTTGTTTTACAGGTGGGTGTTTGTGACACATGCCGGCATTGATGGGAATTCCAGGCTAATAACGTACCTTCAACTGGAGCACAGACAACACAGCTTTGACAGTGTTGAAATATTTTGTCCAAGCCACCTGCCTGTATGGGTTACCCTCCAGAGTAAGATCCGACCATGGTGGTGAAAACACTGGTTGCTCTTTTAATGAACCTACTGCAGGGACAAGACACCAAAATTATTTCTAGCTCCAGCCAACACCCCCTCACAATTTACTCACACCTCCCATGGCCTGATTATCCACCAACAGGGGCCCTTTTTGGATTATCATTTTGGCATAGGAACTTTCCTTTCCTATCCTAACCGAGTGAGATGAGCCGGTAGCACCTGGAGCAAAGATCGTCTAAATTTTAATAATGCTTAGGAAAGGTTCTGACCATCCTTTACGAAAGGAAAGGAGATATATTATGCAGCAGGAATATTTCAAGGGGAAGTCTTTTTTTATGTTGTTGTTGTTGTCGACCCCACCCGTGCCCCGACATTGGGGGACCGGGCCCTCACTCCGTCTCCCGGATCCCCAGACCCCCCTCCTCCGCCCAGCGGGCGAGCAGGGCCGCCACTCCGCTTGGGTTTCGCCAGAGGTCCTCCGGAGTCAGTGTGGTGGGTATGTTTGTGCAGGTGAACAGGTGTTGTGTGTCGTGCACTTGCGTGCCGCATAGCGCACAGAGTGGTGTTGGGTGTGTGTCCGGTGTAATGTTGTGTAGGTAGGAGTGGAGGGCTGGTGATTTGTTGGTTCGGAGTTGTGCTAGGAGTTGTCTGGTTCTGTGTGGTAGGTCTTGCTCTGATGGGTCTATTTCTGGTGCTGGTGCATGTATTACTTTGTTGTGTTGTCTGGTGTCCAAGTGTGTTTGTACAAAGTGGGTGTGTATGTCTTTCATGTTCTGTTTTATGGTGTCGTTGTTGGTGTCCTGTGGTGCTGTGTCTTTGTTGTGTGTGTAGTTGTTGTTGTGGAAGATTGTTTGTTTCTTTTGTCTGGGTGGTGGTGGTTGTTGAGTGAGTGGGTGTAGTGGGTGGGTTGGGTGTTGGGCTTTTTGTCTGATTTGCGATGCGTGTAGTTTTAGATGGATGTTCAGTGGGAGAGTTTTTGTTTCCTCATGCAAGTGTTGTATGTTTGTGTCTTGTGTGCATCCTGTTGCTATTCTGAGTGCTGTGTTCTGTGTGGTCTGGAGTTTTGTCTTGTTTGTGTCCGATAGTGTTGGTGACCATATAGTGTTTGTGTATTCGAGGCGTGTGAGTGTGGTTGCTTTGTATATGGTGAGTATAGTTTCTTTGGATTTTCCCCAGTGAGTGGTTGTTAAGGCTTTAAGTATTTTGTTTGATTGCTTGGCGCGGGTTAGAGTGTGTTGTGTGTGTTTTGAGAAGGTGAGTTTGGGGTCCCATGTTAATCCCAGTATTTTGGGTTCGCGGACTGAGGGTAGGGTGGTGTTATCTATTTGTAAAGTGAGCCTGTTGCTGTATTCTGCCGGATCCGGTGTGAACAGAGTGGTGGTGGTTTTGTCTGCGTTGAGTGTGAGTTGGTTCTGTTTTGTCCAGTTGTATATGTCGTGGAGATATTTTTGTACTTGTTGTTGTGCCTGTTGTGGTTTGACATGTGTGGATAGAATGGTGATGTCGTCTGCTTATGTAACTGTGTGTACATTTGGAGGTGGTTGTGGTAAGTCTGCCATGTATATGTTGAATAGTGTTGGTGAAAGTACTCCCCCCTGTGGTACCCCCGTTTTCGTGTTTCTATGTTCTGATGTTTCCCCCCGGTATTGAGTGTATTGTCTGCGTCCCCTTATGTAGTTGAAGATGTATTTGATGATGATGTTTGGGGTGTTAGTGTTGTTGAGTTTGTTTGTGAGTGTGTGTAGGTTTACCGTGTCAAAGGCTTTGGACATGTCTAGGGCTATGGCAACTGTTCGTTGTGGTGGTTTTTGTTGATTGAAACCTGTGGCTATGATGTTGTGTATGTGGTGTAGTGCTTTGGTTGTGGAGTGTTGTTTTCGGAAGCCGTGTTGGTGAGAGGGTAGTTGAGTGTTGTTGGTAATGAAGGGTAGTATTACCTTTTCCATTGTTTTGGCTATTGGGCTGAGTAGTGCTATTGGTCTGTAAGATGGGCCGAGTGCGTGGTTTTTGTTGGGTTTTGGTATTGGGATTATTTTTGCAGTCTTCCATATTGCGGGGATGGTGTTGGTGTTGAGCGATGTGTTGTAAGTGTGTGTGAGTAGTGTTATTGCTTTGGGGCCTAGGTGTTTCAGATGTCTGATGTTTATGTTGTCTGGGCCTGTGGAGTTGTTGCTTTTGGAGCGTTGTAGTGCTTGTTTGACTTGTTGTTCTGTGATGGTTATGGGCGTGGTGTTGAGTTTTCGTATTTTGCGTTGTAGTTGTCTGTATGTTCTGTTGGTTTTGTGTTGTATTATGTTGGTGAATTGTTTGTTGAATGCTCGTGCTTTCTGTTTGTTGGATATTGCCGTGTGTTGTCCGAACTGTATTGTGGTGTTTTCTGGTGCTTTTTGTTCTTTGTTAGATAGTCTTGTTACTGTGTTCCAGAGTATGTATTGTTTGTGTCTGTGGTTCCATGCATCCGTTAAGTGTTCTTTCCATAGCTCTTGTTTGTGTTTTTGGATTTGTGTGTCTATTTCTTTGTTTAGGTCTGTGATGCGTGGGTCTTGGTGGTTTTGTTGTCTGATGTCGTTTCTTTGGCTGATGAGTGTTCTGATGTGTTGTGGTAGGAGAAGTGATTTGCTTTTTATTTTTCCGTGGGGTATGTGGTGTTTGTCTGCTGTAAGTATGAGGTTTGTGAGCATGGTGTTGGCTGTGTGGATGTTGTCAGGTATGGTTAAGTTCTCCAGTGCTGATTCTATTTCAGAGGTGTATCCTTCCCAGTCTGCTTTCCTGTAATTTGTGTAAGTTTGAAGGTGTTGTTGTAGGCGGAAAGGAGCACGCGTGTTGTGTGTGATTTTGATAGGAAGGTGGTCTGAACTGAGTGCGTGTATTGTGGTCCATGTTGTTCTGTTTGTGATGCTGTTGCTGGCTGTTGTGATGTCCGGTGATGTTGGTTGTTGGTTGATGTTTGTAGGTTTTCTGGTAGGTGTGTTTGCGTTTAGAGTGATTTGTTGGGAGTTCTGTAGTATGTCTGCAATGAGGGTGCCTCTGTGGTCGTCGTAGGGAGAGTGCCACTGTGTTGAGTGAGCTTTGATGTCTGCGGTTAGAATGGTGTTGTTCAGCGAGTTTATGTATTGGAAGGTGTTGGTGATGTCTGTGTCTTCTGTGGCGTGGTCTGGTCGGGTGGTATCTCTGGGGGGTATATACATGTTGCATATGTGTAGTCTTTTGTGGTTGGTTATGTGAATCTTTACGGTTTGAATTTCTGTAGTGTTGGTGTTAATGTTGTTGGGGATGTTCATGGGAGTGAATGTGACTGATTTGTGAATGTATGTGAGCAGTCCTCCTCCTCCCTTGTGTTCTCTGTCTTTCCTAATGCTGGTGTAGTTGGTGAGACGAGGTGTGTTGTGTTGTTTTTCTAGTTTGGTTTCTTGTATGGTGATGATGTCTGCGTGCTGTTGTGAGGCGAGTTCTTCTAGTTCTGTTTTCTTGTTTTGGATGCCGTTGATGTTTATTTGTAGTATGGTCAGTGTGTGTTTGTTGTTTTTGTTGGTGGGTGTTGTTCTTTGTGGGTTGTTCGGGGGTTGTGGTGTTGGGGTGTTTGTTGTTTGCGTGTGTGTTCTGCATGTCCACGTGTTTGTGTATTGGCGGGTGGTGATGCCGGAGCAATGTCTGTGTATCCAGTGTGGGTGTGTTGAGTTGCATCTGAGTGAGGTTTGTCTGCGTGTGATGATTCTATTGCAGCTATTGCAGGTCCAGGTTTGGGGGGGTGGTCTTGTGTTTGTTGTATCTCTGTTGGAGTTGTCTGTCCGTGTTGCGTTTGAGGGTAGTGTTGGTGAGGCGAGTGTGTTGTTTTGGTCTGATCGTGCTCTGCTGCCTGTTGGTGTCCTACGAGGTGTTGTTGTTCGTGGTGGTGTTTTGGGATGTAGTCTGCATTTCCATGTTATGTTGTATTGTCTAGTGTTTATGTTTGTGCAATGTTTGTGTACCCAGTGTGGTGTGTGGTGGTTGCATCTGAAGGATGTCTGTCTTCTTGTAATCTGTTGTGTGCAAATGTCGCATGTCCAGGTAGTTTGTTGTGTGTGTGTTTGTTGCGTGCGTGAGAGTGTCTGTGTGGGCCCCGGATTTGTCTCTATGTCCCCCGCCTGGAGCAAAAGGTCCGCCCGCCACCCTGCCAGGTTCAGGGGGCGGTTAGCCGAAAAAAAAAAAAAAAAACGGCCGTAAGGGCACCCCGTTCGGGGTGCAGGGATTGATTCCTTGATTTGTCCCCCCGTTCGGGGGGAACCCTCCAACTGCGAGTAAGCCAAGGAGTTTGGAGGTACAGCAGGTTGACAGCAGTGTGATCGAGCAGATTAGATAGAGTAGAATTTGAATGGGGCTTCACTGATTTATTTCATACAATTCATATCTAAAACACGGTTGAAAAATATTTGATTGTTAAAATATTTAAATACAAGAACTATATCAAGAAATTAACAAAACATAGTTTTTTTAGTTAGGAGAAAAGTCTAAAAACATATCACAAATGACAAACGTTGTGCCTCTCCTCCTCCTGTTCTTCAATGAAGCTGATCACCCTCCAGCTCCCGTTAGAAACATCGTGCTGCTGAAGGTGTGCCGGCAGAATGGTTGTGATACAGGAGGTGCTGTGGACTCTCCCAGAAACGAGGACCTAGTTTAGTTGTAGATCCAGTAAAACATAGTGCAAATGTGACATTATTTATAATGCACAGTTACAGTCTTGTGAATATTAAAAAATGTACTTCATGTAATGCAGGAAGCGAATATTTCAAACGAACTAAGGCAGCAAACAGTAAGAGCAAAATCGTGTTCCAAACATTAACTCTTTTTTTAAATGTCAATTAGCTTGTGAGTAATAAGACAAAATGTGACTGTCAGACAGAGAACTGTCAGAGCAAACGGCAGATTTTAGAAAGTCCTGCCGAAATAAATCTGCACCCGACTGCGACTGTCAGCGTTGAACTGCCGCCATTGCTGTCAAAGTCAGACACATCTCCAAAATTGTTGGAGCAAATTTTTAAGCAGGCTTCATCTTGATAAATTGACCACGTATTTGACATTTACACCATAACGTTACCGCCTAAAATAATCGTAAAACAAAATTTTGTGTAACAACAAGAGTAATATGTACCCCAAAAGCTTTCAAAGCGTCTGAAAGTTTTCTCCTCCGTTTTTGTTGGGGCTTGGCTCGAAATGCATCATGATTGGCCGCCCGAAGTCCACGTGTCTGTCGGACGTGCTCTCATTGGTCTACAATACCATCACGGATGAATAAATACTCAAAGGGCTTGCCAGGCAAGCCCTTTGAGTATTTATTCCATATTGCCCACTAGTTCACTAGTAAGGTCATTTTGACGCTTACTAGTGAACATGTAAGGCCATAAATGTGCCCACTAGTTCACTAGTAAGATAATTTTGATGCTTACTAGTTGACATGTAAGCCACAAAACGCCCGCTAGTTCACTAGTAAGATAATTTTGAGGCTTCTCGTGAACATGTAAGCCACAGAACGCCCACTAGTTCACTAGTAAGATCATTTTGACGCTTACTAGTGAACATGTAAGCCACAAAACGCTCACTAGTTCACTAGTAAGGTCATTTTGACGCTTACTAGTGAACATGTAAGCCACAAAACGCTCACTGGTTCACTAGTAAGGTAATTTTGACGCTTACTAGTGAACATGTAAGCCACAACACGCCCACTAGTTCCCTAGTAAGATCATTTTGACGCTTATTTATGAACATGTCAGCCACAAAACGCTCACTCGTTCACTAGTAAGATCATTTTGACGCTTACTAGTGAACATGTAAGCCACAAAACGCCCACTAGTTCACTAGTAAGGTCATTTTGACGCTTACTAGTGAACATGTAAGCCACAAAACGCCCACTAGTTCACTAGTAAGATCATTTTGACGCTTACTAGTGAACATGTAAGGCCATAAATGTGCCCACTAGTTCACTAGTAAGTTCATTTTGAGGCTTACTAGTTGACATGTAAGCCACACATCGCCGACTAGTTCACTAGTAAGATCATTTTGAGGCTTACTAGTGAACATGTAAGCCACAAAACGCCCAATACAGTGCACTCCGCTTAATAGAACACCGGTTAATAGAGTAATCCGCTTAATAGAGCAAAAGGCTCTGGAACCGATTTGCCTAATGCAATTTCCTATAAATATACTCCGCTTAGTAGAACAGATCTCCGCTTAATAGAACAGGCCGTAAGCAATGAACATTGTAAACTAGTGGTTTTCGAAGTGTAGCTATCGCGAGAAGTGGAGCTATCGCGATACTGTACCACTATCGCGAGAAAACGCGGTAGTTCTAGCCGTATACAGTAACAGGTAGCACGCTCACTCCACACATAGGCACACGCACGTCACAATGGCTTCAACTTCATTCAAGAGACGAGGGCTATCACCTGCGGATAAGAAGGACATACTCAGACGATACGATGCATTGCCGGATTCTCAGAAGGTACGCCCGTGGTTTCCAGGACTCTCTTATATCCCTCTTATCCAGCGCATTGAGAGGGAAGTCAACCGCAAAATTACGGACTCCTGTTTCCAGACAAAAGTAACGAATTTTTTCTCGTGATTTGAGATGTTTGACTGAAGTTGATTAAAGTTGTTGTTTTGTTGTTTGATTAAAGATATGGACGTCCACAGTCGAAATATCTCTTCTAAATCGTCAGCAGGGGTTTTTCTGCGTGCATAACTTGGTCGTCGACGTGTCTGAAGGTGTACCTAATAAAGTGTCTCCGGTTAATAGAAACCCCGCTTAGTAGAACAGAAGCACTTCGGCCCAATGGTGTTCTATTAAGCGGAGTGCACTGTAGTTCACTAGTAAGATCATTTTGACGCTTACTAGTGAACATGTAAGCCACAAAACGCTCACTAGTTTACTAGTAAGGTCATTTTGACGCTTACTAGTGAACATGTAAGCCACAAAACGCTCACTAGTTCACTAGTAAGGTCATTTTGACGCTTACTAGTGAACATGTAAGCCGCAAAACGCCCACTAGTTCACTAATAAGATTATTGTGACGCTTACTACTGAACATTTAAGGCCATAAATGTGCCCACTAGTTCACTGGTAAGATGATTTTGACGCTTACTAGTGAACATGTAAGGCCATAAATGTGCCCACTTGTAGTGCTAGTGACATTACACTGTACTTGCATTAAATGCAAATAAGGATGATTACGAAAACATGTAACGGTATCCTATTGGCTGTACGTTTCAAAATAGTGTCATCCCACCAGTCAGGGCTCATGATTTTGGAAATTCTGTGCCCACTTAGTTTTTTAAAACAACAATGGCGGACAGTGTCCTGAGACGTATTCGGCGAAGGTGCAGGGCAATAGAGAGTGCCTGTCATCAAGGGTCTGCCGGTGAAAGTGAAGCACGCGCGATAAACATTTCAATTGCTAATTTAAGAAGAGTTAGTGACCAGTTTAGCGCTGATACTATTCAAAGTTTGATTCAAAGTCCAATAGATCTCCGATCTGTCATCATTGCGGGACCCACTCCTAATGGTGGACGTGTTTGTTCCCATGTGGCACATCGTTTGCACACAGGTAAAATGGCTACCATTTTTTGTCATTGGTTTTTCGTATGTATTTTTATTCGAACTACACACGGGTTTTACTGACGACTTGCTGTGACTTACCTTCTATCACCCTGTCAAACGTCATTTTATACCAGTGGTTTTCCTGCAAATCAGTAGACTATTAAGTAACGCGATGGCTGTACACTTTTAAGCAATAACTAGTGATCTTTTAGTTATTCAATTATAAGTTTGAATTATTTTTTTCTTGAGTAAAATGGTTAGAGAAAATAGCTGCTCGTGGTTTTGAAGCTGCATATACTTTTATGTACATCTGTGTCTATATGCCTGTACTGTATACAGTATATAAAAAACACGTAGTGATTCGTTTGCTTGAATTCCTTAATCCTTTTATTTCCATACTTTAGGTAGACGAGGAAGACCAGCACTTGACATTACAAGTGATCAAATTGAACTGCTCCCCACTCAGGGCTTTACAGTGAGAGCCATCACTGAGATGTTGTGTTGTTCCTCTTCATACCTGCATAAAAAAATGAAGTTTTTTTCAGATTTCAGCCAGAAATAGATTTACTCCCATTCATGATGTTGACCTGGAAGAGCATGTCAGAAGATTGCACAGCCAATTTCCCAGATCAGGCTCGGAAGCAAGTGTTCTGCTACATACTCTTGTCCCTTCATGTATATATCATTATATTCATTGTGAAAGTGTACTTTCTTTATTGTGTTGTTTTATGAACCTCTTGCAGATGATGAGGGCATACCTGCGTGCTGATGGTATTGTAGTACAAAGAAAAAGAGTTCGAGAAATCCTCAACCGTATTGAGCCAGCTGCTGCAGCCCAGAGATGGAGCCAGACTGTGGCTAGAAGAACATACTATGTGCCATTCCCCAATAGTTTATGGCACATAGATGGGCATATGCGTCTCATTCGGTAATAAGGGATCATCTTATATTTGTACTCGTGGGAGCATTAGAAAGCCATATTGTATGGACAGCACAGATTAAATTGAATTTTATCATTTGTATATCCAAGTTACACAAACTCCAAATTGCCTCCATGTAGTCTTAAGTGCACAGTAATACCTTCTCTACCGAGATGATATTTCAAACAAGATATGAAACTTGATTGTTTTCTTGTATTTAATCATTATTCTTTTCATGTTTGTTTTACAGGTGGGTGTTTGTGACACATGCCGGCATTGATGGGAATTCCAGGCTAATAACGTACCTTCAACTGGAGCACAGACAACACAGCTTTGACAGTGTTGAAATATTTTGTCCAAGCCACCTGCCTGTATGGGTTACCCTCCAGAGTAAGATCCGACCATGGTGGTGAAAACACTGGTTGCTCTTTTAATGAACCTACTGCAGGGACAAGACACCAAAATTTTTTCTAGCTCCAGCCAACACCCCCTCACAATTTACTCACACCTCCCATGGCCTGATTATCCACCAACAGGGGCCCTTTTTGGATTATCATTTTGGCATAGGAACTTTCCTTTCCTATCCTAACCGAGTGAGATGAGCCGGTAGCACCTGGAGCAAAGATCGTCTAAATTTTAATAATGCTTAGGAAAGGTTCTGACCATCCTTTACGAAAGGAAAGGAGATATATTATGCAGCAGGAATATTTAAAGGGGAAGTCTTTTTTTATGTTGTTGTTGTTGTTGTTGTCGACCCCACCCGTGCCCCGACATTGGGGGACCGGGCCCTCACTCCGTCTCCCGGATCCCCAGACCCCCCTCCTCCGCCCAGCGGGCGAGCAGGGCCGCCACTCCGCTTGGGTTTCGCCAGAGGTCCTCCGGAGTCAGTGTGGTGGGTATGTTTGTGCAGGTGAACAGGTGTTGTGTGTCGTGCACTTGCGTGCCGCATAGCGCACAGAGTGGTGTTGGGTGTGTGTCCGGTGTAATGTTGTGTAGGTAGGAGTGGAGGGCTGGTGATTTGTTGGTTCGGAGTTGTGCTAGGAGTTGTCTGGTTCTGTGTGGTAGGTCTTGCTCTGATGGGTCTATTTCTGGTGCTGGTGCATGTATTTGTTGTGTTGTCTGGTGTCCAAGTGTGTTTGTACAAAGTGGGTGTGTATGTCTTTCATGTTCTGTTTTATGGTGTCGTTGTTGGTGTCCTGTGGTGCTGTGTCTTTGTTGTGTGTGTAGTTGTTGTTGTGGAAGATTGTTTGTTTCTTTTGTCTGGGTGGTGGTGGTTGTTGAGTGAGTGGGTGTAGTGGGTGGGTTGGGTGTTGGGCTTTTTGTCTGATTTGCGATGCGTGTAGTTTTAGATGGATGTTCAGTGGGAGAGTTTTTGTTTCCTCATGCAAGTGTTGTATGTTTGTGTCTTGTGTGCATCCTGTTGCTATTCTGAGTGCTGTGTTCTGTGTGGTCTGGAGTTTTGTCTTGTTTGTGTCCGATAGTGTTGGTGACCATATAGTGTTTGCGTATTCGAGGCGTGTGAGTGTGGTTGCTTTGTATGTGGTGAGTATAGTTTCTTTGGATTTTCCCCAGTGAGTGGTTGTTAAGGCTTTAAGTATTTTGTTTGATTGCTTGGCGCGGGTTAGAGTGTGTTGTGTGTGTTTTGAGAAGGTGAGTTTGGGGTCCCATGTTAATCCCAGTATTTTGGGTTCGCGGACTGTGGGTAGGGTGGTGTTATCTATTTGTAAAGTGAGCCTGTTGCTGTATTCTGCCGGATCCGGTGTGAACAGAGTGGTGGTGGTTTTGTCTGCGTTGAGTGTGAGTTGGTTCTGTTTTGTCCAGTTGTATATGTCGTGGAGATATTTTTGTACTTGTTGTTGTGCCTGTTGTGGTTTGACATGTGTGGATAGAATGGTGATGTCGTCTGCATATGTAACTGTGTGTACATTTGGAGGTGGTTGTGGTAAGTCTGCCATGTATATGTTGAATAGTGTTGGTGAAAGTACTCCCCCCTGTGGTACCCCCGTTTTCGTCTTTCTATGTTCTGATGTTTCCCCCCGGTATTGAGTGTATTGTCTGCGTCCCCTTATGTAGTTGAAGATGTATTTGATGATGATGTTTGGGGTGTTAGTGTTGTTGAGTTTGTTTGTGAGTGTGTGTAGGTTTACCGTGTCAAAGGCTTTGGACATGTCTAGGGCTATGGCAACTGTTCGTTGTGGTGGTTTTTGTTGATTGAAACCTGTGGCTATGATGTTGTGTATGTGGTGTAGTGCTTTGGTTGTGGAGTGTTGTTTTCGGAAGCCGTGTTGGTGAGAGGGTAGTTGAGTGTTGTTTGTAATGAAGGGTAGTATTACCTTTTCCATTGTTTTGGCTATTGGGCTGAGTAGTGCTATTGGTCTGTAAGATGGGCCGAGTGCGTGGTTTTTGTTGGGTTTTGGTATTGGGATTATTTTTGCAGTCTTCCATATTGCGGGGATGGTGTTGGTGTTGAGTGATGTGTTGTAAGTGTGTGTGAGTAGTGTTATTGCTTTGGGGCCTAGGTGTTTCAGATGTCTGATGTTTATGTTGTCTGGGCCTGTGGAGTTGTTGCTTTTGGAGCGTTGTAGTGCTTGTTTGACTTGTTGTTCTGTGATGGTTATGGGCGTGGTGTTGAGTTTTCGTATTTTGCGTTGTAGTTGTCTGTATGTTCTGTTGGTTTTGTGTTGTATTATGTTGGTGAATTGTTTGTTGAATGCTCGTGCTTTCTGTTTGTTGGATATTGCCGTGTGTTGTCCGAACTGTATTGTGGTGTTTTCTGGTGCTTTTTGTTCTTTGTTTGATAGTCTTGTTACTGTGTTCCAGAGTATGTGTTGTTTGTGTCTGTGGTTCCATGCATCCGTTAAGTGTTCTTTCCATAGCTCTTGTTTGTGTTTTTGGATTTGTGTGTCTATTTCTTTGTTTAGGTCTGTGATGCGTAGGTCTTGGTGGTTTTGTTGTCTGATGTCGTTTCTTTGGCTGATGAGTGTTCTGATGTGTTGTGGTAGGAGAAGTGATTTGCTTTTTATTTTTCCGTGGGGTATGTGGTGTTTGTCTGCTGTAAGTATGAGGTTTGTGAGCATGGTGTTGGCTGTGTGGATGTTGTCAGGTATGGTTAAGTTCTCCAGTGCTGATTCTATTTCAGAGGTGTATCCTTCCCAGTCTGCTTTCCTGTAATTTGTGTAAGTTTGAAGGTGTTGTTGTAGGCGGAAAGGAGCACGCGTGTTGTGTGTGATTTTGATAGGAAGGTGGTCTGAACTGAGTGCGTGTATTGTGGTCCATGTTGTTCTGTTTGTGATGCTGTTGCTGGCTGTTGTGATGTCCGGTGATGTTGGTTGTTGGTTGATGTTTGTAGGTTTTCTGGTGGGTGTGTTTGTGTTTAGAGTGATTTGTTGGGAGTTTTGTAGTATGTCTGCAATGTGGGTGCCTCTGTGGTCGTCGTAGGGAGAGTGCCATTGTGTTGAGTGAGCGTTGATGTCTGCGGTTAGAATGGTGTTGTTCAGCGAGTTTATGTATTGGAAGGTGTTGGTGATGTCTGTGTCTTCTGTGGCGTGGTCTGGTCGGGTGGTATCTCTGGGGGGTATATACATGTTGCATATGTGATGGGACGTGTGGTCAAAGTGGAGAAACAGATTCAGTCCATCGAGAAGTCTTTTTTTATTTTCAATGCCTTTACAATCATACATTCTATGCACATACACTGGTCTAAACATGGTATTCAGATGAATTTTACCTTTGTGGAATATGAATTATGCAGAAAATCTCACTTGTTTTTATCCAAATCAGGGGGCTAACATTTTGTACTTGCTATTGACCGAACAGTACATCACAGTTTCTGTGAGGACAAAATTTCTGGTTCTGTCACAGTCCACCGGAAGCAGAAATTGCTTTCACATCGCGCAGCTGTAACTTGGGCCGATCACAAGTGCTGCTTAACTTGTTAAACTAAATGAAGAGATGCCTCCGTGCAATACTCAGAGTAAGATGACGTTGTGTAAAGGAAGTGGCATGATTTATAGAAGCTAATGGAGTGCTGTGTCTGTCTCCTAAATACAATAAGATCTTTTTAAATGGCTTTTCAATTTTTCTTGCAGGGAAAAATGTACATCTATATATCTACTGTATATCTATAAAAAAAATCCTCGTCTCACCCCTCAGGTGGTGTCCATCCCTCATTCAGCTGGGGTCCTCTACCAGAGGCCAGGAAGCTTGATGGTTCTGCGCAGTATCCTTGCTGTTCCCAGCACTGCACATTTCTGGACTGAGATGTCCGATGTTGTTCCCGGGATCTGTTGCAACCACTCATCATCTAGTTTGGGGGTCACTGCCCCGAGTGCTCCGACCACCACAGGCACGACTGTCCCCTTTACCTTCCAGGCTCTCTCCAGCTCCTCTCTGAGCCCTTGGGATTTCTCGAGTTTCTCGTGTTCCTTCTTTCTGATGTTTCCAGCACTTGGGACCGCTACATCCACTACAACGGCTTTCCTCTGCCCTTTATCTATCATCAGGATATCTGGTTGGTTCGCCATTACCATCTTGTCAGTCTGGATCTGGAAGTCCCATAGGATCTTCGCTCTGTCATTCTCCACCACCTTCGGAGGTGTTTCCCATTTTGACCTTGGGGTGTCCAGTCCATACTCCGCACAGATGTTTCGGTAGACTATGCCAGCCACCTGGTTATGGCGTTCCATATAGGCTTTCCCTGCCAGCACCTTACACCCTGCAGTTATGTGTTAGATCGTCTCAGGTGTCTCTTTGCACAACCTACACCTTGGGTCTTGGCTGGTGTGGTATATCTAGGCCTCGATGGCTCTGGTGCTCAGGGCCTGCTCCTGAGCAGCCAGGATGAGTGCCTCTGTGCTGTCCTTCAGGCCAGCCCTCTCTAGAACTCTGATAGGACTTCTTGAGATTGGCCACGGCAGTTATTGTCCGGTGGTACATCCCGTGTAGGGGCTTGTCCTCCCATGATGGTCCCTCTTCCAGCACCTCATCTTCTGTTCCCCTTTGTCTGAGACATTCTCTGAGTACATCATCCGTTGATGCCTTCTCCTTGATGTATTTGTGGAGCTTGGATGTTTCATCCTGGACAGTGGCTCTCACACTCACTAGTCCCCGGCCTCCTTCCTTTCGGCTTGTGTACAGTCTCAGGGTGCTGTATTTGGTATGGAACCCTCCATGCATGGTAACGAGCTTTCGGGTCTAAACATCCGTGATCTGAATCTCTTCCTTTGGCCACCTTATTTTTCCTGCAGGGTATCTGATCACTGGAAAGGGCATAGCTGTTTATTGCCCGGGTCTTATTCTTGCCATTGAGCTGGCTTCTTAGGACTTGCCTCACTCGCTGGAGGTATTTGGCCATAGCCGCTTTCCTTGTTGCCAGTTTGAGGTTGCCATTGGCTTGTGGTATACCGAGGTACTTGTAGCTGTCCTCAATGTCTGCTATTGTTCCTTCAGGGAGTGAGACCCCTTCAGTGCGGACTACCCTTCCTCTCTTAGTCACCATCCGACTACATTTCTCCAGCACGAATGACATCCCGATGTCGCTGCTGTAGATCTTGATTGTGTGGATCAGGGAGTCTATGTCCCTTTCGCTCTTAGCAAACAGCTACATGTCATCCTTGTAGAGGAGGTGACTGATCGTAGCTCCATTTCTGAGGCGGTATCCATGGCCTGTCTTGGTGATTACTTGGCTTAGGGGGTTCAGTCCTATGCAGGACAGCAGTGGGGAGAGTGCATCACCTTGGTATATGCCACATTTGATGGACACTTGGGTAAGTGGCTTGCCATTGGCTTCAAGTGTGGTTTTCCACATCCTCATCAAGTTCGCAACGAAGGCTCTTAGGGTCCTGTTCACCTTATACACATCCAAGCATTCAGTGATCCATGTATGTGGCATCGAGTCATAGGCTTTCTTTTAATCAATCCAGGCTGTGCACAGGTTGGTACATCGGGACCTGCAGTCTTGTGCGACTGTTCTGTCAACCAGGAGCTGATGTTTGGCTCCCCTGGTATCTCTACCAATGCCCTTCCGTGC
This sequence comes from Hippocampus zosterae, assembly GCF_025434085.1. Taxonomy (NCBI): domain Eukaryota; kingdom Metazoa; phylum Chordata; class Actinopteri; order Syngnathiformes; family Syngnathidae; genus Hippocampus; species Hippocampus zosterae. The sequence continues at coordinate 9,213,721 of NC_067453.1, forward strand.
TTCGCTCATGTATTGATCCATGTGTGCACTTATCTTAGCCGCAACATGAGCTTCCAAAATTGTGGAGGGACAGGTTATTGGCCGATAGTTGGATGCGACTGCACCCTTTGAGGGATCTTTCATGATAAGGATCGTTCGCCCTTCGGTTAGCCATCCTGGGTGAGTCCCATCCCTAGGCAGCGGTTTCATTTGTGCTGCTGGGCGCTCATGGAGTGCTGTGAGTCTCTTTAGCCAGTAAGTGTGGACCATGTCCGGGCCTGGTGCTGTCCAGTTCTTCATATTTGAGACTATTTCCTTTATGTCTGCCACTGTTATGGTAATTGGGTTCTGTTCAGGGAGGTGTCTGTGCTCCTCTCTTTGGGTGACCAGCCATTGTGCACTGCTGTTATGTGCAACCTCCTTCTCCCATCTGCCTCTCCAGTACCTTTCAGTTTCCAGTCTTGGTGGATCAGCTCTGTTGTTAGGACCCTGCCACTGAGCGTACACTTTCGCAGGTTGTGTTGCAAACAGCCTGTTTATTCGTCTGGCCTCATTCTCTTTCGTGTACCGCTTTAGGCGGCTGGACAAGGCTTGGAGCCTTTGTTTCGAGTGCTTCATATATGGTCATCTGGATGTACCTCTCAGGATCGGCCTTTTCATCACACCTCTCTGGACCTCAGTCAATTGACTCACATCTTTCCGAGCCGCCTTGATCTGAGCCTCCAACCGTCTTTTCCGTGGTCGGTAATGTATCTCATGGCTTCCATGGTTGCTCTTATAGCCAAGCATCTCAAGGATCACTGATGCTGAAGCGTATATCAGTTCATTTCCGTGATCGTTACGGTAAGGATCGCCCTCAGTGCTGCATTCACACTTTCCAAGAGACTTTCAGGTGGTACTTCACATAGCCGTTGTAATCGGATTCTAGGTTTCCCAGCTTTCATTCTTGCCATGATCTTAGCTTTCAGGTCAGTTGCTGCCTCGCTCAGCATTTCATTCATTGGGGCTGGCCTCCCAATCTCATCATCTGCATTCACTCTGGTATGAACTCCTCTGATCTGGCAGCCTGGGGCCCCTCACCATGGAACCTGCGTTGTACCTCATCAATCTCAAGTTGTGACAGCAGTTGCCGTTTGTGGATGTTGGAACACTGAGTTACGAGTTGTTTCGTGGCCACCCGTGACTGTGGGTTTCGAAGTAACCATTTAGCCCACATTCTCTCCATGTAACCTCTCTGACTAGGCTTGCTTGAGTAGTAGCATTCTAACAGAGCCATGTTATTGCATCTTGCCCATCTCTGCTCCATTTTTCATCAAGGTGCTCTGGTTCCCCAGCACCTGACGCAGACCTTGTTTGGCCGGGCGACGTCTGAGCTGGCATGTCATTCATTTTATTGTCTCTCATCATTGTATGAGGTACGCATTAGCGTGAAGGCTCTTGCCCAAGGACCCACACTGGATGGTGTTATGTGCTCATTTTTTGCCCCAAGTGGGGAGCGGAGGGACGGGCGCTGGGGGGGGGACCATCGTGGTGGGGCGGGCCCCTACGCGGGATGTGCCACCGGACCGTGGCTGAGGTGGCTGATCTCAAGAAGTCCTATCGGTGGCTGGAGGGGACTGGCCTGGGGGACAGCGCAGGGGCGCTCATCCTGGCTGCTCAGGAGCGGGCCTTGGGCGCCGGAGCCGTCGAGGCCCGGATGTGCCGCGCCGGACAGGACCCGGGGTGTGGGTTGTGCGGGGAGGCGCCTGGGACGATCCGGCACGTGGCTGCGGGGTGTGGGATGCTGGCAGGGGGGGCCTGCGTGGAGCGCCATGGCCAGGTGGCTGGCGTGGTCTGCCGAGGCATCTGTGCGGAGTGTGGACTGGGGGCCCCGGGGTCGGAGTGGGGGGCACCTCCGAGGGTGGTGGAGGGTGGCGGAGCGGGGATCCTGTGGGACTTCCGGATCCAGACTGGCGGGATGGTGGTGGCGAGCCAGCCAGATGTCGTGGTCGTGGATGGGGGGCGGAGGAGGGCCGTTGTGGTGGATGTGGCGGTCCCAGGTGGTGGAGGCATCGGGAGGGGGGAGCATGGGGGGCTCGGGGGGTACCAGGGGCTCGGGGAGGGGCTGGGGAGGGCCTGGGGGGTGGGGGTGGCGGTCGTGCCTGTGGTGGTCGGGGCGCTCGGGGCAGTGACCCCCGGACTGGATGGGTGGTTGCGACAGATCCCGGGACCAGCGTCGGACATCTCGGTCCGGAGGTGTGCGGTGCTGGGAGCGGCGGGGGTACTGCGCGGGGCCCTCGGGCTTCCTGGCCTCTGGTGGAGGACCCGAGCTGAATGAGGGACGGACACCACCCGAGGACACCTCCTATTGGCTCCATGATAAGAGCTCCACCCAGCAAAGAATTAACCCTTTAAAACCTGATTCTGAGCTTTCACAATTATTTACCGCCATTTGCGTAATATCTACAGTATACAGAAGGAATCAAGCAATTTTTACCAATGTATCTGTAGGTGATGTTTATTTATTATGTACACAGAGATAAAGAGTAATGGCACAGCTCTGCAGTATCTTTCCACTTTTATATATGTATGCTATACTAAATAAAATGAATAGGGCACCATATAATGCAACAGTTATGCAACTCCCTAAATAATGATGTGAATTTTCAGTTGTTGCTAAATCAGTTAGGATGTTATAATTTGTGGTGTAGATGCGAATTTAGGAGAGCAGGACAATATATCGCATTGCAATTGGAGCAGCAGCTTGGTTGATGATGTCCCCAAACCGGCTCATCTATTATATTTGTCGTGCAATACAATGAAAATGAGCACAATTGCAAAACATAGGCTTCTTATATTTTAAAATAAAATAATCACATGTTTACCGTTCTGGGGTTTCTACAATCATGAATGGAGGCATTATTTACAGCAGGTTGATGTTGTTGTTGTTGTTGTCGACCCCACCCGTGCCCCGACATTGGGGGACCGGGCCCTCACTCCGTCTCCCGGATCCCCAGACCCCCCTCCGCCGCCCAGCGGGCGAGCAGGGCCGCCACTCCGCTTGGGTTTCGCCAGAGGTCCTCCGGAGTCAGTGTGGTGGGTATGTTTGTGCAGGTGAACAGGTGTTGTGTGTCGTGCACTTGCGTGCCGCATAGCGCACAGAGTGGTGTTGGGTGTGTGTCCGGTGTAATGTTGTGTAGGTAGGAGTGGAGGGCTGGTGATTTGTTGGTTCGGAGTTGTGCTAGGAGTTGTCTGGTTCTGTGTGGTAGGTCTTGCTCTGATGGGTCTATTTCTGGTGCTGGTGCATGTATTACTTTGTTGTGTTGTCTGGTGTCCAAGTGTGTTTGTACAAAGTGGGTGTGTATGTCTTTCATGTTCTGTTTTATGGTGTCGTTGTTGGTGTCCTGTGGTGCTGTGTCTTTGTTGTGTGTGTAGTTGTTGTTGTGGAAGATTGTTTGTTTCTTTTGTCTGGGTGGTGGTGGTTGTTGAGTGAGTGGGTGTAGTGGGTGGGTTGGGTGTTGGGCTTTTTGTCTGATTTGCGATGCGTGTAGTTTTAGATGGGTGTTCAGTGGGAGAGTTTTTGTTTCCTCATGCAACTGTTGTATGTTTGTGTCTTGTGTGCATCCTGTTGCTATTCTGAGTGCTGTGTTCTGTGTGGTCTGGAGTTTTGTTTTGTTTGTGTCCGATAGTGTTGGTGACCATATAGTGTTTGCGTATTCGAGGCGTGTGAGTGTGGTTGCTTTGTATGTGGTGAGTATAGTTTCTTTGGATTTTCCCCAGTGAGTGGTTGTTAAGGCTTTAAGTATTTTGTTTGATTGCTTGGCGCGGGTTAGAGTGTGTTGTGTGTGTTTTGAGAAGGTGAGTTTGGGGTCCCATGTTAATCCCAGTATTTTGGGTTCGCGGACTGTGGGTAGGGTGGTGTTATCTATTTGTAAAGTGAGTCTGTTGCTGTATTCTGCCGGATCCGGTGTGAACAGAGTGGTGGTGGTTTTGTCTGCGTTGAGTGTGAGTTGGTTCTGTTTTGTCCAGTTGTATATGTCGTGGAGATATTTGTGTACTTGTTGTTGTGCCTGTTGTGGTTTGACATGTGTGGATAGAATGGTGATGTCGTCTGCATATGTAACTGTGTGTACATTTGGAGGTGGTTGTGGTAAGTCTGCCATGTATATGTTGAATAGTGTTGGTGAAAGTACTCCCCCCTGTGGTACCCCCGTTTTCGTGTTTCTGTGTTCTGATGTTTCCCCCCGGTATTGAGTGTATTGTCTGCGTCCCCTTATGTAGTTGAAGATGTATTTGATGATGATGTTTGGGGTGTTAGTGTTGTTGAGTTTGTTTGTGAGTGTGTGTAGGTTTACCGTGTCAAAGGCTTTGGACATGTCTAGGGCTATGGCAACTGTTCGTTGTGGTGGTTTTTGTTGATTGAAACCTGTGGCTATGATGTTGTGTATGTGGTGTAGTGCTGTGGTTGTGGAGTGTTGTTTTCGGAAGCCGTGTTGGTGAGAGGGTAGTTGAGTGTTGTTGGTAATGAAGGGTAGTATTACCTTTTCCATTGTTTTGGCTATTGGGCTGAGTAGTGCTATTGGTCTGTAGGATGGGCCGAGTGCGTGGTTTTTGTTGGGTTTTGGTATTGGGATTATTTTTGCAGTCTTCCATATTGCGGGGATGGTGTTGGTGTTGAGTGATGTGTTGTAAGTGTGTGTGAGTAGTGTTATTGCTTTGGGGCCTAGGTGTTTCAGATGTCTGATGTTTATGTTGTCTGGGCCTGTGGAGTTGTTGTTTTTGGAGCGTTGTAGTGCTTGTTTGACTTGTTGTTCTGTGATGGTTATGGGCGTGGTGTTGAGTTTTCGTATTTTGCGTTGTAGTTGTCTGTATGTTCTGTTGGTTTTGTGTTGTATTATGTTGGTGAATTGTTTGTTGAATGCTCGTGCTTTCTGTTTGTTGGACATTGCCGTGTGTTGTCCGAACTGTATTGTGGTGTTTTCTGGTGCTTTTTGTTCTTTGTTAGATAGTCTTGTTACTGTGTTCCAGAGTATGTATTGTTTGTGTCTGTGGTTCCATGCATCCGTTAAGTGTTCTTTCCATAGCTCTTGTTTGTGTTTTTGGATTTGTGTGTCTATTTCTTTGTTTAGGTCTGTGATGCGTGGGTCTTGGTGGTTTTGTTGTCTGATGTCGTTTCTTTGGCTGATGAGTGTTCTGATGTGTTGTGGTAGGAGAAGTGATTTGCTTTTTATTTTTCCGTGGGGTATGTGGTGTTTGTCTGCTGTAAGTATGAGGTTTGTGAGCATGGTGTTGGCTGTGTGGATGTTGTCAGGTATGGTTATGTTCTCCAGTGCTGATTCTATTTCAGAGGTGTATCCTTCCCAGTCTGCTTTCCTGTAATTTGTGTAAGTTTGAAGGTGTTGTTGTAGGCGGAAAGGAGCACGCGTGCTGTGTGTGATTTTGATAGGAAGGTGGTCTGAACTGAGTGCGTGTATTGTGGTCCATGTTGTTCTGTTTGTGATGCTGTTGCTGGCTGTTGTGATGTCCGGTGATGTTGGTTGTTGGTTGATGTTTGTAGGTTTTCTGGTAGGTGTGTTTGCGTTTAGAGTGATTTGTTGGGAGTTCTGTAGTATGTCTGCAATGAGGGTGCCTCTGTGGTCGTCGTAGGGAGAGTGCCATTGTGTTGAGTGAGCGTTGATGTCTGCGGTTAGAAAGGTGTTGTTCAGCGAGGTTATGTATTGGAAGGTGTTGGTGATGTCTGTGTCTTCTGTGGCGTGGTCTGGTCGGGTGGTATCTCTGGGGGGTATATACATGTTGCATATGTGTAGTCTTTTGTGGTTGGTTATGTGAATCTTTACGGTTTGAATTTCTGTAGTGTTGGTGTTAATGTTGTTGGGGATGTTCATGGGAGTGAATGTGACTGATTTGTGAATGTATGTGAGCAGTCCTCCTCCTCCCTTGTGTTCTCTGTCTTTCCTAATGCTGGTGTAGTTGGTGAGACGAGGTGTGTTGTGTTGTTTTTCTAGTTTGGTTTCTTGTATGGTGATGATGTCTGCGTGCTGTTGTGAGGCGAGTTCTTCTAGTTCTGTTTTCTTGTTTTGGATGCCGTTGATGTTTATTTGTAGTATGGTCAGTGTGTGTTTGTTGTTTTTGTTGGTGGGTGTTGTTCTTTGTGGGTTGTTCGGGGGTTGTGGTGTTGGGGTGTTTGTTGTTTGCGTGTGTGTTCTGCATGTCCACGTGTTTGTGTATTGGCGGGTGGTGATGCCGGAGCAATGTCTGTGTATCCAGTGTGGGTGTGTTGAGTTGCATCTGAGTGAGGTTTGTCTGCGTGTGATGATTCTATTGCAGCTATTGCAGGTCCAGGTTTGGGGGGGTGGTCTTGTGTTTGTTGTATCTCTGTTGGAGTTGTCTGTCCGTGTTGCGTTTGAGGGTAGTGTTGGTGAGGCGAGTGTGTTGTTTTGGTCTGTTCGTGCTCTGCTGCCTGTTGGTGTCCTACGAGGTGTTGTTGTTCGTGGTGGTGTTTTGGGATGTAGTCTGCATTTCCATGTTATGTTGTATTGTCTAGTGTTTATGTTTGTGCAATGTTTGTGTACCCAGTGTGGTGTGTGGTGGTTGCATCTGAAGGATGTCTGTCTTCTTGTAATCTGTTGTGTGCAAATGTCGCATGTCCAGGTAGTTTGTTGTGTGTGTGTTTGTTGCGTGCGTGAGAGTGTCTGTGTGGGCCCCGGATTTGTCTCTATGTCCCCCGCCTGGAGCAAAAGGTCCGCCCGCCACCCTGCCAGGTTCAGGGGGCGGTTAGCCGAAAAAAAAAAAAAAACGGCCGTAAGGGCACCCCGTTCGGGGTGCAGGGATTGGTTCCTTGATTTGTCCCCCCGTTCGGGGGGAACCCTCCAACTGCGAGTAAGCCAAGGAGTTTGGAGGTACAGCATGTTGACAGCAGTGTGATCGAGCAGATTAGATAGAGTAGAATTTGAATGGGGCTTCACTGATTTATTTCATACAATTCATATCTAAAACACGGTTGAAAAATATTTGATTGTTAAAATATTTAAATACAAGAACTATATCAAGAAATTAACAAAACATAGTTTTTTTAGTTAGGAGAAAAGTCTAAAAACATATCACAAATGACAAACGTGCCTCTCCTCCTCCTGTTCTTCAATGAAGCTGATCACCCTCCAGCTCCCGTTAGAAACATCGTGCTGCTGAAGGTGTGCCGGCAGAATGGTTGTGATACAGGAGGTGCTGTGGACTCTCCCAGAAACGAGGACCTAGTTTAGTTGTAGATCCAGTAAAACATAGTGCAAATGTGACATTATTTATAATGCACAGTTACAGTCTTGTGAATATTAAAAAATGTACTTCATGTAATGCAGGAAGCGAATATTTCAAACGAACTAAGGCAGCAAACAGTAAGAGCAAAATCGTGTTCCAAACATTAACTCTTTTTTTAAATGTCAATTAGCTTGTGAGTAATAAGACATAATGTGACTGCCAGACAGAGAACTGTCAGAGCAGACGGCAGATTTTAGAAAGTCCTGCCGAAATAAATCTGCACCCGACTGCGACTGTCAGCGTTGAACTGCCGCCATTGCTGTCAAAGTCAGACACATCTCCAAAATTGTTGGAGCAAATTTTTAAGCAGGCTTCATCTTGATAAATTGACCACGTATTTGACATTTACACCATAACGTTACCGCCTAAAATAATCGTAAAACAAAATTTTGTGTAACAACAAGAGTAATATGTACCCCAAAAGCTTTCAAAGCGTCTGAAAGTTTTCTCCTCCGTTTTTGTTGGGGCTTGGCTCGAAATGCATCATGATTGGCCGCCCGAAGTCCACGTGTCTGTCGGACGTGCTCTCATTGGTCTACAATACCATCACGGATGAATAAATACTCAAAGGGCTTGCCAGGCAAGCCCTTTGAACCCTTTAAATACTCAATGGACTTGCCTGGCAAGCCCTTTGAGTATTTATTCCATATTGCCCACTAGTTCACTAGTAAGGTCATTTTGACGCTTACTAGTGAACATGTAAGGCCATAAATGTGCCCACTAGTTCACTAGTAAGATCATTTTGAGGCTTACTAGTTGACATGTAAGCCACAAAACGCCCGCTAGTTCACTAGTAAGATAATTTTGAGGCTTCTAGTGAACATGTAAGCCACAGAACGCCCACTAGTTCACTAGTAAGATCATTTTGACGCTTACTAGTGAACATGTAAGCCACAAAACGCTCACTAGTTCACTAGTAAGGTCATTTTGACGCTTACTAGTGAACATGTAAGCCACAAAACGCTCACTGGTTCACTAGTAAGGTAATTTTGACGCTTACTAGTGAACATGTAAGCCACAAAACGCCCACTAGTTCCCTAGTAAGATCATTTTGACGCTTATTTATGAACATGTCAGCCACAAAACGCTCACTCGTTCACTAGTAAGATCATTTTGACGCTTACTAGTGAACATGTAAGCCACAAAACGCCCACTAGTTCACTAGTAAGGTCATTTTGACGCTTACTAGTGAACATGTAAGCCACAAAACGCCCACTAGTTCACTAGTAAGATCATTTTGACGCTTACTAGTGAACATGTAAGGCCATAAATGTGCCCACTAGTTCACTAGTAAGTTCATTTTGAGGCTTACTAGTTGACATGTAAGCCACACATCGCCTACTAGTTCACTAGTAAGATCATTTTGAGGCTTACTAGTGAACATGTAAGCCACAAAACGCCCAATAGTTCACTAGTAAGATCATTTTGACGCTTACTAGTGAACATGTAAGCCACAAAACGCTCACTAGTTTACTAGTAAGGTCATTTTGACGCTTACTAGTGAACATGTAAGCCACAAAACGCTCACTAGTTCACTAGTAAGGTCATTTTGACGCTTACTAGTGAACATGTAAGCCGCAAAACGCCCACTAGTTCACTAATAAGATTATTTTGACGCTTACTACTGAACATTTAAGGCCATAAATGTGCCCACTAGTTCACTGGTAAGATGATTTTGACGCTTACTAGTGAACATGTAAGGCCATAAATGTGCCCACTTGTAGTGCTAGTGACATTACACTGTACTTGCATTAAATGCAAATAAGGATGATTACGAAAACATGTAACGGTATCCTATTGGCTGTACGTTTCAAAATAGTGTCATCCCACCAGTCAGGGCTCATGATTTTGGAAATTCTGTGCCCACTTAGTTTTTTAAAACAACAATGGCGGACAGTGTCCTGAGACGTATTCGGCGAAGGTGCAGGGCAATAGAGAGTGCCTGTCATCAAGGGTCTGCCGGTGAAAGTGAAGCACGCGCGATAAACATTTCAATTGCTAATTTAAGAAGAGTTAGTGACCAGTTTAGCGCTGATACTATTCAAAGTTTGATTCAAAGTCCAATAGATCTCCGATCTGTCATCATTGCGGGACCCACTCCTAATGGTGGACGTGTTTGTTCCCATGTGGCACATCGTTTGCACACAGGTAAAATGGCTACCATTTTTTGTCATTGGTTTTTCGTATGTATTTTTATTCGAACTACACACGTACACATACTTTAGGTAGACGAGGAAGACCAGCACTTGACATTACAAGTGATCAAATTGAACTGCTCCCCACTCAGGGCTTTACAGTGAGAGCCATCACTGAGATGTTGTGTTGTTCCTCTTCATACCTGCATAAAAAAATGAAGTTTTTTCAGATTTCAGCCAGAAATAGATTTACTCCCATTCATGATGTTGACCTGGAAGAGCATGTCAGAAGATTGCACAGCCAATTTCCCAGATCAGGCTCGGAAGCAAGTGTTCTGCTACATACTCTTGTCCCTTCATGTATATACCATTATATTCATTGTGAAAGTGTACTTTCTTTATTGTGTTGTTTTATGAACCTGTTGCAGATGATGAGGGCATACCTGCGTGCTGATGGTATTGTAGTACAAAGAAAAAGAGTTCGAGAAATCCTCAACCGTATTGAGCCAGCTGCTGCAGCCCAGAGATGGAGCCAGACTGTGGCTAGAAGAACATACTATGTGCCATTCCCCAATAGTTTATGGCACATAGATGGGCATATGCGTCTCATTCGGTAATAAGGGATCATCTTATATTTGTACTCGTGGGAGCATTAGAAAGCCATATTGTATGGACAGCACAGATTAAATTCATTCATTCATTCATTCATCTTCCGTACCGCTTGATCCTCACTAGGGTCGCGGGGGGTGCTGGAGCCTATCCCAGCCGTCTCCGGGCAGTAGGCGGGGGACACCCTGAATCGGTTGCCAGCCAATCGCAGGGCACACAGAGACGAACAACCATCCACGCTCACACTCACACCTAGGGACAATTTAGAGTGTTCAATCAGCCTGCCATGCATATTTTTGGAATGTGGGAGGAAACCGGAGCACCCGGAGAAAACCCACGCAGGCCCGGGGAGAACATGCAAACTCCACACAGGGAGGCCGGAGCTGGAATCGAACCCGGTACCTCTGCACTGTGAAGCCGACGTGCTAACCACTGGACTACCGGGCCGCCCCAGATTAAATTGAATTTTATCATTTGTATATCCAAGTTACACAAACTCCAAATTGCCTCCATGTAGTCTTAAGTGCACAGCAATACCTTCTCTACCGAGATGATATTTCAAACAAGATATGAAACTTGATTGTTTTCTTGTATTTAATCATTATTCTTTTCATGTTTGTTTTACAGGTGGGTGTTTGTGACACATGCCGGCATTGATGGGAATTCCAGGCTAATAACGTACCTTCAACTGGAGCACAGACAACACAGCTTTGACAGTGTTGAAATATTTTGTCCAAGCCACCTGCCTGTATGGGTTACCCTCCAGAGTAAGATCCGACCATGGTGGTGAAAACACTGGTTGCTCTTTTAATGAACCTACTGCAGGGACAAGACACCAAAATTTTTTCTAGCTCCAGCCAACACCCCCTCACAATTTACTCACACCTCCCATGGCCTGATTATCCACCAACAGGGGCCCTTTTTGGATTATCATTTTGGCATAGGAACTTTCCTTTCCTATCCTAACCGAGTGAGATGAGCCGGTAGCACCTGGAGCAAAGATCGTCTAAATTTTAATAATGCTTAGGAAAGGTTCTGACCATCCTTTACGAAAGGAAAGGAGATATATTATGCAGCAGGAATATTTAAAGGGGAAGTCTTTTTTTATGTTGTTGTTGTTGTTGTTGTCGACCCCACCCGTGCCCCAACATTGGGGGACCGGGCCCTCACTCCGTCTCCCGGATCCCCAGACCCCCCTCCTCCGCCCAGCGGGCGAGCAGGGCCGCCACTCCGCTTGGGTTTCGCCAGAGGTCCTCCGGAGTCAGTGTGGTGGGTATGTTTGTGCAGGTGAACAGGTGTTGTGTGTCGTGCACTTGCGTGCCGCATAGCGCACAGAGTGGTGTTGGGTGTGTGTCCGGTGTAATGTTGTGTAGGTAGGAGTGGAGGGCTGGTGATTTGTTGGTTCGGAGTTGTGCTAGGAGTTGTCTGGTTCTGTGTGGTAGGTCTTGCTCTGATGGGTCTATTTCTGGTGCTGGTGCATGTATTACTTTGTTGTGTTGTCTGGTGTCCAAGTGTGTTTGTACAAAGTGGGTGTGTATGTCTTTCATGTTCTGTTTTATGGTGTCGTTGTTGGTGTCCTGTGGTGCTGTGTCTTTGTTGTGTGTGTAGTTGTTGTTGTGGAAGATTGTTTGTTTCTTTTGTCTGGGTGGTGGTGGTTGTTGAGTGAGTGGGTGTAGTGGGTGGGTTGGGTGTTGGGCTTTTTGTCTGATTTGCGATGCGTGTAGTTTTAGATGGATGTTCAGTGGGAGAGTTTTTGTTTCCTCATGCAAGTGTTGTATGTTTGTGTCTTGTGTGCATCCTGTTGCTATTCTGAGTGCTGTGTTCTGTGTGGTCTGGAGTTTTGTCTTGTTTGTGTCCGATAGTGTTGGTGACCATATAGTGTTTGTGTATTCGAGGCGTGTGAGTGTGGTTGCTTTGTATATGGTGAGTATAGTTTCTTTGGATTTTCCCCAGTGAGTGGTTGTTAAGGCTTTAAGTATTTTGTTTGATTGCTTGGCGCGGGTTAGAGTGTGTTGTGTGTGTTTTGAGAAGGTGAGTTTGGGGTCCCATGTTAATCCCAGTATTTTGGGTTCGCGGACTGAGGGTAGGGTGGTGTTATCTATTTGTAAAGTGAGCCTGTTGCTGTATTCTGCCGGATCCGGTGTGAACAGAGTGGTGGTGGTTTTGTCTGCGTTGAGTGTGAGTTGGTTCTGTTTTGTCCAGTTGTATATGTCGTGGAGATATTTTTGTACTTGTTGTTGTGCCTGTTGTGGTTTGACATGTGTGGATAGAATGGTGATGTCGTCTGCTTATGTAACTGTGTGTACATTTGGAGGTGGTTGTGGTAAGTCTGCCATGTATATGTTGAATAGTGTTGGTGAAAGTACTCCCCCCTGTGGTACCCCCGTTTTCGTGTTTCTATGTTCTGATGTTTCCCCCCGGTATTGAGTGTATTGTCTGCGTCCCCTTATGTAGTTGAAGATGTATTTGATGATGATGTTTGGGGTGTTAGTGTTGTTGAGTTTGTTTGTGAGTGTGTGTAGGTTTACCGTGTCAAAGGCTTTGGACATGTCTAGGGCTATGGCAACTGTTCGTTGTGGTGGTTTTTGTTGATTGAAATCTGTGGCTATGATGTTGTGTATGTGGTGTAGTGCTTTGGTTGTGGAGTGTTGTTTTCGGAAGCCGTGTTGGTGAGAGGGTAGTTGAGTGTTGTTGGTAATGAAGGGTAGTATTACCTTTTCCATTGTTTTGGCTATTGGGCTGAGTAGTGCTATTGGTCTGTAAGATGGGCCGAGTGCGTGGTTTTTGTTGGGTTTTGGTATTGGGATTATTTTTGCAGTCTTCCATATTGCGGGGATGGTGTTGGTGTTGAGCGATGTGTTGTAAGTGTGTGTGAGTAGTGTTATTGCTTTGGGGCCTAGGTGTTTCAGATGTCTGATGTTTATGTTGTCTGGGCCTGTGGAGTTGTTGCTTTTGGAGCGTTGTAGTGCTTGTTTGACTTGTTGTTCTGTGATGGTTATGGGCGTGGTGTTGAGTTTTCGTATTTTGCGTTGTAGTTGTCTGTATGTTCTGTTGGTTTTGTGTTGTATTATGTTGGTGAATTGTTTGTTGAATGCTCGTGCTTTCTGTTTGTTGGATATTGCCGTGTGTTGTCCGAACTGTATTGTGGTGTTTTCTGGTGCTTTTTGTTCTTTGTTAGATAGTCTTGTTACTGTGTTCCAGAGTATGTATTGTTTGTGTCTGTGGTTCCATGCATCCGTTAAGTGTTCTTTCCATAGCTCTTGTTTGTGTTTTTGGATTTGTGTGTCTATTTCTTTGTTTAGGTCTGTGATGCGTGGGTCTTGGTGGTTTTGTTGTCTGATGTCGTTTCTTTGGCTGATGAGTGTTCTGATGTGTTGTGGTAGGAGAAGTGATTTGCTTTTTATTTTTCCGTGGGGTATGTGGTGTTTGTCTGCTGTAAGTATGAGGTTTGTGAGCATGGTGTTGGCTGTGTGGATGTTGTCAGGTATGGTTATGTTCTCCAGTGCTGATTCTATTTCAGAGGTGTATCCTTCCCAGTCTGCTTTCCTGTAATTTGTGTAAGTTTGAAGGTGTTGTTGTAGGCGGAAAGGAGCACGCGTGCTGTGTGTGATTTTGATAGGAAGGTGGTCTGAACTGAGTGCGTGTATTGTGGTCCATGTTGTTCTGTTTGTGATGCTGTTGCTGGCTGTTGTGATGTCCGGTGATGTTGGTTGTTGGTTGATGTTTGTAGGTTTTCTGGTAGGTGTGTTTGCGTTTAGAGTGATTTGTTGGGAGTTCTGTAGTATGTCTGCAATGAGGGTGCCTCTGTGGTCGTCGTAGGGAGAGTGCCATTGTGTTGAGTGAGCGTTGATGTCTGCGGTTAGAAAGGTGTTGTTCAGCGAGTTTATGTATTGGAAGGTGTTGGTGATGTCTGTGTCTTCTGTGGCGTGGTCTGGTCGGGTGGTATCTCTGGGGGGTATATACATGTTGCATATGTGATGGGACGTGTGGTCAAAGTGGAGAAACAGATTCAGTCCATCGAGAAGTCTTTTTTTATTTTCAATGCCTTTACAATCATACATTCTATGCACATACACTGGTCTAAACATGGTATTCAGATGAATTTTACCTTTGTGGAATATGAATTATGCAGAAAATCTCACTTGTTTTTATCCAAATCAGGGGGCTAACATTTTGTACTTGCTATTGACCGAACAGTACATCACAGTTTCTGTGAGGACAAAATTTCTGGTTCTGTCACAGTCCACCGGAAGCAGAAATTGCTTTCACATCGCGCAGCTGTAACTTGGGCCGATCACAAGTGCTGCTTAACTTGTTAAACTAAATGAAGAGATGCCTCCGTGCAATACTCAGAGTAAGATGACGTTGTGTAAAGGAAGTGGCATGATTTATAGAAGCTAATGGAGTGCTGTGTCTGTCTCCTAAATACAATAAGATCTTTTTAAATGGCTTTTCAATTTTTCTTGCAGGGAAAAATGTACATCTATATATCTACTGTATATCTATAAAAAAAATCCTCGTCTCACCCCTCAGGTGGTGTCCATCCCTCATTCAGCTGGGGTCCTCTACCAGAGGCCAGGAAGCTTGATGGTTCTGCGCAGTATCCTTGCTGTTCCCAGCACTGCACATTTCTGGACTGAGATGTCCGATGTTGTTCCCGGGATCTGTTGCAACCACTCATCATCTAGTTTGGGGGTCACTGCCCCGAGTGCTCCGACCACCACAGGCACGACTGTCCCCTTTACCTTCCAGGCTCTCTCCAGCTCCTCTCTGAGCCCTTGGGATTTCTCGAGTTTCTCGTGTTCCTTCTTTCTGATGTTTCCAGCACTTGGGACCGCTACATCCACTACAACGGCTTTCCTCTGCCCTTTATCTATCATCAGGATATCTGGTTGGTTCGCCATTACCATCTTGTCAGTCTGGATCTGGAAGTCCCATAGGATCTTCGCTCTGTCATTCTCCACCACCTTCGGAGGTGTTTCCCATTTTGACCTTGGGGTGTCCAGTCCATACTCCGCACAGATGTTTCGGTAGACTATGCCAGCCACCTGGTTATGGCGTTCCATATAGGCTTTCCCTGCCAGCACCTTACACCCTGCAGTTATGTGTTAGATCGTCTCAGGTGCCTCTTTGCACAACCTACACCTTGGGTCTTGGCTGGTGTGGTATATCTAGGCCTCGATGGCTCTGGTGCTCAGGGCCTGCTCCTGAGCAGCCAGGATGAGTGCCTCTGTGCTGTCCTTCAGGCCAGCCCTCTCTAGAACTCTGATAGGACTTCTTGAGATTGGCCACGGCAGTTATTGTCCGGTGGTACATCCCGTGTAGGGGCTTGTCCTCCCATGATGGTCCCTCTTCCAGCACCTCATCTTCTGTTCCCCATTGTCTGAGACATTCTCTGAGTACATCATCCGTTGGTGCCTTCTCCTTGATGTATTTGTGGAGCTTGGATGTTTCATCCTGGACAGTGGCTCTCACACTCACTAGTCCCCGGCCTCCTTCCTTTCGGCTTGTGTACAGTCTCAGGGTGCTGTATTTGGTATGGAACCCTCCATGCATGGTAACGAGCTTTCGGGTCTTAACATCCGTGGTCTGAATCTCTTCCTTTGGCCACCTTATTTTTCCTGCAGGGTATCTGATCACTGGAAAGGGCATAGCTGTTTATTGCCCGGGTCTTATTCTTGCCATTGAGCTGGCTTCTTAGGACTTGCCTCACTCGCTGGAGGTATTTGGCCATAGCCGCTTTCCTTGTTGCCAGTTTGAGGTTGCCATTGGCTTGTGGTATACCGAGGTACTTGTAGCTGTCCTCAATGTCTGCTATTGTTCCTTCAGGGAGTGAGACCCCTTCAGTGCGGTATATGCCACATTTGATGGACACTTGGGTAAGTGGCTTGCCATTGGCTTCAAGTGTGGTTTTCCACATCCTCATCAAGTTCGCAACGAAGGCTCTTAGGGTCCTGTTCACCTTATACACATCCAAGCATTCAGTGATCCATGTATGTGGCATCGAGTCATAGGCTTTCTTTTAATCAATCCAGGCTGTGCACAGGTTGGTACATCGGGACCTGCAGTCTTGTGCGACTGTTCTGTCAACCAGGAGCTGATGTTTGGCTCCCCTGGTATCTCTACCAATGCCCTTCCGTGCTTCGCTCATGTATTGATCCATGTGTGCACTTATCTTAGCCGCAACATGAGCTTCCAAAATTGTGGAGGGACAGGTTATTGGCCGATAGTTGGATGCGACTGCACCCTTTGAGGGATCTTTCATGATAAGGATCGTTCGCCCTTCGGTTAGCCATCCTGGGTGAGTCCCATCCCTAGGCAGCGGTTTCATTTGTGCTGCTGGGCGCTCATGGAGTGCTGTGAGTCTCTTTAGCCAGTAAGTGTGGACCATGTCCGGGCCTGGTGCTGTCCAGTTCTTCAGATTTGAGACTATTTCCTTTATGTCTGCCACTGTTATGGTAATTGGGTTCTGTTCAGGGAGGTGTCTGTGCTCCTCTCTTTGGGTGACCAGCCATTGTGCACTGCTGTTATGTGCAACCTCCTTCTCCCATCTGCCTCTCCAGTACCTTTCAGTTTCCAGTCTTGGTGGATCAGCTCTGTTGTTAGGACCCTGCCACTGAGCGTACACTTTCGCAGGTTGTGTTGCAAACAGCCTGTTTATTCGTCTGGCCTCATTCTCTTTCGTGTACCGCTTTAGGCGGCTGGACAAGGCTTGGAGCCTTTGTTTCGAGTGCTTCATATATGGTCATCTGGATGTACCTCTCAGGATCGGCCTTTTCATCACACCTCTCTGGACCTCAGTCAATTGACTCACATCTTTCCGAGCCGCCTTGATCTGAGCCTCCAACCGTCTTTTCCGTGGTCGGTAATGTATCTCATGGCTTCCATGGTTGCTCTTATAGCCAAGCATCTCAAGGATCACTGATGCTGAAGCGTATATCAGTTCATTTCCGTGATCGTTACGGTAAGGATCGCCCTCAGTGCTGCATTCACACTTTCCAAGAGACTTTCAGGTGGTACTTCACATAGCCGTTGTAATCGGATTCTAGGTTTCCCAGCTTTCATTCTTGCCATGATCTTAGCTTTCAGGTCAGTTGCTGCCTCGCTCAGCATTTCATTCATTGGGGCTGGCCTCCCAATCTCATCATCTGCATTCACTCTGGTATGAACTCCTCTGATCTGGCAGCCTGGGGCCCCTCACCATGGAACCTGCGTTGTACCTCATCAATCTCAAGTTGTGACAGCAGTTGCCGTTTGTGGATGTTGGAACACTGAGTTACGAGTTGTTTCGTGGCCACCCGTGACTGTGGGTTTCGAAGTAACCATTTAGCCCACATTCTCTCCATGTAACCTCTCTGACTAGGCTTGCTTGAGTAGTAGCATTCCAACAGAGCCATGTTATTGCATCTTGCCCATCTCTGCTCCATTTTTCATCAAGGTGCTCTGGTTCCCCAGCACCTGACGCAGACCTTGTTTGGCCGGGCGACGTCTGAGCTGGCATGTCATTCATTTTATTGTCTCTCATCATTGTATGAGGTACGCATTAGCGTGAAGGCTCTTGCCCAAGGACCCACACTGGATGGTGTTATGTGCTCATTTTTTGCCCCAAGTGGGGAGCGGAGGGACGGGCGCTGGGGGGGGGACCATCGTGGTGGGGCGGGCCCCTACGCGGGATGTGCCACCGGACCGTGGCTGAGGTGGCTGATCTCAAGAAGTCCTATCGGTGGCTGGAGGGGACTGGCCTGGGGACAGCGCAGGGGCGCTTATCCTGGCTGCTCAGGAGCGGGCCTTGGGCGCCGGAGCCGTCGAGGCCCGGATGTGCCGCGCCGGACAGGACCCGGGGTGTGGGTTGTGCAGGGAGGCGCCTGGGACGATCCGGCACGTGGCTGCGGGGTGTGGGATGCTGGCAGGGGGGGCCTGCGTGGAGCGCCATGGCCAGGTGGCTGGCGTGGTCTGCCGAGGCATCTGTGCGGAGTGTGGACTGGGGGCCCCGGGGTCGGAGTGGGGGGCACCTCCGAGGGTGGTGGAGGGTGGCGGAGCGGGGATCCTGTGGGACTTCCGGATCCAGACTGGCGGGATGGTGGTGGCGAGCCAGCCAGATGTCGTGGTCGTGGATGGGGGGCGGAGGAGGGCCGTTGTGGTGGATGTGGCGGTCCCAGGTGGTGGAGGCATCGGGAGGGGGGAGCATGGGGGGCTCGGGGGGTACCAGGGGCTCGGGGAGGGGCTGGGGAGGGCCTGGGGGGTGGGGGTGGCGGTCGTGCCTGTGGTGGTCGGGGCGCTCGGGGCAGTGACCCCCGGACTGGATGGGTGGTTGCGACAGATCCCGGGACCAGCGTCGGACATCTCGGTCCGGAGGTGTGCGGTGCTGGGAGCGGCGGGGGTACTGCGCGGGGCCCTCGGGCTTCCTGGCCTCTGGTGGAGGACCCGAGCTGAATGAGGGACGGACACCACCCGAGGACACCTCCTATTGGCTCCATGATAAGAGCTCCACCCAGCAAAGAATTAACCCTTTAAAACCTGATTCTGAGCTTTCACAATTATTTACCGCCATTTGCGTAATATCTACAGTATACAGAAGGAATCAAGCAATTTTTACCAATGTATCTGTAGGTGATGTTTATTTATTATGTACACAGAGATAAAGAGTAATGGCACAGCTCTGCAGTATCTTTCCACTTTTATATATGTATGCTATACTAAATAAAATGAATAGGGCACCATATAATGCAACAGTTATGCAACTCCCTAAATAATGATGTGAATTTTCAGTTGTTGCTAAATCAGTTAGGATGTTATAATTTGTGGTGTAGATGCGAATTTAGGAGAGCAGGACAATATATCGCATTGCAATTGGAGCAGCAGCTTGGTTGATGATGTCCCCAAACCGGCTCATCTATTATATTTGTCGTGCAATACAATGAAAATGAGCACAATTGCAAAAAATAGGCTTCTTATATTTTAAAATAAAATAATCACATGTTTACCGTTCTGGGGTTTCTACAATCATGAATGGAGGCATTATTTACAGCAGGTTGATGTTGTTGTTGTTGTTGTCGACCCCACCCGTGCCCCGACATTGGGGGACCGGGCCCTCACTCCGTCTCCCGGATCCCCAGACCCCCCTCCGCCGCCCAGCGGGCGAGCAGGGCCGCCACTCCGCTTGGGTTTCGCCAGAGGTCCTCCGGAGTCAGTGTGGTGGGTATGTTTGTGCAGGTGAACAGGTGTTGTGTGTCGTGCACTTGCGTGCCGCATAGCGCACAGAGTGGTGTTGGGTGTGTGTCCGGTGTAATGTTGTGTAGGTAGGAGTGGAGGGCTGGTGATTTGTTGGTTCGGAGTTGTGCTAGGAGTTGTCTGGTTCTGTGTGGTAGGTCTTACTCTGATGGGTCTATTTCTGGTGCTGGTGCATGTATTACTTTGTTGTGTTGTCTGGTGTCCAAGTGTGTTTGTACAAAGTGGGTGTGTATGTCTTTCATGTTCTGTTTTATGGTGTCGTTGTTGGTGTCCTGTGGTGCTGTGTCTTTGTTGTGTGTGTAGTTGTTGTTGTGGAAGATTGTTTGTTTCTTTTGTCTGGGTGGTGGTGGTTGTTGAGTGAGTGGGTGTAGTGGGTGGGTTGGGTGTTGGGCTTTTTGTCTGATTTGCGATGCGTGTAGTTTTAGATGGGTGTTCAGTGGGAGAGTTTTTGTTTCCTCATGCAACTGTTGTATGTTTGTGTCTTGTGTGCATCCTGTTGCTATTCTGAGTGCTGTGTTCTGTGTGGTCTGGAGTTTTGTTTTGTTTGTGTCCGATAGTGTTGGTGACCATATAGTGTTTGCGTATTCGAGGCGTGTGAGTGTGGTTGCTTTGTATGTGGTGAGTATAGTTTCTTTGGATTTTCCCCAGTGAGTGGTTGTTAAGGCTTTAAGTATTTTGTTTGATTGCTTGGCGCGGGTTAGAGTGTGTTGTGTGTGTTTTGAGAAGGTGAGTTTGGGGTCCCATGTTAATCCCAGTATTTTGGGTTCGCGGACTGTGGGTAGGGTGGTGTTATCTATTTGTAAAGTGAGTCTGTTGCTGTATTCTGCCGGATCCGGTGTGAACAGAGTGGTGGTGGTTTTGTCTGCGTTGAGTGTGAGTTGGTTCTGTTTTGTCCAGTTGTATATGTCGTGGAGATATTTGTGTACTTGTTGTTGTGCCTGTTGTGGTTTGACATGTGTGGATAGAATGGTGATGTCGTCTGCATATGTAACTGTGTGTACATTTGGAGGTGGTTGTGGTAAGTCTGCCATGTATATGTTGAATAGTGTTGGTGAAAGTACTCCCCCCTGTGGTACCCCCGTTTTCGTGTTTCTGTGTTCTGATGTTTCCCCCCGGTATTGAGTGTATTGTCTGCGTCCCCTTATGTAGTTGAAGATGTATTTGATGATGATGTTTGGGGTGTTAGTGTTGTTGAGTTTGTTTGTGAGTGTGTGTAGGTTTACCGTGTCAAAGGCTTTGGACATGTCTAGGGCTATGGCAACTGTTCGTTGTGGTGGTTTTTGTTGATTGAAACCTGTGGCTATGATGTTGTGTATGTGGTGTAGTGCTGTGGTTGTGGAGTGTTGTTTTCGGAAGCCGTGTTGGTGAGAGGGTAGTTGAGTGTTGTTGGTAATGAAGGGTAGTATTACCTTTTCCATTGTTTTGGCTATTGGGCTGAGTAGTGCTATTGGTCTGTAGGATGGGCCGAGTGCGTGGTTTTTGTTGGGTTTTGGTATTGGGATTATTTTTGCAGTCTTCCATATTGCGGGGATGGTGTTGGTGTTGAGTGATGTGTTGTAAGTGTGTGTGAGTAGTGTTATTGCTTTGGGGCCTAGGTGTTTCAGATGTCTGATGTTTATGTTGTCTGGGCCTGTGGAGTTGTTGTTTTTGGAGCGTTGTAGTGCTTGTTTGACTTGTTGTTCTGTGATGGTTATGGGCGTGGTGTTGAGTTTTCGTATTTTGCGTTGTAGTTGTCTGTATGTTCTGTTGGTTTTGTGTTGTATTATGTTGGTGAATTGTTTGTTGAATGCTCGTGCTTTCTGTTTGTTGGACATTGCCGTGTGTTGTCCGAACTGTATTGTGGTGTTTTCTGGTGCTTTTTGTTCTTTGTTAGATAGTCTTGTTACTGTGTTCCAGAGTATGTATTGTTTGTGTCTGTGGTTCCATGCATCCGTTAAGTGTTCTTTCCATAGCTCTTGTTTGTGTTTTTGGATTTGTGTGTCTATTTCTTTGTTTAGGTCTGTGATGCGTGGGTCTTGGTGGTTTTGTTGTCTGATGTCGTTTCTTTGGCTGATGAGTGTTCTGATGTGTTGTGGTAGGAGAAGTGATTTGCTTTTTATTTTTCCGTGGGGTATGTGGTGTTTGTCTGCTGTAAGTATGAGGTTTGTGAGCATGGTGTTGGCTGTGTGGATGTTGTCAGGTATGGTTATGTTCTCCAGTGCTGATTCTATTTCAGAGGTGTATCCTTCCCAGTCTGCTTTCCTGTAATTTGTGTAAGTTTGAAGGTGTTGTTGTAGGCGGAAAGGAGCACGCGTGCTGTGTGTGATTTTGATAGGAAGGTGGTCTGAACTGAGTGCGTGTATTGTGGTCCATGTTGTTCTGTTTGTGATGCTGTTGCTGGCTGTTGTGATGTCCGGTGATGTTGGTTGTTGGTTGATGTTTGTAGGTTTTCTGGTAGGTGTGTTTGCGTTTAGAGTGATTTGTTGGGAGTTCTGTAGTATGTCTGCAATGAGGGTGCCTCTGTGGTCGTCGTAGGGAGAGTGCCATTGTGTTGAGTGAGCGTTGATGTCTGCGGTTAGAAAGGTGTTGTTCAGCGAGGTTATGTATTGGAAGGTGTTGGTGATGTCTGTGTCTTCTGTGGCGTGGTCTGGTCGGGTGGTATCTCTGGGGGGTATATACATGTTGCATATGTGTAGTCTTTTGTGGTTGGTTATGTGAATCTTTACGGTTTGAATTTCTGTAGTGTTGGTGTTAATGTTGTTGGGGATGTTCATGGGAGTGAATGTGACTGATTTGTGAATGTATGTGAGCAGTCCTCCTCCTCCCTTGTGTTCTCTGTCTTTCCTAATGCTGGTGTAGTTGGTGAGACGAGGTGTGTTGTGTTGTTTTTCTAGTTTGGTTTCTTGTATGGTGATGATGTCTGCGTGCTGTTGTGAGGCGAGTTCTTCTAGTTCTGTTTTCTTGTTTTGGATGCCGTTGATGTTTATTTGTAGTATGGTCAGTGTGTGTTTGTTGTTTTTGTTGGTGGGTGTTGTTCTTTGTGGGTTGTTCGGGGGTTGTGGTGTTGGGGTGTTTGTTGTTTGCGTGTGTGTTCTGCATGTCCACGTGTTTGTGTATTGGCGGGTGGTGATGCCGGAGCAATGTCTGTGTATCCAGTGTGGGTGTGTTGAGTTGCATCTGAGTGAGGTTTGTCTGCGTGTGATGATTCTATTGCAGCTATTGCAGGTCCAGGTTTGGGGGGGTGGTCTTGTGTTTGTTGTATCTCTGTTGGAGTTGTCTGTCCGTGTTGCGTTTGAGGGTAGTGTTGGTGAGGCGAGTGTGTTGTTTTGGTCTGATCGTGCTCTGCTGCCTGTTGGTGTCCTACGAGGTGTTGTTGTTCGTGGTGGTGTTTTGGGATGTAGTCTGCATTTCCATGTTATGTTGTATTGTCTAGTGTTTATGTTTGTGCAATGTTTGTGTACCCAGTGTGGTGTGTGGTGGTTGCATCTGAAGGATGTCTGTCTTCTTGTAATCTGTTGTGTGCAAATGTCGCATGTCCAGGTAGTTTGTTGTGTGTGTGTTTGTTGCGTGCGTGAGAGTGTCTGTGTGGGCCCCGGATTTGTCTCTATGTCCCCCGCCTGGAGCAAAAGGTCCGCCCGCCACCCTGCCAGGTTCAGGGGGCGGTTAGCCGAAAAAAAAAAAAAACGGCCGTAAGGGCACCCCGTTCGGGGTGCAGGGATTGGTTCCTTGATTTGTCCCCCCGTTCGGGGGGAACCCTCCAACTGCGAGTAAGCCAAGGAGTTTGGAGGTACAGCAGGTTGACAGCAGTGTGATCGAGCAGATTAGATAGAGTAGAATTTGAATGGGGCTTCACTGATTTATTTCATACAATTCATATCTAAAACACGGTTGAAAAATATTTGATTGTTAAAATATTTAAATACAAGAACTATATCAAGAAATTAACAAAACATAGTTTTTTTAGTTAGGAGAAAAGTCTAAAAACATATCACAAATGACAAACGTGCCTCTCCTCCTCCTGTTCTTCAATGAAGCTGATCACCCTCCAGCTCCCGTTAGAAACATCGTGCTGCTGAAGGTGTGCCGGCAGAATGGTTGTGATACAGGAGGTGCTGTGGACTCTCCCAGAAACGAGGACCTAGTTTAGTTGTAGATCCAGTAAAACATAGTGCAAATGTGACATTATTTATAATGCACAGTTACAGTCTTGTGAATATTAAAAAATGTACTTCATGTAATGCAGGAAGCGAATATTTCAAACGAACTAAGGCAGCAAACAGTAAGAGCAAAATCGTGTTCCAAACATTAACTCTTTTTTTAAATGTCAATTAGCTTGTGAGTAATAAGACAAAATGTGACTGTCAGACAGAGAACTGTCAGAGCAAACGGCAGATTTTAGAAAGTCCTGCCGAAATAAATCTGCACCCGACTGCGACTGTCAGCGTTGAACTGCCGCCATTGCTGTCAAAGTCAGACACATCTCCAAAATTGTTGGAGCAAATTTTTAAGCAGGCTTCATCTTGATAAATTGACCACGTATTTGACATTTACACCATAACGTTACCGCCTAAAATAATCGTAAAACAAAATTTTGTGTAACAACAAGAGTAATATGTACCCCAAAAGCTTTCAAAGCGTCTGAAAGTTTTCTCCTCCGTTTTTGTTGGGGCTTGGCTCGAAATGCATCATGATTGGCCGCCCGAAGTCCACGTGTCTGTCGGACGTGCTCTCATTGGTCTACAATACCATCACGGATGAATAAATACTCAAAGGGCTTGCCAGGCAAGCCCTTTGAACCCTTTAAATACTCAATGGACTTGCCTGGCAAGCCCTTTGAGTATTTATTCCATATTGCCCACTAGTTCACTAGTAAGGTCATTTTGACGCTTACTAGTGAACATGTAAGGCCATAAATGTGCCCACTAGTTCACTAGTAAGATCATTTTGAGGCTTACTAGTTGACATGTAAGCCACAAAACGCCCGCTAGTTCACTAGTAAGATAATTTTGAGGCTTCTAGTGAACATGTAAGCCACAGAACGCCCACTAGTTCACTAGTAAGATCATTTTGACGCTTACTAGTGAACATGTAAGCCACAAAACGCTCACTAGTTCACTAGTAAGGTAATTTTGACGCTTACTAGTGAACATGTAAGCCACAAAACGCCCACTAGTTCCCTAGTAAGATCATTTTGACGCTTATTTATGAACATGTCAGCCACAAAACGCTCACTCGTTCACTAGTAAGATCATTTTGACGCTTACTAGTGAACATGTAAGCCACAAAACGCCCACTAGTTCACTAGTAAGATCATTTTGACGCTTACTAGTGAACATGTAAGGCCATAAATGTGCCCACTAGTTCACTAGTAAGTTCATTTTGAGGCTTACTAGTTGACATGTAAGCCACACATCGCCTACTAGTTCACTAGTAAGATCATTTTGAGGCTTACTAGTGAACATGTAAGCCACAAAACGCCCAATAGTTCACTAGTAAGATCATTTTGACGCTTACTAGTGAACATGTAAGCCACAAAACGCTCACTAGTTTACTAGTAAGGTCATTTTGACGCTTACTAGTGAACATGTAAGCCACAAAACGCTCACTAGTTCACTAGTAAGGTCATTTTGACGCTTACTAGTGAACATGTAAGCCGCAAAACGCCCACTAGTTCACTAATAAGATTATTTTGACGCTTACTACTGAACATTTAAGGCCATAAATGTGCCCACTAGTTCACTGGTAAGATGATTTTGACGCTTACTAGTGAACATGTAAGGCCATAAATGTGCCCACTTGTAGTGCTAGTGACATTACACTGTACTTGCATTAAATGCAAATAAGGATGATTACGAAAACATGTAACGGTATCCTATTGGCTGTACGTTTCAAAATAGTGTCATCCCACCAGTCAGGGCTCATGATTTTGGAAATTCTGTGCCCACTTAGTTTTTTAAAACAACAATGGCGGACAGTGTCCTGAGACGTATTCGGCGAAGGTGCAGGGCAATAGAGAGTGCCTGTCATCAAGGGTCTGCCGGTGAAAGTGAAGCACGCGCGATAAACATTTCAATTGCTAATTTAAGAAGAGTTAGTGACCAGTTTACCGCTGATACTATTCAAAGTTTGATTCAAAGTCCAATAGATCTCCGATCTGTCATCATTGCGGGACCCACTCCTAATGGTGGACGTGTTTGTTCCCATGTGGCACATCGTTTGCACACAGGTAAAATGGCTACCATTTTTTGTCATTGGTTTTTCGTATGTATTTTTATTCGAACTACACACGTACACATACTTTAGGTAGACGAGGAAGACCAGCACGTGACATTACAAGTGATCAAATTGAACTGCTCCCCACTCAGGGCTTTACAGTGAGAGCCATCACTGAGATGTTGTGTTGTTCCTCTTCATACCTGCATAAAAAAATGAAGTTTTTTCAGATTTCAGCCAGAAATAGATTTACTCCCATTCATGATGTTGACCTGGAAGAGCATGTCAGAAGATTGCACAGCCAATTTCCCAGATCAGGCTCGGAAGCAAGTGTTCTGCTACATACTCTTGTCCCTTCATGTATATACCATTATATTCATTGTGAAAGTGTACTTTCTTTATTGTGTTGTTTTATGAACCTGTTGCAGATGATGAGGGCATACCTGCGTGCTGATGGTATTGTAGTACAAAGAAAAAGAGTTCGAGAAATCCTCAACCGTATTGAGCCAGCTGCTGCAGCCCAGAGATGGAGCCAGACTGTGGCTAGAAGAACATACTATGTGCCATTCCCCAATAGTTTATGGCACATAGATGGGCATATGCGTCTCATTCGGTAATAAGGGATCATCTTATATTTGTACTCGTGGGAGCATTAGAAAGCCATATTGTATGGACAGCACAGATTAAATTGAATTTTATCATTTGTATATCCAAGTTACACAAACTCCAAATTGCCTCCATGTAGTCTTAAGTGCACAGCAATACCTTCTCTACCGAGATGATATTTCAAACAAGATATGAAACTTGATTGTTTTCTTGTATTTAATCATTATTCTTTTCATGTTTGTTTTACAGGTGGGTGTTTGTGACACATGCCGGCATTGATGGGAATTCCAGGCTAATAACGTACCTTCAACTGGAGCACAGACAACACAGCTTTGACAGTGTTGAAATATTTTGTCCAAGCCACCTGCCTGTATGGGTTACCCTCCAGAGTAAGATCCGACCATGGTGGTGAAAACACTGGTTGCTCTTTTAATGAACCTACTGCAGGGACAAGACACCAAAATTTTTTCTAGCTCCAGCCAACACCCCCTCACAATTTACTCACACCTCCCATGGCCTGATTATCCACCAACAGGGGCCCTTTTTGGATTATCATTTTGGCATAGGAACTTTCCTTTCCTATCCTAACCGAGTGAGATGAGCCGGTAGCACCTGGAGCAAAGATCGTCTAAATTTTAATAATGCTTAGGAAAGGTTCTGACCATCCTTTACGAAAGGAAAGGAGATATATTATGCAGCAGGAATATTTAAAGGGGAAGTCTTTTTTTATGTTGTTGTTGTTGTTGTTGTCGACCCCACCCGTGCCCCGACATTGGGGGACCGGGCCCTCACTCCGTCTCCCGGATCCCCAGACCCCCCTCCTCCGACCAGCGGGCGAGCAGGGCCGCCACTCCGCTTGGGTTTCGCCAGAGGTCCTCCGGAGTCAGTGTGGTGGGTATGTTTGTGCAGGTGAACAGGTGTTGTGTGTCGTGCACTTGCGTGCCGCATAGCGCACAGAGTGGTGTTGGGTGTGTGTCCGGTGTAATGTTGTGTAGGTAGGAGTGGAGGGCTGGTGATTTGTTGGTTCGGAGTTGTGCTAGGAGTTGTCTGGTTCTGTGTGGTAGGTCTTGCTCTGATGGGTCTATTTCTGGTGCTGGTGCATGTATTACTTTGTTGTGTTGTCTGGTGTCCAAGTGTGTTTGTACAAAGTGGGTGTGTATGTCTTTCATGTTCTGTTTTATGGTGTCGTTGTTGGTGTCCTGTGGTGCTGTGTCTTTGTTGTGTGTGTAGTTGTTGTTGTGGAAGATTGTTTGTTTCTTTTGTCTGGGTGGTGGTGGTTGTTGAGTGAGTGGGTGTAGTGGGTGGGTTGGGTGTTGGGCTTTTTGTCTGATTTGCGATGCGTGTAGTTTTAGATGGATGTTCAGTGGGAGAGTTTTTGTTTCCTCATGCAAGTGTTGTATGTTTGTGTCTTGTGTGCATCCTGTTGCTATTCTGAGTGCTGTGTTCTGTGTGGTCTGGAGTTTTGTCTTGTTTGTGTCCGATAGTGTTGGTGACCATATAGTGTTTGTGTATTCGAGGCGTGTGAGTGTGGTTGCTTTGTATATGGTGAGTATAGTTTCTTTGGATTTTCCCCAGTGAGTGGTTGTTAAGGCTTTAAGTATTTTGTTTGATTGCTTGGCGCGGGTTAGAGTGTGTTGTGTGTGTTTTGAGAAGGTGAGTTTGGGGTCCCATGTTAATCCCAGTATTTTGGGTTCGCGGACTGAGGGTAGGGTGGTGTTATCTATTTGTAAAGTGAGCCTGTTGCTGTATTCTGCCGGATCCGGTGTGAACAGAGTGGTGGTGGTTTTGTCTGCGTTGAGTGTGAGTTGGTTCTGTTTTGTCCAGTTGTATATGTCGTGGAGATATTTTTGTACTTGTTGTTGTGCCTGTTGTGGTTTGACATGTGTGGATAGAATGGTGATGTCGTCTGCTTATGTAACTGTGTGTACATTTGGAGGTGGTTGTGGTAAGTCTGCCATGTATATGTTGAATAGTGTTGGTGAAAGTACTCCCCCCTGTGGTACCCCCGTTTTCGTGTTTCTATGTTCTGATGTTTCCCCCCGGTATTGAGTGTATTGTCTGCGTCCCCTTATGTAGTTGAAGATGTATTTGATGATGATGTTTGGGGTGTTAGTGTTGTTGAGTTTGTTTGTGAGTGTGTGTAGGTTTACCGTGTCAAAGGCTTTGGACATGTCTAGGGCTATGGCAACTGTTCGTTGTGGTGGTTTTTGTTGATTGAAACCTGTGGCTATGATGTTGTGTATGTGGTGTAGTGCTTTGGTTGTGGAGTGTTGTTTTCGGAAGCCGTGTTGGTGAGAGGGTAGTTGAGTGTTGTTGGTAATGAAGGGTAGTATTACCTTTTCCATTGTTTTGGCTATTGGGCTGAGTAGTGCTATTGGTCTGTAAGATGGGCCGAGTGCGTGGTTTTTGTTGGGTTTTGGTATTGGGATTATTTTTGCAGTCTTCCATATTGCGGGGATGGTGTTGGTGTTGAGCGATGTGTTGTAAGTGTGTGTGAGTAGTGTTATTGCTTTGGGGCCTAGGTGTTTCAGATGTCTGATGTTTATGTTGTCTGGGCCTGTGGAGTTGTTGCTTTTGGAGCGTTGTAGTGCTTGTTTGACTTGTTGTTCTGTGATGGTTATGGGCGTGGTGTTGAGTTTTCGTATTTTGCGTTGTAGTTGTCTGTATGTTCTGTTGGTTTTGTGTTGTATTATGTTGGTGAATTGTTTGTTGAATGCTCGTGCTTTCTGTTTGTTGGATATTGCCGTGTGTTGTCCGAACTGTATTGTGGTGTTTTCTGGTGCTTTTTGTTCTTTGTTAGATAGTCTTGTTACTGTGTTCCAGAGTATGTATTGTTTGTGTCTGTGGTTCCATGCATCCGTTAAGTGTTCTTTCCATAGCTCTTGTTTGTGTTTTTGGATTTGTGTGTCTATTTCTTTGTTTAGGTCTGTGATGCGTGGGTCTTGGTGGTTTTGTTGTCTGATGTCGTTTCTTTGGCTGATGAGTGTTCTGATGTGTTGTGGTAGGAGAAGTGATTTGCTTTTTATTTTTCCGTGGGGTATGTGGTGTTTGTCTGCTGTAAGTATGAGGTTTGTGAGCATGGTGTTGGCTGTGTGGATGTTGTCAGGTATGGTTATGTTCTCCAGTGCTGATTCTATTTCAGAGGTGTATCCTTCCCAGTCTGCTTTCCTGTAATTTGTGTAAGTTTGAAGGTGTTGTTGTAGGCGGAAAGGAGCACGCGTGCTGTGTGTGATTTTGATAGGAAGGTGGTCTGAACTGAGTGCGTGTATTGTGGTCCATGTTGTTCTGTTTGTGATGCTGTTGCTGGCTGTTGTGATGTCCGGTGATGTTGGTTGTTGGTTGATGTTTGTAGGTTTTCTGGTAGGTGTGTTTGCGTTTAGAGTGATTTGTTGGGAGTTCTGTAGTATGTCTGCAATGAGGGTGCCTCTGTGGTCGTCGTAGGGAGAGTGCCATTGTGTTGAGTGAGCGTTGATGTCTGCGGTTAGAAAGGTGTTGTTCAGCGAGTTTATGTATTGGAAGGTGTTGGTGATGTCTGTGTCTTCTGTGGCGTGGTCGGGTGGTATCTCTGGGGGGTATATACATGTTGCATATGTGATGGGACGTGTGGTCAAAGTGGAGAAACAGATTCAGTCCATCGAGAAGTCTTTTTTTATTTTCAATGCCTTTACAATCATACATTCTATGCACATACACTGGTCTAAACATGGTATTCAGATGAATTTTACCTTTGTGGAATATGAATTATGCAGAAAATCTCACTTGTTTTTATCCAAATCAGGGGGCTAACATTTTGTACTTGCTATTGACCGAACAGTACATCACAGTTTCTGTGAGGACAAAATTTCTGGTTCTGTCACAGTCCACCGGAAGCAGAAATTGCTTTCACATCGCGCAGCTGTAACTTGGGCCGATCACAAGTGCTGCTTAACTTGTTAAACTAAATGAAGAGATGCCTCCGTGCAATACTCAGAGTAAGATGACGTTGTGTAAAGGAAGTGGCATGATTTATAGAAGCTAATGGAGTGCTGTGTCTGTCTCCTAAATACAATAAGATCTTTTTAAATGGCTTTTCAATTTTTCTTGCAGGGAAAAATGTACATCTATATATCTACTGTATATCTATAAAAAAAATCCTCGTCTCACCCCTCAGGTGGTGTCCATCCCTCATTCAGCTGGGGTCCTCTACCAGAGGCCAGGAAGCTTGATGGTTCTGCGCAGTATCCTTGCTGTTCCCAGCACTGCACATTTCTGGACTGAGATGTCCGATGTTGTTCCCGGGATCTGTTGCAACCACTCATCATCTAGTTTGGGGGTCACTGCCCCGAGTGCTCCGACCACCACAGGCACGACTGTCCCCTTTACCTTCCAGGCTCTCTCCAGCTCCTCTCTGAGCCCTTGGGATTTCTCGAGTTTCTCGTGTTCCTTCTTTCTGATGTTTCCAGCACTTGGGACCGCTACATCCACTACAACGGCTTTCCTCTGCCCTTTATCTATCATCAGGATATCTGGTTGGTTCGCCATTACCATCTTGTCAGTCTGGATCTGGAAGTCCCATAGGATCTTCGCTCTGTCATTCTCCACCACCTTCGGAGGTGTTTCCCATTTTGACCTTGGGGTGTCCAGTCCATACTCCGCACAGATGTTTCGGTAGACTATGCCAGCCACCTGGTTATGGCGTTCCATATAGGCTTTCCCTGCCAGCACCTTACACCCTGCAGTTATGTGTTAGATCGTCTCAGGTGCCTCTTTGCACAACCTACACCTTGGGTCTTGGCTGGTGTGGTATATCTAGGCCTCGATGGCTCTGGTGCTCAGGGCCTGCTCCTGAGCAGCCAGGATGAGTGCCTCTGTGCTGTCCTTCAGGCCAGCCCTCTCTAGAACTCTGATAGGACTTCTTGAGATTGGCCACGGCAGTTATTGTCCGGTGGTACATCCCGTGTAGGGGCTTGTCCTCCCATGATGGTCCCTCTTCCAGCACCTCATCTTCTGTTCCCCATTGTCTGAGACATTCTCTGAGTACATCATCCGTTGGTGCCTTCTCCTTGATGTATTTGTGGAGCTTGGATGTTTCATCCTGGACAGTGGCTCTCACACTCACTAGTCCCCGGCCTCCTTCCTTTCGGCTTGTGTACAGTCTCAGGGTGCTGTATTTGGTATGGAACCCTCCATGCATGGTAACGAGCTTTCGGGTCTTAACATCCGTGGTCTGAATCTCTTCCTTTGGCCACCTTATTTTTCCTGCAGGGTATCTGATCACTGGAAAGGGCATAGCTGTTTATTGCCTGGGTCTTATTCTTGCCATTGAGCTGGCTTCTTAGGACTTGCCTCACTCGCTGGAGGTATTTGGCCATAGCCGCTTTCCTTGTTGCCAGTTTGAGGTTGCCATTGGCTTGTGGTATACCGAGGTACTTGTAGCTGTCCTCAATGTCTGCTATTGTTCCTTCAGGGAGTGAGACCCCTTCAGTGCGGTATATGCCACATTTGATGGACACTTGGGTAAGTGGCTTGCCATTGGCTTCAAGTGTGGTTTTCCACATCCTCATCAAGTTCGCAACGAAGGCTCTTAGGGTCCTGTTCACCTTATACACATCCAAGCATTCAGTGATCCATGTATGTGGCATCGAGTCATAGGCTTTCTTTTAATCAATCCAGGCTGTGCACAGGTTGGTACATCGGGACCTGCAGTCTTGTGCGACTGTTCTGTCAACCAGGAGCTGATGTTTGGCTCCCCTGGTATCTCTACCAATGCCCTTCCGTGCTTCGCTCATGTATTGATCCATGTGTGCACTTATCTTAGCCGCAACATGAGCTTCCAAAATTGTGGAGGGACAGGTTATTGGCCGATAGTTGGATGCGACTGCACCCTTTGAGGGATCTTTCATGATAAGGATCGTTCGCCCTTCGGTTAGCCATCCTGGGTGAGTCCCATCCCTAGGCAGCGGTTTCATTTGTGCTGCTGGGCGCTCATGGAGTGCTGTGAGTCTCTTTAGCCAGTAAGTGTGGACCATGTCCGGGCCTGGTGCTGTCCAGTTCTTCAGATTTGAGACTATTTCCTTTATGTCTGCCACTGTTATGGTAATTGGGTTCTGTTCAGGGAGGTGTCTGTGCTCCTCTCTTTGGGTGACCAGCCATTGTGCACTGCTGTTATGTGCAACCTCCTTCTCCCATCTGCCTCTCCAGTACCTTTCAGTTTCCAGTCTTGGTGGATCAGCTCTGTTGTTAGGACCCTGCCACTGAGCGTACACTTTCGCAGGTTGTGTTGCAAACAGCCTGTTTATTCGTCTGGCCTCATTCTCTTTCGTGTACCGCTTTAGGCGGCTGGACAAGGCTTGGAGCCTTTGTTTCGAGTGCTTCATATATGGTCATCTGGATGTACCTCTCAGGATCGGCCTTTTCATCACACCTCTCTGGACCTCAGTCAATTGACTCACATCTTTCCGAGCCGCCTTGATCTTAGCCTCCAACCGTCTTTTCCGTGGTCGGTAATGTATCTCATGGCTTCCATGGTTGCTCTTATAGCCAAGCATCTCAAGGATCACTGATGCTGAAGCGTATATCAGTTCATTTCCGTGATCGTTACGGTAAGGATCGCCCTCAGTGCTGCATTCACACTTTCCAAGAGACTTTCAGGTGGTACTTCACATAGCCGTTGTAATCGGATTCTAGGTTTCCCAGCTTTCATTCTTGCCATGATCTTAGCTTTCAGGTCAGTTGCTGCCTCGCTCAGCATTTCATTCATTGGGGCTGGCCTCCCAATCTCATCATCTGCATTCACTCTGGTATGAACTCCTCTGATCTGGCAGCCTGGGGCCCCTCACCATGGAACCTGCGTTGTACCTCATCAATCTCAAGTTGTGACAGCAGTTGCCGTTTGTGGATGTTGGAACACTGAGTTACGAGTTGTTTCGTGGCCACCCGTGACTGTGGGTTTCGAAGTAACCATTTAGCCCACATTCTCTCCATGTAACCTCTCTGACTAGGCTTGCTTGAGTAGTAGCATTCCAACAGAGCCATGTTATTGCATCTTGCCCATCTCTGCTCCATTTTTCATCAAGGTGCTCTGGTTCCCCAGCACCTGACGCAGACCTTGTTTGGCCGGGCGACGTCTGAGCTGGCATGTCATTCATTTTATTGTCTCTCATCATTGTATGAGGTACGCATTAGCGTGAAGGCTCTTGCCCAAGGACCCACACTGGATGGTGTTATGTGCTCATTTTTTGCCCCAAGTGGGGAGCGGAGGGACGGGCGCTGGGGGGGGGACCATCGTGGTGGGGCGGGCCCCTACGCGGGATGTGCCACCGGACCGTGGCTGAGGTGGCTGATCTCAAGAAGTCCTATCGGTGGCTGGAGGGGACTGGCCTGGGGGACAGCGCAGGGGCGCTCATCCTGGCTGCTCAGGAGCGGGCCTTGGGCGCCGGAGCCGTCGAGGTCCGGATGTGCCGCGCCGGACAGGACCCGGGGTGTGGGTTGTGCAGGGAGGCGCCTGGGACGATCCGGCACGTGGCTGCGGGGTGTGGGATGCTGGCAGGGGGGGCCTGCGTGGAGCGCCATGGCCAGGTGGCTGGCGTGGTCTGCCGAGGCATCTGTGCGGAGTGTGGACTGGGGGCCCCGGGGTCGGAGTGGGGGGCACCTCCGAGGGTGGCGGAGCGGGGATCCTGTGGGACTTCCGGATCCAGACTGGCGGGATGGTGGTGGCGAGCCAGCCAGATGTCGTGGTCGTGGATGCGGGGCGGAGGAGGGCCGTTGTGGTGGATGTGGCGGTCCCAGGTGGTGGAGGCATCGGGAGGGGGGAGCATGGGGGGCTCGGGGGGTACCAGGGGCTCGGGGAGGGGCTGGGGAGGGCCTGGGGGGTGGGGGTGGCGGTCGTGCCTGTGGTGGTCGGGGCGCTCGGGGCAGTGACCCCCGGACTGGATGGGTGGTTGCGACAGATCCCGGGACCAGCGTCGGACATCTCGGTCCGGAGGTGTGCGGTGCTGGGAGCGGCGGGGGTACTGCGCGGGGCCCTCGGGCTTCCTGGCCTCTGGTGGAGGACCCGAGCTGAATGAGGGACGGACACCACCCGAGGACACCTCCTATTGGCTCCATGATAAGCGCTCCACCCAGCAAAGAATTAACCCTTTAAAACCTGATTCTGAGCTTTCACAATTATTTACCGCCATTTGCGTAATATCTACAGTATACAGAAGGAATCAAGCAATTTTTACCAATGTATCTGTAGGTGATGTTTATTTATTATGTACACAGAGATAAAGAGTAATGGCACAGCTCTGCAGTATCTTTCCACTTTTATATATGTATGCTATACTAAATAAAATGAATAGGGCACCATATAATGCAACAGTTATGCAACTCCCTAAATAATGATGTGAATTTTCAGTTGTTGCTAAATCAGTTAGGATGTTATAATTTGTGGTGTAGATGCGAATTTAGGAGAGCAGGACAATATATCGCATTGCAATTGGAGCAGCAGCTTGGTTGATGATGTCCCCAAACCGGCTCATCTATTATATTTGTCGTGCAATACAATGAAAATGAGCACAATTGCAAAACATAGGCTTCTTATATTTTAAAATAAAATAATCACATGTTTACCGTTCTGGGGTTTCTACAATCATGAATGGAGGCATTATTTACAGCAGGTTGATGTTGTTGTTGTTGTTGTCGACCCCACCCGTGCCCCGACATTGGGGGACCGGGCCCTCACTCCGTCTCCCGGATCCCCAGACCCCCCTCCGCCGCCCAGCGGGCGAGCAGGGCCGCCACTCCGCTTGGGTTTCGCCAGAGGTCCTCCGGAGTCAGTGTGGTGGGTATGTTTGTGCAGGTGAACAGGTGTTGTGTGTCGTGCACTTGCGTGCCGCATAGCGCACAGAGTGGTGTTGGGTGTGTGTCCGGTGTAATGTTGTGTAGGTAGGAGTGGAGGGCTGGTGATTTGTTGGTTCGGAGTTGTGCTAGGAGTTGTCTGGTTCTGTGTGGTAGGTCTTGCTCTGATGGGTCTATTTCTGGTGCTGGTGCATGTATTACTTTGTTGTGTTGTCTGGTGTCCAAGTGTGTTTGTACAAAGTGGGTGTGTATGTCTTTCATGTTCTGTTTTATGGTGTCGTTGTTGGTGTCCTGTGGTGCTGTGTCTTTGTTGTGTGTGTAGTTGTTGTTGTGGAAGATTGTTTGTTTCTTTTGTCTGGGTGGTGGTGGTTGTTGAGTGAGTGGGTGTAGTGGGTGGGTTGGGTGTTGGGCTTTTTGTCTGATTTGCGATGCGTGTAGTTTTAGATGGGTGTTCAGTGGGAGAGTTTTTGTTTCCTCATGCAACTGTTGTATGTTTGTGTCTTGTGTGCATCCTGTTGCTATTCTGAGTGCTGTGTTCTGTGTGGTCTGGAGTTTTGTTTTGTTTGTGTCCAATAGTGTTGGTGACCATATAGTGTTTGCGTATTCGAGGCGTGTGAGTGTGGTTGCTTTGTATGTGGTGAGTATAGTTTCTTTGGATTTTCCCCAGTGAGTGGTTGTTAAGGCTTTAAGTATTTTGTTTGATTGCTTGGCGCGGGTTAGAGTGTGTTGTGTGTGTTTTGAGAAGGTGAGTTTGGGGTCCCATGTTAATCCCAGTATTTTGGGTTCGCGGACTGTGGGTAGGGTGGTGTTATCTATTTGTAAAGTGAGCCTGTTGCTGTATTCTGCCGGATCCGGTGTGAACAGAGTGGTGGTGGTTTTGTCTGCGTTGAGTGTGAGTTGGTTCTGTTTTGTCCAGTTGTATATGTCGTGGAGATATTTTTGTACTTGTTGTTGTGCCTGTTGTGGTTTGACATGTGTGGATAGAATGGTGATGTCGTCTGCTTATGTAACTATGTGTACATTTGGAGGTGGTTGTGGTAAGTCTGCCATGTATATGTTGAATAGTGTTGGTGAAAGTACTCCCCCCTGTGGTACCCCCGTTTTAGTGTTTCTATGTTCTGATGTTTCCCCCCGGTATTGAGTGTATTGTCTGCGTCCCCTTATGTAGTTGAAGATGTATTTGATGATGATGTTTGGGGTGTTAGTGTTGTTGAGTTTGTTTGTGAGTGTGTGTAGGTTTACCGTGTCAAAGGCTTTGGACATGTCTAGGGCTATGGCAACTGTTCGTTGTGGTGGTTTTTGTTGATTGAAACCTGTGGCTATGATGTTGTGTATGTGGTGTAGTGCTTTGGTTGTGGAGTGTTGTTTTCGGAAGCCGTGTTGGTGAGAGGGTAGTTGAGTGTTGTTGGTAATGAAGGGTAGTATTACCTTTTCCATTGTTTTGGCTATTGGGCTGAGTAGTGCTATTGGTCTGTAAGATGGGCCGAGTGCGTGGTTTTTGTTGGGTTTTGGTATTGGGATTATTTTTGCAGTCTTCCATATTGCGGGGATGGTGTTGGTGTTGAGCGATGTGTTGTAAGTGTGTGTGAGTAGTGTTATTGCTTTGGAGCCTAGGTGTTTCAGATGTCTGATGTTTATGTTGTCTGGGCCTGTGGAGTTGTTGCTTTTGGAGCGTTGTAGTGCTTGTTTGACTTGTTGTTCTGTGATGGTTATGGGCGTGGTGTTGAGTTTTCGTATTTTGCGTTGTAGTTGTCTGTATGTTCTGTTGGTTTTGTGTTGTATTATGTTGGTGAATTGTTTGTTGAATGCTCGTGCTTTCTGTTTGTTGGATATTGCCGTGTGTTGTCCGAACTGTATTGTGGTGTTTTCTGGTGCTTTTTGTTCTTTGTTAGATAGTCTTGTTACTGTGTTCCAGAGTATGTATTGTTTGTGTCTGTGGTTCCATGCATCCGTTAAGTGTTCTTTCCATAGCTCTTGTTTGTGTTTTTGGATTTGTGTGTCTATTTCTTTGTTTAGGTCTGTGATGCGTGGGTCTTGGTGGTTTTGTTGTCTGATGTCGTTTCTTTGGCTGATGAGTGTTCTGATGTGTTGTGGTAGGAGAAGTGATTTGCTTTTTATTTTTCCGTGGGGTATGTGGTGTTTGTCTGCTGTAAGTATGAGGTTTGTGAGCATGGTGTTGGCTGTGTGGATGTTGTCAGGTATGGTTAAGTTCTCCAGTGCTGATTCTATTTCAGAGGTGTATCCTTCCCAGTGTGCTTTCCTGTAATTTGTGTAAGTTTGAAGGTGTTGTTGTAGGCGGAAAGGAGCACGCGTGTTGTGTGTGATTTTGATAGGAAGGTGGTCTGAACTGAGTGCGTGTATTGTGGTCCATGTTGTTCTGTTTGTGATGCTGTTGCTGGCTGTTGTGATGTCCGGTGATGTTGGTTGTTGGTTGATGTTTGTAGGTTTTCTGGTAGGTGTGTTTGCGTTTAGAGTGATTTGTTGGGAGTTCTGTAGTATGTCTGCAATGAGGGTGCCTCTGTGGTCGTCGTAGGGAGAGTGCCACTGTGTTGAGTGAGCTTTGATGTCTGCGGTTAGAATGGTGTTGTTCAGCGAGTTTATGTATTGGAAGGTGTTGGTGATGTCTGTGTCTTCTGTGGCGTGGTCTGGTCGGGTGGTATCTCTGGGGGGTATATACATGTTGCATATGTGTAGTCTTTTGTGGTTGGTTATGTGAATCTTTACGGTTTGAATTTCTGTAGTGTTGGTGTTAATGTTGTTGGGGATGTTCATGGGAGTGAATGTGACTGATTTGTGAATGTATGTGAGCAGTCCTCCTCCTCCCTTGTGTTCTCTGTCTTTCCTAATGCTGGTGTAGTTGGTGAGACGAGGTGTGTTGTGTTGTTTTTCTAGTTTGGTTTCTTGTATGGTGATGATGTCTGCGTGCTGTTGTGAGGCGAGTTCTTCTAGTTCTGTTTTCTTGTTTTGGATGCCGTTGATGTTTATTTGTAGTATGGTCAGTGTGTGTTTGTTGTTTTTGTTGGTGGGTGTTGTTCTTTGTGGGTTGTTCGGGGGTTGTGGTGTTGGGGTGTTTGTTGTTTGCGTGTGTGTTCTGCATGTCCACGTGTTTGTGTATTGGCGGGTGGTGATGCCGGAGCAATGTCTGTGTATCCAGTGTGGGTGTGTTGAGTTGCATCTGAGTGAGGTTTGTCTGCGTGTGATGATTCTATTGCAGCTATTGCAGGTCCAGGTTTGGGGGGGTGGTCTTGTGTTTGTTGTATCTCTGTTGGAGTTGTCTGTCCGTGTTGCGTTTGAGGGTAGTGTTGGTGAGGCGAGTGTGTTGTTTTGGTCTGTTTGTGCTCTGCTGCCTGTTGGTGTCCTACGAGGTGTTGTTGTTCGTGGTGGTGTTTTGGGATGTAGTCTGCATTTCCATGTTATGTTGTATTGTCTAGTGTTTATGTTTGTGCAATGTTTGTGTACCCAGTGTGGTGTGTGGTGGTTGCATCTGAAGGATGTCTGTCTTCTTGTAATCTGTTGTGTGCAAATGTCGCATGTCCAGGTAGTTTGTTGTGTGTGTGTTTGTTGCGTGCGTGAGAGTGTCTGTGTGGGCCCCGGATTTGTCTCTATGTCCCCCGCCTGGAGCAAAAGGTCCGCCCGCCACCCTGCCAGGTTCAGGGGGCGGTTAGCCGAAAAAAAAAAAAAAAAACGGCCGTAAGGGCACCCCGTTCGGGGTGCAGGGATTGATTCCTTGATTTGTCCCCCCGTTCGGGGGGAACCCTCCAACTGCGAGTAAGCCAAGGAGTTTGGAGGTACAGCAGGTTGACAGCAGTGTGATCGAGCAGATTAGATAGAGTAGAATTTGAATGGGGCTTCACTGATTTATTTCATACAATTCATATCTAAAACACAGTTGAAAAATATTTGATTGTTAAAATATTTAAATACAAGAACTATATCAAGAAATTAACAAAACATAGTTTTTTTAGTTAGGAGAAAAGTCTAAAAACATATCACAAATGACAAACGTTGTGCCTCTCCTCCTCCTGTTCTTCAATGAAGCTGATCACCCTCCAGCTCCCGTTAGA
Organism: Hippocampus zosterae; assembly: GCF_025434085.1. Lineage (NCBI taxonomy): Eukaryota > Metazoa > Chordata > Actinopteri > Syngnathiformes > Syngnathidae > Hippocampus > Hippocampus zosterae. The sequence goes on from NC_067453.1 coordinate 9,252,650, forward strand.
AACATCGTGCTGCTGAAGGTGTGCCGGCAGAATGGTTGTGATACAGGAGGTGCTGTGGACTCTCCCAGAAACGAGGACCTAGTTTAGTTGTAGATCCAGTAAAACATAGTGCAAATGTGACATTATTTATAATGCACAGTTACAGTCTTGTGAATATTAAAAAATGTACTTCATGTAATGCAGGAAGCGAATATTTCAAACGAACTAAGGCAGCAAACAGTAAGAGCAAAATCGTGTTCCAAACATTAACTCTTTTTTTAAATGTCAATTAGCTTGTGAGTAATAAGACAAAATGTGACTGCCAGACAGAGAACTGTCAGAGCAAACGGCAGATTTTAGAAAGTCCTGCCGAAATAAATCTGCACCCGACTGCGACTGTCAGCGTTGAACTGCCGCCATTGCTGTCAAAGTCAGACACATCTCCAAAATTGTTGGAGCAAATTTTTAAGCAGGCTTCATCTTGATAAATTGACCACGTATTTGACATTTACACCATAACGTTACCGCCTAAAATAATCGTAAAACAAAATTTTGTGTAACAACAAGAGTAATATGTACCCCAAAAGCTTTCAAAGCGTCTGAAAGTTTTCTCCTCCGTTTTTGTTGGGGCTTGGCTCGAAATGCATCATGATTGGCCGCCCGAAGTCCACGTGTCTGTCGGACGTGCTCTCATTGGTCTACAATACCATCACGGATGAATAAATACTCAAAGGGCTTGCCAGGCAAGCCCTTTGAACCCTTTAAATACTCAATGGGCTTGCCTGGCAAGCCCTTTGAGTATTTATTCCATATTGCCCACTAGTTCACTAGTAAGGTCATTTTGACGCTTACTAGTGAACATGTAAGGCCATAAATATGCCCACTAGTTCACTAGTAAGATCATTTTGAGGCTTACTAGTTGACATGTAAGCCACAAAACGCCCGCTAGTTCACTAGTAAGATAATTTTGAGGCTTCTAGTGAACATGTAAGCCACAGAACGCCCACTAGTTCACTAGTAAGATCATTTTGACGCTTACTAGTGAACATGTAAGCCACAAAACGCTCACTAGTTCACTAGTAAGGTCATTTTGACGCTTACTAGTGAACATGTAAGCCACAAAACGCTCACTGGTTCACTAGTAAGGTAATTTTGACGCTTACTAGTGAACATGTAAGCCACAAAACGCCCACTAGTTCCCTAGTAAGATCATTTTGACGCTTATTTATGAACATGTCAGCCACAAAACGCTCACTCGTTCACTAGTAAGATCATTTTGACGCTTACTAGTGAACATGTAAGCCACAAAACGCCCACTAGTTCACTAGTAAGGTCACTTTGACGCTTACTAGTGAACATGTAAGCCACAAAACGCCCACTAGTTCACTAGTAAGATCATTTTGACGCTTACTAGTGAACATGTAAGGCCATAAATGTGCCCACTAGTTCACTAGTAAGTTCATTTTGAGGCTTACTAGTTGACATGTAAGCCACAAAACGCCCAATAGTTCACTAGTAAGATCATTTTGACGCTTACTAGTGAACATGTAAGCCACAAAACGCTCACTAGTTCACTAGTAAGGTCATTTTGACGCTTACTAGTGAACATGTAAGCCACAAAACGCTCACTGGTTCACTAGTAAGGTAATTTTGACGCTTACTAGTGAACATGTAAGCCACAAAACGCCCACTAGTTCCCTAGTAAGATCATTTTGACGCTTATTTATGAACATGTCAGCCACAAAACGCTCACTCGTTCACTAGTAAGATCATTTTGACGCTTACTAGTGAACATGTAAGCCACAAAACGCCCACTAGTTCACTAGTAAGGTCATTTTGACGCTTACTAGTGAACATGTAAGCCACAAAACGCCCACTAGTTCACTAGTAAGATCATTTTGACGCTTACTAGTGAACATGTAAGGCCATAAATGTGCCCACTAGTTCACTAGTAAGTTCATTTTGAGGCTTACTAGTTGACATGTAAGCCACACATCGCCTACTAGTTCACTAGTAAGATCATTTTGAGGCTTACTAGTGAACATGTAAGCCACAAAACGCCCAATAGTTCACTAGTAAGATCATTTTGACGCTTACTAGTGAACATGTAAGCCACAAAACGCTCACTAGTTTACTAGTAAGGTCATTTTGACGCTTACTAGTGAACATGTAAGCCACAAAACGCTCACTAGTTCACTAGTAAGGTCATTTTGACGCTTACTAGTGAACATGTAAGCCGCAAAACGCCCACTAGTTCACTAATAAGATTATTTTGACGCTTACTACTGAACATTTAAGGCCATAAATGTGCCCACTAGTTCACTGGTAAGATGATTTTGACGCTTACTAGTGAACATGTAAGGCCATAAATGTGCCCACTTGTAGTGCTAGTGACATTACACTGTACTTGCATTAAATGCAAATAAGGATGATTACGAAAACATGTAACGGTATCCTATTGGCTGTACGTTTCAAAATAGTGTCATCCCACCAGTCAGGGCTCATGATTTTGGAAATTCTGTGCCCACTTAGTTTTTTAAAACAACAATGGCGGACAGTGTCCTGAGACGTATTCGGCGAAGGTGCAGGGCAATAGAGAGTGCCTGTCATCAAGGGTCTGCCGGTGAAAGTGAAGCACGCGCGATAAACATTTCAATTGCTAATTTAAGAAGAGTTAGTGACCAGTTTAGCGCTGATACTATTCAAAGTTTGATTCAAAGTCCAATAGATCTCCGATCTGTCATCATTGCGGGACCCACTCCTAATGGTGGACGTGTTTGTTCCCATGTGGCACATCGTTTGCACACAGGTAAAATGGCTACCATTTTTTGTCATTGGTTTTTCGTATGTATTTTTATTCGAACTACACACGGGTTTTACTGACGACTTGCTGTGACTTACCTTCTATCACCCTGTCAAACGTCGTTTTATACCAGTGGTTTTCCTGCAAATCAGTAGACTATTAAGTAACGCGATGGCTGTACACTTTTAAGCAATAACTAGTGATCTTTTAGTTATTCAATTATAAGTTTGAATTATTTTTTTCTTGAGTAAAATGGTTAGAGAAAATAGCTGCTCGTGGTTTTGAAGCTGCATATACTTTTATGTACATCTGTGTCTATATGCCTGTACTGTATACAGTATATAAAAAACACGTAGTGATTCGTTTGCTTGAATTCCTTAATCCTTTTATTTCCATACTTTAGGTAGACGAGGAAGACCAGCACTTGACATTACAAGTGATCAAATTGAACTGCTCCCCACTCAGGGCTTTACAGTGAGAGCCATCACTGAGATGTTGTGTTGTTCCTCTTCATACCTGCATAAAAAAATGAAGTTTTTTTCAGATTTCAGCCAGAAATAGATTTACTCCCATTCATGATGTTGACCTGGAAGAGCATGTCAGAAGATTGCACAGCCAATTTCCCAGATCAGGCTCTGAAGCAAGTGTTCTGCTACATACTCTTGTCCCTTCATGTATATATCATTATATTCATTGTGAAAGTGTACTTTCTTTATTGTGTTGTTTTATGAACCTGTTGCAGATGATGAGGGCATACCTGCGTGCTGATGGTATTGTAGTACAAAGAAAAAGAGTTCGAGATATCCTCAACCGTATTGAGCCAGCTGCTGCAGCCCAGAGATGGAGCCAGACTGTGGCTAGAAGAACATACTATGTGCCATTCCCCAATAGTTTATGGCACATAGATGGGCATATGCGTCTCATTCGGTAATAAGGGATCATCTTATATTTGTACTCGTGGGAGCATTAGAAAGCCATATTGTATGGACAGCACAGATTAAATTGAATTTTATCATTTGTATATCCAAGTTACACAAACTCCAAATTGCCTCCATGTAGTCTTAAGTGCACAGCAATACCTTCTCTACCGAGATGATATTTCAAACAAGATATGAAACTTGATTGTTTTCTTGTATTTAATCATTATTCTTTTCATGTTTGTTTTACAGGTGGGTGTTTGTGACACATGCCGGCATTGATGGGAATTCCAGGCTAATAACGTACCTTCAACTGGAGCACAGACAACACAGCTTTGACAGTGTTGAAATATTTTGTCCAAGCCACCTGCCTGTATGGGTTACCCTCCAGAGTAAGATCCGACCATGGTGGTGAAAACACTGGTTGCTCTTTTAATGAACCTACTGCAGGGACAAGACACCAAAATTTTTTCTAGCTCCAGCCAACACCCCCTCACAATTTACTCACACCTCCCATGGCCTGATTATCCACCAACAGGGGCCCTTTTTGGATTATCATTTTGGCATAGGAACTTTCCTTTCCTATCCTAACCGAGTGAGATGAGCCGGTAGCACCTGGAGCAAAGATCGTCTAAATTTTAATAATGCTTAGGAAAGGTTCTGACCATCCTTTACGAAAGGAAAGGAGATATATTATGCAGCAGGAATATTTAAAGGGGAAGTCTTTTTTTATGTTGTTGTTGTTGTTGTTGTCGACCCCACCCGTGCCCCGACATTGGGGGACCGGGCCCTCACTCCGTCTCCCGGATCCCCAGACCCCCCTCCTCCGCCCAGCGGGCGAGCAGGGCCGCCACTCCGCTTGGGTTTCGCCAGAGGTCCTCCGGAGTCAGTGTGGTGGGTATGTTTGTGCAGGTGAACAGGTGTTGTGTGTCGTGCACTTGCGTGCCGCATAGCGCACAGAGTGGTGTTGGGTGTGTGTCCGGTGTAATGTTGTGTAGGTAGGAGTGGAGGGCTGGTGATTTGTTGGTTCGGAGTTGTGCTAGGAGTTGTCTGGTTCTGTGTGGTAGGTCTTGCTCTGATGGGTCTATTTCTGGTGCTGGTGCATGTATTTGTTGTGTTGTCTGGTGTCCAAGTGTGTTTGTACAAAGTGGGTGTGTATGTCTTTCATGTTCTGTTTTATGGTGTCGTTGTTGGTGTCCTGTGGTGCTGTGTCTTTGTTGTGTGTGTAGTTGTTGTTGTGGAAGATTGTTTGTTTCTTTTGTCTGGGTGGTGGTGGTTGTTGAGTGAGTGGGTGTAGTGGGTGGGTTGGGTGTTGGGCTTTTTGTCTGATTTGCGATGCGTGTAGTTTTAGATGGATGTTCAGTGGGAGAGTTTTTGTTTCCTCATGCAAGTGTTGTATGTTTGTGTCTTGTGTGCATCCTGTTGCTATTCTGAGTGCTGTGTTCTGTGTGGTCTGGAGTTTTGTCTTGTTTGTGTCCGATAGTGTTGGTGACCATATAGTGTTTGCGTATTCGAGGCGTGTGTGTGTGGTTGCATTGTATATGGTGAGTATAGTTTCTTTGGATTTTCCCCAGTGAGTGGTTGTTAAGGCTTTAAGTATTTTGTTTGATTGCTTGGCGCGGGTTAGAGTGTGTTGTGTGTGTTTTGAGAAGGTGAGTTTGGGGTCCCATGTTAATCCCAGTATTTTGGGTTTGCGGACTGTGGGTAGGGTGGTGTTATCTATTTGTAAAGTGAGCCTGTTGCTGTATTCTGCCGGATCCGGTGTGAACAGAGTGGTGGTGGTTTTGTCTGCGTTGAGTGTGAGTTGGTTCTGTTTTGTCCAGTTGTATATGTCGTGGAGATATTTTTGTACTTGTTGTTGTGCCTGTTGTGGTTTGACATGTGTGGATAGAATGGTGATGTCGTCTGCTTATGTAACTGTGTGTACATTTGGAGGTGGTTGTGGTAAGTCTGCCATGTATATGTTGAATAGTGTTGGTGAAAGTACTCCCCCCTGTGGTACCCCCGTTTTCGTGTTTCTATGTTCTGATGTTTCCCCCCGGTATTGAGTGTATTGTCTGCGTCCCCTTATGTAGTTGAAGATGTATTTGATGATGATGTTTGGGGTGTTAGTGTTGTTGAGTTTGTTTGTGAGTGTGTGTAGGTTTACCGTGTCAAAGGCTTTGGACATGTCTAGGGCTATGGCAACTGTTCGTTGTGGTGGTTTTTGTTGATTGAAACCTGTGGCTATGATGTTGTGTATGTGGTGTAGTGCTTTGGTTGTGGAGTGTTGTTTTCGGAAGCCGTGTTGGTGAGAGGGTAGTTGAGTGTTGTTGGTAATGAAGGGTAGTATTACCTTTTCCATTGTTTTGGCTATTGGGCTGAGTAGTGCTATTGGTCTGTAAGATGGGCCGAGTGCGTGGTTTTTGTTGGGTTTTGGTATTGGGATTATTTTTGCAGTCTTCCATATTGCGGGGATGGTGTTGGTGTTGAGCGATGTGTTGTAAGTGTGTGTGAGTAGTGTTATTGCTTTGGAGCCTAGGTGTTTCAGATGTCTGATGTTTATGTTGTCTGGGCCTGTGGAGTTGTTGCTTTTGGAGCGTTGTAGTGCTTGTTTGACTTGTTGTTCTGTGATGGTTATGGGCGTGGTGTTGAGTTTTCGTATTTTGCGTTGTAGTTGTCTGTATGTTCTGTTGGTTTTGTGTTGTATTATGTTGGTGAATTGTTTGTTGAATGCTCGTGCTTTCTGTTTGTTGGATATTGCCGTGTGTTGTCCGAACTGTATTGTGGTGTTTTCTGGTGCTTTTTGTTCTTTGTTAGATAGTCTTGTTACTGTGTTCCAGAGTATGTATTGTTTGTGTCTGTGGTTCCATGCATCCGTTAAGTGTTCTTTCCATAGCTCTTGTTTGTGTTTTTGGATTTGTGTGTCTATTTCTTTGTTTAGGTCTGTGATGCGTGGGTCTTGGTAGTTTTGTTGTCTGATGTCGTTTCTTTGGCTGATGAGTGTTCTGATGTGTTGTGGTAGGAGAAGTGATTTGCTTTTTATTTTTCCGTGGGGTATGTGGTGTTTGTCTGCTGTAAGTATGAGGTTTGTGAGCATGGTGTTGGCTGTGTGGATGTTGTCAGGTATGGTTAAGTTCTCCAGTGCTGATTCTATTTCAGAGGTGTATCCTTCCCAGTCTGCTTTCCTGTAATTTGTGTAAGTTTGAAGGTGTTGTTGTAGGTGGAAACGAGCACGCGTGTTGTGTGTGATTTTGATAGGAAGGTGGTCTGAACTGAGTGCGTGTATTGTGGTCCATGTTGTTCTGTTTGTGATGCTGTTGCTGGCTGTTGTGATGTCCGGTGATGTTGGTTGTTGGTTGATGTTTGTAGGTTTTCTGGTAGGTGTGTTTGCGTTTAGAGTGATTTGTTGGGAGTTCTGTAGTATGTCTGCAATGAGGGTGCCTCTGTGGTCGTCGTAGGGAGAGTGCCATTGTGTTGAGTGAGCGTTGATGTCTGCGGTTAGAAATGTGTTGTTCAGCGAGTTTATGTATTGGAAGGTGTTGGTGATGTCTGTGTCTTCTGTGGCGTGGTCTGGTCGGGTGGTATCTCTGGGGGGTATATACATGTTGCATATGTGATGGGACGTGTGGTCAAAGTGGAGAAACAGATTCAGTCCATCGAGAAGTCTTTTTTTATTTTCAATGCCTTTACAATCATACATTCTATGCACATACACTGGTCTAAACATGGTATGAATTTTACCTTTGTGGAATATGAATTATGCAGAAAATCTCACTTGTTTTTATCCAAATCAGGGGGCTAACATTTTGTACTTGCTATTGACCGAACAGTACATCACAGTTTCTGTGAGGACAAAATTTCTGGTTCTGTCACAGTCCACCGGAAGCAGAAATTGCTTTCACATCGCGCAGCTGTAACTTGGGCCGATCACAAGTGCTGCTTAACTTGTTAAACTAAATGAAGAGATGCCTCCGTGCAATACTCAGAGTAAGATGACGTTGTGTAAAGGAAGTGGCATGATTTATAGAAGCTAATGGAGTGCTGTGTCTGTCTCCTAAATACAATAAGATCTTTTTAAATGGCTTTTCAATTTTTCTTGCAGGGAAAAATGTACATCTATATATCTACTGTATATCTATAAAAAAAATCCTCGTCTCACCCCTCAGGTGGTGTCCATCCCTCATTCAGCTGGGGTCCTCTACCAGAGGCCAGGAAGCTTGATGGTTCTGCGCAGTATCCTTGCTGTTCCCAGCACTGCACATTTCTGGACTGAGATGTCCGATGTTGTTCCCGGGATCTGTTGCAACCACTCATCATCTAGTTTGGGGGTCACTGCCCCGAGTGCTCCGACCACCACAGGCACGACTGTCCCCTTTACCTTCCAGGCTCTCTCCAGCTCCTCTCTGAGCCCTTGGGATTTCTCGAGTTTCTCGTGTTCCTTCTTTCTGATGTTTCCAGCACTTGGGACCGCTACATCCACTACAACGGCTTTCCTCTGCCCTTTATCTATCATCAGGATATCTGGTTGGTTCGCCATTACCATCTTGTCAGTCTGGATCTGGAAGTCCCATAGGATCTTCGCTCTGTCATTCTCCACCACCTTCGGAGGTGTTTCCCATTTTGACCTTGGGGTGTCCAGTCCATACTCCGCACAGATGTTTCGGTAGACTATGCCAGCCACCTGGTTATGGCGTTCCATATAGGCTTTCCCTGCCAGCACCTTACACCCTGCAGTTATGTGTTAGATCGTCTCAGGTGCCTCTTTGCACAACCTACACCTTGGGTCTTGGCTGGTGTGGTATATCTAGGCCTCGATGGCTCTGGTGCTCAGGGCCTGCTCCTGAGCAGCCAGGATGAGTGCCTCTGTGCTGTCCTTCAGGCCAGCCCTCTCTAGAACTCTGATAGGACTTCTTGAGATTGGCCACGGCAGTTATTGTCCGGTGGTACATCCCGTGTAGGGGCTTGTCCTCCCATGATGGTCCCTCTTCCAGCACCTCATCTTCTGTTCCCCATTGTCTGAGACATTCTCTGAGTACATCATCCGTTGGTGCCTTCTCCTTGATGTATTTGTGGAGCTTGGATGTTTCATCCTGGACAGTGGCTCTCACACTCACTAGTCCCCGGCCTCCTTCCTTTCGGCTTGTGTACAGTCTCAGGGTGCTGTATTTGGTATGGAACCCTCCATGCATGGTAACGAGCTTTCGGGTCTTAACATCCGTGGTCTGAATCTCTTCCTTTGGCCACCTTATTTTTCCTGCAGGGTATCTGATCACTGGAAAGGGCATAGCTGTTTATTGCCCGGGTCTTATTCTTGCCATTGAGCTGGCTTCTTAGGACTTGCCTCACTCGCTGGAGGTATTTGGCCATAGCCGCTTTCCTTGTTGCCAGTTTGAGGTTGCCATTGGCTTGTGGTATACCGAGGTACTTGTAGCTGTCCTCAATGTCTGCTATTGTTCCTTCAGGGAGTGAGACCCCTTCAGTGCGGTATATGCCACATTTGATGGACACTTGGGTAAGTGGCTTGCCATTGGCTTCAAGTGTGGTTTTCCACATCCTCATCAAGTTCGCAACGAAGGCTCTTAGGGTCCTGTTCACCTTATACACATCCAAGCATTCAGTGATCCATGTATGTGGCATCGAGTCATAGGCTTTCTTTTAATCAATCCAGGCTGTGCACAGGTTGGTACATCGGGACCTGCAGTCTTGTGCGACTGTTCTGTCAACCAGGAGCTGATGTTTGGCTCCCCTGGTATCTCTACCAATGCCCTTCCGTGCTTCGCTCATGTATTGATCCATGTGTGCACTTATCTTAGCCGCAACATGAGCTTCCAAAATTGTGGAGGGACAGGTTATTGGCCGATAGTTGGATGCGACTGCACCCTTTGAGGGATCTTTCATGATAAGGATCGTTCGCCCTTCGGTTAGCCATCCTGGGTGAGTCCCATCCCTAGGCAGCGGTTTCATTTGTGCTGCTGGGCGCTCATGGAGTGCTGTGAGTCTCTTTAGCCAGTAAGTGTGGACCATGTCCGGGCCTGGTGCTGTCCAGTTCTTCAGATTTGAGACTATTTCCTTTATGTCTGCCACTGTTATGGTAATTGGGTTCTGTTCAGGGAGGTGTCTGTGCTCCTCTCTTTGGGTGACCAGCCATTGTGCACTGCTGTTATGTGCAACCTCCTTCTCCCATCTGCCTCTCCAGTACCTTTCAGTTTCCAGTCTTGGTGGATCAGCTCTGTTGTTAGGACCCTGCCACTGAGCGTACACTTTCGCAGGTTGTGTTGCAAACAGCCTGTTTATTCGTCTGGCCTCATTCTCTTTCGTGTACCGCTTTAGGCGGCTGGACAAGGCTTGGAGCCTTTGTTTCGAGTGCTTCATATATGGTCATCTGGATGTACCTCTCAGGATCGGCCTTTTCATCACACCTCTCTGGACCTCAGTCAATTGACTCACATCTTTCCGAGCCGCCTTGATCTTAGCCTCCAACCGTCTTTTCCATGGTCGGTAATGTATCTCATGGCTTCCATGGTTGCTCTTATAGCCAAGCATCTCAAGGATCACTGATGCTGAAGCGTATATCAGTTCATTTCCGTGATCGTTACGGTAAGGATCGCCCTCAGTGCTGCATTCACACTTTCCAAGAGACTTTCAGGTGGTACTTCACATAGCCGTTGTAATCGGATTCTAGGTTTCCCAGCTTTCATTCTTGCCATGATCTTAGCTTTCAGGTCAGTTGCTGCCTCGCTCAGCATTTCATTCATTGGGGCTGGCCTCCCAATCTCATCATCTGCATTCACTCTGGTATGAACTCCTCTGATCTGGCAGCCTGGGGCCCCTCACCATGGAACCTGCGTTGTACCTCATCAATCTCAAGTTGTGACAGCAGTTGCCGTTTGTGGATGTTGGAACACTGAGTTACGAGTTGTTTCGTGGCCACCCGTGACTGTGGGTTTCGAAGTAACCATTTAGCCCACATTCTCTCCATGTAACCTCTCTGACTAGGCTTGCTTGAGTAGTAGCATTCCAACAGAGCCATGTTATTGCATCTTGCCCATCTCTGCTCCATTTTTCATCAAGGTGCTCTGGTTCCCCAGCACCTGACGCAGACCTTGTTTGGCCGGGCGACGTCTGAGCTGGCATGTCATTCATTTTATTGTCTCTCATCATTGTATGAGGTACGCATTAGCGTGAAGGCTCTTGCCCAAGGACCCACACTGGATGGTGTTATGTGCTCATTTTTTGCCCCAAGTGGGGAGCGGAGGGACGGGCGCTGGGGGGGGGGACCATCGTGGTGGGGCGGGCCCCTACGCGGGATGTGCCACCGGACCGTGGCTGAGGTGGCTGATCTCAAGAAGTCCTATCGGTGGCTGGAGGGGACTGGCCTGGGGGACAGCGCAGGGGCGCTTATCCTGGCTGCTCAGGAGCGGGCCTTGGGCGCCGGAGCCGTCGAGGCCCGGATGTGCCGCGCCGGACAGGACCCGCGGTGTGGGTTGTGCAGGGAGGCGCCTGGGACGATCCGGCACGTGGCTGCGGGGTGTGGGATGCTGGCAGGGGGGGCCTGCGTGGAGCGCCATGGCCAGGTGGCTGGCGTGGTCTGCCGAGGCATCTGTGCGGAGTGTGGACTGGGGGCCCCGGGGTCGGAGTGGGGGGCACCTCCGAGGGTGGTGGAGGGTGGCGGAGCGGGGATCCTGTGGGACTTCCGGATCCAGACTGGCGGGATGGTGGTGGCGAGCCAGCCAGATGTCGTGGTCGTGGATGGGGGGCGGAGGAGGGCCGTTGTGGTGGATGTGGCGGTCCCAGGTGGTGGAGGCATCGGGAGGGGGGAGCATGGGGGGCTCGGGGGGTACCAGGGGCTCGGGGAGGGGCTGGGGAGGGCCTGGGGGGTGGGGGTGGCGGTCGTGCCTGTGGTGGTCGGGGCGCTCGGGGCAGTGACCCCCGGACTGGATGGGTGGTTGCGACAGATCCCGGGACCAGCGTCGGACATCTCGGTCCGGAGGTGTGCGGTGCTGGGAGCGGCGGGGGTACTGCGCGGGGCCCTCGGGCTTCCTGGCCTCTGGTGGAGGACCCGAGCTGAATGAGGGACGGACACCACCCGAGGACACCTCCTATTGGCTCCATGATAAGAGCTCCACCCAGCAAAGAATTAACCCTTTAAAACCTGATTCTGAGCTTTCACAATTATTTACCGCCATTTGCGTAATATCTACAGTATACAGAAGGAATCAAGCAATTTTTACCAATGTATCTGTAGGTGATGTTTATTTATTATGTACACAGAGATAAAGAGTAATGGCACAGCTCTGCAGTATCTTTCCACTTTTATATATGTATGCTATACTAAATAAAATGAATAGGGCACCATATAATGCAACAGTTATGCAACTCCCTAAATAATGATGTGAATTTTCAGTTGTTGCTAAATCAGTTAGGATGTTATAATTTGTGGTGTAGATGCGAATTTAGGAGAGCAGGACAATATATCGCATTGCAATTGGAGCAGCAGCTTGGTTGATGATGTCCCCAAACCGGCTCATCTATTATATTTGTCGTGCAATACAATGAAAATGAGCACAATTGCAAAACATAGGCTTCTTATATTTTAAAATAAAATAATCACATGTTTACCGTTCTGGGGTTTCTACAATCATGAATGGAGGCATTATTTACAGCAGGTTGATGTTGTTGTTGTTGTTGTCGACCCCACCCGTGCCCCGACATTGGGGGACCGGGCCCTCACTCCGTCTCCCGGATCCCCAGACCCCCCTCCGCCGCCCAGCGGGCAAGCAGGGCCGCCACTCCGCTTGGGTTTCGCCAGAGGTCCTCCGGAGTCAGTGTGGTGGGTATGTTTGTGCAGGTGAACAGGTGTTGTGTGTCGTGCACTTGCGTGCCGCATAGCGCACAGAGTGGTGTTGGGTGTGTGTCCGGTGTAATGTTGTGTAGGTAGGAGTGGAGGGCTGGTGATTTGTTGGTTCGGAGTTGTGCTAGGAGTTGTCTGGTTCTGTGTGGTAGGTCTTGCTCTGATGGGTCTATTTCTGGTGCTGGTGCATGTATTACTTTGTTGTGTTGTCTGGTGTCCAAGTGTGTTTGTACAAAGTGGGTGTGTATGTCTTTCATGTTCTGTTTTATGGTGTCGTTGTTGGTGTCCTGTGGTGCTGTGTCTTTGTTGTGTGTGTAGTTGTTGTTGTGGAAGATTGTTTGTTTCTTTTGTCTGGGTGGTGGTGGTTGTTGAGTGAGTGGGTGTAGTGGGTGGGTTGGGTGTTGGGCTTTTTGTCTGATTTGCGATGCGTGTAGTTTTAGATGGGTGTTCAGTGGGAGAGTTTTTGTTTCCTCATGCAACTGTTGTATGTTTGTGTCTTGTGTGCATCCTGTTGCTATTCTGAGTGCTGTGTTCTGTGTGGTCTGGAGTTTTGTTTTGTTTGTGTCCGATAGTGTTGGTGACCATATAGTGTTTGCGTATTCGAGGCGTGTGAGTGTGGTTGCTTTGTATGTGGTGAGTATAGTTTCTTTGGATTTTCCCCAGTGAGTGGTTGTTAAGGCTTTAAGTATTTTGTTTGATTGCTTGGCGCGGGTTAGAGTGTGTTGTGTGTGTTTTGAGAAGGTGAGTTTGGGGTCCCATGTTAATCCCAGTATTTTGGGTTCGCGGACTGTGGGTAGGGTGGTGTTATCTATTTGTAAAGTGAGTCTGTTGCTGTATTCTGCCGGATCCGGTGTGAACAGAGTGGTGGTGGTTTTGTCTGCGTTGAGTGTGAGTTGGTTCTGTTTTGTCCAGTTGTATATGTCGTGGAGATATTTTTGTACTTGTTGTTGTGCCTGTTGTGGTTTGACATGTGTGGATAGAATGGTGATGTCGTCTGCATATGTAACTGTGTGTACATTTGGAGGTGGTTGTGGTAAGTCTGCCATGTATATGTTGAATAGTGTTGGTGAAAGTACTCCCCCCTGTGGTACCCCCGTTTTCGTGTTTCTGTGTTCTGATGTTTCCCCCCGGTATTGAGTGTATTGTCTGCGTCCCCTTATGTAGTTGAAGATGTATTTGATGATGATGTTTGGGGTGTTAGTGTTGTTGAGTTTGTTTGTGAGTGTGTGTAGGTTTACCGTGTCAAAGGCTTTGGACATGTCTAGGGCTATGGCAACTGTTCGTTGTGGTGGTTTTTGTTGATTGAAACCTGTGGCTATGATGTTGTGTATGTGGTGTAGTGCTGTGGTTGTGGAGTGTTGTTTTCGGAAGCCGTGTTGGTGAGAGGGTAGTTGAGTGTTGTTGGTAATGAAGGGTAGTATTACCTTTTCCATTGTTTTGGCTATTGGGCTGAGTAGTGCTATTGGTCTGTAGGATGGGCCGAGTGCGTGGTTTTTGTTGGGTTTTGGTATTGGGATTATTTTTGCAGTCTTCCATATTGCGGGGATGGTGTTGGTGTTGAGTGATGTGTTGTAAGTGTGTGTGAGTAGTGTTATTGCTTTGGGGCCTAGGTGTTTCAGATGTCTGATGTTTATGTTGTCTGGGCCTGTGGAGTTGTTGTTTTTGGAGCGTTGTAGTGCTTGTTTGACTTGTTGTTCTGTGATGGTTATGGGCGTGGTGTTGAGTTTTCGTATTTTGCGTTGTAGTTGTCTGTATGTTCTGTTGGTTTTGTGTTGTATTATGTTGGTGAATTGTTTGTTGAATGCTCGTGCTTTCTGTTTGTTGGACATTGCCGTGTGTTGTCCGAACTGTATTGTGGTGTTTTCTGGTGCTTTTTGTTCTTTGTTAGATAGTCTTGTTACTGTGTTCCAGAGTATGTATTGTTTGTGTCTGTGGTTCCATGCATCCGTTAAGTGTTCTTTCCATAGCTCTTGTTTGTGTTTTTGGATTTGTGTGTCTATTTCTTTGTTTAGGTCTGTGATGCGTGGGTCTTGGTGGTTTTGTTGTCTGATGTCGTTTCTTTGGCTGATGAGTGTTCTGATGTGTTGTGGTAGGAGAAGTGATTTGCTTTTTATTTTTCCGTGGGGTATGTGGTGTTTGTCTGCTGTAAGTATGAGGTTTGTGAGCATGGTGTTGGCTGTGTGGATGTTGTCAGGTATGGTTATGTTCTCCAGTGCTGATTCTATTTCAGAGGTGTATCCTTCCCAGTCTGCTTTCCTGTAATTTGTGTAAGTTTGAAGGTGTTGTTGTAGGCGGAAAGGAGCATGCGTGCTGTGTGTGATTTTGATAGGAAGGTGGTCTGAACTGAGTGCGTGTATTGTGGTCCATGTTGTTCTGTTTGTGATGCTGTTGCTGGCTGTTGTGATGTCCGGTGATGTTGGTTGTTGGTTGATGTTTGTAGGTTTTCTGGTAGGTGTGTTTGCGTTTAGAGTGATTTGTTGGGAGTTCTGTAGTATGTCTGCAATGAGGGTGCCTCTGTGGTCGTCGTAGGGAGAGTGCCATTGTGTTGAGTGAGCGTTGATGTCTGCGGTTAGAAAGGTGTTGTTCAGCGAGTTTATGTATTGGAAGGTGTTGGTGATGTCTGTGTCTTCTGTGGCGTGGTCTGGTCGGGTGGTATCTCTGGGGGGTATATACATGTTGCATATGTGTAGTCTTTTGTGGTTGGTTATGTGAATCTTTACGGTTTGAATTTCTGTAGTGTTGGTGTTAATGTTGTTGGGGATGTTCATGGGAGTGAATGTGACTGATTTGTGAATGTATGTGAGCAGTCCTCCTCCTCCCTTGTGTTCTCTGTCTTTCCTAATGCTGGTGTAGTTGGTGAGACGAGGTGTGTTGTGTTGTTTTTCTAGTTTGGTTTCTTGTATGGTGATGATGTCTGCGTGCTGTTGTGAGGCGAGTTCTTCTAGTTCTGTTTTCTTGTTTTGGATGCCGTTGATGTTTATTTGTAGTATGGTCAGTGTGTGTTTGTTGTTTTTGTTGGTGGGTGTTGTTCTTTGTGGGTTGTTCGGGGGTTGTGGTGTTGGGGTGTTTGTTGTTTGCGTGTGTGTTCTGCATGTCCACGTGTTTGTGTATTGGCGGGTGGTGATGCCGGAGCAATGTCTGTGTATCCAGTGTGGGTGTGTTGAGTTGCATCTGAGTGAGGTTTGTCTGCGTGTGATGATTCTATTGCAGCTATTGCAGGTCCAGGTTTGGGGGGGTGGTCTTGTGTTTGTTGTATCTCTGTTGGAGTTGTCTGTCCGTGTTGCGTTTGAGGGTAGTGTTGGTGAGGCGAGTGTGTTGTTTTGGTCTGTTCGTGCTCTGCTGCCTGTTGGTGTCCTACGAGGTGTTGTTGTTCGTGGTGGTGTTTTGGGATGTAGTCTGCATTTCCATGTTATGTTGTATTGTCTAGTGTTTATGTTTGTGCAATGTTTGTGTACCCAGTGTGGTGTGTGGTGGTTGCATCTGAAGGATGTCTGTCTTCTTGTAATCTGTTGTGTGCAAATGTCGCATGTCCAGGTAGTTTGTTGTGTGTGTGTTTGTTGCGTGCGTGAGAGTGTCTGTGTGGGCCCCGGATTTGTCTCTATGTCCCCCGCCTGGAGCAAAAGGTCCGCCCGCCACCCTGCCAGGTTCAGGGGGCGGTTAGCCGAAAAAAAAAAAAAAACGGCCGTAAGGGCACCCCGTTCGGGGTGCAGGGATTGGTTCCTTGATTTGTCCCCCCGTTCGGGGGGAACCCTCCAACTGCGAGTAAGCCAAGGAGTTTGGAGGTACAGCAGGTTGACAGCAGTGTGATCGAGCAGATTAGATAGAGTAGAATTTGAATGGGGCTTCACTGATTTATTTCATACAATTCATATCTAAAACACGGTTGAAAAATATTTGATTGTTAAAATATTTAAATACAAGAACTATATCAAGAAATTAACAAAACATAGTTTTTTTAGTTAGGAGAAAAGTCTAAAAACATATCACAAATGACAAACGTGCCTCTCCTCCTCCTGTTCTTCAATGAAGCTGATCACCCTCCAGCTCCCGTTAGAAACATCGTGCTGCTGAAGGTGTGCCGGCAGAATGGTTGTGATACAGGAGGTGCTGTGGACTCTCCCAGAAACGAGGACCTAGTTTAGTTGTAGATCCAGTAAAACATAGTGCAAATGTGACATTATTTATAATGCACAGTTACAGTCTTGTGAATATTAAAAAATGTACTTCATGTAATGCAGGAAGCGAATATTTCAAACGAACTAAGGCAGCAAACAGTAAGAGCAAAATCGTGTTCCAAACATTAACTCTTTTTTTAAATGTCAATTAGCTTGTGAGTAATAAGACAAAATGTGACTGCCAGACAGAGAACTGTCAGAGCAAACGGCAGATTTTAGAAAGTCCTGCCGAAATAAATCTGCACCCGACTGCGACTGTCAGCGTTGAACTGCCGCCATTGCTGTCAAAGTCAGACACATCTCCAAAATTGTTGGAGCAAATTTTTAAGCAGGCTTCATCTTGATAAATTGACCACGTATTTGACATTTACACCATAACGTTACCGCCTAAAATAATCGTAAAACAAAATTTTGTGTAACAACAAGAGTAATATGTACCCCAAAAGCTTTCAAAGCGTCTGAAAGTTTTCTCCTCCGTTTTTGTTGGGGCTTGGCTCGAAATGCATCATGATTGGCCGCCCGAAGTCCACGTGTCTGTCGGACGTGCTCTCATTGGTCTACAATACCATCACGGATGAATAAATACTCAAAGGGCTTGCCAGGCAAGCCCTTTGAACCCTTTAAATACTCAATGGGCTTGCCTGGCAAGCCCTTTGAGTATTTATTCCATATTGCCCACTAGTTCACTAGTAAGGTCATTTTGACGCTTACTAGTGAACATGTAAGGCCATAAATGTGCCCACTAGTTCACTAGTAAGATCATTTTGAGGCTTACTAGTTGACATGTAAGCCACAAAACGCCCGCTAGTTCACTAGTAAGATAATTTTGAGGCTTCTAGTGAACATGTAAGCCACAGAACGCCCACTAGTTCACTAGTAAGATCATTTTGACGCTTACTAGTGAACATGTAAGCCACAAAACGCTCACTAGTTCACTAGTAAGGTCATTTTGACGCTTACTAGTGAACATGTAAGCCACAAAACGCTCACTGGTTCACTAGTAAGGTAATTTTGACGCTTACTAGTGAACATGTAAGCCACAAAACACCCACTAGTTCCCTAGTAAGATCATTTTGACGCTTATTTATGAACATGTCAGCCACAAAACGCTCACTCGTTCACTAGTAAGATCATTTTGACGCTTACTAGTGAACATGTAAGCCACAAAACGCCCACTAGTTCACTAGTAAGGTCATTTTGACGCTTACTAGTGAACATGTAAGCCACAAAACGCCCACTAGTTCACTAGTAAGATCATTTTGACGCTTACTAGTGAACATGTAAGGCCATAAATGTGCCCACTAGTTCACTAGTAAGTTCATTTTGAGGCTCACTAGTTGACATGTAAGCCACACATCGCCTACTAGTTCACTAGTAAGATCATTTTGAGGCTTACTAGTGAACATGTAAGCCACAAAACGCCCAATAGTTCACTAGTAAGATCATTTTGACGCTTACTAGTGAACATGTAAGCCACAAAACGCTCACTAGTTTACTAGTAAGGTCATTTTGACGCTTACTAGTGAACATGTAAGCCACAAAACGCTCACTAGTTCACTAGTAAGGTCATTTTGACGCTTACTAGTGAACATGTAAGCCGCAAAACGCCCACTAGTTCACTAATAAGATTATTTTGACGCTTACTACTGAACATTTAAGGCCATAAATGTGCCCACTAGCTCACTGGTAAGATGATTTTGACGCTTACTAGTGAACATGTAAGGCCATAAATGTGCCCACTTGTAGTGCTAGTGACATTACACTGTACTTGCATTAAATGCAAATAAGGATGATTACGAAAACATGTAACGGTATCCTATTGGCTGTACGTTTCAAAATAGTGTCATCCCACCAGTCAGGGCTCATGATTTTGGAAATTCTGTGCCCACTTAGTTTTTTAAAACAACAATGGCGGACAGTGTCCTGAGACGTATTCGGCGAAGGTGCAGGGCAATAGAGAGTGCCTGTCATCAAGGGTCTGCCGGTGAAAGTGAAGCACGCGCGATAAACATTTCAATTGCTAATTTAAGAAGAGTTAGTGACCAGTTTAGCGCTGATACTATTCAAAGTTTGATTCAAAGTCCAATAGATCTCCGATCTGTCATCATTGCGGGACCCACTCCTAATGGTGGACGTGTTTGTTCCCATTTGGCACATCGTTTGCACACAGGTAAAATGGCTACCATTTTTTGTCATTGGTTTTTCGTATGTATTTTTATTCGAACTACACACGGGTTTTACTGACGACTTGCTGTGACTTACCTTCTATCACCCTGTCAAACGTCGTTTTATACCAGTGGTTTTCCTGCAAATCAGTAGACTATTAAGTAACGCGATGGCTGTACACTTTTAAGCAATAACTAGTGATCTTTTAGTTATTCAATTATAAGTTTGAATTATTTTTTTCTTGAGTAAAATGGTTAGAGAAAATAGCTGCTCGTGGTTTTGAAGCTGCATATACTTTTATGTACATCTGTGTCTATATGCCTGTACTGTATACAGTATATAAAAAACACGTAGTGATTCGTTTGCTTGAATTCCTTAATCCTTTTATTTCCATACTTTAGGTAGACGAGGAAGACCAGCACTTGACATTACAAGTGATCAAATTGAACTGCTCCCCACTCAGGGCTTTACAGTGAGAGCCATCACTGAGATGTTGTGTTGTTCCTCTTCATACCTGCATAAAAAAATGAAGTTTTTTCAGATTTCAGCCAGAAATAGATTTACTCCCATTCATGATGTTGACCTGGAAGAGCATGTCAGAAGATTGCACAGCCAATTTCCCAGATCAGGCTCGGAAGCAAGTGTTCTGCTACATACTCTTGTCCCTTCATGTATATACCATTATATTCATTGTGAAAGTGTACTTTCTTTATTGTGTTGTTTTATGAACCTGTTGCAGATGATGAGGGCATACCTGCGTGCTGATGGTATTGTAGTACAAAGAAAAAGAGTTCGAGAAATCCTCAACCGTATTGAGCCAGCTGCTGCAGCCCAGAGATGGAGCCAGACTGTGGCTAGAAGAACATACTATGTGCCATTCCCCAATAGTTTATGGCACATAGATGGGCATATGCGTCTCATTCGGTAATAAGGGATCATCTTATATTTGTACTCGTGGGAGCATTAGAAAGCCATATTGTATGGACAGCACAGATTAAATTGAATTTTATCATTTGTATATCCAAGTTACACAAACTCCAAATTGCCTCCATGTAGTCTTAAGTGCACAGCAATACCTTCTCTACCGAGATGATATTTCAAACAAGATATGAAACTTGATTGTTTTCTTGTATTTAATCATTATTCTTTTCATGTTTGTTTTACAGGTGGGTGTTTGTGACACATGCCGGCATTGATGGGAATTCCAGGCTAATAACGTACCTTCAACTGGAGCACAGACAACACAGCTTTGACAGTGTTGAAATATTTTGTCCAAGCCACCTGCCTGTATGGGTTACCCTCCAGAGTAAGATCCGACCATGGTGGTGAAAACACTGGTTGCTCTTTTAATGAACCTACTGCAGGGACAAGACACCAAAATTTTTTCTAGCTCCAGCCAACACCCCCTCACAATTTACTCACACCTCCCATGGCCTGATTATCCACCAACAGGGGCCCTTTTTGGATTATCATTTTGGCATAGGAACTTTCCTTTCCTATCCTAACCGAGTGAGATGAGCCGGTAGCACCTGGAGCAAAGATCGTCTAAATTTTAATAATGCTTAGGAAAGGTTCTGACCATCCTTTACGAAAGGAAAGGAGATATATTATGCAGCAGGAATATTTAAAGGGGAAGTCTTTTTTTATGTTGTTGTTGTTGTTGTTGTCGACCCCACCCGTGCCCCGACATTGGGGGACCGGGCCCTCACTCCGTCTCCCGGATCCCCAGACCCCCCTCCGCCGCCCAGCGGGCGAGCAGGGCCGCCACTCCGCTTGGGTTTCGCCAGAGGTCCTCCGGAGTCAGTGTGGTGGGTATGTTTGTGCAGGTGAACAGGTGTTGTGTGTCGTGCACTTGCGTGCCGCATAGCGCACAGAGTGGTGTTGGGTGTGTGTCCGGTGTAATGTTGTGTAGGTAGGAGTGGAGGGCTGGTGATTTGTTGGTTCGGAGTTGTGCTAGGAGTTGTCTGGTTCTGTGTGGTAGGTCTTGCTCTGATGGGTCTATTTCTGGTGCTGGTGCATGTATTACTTTGTTGTGTTGTCTGGTGTCCAAGTGTGTTTGTACAAAGTGGGTGTGTATGTCTTTCATGTTCTGTTTTATGGTGTCGTTGTTGGTGTCCTGTGGTGCTGTGTCTTTGTTGTGTGTGTAGTTGTTGTTGTGGAAGATTGTTTGTTTCTTTTGTCTGGGTGGTGGTGGTTGTTGAGTGAGTGGGTGTAGTGGGTGGGTTGGGTGTTGGGCTTTTTGTCTGATTTGCGATGCGTGTAGTTTTAGATGGGTGTTCAGTGGGAGAGTTTTTGTTTCCTCATGCAACTGTTGTATGTTTGTGTCTTGTGTGCATCCTGTTGCTATTCTGAGTGCTGTGTTCTGTGTGGTCTGGAGTTTTGTTTTGTTTGTGTCCGATAGTGTTGGTGACCATATAGTGTTTGCGTATTCGAGGCGTGTGAGTGTGGTTGCTTTGTATGTGGTGAGTATAGTTTCTTTGGATTTTCCCCAGTGAGTGGTTGTTAAGGCTTTAAGTATTTCGTTTGATTGCTTGGCGCGGGTTAGAGTGTGTTGTGTGTGTTTTGAGAAGGTGAGTTTGGGGTCCCATGTTAATCCCAGTATTTTGGGTTCGCGGACTGTGGGTAGGGTGGTGTTATCTATTTGTAAAGTGAGTCTGTTGCTGTATTCTGCCGGATCCGGTGTGAACAGAGTGGTGGTGGTTTTGTCTGCGTTGAGTGTGAGTTGGTTCTGTTTTGTCCAGTTGTATATGTCGTGGAGATATTTTTGTACTTGTTGTTGTGCCTGTTGTGGTTTGACATGTGTGGATAGAATGGTGATGTCGTCTGCATATGTAACTGTGTGTACATTTGGAGGTGGTTGTGGTAAGTCTGCCATGTATATGTTGAATAGTGTTGGTGAAAGTACTCCCCCCTGTGGTACCCCCGTTTTCGTGTTTCTGTGTTCTGATGTTTCCCCCCGGTATTGAGTGTATTGTCTGCGTCCCCTTATGTAGTTGAAGATGTATTTGATGATGATGTTTGGGGTGTTAGTGTTGTTGAGTTTGTTTGTGAGTGTGTGTAGGTTTACCGTGTCAAAGGCTTTGGACATGTCTAGGGCTATGGCAACTGTTCGTTGTGGTGGTTTTTGTTGATTGAAACCTGTGGCTATGATGTTGTGTATGTGGTGTAGTGCTGTGGTTGTGGAGTGTTGTTTTCGGAAGCCGTGTTGGTGAGAGGGTAGTTGAGTGTTGTTGGTAATGAAGGGTAGTATTACCTTTTCCATTGTTTTGGCTATTGGGCTGAGTAGTGCTATTGGTCTGTAGGATGGGCCGAGTGCGTGGTTTTTGTTGGGTTTTGGTATTGGGATTATTTTTGCAGTCTTCCATATTGCGGGGATGGTGTTGGTGTTGAGCGATGTGTTGTAAGTGTGTGTGAGTAGTGTTATTGCTTTGGGGCCTAGGTGTTTCAGATGTCTGATGTTTATGTTGTCTGGGCCTGTGGAGTTGTTGTTTTTGGAGCGTTGTAGTGCTTGTTTGACTTGTTGTTCTGTGATGGTTATGGGCGTGGTGTTGAGTTTTCGTATTTTGCGTTGTAGTTGTCTGTATGTTCTGTTGGTTTTGTGTTGTATTATGTTGGTGAATTGTTTGTTGAATGCTCGTGCTTTCTGTTTGTTGGACATTGCCGTGTGTTGTCCGAACTGTATTGTGGTGTTTTCTGGTGCTTTTTGTTCTTTGTTAGATAGTCTTGTTACTGTGTTCCAGAGTATGTATTGTTTGTGTCTGTGGTTCCATGCATCCGTTAAGTGTTCTTTCCATAGCTCTTGTTTGTGTTTTTGGATTTGTGTGTCTATTTCTTTGTTTAGGTCTGTGATGCGTGGGTCTTGGTGGTTTTGTTGTCTGATGTCGTTTCTTTGGCTGATGAGTGTTCTGATGTGTTGTGGTAGGAGAAGTGATTTGCTTTTTATTTTTCCGTGGGGTATGTGGTGTTTGTCTGCTGTAAGTATGAGGTTTGTGAGCATGGTGTTGGCTGTGTGGATGTTGTCAGGTATGGTTATGTTCTCCAGTGCTGATTCTATTTCAGAGGTGTATCCTTCCCAGTCTGCTTTCCTGTAATTTGTGTAAGTTTGAAGGTGTTGTTGTAGGCGGAAAGGAGCACGCGTGCTGTGTGTGATTTTGATAGGAAGGTGGTCTGAACTGAGTGCGTGTATTGTGGTCCATGTTGTTCTGTTTGTGATGCTGTTGCTGGCTGTTGTGATGTCCGGTGATGTTGGTTGTTGGTTGATGTTTGTAGGTTTTCTGGTAGGTGTGTTTGCGTTTAGAGTGATTTGTTGGGAGTTCTGTAGTATGTCTGCAATGAGGGTGCCTCTGTGGTCGTCGTAGGGAGAGTGCCATTGTGTTGAGTGAGCGTTGATGTCTGCGGTTAGAAAGGTGTTGTTCAGCGAGTTTATGTATTGGAAGGTGTTGGTGATGTCTGTGTCTTCTGTGGCGTGGTCTGGTCGGGTGGTATCTCTGGGGGGTATATACATGTTGCATATGTGTAGTCTTTTGTGGTTGGTTATGTGAATCTTTACGGTTTGAATTTCTGTAGTGTTGGTGTTAATGTTGTTGGGGATGTTCATGGGAGTGAATGTGACTGATTTGTGAATGTATGTGAGCAGTCCTCCTCCTCCCTTGTGTTCTCTGTCTTTCCTAATGCTGGTGTAGTTGGTGAGACGAGGTGTGTTGTGTTGTTTTTCTAGTTTGGTTTCTTGTATGGTGATGATGTCTGCGTGCTGTTGTGAGGCGACTTCTTCTAGTTCTGTTTTCTTGTTTTGGATGCCGTTGATGTTTATTTGTAGTATGGTCAGTGTGTGTTTGTTGTTTTTGTTGGTGGGTGTTGTTCTTTGTGGGTTGTTCGGGGGTTGTGGTGTTGGGGTGTTTGTTGTTTGCGTGTGTGTTCTGCATGTCCACGTGTTTGTGTATTGGCGGGTGGTGATGCCGGAGCAATGTCTGTGTATCCAGTGTGGGTGTGTTGAGTTGCATCTGAGTGAGGTTTGTCTGCGTGTGATGATTCTATTGCAGCTATTGCAGGTCCAGGTTTGGGGGGGTGGTCTTGTGTTTGTTGTATCTCTGTTGGAGTTGTCTGTCCGTGTTGCGTTTGAGGGTAGTGTTGGTGAGGCGAGTGTGTTGTTTTGGTCTGTTCGTGCTCTGCTGCCTGTTGGTGTCCTACGAGGTGTTGTTGTTCGTGGTGGTGTTTTGGGATGTAGTCTGCATTTCCATGTTATGTTGTATTGTCTAGTGTTTATGTTTGTGCAATGTTTGTGTACCCAGTGTGGTGTGTGGTGGTTGCATCTGAAGGATGTCTGTCTTCTTGTAATCTGTTGTGTGCAAATGTCGCATGTCCAGGTAGTTTGTTGTGTGTGTGTTTGTTGCGTGCGTGAGAGTGTCTGTGTGGGCCCCGGATTTGTCTCTATGTCCCCCGCCTGGAGCAAAAGGTCCGCCCGCCACCCTGCCAGGTTCAGGGGGCGGTTAGCCGAAAAAAAAAAAAAAACGGCCGTAAGGGCACCCCGTTCGGGGTGCAGGGATTGGTTCCTTGATTTGTCCCCCCGTTCGGGGGGAACCCTCCAACTGCGAGTAAGCCAAGGAGTTTGGAGGTACAGCAGGTTGACAGCAGTGTGATCGAGCAGATTAGATAGAGTAGAATTTGAATGGGGCTTCACTGATTTATTTCATACAATTCATATCTAAAACACGGTTGAAAAATATTTGATTGTTAAAATATTTAAATACAAGAACTATATCAAGAAATTAACAAAACATAGTTTTTTTAGTTAGGAGAAAAGTCTAAAAACATATCACAAATGACAAACGTGCCTCTCCTCCTCCTGTTCTTCAATGAAGCTGATCACCCTCCAGCTCCCGTTAGAAACATCGTGCTGCTGAAGGTGTGCCGGCAGAATGGTTGTGATACAGGAGGTGCTGTGGACTCTCCCAGAAACGAGGACCTAGTTTAGTTGTAGATCCAGTAAAACATAGTGCAAATGTGACATTATTTATAATGCACAGTTACAGTCTTGTGAATATTAAAAAATGTACTTCATGTAATGCAGGAAGCGAATATTTCAAACGAACTAAGGCAGCAAACAGTAAGAGCAAAATCGTGTTCCAAACATTAACTCTTTTTTTAAATGTCAATTAGCTTGTGAGTAATAAGACAAAATGTGACTGCCAGACAGAGAACTGTCAGAGCAAACGGCAGATTTTAGAAAGTCCTGCCGAAATAAATCTGCACCCGACTGCGACTGTCAGCGTTGAACTGCCGCCATTGCTGTCAAAGTCAGACACATCTCCAAAATTGTTGGAGCAAATTTTTAAGCAGGCTTCATCTTGATAAATTGACCACGTATTTGACATTTACACCATAACGTTACCGCCTAAAATAATCGTAAAACAAAATTTTGTGTAACAACAAGAGTAATATGTACCCCAAAAGCTTTCAAAGCGTCTGAAAGTTTTCTCCTCCGTTTTTGTTGGGGCTTGGCTCGAAATGCATCATGATTGGCCGCCCGAAGTCCACGTGTCTGTCGGACGTGCTCTCATTGGTCTACAATACCATCACGGATGAATAAATACTCAAAGGGCTTGCCAGGCAAGCCCTTTGAACCCTTTAAATACTCAATGGGCTTGCCTGGCAAGCCCTTTGAGTATTTATTCCATATTGCCCACTAGTTCACTAGTAAGGTCATTTTGACGCTTACTAGTGAACATGTAAGGCCATAAATGTGCCCACTAGTTCACTAGTAAGATCATTTTGAGGCTTACTAGTTGACATGTAAGCCACAAAACGCCCGCTAGTTCACTAGTAAGATAATTTTGAGGCTTCTAGTGAACATGTAAGCCACAGAACGCCCACTAGTTCACTAGTAAGATCATTTTGACGCTTACTAGTGAACATGTAAGCCACAAAACGCTCACTAGTTCACTAGTAAGGTCATTTTGACGCTTACTAGTGAACATGTAAGCCACAAAACGCTCACTGGTTCACTAGTAAGGTAATTTTGACGCTTACTAGTGAACATGTAAGCCACAAAACGCCCACTAGTTCCCTAGTAAGATCATTTTGACGCTTATTTATGAACATGTCAGCCACAAAACGCTCACTCGTTCACTAGTAAGATCATTTTGACGCTTACTAGTGAACATGTAAGCCACAAAACGCCCACTAGTTCACTAGTAAGGTCATTTTGACGCTTACTAGTGAACATGTAAGGCCATAAATGTGCCCACTAGTTCACTAGTAAGTTCATTTTGAGGCTTACTAGTTGACATGTAAGCCACACATCGCCTACTAGTTCACTAGTAAGATCATTTTGAGGCTTACTAGTGAACATGTAAGCCACAAAACGCCCAATAGTTCACTAGTAAGATCATTTTGACGCTTACTAGTGAACATGTAAGCCACAAAACGCTCACTAGTTTACTAGTAAGGTCATTTTGACGCTTACTAGTGAACATGTAAGCCACAAAACGCTCACTAGTTCACTAGTAAGGTCATTTTGACGCTTACTAGTGAACATGTAAGCCGCAAAACGCCCACTAGTTCACTAATAAGATTATTTTGACGCTTACTACTGAACATTTAAGGCCATAAATGTGCCCACTAGTTCACTGGTAAGATGATTTTGACGCTTACTAGTGAACATGTAAGGCCATAAATGTGCCCACTTGTAGTGCTAGTGACATTACACTGTACTTGCATTAAATGCAAATAAGGATGATTACGAAAACATGTAACGGTATCCTATTGGCTGTACGTTTCAAAATAGTGTCATCCCACCAGTCAGGGCTCATGATTTTGGAAATTCTGTGCCCACTTAGTTTTTTAAAACAACAATGGCGGACAGTGTCCTGAGACGTATTCGGCGAAGGTGCAGGGCAATAGAGAGTGCCTGTCATCAAGGGTCTCCCGGTGAAAGTGAAGCACGCGCGATAAACATTTCAATTGCTAATTTAAGAAGAGTTAGTGACCAGTTTAGCGCTGATACTATTCAAAGTTTGATTCAAAGTCCAATAGATCTCCGATCTGTCATCATTGCGGGACCCACTCCTAATGGTGGACGTGTTTGTTCCCATGTGGCACATCGTTTGCACACAGGTAAAATGGCTACCATTTTTTGTCATTGGTTTTTCGTATGTATTTTTATTCGAACTACACACGGGTTTTACTGACGACTTGCTGTGACTTACCTTCTATCACCCTGTCAAACGTCGTTTTATACCAGTGGTTTTCCTGCAAATCAGTAGACTATTAAGTAACGCGATGGCTGTACACTTTTAAGCAATAACTAGTGATCTTTTAGTTATTCAATTATAAGTTTGAATTATTTTTTTCTTGAGTAAAATGGTTAGAGAAAATAGCTGCTCGTGGTTTTGAAGCTGCATATACTTTTATGTACATCTGTGTCTATATGCCTGTACTGTATACAGTATATAAAAAACACGTAGTGATTCGTTTGCTTGAATTCCTTAATCCTTTTATTTCCATACTTTAGGTAGACGAGGAAGACCAGCACTTGACATTACAAGTGATCAAATGGAACCGCTCCCCACTCAGGGCTTTACAGTGAGAGCCATCACTGAGATGTTGTGTTGTTCCTCTTCATACCTGCATAAAAAATGAAGTTTTTTCAGATTTCAGCCAGAAATAGATTTACTCCCATTCATGATGTTGACCTGGAAGAGCATGTCAGAAGATTGCACAGCCAATTTCCCAGATCAGGCTCGGAAGCAAGTGTTCTGCTACATACTCTTGTCCCTTCATGTATATACCATTATATTCATTGTGAAAGTGTACTTTCTTTATTGTGTTGTTTTATGAACCTGTTGCAGATGATGAGGGCATACCTGCGTGCTGATGGTATTGTAGTACAAAGAAAAAGAGTTCGAGAAATCCTCAACCGTATTGAGCCAGCTGCTGCAGCCCAGAGATGGAGCCAGACTGTGGCTAGAAGAACATACTATGTGCCATTCCCCAATAGTTTATGGCACATAGATGGGCATATGCGTCTCATTCGGTAATAAGGGATCATCTTATATTTGTACTCGTGGGAGCATTAGAAAGCCATATTGTATGGACAGCACAGATTAAATTGAATTTTATCATTTGTATATCCAAGTTACACAAACTCCAAATTGCCTCCATGTAGTCTTAAGTGCACAGCAATACCTTCTCTACCGAGATGATATTTCAAACAAGATATGAAACTTGATTGTTTTCTTGTATTTAATCATTATTCTTTTCATGTTTGTTTTACAGGTGGGTGTTTGTGACACATGCCGGCATTGATGGGAATTCCAGGCTAATAACGTACCTTCAACTGGAGCACAGACAACACAGCTTTGACAGTGTTGAAATATTTTGTCCAAGCCACCTGCCTGTATGGGTTACCCTCCATAGTAAGATCCGACCATGGTGGTGAAAACACTGGTTGCTCTTTTAATGAACCTACTGCAGGGACAAGACACCAAAATTTTTTCTAGCTCCAGCCAACACCCCCTCACAATTTACTCACACCTCCCATGGCCTGATTATCCACCAACAGGGGCCCTTTTTGGATTATCATTTTGGCATAGGAACTTTCCTTTCCTATCCTAACTGAGTGAGATGAGCCGGTAGCACCTGGAGCAAAGATCGTCTAAATTTTAATAATGCTTAGGAAAGGTTCTGACCATCCTTTACGAAAGGAAAGGAGATATATTATGCAGCAGGAATATTTAAAGGGGAAGTCTTTTTTTATGTTGTTGTTGTTGTTGTTGTCGACCCCACCCGTGCCCCGACATTGGGGGACCGGGCCCTCACTCCGTCTCCCGGATCCCCAGACCCCCCTCCTCCGCCCAGCGGGCGAGCAGGGCCGCCACTCCGCTTGGGTTTCGCCAGAGGTCCTCCGGAGTCAGTGTGGTGGGTATGTTTGTGCAGGTGAACAGGTGTTGTGTGTCGTGCACTTGCGTGCCGCATAGCGCACAGAGTGGTGTTGGGTGTGTGTCCGGTGTAATGTTGTGTAGGTAGGAGTGGAGGGCTGGTGATTTGTTGGTTCGGAGTTGTGCTAGGAGTTGTCTGGTTCTGTGTGGTAGGTCTTGCTCTGATGGATCTATTTCTGGTGCTGGTGCATGTATTTGTTGTGTTGTCTGGTGTCCAAGTGTGTTTGTACAAAGTGGGTGTGTATGTCTTTCATGTTCTGTTTTATGGTGTCGTTGTTGGTGTCCTGTGGTGCTGTGTCTTTGTTGTGTGTGTAGTTGTTGTTGTGGAAGATTGTTTGTTTCTTTTGTCTGGGTGGTGGTGGTTGTTGAGTGAGTGGGTGTAGTGGGTGGGTTGGGTGTTGGGCTTTTTGTCTGATTTGCGATGCGTGTAGTTTTAGATGGATGTTCAGTGGGAGAGTTTTTGTTTCCTCATGCAAGTGTTGTATGTTTGTGTCTTGTGTGCATCCTGTTGCTATTCTGAGTGCTGTGTTCTGTGTGGTCTGGAGTTTTGTCTTGTTTGTGTCCGATAGTGTTGGTGACCATATAGTGTTTGCGTATTCGAGGCGTGTGTGTGTGGTTGCATTGTATATGGTGAGTATAGTTTCTTTGGATTTTCCCCAGTGAGTGGTTGTTAAGGCTTTAAGTATTTTGTTTGATTGCTTGGCGCGGGTTAGAGTGTGTTGTGTGTGTTTTGAGAAGGTGAGTTTGGGGTCCCATGTTAATCCCAGTATTTTGGGTTCGCGGACTGTGGGTAGGGTGGTGTTATCTATTTGTAAAGTGAGCCTGTTGCTGTATTCTGCCGGATCCGGTGTGAACAGAGTGGTGGTGGTTTTGTCTGCGTTGAGTGTGAGTTGGTTCTGTTTTGTCCAGTTGTATATGTCGTGGAGATATTTTTGTACTTGTTGTTGTGCCTGTTGTGGTTTGACATGTGTGGATAGAATGGTGATGTCGTCTGCTTATGTAACTGTGTGTACATTTGGAGGTGGTTGTGGTAAGTCTGCCATGTATATGTTGAATAGTGTTGGTGAAAGTACTCCCCCCTGTGGTACCCCCGTTTTCGTGTTTCTATGTTCTGATGTTTCCCCCCGGTATTGAGTGTATTGTCTGCGTCCCCTTATGTAGTTGAAGATGTATTTGATGATGATGTTTGGGGTGTTAGTGTTGTTGAGTTTGTTTGTGAGTGTGTGTAGGTTTACCGTGTCAAAGGCTTTGGACATGTCTAGGGCTATGGCAACTGTTCGTTGTGGTGGTTTTTGTTGATTGAAACCTGTGGCTATGATGTTGTGTATGTGGTGTAGTGCTTTGGTTGTGGAGTGTTGTTTTCGGAAGCCGTGTTGGTGAGAGGGTAGTTGAGTGTTGTTGGTAATGAAGGGTAGTATTACCTTTTCCATTGTTTTGGCTATTGGGCTGAGTAGTGCTATTGGTCTGTAAGATGGGCCGAGTGCGTGGTTTTTGTTGGGTTTTGGTATTGGGATTATTTTTGCAGTCTTCCATATTGCGGGGATGGTGTTGGTGTTGAGCGATGTGTTGTAAGTGTGTGTGAGTAGTGTTATTGCTTTGGGGCCTAGGTGTTTCAGATGTCTGATGTTTATGTTGTCTGGGCCTGTGGAGTTGTTGCTTTTGGAGCGTTGTAGTGCTTGTTTGACTTGTTGTTCTGTGATGGTTATGGGCGTGGTGTTGAGTTTTCGTATTTTGCGTTGTAGTTGTCTGTATGTTCTGTTGGTTTTGTGTTGTATTATGTTGGTGAATTGTTTGTTGAATGCTCGTGCTTTCTGTTTGTTGGATATTGCCGTGTGTTGTCCGAACTGTATTGTGGTGTTTTCTGGTGCTTTTTGTTCTTTGTTAGATAGTCTTGTTACTGTGTTCCAGAGTATGTATTGTTTGTGTCTGTGGTTCCATGCATCCGTTAAGTGTTCTTTCCATAGCTCTTGTTTGTGTTTTTGGATTTGTGTGTCTATTTCTTTGTTTAGGTCTGTGATGCGTGGGTCTTGGTGGTTTTGTTGTCTGATGTCGTTTCTTTGGCTGATGAGTGTTCTGATGTGTTGTGGTAGGAGAAGTGATTTGCTTTTTATTTTTCCGTGGGGTATGTGGTGTTTGTCTGCTGTAAGTATGAGGTTTGTGAGCATGGTGTTGGCTGTGTGGATGTTGTCAGGTATGGTTAAGTTCTCCAGTGCTGATTCTATTTCAGAGGTGTATCCTTCCCAGTCTGCTTTCCTGTAATTTGTGTAAGTTTGAAGGTGTTGTTGTAGGCGGAAAGGAGCACGCGTGTTGTGTGTGATTTTGATAGGAAGGTGGTCTGAACTGAGTGCGTGTATTGTGGTCCATGTTGTTCTGTTTGTGATGCTGTTGCTGGCTGTTGTGATGTCCGGTGATGTTGGTTGTTGGTTGATGTTTGTAGGTTTTCTGGTAGGTGTGTTTGCGTTTAGAGTGATTTGTTGGGAGTTCTGTAGTATGTCTGCAATGAGGGTGCCTCTGTGGTCGTCGTAGGGAGAGTGCCACTGTGTTGAGTGAGCTTTGATGTCTGCGGTTAGAATGGTGTTGTTCAGCGAGTTTATGTATTGGAAGGTGTTGGTGATGTCTGTGTCTTCTGTGGCGTGGTCTGGTCGGGTGGTATCTCTGGGGGGTATATACATGTTGCATATGTGTAGTCTTTTGTGGTTGGTTATGTGAATCTTTACGGTTTGAATTTCTGTAGTGTTGGTGTTAATGTTGTTGGGGATGTTCATGGGAGTGAATGTGACTGATTTGTGAATGTATGTGAGCAGTCCTCCTCCTCCCTTGTGTTCTCTGTCTTTCCTAATGCTGGTGTAGTTGGTGAGACGAGGTGTGTTGTGTTGTTTTTCTAGTTTGGTTTCTTGTATGGTGATGATGTCTGCGTGCTGTTGTGAGGCGAGTTCTTCTAGTTCTGTTTTCTTGTTTTGGATGCCGTTGATGTTTATTTGTAGTATGGTCAGTGTGTGTTTGTTGTTTTTGTTGGTGGGTGTTGTTCTTTGTGGGTTGTTCGGGGGTTGTGGTGTTGGGGTGTTTGTTGTTTGCGTGTGTGTTCTGCATGTCCACGTGTTTGTGTATTGGCGGGTGGTGATGCCGGAGCAATGTCTGTGTATCCAGTGTGGGTGTGTTGAGTTGCATCTGAGTGAGGTTTGTCTGCGTGTGATGATTCTATTGCAGCTATTGCAGGTCCAGGTTTGGGGGGGTGGTCTTGTGTTTGTTGTATCTCTGTTGGAGTTGTCTGTCCGTGTTGCGTTTGAGGGTAGTGTTGGTGAGGCGAGTGTGTTGTTTTGGTCTGTTTGTGCTCTGCTGCCTGTTGGTGTCCTACGAGGTGTTGTTGTTCGTGGTGGTGTTTTGGGATGTAGTCTGCATTTCCATGTTATGTTGTATTGTCTAGTGTTTATGTTTGTGCAATGTTTGTGTACCCAGTGTGGTGTGTGGTGGTTGCATCTGAAGGATGTCTGTCTTCTTGTAATCTGTTGTGTGCAAATGTCGCATGTCCAGGTAGTTTGTTGTGTGTGTGTTTGTTGCGTGCGTGAGAGTGTCTGTGTGGGCCCCGGATTTGTCTCTATGTCCCCCGCCTGGAGCAAAAGGTCTGCCCGCCACCCTGCCAGGTTCAGGGGGCGGTTAGCCGAAAAAAAAAAAAAAAAACGGCCGTAAGGGCACCCCGTTCGGGGTGCAGGGATTGGTTCCTTGATTTGTCCCCCCGTTCGGGGGGAACCCTCCAACTGCGAGTAAGCCAAGGAGTTTGGAGGTACAGCAGGTTGACAGCAGTGTGATCGAGCAGATTAGATAGAGTAGAATTTGAATGGGGCTTCACTGATTTATTTCATACAATTCATATCTAAAACACAGTTGAAAAATATTTGATTGTTAAAATATTTAAATACAAGAACTATATCAAGAAATTAACAAAACATAGTTTTTTTAGTTAGGAGAAAAGTCTAAAAACATATCACAAATGACAAACGTTGTGCCTCTCCTCCTCCTGTTCTTCAATGAAGCTGATCACCCTCCAGCTCCCGTTAGAAACATCGTGCTGCTGAAGGTGTGCCGGCAGAATGGTTGTGATACAGGAGGTGCTGTGGACTCTCCCAGAAACGAGGACCTAGTTTAGTTGTAGATCCAGTAAAACATAGTGCAAATGTGACATTATTTATAATGCACAGTTACAGTCTTGTGAATATTAAAAAATGTACTTCATGTAATGCAGGAAGCGAATATTTCAAACGAACTAAGGCAGCAAACAGTAAGAGCAAAATCGTGTTCCAAACATTAACTCTTTTTTTAAATGTCAATTAGCTTGTGAGTAATAAGACAAAATGTGACTGCCAGACAGAGAACTGTCAGAGCAAACGGCAGATTTTAGAAAGTCCTGCCGAAATAAATCTGCACCCGACTGCGACTGTCAGCGTTGAACTGCCGCCATTGCTGTCAAAGTCAGACACATCTCCAAAATTGTTGGGGCAAATTTTTAAGCAGGCTTCATCTTGATAAATTGACCACGTATTTGACATTTACACCATAACGTTACCGCCTAAAATAATCGTAAAACAAAATTTTGTGTAACAACAAGAGTAATATGTACCCCAAAAGCTTTCAAAGCGTCTGAAAGTTTTCTCCTCCGTTTTTGTTGGGGCTTGGCTCGAAATGCATCATGATTGGCCGCCCGAAGTCCACGTGTCTGTCGGACGTGCTCTCATTGGTCTACAATACCATCACGGATGAATAAATACTCAAAGGGCTTGCCAGGCAAGCCCTTTGAACCCTTTAAATACTCAATGGGCTTGCCTGGCAAGCCCTTTGAGTATTTATTCCATATTGCCCACTAGTTCACTAGTAAGGTCATTTTGACGCTTACTAGTGAACATGTAAGGCCATAAATATGCCCACTAGTTCACTAGTAAGATCATTTTGAGGCTTACTAGTTGACATGTAAGCCACAAAACGCCCGCTAGTTCACTAGTAAGATAATTTTGAGGCTTCTAGTGAACATGTAAGCCACAGAACGCCCACTAGTTCACTAGTAAGATCATTTTGACGCTTACTAGTGAACATGTAAGCCACAAAACGCTCACTAGTTCACTAGTAAGGTCATTTTGACGCTTACTAGTGAACATGTAAGCCACAAAACGCTCACTGGTTCACTAGTAAGGTAATTTTGACGCTTACTAGTGAACATGTAAGCCACAAAACGCCCACTAGTTCCCTAGTAAGATCATTTTGACGCTTATTTATGAACATGTCAGCCACAAAACGCTCACTCGTTCACTAGTAAGATCATTTTGACGCTTACTAGTGAACATGTAAGCCACAAAACGCCCACTAGTTCACTAGTAAGGTCATTTTGACGCTTACTAGTGAACATGTAAGCCACAAAACGCCCACTAGTTCACTAGTAAGATCATTTTGACGCTTACTAGTGAACATGTAAGGCCATAAATGTGCCCACTAGTTCACTAGTAAGTTCATTTTGAGGCTTACTAGTTGACATGTAAGCCACACATCGCCTACTAGTTCACTAGTAAGATCATTTTGAGGCTTACTAGTGAACATGTAAGCCACAAAACGCCCAATAGTTCACTAGTAAGATCATTTTGACGCTTACTAGTGAACATGTAAGCCACAAAACGCTCACTAGTTCACTAGTAAGGTCATTTTGACGCTTACTAGTGAACATGTAAGCCGCAAAACGCCCACTAGTTCACTAATAAGATTATTTTGACGCTTACTACTGAACATTTAAGGCCATAAATGTGCCCACTAGTTCACTGGTAAGATGATTTTGACGCTTACTAGTGAACATGTAAGGCCATAAATGTGCCCACTTGTAGTGCTAGTGACATTACACTGTACTTGCATTAAATGCAAATAAGGATGATTACGAAAACATGTAACGGTATCCTATTGGCTGTACGTTTCAAAATAGTGTCATCCCACCAGTCAGGGCTCATGATTTTGGAAATTCTGTGCCCACTTAGTTTTTTAAAACAACAATGGCGGACAGTGTCCTGAGACGTATTCGGCGAAGGTGCAGGGCAATAGAGAGTGCCTGTCATCAAGGGTCTGCCGGTGAAAGTGAAGCACGCGCGATAAACATTTCAATTGCTAATTTAAGAAGAGTTAGTGACCAGTTTAGCGCTGATACTATTCAAAGTTTGATTCAAAGTCCAATAGATCTCCGATCTGTCATCATTGCGGGACCCACTCCTAATGGTGGACGTGTTTGTTCCCATGTGGCACATCGTTTGCACACAGGTAAAATGGCTACCATTTTTTGTCATTGGTTTTTCGTATGTATTTTTATTCGAACTACACACGGGTTTTACTGACGACTTGCTGTGACTTACCTTCTATCACCCTGTCAAACGTCGTTTTATACCAGTGGTTTTCCTGCAAATCAGTAGACTATTAAGTAACGCGATGGCTGTACACTTTTAAGCAATAACTAGTGATCTTTTAGTTATTCAATTATAAGTTTGAATTATTTTTTTCTTGAGTAAAATGGTTAGAGAAAATAGCTGCTCGTGGTTTTGAAGCTGCATATACTTTTATGTACATCTGTGTCTATATGCCTGTACTGTATACAGTATATAAAAAACACGTAGTGATTCGTTTGCTTGAATTCCTTAATCCTTTTATTTCCATACTTTAGGTAGACGAGGAAGACCAGCACTTGACATTACAAGTGTTCAAATTGAACTGCTCCCCACTCAGGGCTTTACAGTGAGAGCCATCACTGAGATGTTGTGTTGTTCCTCTTCATACCTGCATAAAAAAAATGAAGTTTTTTCAGATTTCAGCCAGAAATAGATTTACTCCCATTCATGATGTTGACCTGGAAGAGCATGTCAGAAGATTGCACAGCCAATTTCCCAGATCAGGCTCTGAAGCAAGTGTTCTGCTACATACTCTTGTCCCTTCATGTATATATCATTATATTCATTGTGAAAGTGTACTTTCTTTATTGTGTTGTTTTATGAACCTGTTGCAGATGATGAGGGCATACCTGCGTGCTGATGGTATTGTAGTACAAAGAAAAAGAGTTCGAGATATCCTCAACCGTATTGAGCCAGCTGCTGCAGCCCAGAGATGGAGCCAGACTGTGGCTAGAAGAACATACTATGTGCCATTCCCCAATAGTTTATGGCACATAGATGGGCATATGTGTCTCATTCGGTAATAAGGGATCATCTTATATTTGTACTCGTGGGAGCATTAGAAAGCCATATTGTATGGACAGCACAGATTAAATTGAATTTTATCATTTGTATATCCAAGTTACACAAACTCCAAATTGCCTCCATGTAGTCTTAAGTGCACAGCAATACCTTCTCTACCGAGATGATATTTCAAACAAGATATGAAACTTGATTGTTTTCTTGTATTTAATCATTATTCTTTTCATGTTTGTTTTACAGGTGGGTGTTTGTGACACATGCCGGCATTGATGGGAATTCCAGGCTAATAACGTACCTTCAACTGGAGCACAGACAACACAGCTTTGACAGTGTTGAAATATTTTGTCCAAGCCACCTGCCTGTATGGGTTACCCTCCAGAGTAAGATCCGACCATGGTGGTGAAAACACTGGTTGCTCTTTTAATGAACCTACTGCAGGGACAAGACACCAAAATTATTTCTAGCTCCAGCCAACACCCCCTCACAATTTACTCACACCTCCCATGGCCTGATTATCCACCAACAGGGGCCCTTTTTGGATTATCATTTTGGCATAGGAACTTTCCTTTCCTATCCTAACCGAGTGAGATGAGCCGGTAGCACCTGGAGCAAAGATCGTCTAAATTTTAATAATGCTTAGGAAAGGTTCTGACCATCCTTTACGAAAGGAAAGGAGATATATTATGCAGCAGGAATATTTAAAGGGGAAGTCTTTTTTTATGTTGTTGTTGTTGTCGACCCCACCCGTGCCCCGACATTGGGGGACCGGGCCCTCACTCCGTCTCCCGGATCCCCAGACCCCCCTCCGCCGCCCAGCGGGCGAGCAGGGCCGCCACTCCGCTTGGGTTTCGCCAGAGGTCCTCCGGAGTCAGTGTGGTGGGTATGTTTGTGCAGGTGAACAGGTGTTGTGTGTCGTGCACTTGCGTGCCGCATAGCGCACAGAGTGGTGTTGGGTGTGTGTCCGGTGTAATGTTGTGTAGGTAGGAGTGGAGGGCTGGTGATTTGTTGGTTCGGAGTTGTGCTAGGAGTTGTCTGGTTCTGTGTGGTAGGTCTTGCTCTGATGGGTCTATTTCTGGTGCTGGTGCATGTATTACTTTGTTGTGTTGTCTGGTGTCCAAGTGTGTTTGTACAAAGTGGGTGTGTATGTCTTTCATGTTCTGTTTTATGGTGTCGTTGTTGGTGTCCTGTGGTGCTGTGTCTTTGTTGTGTGTGTAGTTGTTGTTGTGGAAGATTGTTTGTTTCTTTTGTCTGGGTGGTGGTGGTTGTTGAGTGAGTGGGTGTAGTGGGTGGGTTGGGTGTTGGGCTTTTTGTCTGATTTGCGATGCGTGTAGTTTTAGATGGGTGTTCAGTGGGAGAGTTTTTGTTTCCTCATGCAACTGTTGTATGTTTGTGTCTTGTGTGCATCCTGTTGCTATTCTGAGTGCTGTGTTCTGTGTGGTCTGGAGTTTTGTTTTGTTTGTCCGATAGTGTTGGTGACCATATAGTGTTTGCGTATTCGAGGCGTGTGAGTGTGGTTGCTTTGTATATGGTGAGTATAGTTTCTTTGGATTTTCCCCAGTGAGTAGTTGTTAAGGCTTTAAGTATTTTGTTTGATTGCTTGGCGCGGGTTAGAGTGTGTTGTGTGTGTTTTGAGAAGGTGAGTTTGGGGTCCCATGTTAATCCCAGTATTTTGGGTTCGCGGACTGTGGGTAGGGTGGTGTTATCTATTTGTAAAGTGAGTCTGTTGCTGTATTCTGCCGGATCCGGTGTGAACAGAGTGGTGGTGGTTTTGTCTGCGTTGAGTG
The DNA here is from genome assembly GCF_025434085.1 of Hippocampus zosterae. NCBI lineage: Eukaryota > Metazoa > Chordata > Actinopteri > Syngnathiformes > Syngnathidae > Hippocampus > Hippocampus zosterae. The sequence goes on from NC_067453.1 coordinate 9,290,450, forward strand.
TGAGTTGGTTCTGTTTTGTCCAGTTGTATATGTCGTGGAGATATTTTTGTACTTGTTGTTGTGCCTGTTGTGGTTTGACATGTGTGGATAGAATGGTGATGTCGTCTGCTTATGTAACTGTGTGTACATTTGGAGGTGGTTGTGGTAAGTCTGCCATGTATATGTTGAATAGTGTTGGTGAAAGTACTCCCCCCTGTGGTACCCCCGTTTTCGTGTTTCTATGTTCTGATGTTTCCCCCCGGTATTGAGTGTATTGTCTGCGTCCCCTTATGTAGTTGAAGATGTATTTGATGATGATGTTTGGGGTGTTAGTGTTGTTGAGTTTGTTTGTGAGTGTGTGTAGGTTTACCGTGTCAAAGGCTTTGGACATGTCTAGGGCTATGGCAACTGTTCGTTGTGGTGGTTTTTGTTGATTGAAACCTGTGGCTATGATGTTGTGTATGTGGTGTAGTGCTTTGGTTGTGGAGTGTTGTTTTCGGAAGCCGTGTTGGTGAGAGGGTAGTTGAGTGTTGTTGGTAATGAAGGGTAGTATTACCTTTTCCATTGTTTTGGCTATTGGGCTGAGTAGTGCTATTGGTCTGTAAGATGGGCCGAGTGCGTGGTTTTTGTTGGGTTTTGGTATTGGGATTATTTTTGCAGTCTTCCATATTGCGGGGATGGTGTTGGTGTTGAGCGATGTGTTGTAAGTGTGTGTGAGTAGTGTTATTGCTTTGGGGCCTAGGTGTTTCAGATGTCTGATGTTTATGTTGTCTGGGCCTGTGGAGTTGTTGCTTTTGGAGCGTTGTAGTGCTTGTTTGACTTGTTGTTCTGTGATGGTTATGGGCGTGGTGTTGAGTTTTCGTATTTTGCGTTGTAGTTGTCTGTATGTTCTGTTGGTTTTGTGTTGTATTATGTTGGTGAATTGTTTGTTGAATGCTCGTGCTTTCTGTTTGTTGGATATTGCCGTGTGTTGTCCGAACTGTATTATGGTGTTTTCTGGTGCTTTTTGTTCTTTGTTAGATAGTCTTGTTACTGTGTTCCAGAGTATGTATTGTTTGTGTCTGTGGTTCCATGCATCCGTTAAGTGTTCTTTCCATAGCTCTTGTTTGTGTTTTTGGATTTGTGTGTCTATTTCTTTGTTTAGGTCTGTGATGCGTGGGTCTTGGTGGTTTCGTTGTCTGATGTCGTTTCTTTGGCTGATGAGTGTTCTGATGTGTTGTGGTAGGAGAAGTGATTTGCTTTTTATTTTTCCGTGGGGTATGTGGTGTTTGTCTGCTGTAAGTATGAGGTTTGTGAGCATGGTGTTGGCTGTGTGGATGTTGTCAGGTATGGTTAAGTTCTCCAGTGCTGATTCTATTTCAGAGGTGTATCCTTCCCAGTCTGCTTTCCTGTAATTTGTGTAAGTTTGAAGGTGTTGTTGTAGGCGGAAAGGAGCACGCGTGTTGTGTGTGATTTTGATAGGAAGGTGGTCTGAACTGAGTGCGTGTATTGTGGTCCATGTTGTTCTGTTTGTGATGCTGTTGCTGGCTGTTGTGATGTCCGGTGATGTTGGTTGTTGGTTGATGTTTGTAGGTTTTCTGGTAGGTGTGTTTGCGTTTAGAGTGATTTGTTGGGAGTTCTGTAGTATGTCTGCAATGAGGGTGCCTCTGTGGTCGTCGTAGGGAGAGTGCCACTGTGTTGAGTGAGCTTTGATGTCTGCGGTTAGAATGGTGTTGTTCAGCGAGTTTATGTATTGGAAGGTGTTGGTGATGTCTGTGTCTTCTGTGGCGTGGTCTGGTCGGGTGGTATCTCTGGGGTGTATATACATGTTGCATATGTGTAGTCTTTTGTGGTTGGTTATGTGAATCTTTACGGTTTGAATTTCTGTAGTGTTGGTGTTAATGTTGTTGGGGATGTTCATGGGAGTGAATGTGACTGATTTGTGAATGTATGTGAGCAGTCCTCCTCCTCCCTTGTGTTCTCTGTCTTTCCTAATGCTGGTGTAGTTGGTGAGACGAGGTGTGTTGTGTTGTTTTTCTAGTTTGGTTTCTTGTATGGTGATGATGTCTGCGTGCTGTTGTGAGGCGAGTTCTTCTAGTTCTGTTTTCTTGTTTTGGATGCCGTTGATGTTTATTTGTAGTATGGTCAGTGTGTGTTTGTTGTTTTTGTTGGTGGGTGTTGTTCTTTGTGGGTTGTTCGGGGGTTGTGGTGTTGGGGTGTTTGTTGTTTGCGTGTGTGTTCTGCATGTCCACGTGTTTGTGTATTGGCGGGTGGTGATGCCGGAGCAATGTCTGTGTATCCAGTGTGGGTGTGTTGAGTTGCATCTGAGTGAGGTTTGTCTGCGTGTGATGATTCTATTGCAGCTATTGCAGGTCCAGGTTTGGGGGGGTGGTCTTGTGTTTGTTGTATCTCTGTTGGAGTTGTCTGTCCGTGTTGCGTTTGAGGGTAGTGTTGGTGAGGCGAGTGTGTTGTTTTGGTCTGTTTGTGCTCTGCTGCCTGTTGGTGTCCTACGAGGTGTTGTTGTTCGTGGTGGTGTTTTGGGATGTAGTCTGCATTTCCATGTTATGTTGTATTGTCTAGTGTTTATGTTTGTGCAATGTTTGTGTACCCAGTGTGGTGTGTGGTGGTTGCATCTGAAGGATGTCTGTCTTCTTGTAATCTGTTGTGTGCAAATGTCGCATGTCCAGGTAGTTTGTTGTGTGTGTGTTTGTTGCGTGCGTGAGAGTGTCTGTGTGGGCCCCGGATTTGTCTCTATGTCCCCCGCCTGGAGCAAAAGGTCCGCCCGCCACCCTGCCAGGTTCAGGGGGCGGTTAGCCGAAAAAAAAAAAAAAAAAACGGCCGTAAGGGCACCCCGTTCGGGGTGCAGGGATTGGTTCCTTGATTTGTCCCCCCGTTCGGGGGGAACCCTCCAACTGCGAGTAAGCCAAGGAGTTTGGAGGTACAGCAGGTTGACAGCAGTGTGATCGAGCAGATTAGATAGAGTAGAATTTGAATGGGGCTTCACTGATTTATTTCATACAATTCATATCTAAAACACAGTTGAAAAATATTTGATTGTTAAAATATTTAAATACAAGAACTATATCAAGAAATTAACAAAACATAGTTTTTTTAGTTAGGAGAAAAGTCTAAAAACATATCACAAATGACAAACGTTGTGCCTCTCCTCCTCCTGTTCTTCAATGAAGCTGATCACCCTCCAGCTCCCGTTAGAAACATCGTGCTGCTGAAGGTGTGCCGGCAGAATGGTTGTGATACAGGAGGTGCTGTGGACTCTCCCAGAAACGAGGACCTAGTTTAGTTGTAGATCCAGTAAAACATAGTGCAAATGTGACATTATTTATAATGCACAGTTACAGTCTTGTGAATATTAAAAAATGTACTTCATGTAATGCAGGAAGCGAATATTTCAAACGAACTAAGGCAGCAAACAGTAAGAGCAAAATCGTGTTCCAAACATTAACTCTTTTTTTAAATGTCAATTAGCTTGTGAGTAATAAGACAAAATGTGACTGCCAGACAGAGAACTGTCAGAGCAAACGGCAGATTTTAGAAAGTCCTGCCGAAATAAATCTGCACCCGACTGCGACTGTCAGCGTTGAACTGCCGCCATTGCTGTCAAAGTCAGACACATCTCCAAAATTGTTGGAGCAAATTTTTAAGCAGGCTTCATCTTGATAAATTGACCACGTATTTGACATTTACACCATAACGTTACCGCCTAAAATAATCGTAAAACAAAATTTTGTGTAACAACAAGAGTAATATGTACCCCAAAAGCTTTCAAAGCGTCTGAAAGTTTTCTCCTCCGTTTTTGTTGGGGCTTGGCTCGAAATGCATCATGATTGGCCGCCCGAAGTCCACGTGTCTGTCGGACGTGCTCTCATTGGTCTACAATACCATCACGGATGAATAAATACTCAAAGGGCTTGCCAGGCAAGCCCTTTGAACCCTTTAAATACTCAATGGGCTTGCCTGGCAAGCCCTTTGAGTATTTATTCCATATTGCCCACTAGTTCACTAGTAAGGTCATTTTGACGCTTACTAGTGAACATGTAAGGCCATAAATGTGCCCACTAGTTCACTAGTAAGATCATTTTGAGGCTTACTAGTTGACATGTAAGCCACAAAACGCCCGCTAGTTCACTAGTAAGATAATTTTGAGGCTTCTAGTGAACATGTAAGCCACAGAACGCCCACTAGTTCACTAGTAAGATCATTTTGACGCTTACTAGTGAACATGTAAGCCACAAAACGCTCACTAGTTCACTAGTAAGGTCATTTTGACGCTTACTAGTGAACATGTAAGCCACAAAACGCTCACTGGTTCACTAGTAAGGTAATTTTGACGCTTACTAGTGAACATGTAAGCCACAAAACGCCCACTAGTTCCCTAGTAAGATCATTTTGACGCTTATTTATGAACATGTCAGCCACAAAACGCTCACTCGTTCACTAGTAAGATCATTTTGACGCTTACTAGTGAACATGTAAGCCACAAAACGCCCACTAGTTCACTAGTAAGGTCATTTTGACGCTTACTAGTGAACATGTAAGCCACAAAACGCCCACTAGTTCACTAGTAAGATCATTTTGACGCTTACTAGTGAACATGTAAGGCCATAAATGTGCCCACTAGTTCACTAGTAAGTTCATTTTGAGGCTTACTAGTTGACATGTAAGCCACACATCGCCGACTAGTTCACTAGTAAGATCATTTTGAGGCTTACTAGTGAACATGTAAGCCACAAAACGCCCAATAGTTCACTAGTAAGATCATTTTGACGCTTACTAGTGAACATGTAAGCCACAAAACGCTCACTAGTTTACTAGTAAGGTCATTTTGACGCTTACTAGTGAACATGTAAGCCACAAAACGCTCACTAGTTCACTAGTAAGGTCATTTTGACGCTTACTAGTGAACATGTAAGCCGCAAAACGCCCACTAGTTCACTAATAAGATTATTGTGACGCTTACTACTGAACATTTAAGGCCATAAATGTGCCCACTAGTTCACTGGTAAGATGATTTTGACGCTTACTAGTGAACATGTAAGGCCATAAATGTGCCCACTTGTAGTGCTAGTGACATTACACTGTACTTGCATTAAATGCAAATAAGGATGATTACGAAAACATGTAACGGTATCCTATTGGCTGTACGTTTCAAAATAGTGTCATCCCACCAGTCAGGGCTCATGATTTTGGAAATTCTGTGCCCTCTTAGTTTTTTAAAACAACAATGGCGGACAGTGTCCTGAGACGTATTCGGCGAAGGTGCAGGGCAATAGAGAGTGCCTGTCATCAAGGGTCTGCCGGTGAAAGTGAAGCACGCGCGATAAACATTTCAATTGCTAATTTAAGAAGAGTTAGTGACCAGTTTAGTGCTGATACTATTCAAAGTTTGATTCAAAGTCCAATAGATCTCCGATCTGTCATCATTGCGGGACCCACTCCTAATGGTGGACGTGTTTGTTCCCATGTGGCACATCGTTTGCACACAGGTAAAATGGCTACCATTTTTTGTCATTGGTTTTTCGTATGTATTTTTATTCGAACTACACACGGGTTTTACTGACGACTTGCTGTGACTTACCTTCTATCACCCTGTCAAACGTCGTTTTATACCAGTGGTTTTCCTGCAAATCAGTAGACTATTAAGTAACGCGATGGCTGTACACTTTTAAGCAATAACTAGTGATCTTTTAGTTATTCAATTATAAGTTTGAATTATTTTTTTCTTGAGTAAAATGGTTAGAGAAAATAGCTGCTCGTGGTTTTGAAGCTGCATATACTTTTATGTACATCTGTGTCTATATGCCTGTACTGTATACAGTATATAAAAAACACGTAGTGATTCGTTTGCTTGAATTCCTTAATCCTTTTATTTCCATACTTTAGGTAGACGAGGAAGACCAGCACTTGACATTACAAGTGATCAAATTGAACTGCTCCCCACTCAGGGCTTTACAGTCAGAGCCATCACTGAGATGTTGTGTTGTTCCTCTTCATACCTGCATAAAAAAATGAAGTTTTTTCAGATTTCAGCCAGAAATAGATTTACTCCCATTCATGATGTTGACCTGGAAGAGCATGTCAGAAGATTGCACAGCCAATTTCCCAGATCAGGCTCGGAAGCAAGTGTTCTGCTACATACTCTTGTCCCTTCATGTATATACCATTATATTCATTGTGAAAGTGTACTTTCTTTATTGTGTTGTTTTATGAACCTGTTGCAGATGATGAGGGCATACCTGCGTGCTGATGGTATTGTAGTACAAAGAAAAAGAGTTCGAGAAATCCTCAACCGTATTGAGCCAGCTGCTGCAGCCCAGAGATGGAGCCAGACTGTGGCTAGAAGAACATACTATGTGCCATTCCCCAATAGTTTATGGCACATAGATGGGCATATGCGTCTCATTCGGTAATAAGGGATCATCTTATATTTGTACTCGTGGGAGCATTAGAAAGCCATATTGTATGGACAGCACAGATTAAATTGAATTTTATCATTTGTATATCCAAGTTACACAAACTCCAAATTGCCTCCATGTAGTCTTAAGTGCACAGCAATACCTTCTCTACCGAGATGATATTTCAAACAAGATATGAAACTTGATTGTTTTCTTGTATTTAATCATTATTCTTTTCATGTTTGTTTTACAGGTGGGTGTTTGTGACACATGCCGGCATTGATGGGAATTCCAGGCTAATAACGTACCTTCAACTGGAGCACAGACAACACAGCTTTGACAGTGTTGAAATATTTTGTCCAAGCCACCTGCCTGTATGGGTTACCCTCCAGAGTAAGATCCGACCATGGTGGTGAAAACACTGGTTGCTCTTTTAATGAACCTACTGCAGGGACAAGACACCAAAATTATTTCTAGCTCCAGCCAACACCCCCTCACAATTTACTCACACCTCCCATGGCCTGATTATCCACCAACAGGGGCCCTTTTTGGATTATCATTTTGGCATAGGAACTTTCCTTTCCTATCCTAACCGAGTGAGATGAGCCGGTAGCACCTGGAGCAAAGATCGTCTAAATTTTAATAATGCTTAGGAAAGGTTCTGACCATCCTTTACGAAAGGAAAGGAGATATATTATGCAGCAGGAATATTTAAAGGGGAAGTCTTTTTTTATGTTGTTGTTGTTGTTGTTGTCGACCCCACCCGTGCCCCGACATTGGGGGACCGGGCCCTCACTCCGTCTCCCGGATCCCCAGACCCTCCTCCTCCGCCCAGCGGGCGAGCAGGGCCGCCACTCCGCTTGGGTTTCGCCAGAGGTCCTCCGGAGTCAGTGTGGTGGGTATGTTTGTGCAAGTGAACAGGTGTTGTGTGTCGTGCACTTGCGTGCCGCATAGCGCACAGAGTGGTGTTGGGTGTGTGTCCGGTGTAATGTTGTGTAGGTAGGAGTGGAGGGCTGGTGATTTGTTGGTTCGGAGTTGTGCTAGGAGTTGTCTGGTTCTGTGTGGTAGGTCTTGCTCTGATGGGTCTATTTCTGGTGCTGGTGCATGTATTTGTTGTGTTGTCTGGTGTCCAAGTGTGTTTGTACAAAGTGGGTGTGTATGTCTTTCATGTTCTGTTTTATGGTGTCGTTGTTGGTGTCCTGTGGTGCTGTGTCTTTGTTGTGTGTGTAGTTGTTGTTGTGGAAGATTGTTTGTTTCTTTTGTCTGGGTGGTGGTGGTTGTTGAGTGAGTGGGTGTAGTGGGTGGGTTGGGTGTTGGGCTTTTTGTCTGATTTGCGATGCGTGTAGTTTTAGATGGATGTTCAGTGGGAGAGTTTTTGTTTCCTCATGCAAGTGTTGTAGGTTTGTGTCTTGTGTGCATCCTGTTGCTATTCTGAGTGCTGTGTTCTGTGTGGTCTGGAGTTTTGTCTTGTTTGTGTCCGATAGTGTTGGTGACCATATAGTGTTTGCGTATTCGAGGCGTGTGAGTGTGGTTGCTTTGTATGTGGTGAGTATAGTTTCTTTGGATTTTCCCCAGTGAGTGGTTGTTAAGGCTTTAAGTATTTTGTTTGATTGCTTGGTGCGGGTTAGAGTGTGTTGTGTGTGTTTTGAGAAGGTGAGTTTGGGGTCCCATGTTAATCCCAGTATTTTGGGTTCGCGGACTGTGGGTAGGGTGGTGTTATCTATTTGTAAAGTGAGCCTGTTGCTGTATTCTGCCGGATCCGGTGTGAACAGAGTGGTGGTGGTTTTGTCTGCGTTGAGTGTGAGTTGGTTCTGTTTTGTCCAGTTGTATATGTCGTGGAGATATTTTTGTACTTGTTGTTGTGCCTGTTGTGGTTTGACATGTGTGGATAGAATGGTGATGTCGTCTGCATATGTAACTGTGTGTACATTTGGAGGTGGTTGTGGTAAGTCTGCCATGTATATGTTGAATAGTGTTGGTGAAAGTACTCCCCCCTGTGGTACCCCCGTTTTCGTGTTTCTATGTTCTGATGTTTCCCCCCGGTATTGAGTGTATTGTCTGCGTCCCCTTATGTAGTTGAAGATGTATTTGATGATGATGTTTGGGGTGTTAGTGTTGTTGAGTTTGTTTGTGAGTGTGTGTAGGTTTACCGTGTCAAAGGCTTTGGACATGTCTAGGGCTATGGCAACTGTTCGTTGTGGTGGTTTTTGTTGATTGAAACCTGTGGCTATGATGTTGTGTATGTGGTGTAGTGCTTTGGTTGTGGAGTGTTGTTTTCGGAAGCCGTGTTGGTGAGAGGGTAGTTGAGTGTTGTTGGTAATGAAGGGTAGTATTACCTTTTCCATTGTTTTGGCTATTGGGCTGAGTAGTGCTATTGGTCTGTAAGATGGGCCGAGTGCGTGTTTTTTGTTGGGTTTTGGTATTGGGATTATTTTTGCAGTCTTCCATATTGCGGGGATGGTGTTGGTGTTGAGTGATGTGTTGTAAGTGTGTGTGAGTAGTGTTATTGCTTTGGGGCCTAGGTGTTTCAGATGTCTGATGTTTATGTTGTCTGGGCCTGTGGAGTTGTTGCTTTTGGAGCGTTGTAGTGCTTGTTTGACTTGTTGTTCTGTGATGGTTATGGGCGTGGTGTTGAGTTTTCGTATTTTGCGTTGTAGTTGTCTGTATGTTCTGTTGGTTTTGTGTTGTATTATGTTGGTGAATTGTTTGTTGAATGCTCGTGCTTTCTGTTTGTTGGATATTGCCGTGTGTTGTCCGAACTGTATTGTGGTGTTTTCTGGTGCTTTTTGTTCTTTGTTAGATAGTCTTGTTACTGTGTTCCAGAGTATGTATTGTTTGTGTCTGTGGTTCCATGCATCCGTTAAGTGTTCTTTCCATAGCTCTTGTTTGTGTTTTTGGATTTGTGTGTCTATTTCTTTGTTTAGGTCTGTGATGCGTGGGTCTTGGTGGTTTTGTTGTCTGATGTCGTTTCTTTGGCTGATGAATGTTCTGATGTGTTGTGGTAGGAGAAGTGATTTGCTTTTTATTTTTCCGTGGGGTATGTGGTGTTTGTCTGCTGTAAGTATGAGGTTTGTGAGCATGGTGTTGGCTGTGTGGATGTTGTCAGGTATGGTTATGTTCTCCAGTGCTGATTCTATTTCAGAGGTGTATCCTTCCCAGTCTGCTTTCCTGTAATTTGTGTAAGTTTGAAGGTGTTGTAGGCGGAAAGGAGCATGCGTGTTGTGTGTGATTTTGATGGGAAGGTGGTCTGAACTGAGTGCGTGTATTGTGGTCCATGTTGTTCTGTTTGTGATGCTGTTGCTGGCTGTTGTGATTTCCGGTGATGTTGGTTGTTGGTTGATGTTTTTAGGTTTTCTGGTAGGTGTGTTTGCGTTTAGAGTGATTTGTTGGGAGTTCTGTAGTACGTCTGCAATGAGGGTGCCTCTGTGGTCGTCGTAGGGAGAGTGCCATTGTGTTGAGTGAGCGTTGATGTCTGCGGTTAGAATGGTGTTGTTCAGCGAGTTTATGTATTGGAAGGTGTTGGTGATGTCTGTGTCTTCTGTGGCGTGGTCTGGTCGGGTGGTATCTCTGGGGGGTATATACATGTTGCATATGTGTAGTCTTTTGTGGTTGGTTATGTGAATCTTTACGGTTTGAATTTCTGTAGTGTTGGTGTTAATGTTGTTGGGGATGTTCATGGGAGTGAATGTGACTGATTTGTGAATGTATGTGAGCAGTCCTCCTCCTCCCTTGTGTTCTCTGTCTTTCCTAATGCTGGTGTAGTTGGTGAGACGAGGTGTGTTGTGTTGTTTTTCTAGTTTGGTTTCTTGTATGGTGATGATGTCTGCGTGCTGTTGTGAGGCGAGTTCTTCTAGTTCTGTTTTCTTGTTTTGGATGCCGTTGATGTTTATTTGTAGTATGGTCAGTGTGTGTTTGTTGTTTTTGTTGGTGGGTGTTGTTCTTTGTGGGTTGTTCGGGGGTTGTGGTGTTGGGGTGTTTGTTGTTTGCGTGTGTGTTCTGCATGTCCACGTGTTTGTGTATTGGCGGGTGGTGATGCCGGAGCAATGTCTGTGTATCCAGTGTGGGTGTGTTGAGTTGCATCTGAGTGAGGTTTGTCTGCGTGTGATGATTCTATTGCAGCTATTGCAGGTCCAGGTTTGGGGGGGTGGTCTTGTGTTTGTTGTATCTCTGTTGGAGTTGTCTGTCCGTGTTGCGTTTGAGGGTAGTGTATGTGAGGCGAGTGTGTTGTTTTGGTCTGTTTGTGCTCTGCTGCCTGTTGGTGTCCTACGAGGTGTTGTTGTTCGTGGTGGTGTTTTGGGATGTAGTCTGCATTTCCATGTTATGTTGTATTGTCTAGTGTTTATGTTTGTGCAATGTTTGTGTACCCAGTGTGGTGTGTGGTGGTTGCATCTGAAGGATGTCTGTCTTCTTGTAATCTGTTGTGTGCAAATGTCGCATGTCCAGGTAGTTTGTTGTGTGTGTGTTTGTTGCGTGCGTGAGAGTGTCTGTGTGGGCCCCGGATTTGTCTCTATGTCCCCCGCCTGGAGCAAAAGGTCCGCCCGCCACCCTGCCAGGTTCAGGGGGCGGTTAGCCGAAAAAAAAAAAAAAAACGGCCGTAAGGGCACCCCGTTTGGGGTGCAGGGATTGATTCCTTGATTTGTCCCCCCGTTCGGGGGGAACCCTCCAACTGCGAGTAAGCCAAGGAGTTTGGAGGTACAGCAGGTTGACAGCAGTGTGATCGAGCAGATTAGATAGAGTAGAATTTGAATGGGGCTTCACTGATTTATTTCATACAATTCATATCTAAAACACAGTTGAAAAATATTTGATTGTTAAAATATTTAAATACAAGAACTATATCAAGAAATTAACAAAACATAGTTTTTTTAGTTAGGAGAAAAGTCTAAAAACATATCACAAATGACAAACGTTGTGCCTCTCCTCCTCCTGTTCTTCAATGAAGCTGATCACCCTCCAGCTCCCGTTAGAAACATCGTGCTGCTGAAGGTGTGCCGGCAGAATGGTTGTGATACAGGAGGTGCTGTGGACTCTCCCAGAAACGAGGACCTAGTTTAGTTGTAGATCCAGTAAAACATAGTGCAAATGTGACATTATTTATAATGCACAGTTACAGTCTTGTGAATATTAAAAAATGTACTTCATGTAATGCAGGAAGCGAATATTTCAAACGAACTAAGGCAGCAAACAGTAAGAGCAAAATCGTGTTCCAAACATTAACTCTTTTTTTAAATGTCAATTAGCTTGTGAGTAATAAGACAAAATGTGACTGTCAGACAGAGAACTGTCAGAGCAAACGGCAGATTTTAGAAAGTCCTGCCGAAATAAATCTGCACCCGACTGCGACTGTCAGCGTTGAACTGCCGCCATTGCTGTCAAAGTCAGACACATCTCCAAAATTGTTGGAGCAAATTTTTAAGCAGGCTTCATCTTGATAAATTGACCACGTATTTGACATTTACACCATAACGTTACCGCCTAAAATAATCGTAAAACAAAATTTTGTGTAAGAGTAATATGTACCCCAAAAGCTTTCAAAGCGTCTGAAAGTTTTCTCCTCCGTTTTTGTTGGGGCTTGGCTCGAAATGCATCATGATTGGCCGCCCGAAGTCCACGTGTCTGTCGGACGTGCTCTCATTGGTCTACAATACCATCACGGATGAATAAATACTCAAAGGGCTTGCCAGGCAAGCCCTTTGAACCCTTTAAATACTCAATGGGCTTGCCTGGCAAGCCCTTTGAGTATTTATTCCATATTGCCCACTAGTTCACTAGTAAGGTCATTTTGACGCTTACTAGTGAACATGTAAGGCCATAAATGTGCCCACTAGTTCACTAGTAAGATCATTTTGAGGCTTACTAGTTGACATGTAAGCCACAAAACGCCCGCTAGTTCACTAGTAAGATAATTTTGAGGCTTCTAGTGAACATGTAAGCCACAGAACGCCCACTAGTTCACTAGTAAGATCATTTTGACGCTTACTAGTGAACATGTAAGCCACAAAACGCTCACTAGTTCACTAGTAAGGTCATTTTGACGCTTACTAGTGAACATGTAAGCCACAAAACGCTCACTGGTTCACTAGTAAGGTAATTTTGACGCTTACTAGTGAACATGTAAGCCACAAAACGCCCACTAGTTCCCTAGTAAGATCATTTTGACGCTTATTTATGAACATGTCAGCCACAAAACGCTCACTCATTCACTAGTAAGATCATTTTGACGCTTACTAGTGAACATGTAAGCCACAAAACGCCCACTAGTTCACTAGTAAGGTCATTTTGACGCTTACTAGTGAACATGTAAGCCACAAAACGCCCACTAGTTCACTAGTAAGATCATTTTGACGCTTACTAGTGAACATGTAAGGCCATAAATGTGCCCACTAGTTCACTAGTAAGTTCATTTTGAGGCTTACTAGTTGACATGTAAGCCACACATCGCCTACTAGTTCACTAGTAAGATCATTTTGAGGCTTACTAGTGAACATGTAAGCCACAAAACGCCCAATAGTTCACTAGTAAGATCATTTTGACGCTTACTAGTGAACATGTAAGCCACAAAACGCTCACTAGTTTACTAGTAAGGTCATTTTGACGCTTACTAGTGAACATGTAAGCCACAAAACGCTCACTAGTTCACTAGTAAGGTCATTTTGACGCTTACTAGTGAACATGTAAGCCGCAAAACGCCCACTAGTTCACTAATAAGATTATTTTGACGCTTACTACTGAACATTTAAGGCCATAAATGTGCCCACTAGTTCACTGGTAAGATGATTTTGACGCTTACTAGTGAACATGTAAGGCCATAAATGTGCCCACTTGTAGTGCTAGTGACATTACACTGTACTTGCATTAAATGCAAATAAGGATGATTACGAAAACATGTAACGGTATCCTATTGGCTGTACGTTTCAAAATAGTGTCATCCCACCAGTCAGGGCTCATGATTTTGGAAATTCTGTGCCCACTTAGTTTTTTAAAACAACAATGGCGGACAGTGTCCTGAGACGTATTCGGCGAAGGTGCAGGGCAATAGAGAGTGCCTGTCATCAAGGGTCTGCCGGTGAAAGTGAAGCACGCGCGATAAACATTTCAATTGCTAATTTAAGAAGAGTTAGTGACCAGTTTAGCGCTGATACTATTCAAAGTTTGATTCAAAGTCCAATAGATCTCCGATCTGTCATCATTGCGGGACCCACTCCTAATGGTGGACGTGTTTGTTCCCATGTGGCACATCGTTTGCACACAGGTAAAATGGCTACCATTTTTTGTCATTGGTTTTTCGTATGTATTTTTATTCGAACTACACACGGGTTTTACTGACGACTTGCTGTGACTTACCTTCTATCACCCTGTCAAACGTCGTTTTATACCAGTGGTTTTCCTGCAAATCAGTAGACTATTAAGTAACGCGATGGCTGTACACTTTTAAGCAATAACTAGTGATCTTTTAGTTATTCAATTATAAGTTTGAATTATTTTTTTCTTGAGTAAAATGGTTAGAGAAAATAGCTGCTCGTGGTTTTGAAGCTGCATATACTTTTATGTACATCTGTGTCTATATGCCTGTACTGTATACAGTATATAAAAAACACGTAGTGATTCGTTTGCTTGAATTCCTTAATCCTTTTATTTCCATACTTTAGGTAGACGAGGAAGACCAGCACTTGACATTACAAGTGATCAAATTGAACTGCTCCCCACTCAGGGCTTTACAGTGAGAGCCATCACTGAGATGTTGTGTTGTTCCTCTTCATACCTGTATAAAAAAAATGAAGTTTTTTCAGATTTCAGCCAGAAATAGATTTACTCCCATTCATGATGTTGACCTGGAAGAGCATGTCAGAAGATTGCACAGCCAATTTCCCAGATCAGGCTCTGAAGCAAGTGTTCTGCTACATACTCTTGTCCCTTCATGTATATATCATTATATTCATTGTGAAAGTGTACTTTCTTTATTGTGTTGTTTTATGAACCTGTTGCAGATGATGAGGGCATACCTGCGTGCTGATGGTATTGTAGTACAAAGAAAAAGAGTTCGAGATATCCTCAACCGTATTGAGCCAGCTGCTGCAGCCCAGAGATGGAGCCAGACTGTGGCTAGAAGAACATACTATGTGCCATTCCCCAATAGTTTATGGCACATAGATGGGCATATGCGTCTCATTCGGTAATAAGGGATCATCTTATATTTGTACTCGTGGGAGCATTAGAAAGCCATATTGTATGGACAGCACAGATTAAATTGAATTTTATCATTTGTATATCCAAGTTACACAAACTCCAAATTGCCTCCATGTAGTCTTAAGTGCACAGCAATACCTTCTCTACCGAGATGATATTTCAAACAAGATATGAAACTTGATTGTTTTCTTGTATTTAATCATTATTCTTTTCATGTTTGTTTTACAGGTGGGTGTTTGTGACACATGCCGGCATTGATGGGAATTCCAGGCTAATAACGTACCTTCAACTGGAGCACAGACAACACAGCTTTAACAGTGTTGAAATATTTTGTCCAAGCCACCTGCCTGTATGGGTTACCCTCCAGAGTAAGATCCGACCATGGTGGTGAAAACACTGGTTGCTCTTTTAATGAACCTACTGCAGGGACAAGACACCAAAATTATTTCTAGCTCCAGCCAACACCCCCTCACAATTTACTCACACCTCCCATGGCCTGATTATCCACCAACAGGGGCCCTTTTTGGATTATCATTTTGGCATAGGAACTTTCCTTTCCTATCCTAACCGAGTGAGATGAGCCGGTAGCACCTGGAGCAAAGATCGTCTAAATTTTAATAATGCTTAGGAAAGGTTCTGACCATCCTTTACGAAAGGAAAGGAGATATATTATGCAGCAGGAATATTTAAAGGGGAAGTCTTTTTTTATGTTGTTGTTGTTGTCGACCCCACCCGTGCCCCGACATTGGGGGACCGGGCCCTCACTCCGTCTCCCGGATCCCCAGACCCCCCTCCTCCGCCCAGCGGGCGAGCAGGGCCGCCACTCCGCTTGGGTTTCGCCAGAGGTCCTCCGGAGTCAGTGTGGTGGGTATGTTTGTGCAGGTGAACAGGTGTTGTGTGTCGTGCACTTGCGTGCCGCATAGCGCACAGAGTGGTGTTGGGTGTGTGTCCGGTGTAATGTTGTGTAGGTAGGAGTGGAGGGCTGGTGATTTGTTGGTTCGGAGTTGTGCTAGGAGTTGTCTGGTTCTGTGTGGTAGGTCTTGCTCTGATGGGTCTATTTCTGGTGCTGGTGCATGTATTTGTTGTGTTGTCTGGTGTCCAAGTGTGTTTGTACAAAGTGGGTGTGTATGTCTTTCATGTTCTGTTTTATGGTGTCGTTGTTGGTGTCCTGTGGTGCTGTGTCTTTGTTGTGTGTGTAGTTGTTGTTGTGGAAGATTGTTTGTTTCTTTTGTCTGGGTGGTGGTGGTTGTTGAGTGAGTGGGTGTAGTGGGTGGGTTGGGTGTTGGGCTTTTTGTCTGATTTGCGATGCGTGTAGTTTTAGATGGATGTTCAGTGGGAGAGTTTTTGTTTCCTCATGCAAGTGTTGTAGGTTTGTGTCTTGTGTGCATCCTGTTGCTATTCTGAGTGCTGTGTTCTGTGTGGTCTGGAGTTTTGTCTTGTTTGTGTCCGATAGTGTTGGTGACCATATAGTGTTTGCGTATTCGAGGCGTGTGAGTGTGGTTGCTTTGTATGTGGTGAGTATAGTTTCTTTGGATTTTCCCCAGTGAGTGGTTGTTAAGGCTTTAAGTATTTTGTTTGATTGCTTGGCGCGGGTTAGAGTGTGTTGTGTGTGTTTTGAGAAGGTGAGTTTGGGGTCCCATGTTAATCCCAGTATTTTGGGTTCGCGGACTGTGGGTAGGGTGGTGTTATCTATTTGTAAAGTGAGCCTGTTGCTGTATTCTGCCGGATCCGGTGTGAACAGAGTGGTGGTGGTTTTGTCTGCGTTGAGTGTGAGTTGGTTCTGTTTTGTCCAGTTGTATATGTCGTGGAGATATTTTTGTACTTGTTGTTGTGCCTGTTGTGGTTTGACATGTGTGGATAGAATGGTGATGTCGTCTGCATATGTAACTGTGTGTACATTTGGAGGTGGTTGTGGTAAGTCTGCCATGTATATGTTGAATAGTGTTGGTGAAAGTACTCCCCCCTGTGGTACCCCCGTTTTCGTGTTTCTATGTTCTGATGTTTCCCCCCGGTATTGAGTGTATTGTCTGCGTCCCCTTATGTAGTTGAAGATGTATTTGATGATGATGTTTGGGGTGTTAGTGTTGTTGAGTTTGTTTGTGAGTGTGTGTAGGTTTACCGTGTCAAAGGCTTTGGACATGTCTAGGGCTATGGCAACTGTTCGTTGTGGTGGTTTTTGTTGATTGAAACCTGTGGCTATGATGTTGTGTATGTGGTGTAGTGCTTTGGTTGTGGAGTGTTGTTTTCGGAAGCCGTGTTGGTGAGAGGGTAGTTGAGTGTTGTTGGTAATGAAGGGTAGTATTACCTTTTCCATTGTTTTGGCTATTGGGCTGAGTAGTGCTATTGGTCTGTAAGATGGGCCGAGTGCGTGTTTTTTGTTGGGTTTTGGTATTGGGATTATTTTTGCCGTCTTCCATATTGCGGGGATGGTGTTGGTGTTGAGTGATGTGTTGTAAGTGTGTGTGAGTAGTGTTATTGCTTTGGGGCCTAGGTGTTTCAGATGTCTGATGTTTATGTTGTCTGGGCCTGTGGAGTTGTTGCTTTTGGAGCGTTGTAGTGCTTGTTTGACTTGTTGTTCTGTGATGGTTATGGGCGTGGTGTTGAGTTTTCGTATTTTGCGTTGTAGTTGTCTGTATGTTCTGTTGGTTTTGTGTTGTATTATGTTGGTGAATTGTTTGTTGAATGCTCGTGCTTTCTGTTTGTTGGATATTGCCGTGTGTTGTCCGAACTGTATTGTGGTGTTTTCTGGTGCTTTTTGTTCTTTGTTAGATAGTCTTGTTACTGTGTTCCAGAGTATGTATTGTTTGTGTCTGTGGTTCCATGCATCCGTTAAGTGCTCTTTCCATAGCTCTTGTTTGTGTTTTTGGATTTGTGTGTCTATTTCTTTGTTTAGGTCTGTGATGCGTGGGTCTTGGTGGTTTTGTTGTCTGATGTCGTTTCTTTGGCTGATGAGTGTTCTGATGTGTTGTGGTAGGAGAAGTGATTTGCTTTTTATTTTTCCGTGGGGTATGTGGTGTTTGTCTGCTGTAAGTATGAGGTTTGTGAGCATGGTGTTGGCTGTGTTGTCAGGTATGGTTATGTTCTCCAGTGCTGATTCTATTTCAGAGGTGTATCCTTCCCAGTCTGCTTTCCTGTAATTTGTGTAAGTTTGAAGGTGTTGTAGGCGGAAAGGAGCACGCGTGTTGTGTGTGATTTTGATGGGAAGGTGGTCTGAACTGAGTGCGTGTATTGTGGTCCATGTTGTTCTGTTTGTGATGCTGTTGCTGGCTGTTGTGATGTCCGGTGATGTTGGTTGTTGGTTGATGTTTTTAGGTTTTCTGGTAGGTGTGTTTGCGTTTAGAGTGATTTGTTGGGAGTTCTGTAGTACGTCTGCAATGAGGGTGCCTCTGTGGTCGTCGTAGGGAGAGTGCCATTGTGTTGAGTGAGCGTTGATGTCTGCGGTTAGAATGGTGTTGTTCAGCGAGTTTATGTATTGGAAGGTGTTGGTGATGTCTGTGTCTTCTGTGGCGTGGTCTGGTCGGGTGGTATCTCTGGGGGGTATATACATGTTGCATATGTGTAGTCTTTTGTGGTTGGTTATGTGAATCTTTACGGTTTGAATTTCTGTCGTGTTGGTGTTAATGTTGTTGGGGATGTTCATGGGAGTGAATGTGACTGATTTGTGAATGTATGTGAGCAGTCCTCCTCCTCCCTTGTGTTCTCTGTCTTTCCTAATGCTGGTGTAGTTGGTGAGACGAGGTGTGTTGTGTTGTTTTTCTAGTTTGGTTTCTTGTATGGTGATGATGTCTGCGTGCTGTTGTGAGGCGAGTTCTTCTAGTTCTGTTTTCTTGTTTTGGATGCCGTTGATGTTTATTTGTAGTATGGTCAGTGTGTGTTTGTTGTTTTTGTTGGTGGGTGTTGTTCTTTGTGGGTTGTTCGGGGGTTGTGGTGTTGGGGTGTTTGTTGTTTGCGTGTGTGTTCTGCATGTCCACGTGTTTGTGTATTGGCGGGTGGTGATGCCGGAGCAATGTCTGTGTATCCAGTGTGGGTGTGTTGAGTTGCATCTGAGTGAGGTTTGTCTGCGTGTGATGATTCTATTGCAGCTATTGCAGGTCCAGGTTTGGGGGGGTGGTCTTGTGTTTGTTGTATCTCTGTTGGAGTTGTCTGTCCGTGTTGCGTTTGAGGGTAGTGTTGGTGAGGCGAGTGTGTTGTTTTGGTCTGTTTGTGCTCTGCTGCCTGTTGGTGTCCTACGAGGTGTTGTTGTTCGTGGTGGTGTTTTGGGATGTAGTCTGCATTTCCATGTTATGTTGTATTGTCTAGTGTTTATGTTTGTGCAATGTTTGTGTACCCAGTGTGGTGTGTGGTGGTTGCATCTGAAGGATGTCTGTCTTCTTGTAATCTGTTGTGTGCAAATGTCGCATGTCCAGGTAGTTTGTTGTGTGTGTGTTTGTTGCGTGCGTGAGAGTGTCTGTGTGGGCCCCGGATTTGTCTCTATGTCCCCCGCCTGGAGCAAAAGGTCCGCCCGCCACCCTGCCAGGTTCAGGGGGCGGTTAGCCGAAAAAAAAAAAAAAACGGCCGTAAGGGCACCCCGTTTGGGGTGCAGGGATTGATTCCTTGATTTGTCCCCCCGTTCGGGGGGAACCCTCCAACTGCGAGTAAGCCAAGGAGTTTGGAGGTACAGCAGGTTGACAGCAGTGTGATCGAGCAGATTAGATAGAGTAGAATTTGAATGGGGCTTCACTGATTTATTTCATACAATTCATATCTAAAACACAGTTGAAAAATATTTGATTGTTAAAATATTTAAATACAAGAACTATATCAAGAAATTAACAAAACATAGTTTTTTTAGTTAGGAGAAAAGTCTAAAAACATATCACAAATGACAAACGTTGTGCCTCTCCTCCTCCTGTTCTTCAATGAAGCTGATCACCCTCCAGCTCCCGTTAGAAACATCGTGCTGCTGAAGGTGTGCCGGCAGAATGGTTGTGATACAGGAGGTGCTGTGGACTCTCCCAGAAACGAGGACCTAGTTTAGTTGTAGATCCAGTAAAACATAGTGCAAATGTGACATTATTTATAATGCACAGTTACAGTCTTGTGAATATTAAAAAATGTACTTCATGTAATGCAGGAAGCGAATATTTCAAACGAACTAAGGCAGCAAACAGTAAGAGCAAAATCGTGTTCCAAACATTAACTCTTTTTTTAAATGTCAATTAGCTTGTGAGTAATAAGACAAAATGTGACTGTCAGACAGAGAACTGTCAGAGCAAACGGCAGATTTTAGAAAGTCCTGCCGAAATAAATCTGCACCCGACTGCGACTGTCAGCGTTGAACTGCCGCCATTGCTGTCAAAGTCAGACACATCTCCAAAATTGTTGGAGCAAATTTTTAAGCAGGCTTCATCTTGATAAATTGACCACGTATTTGACATTTACACCATAACGTTACCGCCTAAAATAATCGTAAAACAAAATTTTGTGTAAGAGTAATATGTACCCCAAAAGCTTTCAAAGCGTCTGAAAGTTTTCTCCTCCGTTTTTGTTGGGGCTTGGCTCGAAATGCATCATGATTGGCCGCCCGAAGTCCACGTGTCTGTCGGACGTGCTCTCATTGGTCTACAATACCATCACGGATGAATAAATACTCAAAGGGCTTGCCAGGCAAGCCCTTTGAACCCTTTAAATACTCAATGGGCTTGCCTGGCAAGCCCTTTGAGTATTTATTCCATATTGCCCACTAGTTCACTAGTAAGGTCATTTTGACGCTTACTAGTGAACATGTAAGGCCATAAATGTGCCCACTAGTTCACTAGTAAGATCATTTTGAGGCTTACTAGTTGACATGTAAGCCACAAAACGCCCGCTAGTTCACTAGTAAGATAATTTTGAGGCTTCTAGTGAACATGTAAGCCACAGAACGCCCACTAGTTCACTAGTAAGATCATTTTGACGCTTACTAGTGAACATGTAAGCCACAAAACGCTCACTAGTTCACTAGTAAGGTCATTTTGACGCTTACTAGTGAACATGTAAGCCACAAAACGCTCACTGGTTCACTAGTAAGGTAATTTTGACGCTTACTAGTGAACATGTAAGCCACAAAACGCCCACTAGTTCCCTAGTAAGATCATTTTGACGCTTATTTATGAACATGTCAGCCACAAAACGCTCACTCATTCACTAGTAAGATCATTTTGACGCTTACTAGTGAACATGTAAGCCACAAAACGCCCACTAGTTCACTAGTAAGGTCATTTTGACGCTTACTAGTGAACATGTAAGCCACAAAACGCCCACTAGTTCACTAGTAAGATCATTTTGACGCTTACTAGTGAACATGTAAGGCCATAAATGTGCCCACTAGTTCACTAGTAAGTTCATTTTGAGGCTTACTAGTTGACATGTAAGCCACACATCGCCTACTAGTTCACTAGTAAGATCATTTTGAGGCTTACTAGTGAACATGTAAGCCACAAAACGCCCAATAGTTCACTAGTAAGATCATTTTGACGCTTACTAGTGAACATGTAAGCCACAAAACGCTCACTAGTTTACTAGTAAGGTCATTTTGACGCTTACTAGTGAACATGTAAGCCACAAAACGCTCACTAGTTCACTAGTAAGGTCATTTTGACGCTTACTAGTGAACATGTAAGCCGCAAAACGCCCACTAGTTCACTAATAAGATTATTTTGACGCTTACTACT
The DNA here is from genome assembly GCF_025434085.1 of Hippocampus zosterae. NCBI lineage: Eukaryota > Metazoa > Chordata > Actinopteri > Syngnathiformes > Syngnathidae > Hippocampus > Hippocampus zosterae. The sequence goes on from NC_067453.1 coordinate 9,311,700, forward strand.
GAACATTTAAGGCCATAAATGTGCCCACTAGTTCACTGGTAAGATGATTTTGACGCTTACTAGTGAACATGTAAGGCCATAAATGTGCCCACTTGTAGTGCTAGTGACATTACACTGTACTTGCATTAAATGCAAATAAGGATGATTACGAAAACATGTAACGGTATCCTATTGGCTGTACGTTTCAAAATAGTGTCATCCCACCAGTCAGGGCTCATGATTTTGGAAATTCTGTGCCCACTTAGTTTTTTAAAACAACAATGGCGGACAGTGTCCTGAGACGTATTCGGCGAAGGTGCAGGGCAATAGAGAGTGCCTGTCATCAAGGGTCTGCCGGTGAAAGTGAAGCACGCGCGATAAACATTTCAATTGCTAATTTAAGAAGAGTTAGTGACCAGTTTAGCGCTGATACTATTCAAAGTTTGATTCAAAGTCCAATAGATCTCCGATCTGTCATCATTGCGGGACCCACTCCTAATGGTGGACGTGTTTGTTCCCATGTGGCACATCGTTTGCACACAGGTAAAATGGCTACCATTTTTTGTCATTGGTTTTTCGTATGTATTTTTATTCGAACTACACACGGGTTTTACTGACGACTTGCTGTGACTTACCTTCTATCACCCTGTCAAACGTCGTTTTATACCAGTGGTTTTCCTGCAAATCAGTAGACTATTAAGTAACGCGATGGCTGTACACTTTTAAGCAATAACTAGTGATCTTTTAGTTATTCAATTATAAGTTTGAATTATTTTTTTCTTGAGTAAAATGGTTAGAGAAAATAGCTGCTCGTGGTTTTGAAGCTGCATATACTTTTATGTACATCTGTGTCTATATGCCTGTACTGTATACAGTATATAAAAAACACGTAGTGATTCGTTTGCTTGAATTCCTTAATCCTTTTATTTCCATACTTTAGGTAGACGAGGAAGACCAGCACTTGACATTACAAGTGATCAAATTGAACTGCTCCCCACTCAGGGCTTTACAGTGAGAGCCATCACTGAGATGTTGTGTTGTTCCTCTTCATACCTGCATAAAAAAATGAAGTTTTTTTCAGATTTCAGCCAGAAATAGATTTACTCCCATTCATGATGTTGACCTGGAAGAGCATGTCAGAAGATTGCACAGCCAATTTCCCAGATCAGGCTCGGAAGCAAGTGTTCTGCTACATACTCTTGTCCCTTCATGTATATATCATTATATTCATTGTGAAAGTGTACTTTCTTTATTGTGTTGTTTTATGAACCTGTTGCAGATGATGAGGGCATACCTGCGTGCTGATGGTATTGTAGTACAAAGAAAAAGAGTTCGAGATATCCTCAACCGTATTGAGCCAGCTGCTGCAGCCCAGAGATGGAGCCAGACTGTGGCTAGAAGAACATACTATGTGCCATTCCCCAATAGTTTATGGCACATAGATGGGCATATGCGTCTCATTCGGTAATAAGGGATCATCTTATATTTGTACTCGTGGGAGCATTAGAAAGCCATATTGTATGGACAGCACAGATTAAATTGAATTTTATCATTTGTATATCCAAGTTACACAAACTCCAAATTGCCTCCATGTAGTCTTAAGTGCACAGCAATACCTTCTCTACCGAGATGATATTTCAAACAAGATATGAAACTTGATTGTTTTCTTGTATTTAATCATTATTCTTTTCATGTTTGTTTTACAGGTGGGTGTTTGTGACACATGCCGGCATTGATGGGAATTCCAGGCTAATAACGTACCTTCAACTGGAGCACAGACAACACAGCTTTGACAGTGTTGAAATATTTTGTCCAAGCCACCTGCCTGTATGGGTTACCCTCCAGAGTAAGATCCGACCATGGTGGTGAAAACACTGGTTGCTCTTTTAATGAACCTACTGCAGGGACAAGACACCAAAATTATTTCTAGCTCCAGCCAACACCCCCTCACAATTTACTCACACCTCCCATGGCCTGATTATCCACCAACAGGGGCCCTTTTTGGATTATCATTTTGGCATAGGAACTTTCCTTTCCTATCCTAACCGAGTGAGATGAGCCGGTAGCACCTGGAGCAAAGATCGTCTAAATTTTAATAATGCTTAGGAAAGGTTCTGACCATCCTTTACGAAAGGAAAGGAGATATATTATGCAGCAGGAATATTTAAAGGGGAAGTCTTTTTTTATGTTGTTGTTGTTGTCGACCCCACCCGTGCCCCGACATTGGGGGACCGGGCCCTCACTCCGTCTCCCGGATCCCCAGACCCCCCTCCTCCGCCCAGCGGGCGAGCAGGGCCGCCACTCCGCTTGGGTTTCGCCAGAGGTCCTCCGGAGTCAGTGTGGTGGGTATGTTTGTGCAGGTGAACAGGTGTTGTGTGTCGTGCACTTGCGTGCCGCATAGCGCACAGAGTGGTGTTGGGTGTGTGTCCGGTGTAATGTTGTGTAGGTAGGAGTGGAGGGCTGGTGATTTGTTGGTTCGGAGTTGTGCTAGGAGTTGTCTGGTTCTGTGTGGTAGGTCTTGCTCTGATGGGTCTATTTCTGGTGCTGGTGCATGTATTTGTTGTGTTGTCTGGTGTCCAAGTGTGTTTGTACAAAGTGGGTGTGTATGTCTTTCATGTTCTGTTTTATGGTGTCGTTGTTGGTGTCCTGTGGTGCTGTGTCTTTGTTGTGTGTGTAGTTGTTGTTGTGGAAGATTGTTTGTTTCTTTTGTCTGGGTGGTGGTGGTTGTTGAGTGAGTGGGTGTAGTGGGTGGGTTGGGTGTTGGGCTTTTTGTCTGATTTGCGATGCGTGTAGTTTTAGATGGATGTTCAGTGGGAGAGTTTTTGTTTCCTCATGCAAGTGTTGTAGGTTTGTGTCTTGTGTGCATCCTGTTGCTATTCTGAGTGCTGTGTTCTGTGTGGTCTGGAGTTTTGTCTTGTTTGTGTCCGATAGTGTTGGTGACCATATAGTGTTTGCGTATTCGAGGCGTGTGAGTGTGGTTGCTTTGTATGTGGTGAGTATAGTTTCTTTGGATTTTCCCCAGTGAGTGGTTGTTAAGGCTTTAAGTATTTTGTTTGATTGCTTGGCGCGGGTTAGAGTGTGTTGTGTGTGTTTTGAGAAGGTGAGTTTGGGGTCCCATGTTAATCCCAGTATTTTGGGTTCGCGGACTGTGGGTAGGGTGGTGTTATCTATTTGTAAAGTGAGCCTGTTGCTGTATTCTGCCGGATCCGGTGTGAACAGAGTGGTGGTGGTTTTGTCTGCGTTGAGTGTGAGTTGGTTCTGTTTTGTCCAGTTGTATATGTCGTGGAGATATTTTTGTACTTGTTGTTGTGCCTGTTGTGGTTTGACATGTGTGGATAGAATGGTGATGTCGTCTGCATATGTAACTGTGTGTACATTTGGAGGTGGTTGTGGTAAGTCTGCCATGTATATGTTGAATAGTGTTGGTGAAAGTACTCCCCCCTGTGGTACCCCCGTTTTCGTGTTTCTATGTTCTGATGTTTCCCCCCGGTATTGAGTGTATTGTCTGCGTCCCCTTATGTAGTTGAAGATGTATTTGATGATGATGTTTGGGGTGTTAGTGTTGTTGAGTTTGTTTGTGAGTGTGTGTAGGTTTACCGTGTCAAAGGCTTTGGACATGTCTAGGGCTATGGCAACTGTTCGTTGTGGTGGTTTTTGTTGATTGAAACCTGTGGCTATGATGTTGTGTATGTGGTGTAGTGCTTTGGTTGTGGAGTGTTGTTTTCGGAAGCCGTGTTGGTGAGAGGGTAGTTGAGTGTTGTTGGTAATGAAGGGTAGTATTACCTTTTCCATTGTTTTGGCTATTGGGCTGAGTAGTGCTATTGGTCTGTAAGATGGGCCGAGTGCGTGTTTTTTGTTGGGTTTTGGTATTGGGATTATTTTTGCAGTCTTCCATATTGCGGGGATGGTGTTGGTGTTGAGTGATGTGTTGTAAGTGTGTGTGAGTAGTGTTATTGCTTTGGGGCCTAGGTGTTTCAGATGTCTGATGTTTATGTTGTCTGGGCCTGTGGAGTTGTTGCTTTTGGAGCGTTGTAGTGCTTGTTTGACTTGTTGTTCTGTGATGGTTATGGGCGTGGTGTTGAGTTTTCGTATTTTGCGTTGTAGTTGTCTGTATGTTCTGTTGGTTTTGTGTTGTATTATGTTGGTGAATTGTTTGTTGAATGCTCGTGCTTTCTGTTTGTTGGATATTGCCGTGTGTTGTCCGAACTGTATTGTGGTGTTTTCTGGTGCTTTTTGTTCTTTGTTAGATAGTCTTGTTACTGTGTTCCAGAGTATGTATTGTTTGTGTCTGTGGTTCCATGCATCCGTTAAGTGCTCTTTCCATAGCTCTTGTTTGTGTTTTTGGATTTGTGTGTCTATTTCTTTGTTTAGGTCTGTGATGCGTGGGTCTTGGTGGTTTTGTTGTCTGATGTCGTTTCTTTGGCTGATGAGTGTTCTGATGTGTTGTGGTAGGAGAAGTGATTTGCTTTTTATTTTTCCGTGGGGTATGTGGTGTTTGTCTGCTGTAAGTATGAGGTTTGTGAGCATGGTGTTGGCTGTGTTGTCAGGTATGGTTATGTTCTCCAGTGCTGATTCTATTTCAGAGGTGTATCCTTCCCAGTCTGCTTTCCTGTAATTTGTGTAAGTTTGAAGGTGTTGTAGGCGGAAAGGAGCACGCGTGTTGTGTGTGATTTTGATGGGAAGGTGGTCTGAACTGAGTGCGTGTATTGTGGTCCATGTTGTTCTGTTTGTGATGCTGTTGCTGGCTGTTGTGATGTCCGGTGATGTTGGTTGTTGGTTGATGTTTTTAGGTTTTCTGGTAGGTGTGTTTGCGTTTAGAGTGATTTGTTGGGAGTTCTGTAGTACGTCTGCAATGAGGGTGCCTCTGTGGTCGTCGTAGGGAGAGTGCCATTGTGTTGAGTGAGCGTTGATGTCTGCGGTTAGAATGGTGTTGTTCAGCGAGTTTATGTATTGGAAGGTGTTGGTGATGTCTGTGTCTTCTGTGGCGTGGTCTGGTCGGGTGGTATCTCTGGGGGGTATATACATGTTGCATATGTGTAGTCTTTTGTGGTTGGTTATGTGAATCTTTACGGTTTGAATTTCTGTAGTGTTGGTGTTAATGTTGTTGGGGATGTTCATGGGAGTGAATGTGACTGATTTGTGAATGTATGTGAGCAGTCCTCCTCCTCCCTTGTGTTCTCTGTCTTTCCTAATGCTGGTGTAGTTGGTGAGACGAGGTGTGTTGTGTTGTTTTTCTAGTTTGGTTTCTTGTATGGTGATGATGTCTGCGTGCTGTTGTGAGGCGAGTTCTTCTAGTTCTGTTTTCTTGTTTTGGATGCCGTTGATGTTTATTTGTAGTATGGTCAGTGTGTGTTTGTTGTTTTTGTTGGTGGGTGTTGTTCTTTGTGGGTTGTTCGGGGGTTGTGGTGTTGGGGTGTTTGTTGTTTGCGTGTGTGTTCTGCATGTCCACGTGTTTGTGTATTGGCGGGTGGTGATGCCGGAGCAATGTCTGTGTATCCAGTGTGGGTGTGTTGAGTTGCATCTGAGTGAGGTTTGTCTGCGTGTGATGATTCTATTGCAGCTATTGCAGGTCCAGGTTTGGGGGGGTGGTCTTGTGTTTGTTGTATCTCTGTTGGAGTTGTCTGTCCGTGTTGCGTTTGAGGGTAGTGTTGGTGAGGCGAGTGTGTTGTTTTGGTCTGTTTGTGCTCTGCTGCCTGTTGGTGTCCTACGAGGTGTTGTTGTTCGTGGTGGTGTTTTGGGATGTAGTCTGCATTTCCATGTTATGTTGTATTGTCTAGTGTTTATGTTTGTGCAATGTTTGTGTACCCAGTGTGGTGTGTGGTGGTTGCATCTGAAGGATGTCTGTCTTCTTGTAATCTGTTGTGTGCAAATGTCGCATGTCCAGGTAGTTTGTTGTGTGTGTGTTTGTTGCGTGCGTGAGAGTGTCTGTGTGGGCCCCGGATTTGTCTCTATGTCCCCCGCCTGGAGCAAAAGGTCCGCCCGCCACCCTGCCAGGTTCAGGGGGCGGTTAGCCGAAAAAAAAAAAAAAAAACGGCCGTAAGGGCACCCCGTTCGGGGTGCAGGGATTGATTCCTTGATTTGTCCCCCCGTTCGGGGGGAACCCTCCAACTGCGAGTAAGCCAAGGAGTTTGGAGGTACAGCAGGTTGACAGCAGTGTGATCGAGCAGATTAGATAGAGTAGAATTTGAATGGGGCTTCACTGATTTATTTCATACAATTCATATCTAAAACACAGTTGAAAAATATTTGATTGTTAAAATATTTAAATACAAGAACTATATCAAGAAATTAACAAAACATAGTTTTTTTAGTTAGGAGAAAAGTCTAAAAACACATCACAAATGACAAACGTTGTGCCTCTCCTCCTCCTGTTCTTCAATGAAGCTGATCACCCTCCAGCTCCCGTTAGAAACATCGTGCTGCTGAAGGTGTGCCGGCAGAATGGTTGTGATACAGGAGGTGCTGTGGACTCTCCCAGAAACGAGGACCTAGTTTAGTTGTAGATCCAGTAAAACATAGTGCAAATGTGACATTATTTATAATGCACAGTTACAGTCTTGTGAATATTAAAAAATGTACTTCATGTAATGCAGGAAGCGAATATTTCAAACGAACTAAGGCAGCAAACAGTAAGAGCAAAATCGTGTTCCAAACATTAACTCTTTTTTTAAATGTCAATTAGCTTGTGAGTAATAAGACAAAATGTGACTGTCAGACAGAGAACTGTCAGAGCAAACGGCAGATTTTAGAAAGTCCTGCCGAAATAAATCTGCACCCGACTGCGACTGTCAGCGTTGAACTGCCGCCATTGCTGTCAAAGTCAGACACATCTCCAAAATTGTTGGAGCAAATTTTTAAGCAGGCTTCATCTTGATAAATTGACCACGTATTTGACATTTACACCATAACGTTACCGCCTAAAATAATCGTAAAACAAAATTTTGTGTAACAACAAGAGTAATATGTACCCCAAAAGCTTTCAAAGCGTCTGAAAGTTTTCTCCTCCGTTTTTGTTGGGGCTTGGCTCGAAATGCATCATGATTGGCCGCCCGAAGTCCACGTGTCTGTCGGACGTGCTCTCATTGGTCTACAATACCATCACGGATGAATAAATACTCAAAGGGCTTGCCAGGCAAGCCCTTTGAGTATTTATTCCATATTGCCCACTAGTTCACTAGTAAGGTCATTTTGACGCTTACTAGTGAACATGTAAGGCCATAAATGTGCCCACTAGTTCACTAGTAAGATAATTTTGATGCTTACTAGTTGACATGTAAGCCACAAAACGCCCGCTAGTTCACTAGTAAGATAATTTTGAGGCTTCTCGTGAACATGTAAGCCACAGAACGCCCACTAGTTCACTAGTAAGATCATTTTGACGCTTACTAGTGAACATGTAAGCCACAAAACGCTCACTAGTTCACTAGTAAGGTCATTTTGACGCTTACTAGTGAACATGTAAGCCACAAAACGCTCACTGGTTCACTAGTAAGGTAATTTTGACGCTTACTAGTGAACATGTAAGCCACAACACGCCCACTAGTTCCCTAGTAAGATCATTTTGACGCTTATTTATGAACATGTCAGCCACAAAACGCTCACTCGTTCACTAGTAAGATCATTTTGACGCTTACTAGTGAACATGTAAGCCACAAAACGCCCACTAGTTCACTAGTAAGGTCATTTTGACGCTTACTAGTGAACATGTAAGCCACAAAACGCCCACTAGTTCACTAGTAAGATCATTTTGACGCTTACTAGTGAACATGTAAGGCCATAAATGTGCCCACTAGTTCACTAGTAAGTTCATTTTGAGGCTTACTAGTTGACATGTAAGCCACACATCGCCGACTAGTTCACTAGTAAGATCATTTTGAGGCTTACTAGTGAACATGTAAGCCACAAAACGCCCAATACAGTGCACTCCGCTTAATAGAACACCGGTTAATAGAGTAATCCGCTTAATAGAGCAAAAGGCTCTGGAACCGATTTGCCTAATGCAATTTCCTATAAATATACTCCGCTTAGTAGAACAGATCTCGCTTAATAGAACAGGCCGTAAGCAATGAACATTGTAAACTAGTGGTTTTCGAAGTGTAGCTATCGCGAGAAGTGGAGCTATCGCGATACTGTACCACTATCGCGAGAAAACGCGGTAGTTCTAGCCGTATACAGTAACAGGTAGCACGCTCACTCCACACATAGGCACACGCACGTCACAATGGCTTCAACTTCATTCAAGAGACGAGGGCTATCACCTGCGGATAAGAAGGACATACTCAGACGATACGATGCATTGCCGGATTCTCAGAAGGTACGCCCGTGGTTTCCAGGACTCTCTTATATCCCTCTTATCCAGCGCATTGAGAGGGAAGTCAACCGCAAAATTACGGACTCCTGTTTCCAGACAAAAGTAACGAATTTTTTCTCGTGATTTGAGATGTTTGACTGAAGTTGATTAAAGTTGTTGTTTTGTTGTTTGATTAAAGATATGGACGTCCACAGTCGAAATATCTCTTCTAACTCGTCAGCAGGGGTTTTTCTGCGTGCATAACTTGGTCGTCGACGTGTCTGAAGGTGTACCTAATAAAGTGTCTCCGGTTAATAGAAACCCCGCTTAGTAGAACAGAAGCACTTCGGCCCAATGGTGTTCTATTAAGCGGAGTGCACTGTAGTTCACTAGTAAGATCATTTTGACGCTTACTAGTGAACATGTAAGCCACAAAACGCCCACTAGTTCACTAATAAGATTATTGTGACGCTTACTACTGAACATTTAAGGCCATAAATGTGCCCACTAGTTCACTGGTAAGATGATTTTGACGCTTACTAGTGAACATGTAAGGCCATAAATGTGCCCACTTGTAGTGCTAGTGACATTACACTGTACTTGCATTAAATGCAAATAAGGATGATTACGAAAACATGTAACGGTATCCTATTGGCTGTACGTTTCAAAATAGTGTCATCCCACCAGTCAGGGCTCATGATTTTGGAAATTCTGTGCCCACTTAGTTTTTTAAAACAACAATGGCGGACAGTGTCCTGAGACGTATTCGGCGAAGGTGCAGGGCAATAGAGAGTGCCTGTCATCAAGGGTCTGCCGGTGAAAGTGAAGCACGCGCGATAAACATTTCAATTGCTAATTTAAGAAGAGTTAGTGACCAGTTTAGCGCTGATACTATTCAAAGTTTGATTCAAAGTCCAATAGATCTCCGATCTGTCATCATTGCGGGACCCACTCCTAATGGTGGACGTGTTTGTTCCCATGTGGCACATCGTTTGCACACAGGTAAAATGGCTACCATTTTTTGTCATTGGTTTTTCGTATGTATTTTTATTCGAACTACACACGGGTTTTACTGACGACTTGCTGTGACTTACCTTCTATCACCCTGTCAAACGTCATTTTATACCAGTGGTTTTCCTGCAAATCAGTAGACTATTAAGTAACGCGATGGCTGTACACTTTTAAGCAATAACTAGTGATCTTTTAGTTATTCAATTATAAGTTTGAATTATTTTTTTCTTGAGTAAAATGGTTAGAGAAAATAGCTGCTCGTGGTTTTGAAGCTGCATATACTTTTATGTACATCTGTGTCTATATGCCTGTACTGTATACAGTATATAAAAAACACGTAGTGATTCGTTTGCTTGAATTCCTTAATCCTTTTATTTCCATACTTTAGGTAGACGAGGAAGACCAGCACTTGACATTACAAGTGATCAAATTGAACTGCTCCCCACTCAGGGCTTTACAGTGAGAGCCATCACTGAGATGTTGTGTTGTTCCTCTTCATACCTGCATAAAAAAATGAAGTTTTTTTCAGATTTCAGCCAGAAATAGATTTACTCCCATTCATGATGTTGACCTGGAAGAGCATGTCAGAAGATTGCACAGCCAATTTCCCAGATCAGGCTCGGAAGCAAGTGTTCTGCTACATACTCTTGTCCCTTCATGTATATATCATTATATTCATTGTGAAAGTGTACTTTCTTTATTGTGTTGTTTTATGAACCTCTTGCAGATGATGAGGGCATACCTGCGTGCTGATGGTATTGTAGTACAAAGAAAAAGAGTTCGAGAAATCCTCAACCGTATTGAGCCAGCTGCTGCAGCCCAGAGATGGAGCCAGACTGTGGCTAGAAGAACATACTATGTGCCATTCCCCAATAGTTTATGGCACATAGATGGGCATATGCGTCTCATTCGGTAATAAGGGATCATCTTATATTTGTACTCGTGGGAGCATTAGAAAGCCATATTGTATGGACAGCACAGATTAAATTGAATTTTATCATTTGTATATCCAAGTTACACAAACTCCAAATTGCCTCCATGTAGTCTTAAGTGCACAGTAATACCTTCTCTACCGAGATGATATTTCAAACAAGATATGAAACTTGATTGTTTTCTTGTATTTAATCATTATTCTTTTCATGTTTGTTTTACAGGTGGGTGTTTGTGACACATGCCGGCATTGATGGGAATTCCAGGCTAATAACGTACCTTCAACTGGAGCACAGACAACACAGCTTTGACAGTGTTGAAATATTTTGTCCAAGCCACCTGCCTGTATGGGTTACCCTCCAGAGTAAGATCCGACCATGGTGGTGAAAACACTGGTTGCTCTTTTAATGAACCTACTGCAGGGACAAGACACCAAAATTTTTTCTAGCTCCAGCCAACACCCCCTCACAATTTACTCACACCTCCCATGGCCTGATTATCCACCAACAGGGGCCCTTTTTGGATTATCATTTTGGCATAGGAACTTTCCTTTCCTATCCTAACCGAGTGAGATGAGCCGGTAGCACCTGGAGCAAAGATCGTCTAAATTTTAATAATGCTTAGGAAAGGTTCTGACCATCCTTTACGAAAGGAAAGGAGATATATTATGCAGCAGGAATATTTAAAGGGGAAGTCTTTTTTTATGTTGTTGTTGTTGTTGTTGTCGACCCCACCCGTGCCCCGACATTGGGGGACCGGGCCCTCACTCCGTCTCCCGGATCCCCAGACCCCCCTCCTCCGCCCAGCGGGCGAGCAGGGCCGCCACTCCGCTTGGGTTTCGCCAGAGGTCCTCCGGAGTCAGTGTGGTGGGTATGTTTGTGCAGGTGAACAGGTGTTGTGTGTCGTGCACTTGCGTGCCGCATAGCGCACAGAGTGGTGTTGGGTGTGTGTCCGGTGTAATGTTGTGTAGGTAGGAGTGGAGGGCTGGTGATTTGTTGGTTCGGAGTTGTGCTAGGAGTTGTCTGGTTCTGTGTGGTAGGTCTTGCTCTGATGGGTCTATTTCTGGTGCTGGTGCATGTATTACTTTGTTGTGTTGTCTGGTGTCCAAGTGTGTTTGTACAAAGTGGGTGTGTATGTCTTTCATGTTCTGTTTTATGGTGTCGTTGTTGGTGTCCTGTGGTGCTGTGTCTTTGTTGTGTGTGTAGTTGTTGTTGTGGAAGATTGTTTGTTTCTTTTGTCTGGGTGGTGGTGGTTGTTGAGTGAGTGGGTGTAGTGGGTGGGTTGGGTGTTGGGCTTTTTGTCTGATTTGCGATGCGTGTAGTTTTAGATGGATGTTCAGTGGGAGAGTTTTTGTTTCCTCATGCAAGTGTTGTATGTTTGTGTCTTGTGTGCATCCTGTTGCTATTCTGAGTGCTGTGTTCTGTGTGGTCTGGAGTTTTGTCTTGTTTGTGTCCGATAGTGTTGGTGACCATATAGTGTTTGCGTATTCGAGGCGTGTGAGTGTGGTTGCTTTGTATGTGGTGAGTATAGTTTCTTTGGATTTTCCCCAGTGAGTGGTTGTTAAGGCTTTAAGTATTTTGTTTGATTGCTTGGCGCGGGTTAGAGTGTGTTGTGTGTGTTTTGAGAAGGTGAGTTTGGGGTCCCATGTTAATCCCAGTATTTTGGGTTCGCGGACTGTGGGTAGGGTGGTGTTATCTATTTGTAAAGTGAGCCTGTTGCTGTATTCTGCCGGATCCGGTGTGAACAGAGTGGTGGTGGTTTTGTCTGCGTTGAGTGTGAGTTGGTTCTGTTTTGTCCAGTTGTATATGTCGTGGAGATATTTTTGTACTTGTTGTTGTGCCTGTTGTGGTTTGACATGTGTGGATAGAATGGTGATGTCGTCTGCATATGTAACTGTGTGTACATTTGGAGGTGGTTGTGGTAAGTCTGCCATGTATATGTTGAATAGTGTTGGTGAAAGTACTCCCCCCTGTGGTACCCCCGTTTTCGTGTTTCTATGTTCTGATGTTTCCCCCCGGTATTGAGTGTATTGTCTGCGTCCCCTTATGTAGTTGAAGATGTATTTGATGATGATGTTTGGGGTGTTAGTGTTGTTGAGTTTGTTTGTGAGTGTGTGTAGGTTTACCGTGTCAAAGGCTTTGGACATGTCTAGGGCTATGGCAACTGTTCGTTGTGGTGGTTTTTGTTGATTGAAACCTGTGGCTATGATGTTGTGTATGTGGTGTAGTGCTTTGGTTGTGGAGTGTTGTTTTCGGAAGCCGTGTTGGTGAGAGGGTAGTTGAGTGTTGTTTGTAATGAAGGGTAGTATTACCTTTTCCATTGTTTTGGCTATTGGGCTGAGTAGTGCTATTGGTCTGTAAGATGGGCCGAGTGCGTGGTTTTTGTTGGGTTTTGGTATTGGGATTATTTTTGCAGTCTTCCATATTGCGGGGATGGTGTTGGTGTTGAGTGATGTGTTGTAAGTGTGTGTGAGTAGTGTTATTGCTTTGGGGCCTAGGTGTTTCAGATGTCTGATGTATATGTTGTCTGGGCCTGTGGAGTTGTTGCTTTTGGAGCGTTGTAGTGCTTGTTTGACTTGTTGTTCTGTGATGGTTATGGGCGTGGTGTTGAGTTTTCGTATTTTGCGTTGTAGTTGTCTGTATGTTCTGTTGGTTTTGTGTTGTATTATGTTGGTGAATTGTTTGTTGAATGCTCGTGCTTTCTGTTTGTTGGATATTGCCGTGTGTTGTCCGAACTGTATTGTGGTGTTTTCTGGTGCTTTTTGTTCTTTGTTTGATAGTCTTGTTACTGTGTTCCAGAGTATGTGTTGTTTGTGTCTGTGGTTCCATGCATCCGTTAAGTGTTCTTTCCATAGCTCTTGTTTGTGTTTTTGGATTTGTGTGTCTATTTCTCTGTTTAGGTCTGTGATGCGTAGGTCTTGGTGGTTTTGTTGTCTGATGTCGTTTCTTTGGCTGATGAGTGTTCTGATGTGTTGTGGTAGGAGAAGTGATTTGCTTTTTATTTTTCCGTGGGGTATGTGGTGTTTGTCTGCTGTAAGTATGAGGTTTGTGAGCATGGTGTTGGCTGTGTGGATGTTGTCAGGTATGGTTAAGTTCTCCAGTGCTGATTCTATTTCAGAGGTGTATCCTTCCCAGTCTGCTTTCCTGTAATTTGTGTAAGTTTGAAGGTGTTGTTGTAGGCGGAAAGGAGCACGCGTGTTGTGTGTGATTTTGATAGGAAGGTGGTCTGAACTGAGTGCGTGTATTGTGGTCCATGTTGTTCTGTTTGTGATGCTGTTGCTGGCTGTTGTGATGTCCGGTGATGTTGGTTGTTGGTTGATGTTTGTAGGTTTTCTGGTGGGTGTGTTTGTGTTTAGAGTGATTTGTTGGGAGTTTTGTAGTATGTCTGCAATGTGGGTGCCTCTGTGGTCGTCGTAGGGAGAGTGCCATTGTGTTGAGTGAGCGTTGATGTCTGCGGTTAGAATGGTGTTGTTCAGCGAGTTTATGTATTGGAAGGTGTTGGTGATGTCTGTGTCTTCTGTGGCGTGGTCTGGTCGGGTGGTATCTCTGGGGGGTATATACATGTTGCATATGTGATGGGACGTGTGGTCAAAGTGGAGAAACAGATTCAGTCCATCGAGAAGTCTTTTTTTATTTTCAATGCCTTTACAATCATACATTCTATGCACATACACTGGTCTAAACATGGTATTCAGATGAATTTTACCTTTGTGGAATATGAATTATGCAGAAAATCTCACTTGTTTTTATCCAAATCAGGGGGCTAACATTTTGTACTTGCTATTGACCGAACAGTACATCACAGTTTCTGTGAGGACAAAATTTCTGGTTCTGTCACAGTCCACCGGAAGCAGAAATTGCTTTCACATCGCGCAGCTGTAACTTGGGCCGATCACAAGTGCTGCTTAACTTGTTAAACTAAATG